>NW_027362770.1:175662318-178062318 GCF_046119375.1 Phyllobates terribilis
AAAACAAGCCGCCATACAGCTGTATGGACCGAAAAATAAAAAAGTTACTGCCCCTAAAAGAAGGATGCGCTGCTCACAATCTGCCGGGTGGGACTACAAGTACCAGCATGCTTGTAGTGCCATCAAACGCTTCGCCTGACACTGAAAAGGTTAGCCATCTTCTAACTCTTTGTTTTTTTTTAAAGTGGAACTTCCCTTTAAGCAACTTGTGACTAACGCCCCCATTACTCAGCGAGGGGACAGGTTGGTCCTAACTTTTAGGGACAATAACCTGCCCCCACCCTCCAATCACTGCGCCCCCCTGTCCTGTCCTCTCCACCCCGAGGGGTTAACCGTCCTTGAAACTTACTATGAACTGCAACATTGTGGCAGCTTCTCCTCCCAGCACAGGATTCTCCTCCAGGAACAGGAAGTAGCTGGGCACTAACAGGAAGTGCTCAGGCGGCCATCTTTAAATTGGGCAGAAAGGTTTACAGCTTCGTGGTTGTGTGGTGATCTCTGGTGGTCAGTGGTGGGAATGTCATCTCTGTTATATGTAGTAATATATTACGCACCTTCTATCATACATTATCAGACTATCTAATATATATAATCGTCTTATCCCGTCTGTCTGTCTGTCTGTCTGTCCAGGAAATCCCGCGTCGCTGATTGGCCCGGCTGCGGCCAATCAGCGACGCGGGACTTCAGAAAAAGATGGCGGCCGTTAGCGGCTCAGGTCAGCGGCGATGCAGCTGGGAGATGAGCAGCGCTAGCAGCACAACTACCCCGACCGGCGCCGCTGACCTCCATGCGGCTAACGTCGGGAGATCAGCGGCTTGGCCCGCTGATCTCCCAACGGCAAGTGTGAACAGAGGACCGGGGAGCGGCGCCGCCGGTCGGGATGCTTCTGCTGCGAGCAGCCGGTCATCTCCCGCAGCGCCGCTCCCCGGTCCTCACTAATACAATTCGCTGGCCACGACCGATCAGCGATATTGGCGCCAAATTTAAAAACCGCTGTGCTGATTGGTCGCGCCCGCCGGCCGCGACCAATCAGCGATATTGGCGCCAAATTTAAACACCGCTCTGCTGATTGTGCCCGGTCTGCCGCATACATATTCTAGAAAACCCGATGCGTTTGAATTGGGCCACCATCTAGTATCTACTATATAATTGTCTTATCCCGTCTGTCTGTCTGTCCTGGAAATCCCGCGTCGCTCATTGGTCCGGCAGCGGCCAATCAGCGCCGCGGGATTTCTGAAAAAAGATGGCGGCCGTTAGCGGCTCATCTGCGGGACGGAGCTCAGCGGCGATGCAGCCGGGAGATGAGCGGCGCGAGGCGCTCATCTCCCGGCCGGTAACAGCAGAAGGACCTCGACCGCCGGACCCATCTGCGGGACGGAGATGCTACCGGGAGATGACCGGCGCGAGGCGCTCATCTCCTGGCCGGTAGCAGCGGAAGGACCGCCGGCGTCGCTGACCTCCATGCGGAAGGGAGGACCGGGGAGCGGCGCTGCGGGTCGGGATACTTCTGCTGCGAGCGCCCGCTCATGTCCCGACTTCTCGCAGCGGAAGTAGCCGCACAGGCAGCGGCGCTGACATCCATGCGGCAAGGGTGTGAAGGGAGGACCGGGGAGCGGCGCTGCGGGTCGGGATACTTCTGCTGCGAGCAGTCGCTCATCTCCCGGCTTCTCGCAGCGGAAGTATCCACACAGGCAGCGCCGCCCCCCAGGTCCTCACCAATACGATTCCGCTCCCCAGTCCTCACCAATACGATTCACTGATTGGTCGCGCTCTCCGCACGTGACCAATCAGTGATCTTGGCGCTAAAGTTAAACACCGCTCTGCTGATTGGTCGCAGCCGCTGCCCGCGACCAATCACCGATTTGGGCGCCACATTTAAATAGCGGCCGCGACCAATCACCGATCTTGCCGCCACATTTAAACACTGCTGTGCTGATTGGTCGCGGATGCAGGACGCGACCAATCAGCGAGCTTGGCGCCAAATTTAAACAACGCTCTGCTGATTGGTCGCGGACGCCAGACGCGTCCAATCAGCGAGATTGGCGCCAAATTTAAAAACCGCTCTGCTGATTGGTCGCGGACGCCAGACGCGTCCAATCAGCGAGATTGGCGCCAAATTTAAACAATGCTCTGCTGATTGGTCGCGGACTCCAGCTGCGACCAATCAGCGAGATTGGTGCCAAATTTAAACAACGCTCTGCTGATTGGTCGCGGACTCCAGCTGCGACCAATCAGCGAGATTGGCGCCAAATTTAAACAACGCTCTGCTGATTGGTCGAGGCCGCCGGCCCCGACCAATCAGCGATTTTGGCGCCAAATTTATACCCCGCTCTGCTAATTGGTCGCGGATGCCGGCCGCGACTAATCAGCATTATTGGCGCCAAATTTAAACACCGCTCTGCTGATTGCGCCTGGTCGGCCGCATACCTATTCTAGAATACCCGATGCGTTAGAATCGGGCCACCATCTAGTATAATATAAACGCCCACGACTGCAGCTCAACTCCCTTTATATGCCCACAAACAGCGCCAGCATTATTCATGTGTTTTATTTTTGTCATGTGACATTTACTGCCATTATTAAAAAGCACGTGATTCATAGATTTAGCAAAAAAAAAAAAAACAATTTAAAAAAAATCTCTAGATTTTTTGTCTTCAAACTGTTAACATTTAAAGAAAATGTGTTTATCTATATAAGTGCAAACTTCTGTGGTTATAAATTTTATAATAAATCTTTATTAGGGCTGAAACTTCTCCTGAGATCTAAATCCCCTACTAGTTGTAAAAGATATAATTTTGCCTGAAGGAAGATTCTGTCTGCAGTGACCACTAGGGGGAGCTCCCTGTATACAGAGATACATGATAAGATTCTGTCTGCAGCCACCTCTAGGGGGAGCTCTCTCTATACAGAGATACATGATAAGATTCTGTCTGCAGCCACCACTAGGGGGAGCTCCCTGTATACAGAGATACATGATAAGATCCTGTCTGCAGCCACCTCTAGGGGGAGCTCTCTCTATACAGAGATACATGATAAGATTCTGTCTGCAGCCACCACTAGGGGGAGCTCCCTGTATACAGAGATACATGATAAGATCCTGTCTGCAGCCACCACTAGGGGGAGCTCCCTGTATACAGAGATACATGATAAGATCCTGTCTGCAGCCACCACTAAGGGGAGCTCCCTGTATACAGAGAAACATAAGCTCCTGTCTGCAGCCACTTCTAGGGGGAGCTCGCTGTATACAGAGAAACATAAGCTCCTGTCTGCAGCCACTTCTAGGGGGAGCTCGCTGTATACAGATACATGATAAGATCCTGTCTGCAGCCACCACTAGGGGGAACTCCCTGTATAGAGATGCATGATAAGATCCTGTCTGCAGCCACCACTAGGGGGAGCTCGCTGTATACAGATATACATGATAAGATCCTGTCTGCAGCCACCACTAGGGGGAGCTCCCTGTATACAGAGATACAGGATAAGATCCTGTCTGCTGCCACCACTAGGGGGAGCTCCCTGTATACAGAGATACATGATAAGATCCTGTCTGCAGCCACCACTAGGGGGAGCTCCCTGTATACAGAGATACATGATAAGGTTCTGTCTGCAGCCACCACTAGGAGGAGCTCCCTGTATACAGAGATACATGATAAGATCCTGTCTGCAGCCACCACTAGGGAGAGCTCCCTGTATACAGAGATACATAAGATCCTGTCTGCAGTCACCACTAGGGGGAGCTCCCTGTATACAGAGATACATGATAAGATCCTGTCTGCAGTCACCACTAGGGGGAGCTCCCTGTATACAGAGATGCATGATAAGATCCTGTCTGCAGTCACCACTAGGGGGAGCTCACTGTATACAGAGATACATGATGATTCTGTCTGCAGCCACCACTAGGGGGAGCTCCATGTACACAGAGATACATGATAAGATCCTGTCTGCAGCCTCCACTAGGGGGAGCTCCCTGTATGCAGAGATACATGATAAGATCCTGTCTGCAGCCACCACTAGGGGCAGCTCCCTGTATACAGAGATGCATGATAAGATCCTGTTTGCAGCCACCACTAGGGGGAGCTCCCTGTATACAGAGATGCATGATAAGATCCTGTCTGCAGTCACCACTAGGGGGAGCTCCCTGTATACAGAGATGCATGATAAGATCCTGTCTGCAGTCACCACTAGGGGGAGCTCCCTGTATACAGAGATGCATGATAAGATCCTGTCTGCAGCCACCACTAGAGGGAGCTCCCTGTATACAGAGATACATGATAAGACTCTGTCTGCAGCCACCACTAGGGGGAGCTCCCTGTATACAGAGATACATGATAAGATCCTGTCTGCAGCCACCACTAGGGGGAGCTCCCTGTATACAGAGATACATGATAAGACTTTGTCTGCAGCCACCACTAGGGGGAGCTCCCTGTATACAGAGATACATGATAAGATCCTGTCTGCAGCCACCACTAGGGGGAGCTCCCTGTATACAGAGATACAGATACTGGATCTAAATGAGCAGCTGGCAACACTGAGATCCATAGACAATATGGAAAGGAGTCTGCTGCTCACTGAGCAGCTGCTCACTGGGGTAGATGTGGGGGAGGGTGGTAGTAGGGAGCTGCAGGACAGTGAGGTCGCTAGTTGGGTGACAGTTAGAAGTGGGGGTAGAGGGAAGAGTGCCAGGGAGGCTAGTCTTGATCTGGCACACCCCAATAAGTTTACAAAGTTGGCAGATGAGGGGGGTGACGGTACAGGGGTAGCACTGCTGCTGCAAGGCATGTCCCCTGAAAGCCGGAGGAGAGTCAGCTCCAGTAAAGAGGGAAATAGGAGAGCAGGGCAGGCCAGGCAGGTGCTGGTAGTGGGGGACTCAATTATTAGGGGAACAGATAGGGCAATCTGTCACAAAGACAGGGACCGTCGAACAGTGTGCTGCCTACCTAGCGCTCGAGTCCGGCACAACGCTGATCGGGTTGACAGATTACTGGGAGGGGCTGGTGAGAACCCAGCGGTCATGGTGCACATTGGCACAAATGACAAAGTTAGAGGTAGGTGGAAGGTCCTTAGAGATGATTTCAGGGAATTAGGCTGCAAGCTGAAAGCAAGGAACTCCAAGGTGGTATTCTCTGAAATACTACCGGTACCACGTGCCACGCTAGAGAGGCAACGGGAGATTAGGGAGATAAATAAGTGGCTCAAGAACTGGTGTAGGAAGGAGGGATTTGGGTTCCTGGAGAACTGGGCCGACTTCTCAGTTGGCTACAGACTCTACGCTAGGGACTGGCTGCACCTTAATGGGGAGGGTGCAGCTGTGCTGGGGGAGAAAATAGCTAGAAGGTTGGAGTAGTGTTTAAACTAGGAATTGGGGGGAGGGTATTCATTTTATAGGTGGGGAAGATAGTGCAGATAGTGACCTGGGAACAAATAAAGAACTTGGGGGTGGGGTTAGAACAGCCTATATAGTAAGAAGGAATAGAGGTACAGAGAGATACATAAAATGCATGTACACTAATGCCAGAAGCCTCACCAACATAATGGAGGAATTAGAATTAATTTTGTTGGAAAATAATTACGACATGGTGGGGATATCTGAGACATGGCTGGACGAGAGCCATGACTGGGCAGTTAATTTACAGGGCTATAGTTTGTTCAGAAATGACCGTACAAACAAGCGAGTGGGGGGGTGTTTATATGTAAAATCATCTTGTCGGAGGATATATGTGAATCTAATGAAAATGTAGAGTCCCTGTGGGTGGAGATAAGGGGAGGGGGAAAAATAATAAATTACTGATAGGGGTTTGTTATAAGTCTCCAAAAATAATGGAAGTAGTGGAGAATATCCTCTTAAAGCAAATAGATGAAGCAGCGACTCAAGGAGAAGTCATTATTATGGGAGACTTCAACTACCCTGAAATACATTGGGGGACAGAAACATGTAGTTCAAGAAAAGGTAATAGGTTTTTGACAACTATGAGAGACAATTACCTTTCACAACTGGTTCAAGACCCAACAAGAAGGGGGGCACTGCTAGACCTAATATTAACCAATAGGCCAGACCGCATATCAAATATACGAGTTGGGGGTCACTTGGGTAATAGTGATCACAAAATAATACGTTTTCATTTATCCTTTAATAAGATGTGTAGTAGAGGGGTTACAAGCACACTAAACTTCAGGAAGGCAAATTTCCAACGGTTGAGAGATGATCTTAGTGCAATAAACTGGGACGATATCCTGAGACATAAAGCCACACAAAGCAAATGGGAGACATTTATTAACATCCTGAATAGGACCTGTGCACAATATATACCCTTTGGGAATAAAAATGCTAGAAATAGGAGGAAACCACTATGGCTAAATAGAGCTGTAAGGGGCGCAATAAGTGACAAAAAGAAGGCATTTAGAGAACTAAAGCAAGTAGGTAGTGATAAGGCATTAAATAAATATAGAAAATTAAATAAATTATGTAAAAAACAAAATCAAGGCACCAAAGACTGAGACAGAGAGACTCATTGCCAGAGAAAGTAAAAATAACCCCAAAATATTCTTTAACTACATAAATAGTAAAAAACTAAAGAATGATAGTGTTGGCCCCCTTAAAAATAGTCTGGGTGAAATGGTGGATGAGGATGAGGAAAAAGCCAATATGCTAAATGATTTTTTTTTCAACCGTATTTACACAAGAAAATCGCATGACAGAAAACATGATCAGTGATAACAAAAATTCTCCATTAAATGTCACTTGCTTAACCCAGCAGGAAGTACGGCGGCGTCTAAACATCACTAAAGTTGACAAATCCCCGGGCCCGGATGGGATACACCCGCGAGTACTGCAGGAATTAAGTAACGTCATAGATAGACCATTATTTTTAATCTTTAAAGATTCCATAATAACAGGGTCTGTACCACAGGACTGGCGTATAGCAAATGTGGTGCCAATATTCAAAAAGGGGACAAAAACCGAACTTGGAAATTATAGGCCGGTAAGCTTAACCTCTACTGTGAGTAAAATCCTGGAGGGTTTCCTAATAGATACTATACTAAAGTATCTGAAGAAGAATAACCTCATGACCCAATATCAACATGGGTTTACGAGGGACCGTTCCTGTCAAACTAATCTGATCGGCATTTATGAGGAGGTTAGTTCTGGACTGGACCAAGGAAATGCAGTGGATGTTGTGTATATGGACTTTTCAAAAGCTTTTGATACGGTTCCACACAAAAGGTTGATACATAAAATGAGAACAATGGGGATAGGGGAAAATATATGTATGTGGGTTAAGAATTGGCTCAGTGATAGGAAACAAAGGGTGGTTATTAATGGAAAACACTCAGACTGGGTCACAGTTAACAGTGGGGTACCACAGGGGTCAGTATTGGGCCCCCTTCTTTTTAAGATATTTATTAATGACCTTGTAGGGGGCATACAGAGTAATATTTCAATATTTGCAGATGACACTAAACTCTGCAGGGTAATCAATATAGAGGAGGACAGTTTTATATTACAGGAGGATCTATGTAAACTAGAAGCTTGGGCTGGTAAATGGCAAATGAGCTTTAATGGGGATAAATGTAAGGTAATGCACTTGGGCAGAGGAAATAAAATGTATAATTATATGCTTAATTGTAAAACACTGGGCAAAACTGTAACTGAAAAAGACCTGGGTGTATTGGTGGACTACAAGCTCACGTTTAGTGGCCAGTGTCAGGCAGCTGCTGCAAAGGCAAATAAAATAATGGGATGCATTAAAAGAGGCATAGATGCTCATGAGGAGAACATAATTTTACCTCTATACAAGTCATTAGTGCGACCACACTTAGAATACTGTGTACAGTTCTGGTCTCCGGTGTATAAGAAAGACATAGCTGAACTAGAGCGGGTGCAGAGAAGAGCGACCAAGGTTATTAGAGGACTGGGGGGTCTGCAATACCAAGACAGGTTATTAGAGGACTGGGGGGTCTGCAATACAAAGACAGGTTATTAGAGGACTGGGGGGTCTGCAATACCAAGACAGGTTATTAGAGGACTGGGGGGTCTGCAATACCAAGACAGGTTATTAGAGGACTGGGGGGTCTGCAATACCAAGACAGGTTATTAGAGGACTGGGGGGTCTGCAATACCAAGACAGGTTATTACATTTGGGGTTATTTACTGTGGAAAAAAGAAGGCTTAGAGGTGATCTTATTACTATGTACAAGTATATGAGGGGACAGTACAAAGACCTTTCTACTGATCTTTTTACTCTGAGGCCTGAGACGGGGACAAGGGGGCATCTTCTACGTCTGGAGGAAAGAAGGTTTAATCATAATCACAGACGGGGATTCTTTACTGTAAGAGCAGTGAGACTATGGAGCTCTCTGCCGCATGATGTTGTAATGAGTGATTCACTACTAACATGTAAGAAGGGCATGGATGCATTTCTAGAAAAGTATAATATTACAGGTTATATATACTAGATTCCTTGATAGGGCGTTGATCCAGGGAACTAGTCTGATTGTTGTATGGAGTCGGGAAGGAATTTTTTTCCCCAATGTGGAGCTTAGTGTTTGCCACATGGGTTTTTTTTGCCTTCCTCTGGATCAACATGTTAGGCTATGGGGTGAACTAGATGGACTTAGTCTTTCTTCAACCTTAAAAACTATGTTACTATGTTACATGATAAGATTCTGTCTGCAGCCACCACTAGGGGGAGCTCCCTGTATACAGAGACACATGATCAGACTCTGTCTGCAGCCACCACTAGGGGGAGCTCCCTGTATACAGAGATACATGATCAGATCCTGTCTGCAGTCACCACTAGGGGGAGCTCCCTGTATACAGAGATACATGATAAGATCCTGTCTGCAGTCACCATTAGGGGGAGCTCCCTGTATACAGAGATGCATGATAAGATCCTGTCTGCAGTCACCACTAGGGGGAGCTCCCTGTATACAGAGATACATGATAAGATCCTGTCTGCAGTCACCACTAGAGGGAGCTCCCTGTATACAGAGATACATGATCAGATCCTGTCTGCAGCCACCACTAGGGGGAGCTCCCTGTATACAGAGATACATGATAAGATACTGTCTGCAGCCAGCACTAGGGGGAGCTCCCTGTATACAGAGATACATGATAAGATCCTGTCTGCAGCCACCTATAGGGGGAGCTCCCTGTATACAGAGATACATGATAAGATCCTGTCTGCAGCCACCACTAGGGGGAGCTCCCTGTATACAGAGATACATGATAAGATCCTGTCTGCAGTCACCACTAGAGGGAGCTCCCTGTATACAGAGATACATGATCAGATCCTGTCTGCAGCCACCACTAGGGGGAGCTCCCTGTATACAGAGATACATGATAAGATACTGTCTGCAGCCAGCACTAGGGGGAGCTCCCTGTATACAGAGATACATGATGAGATCCTGTCTGCAGCCACCACTAGGGGGAGCTCCCTGTACACAGAGATACATGATCAGATCCTGTCTGCAGCCACCACTACGGGGAGCTCCCTGTACACAGAGATACATGATCAGATCCTGTCTGCAGCCAGCACTAGGGGGAGCTCCCTGTATACAGAGATACATGATAAGATACTGTCTGCAGCCAGCACTAGGGGGAGCTCCCTGTATACAGAGATACATGATAAGATCCTGTCTGCAGCCACCACTAGGGAGAGCTCCCTGTACACAGAGATACATGATCAGATCCTGTCTGCAGCCACCACTAGGGGGAGCACCCTGTATACAGAGATACATGATAAGATCCTGTCTGCAGCCAGCACTAGGGGGAGCTCCCTGTATACAAAGATACATGATAAGATCCTGTCTGCAGTCACCACTAGGGGGAGCTCCCTGTATACAGAGATACATGATAAGATTCTGTCTGCAGCCACCACTAGGGGGAGCTCCCTGTATACAGAGATACATGATAAGATCCTGTCTGCAGCCACCACTAGGGGGAGCTCCCTGTATACAGAGATACATGATAAGATCCTATCTGCAGCCACCACTAGGGGGAGCTCCCTGTATACAGAGATACATGATGAGATCCTGTCTGCAGCCACCACTACGGGGAGCTCCCTGTACACAGAGATACATGATCAGATCCTGTCTGCAGCCACCACTAGGGGGAGCTCCCTGTACACAGAGATACATGATCAGATCCTGTCTGCAGCCACCACTAGGGGGAGCTCCTTGTACACAGAGATACATGATCAGATCCTGTCTGCAGCCACCACTAGGGGGAGCACCCTGTATACAGAGATACATGATAAGATCCTGTCTGCAGCCAGCACTAGGGGGAGCTCCCTGTATACAGAGATAAATGATAAGATCCTGTCTGCAGCCACCACTACGGGGAGCTCCCTGTACACAGAGATACATGATAAGATCCTGTCTGCAGCCACCACTAGGGGGAGCACCCTGTATACAGAGATAC
Organism: Phyllobates terribilis; assembly: GCF_046119375.1. Taxonomy (NCBI): domain Eukaryota; kingdom Metazoa; phylum Chordata; class Amphibia; order Anura; family Dendrobatidae; genus Phyllobates; species Phyllobates terribilis. The sequence continues at coordinate 175,672,739 of NW_027362770.1, forward strand.
ATGATAAGATCCTGTCTGCAGACACCACTAGAAAGAGCTCCCTGTATACAGAGATACATGATAAGATCCTGTCTGCAGCCAGCACTAGGGGGAGCTCGCTGTATACACAGATACATGATAAGATTCTGTCTGCAGTCACCACTAGGGGGAGCTCCCTGTATAGAGATACATGATAAGATTCTGTCTGCAGCCACCACTAGGGGGAGCTCCCTGTATACAGAGATACATGATGAGATCCTGTCTGCAGCCACCACTAGGGGGAGCTCCCTGTATACAGAGATACATGATAAGATCCTGTCTGCAGTCACCACTAGGGGGAGCTCCCTGTATACAGAGATACATGATAAGATCCTGTCTGCAGTCACCGCTAGGGGGAGCTCCCTGTATACAGAGATACATGATAAGATCCTGTCTGCAGTCACCACTAGGGGGAGCTCCCTGTATACAGAGATACACGATAAGATCCTGTCTGCAGTCACCGCTAGGGGGAGCTCCCTGTATACAGAGATACATGATAAGATCCTGTCTGCAGTCACCGCTAGGGGGAGCTCCCAGTATACAGAGATACATGATAAGATCCTGTCTGCAGCCACCACTAGGGGGAGCACCCTGTATACAGAGATACATGATAAGATCCTATCTGCAGCCACCACTAGGGGGAGCTCCCTGTATACAGAGATACATGATGAGATCCTGTCTGCAGCCACCACTAGGGGGAGCTCCCTGTATACAGAGATACATGATGAGATCCTGTCTGCAGCCACCATTAGGGGGAGCTCCCTGTATACAGAGATACATGATCAGATCCTGTCTGCAGCCACCACTACGGGGAGCTCCCTGTACACAGAGATACATGATCAGATCCTGTCTGCAGCCACCACTACGGGGAGCTCCCTGTACACAGAGATACATGATCAGATCCTGTCTGCAGCCACCACTAGGGGGAGCTCCCTGTATACAGAGATACATGATAAGATCCTGTCTGCAGCCAGCACTAGGGGGAGCTCCCTGTACACAGAGATACATGATCAGATCCTGTCTGCAGCCACCACTAGGGAGAGCTCCCTGTACACAGAGATACATGATCAGATCCTGTCTGCAGCCACCACTAGGGGGAGCACCCTGTATACAAAGATACATGATAAGATCCTGTCTGCAGCCAGCACTAGGGGGAGCTCCCTGTATACAAAGATACATGATAAGATCCTGTCTGCAGTCACCACTAGAGGGAGCTCCCTGTATACAGAGATACATGATAAGATTCTGTCTGCAGCCACCACTAGGGGGAGCTCCCTGTATACAGAGATACATGATAAGATCCTGTCTGCAGCCACCACTAGGGGGAGCTCCCTGTATACACAGATACATGATAAGATCCTGTCTGCAGCCACCTCTAGGGGGAGCTCCCTGTATACAGAGATACATGATAAGATCCTGTCTGCAGCCACCACTAGAGGAGCACCCTGTATACAGAGATACATGATAAGATCCTGTCTGCAGACACCACTAGAAGGAGCTCCCTGTATACAGAGATACATGATAAGATCCTGTCTGCAGCCAGCACTAGGGGGAGCTCGCTGTATACACAGATACATGATAAGATTCTGTCTGCAGTCACCACTAGGGGGAGCTCCCTGTATAGAGATACATGATAAGATTCTGTCTGCAGCCACCACTAGGGGGAGCTCCCTGTATACAGAGATACATGATGTGATCCTGTCTGCAGCCACCACTAGGGGGAGCTCCCTGTATACAGAGATACATGATAAGATCCTGTCTGCAGTCACCACTAGGGGGAGCTCCCTGTATACAGAGATACATGATAAGATCCTGTCTGCAGTCACCGCTAGGGGGAGCTCCCTGTATACAGAGATACATGATAAGATCCTGTCTGCAGTCACCACTAGGGGGAGCTCCCTGTATACAGAGATACATGATAAGATCCTGTCTGCAGTCACCGCTAGGGGGAGCTCCCTGTATACAGAGATACATGATAAGATCCTATCTGCAGCCACCACTAGGGGGAGCTCCCTGTATACAGAGATACATGATGAGATCCTGTCTGCAGCCACCACTAGGGGGAGCTCCCTGTATACAGAGATACATGATCAGATCCTGTCTGCAGCCACCACTACGGGGAGCTCCCTGTACACAGAGATACATGATCAGATCCTGTCTGCAGCCACCACTACGGGGAGCTCCCTGTACACAGAGATACATGATCAGATCCTGTCTGCAGCCACCACTAGGGGGAGCTCCCTGTACACAGAGATACATGATAAGATCCTGTCTGCAGCCACCACTACGGGGAGCTCCCTGTACACAGAGATACATGATCAGATCCTGTCTGCAGCCACCACTAGGGGGAGCTCCCTGTACACAGAGATACATGATCAGATCCTGTCTGCAGCCACCACTAGGGGGAGCACCCTGTATACAGAGATACATGATAAGATCCTGTCTGCAGCCAGCACTAGGGGGAGCTCCCTGTATACAGAGATACATGATAAGATCCTGTCTGCAGTCACCACTAGGGGGAGCTCCCTGTATACAGAGATACATGATAAGATTCTGTCTGCAGCCACCACTAGGGAGAGCTCCCTGTATACAGAGATACATGATAAGATCCTGTCTGCAGCCACCACTAGGGGGAGCTCCCTGTATACACAGATACATGATAAGATCCTGTCTGCAGCCACCTATAGGGGGAGCTCCCTGTATACAGAGATACATGATAAGATCCTGTCTGCAGCCACCACTAGGGGGAGCTCCCTGTATACACAGATACATGATAAGATTCTGTCTGCAGCCACCTCTAGGGGGAGCTCCCTGTATACAGAGATACATGATAAGATCCTGTCTGCAGTCACCACTAGGGGGAGCTCCCTGTATACAGAGATACATGATAAGATCCTGTCTGCAGTCACCACTAGGGGGAGCTCCCTGTATACAGAGATACATGATAAGATCCTGTCTGCAGTCACCACTAGGGGGAGCTCCCTGTATACAGAGATACATGATAAGATCCTGTCTGCAGTCACCACTAGGGGGAGCTCCCTGTATACAGAGATACATGATAAGATCCTGTCTGCAGTCACCACTAGTGGGAGCTCCCTGTATACAGAGATACATGATAAGATCCTGTCTGCAGTCACCGCTAGGGGGAGCTCCCTGTATACAGAGATACATGATAAGATCCTGTCTGCAGTCACCGCTAGGGGGAGCTCCCAGTATACAGAGATACATGATGAGATCCTGTCTGCAGCCACCACTAGGGGGAGCTCCCTGTATACAGAGATACATGATCAGATCCTGTCTGCAGCCACCACTAGGGGGAGCTCCCTGTACACAGAGATACATGATAAGATTCTGTTTGCAGCCACCACTAGGGGGAGCTCCCTGTACACAGAGATACATGATAAGATTCGGTCTGCAGCCACCACTAGGGGGAGCTCCCTGTATACAGAGATACAAGATAAGATTCTGTCTGCAGCCACCACTAGGGGGAGCTCCCTGTATACAGAGATACATGATAAGATCCTGTCTGCAGCCACCACTAGGGAGAGCTCCCTGTACACAGAGATACATGATCAGATCCTGTCTGCAGCCACCACTAGGGGGAGCTCCCTGTATACAGAGATACATGATAAGATCCTGTCTGCAGCCACCACTAGGGGGAGCTCCCTGTATACACAGATACATGATAAGATCCTGTCTGCAGCCACCTCTAGGGGGAGCTCCCTGTATACAGAGATACATGATAAGATCCTGTCTGCAGCCACCACTAGGGGGAGCTCCCTGTATACACAGATACATGATAAGATCCTGTCTGCAGCCACCACTAGGGGGAGCTCCCTGTATACAGAGATACATGATAAGATCCTGTCTGCAGCCACCACTAGGGGGAGCTCCCTGTATACAGAGATACATGATAAGATCCTGTCTGCAGCCAGCACTAGGGGGAGCTCCCTGTATACAGAGATACATGATAAGATCCTGTCTGCAGCCACCACTAGGGGGAGCTCCCTGTATACACAGATACATGATAAGATCCTGTCTGCAGCCACCTCTAGGGGGAGCTCCCTGTATACAGAGATACATGATAAGATCCTGTCTGCAGCCACCACTAGGGGGAGCTCCCTGTATACACAGATACATGATAAGATCCTGTCTGCAGCCACCTCTAGGGGGAGCTCCCTGTATACAGAGATACATGATAAGATCCTGTCTACAGCCACCACTAGGGGGAGCTCCCTGTATACAGAGATACATGATAAGATCCTGTCTACAGCCACCACTAGGGGGAGCTCCCTGTATACAGACATACATGATGAGATCCTGTCTGCAGCCACCACTAGGGGGAGCTCCCTGTATACAGAGATACATGATAAGATCCTGTCTGCAGTCACCACTAGGGGGAGCTCCCTGTATACAGAGATACATGATAAGATCCTGTCTGCAGTCACCACTAGGGGGAGCTCCCTGTATACAGAGATACATGATAAGATCCTGTCTGCAGTCACCACTAGGGGGAGCTCCCTGTATACAGAGATACATGATAAGATCCTGTCTGCAGTCACCGCTAGGGGGAGCTCCCTGTATACAGAGATACATGATAAGATCCTGTCTGAAGTCACCGCTAGGGGGAGCTCCCTGTATACAGAGATACATGATAAGATCCTGTCTGCAGTCACCGCTAGGGGGAGCTCCCAATATACAGAGATACATGATAAGATCCTGTCTGCAGCCACCACTAGGGGGAGCTCCCTGTATACAGAGATACATGATAAGATCCTATCTGCAGCCACCACTAGGGGGAGCTCCCTGTATACAGAGATACATGATGAGATCCTGTCTGCAGCCACCACTACGGGGAGCTCCCTGTACACAGAGATACATGATCAGATCCTGTCTGCAGCCACCACTAGGGGGAGCTCCCTGTACACAGAGATACATGATCAGATCCTGTCTGCAGCCACCACTAGGGGGAGCTCCCTGTACACAGAGATACATGATCAGATCCTGTCTGCAGCCACCACTAGGGGGAGCACCCTGTATACAGAGATACATGATAAGATCCTGTCTGCAGCCAGCACTAGGGGGAGCTCCCTGTATACAGAGATACATGATAAGATCCTGTGTGCAGCCACCACTACGGGGAGCTCCCTGTACACAGAGATACATGATAAGATCCTGTCTGCAGCCACCACTAGGGGGAGCACCCTGTATACAGAGATACATGATAAGATCCTGTCTGCAGACACCACTAGAAGGAGCTCCCTGTATACAGAGATACATGATAAGATCCTGTCTGCAGCCAGCACTAGGGGGAGCTCGCTGTATACACAGATACATGATAAGATTCTGTCTGCAGTCACCACTAGGGGGAGCTCCCTGTATAGAGATACATGATAAGATTCTGTCTGCAGCCACCACTAGGGGGAGCTCCCTGTATACAGAGATACATGATGAGATCCTGTCTGCAGCCACCACTAGGGGGAGCTCCCTGTATACAGAGATACATGATAAGATCCTGTCTGCAGTCACCACTAGGGGGAGCTCCCTGTATACAGAGATACATGATAAGATCCTGTCTGCAGTCACCGCTAGGAGGAGCTCCCTGTATACAGAGATACATGATAAGATCCTGTCTGCAGTCACCACTAGGGGGAGCTCCCTGTATACAGAGATACATGATAAGATCCTGTCTGCAGTCACCGCTAGGGGGAGCTCCCTGTATACAGAGATACATGATAAGATCCTATCTGCAGCCACCACTAGGGGGAGCTCCCTGTATACAGAGATACATGATGAGATCCTGTCTGCAGCCACCACTAGGGGGAGCTCCCTGTATACAGAGATACATGATCAGATCCTGTCTGCAGCCACCACTACGGGGAGCTCCCTGTACACAGAGATACATGATCAGATCCTGTCTGCAGCCACCACTACGGGGAGCTCCCTGTACACAGAGATACATGATCAGATCCTGTCTGCAGCCACCACTAGGGGGGGGAGCTCCCTGTACACAGAGATACATGATAAGATTCTGTCTGCAGCCACCACTAGGGGGAGCTCCCTGTACACAGAGATACATGATAAGATCCTGTCTGCAGCCACCACTAGGGGGAGCACCCTGTATACAGAGATACATGATAAGATCCTGTCTGCAGCCAGCACTAGGGGAGCTCCCTGTATACAGAGATACATGATAAGATCCTGTCTGCAGCCAGCACTAGGGGAGCTCCCTGTATACAGAGATACATGATAAGATCCTGTCTGCAGCCACCACTACGGGGAGCTCCCTGTACACAGAGATACATGATAAGATCCTGTCTGCAGCCACCACTAGGGGGAGCACCCTGTATACAGAGATACATGATAAGATTCTGTCTGCAGTCACCACTAGGGGGAGCTCCCTGTATAGAGATACATGATAAGATTCTGTCTGCAGCCACCACTAGGGGGAGCTCCCTGTATACAGAGATACATGATGAGATCCTGTCTGCAGCCACCACTAGGGGGAGCTCCCTGTATACAGAGATACATGATAAGATCCTGTCTGCAGTCACCACTAGGGGGAGCTCCCTGTATACAGAGAAACATGATAAGATCCTGTCTGCAGTCACCGCTAGGGGGAGCTCCCTGTATACAGAGATACATGATAAGATCCTGTCTGCAGTCACCACTAGGGGGAGCTCCCTGTATACAGAGATACATGATAAGATCCTGTCTGCAGTCACCGCTAGGGGGAGCTCCCTGTATACAGAGATACATGATAAGATCCTATCTGCAGCCACCACTAGGGGGAGCTCCCTGTATACAGAGATACATGATGAGATCCTGTCTGCAGCCACCACTAGGGGGAGCTCCCTGTATACAGAGATACATGATCAGATCCTGTCTGCAGCCACCACTACGGGGAGCTCCCTGTACACAGAGATACATGATCAGATCCTGTCTGCAGCCACCACTACGGGGAGCTCCCTGTACACAGAGATACATGATAAGATTCTGTCTGCAGCCACCACTAGGGGGAGCTCCCTGTACACAGAGATACATGATAAGATTCTGTCTGCAGCCACCACTAGGGGGAGCTCCCTGTATACAGAGATACATGATAAGATCCTGTCTGCAGCCACCACTAGGGGGAGCTCCCTGTATACACAGATACATGATAAGATCCTGTCTGCAGCCACCTATAGGGGGAGCTCCCTGTATACAGAGATACATGATAAGATCCTGTCTGCAGCCACCACTAGGGGGAGCTCCCTGTATACACAATACATGATAAGATTCTGTCTGCAGCCACCTCTAGGGGGAGCTCCCTGTATACAGAGATACATGATAAGATCCTGTCTGCAGTCACCACTAGGGGGAGCTCCCTGTATACAGAGATACATGATAAGATCCTGTCTGCAGTCACCACTAGGGGGAGCTCCCTGTATACAGAGATACATGGTAAGATCCTGTCTGCAGTCACCGCTAGGGGGAGCTCCCAGTATACAGAGATACATGATGAGATCCTGTCTGCAGTCACCACTAGGGGGAGCTCCCTGTATACAGAGATACATGATCAGATCCTGTCTGCAGCCACCACTAGGGGGAGCTCCCTGTATACAGAGATACATGATAAGATCCTGTCTGCAGCCACCACTAGGGGGAGCTCCCTGTACACAGAGATACATGATAAGATTCTGTTTGCAGCCACCACTAGGGGGAGCTCCCTGTATACAGAGATACATGATAAGATCCTGTCTGCAGCCACCACTACGGGGAGCTCCCTGTACACAGAGATACATGATAAGATTCTGTTTGCAGCCACCACTAGGGGGAGCTCCCTGTATACAGAGATACATGATAAGATCCTGTCTGCAGCCACCACTAGGGGGAGCTCCCTGTATACAGAGATACATGATAAGATTCTGTTTGCAGCCACCACTAGGTGGAGCTCCCTGTATACAGAGATACATGATAAGATCCTGTCTGCAGCCACCACTAGGGGGAGCTCCCTGTACACAGAGATACATGATAAGATTCTGTTTGCAGCCACCACTAGGTGGAGCTCCCTGTATACAGAGATACATGATAAGATCCTGTCTGCAGCCACCACTAGGGGGAGCTCCCTGTACACAGAGATACATGATAAGATTCTGTTTGCAGCCACCACTAGGGGGAGCTCCCTGTATACAGAGATACATGATAAGATCCTGTCTGCAGCCACCACTAGGGGGAGCTCCCTGTACACAGAGATACATGATCAGATCCTGTCTGCAGCCACCACTAGGGGGAGCTCCCTGTACACAGAGATACATGATAAGATCCTGTCTGCAGCCAGCACTAGGGGGAGCTCCCTGTATACAGAGATACATGATAAGATCCTGTCTGCAGACACCAGTAGAGGGAGCTCCCTGTATATAGAGATACATGATAAGATCCTGTCTGCAGCCACCACTAGGGGGAGCTCCCTGTATACAGAGATACATGATAAGATTCTGTCTGCAGCCACCACTAGGGGGAGCTCCCTGTATACAGAGATACATGATAAGATCCTGTCTGCAGCCACCACTAGGGGGAGCTCCCTGTATACAGAGATACATGATAAGATCCTGTCTGCAGCCACCACTAGGGGGAGCTCCCTGTATACAGAGATACATGATAAGATCCTGTCTGCAGCCACCACTAGGGGGAGCTCCCTGTACACAGAGATACATGATAAGATCCTGTCTGCAGCCACCACTAGGGGGAGCTCCCTGTATACAGAGATACATGATAAGATCCTGTCTGCAGCCACCACTAGGGGGAGCTCCCTGTATACAGAGATACATGATAAGATCCTGTCTGCAGACACCACTAGAGGGAGCTCCCTGTATACAGAGATACATGATAAGATCCTGTCTGCAGCCAGCACTAGGGGGAGCTCCCTGTATACAGAGATACATGATAAGATTCTGTCTGCAGCCACCACTAGGGGGAGCTCCCTGTATACAGAGATACATGATAAGATCCTGTCTGCAGCCACCACTAGGGGGAGCTCCCTGTATACAGAGATACATGATAAGATTCTGTCTGCAGTCACCACTAGGGGGAGCTCCCTGTATACAGAGATACATGATGAGATCCTGTCTGCAGTCACCACTAGGGGGAGCTCCCTACATGCAGCTAATACACTGCATTCAATGCTCCCTCTAGTAAACTTATGTTCAGTGAGCTCCCTCTAGTGGTGGGCACAGGTATCAGTGTTTTAGTAAACTTGTGTTTAGTGAGTGCAGGTAACAGAATTTGAGCTTACTAATCTTCAGTGTGCATCTAGTGGTGAGCGCAGGTAGCAAGATTTCAGAAGACTAGTTCTTTAATGAGCTCCCTCTAGTGGCAAGTGCAGGTAACAGAATTGTAGTAAACTTTTTTTTAGTGAGCTCCCTCTAGTGGTGAGTGCAGGTAATAGAATTTTAGTTAACTACTTTTCAGTGAGCGCCCTCTAATGGTGAGCAAAGGTAGGTGAATTGAATCTGAAATGGTCTATGCATGGGGATTTGGAGCTTTGTGTCAGAAAACAAGAACTCTGACCACCATATGGTCTATATAACAGCGCAGTTCAGCGCTGGATGATTATTTTCTGGATTACTGGATGCTGAAGTAACGGAATTTGACTGCACCCCCATTTTCTAATAAACACGCAAACAATATTACATCCGTATGAAAGACATTTGTTTTATTGATTTCTGAGCGGCAATAAAAAAAGTCACCTTTAATTTTTCTTTTAATCTGGAAAAAAAAAGTGTAAAAATCCGTCCATAACTTATAAAGTACAAAATTTATTGTGCACGTTTTAGAAGTTCTATGTTTGGGATCAGGCTCTGGATACACGGAGGAGACCCCTTATCCTCCGCAGCAGCGCCTGGATGAAGCTGTGCCGAGACCGCACTTTACAGTACATGCTCTCTATCTCCAGCAGTCTCTTCTGCAGAGATTCCCCAAAGAGGTTGGCGCCTTCTCTCTGAAGCTGTGGATAAAATAAATAGCCATTAAGAGACCTTAAAGTGAACCCGTCATTGCAGGTGTTTGCGTACATGAGGAATATCACTATTTCTGGCCATTACATGACTTGTATCCTGTACGTTTCGCCAGTTTTTCTCTCTGCAGGCTCTAATGTTCAGTTGTCCCTGAGCTACTGGATGGAGACTGGCTGCTATTAGGCCTCCCATACAGAGGTGAGGGATTCCTGCTCTCTTTTCTCTATGTAGTAAATGTTACGATTAAGCAGCAGAATTGAGAACATTATACAGTAGCACTGAGAAGTGTAGCTGTGAATCCAGCTCTGGAGGGCATTATACAGCAGTACAGAGCAGCATAGCTGTGAATCCAGCTCTGGAGGGCATTATCCAACAGTACAGAGCAGCATAGCTGTGAATCCAGCTCTGGAGGGCATTATACAGCAGTACTGAGCAGTGTAGCTGTGAATCCAGCTCTGGAGGGCATTACACAGCAGTACAGAGCAGCATAGCTGTGAATCCAGCTCTGGAGAGCATTATACAGCAGTACTGAGCAGTGTAGCTGTGAATCCAGCTCTGGAGGGCATTACACAGCAGTACAGAGCAGCATAGCTGTGAATCCAGCTCTGGAGGGCATTATCCAACAGTACAGAGCAGCATAGCTGTGAATCCAGCTCTGGAGGGCATTATACAGCAGTACTGAGCAGTGTAGCTGTGAATCCAGCTCTGGAGGGCATTATCCAACAGTACAGAGCAGCATAGCTGTGAATCCAGCTCTGGAGGGCATTATACAGCAGTACTGAGCAGTGTAGCTGTGAATCCAGCTCTGGAGGGCATTATCCAACAGTACAGAGCAGCATAGCTGTGAATCCAGCTCTGGAGGGCATTATACAGCAGTACTGAGCAGTGTAGCTGTGAATCCAGCTCTGGAGGGCATTACACAGCAGTACTGAGCAGTGTAGCTGTGAATCCAGCTCTGGAGGGCATTACACAGCAGTACTGAGCAGCGTAGCTGTGAATCCAGCTCTGGAGGGCATTACACAGCAGTACTGAGCAGTGTAGCTGTGAATCCAGCTCTGGAGGGCATTACACAGCAGTACTGAGCAGCGTAGCTGTGAATCCCGCTCCGGAGGGCATTATACAGCAGTACCGAGCTGTGAATCCAGGTCTGGAGGGCATTACACAGCCGTACTGAGCAGTGTAGCTGTGAATCTAGCTCTGGATGGCATTATACAGCAGTACTGAGCTGTGAATCCAGCTCTTGAGGGCATTACACAGCCGTACTGAGCAGTGTAGCTGTGAATCCCGCTCCGGAGGGCATTATACAGCAGTACTGAGCTGTGAATCCAGCTCTTGAGGGCATTACACAGCCGTACTGAGCAGTGTAGCTGTGAATACAGCTCTGGAGAAACATTATACAGCAGTACTGAACATTGCAGCTGTGAATCCATCTCTGGGATGAAACACTTACTGGAAAGCAGCAGCATAATGTGCATCTGCCCTTCTCTCCAAATACTTTAAATAGGCTGATGTAATCTGATCCCTCAGTGAGCTAACAAATGATGAGATTAGGCGGTGGGGAGAGGAAAAGAAGTGGCTCATAAGTGGAGAGAGATCGCCAATGACTTAAAGTCAAGCATACAGCAGAGCTCGCAGTCACTCGTCCCATCATCCCATCTCTAAAGCAGAAATGACTTTCTTGCCGATGCTGCTGTGATCACAGGGCTTTAGTAGCCGTCCGGGCCTGAAGACACGCAGGCAGCTTATCAATAGGCTGTTCAGGTAAAGACAGTCACGTTATTTCAGCTATATCTCTATCCTTTCCTTCAGCTCCAGCATTTCCACAGCAGGGAGGAAGTATAAAGGGCGGCAGTAATTCCAAGTTTGGAAACCAGGTGGGATGTTCAGCTATGAATACCTTGGGCAAATAGAGACTCGTGGGACGGTCATTGTTTGTGTTATTACTTGTATTGCAAAGGCGATCACGACTATTTAAAGCTATAGTGGGCATGCATATAAAAAGCTTGTAAAATAGATGGAGTATGGGAAAAAAAACTCTTAGAAAACTAAATTTTAGGAGTTATTGGCCCTTTAATCATAGAATGAAAATAAAAGATCAGTCTCACCATTTCCATATCTTGTTGGCTCAGTCTGTTCGGCGTCCTGAGGTCAGTGTTACGCTCGCTGTTTAGTGTGTCTACCGAGAAAAAGCAAAAAAAAAAAAGTCATGCTTCCCAGATCCGCACCGGCCTGCAAGTTTCCCTAGAGCCACATGGACCCCGGCCTGCAAGTTTCCCTAGAGCCACACGGACCCCGGCCTGCAAGTTTCCCAGAGCCACACGGACCCCGGCCTGCAAGTTTCCCAGAGCCACACGGACCCCGGCCTGCAAGTTTCCCAGAGCCACACGGACCCCGGCCTGCAAGTTTCCCAGAGCCACACGGACCCCGGCCTGCAAGTTTCCCAGAGCCACACGGACCCCGGCCTGCAAGTTTCCCAGAGCCACACGGACCCCGGCCTGCAAGTTTCCCAGAGCCACACGGGCCTCGGCCTGCAAGTTTCCCAGAGCCACACGGGCCTCGGCCTGCAAGTTTCCCAAAGCCACACGGGCCTCAGCCTGCAAGTTTCCCAGAGCCACACGGGCCTCGGCCTGCAAGTTTCCCAGAGCCACACGGGCCTCGGCCTGCAAGTTTCGCAGAGCCACACGGGCCTCGGCCTGCAAGTTTCCCAGAGCAAGTTTCCCAGATCCGCATCAGCCCTGTCCTATGCCACTATAAGAACGGATTATAAGGATTTACCCTGAAATCTCCTGCTGGTAAAGGATGCACTGGAGAATAAGGAGTCCTGACTGTCACTGGGAGTGCACTGCAGCAGGTAATACTCTAGGTGGCGCCATAGGACGAAGAGGCAGGTTTCAATGATATCTAGTTTACCATTTGGTTAAGGACAATTTCCTCCAGAAGGGGGCGCTGACCACTAGGGACACACAGGACCCTCGAAGAACTGCAGACTAACCATGAATGCAGACTCGTGCGCTAGGAAGAAAGCAGAATGAATCTACTATTTCATGCTAAGTGCAGTGCTTAAGGGAGCGGGAATGACCCGGGGGTCCACATATTGGCCTGGAGGCCCCGCATTAGATCTAATACGATTAAAATGGTACTACTAAGTCTGATATGGCTGATAACAGAGCGCAATAGCCCTTCCCGGAAAGGATACAGCAGCAGACGGACAGCAGCTTGGCTCTGCTGTTGATAAGTTTCACCAGTCTCCGTCGCGCCAGCAGATACTTCTGGGTGGTGGAGATTTTATCCACTCCAACGGGCGTCTCAGACTGGCACAGCTAGGAGGAAGGGGGCCAAATAATTAAGGAAGGAAGAAGACGAGGGGGTCACTAACGAGGAGGTAAGAGCTCGTCCGATACCTCCTTGATCTCATCCGGGGGCAGCTGCTCCACGTTCTGCAGTTTGCTGACGCTCTGCCGGTGGATGTCGTAGTAGACGAAGAAGTCGCTGGAGCATTGCTTCAACAGGGACAACACGATGCCCAGACTGGGCAGCCGCCAGGACGGGAACAGCGAGGGCTGGCTTTCTAGAATGGGCACGAAAAAAAAAACACTATTAAATGATGCGGTCGCGTCCATGTTTATAAGGCACAGCGCCATACATTTATAGTGGCCATGCTTGGTATTGCAGCTCAGAAAAGTGCAGTACTAGATACGTCCACTGCGAAAGTATGGCGCTGTGCTTGGAAGAATATAAAAAGGGATGCAAAGTCGGACGCCTCCTGTGAGTGGGAACCCCAACTACTGACCTAATCTGGAGGCCTCTCTGCTCCCGCCGCCGCTGCCGCCCTCCGTCAGGCTCGGGGTGAAGAGACAAACCATCTGCTGGAGGTTCGGGGAGTTCTGCAGCATCAGAGTCTGGCAGTACTCCATCACATTGGAGCAGATCTAGGAGAAAAAAAACTACATTAAATAACCCAAAAGGAAAAAAGTATGGCGCACACAGGGTGCTCCGGACTCACCCGCTGCATCGCCAGCTCCATGTCGTCCTTGGCGCTCACCCCGTCCACGTGGGCGCCGTCGTCCTGTAAGCTCAGCTGACGCACCTTGTCTGACCCCCCGAACCGGTTTAATAAAGAAAGGCAAAGGCGCTGAAAAAAAAAAGCAAAAAAAATGTAGGACGAGATCTGCTGGCGATCAGTGATCGGGGAAGGTTTATTGTTTTTTTCTACAGTGGCCACTATGGGAGAAATGTGGTATTACACGTCTTTTATACAAAATAATAGTGGAATAGTACTTGGGGGAAAGGGTGTCCCATTAAAGGGGTTTTCACATGACCACACCTTACCACAGGATAGGAGATAAGTGTCTCTGGGGGTCTCATGGTAGACTGGAGATTAAAGCGCTGATCATGCATGAGACCCCCTCCTCCCCCCCTCCACTGTCAGACCCCTCCAGCAATCAACAACAAATTGTAATTATGGGACCATCCCGAGCCCTATTACACATTAAACGTGTAATACAATATTTCTCCAGTAATGGCCGCTGTAGGGAAAACATGCAGTAACTCAAACTATCACTGATCGCCAGCAAATCCGTTTTTAACCCCTTTACAACCCTAGATGGTTTGCACGTTAATGACCGGGCCAATTTTTACAATTCTGACCACTGTCACTTTATGGGGTAATTACTCTGGAACGCTTCAACGGATCCCCCTGATTCTGAGATTGTTTTTTGGTGACATATTGTACTTTATGATAGTGGTAAAATCTCTTCGATATCACTTGGGTTTATTTGTGAAAAAAAACGGAAATTTGGCGAAAATGTTGAAAATTTTGCAATTTTCAAAATTTGAATTTTTATGCCCTTAAATCAGAGAGATATGTCACACAAAATAGTTAATAAATAACATTTCCCACATGTCTACTTTACATCAGCACAATTTTGGAACCAAATTTTTTTTTTGTTAGGGAGCTATAAGGGTTAAAAGTTGACCAGCGATTTCTCATTCTCCCAACAAAATTTACAAAACCATTTTTTTAGGGACCACATCACATTTGAAGTCACTTTGAGGGGTCTATATGACAGAAAATACCCAAAAGTGACACCATTCTAAAAACTGCACCCCTCAAGGTGCTCAAAACCACATTCAAGAACTTTATTAACCCTTCAGGTGCTGCACAGGAATTTTTGTAATGTAGAAGAAAAAAATTAACATTTAACTTTTTTCTCAAAAATGTTACTTTAGACCCCAATTTTTTTTTATTTTCGCAGGTGTAACAGGAAAAAATGGACCCCGAAATTTGTTGTGCAATTTCCCCTGGGCACGCACATACCCCATATGTGGGGGAAAACAACTGTTTGGGCGCACGGCAGGGCTCGGAAGGGAAGGAGCGCCATTTGACTTTTTGATTGTAAAATTTGCTTGAATAATTAGCGGATGCCATGTTGCGTTTGGAGAGCCCCTGATGTGCCTAAACAGTGGAAACCCCCCACAAGTGACCCCATTTTGGAAACTAGACCCCTCAGGGAACTTATCTAGATGTGTGGTGAGCACCTTGAACCCCCAAGTGCTTTACAGAAGTTTATAACATGGAGCCGTGAAAATAAAAAAATTAACTTTTTCCACAAAATTGATGTTTTAGCCCCACTTTTTTTTTACACAAGGGTAAGAGGAGAAAATGGACCCCAAAAACTTTTGTGCAATTTCTCCTGAGTACGCCAATACCCCATATGTGGGGAAAATATTTTTTTTGGGCACTCGGCAGAGTTCAGAAGGAAGGAGCACTGTGTGACTTTTTGAACGCAAAATCGGCTGGAATTGAGAGCGGATGCCATGTCGCGTTTGGAGAGCCCCTGATCTGCCTAAACAGTGGAAACCCCCCACAAGTGACCCCATTTTGGAAACTACACCCCTCAAGGATTTTATCAAGGGGTATAGTGAACATTTTGAACCCAGAGGTACGACACAGAATTTGATAACATTAGGTCATCATATTGAATAAGTTGTCATTAGTCTTGAGTGCAAGTGCTCGCTACTTGAGTTTGCATCGGGTACTCGGGTATGCACCATGTATCACGGGTGCTCGAGTGAAATGCTCGAGTCCCCGCCCGCATGTTTCACGGTTATTAGACACCCCCAAAAAACATGCGGGGATCGCTCGTGCATGGCAGGCAATCCCCGCGAGGTTTTCTTGGCCGCGAATCATATGGGGCGGAGACTCGAGCACCCGCGATACTCAATGTATACCCGAGCACCCGATGCAAACTCAAGTAGCGAGCACTTGCGCTCAACACTAGTCGCCATATCGTCATCTTTTTTTTTTTTTCTTTTGAAAAAAATCCCAACCCCAACCCTAACCCTAATACAACCCCAACCCTAGCGTTTATTTTTTACGCCGTTCCTCGTGCGGTATAAGTGATTAGACGACCTTATTCTTCGGGTCGGTGCGACTACAGCGATACCAGAATCATATGGGGTTTTTATGACTGACAGCTGTCACACACTAAAAGACGCATTTTTTGTAAAATCTAGTTTTTGCATCGCCATATTTTGAGAGCTATAATTTTTCCAGATTTTGGCAGACAGTCATGTGACAGCTTGTTTTTTTGCGCGATGAGTTCACGTTTTTATTGGTGCCATTTTCAGCCACGTGACATTTTTTGATCGCTTTCTATTCCGATTTTTGGGAGGCAGAATAAACAAAAACCAACAATTCAGGAATTGTGTTTTTTTTACATTTTTTTATTCTGCTCCGCGTGTGGTAAAATTGATAAGGCAGCTTTATTTTTCGGGTCAGTATGTTTACAGCGGTACCACATTTATATCGTTTTTCTATGTTTTGGCGCTTTTACACAATAAAAGCTATTTTATAGAAAAAATTATTTTTTTGCATTGCTTTATTCTGAGAGCTGTAACTTTTTTATTTTTCGGATGATGGAGCTGTATGGCAGCTTGTTTTTTGCGGGACAAGATGACGTTTTCAGCGGTAACATTTTTATTTACATCAGTCTTCTTGATCGCGTGTTATTCCATTTTTTGTTTGGCGCTATGATGATAAAGCATTGTTTTTTGCTTTGTTTTTTTTTTTTTTACCATGTTCACTGAAGGGGTTAACTAGTGGGGCAATTTTATAGGTCAGGTCGTTCCGGACGCGGCGATACCAAATATGTGTACTTTTATTGTTTGTTTGGTTTTTTTTTCATAATATTTATTGATGGGTACATTATAATTTTTATTTTTGGTGGATTATTTTTATTTTATTTTATTTTTTTTTTTATATTTTTACAATTTTTTTTTTTTTTTTTTTTCCACTTTCTGGGAGTTTTTTTTACTTTTTTTTACTTTGTCCCACTATGGGCCTTTCACTTTTTTTATTCTGATCGCCTGCACAGCATAGGGATGGAGCACCATCCCTGTGCTATACAGGCTGTCAGCGCTGGAGATGTAGAAGATACTTTGGTCATGCACTGCACATGACCAAAAATCTTCCTGCTGTCTGGTGACCCAGATGTTGTCATGACGACATCGGGTCGTCATGGCAACATCCAGGAAGCCGCGGCAGACAGCGCTGGAGGTCGGAAGAGGAGGTGAGTATTCCGATCACCTCCCCTTAGCCACCGCAATGCTGCGATCGACTTCGATTGCAGCATTGCGGGGGTTAATGTGTCGGGAGCGGTGCGGGACCACTCCCTGCACATAGTACCGGGTGTCAGCTGTGACAATCAGCTGACACCTGGCGGCGATCGCCCCGCACAGCCTGTGTGCGCGCGCGATCGCCATGACATATTAATACGGGTCAGGCTCTTAAAGCCCAGGGCACAGGCGCGTATTAGTACGTCATGGGCTTTAAAGGGGTTAAAAAAAAAAATAAAAAAAAAAGATTTTACTTAAAAACAGATTAGAAATTTAGATCAGATTTTCTTACTGAAGGGTTCTGCTAAAAAAAAAAAAAAAAAAAGCCTAAATAGCTGCAGAACGACTATCAGATTTCCCAATGACAACGGGGAGTGTGGTGTACCCCTTTAAACCAACCAGGAAAATATCAATTTTCCCCCCATTACCTGGAATCGCCCCAAGTGTCCGTGCAGTTCGACCGTAGGACCCTCGTTTAGGACAGAAGCCAGATCATTCACCACCTCTACGGAAGGAAAATGTGAAATTAATAAAGTTCCTTGGGTCAAAAAAGGGTCTAGGATGCTGCCGAGACCGAGAGGATACGAAAATGCACCTGAGAGGACAATGGGATCATGAATGGTCCAGATTCTCTTGCTGGAATACATAGAATAAAGTGCAACATTTGCGGTTTACCTTTAGCTGCCACCAGAGGGAGCTTCAGAGTTTACTGCATGCCTTGAGCTCCCTCTAGTGGCGGCTGCAGGTGAACAACATTTTATCATTTTAATTTCAGAAAATTTGGAGTTCTGTACCGAAAAAAAATATTAAAAAAAACTCAGGTAAGGTTAGGTATAAATGAACGAGACACCTACCTGGAAGTGCCGCTTTGCTGATAATGCCCGTCAGCAGTGCCAGCTCCTGCAGAGAACCAACACTGCCCTCTTTGCTTCTGAGAATGGTGTGGATCGTATCCGAATGAGCGATCAGGAACTGAAGCACCTATTAGAGAAGTGGAAAAAGCAAAAGGGTCCCATGACAACTCTTCCTGTCCAGCCCTAACAGGATGTATCTGTTGGGATGGGAGGTGGTGGAGGGTGGAAGAGTTTTTCCACCAAGACAGATATTAAAGGGATTGTCCATATCAGACTGCTGGGTCGGCATCAGTGTATAGTGGCCATTTTGGGGTACTGCATCTCAGATCACATTCACTTCAATAGGAAATGAGCTGCAGTACCTGAGAACAGCCACTGGAGGTGCAAACAGCTCACTGGTATTAGACCCCCGCCGATCGCAAATTGACGACCTATTCTAAAAGACAGGTCATCGATATCATCATTATGGACAGTCCCTTTAAACACGCCCTAGGGGTCATACATGCCCCTCGCTCCCGTCTTGTACCCACCTGTCCTGCCACCTGTAGATGCTGCGCGGTGCTGGAGGTGAGAATCACTTGGCAGAGCTGTAGGGCGGGTAACAGGATCTGTCTGTACCTTTCTAGCGGTGTTGGAAGGAAGACGGGGGTCTCTCTCATTCCGTACAGTCTAAAAGGGGGAAGGAGGAAACGTGAGTAAAGGTAATAAAACTTCTTTATATGGACTGAAGCGTCATTTCTCTGATGCACAGCTCCAAATCCCTTGCAAAAAAAATCTAATTTAAATGGTAAAATCAGCAGTTCCCTTCACTATCCACTAGGTGGAGCTGAAGAGCTTACTGAAAAGTCCCATTATGAAGGGATTTGACAGCATGCAGGGAGCTCCCTCTAGTGGTGACAGAGCTTTATCACTTTTTTTTTTTTTTTTTAAGTTTTCTAACATTACCCGTGCTGATCTGTGTCTGGACGCATGTCATATACTTGGCACTGTGCCAGTCGGAGGATGACCCCTGCCCGCAACAGTTCCAGGGCACCTTGCTGACTTATCGCCACACGGGTTAAGAATGCCTGCAGAGAGACAATTATTAATACTAAGACAGAGAAAAATGATTAAAGGGATCATTCAGAGCCTCTCAGTTCCATATTAAGGGGAGCCATTGACGCCCTCCATGCCGGATACAAGCCGGCCATGTTATACCGCATACTGCCCCCGTACCATTTTGGATTCGTAGATGTACAGCGCCTTCAGCAACGGCGGCTGCGGATTCAGCAGATTCTGTAAGACGACGTCGTCCTGTGCCAGGCTGTCCGCTAGAGCCTGTAGGTATCCGCTGTTACAGAGATATGCCAGCCACTGCTGCTGCTTGTCCACGCAGACAATTCGGTCTAACAGGGCGAGCGCCAACATCTGGAAGAAAGAAAAAAAATAAATAAATAATGGAATTCTGCAATTTCCTGTAAAGCAACTGACACTTAAAGAGATTTTTCCCATCTTCATAAAATGGATATCGTTGGATAGAGATTAAAAAAAAGAGCACTTTTGTAATTTACTCCTTGTTAAAATTTTTAGCCGTTCTTGAGATATTAACATTTTTCTTTTGCTTACAGCTCGTTGCCTAGGAGACCGACCACTGCAGCAATGAGCTAAACAAAGGAAAAGTGTTAATATCTCAAGAACGGCTGAAAATTTTTACAAGCAGCAAATTGCAAAAGTGCTCGTTTTTGCAAGCTCTATCCAACAATATAAATCTGAGAAAAAAAAAAAAAAACACTTTAAATGCTGTGTGCGCGCATAAAACTCCTTACTCTGCCGATTTCGCGCCCGTCACAGGAGTCTCTGCAGATCACCTCCATTAGTGCCGCCCCGTAAGTCTCAAATATAGAGAGGTTGTCCCTCTGTAGCTTACTGAACACGTCTTCTGGGGCAGTCAGCCTCTCCCACATTGTCTTATTAGCTGAAGGGATAAAAAAAATAAGAAAATAAGGGACGTGCTGACTTGTTCTGGTGTGTGTGCGCTCATAAACAGCGCCACTCCTGTCCATAGGCTGTGTCTGGTATTGCAGCACATCAACATTCAAGTAAATGGGGGCTGAGCTGCAATACCAAATGCCGTCCATGGACAGGAGTGGCGCAGTTTCTGAAAGTTTTATCCTTTTTTTTTTTGCACCTACCTGCTTCCAGAGTGTCCGGCTCATCTGGTCTCTGGGCAATCTGCAAATAATACAGCAGGGCTCCGTACAGATGAGTCCGCACCCTCTGCAACCCGCCACCTGCGCGGACAACATTAGGGAGAGACTTCATGACACGTCATTATCGCGAAACAAGTGACGTTCTGTGTTCCATGCCCTTCTGGGTGAAACTTCCATCCATCTATGTAATTGGCTGAGGGCTAAGAACCTCGGCCACACCCCTCTCTATTATTGGCTGAAGGCTAAGAACCTCGGCCACACCCCTCTCTATTATTGGCTGAAGGCTAAGAACCTCGGCCACACCCCTCTCTATTATTGGCTGAGGGCTAAGAACCTCGGCCACACCCCTCTCTATTATTGGCTGAAGGCTAAGAACCTCGGCCACACCCCTCTCTATTATTGGCTGAAGGCTAAGAACCTCGGCCACACCCCTCTCTATTATTGGCTGAAGGCTAAGAACCTCGGCCACACCCCTCTCTATTATTGGCTGAAGGCTAAGAACCTCGGCCACACCCCTCTCTATTATTGGTCGAGGGCTAAGAACCTCGGCCACACCCCTCTCTATTATTGGCTGAGGGCTAAGAACCTCGGCCACACCCCTCTCTATTATTGGCTGAAGGCTAAGAACCTCGGCCACACTCCTCTCTATTATTGGCTGAGGGCTAAGAACCTCGGCCACACCCCTCTCTATTATTGGCTGAAGGCTAAGAACCTCGGCCACACCCCTCTCTATTATTGGCTGAAGGCTAAGAACCTCGGCCACACCCCTCTCTATTATTGGCTGAAGGCTAAGAACCTCGGCCACACCCCTCTCTATTATTGGCTGAAGGCTAAGAACCTCGGCCACACCCCTCTCTATTATTGGCTGAAGGCTAAGAACCTCGGCCACACCCCTCTCTATTATTGGCTGAGGGCTAAGAACCTCGGCCACACCCCTCTCTATTATTGGCTGAAGGCTAAGAACCTTTGTCACACTCCTCTCTATTATTGGCTGAAGGCTAAGAACCTTGGCCACACCCCTCTCTATTATTGGCTGAAGGCTAAGAACCTCGGCCACACCCCTCTCTATTATTGGCTGAAGGCTAAGAACCTCGGCCACACCCCTCTCTATTATTGGCTGAAGGCTAAGAACCTCGGCCACACCCCTCTCTATTATTGGCTGAAGGCTAAGAACCTCGGCCACACCCCTCTCTATTATTGGCTGAAGGCTAAGAACCTCGGCCACACCCCTCTCTATTATTGGCTGAAGGCTAAGAACCTCGGCCACACCCCTCTCTATTATTGGCTGAAGGCTAAGAACCTCGGCCACACTCCTCTCTATTATTGGCTGAAGGCTAAGAACCTCGGCCACACCCCTCTCTATTATTGGCTGAGGGCTAAGAACCTCGGCCACACCCCTCTCTATTATTGGCTGAAGGCTAAGAACCTCGGCCACACCCCTCTCTATTATTGGCTGAGGGCTAAGAACCTCGGCCACACCCCTCTCTATTACTGGCTGAGGGCTAAGAACCTTTGTCACACTCCTCTCTATTATTGGCTGAAGGCTAAGAACCTCGGCCACACCCCTCTCTATTATTGGCTGAAGGCTAAGAACCTCGGCCACACCCCTCTCTATTACTGGCTGAGGGCTAAGAACCTTTGCCACACTCCTCTCTATTATTGGCTGAAGGCTAAGAACCTCGGCCACACCCCTCTCTATTATTGGCTGAAGGCTAAGAACCTCGGCCACACCCCTCTCTATTATTGGCTGAAGGCTAAGAACCTCGGCCACACCCCTCTCTATTATTGGCTGAAGGCTAAGAACCTCGGCCACACCCCTCTCTATTATTGGCTGAAGGCTAAGAACCTCGGCCACACCCCTCTCTATTATTGGCCGAGGGCTAAGAACCTTTGCCATACTCCTCTCTATTATTGGCCGAGGGCTAAGAACCTTGGCCACACTCCTCTCTATTATTGGCCGAGGGCTAAGAACCTCGGCCACACCCCTCTCTATTATTGGCTGAAGGCTAAGAACCTCGGCCACACCCCTCTCTATTATTGACTGAAGGCTAAGAACCTCGGCCACACCCCTCTCTATTATTGGCTGAAGGCTAAGAACCTCGGCCACACCCCTCTCTATTATTGGCTGAAGGCTAAGAACCTCGGCCACACCCCTCTCTATTACTGGCTGAGGGCTAAGAACCTCGGCCACACCCCTCTCTATTACTGGCTGAGGGCTAAGAACCTCGGCCACACCCCTCTCTATTATTGGCTGAAGGCTAAGAACCTCGGCCACACCCCTCTCTATTACTGGCTGAGGGCTAAGAACCTTTGCCACACTCCTCTCTATTATTGGCTGAAGGCTAAGAACCTCGGCCACACCCCTCTCTATTATTGGCTGAAGGCTAAGAACCTCGGCCACACCCCTCTCTATTATTGGCTGAAGGCTAAGAACCTCGGCCACACCCCTCTCTATTATTGGCTGAAGGCTAAGAACCTCGGCCACACCCCTCTCTATTATTGGCTGAAGGCTAAGAACCTCGGCCACACCCCTCTCTATTATTGGCCGAGGGCTAAGAACCTTTGCCATACTCCTCTCTATTATTGGCCGAGGGCTAAGAACCTTGGCCACACTCCTCTCTATTATTGGCCGAGGGCTAAGAACCTCGGCCACACCCCTCTCTATTATTGGCTGAAGGCTAAGAACCTCGGCCACACCCCTCTCTATTATTGACTGAAGGCTAAGAACCTCGGCCACACCCCTCTCTATTATTGGCTGAAGGCTAAGAACCTCGGCCACACCCCTCTCTATTATTGGCTGAAGGCTAAGAACCTCGGCCACACCCCTCTCTATTATTGGCTGAAGGCTAAGAACCTCGGCCACACCCCTCTCTATTATTGGCTGAAGGCTAAGAACCTCGGCCACACCCCTCTCTATTATTGGCTGAAGGCTAAGAACCTCGGCCACACCCCTCTCTATTATTGGCTGAAGGCTAAGAACCTCGGCCACACCCCTCTCTATTATTGGCTGAGGGCTAAGAACCTTTGTCACACTCCTCTCTATTATTGGCTGAAGGCTAAGAACCTCGGCCACACCCCTCTCTATTATTGGCTGAGGGCTAAGAACCTCGGCCACACCCCTCTCTATTATTGGCTGAAGGCTAAGAACCTCGGCCACGCCCCTCTCTATTATTGGCTGAGGGCTAAGAACCTCGGCCACACCCCTCTCTATTACTGGCTGAGGGCTAAGAACCTTTGTCACACTCCTCTCTATTATTGGCTGAAGGCTAAGAACCTCGGCCACACCCCTCTCTATTATTGGCTGAAGGCTAAGAACCTCGGCCACACCCCTCTCTATTATTGGCTGAGGGCTAAGAACCTTTGCCACACTCCTCTCTATTATTGGCTGAGGGCTAAGAACCTCGGCCACACCCCTCTCTATTATTGGCTAAGGGCTAAGAACCTTTGCCACACTCCTCTCTATTATTGGCTGAAGGCTAAGAACCTCGGCCACACCCCTCTCTATTATTGGCTGAAGGCTAAGAACCTCGGCCACACCCCTCTCTATTATTGGCTGAAGGCTAAGAACCTCGGCCACACCCCTCTCTATTATTGGCTGAAGGCTAAGAACCTCGGCCACACCCCTCTCTATTATTGGCTGAAGGCTAAAAACCTCGGCCACACCCCTCTCTATTATTGGCTGAAGGCTAAGAACCTCGGCCACACCCCTCTCTATTATTGGCTGAAGGCTAAGAACCTCGGCCACACCCCTCTCTATTATTGGCTGAGGGCTAAGAACCTCGGCCACACCCCTCTCTATTATTGGCTGAAGGCTAAGAACCTCGGCCACACCCCTCTCTATTATTGGCTGAAGGCTAAGAACCTCGGCCACACCCCTCTCTATTATTGGCTGAAGGCTAAGAACCTCGGCCACACCCCTCTCTATTATTGGCTGAAGGCTAAGAACCTCGGCCACACCCCTCTCTATTATTGGCTGAAGGCTAAAAACCTCGGCCACACCCCTCTCTATTATTGGCTGAAGGCTAAGAACCTCGGCCACACCCCTCTCTATTATTGGCTGAAGGCTAAGAACCTCGGCCACACCCCTCTCTATTATTGGCTGAGGGCTAAGAACCTCGGCCACACTCCTCTCTATTAGCTGAAGGCTAAGAACCTCGGCCACACCCCTCTCTATTATTGGCTGAAGGCTAAGAACCTCGGCCACACCCCTCTATTATTGGCTGAGGGCTAAGAACCTCGGCCACACCCCTCTCTATTATTGGCTGAGGGCTAAGAACCTCGGCCACACTCCTCTCTATTATTGGCTGAAGGCTAAGAACCTCAGTCACACCCCTCTCTGTTATTGGCTGAGCCCTCAGCGCCTCAACCACACCCATCTACATGACTGGCTGAGGATTAAAAGCATCGACCACACCCATCAGTGTGATTGGCTGATGACAAAGTACGTCAACCGCACCCATTACTGTGATTGGCTGAAGGCTCTGTAGCTAATACCTATTTGCGTATGATGGGCGTGATGCTTTGTCCCTCTCGCCTACTCATGATTGGCTGATAACTGAGAGCCTTGACCCCATCCCATCTTTGTGATTGGCTGATGACTCAGCGCCTTGACCCCATCCCATCTTTGTGATTGGCTGATGACTCAGCGCCTTGACCCCATCCCATCTTTGTGATTGGCTGATGACTCAGCGCCTTGATTTCGCACGCGGCTGATTCTGGAGGCGGAGTCCTAGTGAGGGGAGGGGCTAGTCCTTCTATATACTGAGCATGCGCTGAAAGTGGCACCGCTATATCTGAAGACTATTCAAGGCAGCTGGCCAATGTGTCGATCTAGGTAGCCCACTGACCCGTGTTCAGAATGAATTCCAGCAGTTTCCTGAGGATCATATGTAGCGAGGAGTCTCCAATGGAGGCGAATCCTGCGGACAGGGTGTCCGTTCCCGTAGGGGCAGCGAAGGTGCCATCCAACATGACCAGGTACTGAGATGGCCCGCCGCCCCGGGCGCTCAGCGGCTGCTTCTGCTCGGTGCGTATGGACTGGCTCAGGTGCACGGTGAGCGTGAACACGGCACCGGCCACCACCGGCATCAGGTCCTTGGTCGCCTCGTCGTCCAGGATCTGAGAGGGGGCGATAGGTTACTTCGACGCCATAACCTGGCGGGATAATATGGGACTTCCCACTGCCCTATATACAGTACCTTGTCGTGCAGATCCTGGAGCAGATCCCTGATAATCAACTGCCTCTGCTCCGCCGGGATCAGGTCCTGAGGACAGGAGGTCAGGATGATCTCCACCAGCTGCCGCCAGGACTCCAGGGCGTGACGCTTGGCGTGAAGACTCTGGAACATCCTGTTTCTTTCCACCGCATGCTGCAGGATGGTGTTGATTTCCTAGAAAAAAAACAAAACATTGAAATTTGCAACTGAAGCCGGACTGCAGTACCCAACATGGCCACTACTGTGCGTATGGCGCTGTGTGGCTTTAAATATCCAAGTCATGGACTATCCCTTTAAGAACCCCCAGGCTCTACCTCCAATAGTACAGGTCTCTGTCCAAAGGCAGCCATGCCCTGAAGAGCATTGACTTCTGCGACCAGGACTCGCCGCAGGAGCTGTAAAAGGACAGAAAAGGATCAGTAAACGCTACGTCCGGACCCTCCTAGATCCTAAGACCCCGCCGGGCCCACCTTGACGTTGCAGACAGTATGGCTGCTGCGGTGTTGGTTCTGCTCGCAGTTGGTGATGAGCTGCTCAATCTGGATGCGATCAAAGAAGTCCATCTGCAGCTGCTCCGGGATCTCCTGCGTGAAGTCGATGGCGTCCAAGATGCTCAAGATTTTCCTGCGAACTAGAAAAAATGCGAAACGCGTCGTGAGCGTCGGTGATTGTACCGCAGTGGATCGTCGACGCTCTGCGAGAAAGTCATCGTGTGAAGCGGCTCAGACACTGAACCTAAAGGTTTTATCACCGGGTCACGCTTGGGGCATTGCATCTCAGGTCCCGAAATGCGTTAAATTGCTAAAAACAGGCAATTTTAAAGAACCAATGGCTTAAGGTTCGGAATCCACACAAAATACTAAGCAGGATCTACACACGTGACAGGGACAGAACATCTCGGCGTTACCTTTTGAGGATGTGTCAAAGT
Organism: Phyllobates terribilis; assembly: GCF_046119375.1. Classification (NCBI taxonomy): domain Eukaryota; kingdom Metazoa; phylum Chordata; class Amphibia; order Anura; family Dendrobatidae; genus Phyllobates; species Phyllobates terribilis. The sequence goes on from NW_027362770.1 coordinate 175,699,556, forward strand.
GAAGAAACGCGTTGATGCTCCGGTTGTCGTCCTCCATACCAGTATCACCGTCGGCTACAGAGAGGAAAAGAGAGGGAAAGATCTGTACATAAGAGAAACGAGCTGTATATACATTACTTATCATGTATTATATCCCAGAGCTGCACTCACTATTCTGCTGGTGCAGTCACTGTGTACATACATTACATTACTGATCCTGAGTTACATGCTGTATTATACTCCAGAGCTGCACTCGCTATTCTGCTGGTGCAGTCACTGTGTACATACATTACATTACTGATCCTGAGTTACATCCTGTATTATACTCCAGAGCTGCACTCACTATTCTGCTGGTGCAGTCACTGTGTACATACATTACTGATCCTGAGTTACATCCTATATTATACTCCAGAGCTGCACTCACTATTCTGCTGGTGCAGTCACTGTGTACATACATTACATTACTGATCCTGAGTTACATGCTGTATTATACTCCAGAGATGCACTCGCTATTCTGCTGGTGCAGTCACTGTGTACATACATTACATTACTGATCCTGAGTTACATCCTGTATTATACTCCAGAGCTGCACTCACTATTCTGCTGGTGCAGTCACTGTGTACATACATTACTGATCCTGAGTTACATCCTATATTATACTCCAGAGCTGCACTCACTATTCTGCTGGTGCAGTCACTGTGTACATACATTACATTACTGATCCTGAGTTACATGCTGTATTATACTCCAGAGCTGCACTCGCTATTCTGCTGGTGCAGTCACTGTGTACATACATTACATTACTGATCCTGAGTTACATCCTGTATTATACTCCAGAGCTGCACTCACTATTCTGCTGGTGCAGTCACTGTGTACATACATTACTGATCCTGAGTTACATCCTATATTATACTCCAGAGCTGCACTCACTATTCTGCTGGTGCAGTCACTGTGTACATACATTACATTACTGATCCTGAGTTACATGCTGTATTATACTCCAGAGCTGCACTCGCTATTCTGCTGGTGCAGTCACTGTGTACATACATTACATTACTGATCCTGAGTTACATGCTGTATTATACTCCAGAGCTGCACTCGCTATTCTGCTGGTGCAGTCACTGTGTACATACATTACATTACTGATCCTGAGTTACATCCTGTATTATACTCCAGAGCTGCACTCACTATTCTGCTGGTGCAGTCACTGTGTACATACATTACATTACTGATCCTGAGTTACATCCTGTATTATACTCCAGAGCTGCGCTCACTATTCTGCTGGTGCAGTCACTGTGTACATACATTACATTACTGATCCTGAGTTACATCCTGTATTATACTCCAGAGCTGCACTCACTATTCTGCTGGTGCAGTCACTGTGTACATACATTACATTACTGATCCTGAGTTACATCCTGTATTATACTCCAGAGCTGCACTCACTCTTCTGCTGGTGCAGTCACTGTGTACATACATTACATTACTGATCCTGAGTTACATCCTGTATTATACTCCAGAGCTGCACTCACTATTCTGCTGGTGCAGTCACTGTGTACATACATTACTGATCCTGAGTTACATCCTATATTATACTCCAGAGCTGCACTCACTAATATGCTGGTGCAGGCACAGTGTACATACATTACTGATCCTGAGTTAGATCCTGTATTATACTCCAGAGCTGCACTCACTATTCTGCTGGTGCAGTCACTGTGTACATACATTACATTACTGATCCTGAGTTACATCCAGTATTATACTCCAGAGCTGCACTCACTATTCTGCTGGTGCAGTCACTGTGTACATACATTACATTACTGATCCTGAGTTACCTCCTGTATTATACTCCAGAGCTGCACTCACTATTCTGCTGGTGCAGTCACTGTGTAGACACATTATTTGTCCTGTGCTGATCCTGAGTTACATCCTGTTTAATACTTCAGAGCTGCACTCACTATTCTGCTGGTGCAGTCACTGTGTACATACATTACATTACTGATCCTGAGTCACATTCTGTACTATACTGCAGAGCAGCACTCACTATTTTGCACACCCCTCACCTGTGTAGGGCCGGACGGGCACATCGTCCAGCAGGAGGTGCAGCAGCCTCTGTGTGTGGGAGCGCTGGCGGTTCAGGGACGTGATGCGCAGTTCTATGGACGCCGTCTTCATCATCCAGGACATCTGATTGAGGACGGAGATCTCGTGTCCTATAGGGGTGAGCATATAGGGGTCACTGTGCCATCACGGGACGCTCCCAGTGCGGAGGCTCGACCCCCCAGCAGGGTTGACTCCAACCGGCCCGGCCACCACGGAGGTGCAGAGTAGAGGTAACCACCGGTGGAGAAGTTCTCCTGTGTCTCCTTTACCTTTCACGGAGAAGGGCAGGTGGTGAAGTTGGGTGCCCAGGAAATCCTGACTAGTGCGCAGGTATCGCATGGTCGGTCCGGAGGTGTCAGAGCAGGCGCAGAGCTGATGGATGACCTGAGGAAACAGCACATCATTCAGTGAGACGCTGCACCAAAACTGGACATGGGTCATCGATTTCAGACCAGTGGATGAGATCCCAAAGGTCCAGGGTGGTCAAATGTGATCGGAGCTCTCCACTTCATCGGGATCTACTGATTTGTGAGGGGGCCAAGTGTAAGACCCCCCCGACCGAACCCACCTGATAGCAGAGCTCAGCAAGGTGCGGGGACTCTACCACGGCCACCGGTCCCGTTCTTCCATCCGTACCGTTCTTCAGAATATCCAAGATGGAGTGTAGACAGGTCCGGGGGAAGCCCAAGACTCCTGAAACGTAGAGTAGACGTTCACTGTAGTATGTGCCCGATGTAGCGCCCCCGTCAGTACATGGAGGGGGAAAATCTCCATACCAGAGTCTTGGAGGATGGTCGTACTGACTGGTTTTTTCAGCTCGAAGCCCAGGAGGTACAAGGCCAGATTGGGGGGCTTCATCTCCAGGGAGGTGATCAGCAGGTTGAGGATGTGGATCTTGGTCTCGTGATGGACCGTGGACAATGTTCTCTCTTCCTGGGTGTCTACAATCACAAGGAAAGTGAAAACCCTCGGAAATAAATACCTGGTCAATCCCCGACCACGAGGAGAAGTCTCACCTTCCAGGGAGGTCACCACTTCCTCCGCGTCCTCGCTGTCCAGGCACTCCACAAAGCCGGCCATTAGCCTCTGACTTATCTTCTGCCGGAGCAAAAGAAAGAATGAACGCAGGAGTCAGAATATTGTCCTCCATGGTCATTTACAAGGAGGACTATGTGGGGCCCATTATTCTACTATATGGAGGACTATGTGGGGCCATTATTCTACTGTATGGAGGACTATGTGGGGCCCATTATTCTACTGTATGGAGGACTATGTGGGGCCCATTATTCTACTGTATGGAGGACTATGTGGGGCCCATTATTCTACTGTATGGAGGACTATGTGGGCCCATTATTCTACTGTATGGAGGGCTATGTGGGCCCATTATACTACTGTATGGAGGGCTATGTGGGGCCATTATTCTACTGTATGGAGGGCTATGTGGGGCCCATTATTCTACTGTATGGAGGGCTATGTGGGGCCATTATTCTACTGTATGGAGGGCTATGTGGGGCCATTATTCTACTGTATGGAGGACTATGTGGGGCCCATTATTCTACTGTATGGAGGGCTATGTGGGGCCCATTATTCTACTGTATGGAGGGCTATGTGGGGCCATTATTCTACTGTATGGAGGGCTATGTGGGGCCATTATTCTACTGTATGGAGGGCTATGTGGGGCCATTATTCTACTGTATGGAGGGCTATGTGGGGCCATTATTCTACTGTATGGAGGGCTATGTGGGGCCCATTATTCTACTGTATGGAGGGCTATGTGGGGCCCATTATTCTACTGTATGGAGGACTATGTGGGGCCATTATTCTACTATATGGAGGGCTATGTGGGGCCCATTATTCTACTGTATGGAGGGCTATGTGGGGCCCATTATTCTACTGTATGGAGGGCTATGTGGGGCCCATTATTCTACTGTATGGAGGGCTATGTGGGGCCCATTATTCTACTGTATGGAGGGCTATGTGGGGCCCATTATTCTACTGTATGGAGGGCTATGTGGGGCCCATTATTCTACTGTATGGAGGGCTATGTGGGGCCCATTATTCTACTGTATGGAGGGCTATGTGGGGCCCATTGTTCTACTGTATGGAGGGCTATGTGGGGCCATTATTATACTGTATGGAGGGCTATGTGGGGCCCATTGTTCTACTGTATGGAGGGCTATGTGGGGCCCATTATTCTACTGTATGGAGGGCTATGTGGGGCCCATTATTCTACTGTATGGAGGGCTATGTGAGGCCATTATTCTACTGTATGGAGGACTATGTGGGGCCCATTATACTGTATGGAGGACTATGTGGGGCCATTATTCTGTATGGAGGGCTATGTGGGGCCATTATTCTACTCTATGGAGGGCTATGTGAGGCCATTATACTGTATGGAGGACTATGTGGGGCCATTATTCTGTATGGAGGGCTATGTGGGGCCATTATTCTACTCTATGGAGGGCTATGTGAGGCCATTATACTGTATGGAGGACTATGTGGGGCCATTATTCTACTGTATGGAGGACTATGTGGGGCCCATTATACTGTATGGAGGACTATGTGGGGCCCATTATACTGTATGGAGGACTATGTGGGGCCCATTATACTGTATGGAGGACTATGTGGGGCCCATTATACTGTATGGAGGACTATGTGGGGCCCATTATACGGTATGGAGGACTATGTGGGCCCATCTTTACCGGGTCCTGGGTAAAATCTCCCACGATTTTGGCTTGGATGTTGGCGTTGCTGGAAATGCTGCACAAGATCTTCGCGCTCTCGAAAGCCAATTCTGGATTTCCGGAGCCGTGGTACAAATACCTGCGGAGACGGAGCAATGATATCTAGCGGCTGAATTTTGCAAACCACCTTTTGTGGATTCGGGGGGGAGGGGGGACTGACCTGGCGATGTTCACCACGTGATCGGCCTTTTTGGACCGCGGGTTGATGCCCTGTAGTAACTGCTCCAGGGGAGTGACGATGAGCGAGAGGTGGCTTTCCCGCAGAAGGTCCATGAAGAGGTTCTCCTTCTGCAGCGTGAGGTTGAGGAGCATGAAGCAGCAGGTCACTGCCTTCTCCAAATGTTCCTTACCTTTGACGTACAAAATCGGGTTACTGTTTCGACTCCCCATCAAAAGGTAACCCAAGACAATTCCCAAAAGTGCACAGCTCTGTATACGCTACCTGGAAATGGGGCGTAAGTGTCCAGCTGTACGACGCCCTCTTCCAGCAGGCTCAGACACAGCTCCAACATGGGGGACTCGTTCAGTAAGTGATGCATTAAACTGAAGCCAGGCGGCTTATACGCGGCCTTCTCCTCCCCTGTGAAGATAAATTAGCCCCCCCAGTAAAAAATCATATAAAAACTAACGAGAAAAACAAAAAAAAAAGTTTTTGGAAATCCTCAGTGATCAGCTCCGATCAACCAGAGTGAGCTGTGTATGTTTGGCAGCAGTGGCCACTACAGGTGGCATGGGGTACTGCATGCCGAATAGTAATAAAAGCTCACCCTGCATCTCCACGTACTGCTCCACAAAGTCTTCCGGCTGCGGTTCGTAATCTCTCAGGAGTTTGTAAAAGACGTCGAGTACGGCCTCGGCCACTTCCCACTGTCGGGACGTAATAAAAAAAAAAAAAAAAGGCAAAAGTGATAATTGTGACACTAAAAGGGTTAAAAGTGAGCAACGTCTGGGTGGGGTACATGTCCTCCTACCTTCTCCGCCGCTCTCCTGTAACCTCTGGTGCGGAAGCGGAGGAAGACCGTATCGCGGAGAAACTGCAGGTACGGCTCAAATCCGGGGGCCCTTAAACCGGCCCCGAGGTTGGAGGGAAAATAGCTCTCCACCAAGGTACCGATGAGGCTGCAGAAGGCTCGGGTGAGCGGATATTCCTCAGCCCGGGACTCGATTTCATTCAGTTCCACCTTAAAAAAAAATATTATATATATATATATATATATATATATATATATATATATATATATATATATATATATATATATATATATATATATATATATATATATATATATATATATATATATATATATATATATATATATATCTTTACGGCACTGCTGCAAAACGATAACTGAGCCTTAAAAGAGATTGGTGAAGGAACAACCAGTACCTCTATTCCAGCCGCCTGCCTTTGTCCGGTTGGTCTCACAGTTTGTAAAATCTGCGGAAAAAAGTTGGATTATTCCTGAAATATATGTGAAAGGCGATAAAAGACGGGTGTCATAAATCACCGAAAGAGCGCTGCACCTGAGTGTGCTCCAGGGACTGCCAGAGAGAAGCCGCGATCTCCGGAGACTTCCCGAAGGCCGTCAGCGTCTTCAGCAGCTCCGCCTTCAGGACGGGAGGAATACTGCACTGCAGGAGGCCCAGGATCACGATCACCGGCGTCCACTGGGCGTGTTCACACAGGGCCAGACGGGCACTCTCACTCTACACAGAAAATAATGCTTGAGTCACATATCCTGCATCATACTCCAGAGCTGCACTCACTATTCTGCTGGTGGAGTCACTGTGTACATACATTACATTACTGATCCTGAGTTACATACTGTATTATACTCCAGAGCTGCACTCACTATTCTGCTGGTGCAGTCACTGTGTACATACATTACATTACTGATCCTGAGTTACATCCTGTATTATACTCCAGAGCTGCACTCACTATTCTGCTGGTGCAGTCACTGTATACATACATTACATTACTGATCCTGAGTTACATCCTGTATTATACCCCAGAGCTGCACTCACTATTCTGCTGGTGCAGTCACTGTATACATACATTACATTACTGATCCCGAGTTACATCCTGTATTATACTCCAGAGCTGCACTCACTATTCTGCTGGTGGAGTCACTGTATACATACACTACATTACTGATCCTGAGTTACATCCTGTATTATACTCCAGAGCTGCACTCACTATTCTGCTGGTGCAGTCACTGTGTACATACATTACTGATCCTGAGTTACCTCCTGTAATATACTCCAGAGCTGCACTCACTATTCTGCTGGTGGAGTCACTGTGTACATACATTACATTACTGATCCTGTACTGATCCTGAGTTACATCCTGTATTATAGTCCAGAGCTGCACTCACTATTCTGCTGGTGCAGTCACTGTGTACATACATTACATTACTGATCCTGAGTTACATCCTGTATTATACTCCAGAGCTGCACTCATTATTCTGCTGGTGCAGTCACTGTGTACATACATTACATTACTGATCCTGAGTTACATCCTGTATTGTACTCCAGAGCTGCACTCACTATTCTGCTGGTGCAGTCACTGTGTACATACATTACATTACTGATCCTGAGTTACATCCTGTATTGTACTCCAGAGCTGCACTCACTATTCTGCTGGTGTAGTCACTGTGTACATGCATTACATTACTGATCCTGAATTACATCCTGTATTATACTCCAGAGCTGCACTCACTATTCTGCTGGTGCAGTCACTGTGTACATACATTACTGATCCTGAGTTACATCCTGTATTATACCGCAGAGCTGCACTCACTATTCTGCTGGTGAAGTCACTGTGTACATACATTACATTACTGATCCTGAGTTACATCCTGAATTATACCCCAGAGCTGCACTCACTATTCTGCTGGTGCAGTCACTGTGTACATACATTACATTACTGATCCTGAGTTACCTCCTGTATTATACTCCAGAGCTGCACTCACTATTCTGCTGGTGCAGTCACTGTGTACATGCATTACTGATCCTGAGTTACATCCTGCATTATACTACAGAGCTGCGATCACTATTCTGCTACTTTCCAGGTCTTACCCATTCGATGACGGTGGTGGTGAGCTGCAGGAAGGCCACGAGTCCGTCCATCTCCCGCTGGGTGATGCCCCTCAGTGGAGGGTGGCGATGGTGGATGATATCGATGCTCGGTATGTCCCTCCGCAGGTGCTCGTGGTACAGCATCAGCGAGTGGAAGAAGTGATCCCAAGACACGGGGCTGCCGGCCTGCAGGTTCTCAGCTGAGATACAGAAAATTAGGATCTGGTGATGGCGAAGGATTTAACATGCAAAAAATGCACCGATCTATCCGAAAGCTAACACCCCAGAGGGATGCCGGCTGCCACACACTGCCCCCGCAGGAGAAACGCAGCATTACATGCTGAGTCCTCCATAGCAAAAGTCACTTTTTAGAGAGGCTCTCCGCCCTGGCTAATAGATGGGGGTAGGAAGTACGGACATGGGAGTAGAGATAGAGGGACCACCACCCCTCTTACAGTCAGTGTCAGGCCGTGGACTCACCGTGGCTGCTGCCGTTGGCTTTGAGAAAGCTGAAGCAGTAGTGGGCGCACTGCGGCCCGTCGCTCAGACCCTGCAGCATCTTCAGGTAAGGGATATAGAGGGTGGGCGGCAGCAGGTCGCTCATCTGTCTCACAAACTTGGACAACAAAACCTGGAAACAAATAAAAGGTCTGACACCTGGCGCCCCCCACAGGTCAATATCTGACCATAAGCAGCACTTATTCACAGGGTGGGGGGTGATGGAACATCGGGACTCCTTCAAGAACGAGGTCAAAAAGTCCAAAAAAAAAAAATGGCCAACCGATTCAGACTTTTTGCCCCCCCCGAGGGACAGTAATACGAGCTCATTCCCCTAAAAAGGCTACCAGCAAGGGGGAACTCCTTTACCTGGCGCTGCGGAGGTCTCTGGTGGGCAACTCCAAGGTAGGAGCCCATCAGGTTGGTGTTCTGGAGGGGTTCGTTCGGGCACCAAAACTCCAACGCCAGCTCCAGATGGAAGGAGTCGTTCCTGTAGAGCTCGGCAATCTGTCAAAACCAAAAGATAAAGAAAAGCTAAAAGTACCAAAAAACCATCAGCAAAATCTAAATTTACAACAACATAAACCACAAAGTTGCCTTACCAGCAGCAAGACGTGCTCCAGATCCCGCCGCAGCGAGGACGGCGGCTCGCTCCCCATCTGCAGGCTCAGGTGGATCAGACGGGCGTCCTCCTCCGCTCGGTTCCTCAGCTGCTTGACCTATGAAGACAGAAAAACGAGTCCTGGATGGGTGGGTGATATCACCGAGACCCCCACTGATCTGTAACCCTCTGTTCATCCTGTTCACAAGATAAATCCCCTCCCGTCACGATTTCCCTTTTTAGTATGGAACCTCAAGGAGTGGACCTTCATCGGTCTAAAAATTATCTTCTACGCAGAGGATAAGTGACAACCTATTGTTTTTTTACTTGGATAGAAATCTAACAGCCAAGTAACAAGAATGCAGGGGGATTAACCCCTTCAAGTCTTTCCCTTTTCATATAGAGCCCCATGAATTGCAACTGGACTGGTCTAAAAATTATCACTTAAGCAGAGGATAAGTGACAAATTTTTGATTTTTTTTCTTGTTTAGAAATCAAACATCCAGGTTGCAAGATCGCAGGGGTTCAACCTCTTCGCATCGCGTTTTTCCTTTTTCGCATGAAGCCCCAGGGATTGGACTTGCACCGGTCTAAAAATTATCACCTATGTAGAGGATAAGTGACAAATTTTTTTTTTTTACTTGATTAGAGATCAAACATCCAAGTAGCAAGATAGCAGAAGGAATTCAACCCCTCTGCGACGCCTTTTTCCTTTTTCGTATGGAGCCCCAGGGTTTCGACCTGCACTGGTCTAAAAATTATCACTTATGCAGAGGATAAGTGACAATTATTTTGTTTTTTTACCTGGTCAGAAATCAAACATCCAGGTCGCAAACTCGCAGGAGGAATTTAACCCCTTTGTAACACATTTTTTCAGTATGGAGCCCCAGGAATTGAACCTGGACCGGTCTAAAAATTATCACTTATGCAGAGGATAAGTGACAAATTTTCTTTTTACCTGGTCAGAAATCAAACAACAACCAACCTTCATGGGCATCCGAGTCAGGAAATCAGTGACCAGGATGTGAATCCTACGGATGAAGAATTCCTCCTGGGGAAAAAGCTCGGAGGCCACCACAGCATCAGTGAGGAAGAGGAAAGCGTTGCCTCCGATGGCCATCTCTGCCAGGACTTCATCCGCCTCTGTGAACTCCGCCAGCGCTGAGAAGTGACGGAAAGGTGGCATTAAAGTAAAATACAGCAACATATAAAAACAAGATAAAACAAGGCATCGACCCCATACCTGTAACTTCAGTGAGCTGAGATATACCACGTAGGGTGAGCGCCCAGGCCAGCCGGACCGTGGCTTGCAGACCGGATAACTTCCATGGCTGGGAGTCCTGCAGTCTCTGGTGAATGGCCGCCACATACTGCTTTTCAGTCAAAAGAGGCGTCTGCTGCATTAATTCTGGGATATGGGAAATAAAAGGAATATTAATATAAGAAAGAGCAGGTATTGGAACACATTGTGTAAATGGGTCCAATAGTACTAATGATAAAATACAGTGCATCGGCAGCCACCACTAGGGGGAGCTCCCTGTATACAGAGATACATGATAAGATCCTGTCTGCAGCCACTACTAGGGGGAGCACCCTGTATACAGAGATACATGATAAGATTCTGTCTGCAGCCACCACTAGGGGGAGCTCCCCGTCTACTGAGATACATGATAAGATCCTGTCTGCAGCCACCACTGGGGGGAGCTCCCTGTATACAGAGATACATGATAAGATTCTGTCTGTAGCCATCACTAGGGGGAGCTCCCTGTATACAGAGATACATGATAAGATCCTGTCTGCAGTCACCACTAGGGGGAGCTCCCTGTATACAAAGATACATGATAAGATCCTGTCTGCAGCCACCACTAGGGGGAGCTTCCTGTATACAGAGATACATAATAAGATCCTGTCTGCAGCCACCACTAGGGGGAGCTCCCTGTATACAGAGATACATGATAAGGTTCTGTCTGTAGCCACCACGAGGGGGAGCTACCTGTATACAGAGATACATGATAAGATCCTGTCTGCAGTCACCACTAGGGGGAGCTCCCTGTATACAGAGATACATGATAAGATCCTGTCTGCAGTCACCACTAGGGGGAGCTCCCTGTATACAGAGATACATGATAAGATTCTGTCTGTAGCCACCACGAGGGGGAGCTACCTGTATACAGAGATACATGATAAGATTCTGCCTACTGTCACCACTAGGGGGAGCTCCCTGTATACAGAGATACATGATAAGATTCTGCCTACTGTCACCACTAGGGGGAGCTCAGTGGAGTTGGATGTATACAAGACCTACCATCCCTGTCCTCTGTCCCCTGCTCCAAAAAGCTCACATCAAAGCAGTAGAGGAGCGCCATGAGGAGGGAGAGGTTAACGCCGTCTAGGGTGCCGTCTGCCTCCACAGAGACTTTCTCCAGGTGTCCGATTAGTAGGAGAGTGTCGTCCTTGCTCAGCGGGGTCTGACAGGCCCAGGAGAAGAGACTTCCTGCAAGCGACTGGCGGCTTTCCTTAATAAGATCAGAGACCTGCAAGGACGAGGAGTGACTTAGGGAGGAAAAAAGCAAAGCCGACCTGGGTCTACTACGATCCAGCATCTCAGCGGAACCGCCGGACCCCTGCGATAATCCTGCTCTTCTGGAAGACAGGACCATGAAGGTAGCGACGATCGGACCACCATGGCGGCATTTTCCCCCCTTCCTTCCTACCTCCTTGCGGTGCTTCTCGTTTCCCAGACCTCGCTCCTTCTGAAGCTTGTCAAATTCATTGTTCACGTCGATCTGGGACAACAGGGTGAGGATCTTCTGGGTGAGGCCGCTGTCCATCAGGTCGTCAGTGAAACGCGTCGTCATAGCCTCCACCTCCGGGCTGCGTGGGAGATAACAACCCAAGGTACTTTTTTATTTTTTTTTTATTTTAAGGGTCCTATCCTAACCACAGTATGTGCTATTTAGACTGCGCATAGTAAGAGCTGCAGTTTGTGCTCCAGAGCTGCTGTTCCAATTGCAACTGCAGCAGAAAGTCACATTTTTTTTTTTTTTAGGGGAAGAAACCCCCCATACTGTTCCTCATAATCCGATAGGAAAAAATGGTCGGAGATGGGTTATCCTGATGGGACAAGGGTCTACCTCACCCCCCCCCCCCCCCAAAAAAAAAACAGTGCCCACCCCTTTAGGTAAATCACATGACGATGACGGCCATACCTGAGGGCCAAGGTGAAGGTCTTGCCCTTGCGGGACTTGATTAGGGTGCACAAGGCGTTGGCGATACATCGCTTCCCATCCCAGTATAGGAGGACGGCGACCAGACCCCGGGTGAGGCCGGGGAAGTGCGGCTGCTGGTGCTCCCCTGTAACGAAAAACGGGCCTGTCAGTAACAGCTCCAGAATAAGGGGGGTCTCCAGGAGCCCCCCGTCCTGCCAGGTGACAGGGGTCTGACACAAGTGCGACTCTCCCCATGTACAGTATCAGCCTCATAGGACTATCCAAGACCGGATACAACTGTGACAAAGCCGCAGCTGTGAGAAGATGGCCCCCCGAAATCACCTGCGAGCAGAAGCTCCACAGCGGCCACCTCCCCGATACCGAACAGGTCGCTCAGGATGAAGGTCTCCTTAATGAGAGACTCGGGCAGGAGGCGGGTGCCCTGCTGCCCCTTAATGGCGATGCCCTCAGTGGCCGCCTTCTGGATCTTCTCATGTTGTTGGAGACTCTTGGCCTTTAGGAAGAAAAGGGAGAAAACTGAGCGCAGCTCTGGAGGATCAGTAACTGCACCAGCAGAATAGTGAGTGCAGCTCTGGAGTATAATACAGGATGTAACTCAGGATCAGTAATGTAATGTATGTACACAGTGACTGCAGCAGCAGAATAGTGAGTGCAGCTCTGGAGTATAATACAGGATGTAACTCAGGATCAGTAATGTATGTACACAGTGACTGCACCAGCAGAATAGCGAGTGCAGCTCTGGAGTATAATACAGGATGTAACTCAGGATCAGTAATGTAATGTATGTACACAGTGACTGCTCCAGCAGAATAGTGAGTGCAGCTCTGGAGTATAATACAGGATGTAACTCAGCATCAGTAATGTAATGTATGTACACAGTGACTGCACCAGCAGAATAGTGAGTGCAGCTCTGGAGTATAATACAGGATGTAACTCAGGATCAGTAATGTAATGTATGTACACAGTGACTGCACCAGCAGAATAGTGAGTGCAGCTCTGGAGTATAATACAGGATGTAACTCAGGATCAGTACAGGATCAGTAATGTAATGTATGTACACAGTGACTGCACCAGCAGAATAGTGAGTGCAGCTCTGGAGTATAATACAGGATGTAACTCAGGATCAGTAATGTAATGTATGTACACAGTGACTGCACCAGCAGAATAGTGAGCGCAGCTCTGGAGTATAATACAGGATGTAACTCAGGATCAGTAATGTAATGTATGTACACAGTGACTGCACCAGCAGAATAGTGAGTGCAGCTCTGGAGTATAATACAGGATGTAACTCAGGATCAGTAATGTATGTACACAGTGACTGCACCAGCAGAATAGTGAGTGCAGCTCTGGAGTATAATACAGGATGTAACTCAGGATCAGTAATGTAATGTATGTACACAGTGACTGCACCAGCAGAATAGTGAGTGCAGCTCTGGAGTATAATACAGGATGTAACTCAGGATCAGTAATGTAATGTATGTACACAGTGACTGCACCAGCAGAATAGTGAGTGCAGCTCTGGAGTATAATACAGGATGTAACTCCAGAGCGTTATTCTTCGCACAGAATTACCGGGTTCTTGAACAGTGAGATGAAGTCCGGCTTGTGCTTCTTCAGCATTAGGTCCAGGACGTGCGTGGCCTCCGGTTGCCTTTTCAGCAGCGCGTTCCCCACCGTCGTGCAGATTTCTTTGTAAGGACCCCACAGACTGGCGCCTGGAACCGATGAGAAAAATTGTACGTCAGCCTGGGAGTTGTAGTACACCACAAGAATAACTTATTTAATAAAAGGGTCTTTCCATATCTAGATATCCTACCACTTTCCGTGTACACAGCTCCAATGCAGAGCTATGTGTCACAGATATGACCCCAGCTTCTGTATTACCCTCCAGAGCTGCACTCACTGTTCTACCGCTGCAGTCACCACGTGAGGGTCCAGGCGCTAGGACCTCACATCTCGTACACATCCGGGGTCACGGTATCTCCGATAATAACATTTGTCACGTACACTGACACCAAACATCAGAGCAGAACCTTCTTTTCCCATGTTACCTGAATTTACCGCCAACGGCGCTGCCATCTTGGGACCGAACTTCCCAGGCAGAACCCGCCTGTTCACGTCAGGCTGCCTTCACCAATGCCTGTCCAGACAGCACCCCCAAATAATTTACAACCCCTCATCAAAACAAAACTACACCCCCCTTATCGGAGCTTGACTTTGCAGCAATAACTCAAGGTAGAGCGATAAATCGGCTTTGATACGTTATTTAGCTCTCTGTCACAAAAGAACCTCGCGTAAGCGGTTCTGGGAGATGTAGTTCGAGTCAAGTTTGAACATTTTAAATTTGGAAGTGAAAGAACTACATTTCCCAGCGGCATTTTTCTTTTTAAACGCCTCGTTTCATTTCAAAGGACTGGTCACGTGACAGCAGAGCACAGGATTGTGGGAAATGCAGTCCCAATGTATTTGAATTGTTTTAGTCCAGAGGTTAGAAAAACTACAAATCCCATAAGTCATTGCCACCGGTGTTAATACTTAAAGCAGAATTGAGGCGAGCGACTTGTCAGTTAATTTCATGACGAAAAAGTCTAAATTAATTCTATGTTGCAATAAGGAGCATTTTCCGTTACGGTTGCGCTAAGCTTGTCGGGATATGTAGTTCTTTTTCTTTACAAGACGGGAGATTCACGTCTTATATTTTAGTATTATGTCATTATATCTGTTGTAAATATTTCGCAGCATTGTGTTAATATAATCTTGGCTGATGCCTGAGCGGGAGGGTGAAATCCTATTATCCGTCTGCGGCGGCTCACGTTACGACTACAATTCCCATCGTGCACCGCGCCGCATGCTTCGGCCTCGTTTTATGTCTTGAACACTTTGCGCATGCGCACTTCGTTTTCTCCTCCCTCAGCTGCCAGAACAGTAACCCCCCCAATGTAAGATGGTGGCCGTCTGGTGGTGAAGATCCCCGGACAGGAGCAGACAGGCCCCGGGTATTTCTAGCCTTCTCTCGGAACCGAGCCGGTCATACACGGATCGTATCCGCCGAGCTCCGACAAACTGCCACAGAAGGAGGAGGAGCCGCAGGTCCGCCCCCTAGTGCCCGCCATTACCATCCAGCAACACCAGTGTGAGGGCCAGGCCGGCGCAGGAGGCGGTGCGAGGGTAAGAGGAGCGGGGGATCCTGTCACAGGCCGCAGCCTCCCTCACCTTATGTCCGGGCCTGGGAGCGGCCTCCTGTACACACACATGCGGCCTGTGCCGGAACCGCACCATTTACACACAGCCCGGCCTCTACCGGAACCGCACCATGTACACACAGCCCGGCCTCTACCGGAACCGCACCATGTACACGCAGCCCGGCCTCTGGCGGAACTGTGCCGTGTACACACAGCCCGGCCTCTACCGGAACCGCACCGTGTACACACAGCCCGGCCTCTACCGGAACCGCACCATGTACACACAGCCCGGCCTCTGGCGGAACCGCGGCGTGTGCACGCAGCCCGGGCTCTACCGGAACCGCGCCGTGTACACACAGCCCGGCCTCTACCGGAACCGCACCGTGTACACACAGCCCGGCCTCTACCGGAACCGCACCGTGTACACACAGCCCGGCCTCTACCGGAACCGCACCATGTACACACAGCCCGGCCTCTACCGGAACCGCACCATGTACACACAGCCCGGCCTCTACCGGAACCGCACCATGTACACGCAGCCCGGCCTCTGGCGGAACCGCGCCGTGTACACGCAGCCCGGCCTCTGGCGGAACCGCGCCGTGTACACGCAGCCCGGCCTCTGGCGGAACCGCGCCGTGTACACACAGCCCGGCCTCTACCGGAACCGCACCGTGTACACACAGCCCGGCCTCTACCGGAACCGCACCGTGTACACACAGCCCGGCCTCTACCGGAACCGCACCATGTACACACAGCCCGGCCTCTGGCGGAACCGCACCATGTACACGCAGCCCGGCCTCTGGCGGAACCGCGCCGTGTACACGCATCTCGGCCTCTGGCGGAGCCGCGCCGTGTACACGCAGCCCGGCCTCTGGCGGAGCCGCGCCGTGTACACGCAGCCCGGCCTCTGGCGGAGCCGCGCCGTGTACACGCAGCCCGGCCTCTGGCGGAGCCGCGCCGTGTACACGCAGCCCGGCCTCTCTCCATCACAACAAGACTCCACTCCCCAGAAATCACAGCCTACACCGGCCTCATCCTTGTGTACACTGACCTCTATTAATCGGGCCATCAATTTAGACTATGCTGATAGCCTCCTTCTTTCCTGGCTGACAGCCTCACTGCCTCTTTTCTTTCCCTCTAGACTGCCTCACTTCCTTCTTTCATATTTCTCTGTAGTCATTCAGCCTCCTTTCCTCTTTTTTACCCCTCTTTCCTTCCTGTAGATGGCCTACCTTTTTACCTCTGTACCAGTAGGCAGCCTCACTCCTTTCCTTTTTTCCGGTGGGTGTCTTCCTTTCCTTCCTTTCTTTTCTCCCTCCTTCTTTCCTTCCTAGTTTTCAGCTGTCGGATTTCCTTCCTTTCTTCTCTGCGGCGGGTGGCCTTTCTACCTTCTTTCCGGATAGTGGGCGACCTTCCTTCCTTATTTCCGGATGGTGGCTTTCCTCTCTCCCTTCCGGCGGGCGGCCTCCCTTCCTTCCTTCCTTTTCTCTCTTCTTTCTGGCGGCGGCCTCCCTTCCTTTCTTTCTTATTTTCTCTCATCTTTCCTGCGGGAGGCCTCCCTTCCTTCTTTCTTTTCTCTTTTCTTTCTGGCAGCCTCCCTTCCTTCCTTCTTTTCCATACTTCTTTCTGGCCGGCGGCCTCCCTTCCTTCCTTCTTTTCCCTCTTCTTTCCGACCGGCGGCCTCCCTCCCTTCCTTCTTTCTTTTCTCTCTTTCTGGCCGACGGCCTCCCTTCCTTCCTTCTTTTCCCTACTTCTTTGCGGCCGGCGTCCTCCCTTCCTTCATTCTTTTCCCTCTTCTTTCTGGCCGGCGGCCTCCCTTCCTTCCTTCTTTTCCCTACTTCTTTGCGGCCGGCGTCCTCCCTTCCTTCCTTCTTTTCCCTTTCTTTCTGGCCGGCGGCCTCTCTTCCTTCCTTCTTTTCCCTCTTCTTTCCGGCCAGCGGCCTCCTTTCCTTCCTTCTTTTCCCTCTTCTTTCCGGCCAGCGGCCTCCCTTCCTTCCTTCTTTTCCCTCTTCTTTCCGGCCAGCGGCCTCCCTTCCTTCCTTCTTTTCCCTCTTCTTTCCGGCCGGCGGCCTCCCTTCCTTCCTTCTTTTCCCTCTTCTTTCCGGCCGGCGGCCTCCCTTCCTTCCTTCTTTTCCCTCTTCTTTCCGGCAGGCGGCCTCCCTTCCTTCCTTCTTTTCCCTCTTCTTTCCGGCAGGCGGCCTCCCTTCCTTCCTTCTTTTCCCTCTTCTTTCTGGCCGGCGGCCTCCCTTCCTTCCCTCCTTTCCCTCTTTTCTGTCGGCCTCCCTTCCTTCCTTCTTTTCCCTCTTCTTTCTGGCCGGCGGCTTCCCTTCCTTCCTTCTTTCTTTTCCCTCTTCTTTCCGGCCGGCGGCCTCCCTTCCTTCCTTCTTTTCCCTCTTCTTTCCGGCCGGCGGCCTCCCTTCCTTCCTTCTTTTCCCTCTTCTTTCTGGCCTCCCTTCCTTCCTTCTTTTCCCTCTTCTTTCTGGCCGGCGGCCTCCCTTCCTTCCTTCTTTTCCCTCTTCTTTCTGGCCGGCGGCCTCCCTTCCTTCCTTCTTTTCCCTCTTCTTTCTGACCGGCGGCCTCCCTTCCTTCCTTCTTTTCCCTCTTCTTTCTGGCCGGCGGCCTCCCTTCCTTCCTTCTTTTCCCCTCTTCTTTCTGGCCGGCGGCCTCCCTTCCTTCCTTCTTTTCCCTCTTCTTTCCGGCCGGCGGCCTCCCTTCCTTCCTTCTTTTCCCTCTTCTTTCTGGCCGGCGGCCTCCCTTCCTTCCTTCTTTTCCCTCTTCTTTCCGGCCGGCGGCCTCCCTTCCTTCCTTCTTTTCCCTCTTCTTTCCGGCCGGCGGCCTCCGTTCCTTCCTTCTTTTCCCTCTTCTTTCCGGCCGGCGGCCTCCCTTCCTTCCTTCTTTTCCCTCTTCTTTCCGGCCGGCGGCCTCCCTTCCTTCCTTCTTTTCCCTCTTCTTTCTGGCCGGCGGCCTCCCTTCCTTCCTTCTTTTCCCTCTTCTTTCTGGCCGGCGGCCTCCCTCCCTTCCTTCTTTTCCCTCTTCTTTCTGGCCGGCGGCCTCCCTTCCTTCCTTCTTTTCCCTCTTCTTTCTGGCCGGCGGCCTCCCTTCCTTCCTTCTTTTCCCTCTTCTTTCTGGCCGGCGGCCTCCCTTCCTTCCTTCTTTTCCCTCTTCTTTCTGGCCGGCGGCCTCCCTTCCTTCCTTCTTTTCCCTCTTCTTTCTGGCCGGCGGCCTCCCTTCCTTCCTTCTTTTCCCTCTTCTTTCTGGCCGGCGGCCTCCCTTCCTTCCTTCTTTTCCCTCTTCTTTCTGGCCGGCGGCCTCCCTTCCTTCCTTCTTTTCCCTCTTCTTTCTGGCCGGCGGCCTCCCTTCCTTCCTTCTTTTCCCTCTTCTTTCTGGCCGGCGGCCTCCCTTCCTTCCTTCTTTTCCCTCTTCTTTCTGGCCGGCGGCCTCCCTTCCTTCCTTCTTTTTCCTCTTCTTTCTGGCCGGCGGCCTCCCTTCCTTCCTTCTTTTCCCTCTTCTTTCTGGCCGGCGGCCTCCCTTCCTTCCTGCTTTTCCCTCTTCTTTCTGGCCGGTGGCCTCCTTTCCTTCCTTCTTTTCTTGGCCCACTTAATGTCCTGACACTGCGGTTCCTGGTCAATTGAGCCCTTAGCTGACCATACACGTCAGAGATGTACGATTCCTGGGCCTGCTGGCCCCCCCTGCGTCTGCGGCCCCCTCCGCCTATAATCCTGTGTTCTCTCTGTATCTCGCACATTGTGCAGTTGGTTTCCCAGTTGTTGCTGCCCGGTGGATGATAGGAGTTGTAGTTTCTCTGTATGTTGGGGAATTGTCTTTCAGCCTCTGTCATTACTTTCCCACATTGCTCTCGGTTACATTGGGGGCTACGAGCCTCTCCCGGGTCCCCCCTTGTCTTTGGGTGGGTTCCCTTCAGTCTGTGTCGAGCTTGTGCTTGTAAAGATCCAATCTGACCAGGTAGAGCTGCGGTGTAAAGCATGAGGGAGATAAAATAGCAGCTATCCTGATGCCGGGGTGGAGGTGTCTCGCCTTTTCTGATTGTAGATTGATATGTCCGTTCCCCCCTTCTCAGCCACCGCCTTCTCTGACTCTTAAATTTTGCTTCTTTTTAAAGGTATTTTTCAGAAATGTTTTCAAAAACGGAAATCATAAATCATTACTTGCAGCGATGATGCCGCCGCGTCCATCAATTCCGTGACCGCTGCAGATAATCGTTGATCTCAGCAGTCATGTCACGGTTGAGGCCGGTGATTGGCTGCAGCGATCCCGTGATTTATGGAGGGACGCAGTGTTGGGTTTTGTATAATCGTAGAATTTGTTATACCCCTGTAAACGGGATCTGACCTCTCCGAGCTCATTCTGCGAGATGTAGATTCACGACCGCTGGCGAGTCACAGGTCGCTGCCACCATGATTCTTAAAGGGACCCTATAGAAAAATTCCTCTACTCTCTGTTGTCAGCCGGCTAAGAACGGCTGGCGTGGGTTTTGTTTGTTTTCTTTGGAATGAACCACAGGAAGGAAGTCCGGAGTCGTCGCTTCTCCCTTGGTCTCTGTCCCGACCATTGTAGGGTTATTGGCCCTTTAACACTTCCCCCGTACTCCCTGCCCCCCCTGATCGTCATCCTCCGTACATAACATTGTGGGTTACAGTTAAATTAGGGTACGTGCACACGGTCAGTAAACGCTGCGGATTGGACTCAGTGCACTTGTGCTATGTGCAATCCGCAGCGGCCAGATGTTACAGCAGTGGATGGATTTATACAAATCCCATGTCCACTATGCGTCTCCGTGCGCCTGCGGACACGGGTATGTGGCGTGTCTTTCCAGACCGCAGCAAGAGAAATTATATCAGTGTAATGCATAGGATGCGGTGAATGGTTGAATGAACACGTGCGGATTCACCTGCGTGCAGCGCTTTGTACGCAGCACACAGTATACAGCGTTCAAAGCGCAGCCATTACCGACCGTCTGCACAATCCCTTAAACAAAATGTACAATTGGGGGAGGAAGGTTGATAGACCTAGGTCTTTATTCAACCTACATTACTAGGTTACTCCCTGCCCCGATCATCCTCCTCCTCCGTACTCTCTGCCCCCCGATTGTCGTCGTCGCCCTCCTCCTCCTCCGTACTCTCTGCCCCCCGATTGTCGTCGTCGCCCTCCTCCTCCTCCGTACTCTCTGCCCCCCGATTGTCGTCGTCGCCCTCCTCCTTACTTCCTGCCCCCGATTGTCGTCGTCGCCCTCCTCCGTACTCCCTGCCCCCCAATTGTCGTTGTCGCCGCCCTCCTCCTTCTCCGTACTCCCTGCCCCCCGATTGTCGTCGTCGCCCTCCTTTTCCGTACTCTCTGCCCCCCCGATTGTCGTCGTCGTCGCCCTCCTCCTCCATGCTCCCTGCCCCCCCGATTGTCGTCGTCGTCGCCCTCCTCCTCCATGCTCCCTGCCCCCCCCGATTGTCGTCGTCGTCGCCCTCCTCCTCCATGCTCCCTGCCCCCCCGATTGTCGTCGTCGCCCTCCTCCTCCATGCTCCCTGCCCCCCCGATTTTCGTCGTCGTCGCCCTCCTCCTCCATGCTCCCTGCCCCCCCGATTGTCGTCGTCGTCGCCCTCCTCCTTACTCCCTGCCCCCCCGATTGTCGTCGTCGCCCTCCTCCTCCTCCGTACTCCCTGCCCCCCCCGATTGTCGTCGTCGCCCTCCTCCGTACTCCCTGCCCCCCCCGATTGTCGTCGTCGCCCTCCTCCTCCTCCGTACTCCCTGCCCCCCCGATTGTCGTCGTCGCCCTCCTCCTCCTCCGTACTCCCTGCCCCCCCGATTGTCGTCGTCGCCCTCCTCCTCCGTACTCCCTGCCCCCCCCGATTGTCGTCGTCTCCCTGCTCCTCCTCCTCCGTACTCCCTGCCATTGATTGTTGTCGTCCTCCCTTACTATCTGCCCCCCCAATTGTCGTCGTCCTCCGCCGTACTCCCTGCCCCCTACCTGATCGTCGTCCTCGCCTCTTCTATTTTTGGAAAGCTGAGCGGTGACGCATTATTGCCGACGTGCCGCTTTCCAATCATAGCCACCTCCTCGGTGCAAACACCGTCACATCCCCGACTCCTGTCGCTAAGCTCTCGCCGGCTGCTGATAATAATCGAGCGCCCTCGACTGCTGGCAGCCATATTTGGAGATGGCTAAGTGCTTGTTCTCGTGTGCATTTAAAGGGGTTGTCCAGGACTTGGTCATTGATGATCTATCCTTAGGGTCACATCTGTGGGGTCTAAAACCCAGCGCCCCCCCAGCGATCAGCTGTAGGTTGCTGGGCTGTAGAGTCAGTATAAAATGGACCGACTCCAACTCCTAAAATATATAATAAATTGAGTACAGTCGTTCAATGCAGTTTGTGGGGAATATTTTTTCATAAGAATTTGGGAAAGTAATGAAATGTCCTATTCCTGATCCTGAGACAGGAGCGTGTGGGTGTACAGAGGGTCAGGAGAGGCAGGAGCGAGTGTGCGTGTGTACGGAGGGTCAGGAGAGGCAGGAGCGAGTGTGCGTGTGTACGGAGGGTCAAGAGAGGCAGGAGCGAGTGTGCGTGTGTACGGAGGGTCAAGAGAGGCAGGAGCGAGTGTGCGTGTGTACGGAGGGTCAGGAGAGGCAGGAGCGAGTGTGCGTGTGTACGGAGGGTCAGGAGAGGCAGGAGCGTGCGTGTGTACAGAGGGTCAGGAGAGGCAGGAGCGAGCGTGCGTGCGTACGGAGGGTCAGGAGAGGCAGGAGCGAGCGTGCGTGTGTACAGAGGGTCAGGAGAGGCACGAGCGTGCGTGTGTACAGAGGGTCAGGAGAGGCACGAGCGTGCGTGTGTACGGAGGGTCAGGAGAGGCACGAGCGAGCGTGCGTGTGTACGGAGGGTCAGGAGAGGCACGAGCGAGCGTGCGTGTGTACGGAGAGGCAGGAGCGAGTGTGCGTGTGTACGGAGAGGCAGGAGCGAGTGTGCGTGTGTACGGAGGGTCAGGAGAGGCAGGAGCGAGTGTGCGTGTGTACGAAGGGTCGGGAGAAGCAGGAGCGAGTGTGTGTGTGTACGAAGGGTCAGGAGAGGCAGGAGCGAGCGTGCGTGTGTACGGAGAGGCAGGAGCGAGTGTGCGTGTGTACGGAGGGTCAGGAGAGGCAGGAGCAAGCGTGCGTGTGTACGGAGGGTCAGGAGAGGCAGGAGCGAGCGTGCATGTGTACGGAGGGTCAGGAGAGGCAGGAGCGAGCGTGCGTGTGTACGGAGGGTCAGGAGAGGCAGGAGCGAGCGTGCGTGTGTACGGAGGGTCAGGAGAGGCAGGAGCGAGCGTGCGTGTGTACGGAGGGTCAGGAGAGGCAGGAGCGAGCGTGCGTGTGTACGGAGGGTCAGGAGAGGCAGGAGCGAGCGAGCGTGCGTGTGTACGGAGGGTCAGGAGAGGCAGGAGCGAGCGAGCGTGCGTGTGTACGGAGGGTCAGGAGAGGCAGGAGCGAGCGTGCGTGTGTACGGAGGGTCAGGAGAGGCAGGCAGGAGCGAGCGCGCGCGCGTGTGTACGGAGGGTCGGGAGAGGCAGGAGCGCGCGCGTGTGTACGGAGGGTCGGGAGAGGCAGGAGCGAGCGTGCGTGTGTACGGAGGGTCGGGAGAGGCAGGAGCGAGCGTGCGTGTGTACGGAGGGTCGGGAGAGGCAGGAGCGAGCGTGCGTGTGTACGGAGGGTCAGGAGAGGCAGGCAAGAGCGAGCGCGCGTGTGTACGGAGGGTCGGGAGATGCAGGAGCGCGCGCGTGTGTACGGAGGGTCGGGAGAGGCAGGAGCGCGCACGTGTGTGCGGAGGGTCGGGAGAGGTGAATCCAGAACGTTCCGTCCCTTCGTTCTCCAGGGGAACAGATGACTCGGCTGCTTCCCACTGTTCTGCTTCTGGACCTGACAGAACAGGGTCTCGTGCAGTGTCCACGACTGGCTGCAGTTAAAGGGATTTTCCAGGATTACAAAACCCCATCCGCTTTGTTACAACCCTGATTACGGATCATCTCTGGTATTGCTGCTCCATTGCAGTAGGTGGAGCCGAGCTGCAGTACCACAAACTACCTGTAATCAGGGGGGTGCTGTTTTTTTGTTTGTTTAATCCTGGATAACCCTATTAACTTTGGTGCCAGTAAAACGATACATTAAGTGTGTTTGGTCGGGCGCTGCACCCAGTTTAGGTAACTTCCACAAAGTTGTACATTCTTCAGCGCCATCATTTCCTCTACAAGGCCACGGCAACCGAGCAGCACCTGGCGTGAGCCGCTTGTCAGTCGAAGGATTTTCTTACGCTGCTTATTAGGGGGCTTTCATTGCGATGCTTCCTAGATAACGCTGCCATTTGGGGCTGCAGTAAGGATGGTTGCAATGGCAGCCTGAAGCCAAGTAATGTCTTCGGGGCCTGGAAGCTCCAAAAAGTGCAATATAGTAGTAAAATAACTTTGAACTGACTTGTGTACCCCAAACTGGTGCAAATAACATTGTCCCGCAGATCTTGAGTCCCTCTTCAGCTCCATTGATGGTAATTAAAGAGCCGGCGTCGCTCTCCGGGAACCTGGGAAGTGTTTTCCCGGCTCCATTCATTCGCTCCTGATTTGCTTCGTCAGCAGAGTTCACGGCAATAACTGCACCGTCAGGGGAAAAGAAACGCAGGACTATAAATATCTCCCCGGATGCCCCCGCTGGATGCCAGGGCTGACGCCAGTGCAGAATCCAGCAGCGGGCACGGCCCGTCCTCATCGGGGGGTCTCTAATATCCCACCCATTGAGAGACGTCACATCCGTGGTATTGATGTCACTTGTCTGGTCGATCATACAGCGTAGTATAAAGTGGTCTCGGAGCTGTGGTAGTGATGTCAGTGGTCGGGGGGGGGGGGGCTTTGTGCTTTATCTTGTGGTCTAGTGAAGACACCTGCATGGCTTCTGGACAGTCTTGAGACCCCCACAAGGCGGTGTCTACTTTTTAGCTCCCTGAGCTTGGTGGGATAAGCTTTGCTGCTTTCCATCGTCCTGTATAATGGAACCAGTCATTCGAGGTCAATGAGGCCCAGGATTGTGGCCGACCCACACGTCGAGAGCCCCTCTGCCAAAGCCCAACGCACAGACAATAAGTCTTTGAGGTAAAGTTCTGCCCAATTCTTGGAAAGCCGGCGGGCCACAGATGGGACGCCATCACTTCTTCCTGAGTTGCAGCATAACTAGAAGTCAGGACCCCGTACTTTTTCCCCCCTCTGTGGGTCGCAAGCAGTACCTTGCACAGCCAAATGGCAGAAGGTGTCACTGTGCTGGTAGAAACGGGGGGTACAGCACTAAAGTAGCACTGTGGGATTTCATTCTTGGGTTTGTGGGTGATTTTCAGCTTTTAACCCCACTCCCCAGGAATTATTGAAAGGGTCCGTCTTGGGATTTAACCCTTTCCCTGCCAATCTCTGCAGATTTGCCAGCCAGCGCTGTGAAAAGGCCTTTTCTGTGCTTCACAAGTGTCCTCCATTGTAGAACCGGTTGCCATGACTTCAGGCGAAGCAGCGAGAAAAGCGAGGGCCCGAATCTGTGTCACATTAACCGCGGAGGGTGGGGGGGACGGTGTTTGGTAACGTCAATGTTGTCCGTATTCGTCTCCTTCGTTTCTCTTAACATTGAGGGCCACAAGTTTTTAGCTTTATCATATTGGACCCCTTTTGCTCCAGTCTTGGAGGGGGTGGGGGGATCTTAACATAGTAGTTCGAGTCCCAGTCGTTCCAGTATCCATGTTCAAGTGTTTAGAAGACTGATTTACATCGATTATTTTCAGAAAAGCATCAATTTTAAGGAGTTTTCCACCTTAATGTTTTGAAAGAAATCTGATCACTAAAGCACAAGTGAGTGTTCTCTGCCCTAGGAACAATGTCAGTTTTTGAATGCTGGTTGCTAGGAGACCGCTTGTTACAATCTATCCATCAGCAGCCTAACTGCCCTTGCTGCTCCTCTATCTCCTGGCCTTTAGTAATCAGATTTTTCTAAGGCTGTGTGCCCACGATCAGTGTTACTAACGCACCCAAAAACCGCATACAGAGGAACATATAGGTACAGGCAGCAGAGCAATTAAGAAGTTGCCCAATGCAAAGAGTTCACTAAAGTAATGTCCCACCCCCCACTTACACACTTCATGTGGCACTAAATGGTGTTCAGTCTTGAAATATGACGTGGGGTCTCCCCTTATTTTGGGTAACCAGACAAGTTAAAGCAGACATCTAGGGGCTGATATTATCAGGCTGGGAAGGTCCATGGTTATTAGACCCTTCCCAGCCTAAAAATACCAGCAGATAGATGCCTCTCACTAATAACCCCAGCTTTTGACAAATCACAGCTGTCCTCAACCCCAACTACCATTACCCCAATTGCCACTGCACCAGGGCAGTTGGGAAGAGCTAGGCAAAGCGCCAGAATTGGGGCATCTAAAGTGATGCGCCAATTCTGGGGCAGCTGCGTGGACCTTCCCAGCCTGATAATACCATATCACAGCTGTCTGCTTTACCTTGGCTGGTTATAAAAAAAAATAAGCTAAAATCACTCTTTATTGCCACATAAAAGGCACTAAAGGGTGCAAGTGTATATGTAAGGGGGTTGGACATTACTTTACTGAACTCTTTGCTTTGGGCAACTGCCTGTTTGCTCTGCTGCCTGTGTTTCAACCAACTTTATTAAGACAAAAACAAAGTGATCTGAGGAGCAGGATTCATGCGGAAATTCCGCTGTGTGAAAGCCTGAACACACTGATTGTGGGAATGCACCCTAAAAGTTCGCTCTTGTGTTTTATGACTTATTTTTTTTATTATTATTATTATGTGACAAGGACGTGATTAACCTTCCCTTCTTTTTTTTTTTCTCTTACAGATCTCTGCGTCAGATTTTAATTTCACTAAATTATTCTCAGCCTGGAAAATCTATTTTTTTCTTTAGTTTTTTTTTTTTTTTCCCATTGGGATCCCAGAAAGATGTCCCGCAGCCCCGAGGTGAAGGACGACCCCGTGGAATGCCCCCTTTGCATGGAGCCTTTGGAAATCGACGACATAAATTTTTTCCCTTGCACATGCGGATATCAGATTTGCCGCTTCTGTTGGCACCGTATACGCACAGACGAGAATGGGCTCTGTCCCGCATGCAGAAAGGTTAGAGGCGCCAAAATTACCGGGGGAGTGGGGTTTCTGCTATGGAAAAGCGATGTACTGCACAGCGCCGTTCACTGAGCTGTGGTCGTTCCTGGTACTGCAGCTTAGAGTTATACCCATGTGGGAAGCGTCTTGTGTAGCTTCGGGATGTCTCATGTTGTCTGTTACCCCCTCCTCAGCCATATCCAGAAGACCCCGCCGTCTACAAACCTCTCTCCCAGGAAGAACTACAGAGGATAAAGAACGAAAAGAAGCAAAAACAGAACGAGCGCAAACAGAAAATATCAGAAAACCGCAAACACTTGGCCAGCGTCCGCGTGGTGCAGAAAAACTTAGTCTTTGTAGTCGGCCTTTCACAGCGCCTCGCGGACCCAGAGGTGAGTGACCCCTCCCACCTCGAACTGAGAGGACCCCTTTAAATGTAAAAAGCCACATTGGGAAATGCTGTTTGCATCAATTGTCATATGGGCATCAGGCTTTGTGGATGGTCAGCTGTTCAGAAACACTAATACCGTATTACATCTCAGTGGGCGGAGCTAAGAATCCCCGTGTCATGCTCCGCCCTCTTAATTACGCTCAGGGCTGTTCCTTATGGAGTCACCCTCTAAAGCCAGAAATGTAAGCACTGCGCGTTCAGCAACAGATTGCTTGCTGATGGTTTCCAGCTAGCAACGGATACCTCTTGTTGAAAAATAGATTTTATAAAACTATACTGTAATATAAAATTTTTCTCTTAAAGGGGATGTCCGTTATTTTTTTTATTTTTATTTTTTATTTTTTTTTACGATTTCTCTCCATTTCTAGGTTTTAAAACGGCCAGAATATTTCGGGAAGTTCGGTAAAATACACAAAGTCGTCATCAACAACAGCACGTCCTATGCAGGCTCACAGGTCGGTACCTCTCCTCGTACTCTGAATTAATTGCCAATTTTTTTTTTTTTTGGGGGGGGGGGAGCTGTGTGGCCGCCAAAAAGGCTGCAGTGACAAGTCTCACATCATCCGGCTTTCTAGCCTCCATATACGACTATTATCTTCCTTTTAATTCATGGGGAGGAGAAGAGCCAAAGGAGCCCTTGTTTATTTAAAGGGGATTTCCAAAAATTTGCCTTTGATGGTTTATCCTTTAGGATTGGAGGCGCCCCCCCCACCGGATCAGCTGATTGCTAAGCTACAAAATATATGGGGTCGTGCCTGGTGTACAGTGAAGATTGGAGGGGCCGGGGTACGCAATCCCCCTAAGTCAGACCCGAAAGATTGGTTGTGGGCACGTATAGTTTGGTTCAGGGGAGCACAGTTCACGGATGTCTGTATTCGGCCCTAATCTCTGTACATAACTTGGCGTAAAGTTTGTAAAAAGTTTTCAAAAATTTCTCTTTCCTTGTTCACTCTCAGGGTCCAAGTGCCAGCGCGTATGTAACGTACATCCGATCAGAAGACGCACTTCGAGCGATACAATGTGTCAACAACGTGGTGGTCGACGGCAGAACGCTCAAGGTAACGTGCAGCCGTAAAGCAAAATTCTGACCCTCTTTTATTTATTTATTTTTTCTCCCTTTTGTTTTAGTTTCTCTCTTCCTCTTTTTGTTTTTCTTTTCTCCCACCCTCTTTGTTTTTTTCTAGTAGTCAGTTTTTATATATCTTTAATAGCGGCTGTAGATGCTGGTCTCCTGCTAATATGAAGGGTTAAATTACTGCCGGGAACGTTAAATTGGCGCCATTGCATCTTCATTCTCTGCCACCACTGATAGTACAGTCCCAGTGAGGGCCAGACAAGATGGGAGCTCTCCCGTCTGCAGAGCATCTCTGCTTCTTCTGACAGCACCATCTTTCTTTTTTATGTCTTAAAGGCATCTTTAGGCACCACGAAATATTGCAGTTACTTCTTAAAAAACATGCAGTGTCCAAAGCCGGACTGTATGTATCTACACGAGCTGGGGGACGAGGCGGCCAGCTTTACAAAAGAAGAAATGCAGGTGAGTGAGCGGAGCGCGCAGGACATGGACGGAAGGAGCCGCAGTGAGGGGTGTGGTGGCCGTGATCACGTATCTGGGGCTGAGGTGTCGGTGCTGGTTCTGATTATAGGGCTTGGTTTATGGAGGCTCGTAAACTGGCGGAACGAGATGTGCGGCCGGCGGCCACGGAACTGCTAATTGCTCCTGTAATTGCATGTAATGAGGCCATTAGCACAGTGCTAATCACACAACCTGCGAGTTATGGGAGATGGGACCGGCTGTGATCGGTACAGTCACTGTGATCAGTACCAGCAAACTCCCCCACAGATACTGAGGCCTGTGCCTCATATGTTTTACCCATTCTTCCTTCCTTTCCATCCTTCTTCTTGTTTTCTGTTTTTATTTCTTCTTTTTTTTTTTACTTCTCTTTTTTTTCTTTTTTCGTTCCTATTCTTTTTTTTTTTTCCCCTTCCCTTTTTTTCTCTTTATTCCTTCCTCTATTTTTTTTTCTTTCCTCCCTCCCTTTCTTTCTTTCATCTTCTTTATTTTCTTTTTTCGTTTTCTCTTTCCTTCCTCCTTCCCTCCCTTTCTTTCTTTCTTTTTGATTCTTTTTATATTTTTTCCTTTCCATTCCTTTTTTCTTTCCTTCCTCCCCTCTCTCTCCATTTTTCTCCTTTCTTCCTTCCATCCCGAGTTCCTTTCCTCTTTAGCACCTCTCCCATCTTTTGCTCCTGGGTACGATGCCGGCCCTTCTGACTCCCCGGGCTCGCACCCTAGACCCCCAGCTCATCGTGCATATACCGTGCTGGACGCTCTGACCCCGAACCTTCCCGTCTCTTCTGGCTGCTGATTGTGGGAGAATATTCACAGTTGGCACCGATGGGGGAGAATGGTGTACAGTTTATTAAGTTGCTAATTTCCTCACCCTCCTCCTTCCGCAGGCGGGTAAACATCAGGAATACGAGCAGAAGTTGCTTCAGGAACTCTACAAACTAAATCCGAACTTCTTACAGTTGTCTACGGGTACAGTCGACAAGAACAAAAACAAAGTAACGCCCCTACAGAGGTACGATGTGTAAGTACTGGTGACCGCGTGCCCTTATCGGCCCGTCCCATATGATGCAGACCTGGCCCCGGGGCTGGTTGTGCCTCCTGTATATTCAGGGGTGTGATTGTTTTCTCAGGGTTTATTTGTCAGGCCCTTCTGATATTGTCCGTTCCAGTAATAGTTAATGGGATATCGTTCTTTTATTGTGGGAGCGGGCACAGTCACATGTGCGACTCCTTTAAGAGTTATAACAGGCTCTGTATACAGCAGTAGTGCCTTGCTGCCCCCTGCAGGCCATCAGTGGTATTACATTGTCATACCTGTTTAGTTTTAGACTTCACAGGAAGGAAATATTGAATCATATGCGACTCAGTGGTCATTCGGCTTTGCCGGCCCCTCTTCATAAGAGGCAATAATTGGGTACATGAAGCTCCTTCCTGCCAGGCCAGTCTGACATGTTTCATAGAGCTCGGGGCTCGTGTCATTAGTGAAAACATTGCCGCCGTTCCCTGCCCGCTCCCTAATATACAGGTCACGCTTTCTTCTTCTGCTTATTTGGATGGTTTTAGTATCTGGACGTCATGTTAGAAGGACCTGTAACCAGTAAGGTTCTACTCTTCAAAAGTAGCTAAAAAGTTTAGAAACTTTATAAAAACTTTCCTTTAACGTTGGGGGGGGGGCGAAGCGGGCAGTTGTCAAACTCTGACAGCGGCATTAACAATGCTCCGGCGAGGGGGAGCGCCACTCTATGCTCCTGTGACTTTATCGTGGATCATCGATGGGTTGCTATGAAAGCAAGGGGTCTTTTGAAGACCCCAATGCCTGTCATTACAGAGCTCCCTTGAATCCCTCTCTGTGGCCGAGATTCAAAGATGACCGTGATTTTTGCTATGCAGAGTAATATTGTGTTACTGTACATAGCAAAAGCGATCAGACATTCAAGTCCCCTAAGGGGACTAACAATAACAGTGAAAAGTTTAAAGAAAAAATTAAAACAAGTTAAAATCATCCATTAAAGATAAAAATACACACGTGGTATCGCCGCGTTCAGTAAAGTCCGATCTATCAAAATATAAAAATAATTAACCCCCGCAATATCAAAATTTATGGGGGCAATAGCAAAAAAAAAAAGTTGATAGATCGCGGTTCCGTCTCGGAATGTTCGCGGGGTTTATGTGCACAGGGTCATGTGATCTAACGGCTGAGTTCCCACGATGCTTTGCTCCCTGCGGTAACAAGTAGAAACCAACAGAATTTGTTCTTTTAGCTTCGGGTGTCAACAGAGAGTAAAAACTTTCACATCCTTACAAAAGGAGGAGAGGATCAGGCACATCTGAAGTCACGCAGAAACGGAGTTCTCCTTTAAGCTGCCACAATTACATACATACATTTTTTTTTTTATGGGGTTGTCCAGGATTAGAAAAGAGGAGAGTCCTACAATCCAGAAATTCTGATAATCTGCAATATAAAGTGGAAGATTAAGCCAAGAGAGACTTGGAAAAAAAAAAAAAAAAAGCAATTATTATTTATTTTTTTTTTTTAATCTTCGGCTTTGTCCCGATAATCCAGAATGTCTGACTATCTGGCACTTGTCCTGTACCCATGATTGTCTGTGTGTATAGATATGGCAACATAATCTTCCTTTGTTCACCAACGGACCTGTTAAATCTTGACCGGCCCATTAGATAAGGTTACAGTGGCACAGAGTATTTCAGGAGTGGCTGGATAGTCCACTGCCTGGAGGGGGGGGGTCTGTGGTGGAGTGCAGAAGACGGTCGGAGCCTAGCGGTAGAGTAGAGACTGAAAATGGAGGGAGGGAAGGGAGCGGATGACTTCAACAGCACAGAGGATTTCAGGAGGTGAGTGTGACTGCCCTGCTGGAGGGGGTGTGAGGGTGGAGTGCAGGAGGGGATTTGATACTGGTGGAGAAAAGACTGGAAATAATAAAAGGGGGGGGTTAAGGGAGGAGACCACTTAAGCAGCACAGAGGATTTCAGACGGGGGGGGGGGCAGTTACCCGTCCACTCATGGGGATGATGTTGGTGAAAGCTTTAAAGCTTCCACCAGCATTACAGAGTATTTCAGGAGCGGACGAAGAGTCCTGCCTGGAGGGGGCAGTGGTGGAGTAGATAAATTCAGCAGCACAGAGTATTTCAGGGTGGCTCTGGATTTCTGGTCTCACGGTCTATCGCTTTTCACGACCTCTGGGGCTCGAGACTTTCCGTCCTGTTTTCCCTTTTTTTTTTCACTTGTATTTTTTGCTTTTATTTTTTTGCACGTTCTGGTTTAATTTCTTCATCGCTTTTTTTTTTTTTTCCTTTCTGTTTTTGTACTTTTCCCCTTTTTTTATTTATTTTTTTATTTTTTAGACCCAACAGTAATAACAAAGACTCGTGGCCATCATTACAGAGCTCGGGCCGGTCCAGCAATGGTTTAACACTGGAACACAGGAAATCGCCTCCCATATTAGACAATGGCTTAGATCCAGACCATTTGACTCCAGACGGGCCAGACTCAGACTTTGGGTAATTGAGCTACCTCATCCTCTTTTTTTGGGTGGTTCACTTTTCTTATAAACCCCCCCCCATTCCGTTCCTCGCTTCCACTTCCTTTCTTCGTTCTCTGGTGGTCTTCCATCCCGTCTTGTCCCCCTCTTGTTCCATTGTGACATCATTTCACATTTTTTCCTTTTTAGTGACTTTGCTTCTAAATCGTTGCCTGGGGTGGTGGACATTTGGCGGTAATAGGTAGGGGGAAGACCAGGACCCTACCTTAACCAGTGTGGCCCACTTTCTGCAAGTTTTTGCACCATGACTCCGACTTAGATTGTTATTGCTTTGCTCCGTAATAGTAGCCAATACACAAGGATCCTAAAAAATATGCCCTTCTCCGTAGCTGAGATATGCTAAGCGTAATTTTTCTAAATCTGCATAGTCTGTTACATATAGTGCTGGCAGAAATCTCATGAGATGCCAGGCTTGGGATTGCAATTGCTTTTCTCCATAATAGTAGCCAATCCCTAAGGATCCTAAAAAAATGCCCTTCTCTATAGCTGAGATATGATAATCATTGCTTTTCCAAATCTGCATAGTCTGGTACATATAGTGCTGGAAGAAATCTCATAAGATGCAATTGCTTTTCTTTGTAATGGTAGCCAATCCCTGGGGATTTTGGAAGTATACCCTCTTCTCCCCAGCTGAGATCTGCTAATCATGGCTTTTCCATATCTGCATAGTCTGGTACATATAGTGCTGGCAGAAGTCTCATAAGAGTCCCCAATCATAGGAAAATGCAGTAACAATCCAGTTTGCAGTTACTAAAGGACTAATTCGTTAAGGTAACATGCTTTATCACAATCCTTCCCCATAGTTGATAGATGAACTCGTAGGAAATGTTAAAGGGGTTGTCCCATAAGCAACATAAGTTACCTGTTCACCTTCTCCCACACCAAACACAAGAGTGGGGGATGAGGGTGTCCAGAAATCCGCTGTGTGAATGGAGTGCTAATGGGCGTGTGTAGTTTATATGACTGGCGGTCCCAAATGCTCATTAACCCTCCATTCACACAATGCACCCCCCCCCCCCCCCATTTTTGTGATCAGTACGACCCATAAAGGAGCTCAATTCAGGTCCCAGAACCAAAGCTTGGGAGGCTGAACACTACGCCTGTCATCCAACTGAAAAGGATGTTATGGGAGGAGCTTGGTGAAGTAATCCTACCGCTCTCAGCCAATCAGCATTGCTGAGAACTCGCTCTGTGACACTGATTGGCTGAGAGGTGCTAACTGTCCTTTTCAGTTGCATGCCAGCTTTATACACACTCTCTAGGGAGAACGTTGAGATCATTCTTTATTTCTTGACTTTCTGACCCCTTTTCTTTACTTTAGATGTAGTTTCCCCTCCTCCATTGAAGTAGCTTTTTATTCCTTCACCTCCACCTGACTGTTTTTTTGTTTTTTATCCACTTTTTGCCGCTTAAAAATCCTGTTTCTCGCAAATTTTCAGGCTGTTGTGGGAATCCGCAGAGCATAATGTTTCCAAATTTGGCAGGGTCATAGAGGACGATACAAGGTACGTACAGATAATCACATTTTTTTTTTTTTTTTTTCCCCTCCATGGATCTGAATTATTACCCCCTAGATCAAAGGGGTTCAGGACTCCAGCATTAGCTCGCTCCGATCGCTGCTGTTAACTATTTATATGCTGCTGGACTTCATAGAATATTATTTTCTCATTTCTTTATTGCAGTATATAGAAGAATAGCAGGTTAAAAAATAAATGTAGATTAAAAATAAACATAAAAATGAACATAAAAAAATTAAAATGTAAAAAAAAAAATAGCCTAAAAATTAACATCATTATCCAAGTTTAAAAACTGTTTTTCAATAATTAAAAATTAATTTGTCGCCGAGTCTAAAAAAATTTGATCTATCTGAATATAAAATTAGTTAAAAACTTATATGAAAAAATGAAAAGTCAGAATTTCCATTTTTCTGATGCTGCAGCTCCCTCAAAAAAAACAAAAAAAAAACACATGGGTCTTGAATATGATGAAAAATTTAAGCTGAACAACCCTAGGATAGTCCCATCGGTATCAGTTCAGTGAGGGTCGGGCTCTCGGTACCTCCATAAGCCCCCCCCCCCCATCCTACCGCTAATTAAAGGGGCAGAGGAGCTCCTTCATTGCTTACCCCAAGCACAGCGCCATTCCTCCAGTAGTGGTGGCGCCTGGTATTACAACTCAACAGCATTTCGGTTTGAGCTGTATTATCGGACTAAGCACGATTTTTTAGAATCTGGGAGTACCCCCTTTAGTCAGTGTTCTGCTCACAGACCTCTTCTTCCTCCATTTCCTCACTATATTACTTAGTAGTTCTGCTCTGCACCCTTCTCCTATATCTGCCGCCCCATGTGATGTGTATCTTCTAAACCCGATCGTAAGTGATCAGGTGCCAGGACCTGCTATTGTAGTCTCGGGGCACAGCCCACTGTCATCCCGGACCCCCGTACGATTCCGACATCTAGCGTGACCGTGACTTCCTGTCTGATATAACAGACTGTAGTCTTTTTTGTTTGTTTGTTTGTTTTTTTTTTTCCATACCATCGATCATTTCTACCGAATTCTGCGTGAGTTTTAGTGGTAGTAGTTTGTATGAATGTGTCAGTCACTTCTATAGGAGACTGTAATTTGCAGATTATCAGAAGTTCTGGACAAAAGGAATGTAACAGTGTTTTTAACTTTTTTCAGAACTTTTATGCACTAAGTTTTCACTTTTTTTTTCACGCAGTGCTCGCTTGTACTAATTTCTCAGTAGTTTCATTGGGGTGGGAAACTAGTGACAGGCGAGCGAGGCTGTCTCCCTCGCTCCGCCGGACGGAAGGGCGAGCGAGCGACGCCGGCTCCCTCGCTCCGCCGGACGGAAGGGCGAGCGAGCGACGCCGGCTCCCTCGCTCCGCCGGACGGAAGGGCGAGCGAGCGACGCCGGCTCCCTCGCTCCGCCGGACGGAAGGGCGAGCGAGCGACGCCGGCTCCCTCGCTCCGCCGGACGGAAGGGCGAGCGAGCGACGCCGGCTCCCTCGCTCCGCCGGACGGAAGGGCGAGCGAGCGACGCCGGCTCCCTCGCTCCGCCGGACGGAAGGGCGAGCGAGCGACGCCGGCTCCCTCTCTCCGCCGGACGGAAGGGCGAGCGAGCGAGCGACGCCGGCTCCCTCTCTCCGCCGGACGGAAGGGCGAGCGAGCGACGCCGGCTCCCTCTCTCCGCCGGACGGAAGGGCGAGCGAGCGACGCCGGCTCCCTCTCTCCGCCGGACGGAAGGGCGAGCGAGCGACGCCGGCTCCCTCTCTCCGCCGGACGGAAGGGCGAGCGAGCGACGCCGGCTCCCTCTCTCCGCCGGACGGAAGGGCGAGCGAGCGACGCCGGCTCCCTCTCTCCGCCGGACGGAAGGGCGAGCGAGCGACGCCGGCTCCCTCGCTCCGCCGGACGGAAGGGCGAGCGAGCGACGCCGGCTCCCTCGCTCCGCCGGACGGAAGGGCGAGCGGGCGACGACGGCTCCCTCGCTCCGCCAAGTGGGCAGTAATGAGGACGAGAGAGCGATCTCTTTAACACACCCCCCCCCCCCCCCCGTAACCGATTCTTTCAGTCTCCCCTCCTATTTCACAGCTGCCACCCATGTTCCTGCAGCGGGGGGCGGCTCACCGCTCAGCTTGGTGCCTGTAGGGCCGGTAGGAGATGACTACTTTCCTGGCATCAGCCTTTGTGTCTTCCAATGAAGACTGCGAGTACAAAAATCATTCAACCTGGATTTCTCCATTCACCTCCAAAGCTGCTTTCATATTTTGTTAAG
This sequence comes from Phyllobates terribilis, assembly GCF_046119375.1. Taxonomy (NCBI): domain Eukaryota; kingdom Metazoa; phylum Chordata; class Amphibia; order Anura; family Dendrobatidae; genus Phyllobates; species Phyllobates terribilis. The sequence goes on from NW_027362770.1 coordinate 175,735,460, forward strand.
TCTCCCTTAGAAAGCGACAGCAGACCTGCTGGTCCTCGCTGTCAGACACCCGGCGGTAAACTTTGAAATCAGCTTTAGATGTGAATAGAGAAGGAAAGTTCAAGGTGAGGAAAAGGTTTTTGAAGTAGATTCCCCTTTAAATGTTTTCAGACTTTGCTCTTCTAATAATGAGTGCTATCACAACGTTTTTATTGACTACAGGACGAAGTTTATGTATCTCGGCGGCGAGCGCAGAAATGATCTGTCTATTAATCGTACTGTCACTTTTCTAAAAAAAAAAAAAAAAATGTTTTTTTTTCCAGTTCTGTCGACAAATCATCAGAGTCATTGAGTATAGGGAACGGCGATAACCTTCAACAGGTGAGTGAAAATGGGACAAAGAGGTCAAAGACAGTCTGATAGTATTAGAAATCCTTATTGGGCTGTTATTCAAACCTACAACTTGTTTCACAACATAATGTGAAATGATATTGCTTTCTAGTAAGTGTTTCACATCAGAGATTGATTCACAGCTACACTGCTCAGTACTGCTGTATAATGCTGCTTCTACTAAATAGACAGGAGAGCAGGAATCTTATGTCTGTGTGTAGTGTATGGGAGCTGGATTCACAATCACACTTATTGCTATTGCTGTATGATGTCATCTATGCTGCTTCTGCCGAATAGAAGCAGGAGCCGATGTCTATGGGAGCTGGATTCACAGCTACACTACTCAGTATTGCTGTATAATGTCCTCCATGCTTCCACTGCTTCTGGTAAATGGAGACTGGAGAGCAAGACTTCCTCATGTCTGTGTGCAGTTTATGGGAGCTTGATTCCCAGCTACACTGCTCAGTACTACTGTATAAAATCATTCATGCTGCCACAGCTTCTGCTAAAGGTAGCAGGAATCAATCATGTCAGTCTGTGCAGTGCATGGGAGCTGGATTCACAGCTATACTGCTCAGTTTTTCTGTATAATGTCCTCCATGCTGCTTCGGCTAAATAGAGGATGGGGAGCAGGAATCCCTCATGTCAGTGTGGCCAGTTTATGGAAGCTAGATTAACAGCTGTACTGCTCAGTACTGCTGTATAATGTATTCAATGCTGCCACTGCTTCTGCTAAATTGAGTGGGGAGAAAGAATCCCTCGTGTGTGTGCGCAGTTTATGGGCGCGTGATTCACAGCTACTTTGCTCAGTACTGTTCTATAATGCTGAGGAACATCATGTCTGTGTGTGGTGTATGGGAGCTGGATTCACAGCTACTGATTAGTATTGCTTTATGATGTCATCTATGCTGCATGATGTCATCTATGCTGCTTCAGCTAAATAGAAACGGGAGCAGAACATGGATTCACAGCTACACTGCTCTGTATTGCTGTATAATGTCCTCCATGTTTCCACTGCTTTTGGTACATAGAGAAAGAGGAGCAACATTCCCTCATGTATGGGAGCTTGATTCACAGCTACACTGCTCAGTACTGCTGTGTAATGTATTCAATGCTGCCACTGCTTCTGCTAAATTGAGAGGGGAGCAGGAATCCCTCCTGTCTTTGTGTGCCGTTTATGGGAGCTTGATTCACAGCTACACTGCTCAGTATTGTATAATGTCCCTCTCAGATAATATTGGCAATAATCAAGCAAAAAAAAAATGTTAGAAACAAAAAAACAAACAAAACTTTTTACTATATCAAATGAATGTTTGCTTTTTGTGTCTTATTTCTTCCCAGATATTACCAAGCGACACCCCATCACCTCCGCCAGGTTTGTCAAAACCCAACCCCACCGTCCCCATCAGTTCAGCCAATCACAGTGCGAGGTCTCCTTTCGAAGACACCATGACAGAATCACAATCTCTTTTCTCGGACAACTTCAGGCATCCAAACCCCATCCCCAGTGGTCTCCCGACGTTTCCTAGTTCCCCACAGACATCCAGTGAATGGCCCACAGCTCCAGAACCACAAAGTCTTTTCACATCAGGTATCTAGAATGTCTTTTACCTCCCAGTAATACATGCTTGAATTTAAGGATGCTGTTTCTTACACCAGCTCTAATGTATCAGCACAGCTTCATTCCTGGACTGACCTTCTTTTTCGACTGCTTATGTTAAGAGATTAACCTCTTCACTGCTGATATACTGCCGGGGGAGTGAGGGAGAATAAGACACTCCTCAGCAACAGAGTCTGATTCATTCTGTCTTTCGCAAACTTTGTGCTTTCCTCCCTAGCTTTAATGTATTGGCACAGCTTCATTCCTTATCTGATTTTCTCCTACATCTGATGAGGCATTGTTTCTCTCTTGTGCTGATAGACATGATGCTAAGGAGAGTGTGATCTTTTTTTCCCTGGCTATTTTCCTCTCTACACTGATATGTAGCTTGTGTTTTTTGCCCCTTCCCCTGGCAGAGTGTTCATGTGCTTTCTTTCCAGTCAACTAGCTCTTATGTATCAGCACAGCTTCATTCCTGGATTGACTTAATCCTTTTACATTTTATGAGGGATTGACTCTATCCTGTGCCAATAAATACAGATGGGGAGCGAGGAAAAGTAAGATGCTCCTTAGCAATAGTCTTCCATGGGTGCTTTCCTCTCGAGCTTGTCTCTTTCATCCCTTCCAATGGCAGAGTGCGTGTGCTTTCCTTCTTATCCACTAGCTTTTATATATCAGCACAGCTTCATTCCTGTGATTTCTTTTTTTTTTTTTTTTTTCTTCTACATCTCATGAGGGATCAATTTTACCTTGTGCTGATCAACAAGATGCTGAGGAGTGAAGGATTTCGCTCCCCCTGCAGAGTCTGCCACCCTTTCCTCTCTACACTGATAAATAACCTGTGTCTTGCACCCTTTCTTCCCTATCCACTAGCTCTAGCACTTCAGCACCGCTTTATTCCTGCACTGACGTCTTCAGCCTATGAGGGAAATGATTACGACGATGACTTTCCCTCTCCCTCCTCCCACAGAGTCTGTCATACACTGATATACAGCCTATGCGCTTCACTTCTGTCCCCCTAGCTTTATAGATCTATATCATACATGATAGTGATCTTCCCTTTCTGAAGACTTAAATGCTTTACTCCCTCACTTATTACGTGTGCTCTGTGCAGCCACCCCCTTCTCCTCCCTGCTGCTGTCTCTAACACTGAAAGAAGGGAGGGGTTGAGAGAGCTGCACACTGCTCAAATGGCAGAAACAGCAGCACAACGGACTATGTACAGGAGTTGCACAGACTCTACATCGGCAAATTGGTAGAAAGTAGTTGATGAAGAGTACAGAAAGCTGCTTTAATTTTAATTTAAATTTAATTTAATGAACCAAAAAAAATAATGTAAAACTACTTGCATTTCCTCCCCTCCTTTTTTATTTTTTAACCATAACCCTTTTTATTGATTTATATTGTCGTACTTTGGTTACCAATATGATGTAATCAGTGTGTATCATCATGACATCATAGTCTCCTATTTTTCCTCGGTAGTTGAACTAAACAGTAATAATAACTTATCATAATAAATTATTATAGGTAAAAGGGGTGTGGGGATGATAGATTAATTGACACTGCGACTGTATGATGATAAAGACCTGGGACTGGTCAAAAAGTTTACCCTGTCGCCTATGTCTCTTTGCTTTTTTACACGTTGTTAATGCCTGCCACTATAGTAAAATCACACTTGATTCGAGTGAGTGCATTTGTTACCCCTCTGATATTTCAAAGGCAGCAGCACAGCCGGCTATGTACAGGTGTTTGCACAGACTCTACATCGGCAAATTGGTAGAAAATCATCGATGAAGACTATATACAGAAAGCTGCTTACATTTGCAATTAGAAAGTAAATGAACCAAAAAAAATTAATATATATTTGTTTTCACCCAGAAACGATCCCGGTTTCCTCATCTACGGACTGGCAAGCTGCATTTGGCTTTGGCTCTTCTAAACAGCAAGAGGACGACCTAGGTTTCGATCCCTTCGATATCACCCGCAAAGCCTTAGCAGACTTGATCGAGAAAGAACTTTCTGTCCAGGACCAGCCTGCGTTGTCCCCCACGTCTCTCCAAAACCCTTCTCCTCACACTACTGCCAAAGGGCCTGGGTCTGGCTTCCTCCACCCGACCGCAGTCACCAATGCCAACTCTATCTCTAGCACCTTTCCTGTCTTGCCACAGCGGTTCCCACCCTTTCAACACAGAGCAGTTTATAACTCGTTCAGTTTCCCGGGCCAGGCAGCACGGTATCCGTGGATGGCCTTTCCACGCAATAACATCATGCACTTGAACCACACAGCAAACCCGACGCCCAACAGTAACTTCATGGACTTGAGTCACCCTTCTCAACACAACACGGGCCTAGGAGGGATTCCCATTTCAGGTAGGTTTGCACCTAAGTCCTCAATTTACAGGGTGATGCTTTGGGACGTATCTGCTTTTTTTTTTTGTTTTGGTATTACTGGGCAGCGAGGACCCTTACGTAGATCATCGTCAAAGAGTCTCCACACACAAACCCAACAGATTTATCTTCTGGGTTGGATGTTCTCAAAGGCATCCGATGATTCTCATGCTCTTTATGTTTACGGCTTATTGCCCTTTCCTGAAGAAGGGAGAGCGCTGCCCAAATGTCGTGTGTTGGCAGCCCACCAAAAGAGTACTGCGCATGCGCCATGTGTTTTTTTCCCACAGAAAGGAGAGTAGTGCGCATGTGCCATGTGTGTGCTTCCCACGCAGGAGAGTAGTTTGCATGTGCCTTGTGTTTTTTCCTCATAGAAAGGAGTAGTACGCATGCGCCATGTGTTTTTCTTCCTCCATAGAAAGGAGAGCAGTGCGCATGCGCCATGTGTTTTCTTCCTATAGAAAGGAGAGTAGTGCGCATGCGCCATGTGTTTTCTTCCCACAGAAAGTAGTGCGCATGCTCCATGTGTTTTCTTCCCACATGTGTTTTCTTCCCACTGAAAGGAGAGTAGTGCGCATGCGCCATGTTTTCTTCCCACTGAAAGGAGAGTAGTGCGCATGCGCCATGTTTTCTTCCCACTGAAAGGAGAGTAGTGCGCATGCGCCATGTTTTCTTCCCACAGAAAGGAGAGTAGTGCGCATGCGCCATGTGTTTTCCCACAGAAAGAGTAGTGTGCATGCGCCGTGTGTGTTCTTCCCACGCAGGAGAGTAGTGCGCATGTGCCATGTGTTTTTTCCCCATAGAAAGGAGAGTAGTGCGCATGCGCCATGTGTTTTCTTCCCACAGAAAGGAGAGTAGTGCGCATGCGCCATGTTTTCCCACAGAAAGAGTAGTGTGCATGCGCCGTGTGTGTTCTTCCCACGCAGGAGAGTAGTGCGCATGTGCCATGTGTTTTTCCCCAGAGAAAGAAGAGTAGTGAGCATGCGCCATGTGTGTTCTTCCCACGCAGGAGAGTAGTGCACATGCGCCATGTGTTCCCCCCCCCCCCTATAGAAAGGAGAGCTGTGCACATGCGCCATGTGTTTTCTTCCCACAGAAAGGAGAGTAGTGCGCATGCGCCATGTGTTTTCCCACAGAAAGAGTAGTGTGCATGCGCCGTGTGTGTTCTTCCCACGCAGGAGAGTAGTGCGCATGTGCCATGTGTTTTTTCCCCATAGAAAGGAGAGTAGTGTGCATGCGCCATGTGTGTTCTTCCCACGCAGGAGAGTAGTACACATGCGCCATGTGTTCCCCCCCCTATAGAAAGGAGAGCTGTGCACATGCGCCATGTGTTTTCTTCCCACAGAAAGGAGAATAGTGCGCATGCTCCATGTGTTTTCTTCCCACGAAAGTAGTGCGCATGCTCCATGTGTTTTCTTCCCACAGAAAGGAGAGTAGTGCGCATGCGCCATGTTTTCTTCCCACAGAAAGGAGAGTAGTGCGCATGCGCCATGTTTTCTTCCCACTGAAAGGAGAGTAGTGCGCATGCGCCATGTTTTCTTCCCACAGAAAGGAGAGTAGTGCGCATGCGCCATGTGTTTTCCCACAGAAAGAGTAGTGTGCATGCGCCGTGTGTGTTCTTCCCACGCAGGAGAGTAGTGCGCATGTGCCATGTGTTTTTTCCCCATAGAAAGGAGAGTAGTGCGCATGTGCCATGTGTTTTTTCCCCATAGAAAGGAGAGTAGTGCGCATGCGCCATGTGTTTTCTTCCCACAGAAAGGAGAGTAGTGCGCATGCGCCATGTTTTCCCACAGAAAGAGTAGTGTGCATGCGCCGTGTGTGTTCTTCCCACGCAGGAGAGTAGTGCGCATGCGCCATGTGTTTTCCCCCCCTATAGAAAGGAGAGCTGTGCACATGCGCCATGTGTTTTCTTCCCACAGAAAGGAGAGTAGTGCGCATGCGCCATGTGTTTTCCCACAGAAAGAGTAGTGTGCATGCGCCGTGTGTGTTCTTCCCACGCAGGAGAGTAGTGCGCATGTGCCATGTGTTTTTTCCCCATAGAAAGGAGAGTAGTGTGCATGCGCCATGTGTGTTCTTCCCACGCAGGAGAGTAGTACACATGCGCCATGTGTCCCCCCCCCCCCCCTATAGAAAGGAGAGCTGTGCACATGCGCCATGTGTTTTCTTCCCACAGAAAGGAGAATAGTGCGCATGCTCCATGTGTTTTCTTCCCACAAAAGTAGTGCTCATGCTCCATGTGTTTTCTTCCCACATGTGTTTTCTTCCCACAGAAAGGAGAGTAGTGCGCATGCGCCATGTTTTCTTCCCACAGAAAGGAGAGTAGTGCGCATGCGCCATGTTTTCTTCCCACTGAAAGGAGAGTAGTGCGCATGCGCCATGTTTTCTTCCCACTGAAAGGAGAGTAGTGCGCATGCGCCATGTTTTCTTCCCACTGAAAGGAGAGTAGTGCGCATGCGCCATGTGTTTTCTTCCCACTGAAAGGAGAGTAGTGCGCATGCGCCATGTGTTTTCTTCCCACAGAAAGGAGAGTAGTGCGCATGCACCATGTGATGATTTTTTTTTTCCCACAGAAAAAGTAGTGCTCGTGTGTTTTACACCCAGCGCCTCTAACAGAAGGGAAGTCTTCAGTATGTGCCATGTGCTTCCATATAGTGCAGAGAATTGGACCTCCTACTGTGGCCTCATTTGATTAAAGCATCGGTTTATTTTCAGTTTTTGGGTGTTCTGACCTCCAGGGGACATCCACATTACTGAGAATGAAGAGGCTGCAATGTTTGGTCTCGCACTTTGTCCCTTTTTAACTTTCCCCTGCACAGTGCCGCCACCAGGCTGTGCAGGGAACTACAACCAGCCCCGTTCACTTCTGTAGGGCCATGCTGCAATTCCTTGGTCGGGAGCGGTGGCGGTTGTAGCGCTAAACCAGCACGGAGTCCCCTTCATTCTTATGATCAGATCCCCCTGCCTATCATTAGTGAATGGAGTACCCCTTTAAGGAAAGACTACTTCCTCATTAGTTAATAAACTTTTAAGTTTCCCTTCTCCTGGTCTTCACCTCCTTAGTGGCAGTGACCTATGAAGGTCCAACAACCATTCTTCCTACGTTGAGTATTTTTCTGCTTTGAGTGGAAGGCCGTGTACATTAAGGTTTTTGTACATGACCGTTTACCGTTGTCCTTATTTTCTGTAATGGAGAGCTGGATCATCGTATGTATTTGATTTAGTGTCCGCTATATATTGTACATTTAAAGGATTATTCTCAGGTTGTGTTTAGCAGCTCACGGCTTTCCAGTCCCTTCACTTTCTGGTGGGGGTGGGCACTCCTCCTTGATTGACAGTTTTGGTTCAGTAGTTTTGTCGTCTTACTGCTGAACTCTTTAATGATCTGTCAATGGGGATTTTGAACAAGCTGAGAAAGTGAGAGCAGTGATTTTGAGAACTGCTCTGGAAACTGCAGTGGGGGTGGGACTGATTGCTGCTCACCTCCCTCGCAGCTCCTGACCTGTTCACTGTTGTATAGACTTTTTAATAACACTTCAGCCTTGAATATAACTACTGCGCACACTCGGCCAGGCTTTGGAAGCAAAACTCTTTGGAAGTAAGCTGTACACTATGTAAGATAAAAGCTCTCAGCAGAAAAATAACCGCAGACATAAAAAACAAGTCATTTTGTTAGCCATTTTTTTATGCTGACTAACTAAATCAATATCATAACTTGAGAAATACTCCTTTTAAAGATGGTGTAGCTGCCGAGACTGAATGAGGCTGTGTGAACGGAGCAGTAGTGAGCATGTGCAATCATCACCTCTACAAACCATGAATGCAGTAGTGGTCACACAAGCTCATTACCGCTTCAGGAGCCCTTTGTCTGGATTGGTGGAGTCAGCAGAGCGTTGCTGACTTTCCTGCCCTCTGCTCCTCATCACTCGGTGACCCCGCTCACTAACTTTACACTTCATGGCTGAGTTGCTGCGGTTCCTGAGGTTGGAAGAAGATTTAGGAAAGAAGAAATTGTCAGGAATAGACTTACCCCGGTGACTCCTATTACAGGACCGCGCTGGTATCAGTGAGCTCTGCACCACCGACCACTCTGGCACATGTTAGTAAGGGCAGACGGCAGGGCGGGGGGCCAGATATTAAACACTGGAATGGGAGGTGGAGTGGAGTGGGGGGGGGGGGGTCCGGACGTTGTACACTGGGGAGTGGAGGGGGGGGCGGACATTGTACACTGGGGAGTGGAGGGGGGGGGCGGACATTGTACACTGTGGAGTGGAGGGGGGCGGGGCGGGGACGTTGTACCCTGGGGAGTGGAGGGGGGGGCGGACATTGTACACTGTGGAGTGGAGGGGGGGGGCGGGGACGTTGTACACTGTGGAGTGGAGGGGGGGGGCGGGGACGTTGTACCCTGGGGAGTGGAGGGGGGGGGGGGCGGACATTGTACACTGTGGAGTGGAGGGGGGGGGGCGGGGACGTTGTACCCTGGGGAGTGGAGGGGGGGGGGGCGGACATTGTACACTGGGGAGTGGAGGGGGGGGGCGGACATTGTACACTGTGGAGTGGAGTGGGGGGGGGGGCGGGGACGTTGTACCCTGGGGAGTGGAGTGTGTGGGGGGGGGCGGGGACGTTGTACACTGGGGAGTGGAGTGGAGGGGGGGGGGCGGGGACGTTGTACCCTGGGGAGTGGAGGGGGGGGGGGCGGACATTGTACACTGGGGAGTGGAGGGGGGGGCGGACATTGTACACTGTGGAGTGGAGTGGGGGGGGGCGGGGACGTTGTACACTGGGGAGTGGAGTGTGTGGGGGGGGGCGGGGACGTTGTACACTGGGGAGTGGAGTGTGGGGGGGGCGAACGTTGTACACTGGGGAGTGGAGTGTGGGGGGGGGCGAACGTTGTACACTGGGGAGTGGAGTGTGGGGGGGGGGCGCACGCTGTACACTGGGGAGTGGAGTGTGGGGGGGGGCGCACGCTGTACACTGGGGAGTGGAGTGTGGGGGGGCGCACGCTGTACACTGGGGAGTGGAGTGTGGGGGGGCGCACGCTGTACACTGGGGAGTGGAGTGTGGGGGGCGCACGCTGTACACTGGGGAGTGGAGTGTGGGGGGGCGCACGCTGTACACTGGGGAGTGGAGTGTGGGGGGGCGCACGCTGTACACTGGGGAGTGGAGTGTGGGGGGCGCACGCTGTACACTGGGGAGTGGAGTGTGGGGGGGGCGGACGTTGTACACTGGGGAGTGGGGACCAGGGGGGGGGGTGGCCGAATGAAAAAATGGAAGTCTGTGTTTTAAGACAAGGGGCCCGATACTTCTCTCTATATAGTGTTTGTTGTATACGGGACAACCCCCTTAGGTACTTTCATTACAGAATTTTTTTTCTAAATGTTGCTTTAACACTAGCGACAGAAATGACTTGAATAAATCGTATGTGGAGAACTTTTTGTTACCTTTTTATGCGTCTTCAGTTACTCCTCATTGGACTTAATAGTTTTGAGTGCAATAAGTTTAGTATCTTTTTTTTTTTTTTCTAATTTGTTTTTCATTTTATTGTACTGTATTGTAAATTTCTACCCCACCTGCCACCCCCCCCCCCCCAAAAAAAAAAAAAAAAAAAAAAGGACTGACATCAAAACTATTTGGATTGATAAGGAGTCGTTACGTTTTTGAAGTCGCTCATTTGAGAGGAGGACAAAGAGCTGACTGGAAAAGGCATTTGCGTAATGTTTGTGTGCTGAAGGTGAACTGCAGAGAAAAGCCTTCAGGTTGGGAATCTCTGGACATTGAGAATGAATTCAGGAATAAATGTGGAGTATGCTTCTTTGTAAAACACAATTATGTAGTCCAGAATTTTTTTTCTTTTTTTTTTTGTGTTGTAGTAATAATAAAAATAAAAATTAAGTCGTTATTTTCAAAATCTGATCACCCCTAAAAGTGTGCAAAAATTAATTGTGAGCTTATCAACGGTATGGTATTTTGCTAAATCAAGGGGTTGACTAATGTATTTCTCTAGGATTTTTTTTTTTTTATTATGGTGGTTTTAACCTAATCAAACCAACCTTACACAACATAAAAATGTTTTCTATAACTTTTATATTAAAGAGGACCTTGCACCAAGTTTTTCATGGTGGACACACGTTGTAATAGTGGCTGCAGAGCGGTATAAAACGTGGCTTTTATTTTTCAGTTTCGTATCTGTTGCGAAGATATTGGCATTCAGAGTATTGGCACATAATGAGTTAACTTTTTTTTTTGAAGTCCAAGTGGGTAGTTTTTTTCAGTGGGGTGGGCGTGTACTTATTCTACCTGTATGAGTTGCCCAATCATAAGCAGGCAGCTACACATGGGAGAAAGAACACGCCCCCATCATAGCTTAGGTTTCTCAGTGTGTGAGATGGAAGGATTGAACTCTGATCTCCTTGTCTCACCTCCTGCTCAGCATCGGGCACAGATGACTAACACCATTCAGATGCAGTCCATGTGTAGATGTGACACATTGCAAACCCCTCTATCAGCTCTGCTAGCCTGTCCCTGACACGTCGACCGGCGGTTTGTCTCCGTGAGAAAAATGCAAACAGTCTGAAAAAGGACCTGTCCGATCGACATCTTTCCCGACAATCCGATGGCTTGCTCCCCCATACACATTACTGTTGGCCGAACTCAGATATCAGCAGATTCAGACGACCGTTCCCTACACATCAACATTGTATAAATTTTAGTTATTTTTTCACTGTAGGGCGTGTACTTCTTCTCCATCTATGAGCTGCCCAATCATAAGCAGGCAGCAGCACAGTTGAGAAAGAACACACCCCCATCATAGCTTAGAGCAGGTTTCTCATTGTGTGAGATGTAAGGATACAGCTCTGATCTACTGGTCTAACCTCCTGCATGATTAGACAATGTTGGGTATAGAGCACAGATGCCTCACACTATTCATATAATGTCGATGTGGGGGAAAGGACAGCACAACTTAAGGCCCCCATACACATTAGACTAATGTCAGCTGGTTCAGCCGACTGCCTAATGTGTATGGGGGAGCAAGCCGACTGATCGGACATGACCGACCAACCACTTTCCCAATGATTTCTGACTGTCGATCTCATTGTTCTCCCAGAGATAGGTTGAAGTTTCAGGGGCGGTCTACCAGGGCTGACAGTGCTATGAAATGAGGAGAGCTGATAAAAGGGTTTGGAATGTGACACAGCTATACATCGATCTTCTCTAAAATGTCTTAGTCACCTGTGCCCAATACCCAGCACTGTCTAATCATACAGGAGGTGAGACCAGGAGATCAGAGCTGTATCTTTACATCTTACATCACATACTGAGAAACCTAAGCTATGATGGGGGCGTGTTCTTTCTCCACTGTGTTCCTGCCTGCTTATGATTGGGCAGCTCGTACAGGGAGAAGTAGTACACACCCCCCTAGTGAAAAGTTAACACCTACTTGGATTTAACTTTTTTTTTTTTTTAACTCATGTGCCAATACTTTCTTTATCTCTGCAAAGGAGAGGCGAAATTAATAAAAAATAAAAAATCCACTCTTACATTGTGTCCACCACGAAATATTTAGTGAAGGCTTCTTTTTAACCATAAATATATATTTTTATTAATGTCTAGTGATTTACGAATAAAATATAAAAAAAAAAATTGCACCAAATTTTAATTGTTAATTTTAATACTAACGATATTGATTTTAATTTCTACATATTTAGAGATTACTTTTTATACAGTTATTGAAGCCGTATAAAGTTCCCCTTTATTCAAAATCCAATCTTAAAATAACACTTGGATTTGATATTAAAATTAGAAATTAAAAAAAAAAAAGAAAAATAAATTTTACTTTTAATCTTTAAGCAGAAAATTCTAACAACAACTTTTTTTTTTTTTATATATTTTTGTTTTATTTTTTTATTTTATTTTTGAATAAATCTCCCAGACCACAGCAATTCAATAGAGAGTATAAATGTGAAGGAATGGCAGGACGGGCTAAGGGCGCTTCTGCCCAACATAAACATCAACTTTGGTGGGCTGCAAAATGCTTCTTCCCCTCCAAACGCCACCCACAGTGCACCAACGTCCAACCATGCCACACCTAACAGCCTGAACTGGGACTGCCCGAGCAGCTGGATGGATCCCGCCATAATCACAGGTAACCGTTTCTTCCTCCTTCATTGACATCTCATCCGAACTGCCCAGGCGGGAGGACATGACGGCCGCATACTCCGCCATCTGCAACCCCCACCCCCGTTATATGTTGTGAATGGTCGGCAGCCGCGAGCAGATAGAACTCTCCGGGTTCGGCTGCATTCGTTTTATGTCGATCTTCCTCCAGCGCAAAAGATGCATTTTATTTTAACTACTTTCACAGATTTTTTTTTTTTTTTTTTTTTTTTTAAACCTAAAAATGTTGATAATTTCCTTTAAAAAATAAAAGTGGGGTGTGGGCAAAATTATTTGGACTCTCAAACCATACTCCACATTTGTTCAGTAGAATGAAAGGATTGCTTGTATGATATATTTTTTTTTGTAATTTTTTTTTTTTTATTATTATTTAAATGTTCGTAGAACCTTGATATAATGGTCAGAATACATTATCCGCTTTCTGGTGTTAAGTAACACCTTTGTATTACAAATCCTCTCCATTTTCTAGACTTCTGCTTGCTTGTCGGTGAATTAGAACACTCTTTTTTTTTTTTTTTTCCCCCATTCACGTCCTGCACTCAGCCGCACAGTTATATCAAGTCTAGACAATGCTCTCAAATCTTTCTGCTGGTTTGTTACAACGTTATCGGTCTGGACTCACAGAGCATTGTCTAAACTGGTTTACAAGTGTAAAATCCCAGGCCAGACCTATAAAGAGGATTTGTCACTTATTCAAGAAATTGAGTTAACTACCTTGTAAAAAAAAATCCCCCGAGCTCCACAGATTCTGTCACTTTTTTCGGTTTTGTTCTGCGTCATTCTATTGCAGAGATATTAACATTTGTTTAGTCTGGAGCGCACTATGTGAAATCTCTACTTGCTTGAGCTTTTCTTCAGTCTTCTCTGGGGGGGCGTGCCCTTTCACTCCTCTTTCCCAGATTCTGCCTATCACTTCCAACTGTTAGATCAGCTGCCGAGCTGTGATTGGGCCACATCTGGGAAGGAGGAGTAAAAACGCAAGGTCCCGAAGAAGACTGAAGAAACTCCCACCTGGACTTGAAAGCAGAGATTTCACATAGTGCGCTCCAGAAGAAACAAATGTGAATATCTCTGCAATGGAGCGACCCAGAGCAAAACGGAAAAGAGCGTCAGAATCGGGGGAGCTTGGGAATTTTTAGAATGTATTTAACTTTTTTTTTTTTTTTTTTTTTTTTCAAAGCTAGCAGTGAGTTCTCTTTAACAGACAATACAGTCTACTTTTAGTTTAGGGACAAAGGGCAGAAAAATCTATTGTAGAATTGTATTTACTCACCTTACTACTTCCCATGGCTCGGTAATATTTTGGTGCCATAAAGTTGTTGTGTTTTTTTTTTTTTTTTACCAGCCATGGTCTGGCATTTGCATTTCTTAGCTTGTTAGAGAAGACTGCAGTTTGGGAAAGAGGAAATGTGTAAAGTTCAGACGAAAAGCTAATAATACGCCGGATAGTTATAGGCTGTGTTCACACAACCTCCACGTGAACACAGCCTAAAACGGCATTCTAGAGTCTTAACTGGTCCTTCACTCAAAGGAAAGCCTTATTTGAAGTTGTGTTGTATATAAAACATATCTTTTGGCGCCTGTAGTGTCTATACCGGAGGAAGAAGGCGGCTTTAGGCTGTCCACCTGACATTAAATTTGTTTTTTAATGAAAATATGGTCTAAAAAAAAAAAAAAAAAAAAAAAATTGCCTAAATTTTTCTCCAATAATTACTGTAAAATTGGCCAAATATGAAAATTTCTTTCTAAGTTTTTTTTGTATTTTATTTTTTCTTCATCTAGGTATCCCATCATCCACCGGAAATGGTTTAGAACCTCTGCAAGATGACAATCCGCCACACTGGTTAAAATCACTACAAGCCCTGACAGAGATGGACGGCCCCAGCAGCTCTATACCTCCCCACCACCCCCATAACAATCTTTTCAGCACACAGATCCCCCTTCACAGAGCAAACTGGAGCCCCTACCCTCCCCCGACAAACCCTGCCAGTTTCCACTCCCCACCCCCAGGCTTTCAGACAGCCTTCAGACCCCCAAACAAAACCCCCACAGATCTACTACAGAGCTCAGCCCTGGACCGCCATTGAAAATTTCAAGGGACAGTTTAGAAAATTTTGGGAAATTCTTCCCCCTCCCCCAACCCTCAACTACCCAATATCAAAAAAAATAATCAAATCCTCAGTGTTTCCTTCTCATACAGTCCTTCTCTGGAATTCTCAAGAATCTTGGAAGGGGGAGGTGGGCTCCACCGGACCCCCCCACTCCCTCTCACGCATTTCCGAAAATTAACAGCCGACGATCTGAGATTTCGCCATTCGCTGCAGTTCATTTGATAAAGAGATTTGTTTTATTCACATCTCGAATGCACCAACGAGTTTCCTGAACCACGAAAAGAGAGAGAGATAAGGGAAAAGAGAAAAAAAATAAGACTTAGAAAACAAAAAAATATATATTTTTTTTTGCAAATCCGGGCGATCACTGGTCTGCTGCATGAAATGATGATTTTTTTTTTTCCTAATAAAATAAATAAAAGCTTAATATAAAATGTGATTTAACAGCAGAAATTAATCGTAAGACGTAAAATTAGGGAGAGTAGAAACCCTAACCTGATCCGTATATATAAGATAATGGGGAAAGCACCACGAAAACGGAATGAAATGTGATAATTTTTGGACCTTTTTGTTTTATGAAATGTGATAATTTTTGGACACTTTTTTTCTTTTTTTTTCTCCTTTTAAAGTATACCATTTCATGCTTTATTTTTCTTCAGGACCAAAGGGGGGCTGGATTTACACAATATATATATTTTCTCGCCCCTCTAGCGTTTGATGAGGGTTAAGGCAAAATTAACAAATTTGGCAACTTTTGGAAAACTGTTGCAAATTGCTTTTTTTTTTTTTCTTTTTTTCTCTCGTCTCGTAACGTTTGCCACATTTCTAATGGTGCTTTCCTGGGTATGACCAGCAGCAGGCCATGATGATAACGAGGAAGGTTTTGCGATTTAGTTAAAAAAAAAAAAAAAAATTTTACACTTCTGGGGGGGGGTGATTTTTTTTTTTTTTTTTTTTTTTTTTTTTTTTTTTTAAGCATTCTCTCTTTCAGTGCAAACTTGATAATTTCATCTATTCTTTATTTGAAGATCCGTGAAGGTGTTGGTGTAGTTGCTTCCTGCTGTTGAGTCACTTCCGGTCGTCTCGGGAAAAAAAAAAAAAATCAGATTTTTTTTTTTTTTTAATCCTGAAAAGATGGAATCATTATGGATATACAATTCTGCTGCTTCCCTGGACTCGTGCGCCTATCCTTTGCACATAAGTGGATTTGCTGCCTTCTTCTCAAATCACTACCTGAATATTTTCTTTTTATTATTATTTAGGTAAATTTGTGAAAAGGAGGCTTTTTTTTTTTTTTTTCTCTCGATGAAATGTCCAACTTTTTTCATCTTATCACAACCGGGAGGTTCAGCGGTTTTAACCATTTCAGTATCAAGGGGGAAAAAATGAATTATTCCCCACCCCAACATTCACTACCAGGCATTACTGAAATGTTATAATTTTTCTGGCATTATTATTATCTGCAGTATTGAGAGAAAATGAGAATAATACGAGAGGGGAGGGGGGGGGGGGGGGATATATAAAATATGATAAATTAAAACCTGGTTATAACCTGACGCTAAAACTAAACCAAGAAAATGTACCTCTGTCTACAGAATTAAAACTAAAATCTTAAATAAAACAGAAAACTTGATGATAAATTGTTTGCTGGAATTTCTCTTTTTCTTGTGTATTGGAGGGATATGCACGAACTGCAATTTGGGGAGGTAAAAATGTGTGCCCTCTGGTTGCAGGATATGTTTTGGGGTTTGTTTTTTTTTTTCATTTACGTATAGATTTTAATGTGATGAGGGAGGTGGGGGGGAAATATATACTAATTTGATATATATTTGAAGTATACCTGTCCTGACATACATAACCCATAGAAAAGTATGGTCTTCTTTCCCCCATCCCACAACAAAAACTGCTTTTGGTGCTCATATAACTTTAATATTACTGTGACCTTGCCTGATTCTCACATTCTAGATCTTGCATTTCAGTCGTTTTGAGTGGGAGGTTCCTTTTCTGCATTCTGCCAACACTATAGGAGCTGGAACTGTTTATGCCATTGACCTGGGGTTTACTCGCACTAAAAGGCAGGTTATCCCTCATAGGGGGACAAGGAGCCGCCCTCCCTGCTTCCTGTAGGGGGGGACGAGGAGCCGCTTCCTGTATTCTGTATCAGTATTGAGTAATTACAAAACTGTCATATATACACTGCTCAAAAAAATAAAGGGAACACTTAACAGAATGTAACTCCAAGTAAATCAAACTTCTGTGAAATCAAACTGTCCACTTAGGAAGCAACACTGATTGACAATCAATTTCACGTGCTGTTGTGCAAATGGAATAGACAATAGATGGAAATTAATGACAATTATCAAGACACCCTCAATAAAGGAGTGGTTCTGCAGGTGGGGACCACTGACCACATCTCAGTACCAATGCTTTCTGGCTGATGTTTTGGTCACTTTTGAATGTTGGTTGTGCTTTCACACTCGTGGTAGCAGGAGACGGATTCTACAACCCACAGAAGTTGCTCAGGTAGTGCAGCTCATCCAGGATGGCACATCAATGCGAGCTGTGGCAAAAAGGTTTGCTGTGTCTGTCAGCGCAGTGTCCAGAGGCTGGAGGCGCTACCAGGAGACAGGCCAGTACACCAGGAGACATGGAGGGGGCCGTAGGAGGGCAACAACCCAGCAGCAGGACCGCTACCTCCGCCTTTGTGTAAGGAGGAACAGGAGGAGCACTGCCAGAGCCCTGCAAAATGACCTCCAGCAGGCCACAAATGTGCATGTGTCTGCACAAATGGTTAGAAACCGACTCCATGAGGGTGGTATGAGGGCCCGACATCCACAGATGGGGGTTGTGCTCACAGCCCAACACCGTGCAGGACGCTTGGCATTTGCCACAGAACACCAGGATTGGCAAACTCGCTACTGGCGCCCTGTGCTCTTCACAGATGAAAGCAGGTTCACACTGAGCACATGTGACAGACGTGACAGAGTCTGGCGACGCCGTGGAGAGCAATCTGCTGCCTGCAACATCCTTCAGCATGACCGGTTTGGCAGTGGGTCAGTAATGGTGTGGGGTGGCATTTCTTTGATGGGCTTCACAGCCCTCCATGTGCTCGCCAGAGGTAGCCTGACTGCCATTAGGTACCAAGATGAGATCCTCAGACCCCTTGTGAGACCATATGCTGGTGCTGTTGGCCCTGGGTTCCTCCTAATGCAGGACAATGCCAGACCTCATGTGGCTGGAGTGTGTCAGCAGTTCCTGCAAGATGAAGGCATTGAAGCTATGGACTGGCCGCCCGTTCCCCAGACCTGAATCCGATTGAGCACATCTGGGACATCATGTCTCGCTCCATCCACCAATGTCACGTTGCACCACAGACTGTCCAGGAGTTGGCGGATGCTTTAGTCCATCTCTGGGAGGAGATCCCACATGAGACCATCCGCAACCTCATCAGGAGCATGCCCAGGCGTTGTAGGGAGGTCATACAGGCACGTGGAGGCCACACACAATACTCAGCCTCATCAGGAGCATGCTCAGGCGTTGTAGGGAGGTCATACAGGCACGTGGAGGCCACACACAATACTCAGCCTCATCAGGAGCATGCCCAGGCGTTGTAGGGAGGTCATACAGGCACGTGGAGGCCACACACAATACTCAGCCTCATCAGGAGCATGCCCAGGCGTTGTAGGGAGGTCATACAGGCACGTGGAGGCCACACACAATACTGAGACTCATTTTGACTTGTTTTAAGGACATTACATCAAAGTTGGATCAGCCTGTAGTGTGTTTTTCCACTTTAATTTTGGGGGTGACTCCAAATCCAGGCCTCCATTGGTTAATAAATGTGATTTCCATTGATGATTTTTGTGTGATTTTGTTGTCAGCACATTCAGCTTTGCACAGAACAAAGTATTCAATGAGAAGATTTCATTCATTCACATCTAGGAGGGGTTATTTCACTGTTCCCTGTTTTTGAGCAGTGTATATATATTTTTTGTGAGCGCCTCCCCAAGTCTCAAACCCACAACCCTCAACATCCCAGGCAGAAGCTGAACCCCCTGAGCTACAGGCCCAGGTGATGCCATGAGAGCTTTCCATACTGTTATAGCCGCTCTGACTGCAGACATTACATAGAGATACATTACACATAGCAGTGGATTTCTATGTAATGTATTCTAGAGGGACGTTAAGATTTATTTTTTTTTCTTCCTATAAAATTGCAAAAAAAATAAATGAAAAACACTTAAAATATTGTTATTTTTAATGCACTTTTAAAAAAATAATAAACATCACAAATCAGCAAATAACATGGACATATTTGGTGTCCCTGTAATCGTAACGACCCGCAGAACACAGCGATCAGATTATTTACAGGAATCGGTAAATGGCGTTAAAAAAATTGCGTGATTGATACATGTTATATGCGTTTAATAGAGAAAAAAAAATATTAAAAACGCTGAGACTGTGTTCACACGTAGTGTAAATGCTGCTTTTTTTCTGAACGTTTTCTGTGTTTACGCAGCACACGACGCAATAACAATCTTGTCTGATTATTGCTGTTTGCTGCTTTTCTTTTACGCGTTTTCCTGCTTATTTGATGCGATTTTTGGTGCAGATATATGAATTTACATTTTGAACTTTTTTACTAGTACAGAAAAGCTTTGATTCTGCAGAGTCTTCAGAGGACAGAGATTTCATGGAATCGCATCCACTTTGCTTGGATACTTAGTTGATATGATGGTATGATGACCCTTATAAAGAACAATGGCTTAAATGGCCGCTATCCTTTCAGAAAGTTTAGCGTAAGGCAGCTCTACAAGCGAATAGGAAACTGCGCACTATACCTTGTCCGAGAAATGGGCGACTTCCTCAACTTACACGCTGCTTCTCCCTGTACGCACCATCCACTTTCCGGTAAGTGTTTTGTCACCGAGAGCTGGATTCACAGCTATACTGCTCAGTACTTCTGTAATAATGTGTTGTTTATGGGAGACATCATAGCAGCAACGATCAGATATTGATGGCCTACCCTAAGGAATAAGCTATTAATAAAAAAATCAGTTGCCAACTCCTTTAACATAGGTTGCTGATTTTCTGAAATTTTTAAAAATTTAACTATGCCGCTCTGTTTACCACCTCTTTATGCTCTAAGGCTGGTGAAGGACCGGTTCCGAAACCTGTATGTTTTTTTTTTTTGCTGTGCTGTTAACTGGATTTCTTGAAGGCGTCACCTTCCCCCCGAAAAGAGATCTGCAGTGTTTGTGGGGAAGTGTCGTAATCACTGCAAGATGCACATCATTTTAATTATTTTTTTATTGTTTTTTTGTTTCAATTTTTACAAAAACAATTTTTATTTTTTTTGCGATTGGATTCCTTGTAGTATGGGTAAGCAGGAAAATTAAATAGTTGATTTTTATGTTTGAAAACCGCAATTTTCGAATCCATTCGGGCCTTTGAAGTAGACGGAGCGGTATAGGCCGGACTCCTGCGGGGTGTTAGGATGGAAACTGCTACCGCTGACCCGCATCGGGGTTTCCATGAAGAACCCAGGATTGGGTGCGCTCCTGCAAAAAAGAAAGATAATTTGTGTCTTTATTTGCACCTTTTGTTGGTCAGCCATGGTGGCCTAAAGCCCTGCAGGACCTGCCTATGACTTATTCCCATTGGAAGACTGGACATACTTTACCACCTTGGGTCCTGTACGTAACACACCTGCATTGTAATGCAGAGATGCCCGGTCCAGGTCCTGCTGGTTCGAGATCACTGCTTCTTAGACCCGGCTTAAAGGGAATCTGTCAGCTGATTTTTGATATTTAATCTGAGAGCAACATGAGATATAGAGCAAGAGACCCTGATTCCAGGGATGTATCACTTACTAGGCTGTGTTATAGTTCCAGTACAATCAGTGTTTTATCAACAGAAGATTATCACTACAAGACTAGGCATCACGTGCCAGGCAGTCCAGCTAATCTGTGTAACTCCGCCCCCCCGCCACTGATTGGCAGCTTCCTGTGTAGACTACCAATCGGTGATGTGGGCGGGGTTATACACATCTCAACATTCCGAACAGAGAAAACGGGTATTCTATCAAAAACTACAGCAAGCAGCCTGGTAAGTGATACATCCCTGGAATCAGGGTCTCTTCCCCTACACCATGCTGCTCTCAGATTACATAGCAAAAACCTGCTGACAAATTCCCTTTAACTCACTCCATGGACAGAGAATCATCTTCTTTCTAAAAACCTAAGCGTAAGTTCACACAGATCCTATTTGCTCTGGAAATAATCCCCACCCAAATCTGGAGGCAAATCTGTCCCAAATTCTGTAAATTTTTCCACCAATTTTCTGCTTCCCCTATGTTGATGTTACCTTAGATCCCCCCCTTGTTTCTGCAATGACTGGTCAATACATGACCGTGTGGGGCTGGCTGAAGATTAAGGAGAGGTATATAAATTTTTTTCCAAAAATTTTTCATTTGTGAATTTTCCTGCGGATCTGCAGCAAAATCCCCAACAGATTGCAGATTGATTTATTTATTTTTTTTTACTTGGAAAAAAATTTCATGCGCTTTAGTCTGAAGAAAGTGACTTGCGCGATCGAGCAGTATGGCGCACCTTCCCGTCAGCTATCTCCTCCCCCTCCTCCTTGATTGACAGCACCTGCTTTTAACAGGCTGCACCAAAATCTTGTGCATGCGCTGATTATCAGCGTACCGGAGCATGCGCACAACAGGAAAAAAAGCCTCATTATGTTCTGACGCACTCCCTTTAATGCCTGGACCTCTAATTATACAGATAGTCTTATGGATCGGACCTTAAAGGGCAATACCTCCCAAAATACTGGGTCCAAATGTAAAGATTATTGGACATCACTCACCTCATCCAGGCCGCCTCTCGCTGCAGGCTGAGCTGTCTCTCTCGGACGCAACAGACGGTGAATGCGACAAACATTGTGATGATGACGAAGCAGCTGACCAGCGAGATGATGAGCGCGAGGCGAAAGCCTTTATTTGGTGTCAGCGAGACGGCTGTGAGTGAAAAACGAGAAATGCCAAAAAACAGCGCCACTCTTCTCCATAGGTTGTGTGTGGTATTGCAACTCGGATTGAAGTAAATGGAGGTGTGCTGTCATTTATTGGTCTAAATTTCTACTCTATGATTAGGAGTCCAGTGGGCGGTCCTATTTATTGCCAGCCTTCCATGTAAAGTGTCTTCCTTATTGCAGCGGTGGGTACTGGCCAGAATCAGTCTCCTTCCCCCTCTGGCAGCTGACACTATAGACTCCTTTGCTTCTGTCCTGACAAGCAGGGTAGGAATCACTTTCTATTGGCAAAGTATCACTACGTAGGAACTTGGCTACGAAGAGTGTGACTGAGCATGTGTGACCATCAGCTTAGTGGACGTGGGTGTTATTATACACTTTGGACACCAGGTGGTGCTAAGTAAATGACATAATTTAGAGAATTACTCAACTGTTCGCCTCCTTACCCTGACATTGAGGTTCCTGATGATTCCACTGGAGGTCGTCTCCTTTCTTCTGACATCTGAGCTTATAAAATCCCAGTAATTGGAAGCCGTCTTGGCAGCTAAATATGGCTACCGAGCCCAAGAAACGTTCTTCAGCTTCAGACATGTGAAACGATCCACCAGGTGGCGCTACGAGGACTGGACAAAGCGCCGCGGCTAGAACACAATGGAAGGTTTGGATTTTTAAGTGCAATTTCCAGACATCTTGTGTCGTCTACAAGAGAAGCCTAAAAATCTAGGATTAAACTCTTCGCTTTGCAAATTTTTATGACTTATTATGTATTAAACATTTTTTTTTTAGTTTTTAATATATATATTTATACGAAATAATGAGCTGCAGTGGTCATATTAAGCCACGACCAAGCAGGATCATGGTGATCAGAAACACATGAAAAAAAATATATATAAATATATATATATAGATATAGATATAGATAGATATATTATATAAAATCATCCCCTCCCCCAACCCGAAAAAAAAGGTTAAAATAATCTGAATTTGCTTCTTTAAGAAAAAAAAAAATTGAATATGTGAAAAATAAACTATTGTTGATTTGGGTTTAGAACAAAAAAAATAAGATTTTTTTTAATTATTTTTCAATTCTAATTTAGAGTTAAATTAAAAAAAATATTGTAGGTTTTTTTTTTTCTTATTTTTTGGCTCTTTCTAATTTAGATTTTAAGTTACCAGAAAATAAAAATGCACTAATTTTACCAAATTTTTCAATTTTGTATTTTTCTCTGTGTAAAATTTCTTTTTTCCAATTTTACAAATGTTATTTAGTTTGTTTTTATGCTGTTTATGTAATTTTTTTATGATTTACATAACTTACTGGATTTGGGGTTAGATCAGGATTTAGAGTATAATAGCAAAAACTTTTCCTATTGCTAAAAACATTAGAACCCGGATGGAATTAGAAAATATTGCGGTTATAATTGAAAATTATAGGTTTTTCATTACCTTTTTATATTTTTATTATACTTTTTATTGTTTGTGGGAGTTTTTATTTTTTTTTTATTTTTTTTTTTTTTTTTTAATTTTGGAAAAAATTTTTGGAGTAAAGACAATTTTCCTAAAAATTGTCATCAAGATTTTTAGCAGAAATCCTACAATATAAGTCGAGTGACCCTTACCTGAGGTGTTGGGAGCGGTGGGGATTTCTGTGTGTAGCGTCTTGTTTCCACCCTTCGCGTCTCCGGACGAGTTGATCCCGGGCAGAATGATATAGAAGGTGTAGAATATTATCGGTATCATATTATTTCTGGTTCTTCAGCTTTTCCCATTTTCTCCTGGACCCTGAGCCGATGATCGTGACCTATATCTGTCCAGACGGCCCTAATATCACTCAGTGGTGTCTGTGTACCAGCCGTGACGTTATCCGCCCAAATTCTCCATCTGCTTTAATCTGGCACCTTGTAATTCCAGCTCCTTAATAAAGGCCGCTGCCCACCAGATATCCCTTTTAATTCACAATGCTTAAAGGGCCATTAAACCTAAAGCCGGCGGCTTATAAAAGTTTATAATTCTCACATATGGATGGAAAGATGTCCAGAGCCTCTTCAAGAGGTGTTCACATTTTAGACACATTTAGCCATAAATGGCTTCTGCGGCGTTCCCGGAGCATGGAGTGATGGAAGAAGGCGCCGGATTTGATGAACCTCTATCGTCTGGTCGACAGCTGTCTCTCCCATACACAGGAGGGTTTATTCTAGTGAGTGCTATGAGAGAGCCGCTGCCGGACATCTCTGACGGCGGTCTATCTCCAGGAGAACAGAGGAGTCAGCAGTCCGAAATGGAACACGCTGTGTGCTTAACACCCCCAACAATTCTTGAGGGCCTCCCATACACATTAGATGGTTATCACCTGGGCTTTCCGATCACCGCCATCTCTCACATACACAGGAGAGCTCGCTTGGGCCGAGTGCTCCAGTGTTCTACATGAGAGAGCTGCTGCCGGACGACTTTGATGGTGGTCAATCTTCAGGAATCACCAGTCCAAAATGGGACACTCTGGTTCCTTAACTTCCCCAACAATTGTCCAGGGGCCCTCATACACAATATACAGTATGGTGGTCGCCCGAGCTTTGCAATCTCTGCTGTCTCTCCTATACACAGGTGCGCTTGTAATGCACACGCCCAGACTGACTGGCTTGGAGGGGAGTAACTAAGTATCTGCCCGATCCGACCATGGTCGCACGACGGCATACGACGCCAGTGCACCAGGGAGGAACCGAGCAGAGGGACCAGGTGCCACTCCAGGTCAGACCCCGGACACGGCTGTTGACCCACACCGGGGAATACAGGAACAGGCAGGCTAGAGTGCAGGCTGGGTAGGGTCCAGTACAGACTGGGAGACGGGTTCAGAGCCGCAGATGAGGTAATCAAGCAGAGCAAAGCGAAACAGCAGGTGCGGTAGACAAGGCCGAGCAGAGCAAATCCGCAGACGCAGTGGACAAGGCCGAGCAGAGCAAAACCGCAGACGCGGTGGACAAGGCTGAGCAGAGCGAAACCGCAGACGCGGTAGACAAGGCTGAGCAGAGCGAAACCGCAGACGCGGTAGACAAGGCTGAGCAGAGCGAAACCACAGACGCGGTAGACAAGGCTGAGCAGAGCGAAACCGCAGACGCGGTAGACAAGGCTGAGCAGAGCGAAACCGCAGACGCGGTAGACAAGGCCGAGCAGAGCGAAACCACAGACGCGGTAGACAAAGCCGAGCAGAGCAAAACCGCAGATGTGGTGGACAGGGCTGAGCAGAGCAAAACCGCAAGTGCGGTGGACAAGACTGAGCGGGCAGGAACCGCCGAAGCGGTAAGCAAGACAGGACAGAGATAAATCGCCGAAGCGGTAAACAAATATAAAGCAAAGGGGACAGGGCTCTGTTCACACGGAACAGACTGGAAAAGAAAGGCAGAACCAGAAACACACAAGGTACTTGCAAAGAAGTAGCGAAAGGACTCCAACTCACAAACGGAAGTACAATGACAACGAGTAGAAGTTAGGTGCAGGTTCAGACTCTACAGAAAAAGGGAGCAAACAGATATAAAGACAAAACAGGTAAGAAGCTAGGAGACAGTTCAGACAAGAACAGTAACTGCAGCAAAATGCAGGAACGAGCCTAGGTAAAGCCAAGTGCTGGTTCAGACACTGCAGAAAAAGGGAGCAAACGGACATAAAGACAAAACAGGTAGGAAGCTAGGAGACAGTTCAGACAGGAACTGTACTGCAACAAATACAGGGGCAAGTCTGGGTATGCAGCCCCCAGAGGACGAGACAAACAGGCTAGGAGCGTGTTCAGACAGGCCTGGAAATACAGCCTCCAGGAAGGCAGACAGACAGCTGGCTAGAGTACACAGACAGGACACAGTTCAGACACGGGAACTGATACCACAAGGCAGAAAACATAGACAGGACCTGGCACATCAGTGACAAAAAGCCAACTGACAGAACAAGATGCTCAGGCATGGATTCCAAGGAGGAGCTGGTTTAAATACAAGGTGACAGACGGCAATAGGCTGAGGAAGCATCAGGGTGTGTCTGCAGCAGCTACAAGAAACAGGAAGTTCAGCGGGCGTCGCCCTAAGCAGCCAGAGCAGAGCAAAGCAGACAGTATGGAAAGAAGCCAAAGTGGCAGTCTGGACTGGAAATCAAGTGCGCGCTCTTGCACAGTGGGAGATGGACCACTATGCAAGGACGCCGCCAGGTATGTTACAGCGCTCACTTGGCGCAAGAGCTCCTGTGTTCTCTGTCTTTCATGGTGGTCTATCTTTGGAAGAAGAGAGGAATCGGCAGTCCAAAATGGAACACTTCTCAAGTTCCTTAACTCCCCTGACAATTGTTTGGGGCCATCCATACATATTAGATGGTGGTCCCCCAAGCCTTGCGATCTCGGCCATCTCTGCCATACACAGGATTGCTCTCTTGGGCTGAGAGTGCCTGTGTTCTACATGAGAGCTGCTGTCGGACGTCTTTGATGGTGGTCAATCTCCGGGAATCACCAGTCCAAAATGGGACATGCTGGTTCCTTAACTTCCCCGACAATTGTCCAGGGGCCCTCATACACAATATATGGTGGTTGCCCGAGCTTTGCAATCTCTGCTGTCTCTCCTATACACAGGTGCGCTCACTTGGCCCAAGAGCTCTTGTGTTCTCTAGGTCTTTCATGGTGGTCTATCTTTCAAAGAAGAGAGGAATCGGCAGTCCAAAATGGAACACTTCTCAAGTTCCTTAACTCCCCTGACAATTGTTTGGGGCCCTCCATACATATTAGATGGTGGTTGCCCAAGCCTTGCGATCTCTGCCATCTCTCCCATACACAGGAGCGCTCTCTTGGGCCGAGAGCTCCTGTGTTCTACATGAGAGCCGCTGCCGGACGTCTTTGATGGTGGTCAATCTCCGGGAATCACCAGTCCAAAATGGGACATAATGGTTCCTTAACTTCCCCGACAATTGTCCAGGGGCCCTCATACACAATATATGGTGGTCGCCTGAGCTTTGCAATCTCTGCTGTCTCTCCCATACACAGGTGCGCTCACTTGGCCCAAGAGCTCCTGTGTTCTCTATGAGAGAGCCACTGACGGACTTATTTGATGACTGTCTATCTTGCGAAGAACAGAGGAATCGGCAGTCTGAAATGGGACACGTTGGGTCCTTAACTCCCCTGACAATAGTTTGGGGCCATCCATACATATTAGATGGTTATCGCTCAAGCTTTGCGATCTCGGCTGTTTCTCCCATACACAGGAGCACTTTCTTGGGCCGAGCGCTCCTGTGTTTTATATGAGAGAGGCTCTGATGGCGGTCTATCACCAAGAAATCAGCAGTCCGAAATAGGACATGACAGATCCTTAACTCCTTATTGTCCAGAGACCCCCATACACATTAGACAGTCGGACAAACATGTTAATATCAATTGGTTCAGCCGACAGTAGTCTTATGTGTATGACAAAGAGATCAAGGTGATGTTCATCTCTAAATGTTACCGATCTCAATCTGATCGATCATCTGGGGGATGGACCAGCAGTAAGTGTTCAGTTTCCCCACAGCACACCAACAGGAGAAAAGAAGTATTACACCGAAAGATTGTTTTTGTTTTTTTTTGCCAATTGTTGTAAGGGGGGGTGTAGGGGAAACTCCATGAACGCAGTACGTGATGACAGATTTTTGGATTTCTCTCAGTGAGAACGCGCAGCGGGATTATTCTTTATCCCGGGTGTTACAATGAGCTTCGTTCTGCCTCGCACCAGATCACAGGCCGGGTACGGAGTGAGAATTAGGACTCTCCGCTTGTTTTTCTCAGCCAGATTTAAAGAGATTTCATTGTGTGTTTTCGCATCGAAAGTAATCCTATTAATGGGACGTAATCCAGGATCGGAGAAGAGAAGAGCCCTTCCATCAGGACTCGAGTGTACGCAGTTAAAGGAGACATGACACCACCCAAACTGTGCAGATCAAAACTATTCTTAAAGGGGAAGTCCCATTGATTACATACATGGATGGTAATTGTTCGCCTTCCCGGAGTTTGACTGTTACGTTGGACCCACTTGCGAGAAAGTAAATGAAGGTCGATACTACGAGGCACGAGTCTGCCGGTCAGTGAGAAGCATGTGCTGCGTTATTACACTCACAAGAGTTTGTATCACATGCTCAGATTGTGCACGCTCCCACCGAGCCACCCGCCGCCACGATGTGATTACTCTCCGCTTAACCCCTGCACTGCCCAGCTACATAAACACCGTGGGGCATAGAGGTGGCTCTGACCTCAGAGACTGGGAAAGTAGGGAGTAACTTTGGAATGTTGTCTAATGGACATGGGGGGGAATGTGGAGGGGCGAGCCAACTTTTCCAAACTCCAGAACGGCAAATATGACTGATAGGAGCCATTGTAGAGTTAGAGATGGATGATAACTACAGAAGATGGTTAAAAATCTGTTACAGATTCTGTTGCTGATCTGCAGTGAAATCTCCAATCCTATAGCGAAGGGTTAAATCTACAGAAAGAATTGACATTTTGTGGATTTTCTAAAAAAAAAAAATAAAAAAAAAAACTGCAAAGAAAATCCAAAAAGAAAAGCCACATACAGTGCTGCTCATCATTATTGGCACCCCTTCATTTTTTTAATAGACTGTATAATATCTTCAGAAATAAATGGAAATGTACCAAAGTTATATCCTCAGGATTTTGTAATTAGTGGTCCAAAGTAATACAACAATGAAACATTGTTTTTCAACTTCCATGTTGCAATTTGAAAGAAGAAACAGAATAAACAGCATGTGCAGCAATAAAGCCCCCCCTAATTAATACTTGGTTGCCCCCCTAATTAATACTTGGTTGCCCCCCTAATTAATACTTGGTTGCACACCCTTTGGCATTGCTGACAGCCTCCAGACGTTTCTTGTAGCCATCTATAAGTTTCTTGCACTTCTCAGCTGGAGTTTTCTCCCGCTCTTCCTTTGCAGTTTGTTCGAGCTCTTGAATGTTTGCAGGATTCTTTTTCCCAATGGCAGATTTCAGCTCACCCCAAAGACTTTCAATGGGATCGAGGTCAGGACTCATTGCTGGCCATTTTAAAACAGTCCATTTTTTCTTTTTCAACCATTCCTGTGTACTTTTGGATGTGTGCTTTGGGTCATTGTCTTGCTGGAGGACCCATGATCTTTGCTCAAACAAAGTTTTCTTACACTGGGTAGGACATTTCTCTTTAAAATCTCTTGATAATTCTCTGACTTCATGATTCCTGTGATACAGTCAAGGCCTCCAGTAACAGACGCAGCAAAGCAACCCCACAGCATTATGGATCCTCCACCATGCTTAACTGTTGGTGAGGTGTTTTTTTCTGTACAAGCTTCATTGTGCTGTCTGTAAACAAACTGTTACTTTGCATTTCCAGAAAGCTCTATTTTTGTTTCATCTGTCCACAGAACATTTTCCCAGAAGGATTGTGGTTTGTCAAGGTACTCTTTGGCAAAGATCAGTCATTACTTTTTATGTCTTTTCTTCAGCAAATGTTTCTTCCGAAGCCTTCGCCCACAAAGCTCTGTTTGGTTTCGTGTGCGGCGTATGGTACTTGTTTAAACCATGACCACAGACTGTTCCAGGTTGGCCTTCAGGTCTTTGTATGTTTGACATGGCGTTTTTACCACTATTCACACCAACCTTCGAAGACATCTCTTGTCAATTTTCCACTTTCCCCCACATACAGGGAGGTTCTTGACGGTTCAATGCTTGGCAAACTTATTAATAACATTGCACACTGTTGAAACTGGAATACAAAGGTCTTTGGAGATGACCTTATACCCTTTGGAAGTCTTGTGTTTGCTAATAACAGCAGTTCTGATGTCCTCAGACAGCTCTTTTGTCTTCACCGTTGTGACAAAGGAACAGGGCCTACCATGTGACTTTTAAAACACTGAAGTCATCATTCATTGGCTAATTCATGTCACATGGGCGCCGACAATTAATCACAGGTGAATCTCTTTTGTGATTTACCACGGTTGAGTCAAAATGTGTTTCCATACTAAATTAATGTAAAGGGTGCCAATTAGTGATGAGCGAACGTGGCCGCCACTGCTTGGTACTCACCAGAGCATCACGGTGCTCAACAAGCTCGGCGCTCTGCGAGTATTTCCGGGTTGCTCGGGAGGAATGTCGGGTCCCCTCCCTGCATGTTTGGCGCTCTTTACAGAGCCAATGAACATGCCGTAGCCATGTGGGTTGTGGCATTACAGTGATTGGATGGACGCACAGCCTCATCAGGTCTATATCAGACCTGGCGCCGCCATGCTCGTCACAGTCACTCCGGAATCAGGCAGAGGAGGGAGAGGTGCTGCTGCGTCAGGGAGAGATTCGCTTGTTTATAGTTAGTATAGGTATTCCACAACATATATATGTGTGTATATATATATATATATATATCCATCTGCACTAACAGTCCTTCTGAGGACTAATCCAGCTGCATATATTCAGTGGTGATTGCAGGAGTTAGGCAGGCAGGCAGTGTATGTGGCAGACTGCAGTGCATGATACAGCACAAGAGGGTCCATTGAACGTGCTGTTATAGGTATTCCACAACATATATACAGTATATGAATTAACACATGTGGAATTATATACTTAACAAAAAAGTGTGAAACAACTGAAAATATGTCTTATATTCTAGGTTCTTCAAAGTAGCCACCTTTTGCTTTGATGACTGCTTTGCACACTCTTGGCATTCTCTTGATGAGCTTCACGAGGTAGTCACCGGAAATGGTCTTCCAACAATCTTGAAGGAGTTCCCAGAGATGCTTAGCACCTGTTGGCCCTTTAGCCTTCACTCTGCGGTCCAGCTCACCCCAAACCATCTCGATTGGGTTCAGGTCTGGTGACTGTGGAGGCCAGGTCATCTGGCGTAGCACCCCATCACTCTCCTTCTTGGTCAAATAGCAGTCCTTCTGAGAAGTAAGCCTGGTGCATATTTTCAGTGGTGAAGGTGATGGCAGGAGGCAGGCAGGCAGTGTATGTGGCAAACTGCAGTGCATATAGCAAGAGGGTCCATAGCAGGTTCCTGCTGCTGTTATTACAGATATTTGTTGACACAGCCCCCAGATATCAGGGGCCAGGGAATTTTTTTTTTTATCTTAATCCTGGTTATTTGCTTAAAAAACAAGCCAGAGAACACCATTTTTCTGCTCCATTTTCTTTTTCTCACTGCAGAATACAGCCAGATCTGTTCCATATTTAAGGGATAAAAATCCAGAAATTTGAATTGAACCTGGAAACTCCTTTTTCATTCTGTTGCAGTGTGTCGGTCAAGCTATTCACACTAGGTCTCTGTGTAGAATAATATTAGTAAATTACAGGCCTGCTATTTAAAACCGTGGCTCTCTGTCAGACGTATCACATTTAACTGCGTTCCAAAATCAGCCATTTCTAGTGAACGTGGAAGATATTGTCCTCCATTTAAAATGGGCAAGGTGCGTGGCAAGGGACGGGGAAGTGGACGTGATGGTGATGGTGCAAGCAGAGGCTGAGGACAAGGCCGTGGGCAAGCTGAAATTGTGCCACAACAAACACCCACATCTTCTCGCCTGACCTTCCTGTCCCAATTACTAGGGGACCGCAGAACACCACTATTGAACCCAGAGCAGTGTCAAAAGGTTGTTGGTTGGATAGCGGATAATGCTTCCAGTCACTTAGCCACCACCACCACCTCCGGTCTGTCTTCCACACGGTCAAGTCTCAGTAGCCGTGAGTCTGGGCCGCATATTCCTCACCCTTCCTCCAACCATGCTGAGTGCCCGGAGACAACTGATCCCACACTTGGACACTCAGAAGAGCTGTTCACTTTTCCATTTGTAGATTCGGGCCCGTCGCCCGGTCAGCTTCAAGCTAGTCAAGAGGAGAACCCGTGTAGTGATGCCCAAATATTGGAGCCGCCATGGTCACACGAAGGCAATGGTTCGAAAGTGCAATTACTGTCGCAAGAGGTGGATGATGATGATGAGACACAATTGCCAGAAAGTCAGGAGGAGGACCAGGGTGCGGAAGTGGAAGACTAGGTGGTGGATGATATAGTAATTGACCCAACCTGGCTGGAGGACATGCAGAGCGAGGACAGCAGCACACAGGGGGAGGGAGGCAGAGCACCCCAACAGGCAGGAATAAGCAGTGTGGTGGCCGCAGACACAAGGCGGGAAAGTGTTCCTCGTAACGCCAACATGACGGAAGTTGCCAGTACAACTGTTAGGTCTTCCCGAGTCTGGTTGTTTTTTAAAGACTCTGCTGATAACCCCAAAAAGGCCATTTGCACCACCTGCCAGGCCAGCATCAGCAGGGGTAGCAAAACTACCAGCCTGACCACCATCTTCCGCTGTTGTGCGTGCACGCCAATCCCCTGTCCATGGCGCATGCAAAGATGCTTCCCGCCCTGCACCTGTTGGTGCACACTCTCATCTAGCAGCATCAGGAAGCACGTCCACGTCCTTGTCCCAGCGCAGCGTTCTGTTGTCCATACCCCAGTCCTTGGAACGCAAGCGCAAATACGCAGCCAACGCCCCACAGGTCACACTACTAAATTCACACATTTCGCGATTACTTGCGCTCGAAATGTTGCCTTTTAGGCTCATGGAGACGGAAGCATTCCGCAACCTGATGGTGGCGGCTGTCACTCAGTACTCGGTCCCCAGCCGTCACTATTTCTTCCAGTGTGCCGTCTCCGCATTATACGAGCACGTGTCCCACAACATTAGCCTTGCCCTCAACAATGCAGTTAAGTAAAGTCCACCTAACCACTGAAACGTGGACAAGTGCTTGTGGGCAGGGACGGTACATCTTGCTGACGGCAAACTGGGTTAACATAGTGGAAGCCGGGGCCCAGTCGGAACACGTCCTCCCGATGCCGAGGATTGTGGGACCTTGGTCAATCAGGGTTGCCCCCACATTCTACAGTTCCTGCACCTCCTCCTCCTCAGCCTCCTCCTCCTCTTCAGCCTCCGTCTCTGAAATGACCACATCAGTGACAAGCAGGAAGCACTGCAGCACTGCCTTGGCCAAGCGGCAACAGGCTGTGCTGAAGCTAATACGCTTAGGTGACAAACCGCACACCGCTGAAGAGTTGTGGACAGCTCTGAAAGAGCAAGCAGATCTGTGGCTGACACCGCTGAACCTACAGCCAGGCATGGTCGTGTGTGACAATGGCCGGAACCTGGTGGCGGCTCTTGAGCGAGGCGAGCTCACACATGTACCATGCCTGGCCCATGTGCTTAACCTCATGGTTCAGCGGTTTCTCAAAACCTACCCAGATCTGTCGTATCTGCTTGTCAAAGTACGCCGCGTGTGTGCCCATTTTAGAAAGTCAGCTACAGCTTCCGCCGCCCTTGTCGTGTTTTAGCAGCATTTGCAGCTTCCAACTCATCGACTGATGTGCGATGTCCTCACACGTTTGAACTTTACATTGCAGATGTTGGGAAGGATTTGTGAGCAGAAGAGGGCAGTTGTTGACTACCGGCATCAACAAGGCCGTCGATGTTCAGGTCAGACTCCAAACATAAGACCTCAGGAGTGGACATGGATGTCAGACATCTGTACCATACTCCAAAACTTTTAGGACTCCACCAAGATGGTGAGTGGTGATGACGCCATAATTAGCATCACCATCCCACTTCTCTGTCTTCTGAAACACTCTGCTCACAATTAAAGAGGATGCATTGAAGGCGCAGCATGATGAGATGGAGCAAGGAACCATACAGGGTGATTCCACACAGCCCAGCCTCAACGTGGATTGGGTGACAACGAGGAGGAAAAGGAGGAGGAAGAACAGGAGCTAGTTTCTTGCGCTATAGATGGTGAAACCTGCACAACTGTCATACCGTCTGTTCAGCGTGAATGGCCTGAGGACAGGGAGGAGGAGGAGAGCATGGTCAGTCGTCCTCTTGGTGAGGACACGGAAGTCTTGTTAGCAGTCTGGCACACATGGCTGAGTTTATGTTACGCTGCCGTAACCCTCGCGTTGTCCAAATTTTGGGTGACGGTCATTACTGGTTGGTGACACTTCTAGACCCATGCTACAAGGAGAACTTTCTGTCTCTTATTCCCTTGCAGGACAGGCCTAATAAAATGGGGCAGTACCAGAAGGCCCTTGTTGCGGAATTATTAAAAAAATTCCCATCTGAAAACGCTGGTGGCAGAGGTCACAGTTTGTTGGACAACCAAGGAGTACAGGCGAGAGAGACACAACTCCAATCCAGCAGAGGCAGGGGAACACTGTCAAAGTTCTGGGACAGATTTCTCAGATTCTCCCATCGCACAGGCCCTGAGGCGCGGGGTATTCTCCCAAGGAGGGAAAAGTTTGGGAAGATGCTGAGGGAGTACCTTGCTGACCGTACCAACGTCCTCTGTGATTCCTCTGTGCCTTATAATTATTGGGTATCCAAGCTGGATACGTGGAATGAACTGGCTCTCTGCACCTTGGAGGTCCTGGCCTGCCCAGCTGCTAGTGTTTTATCAGAGGGTGTTTTTAGTGCCGCTGATGGAATTATAACTGATCAGCACATCCGCCTGTCAACTGAAAATGCTGACAGGCTGACTCTTATAAAAATGAACAAGGGCTTGATTGGGCCAGACTTCTCAACACCACCGAATGATAGCAGCGTAACATAAACTCAAATCCAGTGTCTTTTCTTGGGGAGGTCTAACTCTTTTCCCATGCACCTCTGTCTTCACACCCAGACATGGGTATAAGCTTCCTTATTTTGTCTATTTGCTCTTGTCCTCCTCCTTCTCCTCATCCTCCACCACCATATCACCACAATATCAACCATATCACCATATCTACGTCTCTTGCAAGAGGCATTGGAGTTCCTCCAAATTTTTGGCAGCCGTTGCATTCACAGCATATGCAAACAGTATGGGAGACCCACTTCCTAATAATGGGAACATTGTTTTCAGGAGGCTCGGAGGCCCTCCAGCCTCTATGTCTCTTGCAAGGTGCATTGGAGTTCCCCCAAACCTCTAAATTTTTGGCAGCTGTTGCATTCACTGCATAGGCAAACAGTATGGGAGACCCACTCCTTTCTAATGGGAGCATGTCGTTACTGTGGCCCAGTTCTATGTGTCTTTAAATTGGTATTGGGGTTTTTCCCAAATTTTGGCAGCCCTTGCAGTCACAGCATGGGCATTACCACTATAGATCCGCTCCTTTATAATGGGAACATTTTTTTACTGAGACCCTCCTCTATGTCTCTTCAAAGGGGTATTGGGGTGCGTCCAAATTTTTGGCAGCCCTTGCAGTCACTGCATGAGCAATAACAGTGCAGGAGACCCACTCTTTAATAATGGAAACAACAAAGCAAAGCCGACTGCAGGCCATTTAAAAGTAGTAAGGGTCGTCTTATGGCCCTATAAAAATAGTGTTTGTGACTTTCAGAGTCCCTCCATCATAAATGAAACAGGCTGTGTCTGATGATGTGTCACACACCACATTGCCAGATAAGGTTGTAAAATGTTAAAATGACATTTCCCGGTGAATGCATTTGTCTTGGTTGAAAGCAATGAAAAAGTGCAAAAACGCATCAAAAACGCTACGTATGAACATAGCCCAAGGTGTGGAGGAGCATTTTTGTTTTTGGTTATTTATTTTGCCTTATATACAAGTCATTACCCTGGAAAGGATGTTCCTTAACATATTTCCCAGGAAAATCCATTTTGGATTCGTTTTTTGTTTTATTGTGAGTCCGTAAAAGTGGCGTAATACTCTGACCACGTTGTTGACAGCAGTGACCTGGGAGTCAGAAATGCTTCCAGGGGTCTTCCCCATGCTGTCCCCATGTCATTTGAACACTGTTCCTATCGATTTGGGCAATTTTTAGGCCCTCTGCAGACCGCCGGGGGGAGCCGCCTGAAAAATGATCAAGTTTCCCATAGACTTACATTGGGCTCGTTGCTGGGGTCGAGCACCCGAGTATTCCAATGTGCTCGACCCGAGCAACGAGTACCCGAGCATTTTAGTGCTCGCCCATCACTAGTGCCATTACCAGTGACACAGCAAGCTTTAGGTGGTTTTTCTATTTTTCCCTCCCATTGTTTTTGGTTTTAAATTATTGGTTATCATTGGCTCTTTTGTATTTAGCACGAGTCTCTATACAAAAAAACTGTTTCACTTGATTCATTTTTTTTCAGGAGATATTCCCCATTATGTACTTACACTTCATGGGCGCCAATAACTATGAGCAGAACTGTAATGTCAATTTAGTCTGCGGATTTTCAGGGCCCAGGTAATGTCTGTAC
The DNA here is from genome assembly GCF_046119375.1 of Phyllobates terribilis. Taxonomy (NCBI): domain Eukaryota; kingdom Metazoa; phylum Chordata; class Amphibia; order Anura; family Dendrobatidae; genus Phyllobates; species Phyllobates terribilis. The sequence goes on from NW_027362770.1 coordinate 175,771,386, forward strand.
CATTCAATGGAGATTTTCCAGCTGCAGAAAAGCCTGCGGGATATCCGATCCACGCATATGTTCCCTCAAATTCCGCATGTCAGCTTCAGCACAAATATTTTTTCCAAGTTTGTGGATAATGTAAAATTTGTTCAAAATCTCAATAACTTTGCTGCGGATGTAATATGCTGTAGATTTTCCACTGCACTACGGTATTCACTTACTGCCCTGTGGATGCTAGTAAAACTAGGAGAGTCACTTGAGAGAAGGATCTGTGCACTAATACCTTGCAGGCACCATATATTCTAGGGGGAGTAAAATTAGGAGAGTCACTTGTTGAGAAGGATCTGGGTGTAATAATCTGTGGGCATGATATGTTCTAGGGGGAGTAAAACTAGGAGAGTCACTTGTATAGAAGGATCTGGGTGTAATAATCTGTGGGCATGTTATGTTCAAGGGGGAGTAAAACTAGGAGAGTCACTTGTAGAGAAGGATATGGGTGCAATAATCTGTGGGCATGATATGTTCTAGGGGGAGTAAAACTAGGAGAGTCACTTGTAGAGAAGCACCTTTGTAAAATAATCTGTGGGCATGTTATGTTCTAGGGGGAGTAAATCTAGGAGAGTCACTTGTAGAGACGGATTTGGGCGTAATAATCTGTGTGCATGATATGTTCTAGGGGGAGTACAACTAGGAGAGTCACTTGTTTGAGAAGGATCTGGGTGTAATAACCTGTGGGCATGATATGTTCTTTGTAGGAGTAAAACTAGGAGAGTCACTTGTAGACAAGGATCTGGTTGCAATAATCTGTGGGCATAATATGTTCTTGGGGGAGTAAAACTAGGAGAGTCACTTGTAGAGATGGATCTGGGTGTAATAATCTGTGTGCATCATATGTTCTAGGGGGGAGTACAACTAGGGGGGAGTACAACTAGGAGAGTCACTTGCAGAGAAGGATCTGGGTGTAATAACTTCTGGGCATGATATGTTCTTGGGGGAGTAAAACTAGGAGAGTCACTTGTAGAGAAGGATCTGGGTGCAATAATCTGTGGGCATGTTATGTTCAAGGGGGAGTAAAACTAGGAGAGTCACTTGTAGAGAAGGATCTGGGTGCAATAATCTGTGGGCATGATATGTTCTAGGGGGAGTAAAACTAGGAGAGTCACTTGTATAGAAGGATCTGGGTGCAATAATCTGTGGGCATGTTATGTTCAAGGGGGAGTAAAACTAGGAGAGTCACTTGTATAGAAGGATCTGGGTGTAATAATCTGTGGGCATGTTATGTTCAAGGGGGAGTAAAACTAGGAGATTCACTTGTAGAGAAGGATATGGGTGCAATAATCTGTGGGCATGTTATGTTCTAGGGGGAGTAAAACTAGGAGAGTCACTTGTAGAGAAGGATCTGGGTGTGCTTTGTAGATCACAGACTAAATAACAGCATGAAATGTCAATCAGCGACTTCTAAGCGAGATATTGTCATGTAGAAAAGAGGTATGAACTCCCGGGACAGGGACGTAATACAACCACTTTACAAAGCGTTAGTGCCACCTCATCTGTAATATGGCGTTCAGTTCTGGGCACCAGGTCATAGAAGAAAGGAGGCCCTGGAGCTAGAAAAGGTACAAAGAAGAGCCACAAAACTGATAAGGGGCCACAGAGGAAAGCTGAAAAGAATGTAAAAGTTTCAATCTCCATAGGAGACAAGGCTTCTTTACCATGACAACTATTAATCTGTGGAACAGTCGACCTCAGGAGCTGGTTCTTTACTGTAAAAGCAGTGACTATATGAACAGACGACCTCAGGAGCTGGTTCTTTACTGTAAGAGCAGTGACTATATGAACAGACGACCTCAGGAGTTGGTTCTTTACTGTAAGAGCAGTGACTATATGAACAGACGACCTCAGGAGCTGGTTCTTTACTATAAGAGCAGTGACTATATGAACGGACAAACTCAGGACCTAGTTCTTTACTGTAAGAGCAGTGACTATATGAACAGACGACCTCAGGAGCTGGTTCTTTACTATAAAAGCAGTGACTATATGAAAAGACGACCTCAGGAGCTGGTTCTTTACTGTAAGAGCAGTGACTATATGAACAGACGACCTCAGGAGCTGGTTCTTTACTATAAGAGCAGTGACTATATGAACAGACGACCTCAGGAGCTGGTTCTTTACTGTAAGAGCAGTGACTATATGAACAGACGACCTCAGGAGCTGGTTCTTTACTATAAGAGCAGTGACTATATGAACAGACGAACTCAGGAGCTGGTTCTTTACTATAAGAGCAGTGATTATATGAACAGACGACCTCAGGAGCTGGTTCTTTACTATAAGAGCAGTGATTATATGAACAGACGACCTCAGGAGCTGGTTCTTTACTATAAGAGCAGTGACTATATGAACAGACGACCTCAGGAGCTGGTTCTTTACTGTAAGAGCAGTGACTATATGAACGGACAAACTCAGGACCTAGTTCTTTACTGTAAGAGCAGTGACTATATGAACAGACGACCTCAGGAGCTGGTTCTTTACTATAAGAGCAGTGACTATATGAACAGACGACCTCAGGAGCTGGTTCTTTACTGTAAGAGCAGTAACTATATGAACGGACGACCTCAGGAGCTGGTTCTTTACTATAAGAGCAGTGACTATATGAACAGACGACCTCAGGAGCTGGTTCTTTACTATAAGAGCAGTGACTATATGAACAGACGACCTCAGGAGCTGGTTCTTTACTGTAAGAGCAGTGACTATATGAACAGACGACCTCAGGAGCTGGTTCTTTACTGTAAGAGCAGTGACTATATGAACAGACGACCTCAGGAGCTGGTTCTTTACTATAAGAGCAGTGACTATATGAACAGACGAACTCAGGAGCTGGTTCTTTACTATAAGAGCAGTGATTATATGAACAGACGACCTCAGGAGCTGGTTCTTTACTATAAGAGCAGTGACTATATGAACAGACGACCTCAGGAGCTGGTTCTTTACTGTAAGAGCAGTGACTATATGAACAGACGACCTCAGGAGCTGGTTCTTTACTATAAGAGCAGTGACTATATGAACAGACGAACTCAGGAGCTGGTTCTTTACTATAAGAGCAGTGATTATATGAACAGACGACCTCAGGAGCTGGTTCTTTACTATAAGAGCAGTGATTATATGAACAGACGATCTCAGGAGCTGGTTCTTTACTATAAGAGCAGTGACTATATGAACAGACGACCTCAGGAGCTGGTTCTTTACTGTAAGAGCAGTGACTATATGAACAGACGACCTCAGGAGCTGGTTCTTTACTATAAGAGCAGTGACTATATGAACAGACGAACTCAGGAGCTGGTTCTTTACTATAAGAGCAGTGATTATATGAACAGACGACCTCAGGAGCTGGTTCTTTACTATAAGAGCAGTGATTATATGAACAGACGACCTCAGGAGCTGGTTCTTTACTGTAAGAGCAGTGATTATATGAACAGACGACCTCAGGAGCTGGTTCTTTACTGTAAGAGCAGTGACTATATGAACAGACGACCTCAGGAGCTGGTTCTTTACTATAAGAGCAGTGACTATATGAACAGACGAACTCAGGAGCTGGTTCTTTACTATAAGAGCAGTGATTATATGAACAGACGAACTCAGGAGCTGGTTCTTTACTATAAGAGCAGTGACTATATGAACAGACGACCTCAGGAGCTGGCTCTTTACTGTAAGAGCAGTGACTATATGAACAGACGACCTCAGGAGCTGGTTCTTTACTATAAGAGCAGTGACTATATGAACAGACGAACTCAGGAGCTGGTTCTTTACTATAAGAGCAGTGATTATATGAACAGACGACCTCAGGAGCTGGTTCTTTACTATAAGAGCAGTGATTATATGAACAGACGACCTCAGGAGCTGGTTCTTTACTATAAGAGCAGCAACTATATGAACAGACGACCTCAGGAGCTGGTTCTTTACTGTAAGAGCAGTGACTATATGAACAGACGACCTCAGGAGCTGGTTCTTTACTATAAGAGCAGTGATTATATGAACAGACGACCTCAGGAGCTGGTTCTTTACTATAAGAGCAGTGATTATATGAACAGACGACCTCAGGAGCTGGTTCTTTACTGTAAGAGCAGTGCCTATATGAACAGACGACCTCAGGAGCTGGTTCTTTACTATAAGAGCAGTGCCTATATGAACAGACGACCTCAGGAGCTGGTTCTTTACTATAAAAGCAGTGACTACATGAACAGACGACCTCAGGAGCTGGTTCTTTACTATAAAAGCAGTGACTATATGAACAGACGACCTCAGGAGCTGGTTCTTTACTATAAGAGCAGTGATTATATGAACAGACGACCTCAGGAGCTGGTTCTTTACTATAAGAGCAGTGACTATATGAACAGACGACCTCAGGAGCTGGTTCTTTACTATAAGAGCAGTGCCTATATGAACAGACGACCTCAGGAGCTGGTTCTTTACTATAAGAGCAGTGCCTATATGAACAGACGACCTCAGGAGCTGGTTCTTTACTATAAAAGCAGTGACTATATGAAAAGACGACCTCAGGAGCTGGTTTTTTACTGTAAGAGCAGTGACTATATGAACAGACGACCTCAGGAGCTGGTTCTTTACTATAAGAGCAGTGATTATATGAACAGACGACCTCAGGAGCTGGTTCTTTACTATAAGAGCAGTGCCTATATGAACAGACGACCTCAGGAGCTGGTTCTTTACTATAAAAGCAGTGACTACATGAACAGACGACCTCAGGAGCTGGTTCTTTACTATAAAAGCAGTGACTATATGAACAGACGACCTCAGGAGCTGGTTCTTTACTATAAGAGCAGTGATTATATGAACAGACGACCTCAGGAGCTGGTTCTTTACTATAAGAGCAGTGACTATATGAACAGACGACCTCAGGAGCTGGTTCTTTACTATAAGAGCAGTGCCTATATGAACAGACGACCTCAGGAGCTGGTTCTTTACTATAAGAGCAGTGCCTATATGAACAGACGACCTCAGGAGCTGGTTCTTTACTATAAAAGCAGTGACTATATGAAAAGACGACCTCAGGAGCTGGTTCTTTACTGTAAGAGCAGTGACTATATGAACAGACGACCTCAGGAGCTGGTTCTTTACTATAAGAGCAGTGATTATATGAACAGACGACCTCAGGAGCTGGTTCTTTACTATAAGAGCAGTGACTATATGAACAGACGACCTCAGGAGCTGGTTCTTTACTGTAAGAGCAGTGACTATATGAACAGACGACCTCAGGAGCTGGTTCTTTACTATAAGAGCAGTGACTATATGAACAGACGAACTCAGGAGCTGGTTCTTTACTATAAGAGCAGTGATTATATGAACAGACGACCTCAGGAGCTGGTTCTTTACTATAAGAGCAGTGATTATATGAACAGACGACCTCAGGAGCTGGTTCTTTACTATAAGAGCAGTGACTATATGAACAGACGACCTCAGGAGCTGGTTCTTTACTATAAAAGCAGTGACTATATGAACAGACGACCTCAGGAGCTGGTTCTTTACTGTAAGAGCAGTGACTATATGAACAGACGACCTCATAAGCTGGTTCTTTACTATAAGAGCAGTGATTATATGAACAGACGACCTCAGGAGCTGGTTCTTTACTATAAGAGCAGTGATTATATGAACAGACGACCTCAGGAGCTGGTTCTTTACTGTAAGAGCAGTGACTATATAAACAGACGACCTCAGGAGCTGGTTCTTTACTATAAGAGCAGTGATTATATGAACAGACGACCTCAGGAGCTGGTTCTTTACTATAAGAGCAGTGATTATATGAACAGACGACCTCAGGAGCTGGTTCTTTACTGTAAGAGCAGTGACTATATGAACAGACGACCTCAGGAGCTGGTTCTTTACTATAAGAGCAGTGACTATATGAACAGACGACCTCAGGAGCTGGTTCTTTACTGTAAGAGCAGTGACTATATGAACAGACGACCTCAGGAGCTGGTTCTTTACTATAAGAGCAGTGACTATATGAACAGACGACCTCAGGAGCTGGTTCTTTACTGTAAGAGCAGTGATTATATGAACAGACGACCTCAGGAGCTGGTTCTTTACTATAAGAGCAGTGATTATATGAACAGACGACCTCAGGAGCTGGTTCTTTACTGTAAGAGCAGTGACTATATGAACAGACGACCTCAGGAGCTGGTTCTTTACTATAAGAGCAGTGATTATATGAACAGACGACCTCAGGAGCTGGTTCTTTACTATAAGAGCAGTGCCTATATGAACAGACGACCTCAGGAGCTGGTTCTTTACTATAAGAGCAGTGATTATATGAACAGACGACCTCAGGAGCTGGTTCTTTACTATAAGAGCAGTGATTATATGAACAGACGACCTCAGGAGCTGGTTCTTTACTATAAGAGCAGTGATTATATAAACAGACGACGTCAGGAGCTGGTTCTTTACTGTAAGAGCAGTGACTATATGATCAGACGATCTCTTGAGCTCGTCACAGTGGGAACAATCTGTTTCAAAAGAGAATAAAATAATATAAATGTAATTTATTTCATGTTCATGTGTAAAACTCTTCTTCTGATCAGTTCTAGTTGATCGACACTCAGGATCAGGAGGGAAAACGTGGCGGGGTGCACTACTGAAGCACTGATGCCCCTTCCCTTTATCTTCTCCCTTTCCTTGGCAGAACATGATGGACTATGCACCATGTAACCTGTCAGATGTACAGATCATGTGATGCCGGAGATGCGGGGGAGCTCCGCACCCGCCAGTAGTAATTACATCACTGTGGGATTATTAAATAACGCTCATTTCCTGACCCTGTTATATGATTTATTGAGTCCAGCCTGCTCTCCGGACAGGATAATGGGCACGTGTGGTATAACATAAGCTTTATTACGTCCTGAACTCCTAAAATTCACTAAATGACGGACACAACGTTTCCTGTATAACATTAAAATCAGCCTAATATTGTCTTGTGTCCTCCGACCCAACGAGACAAGATCTCTGAATTATCTGTATATAATTACATACATGAGATACCTAGGTTATACCAGCTGTACATATATAATTATATACAAGAGATACCCAGGTTATACCAGCTGTACATATATAATTATATATAGGAGATGTCCAGGTTATACCAGCTGTACATATATAATTATATACAGGAGATACCCAGGTTATACCAGCTGTACATATATAATTATATACAGGAGATGTCCAGGTTATACCAGCTGTACATATATAATTATATACAGGAGATGCCCAGGTTACACCAGCTGTACATATACAATTATATACAGGAGATGCCCAGGTTATACCAGCTGTACATATATAATTATATATAGGAGATGTCCAGGTTATACCAGCTATACATATATAATTATATACAGGAGATACCTAGGTTATACCAGCTGTACATATATAATTATATACAAGAGATACCCAGGTTATACCAGCTGTACATATATAATTATATATAGGAGATGTCCAGGTTATACCAGCTGTACATATATAATTATATACAAGAGATGACCAGGTTATACCAGCTGTACATATATAATTATATACAGGAGATGTCCAGGTTATACCAGCTGTACATATACAATTATATACAGGAGATGCCCAGGTTATACCAGCTGTACATATACAATTATATACAGGAGATGCCCAGGTTATACCAGCTGTACATATATAATTATATATAGGAGATGTCCAGGTTATACCAGCTGTACATATATAATTATATACAGGAGATACCCAGGTTATACCAGCTGTACATATATAATTATATACAGGAGATGTCCAGGTTATACCAGCTGTACATATATAATTATATACAGGAGATACCCAGGTTATACCAGCTGTACATATATAATTATATACAGGAGATGCCCAGGATATACCAGCTGTACATATATAATTACATACAGGAGATACCCAGGTTATACCAGCTGTACATATATAATTATATACAGGAGATACCCAGGTTATACCAGCTGTACATATATAATTATATACAGGAGATACCCAGGTTATACCAGCTGTACATATATAATTATATACAGGAGATGTCCAGGTTATACCAGCTGTACATATATAATTACATAAGATAAGATAAGATATACTTTATTTATCCCGGAGGAAATTGCGGTATCACAGCAGCAGAACACAGATCTCGAACATGACACATATAATAACATAACATTTGGAATGCTTTAGACATTGCTTTTCAGACATTTGTTAAACACCCCCATAGCTGTTGGAACAAACGATCTCCTGTATTTTTCCTTTTTACACCTTAGTTGTATTAGGCGATTGCTGAATGTGCTCTTCTGTTTCGCAAACAGTTCATAAAGCGGGTGTGTGTTGTTGCCCATTATAGCTCTGCACTTCTTCTTAATCCTATCCTCTACCACCTCTTCAAAAGTCCCAAGCTGTAGGCCCACCGTCGCGCTAGCCTTCTTTATAAGTTTGTTGAGCTTGTTGGCGTCAGCAACACGCACACTGTTACCCCAGCAAATTATTGCCGCAAAGGTGACACTAGCCACAATGGATTGGTAGAACACCTCAAGCATTTTGCCACACACATTAAAAGACCTTAACTTCCTTAGGAAGTACAATCTACTCATCCCCTTCTTGTAGACCTTCTCCATGTGGCACTTCCAGTCTAGCTTGCTATCCAGGTAAACCCCCAAATATTTGAAACTGTCCACCATCTCCACATCCTGACCGTCAATGGTAACAGGTAGGCATACCTTCTTGCACCTTCCATAGCTCATCACCAACTCCCTGGTTTTCTTAACATTTAGTTCTAGATGGTTAGCCTGGCACCATACTACAAAGTCCGCAACCACCCTTCTATATTCCTCTTCATCCTGGTCCTTCCCAATACCGCCAACTATCACAGAGTCATCCGAGTACTTCTGGAGGTGACAATGGTCTGATTTATACTGAAAGTCAGCTGTGTACAATGTAAAGAGGAATGGCGACAGCACTGTTCCCTGCGGGGCTCCGACACTGCTCAGTACACTATCTGATGTAGCCGTCCCCCACCTAACAAACTGTGGCCTATCCGACAGGTAGTCAATTATCCAATTCACAAGTCCCTCATCCACCGCCATTTTAATCAACTTTCCACGCAGTAAGAGTGGCTGTAATGTGTTGAACGCACTAGAGAAATCAAAGAACAAAGCACGCACTGTGGTTCCATCATTGTCCAAAAAGGAATGTACTGTTTGTAGCAGATACGCTACAGCATCGTCCACCCCCAGTCCCTGCCGGTACGCAAACTGAAGAGCATCAGTATGCGCCATCACCCTCGGACACAAGTGAGCAAGTACTATTCTCTCCAAGGACTTCATCGCATGCGATGTTAAGGCCACCGGTCTATAGTCCCCCGGGGAAGCCGGGAAGGTAGTCTTGGGAATCGGCACCAGGCAGGAAGTCTTCCATAGCACTGGTACTCTCTTTGATTGTAAGCTCTGGTTAAAGAGATGCTGGAAGACAGTACACAACTCATTTGCACACACTCTGAGGACACGTGGACTGAGACCGTCAGGCCCTGCTGCTTTGCCAATGGCCAGCTTACTAAACTGGTCCCTCACGTCATTTTTGGAGACCGAGAAATGATCTATTTCACCCCTTGTTAATTTAGCTAGTTGTTCCCCAGCCTCCTCCCCCTTCCCTGCTGCTACCGCACCTTTATTGCTGAATCTATTGAAGAACTGATTCATTTCATTAGCCATTCTAAGTCCACCAACCCCCTGCTCCGACCTTGCCTTAAACCCAGTCACTAGCTTCATTCCAGCCCACACCTCTCTGGAGCTTTTTTGTGCAAATTGATTTTCTAATTTAACTCTGAATGCCTCACGGGCAATCTTAATTTTCCCCTTTAGGTCTCGCTGTATAATTTTCAATGCCTCCTTGTCCTTCCTTTTAAAAGCCAGTTTTTTCATGTTTAGTAAATGTTTCAACTCTTTTGTAATCCATGGCTTATTGTTTGCATAACACCGAATCTCTTGAACAGGTACTACAATGTCCATACAGAAGTTGATGTAATCAGTAACTCTGCCAGTAATCTCATTAACATCGCAATTCTCTTTCATGGTACACAACACCTCCCAGTCTGTACAATCAAAGCAGTCTTGTAAAGCCTCCTCTGCTGCTGGACACCACTTCCTTATCTTTTTAATTGTCACTGGTTGTTTGCGGACGTCTGGTTGGTAAGCAGGAGACAATAGTATGAGGTTGTGGTCAGATTTCCCCAGGGGGGGTAATGCAGCCGATGAATAAGCATTCTTAACATTAGCAAAGAGGAGATCCAGTGTGTTGTTGTCCCGTGTAGGACATTTGACATATTGATAGAACTTTGGTATTGCAGATGAGATCTTTACTCGATTGAAATCCCCAGAAATTACAGTTAGAGAGTTTGGGTGTTTAGTCTGAAGCCGGGCCATCACCCCTGACAACACATCCCCAGCAGCCTCTGGGTTCGCACATGGTGGTATATACATCACAACTACAATAACAAGAGTGAATTCTCTAGGCAGATAGTAAGGCCTGAGGCCCACTGCTAACAGTTCAATATTTGGACAGCAATGTTTCTCCTTAACAGTTACATGCCCCTGATTGCACCATCTGTTGTTAATGTAGAGTATCACTCCTCCACCTTTTTTCTTGCCGCATCTAACTCTCTCTCTATCAGCCCGAACCATTTGAAATCCTGGTACCGAGACACATGAATCTGGGACCTCCTCATGCAGCCAGGTTTCTGTAAAGCACATGAGACTGCATTCCCTAAACTCCTTCTGGGTCTTACACAGAGCCAGCAGTTCATCCGACTTATTTCCCAGCGATCGTACGTTACCCATGATAATGGATGGGACCACTGGTTTAAACCTTCTCCTCCAGGACTTGATCTTCTTGCCTGCTTTGCAGCCTCTGAAAGGTCTCCTTATTTCCCGTGGAACATTCCGTATTGCCACTGCTGGAGAAGACTTTATCCTGCGCAGTTCCAAAAGACGATCCCTAGAATACACTGCTCGTTTAGCAACAGACCTAGGGTCCACCATCCCGTCATTGTTTCCACCCGTCACACCAGTCCTCTCCATGGCAAATCGTATGCAGTGACCTCCACCGCTCACATATGGCTGTATCCCTGTCACAGGCTGTGGGTAGCAGCATGCATCCTTCAGTAGCATTAGCTGAGATGGTCCGTATTGCGTGCCCCAGAGTGTCTGTACCTGCAGGAGACTTGTAAGTGGTGGAAGAAGATCCAGGTGCAGATCTCGTGCTGTGTGCCCAGCAGCAGTTGATAGTGTGGGAAGTGTTGTATCTTCCATCCCCAATAGACGAGTATACAGGAACGTTGCAATCCAAAGAAGGTAATAAAATAATAAAATAAAATAACTGTAACAAAACTGTAACTGAAATAAAGTAGAAGCTTCTGCTGCTGCAATGGGCTGCCAGTAGTCCGGCGCCGTATTGTCTCCACAATCTAGCAGAGAGGCAGACAGGCATGTCCACACCCTCCGGAGTCAGAAAGTGAAACATACATGAGATACCCAGGTTATACCAGCTGTACATATATAATTATATACAGGTGATACCCAGGTTATACCAGCTGTACATATATAATTATATACAGGAGATGCCCAGGTTATACCAGCAGTACATATATAATTATATACAGGAGATGCCCAGGTTATACCAGCTGTACATATATAATTATATACAGGAGATGCCCAGGTTATACCAGCTGTACATATATAATTATATACAGGAGATACCCAGGTTATACCAGCTGTACATATATAATTATATACAGGAGATGCCCAGGTCATACCAGCTGTACATATATAATTATATACAGGAGATGCCCAGGTTACACCAGCTGTACATATATAATTATATACAGGAGATGCCCAGGTTATATCAGCTGTACATATATAATTATATACAGGAGATGCCCAGGTTATACCAGCTGTACATATATAATTATATACAGGAGATGCCCAGGTTATATCAGCTGTACATATATAATTATATACAGGAGATGCCCAGGTTATACCAGCTGTACAAATATAATTATAAACAGGAGATACCCAGGTTATACCATCTGTACATATATAATTATATACAGGAGATATCCAGGTTATACCAGCTGTACATATATAATTATATACAGGAGATGCCCAGGTCATACCAGCTGTACATATATAATTATATACAGGAGATGCCCAGGTCATACCAGCTGTACATATATAATTATATACAGGAGATGCCCAGGTTACACCAGCTGTACATATATAATTATATACAGAAGATGTCCACGTTATACCAGCTGTACATATATAATTATATACAGGAGATGCCCAGGTTATACCAGCTGTGCATATATAATTATATACAGGAGATGTCCAGGTTATACCAGCTGTGCATATATAATTATATACAGGAGATACCCAGGTTATACCAGCTGTACATATATAATTATATACAGGAGATACCCAGGTTATACCAGCTGTACATATATAATTATATACAGGAGATACCCAGGTTATACCAGCTGTACATATATAATTATATACAGAAGATGTCCACGTTATACCAGCTGTACATATATAATTATTTACAGGAGATGTCCAGGTTATACCAGCTGTACATATATAATTATATACAGGAGATGCCCAGGTCATACCAGCTGTACATATATAATTATATACCGGAGATACCCAGGTTATACCAGCTGTACATATAAAATTATATACAGGAGATGTCCACGTTATACCAGCTGTACATATATAATTATATACAGGAGATGCCCAGGTTATACCAGCTGTACATATATAATTATATACAGGAGATACCCAGGTTATACCAGCTGTACATATATAATTATATACAGGAGATACCTAGGTTATACCAGCTGTACATATATAATTATATACAGGAGATGCCCAGGTTACACCAGCTGTACATATATAATTATATACAGAAGACGTCCACGTTATACCAGCTGTACATATATAATTATATACAGGAGATGTCCAGGTTATACCAGCTGTGCATATATAATTATATACAGGAGATACCCAGGTTATACCAGCTGTACATATATAATTATATACAGGAGATATCCAGGTTATACCAGCTGTACATATATAATTATATACAGGAGATGCCCAGGTTACAGCAGCTGTACATATATAATTATATACAGAAGATGTCCACGTTACACCAGCTATACATATAGAATTATATACAGGAGATGACCAGGTTATACCAGCTGTACATATAAAATTATATACAGGAGATGTCCAGGTTATACCAGCTGTACATATATAATTATATACAGGAGATACCCAGGTTATACCAGCTGTGCATATATAATTATATACAGGAGATACCCAGGTTATACCAGCTGTACATATAAAATTATATACAGGAGATGTACATGTTATACCAGCTGTACATATATAATTATATACAGGAGATGTCCAGGTTATACCAGCTGTACATATATAATTATATACAGGAGATGTCCAGGTTATACCAGCTGTACATATATAATTATATACAGGAGATGTCCAGGTTATACCAGCTGTACATATATAATTATATACAGGAGATGTCCAGGTTATACCAGCTGTACATATATAATTATATACAGGAGATACCCAGGTTATACCAGCTGTACATATATAATTATATACAGGAGATACCCAGGTTATACAAGCTGTACATATATAATTATATACAGGAGATGCCCAGGTTATACCAGCTGTGCATATATAATTATATACAGAAGATGCCCAGGTTATACCAGCTGTACATATATAATTATATACAGGAGATGCCCAGGTTATGCCAGCTGTACATATATAATTATATACAGGAGATACCCAGGTTATGCCAGCTGTACATATATAATTATATACAGGAGATATCCAGGTTATACCAGCTGTACATATATAATTATATACAGGAGATGCCCAGGTTATACCAGCTGTACATATATAATTATATACAGGAGATACCCAGGTTACACCAGCTGTACATATATAATTATATAGGAGATGCCCAGGTTATATCAGCTGTACATATATAATTATATACAGGAGATGCCCAGGTTATACCAGCTGTACATATATAATTATATATAGGAGATATCCAGGTTATACCAGCTGTACATATATAATTATATACAGGAGATGCCCAGGTTATACTAGCTGTACATATATAATTATATACAGGAGATGCCCAGGTTATACCAGCTGTACATATATAATTATATACAGGAGATGCCCAGGTTATACCAGCTGTACATATATAATTATATACAGGAGATGTCCAGGTTATACCAGCTGTGCATATATAATTATATACAGGAGATACCCAGGTTATACCAGCTGTACATATATAATTATATACAGGAGATATCCAGGTTATACCAGCTGTACATATATAATTATATACAGGAGATGCCCAGGTTACACCAGCTGTATATATATAATTATATACAGAAGATGTCCACGTTATACCAGCTGTACATATATAATTACATACAGGAGATGTCCAGGTTATACCAGCTGTGCATATATAATTATATACAGGAGATACCCAGGTTATACCAGCTGTGCATATATAATTATATACAGGAGATACCCAGGTTATACCAGCTGTACATATAAAATTATATACTGGAGATGTCCAGGTTATACCAGCTGTACATATATAATTATATACAGGAGATGTCCAGGTTATACCAGCTGTACATATATAATTATATACAGGAGATGTCCAGGTTATACCAGCTGTACATATATAATTATATACAGGAGATGTCCAGGTTATGCCAGCTGTACATATATAATTATATACAGGAGATGTCCAGGTTATACCAGCTGTACATATATAATTATATACAGGAGATACCCAGGTTATACCAGTTGTACATATATAATTATATACAGGAGATACCCAGGTTATACCAGCTGTACATATATAATTATATACAGGAGATGCCCAGGTTATACCAGCTGTACATATATAATTATATACAGGAGATGCCCAGGTTATGCCAGCTGTACATATATAATTATATACAGGAGATACCCAGGTTATGCCAGCTGTACATATATAATTATATACAGGAGATACCCAGGTTATACCAGCTGTACATATATAATTATATACAGGAGATGCCCAGGTTATACCAGCTGTACATATATAATTATATACAGGAGATACCCAGGTTACACCAGCTGTACATATATAATTATATAGGAGATGCCCAGGTTATATCAACTGTACATATATAATTATATACAGGAGATGCCCAGGTTATACCAGCTGTACATATATAATTATATACAGGAGATATCCAGGTTATACCAGCTGTACATATATAATTATATACAGGAGATGCCCAGGTTATACCAGCTGTACATATATAATTATATACAGGAGATGCCCAGGTTATACCAGCTGTACATATATAATTATATACAGGAGATACCCAGGTTATACCAGCTGTACATATATAATTATATACAGGAGATACCCAGGTTATACCAGCTGTACATATATAATTATATACAGGAGATGCCCAGGTTATACCAGATGTACATATATAATTATATACAGGAGATACCCAGGTTACACCAGCTGTACATATATAATTATATAGGAGATGCCCAGGTTACATCAGCTGTACATATATAATTATATACAGGAGATGCCCAGGTTATATCAGCTGTACATATATAATTATATACAGGAGATATCCAGGTTATACCAGCTGTACATATATAATTATATACAGGAGATGCCCAGGTTATATCAGCTGTACATATATAATTATATACAGGAGATGCCCAGGTTATATCAGCTGTACATATATAATTATATATAGGAGATGTCCAGGTTATACCAGCTGTACATATATAATTATATACAGGAGATACCCAGGTTATACCAGCTGTACATATATAATTATATACAGGAGATGCCCAGGTTATACCAGCTGTACATATATAATTATATACAGGAGATACCCAGGTTACACCAGCTGTACATATATAATTATATAGGAGATAAACAGGTTATATCAGCTGTACATATATAATTATATACAGGAGATGCCCAGGTTATATCAGCTGTACATATATAATTATATACAGGAGATATCCAGGTTATACCAGCTGTACATATATAATTATATACAGGAGATACCCAGGTTATACCAGCTGTACATATATAATTATATACAGAGGATACCCAGGTTATATCAGCAGTAGATATATAATTATATACAGGAGATGCCCAGGTTATATCAGCTGTACATATATAATTATATACAGGAGATGTCCAGGTAATACCAGCTGTACATATATAATTATATACAGGAGATACCCAGGTTATACCAGCTATACATATATAATTATATACAGGAGATGCCCAGGTTATACCAGCTGTACATATATAATTATATACAGGGGATACCCAGGTTATACCAGCTGTACATATATAATTATATACAGAAGATGTCCACGTTATACCAGCTGTACATATATAATTATATACAGGAGATATCCAGGTTATACCAGCTGTACATATATAATTATATACAGGAGATACCCAGGTTATACCAGCTGTACATATATAATTATATAGGAGATGCCCAGGTTATATCAGCTGTACATATATAATCATATACAGGAGATGCCCAGGTTATATCAGCTGTACATATAAAATTATATACAGGAGATATCCAGGTTATACCAGCTGTACATATATAATTATATACAGGAGATACCCAGGTTATATCAGCTGTACATATATAATTATATACAGGAGATGCCCAGGTTATACCAGCTGTACATATATAATTATATACAGGAGATGCCCAGGTTATACCAGCTGTACATATATAATTATATACAGGAGATACCCAGGTTACACCAGCTGTACATATATAATTATATAGGAGATGCCAAGGTTATATCAGCTGTACATATATAATTATATACAGGAGATGCCCAGGTTATATCAGCTGTACATATATAATTATATACAGGAGATATCACGGTTAAACCAGCTGTACATATATAATTATATACAGGAGATACCCAGGTTATATCAGCTGTACATATATAATTATATACAGAGGATACCCAGGTTATATCAGCTGTAGATATATAATTATATACAGGAGATGCCCAGGTTATATCAGCTGTACAAATATAATTATATACAGGAGATGTCCAGGTTATACCAGCTGTACATATATAATTATATACAGGAGATACCCAGGTTATACCAGTTGTACATATATAATTATATACAGAAGATGTCCAGGTTATATCAGCTGTACATATATAATTATATACAGGAGATACCCAGGTTATACCAGCTGTATATATAATTATATACAGGAGATGCCCAGGTTATACCAACTGTACGTATATAATTATATACAGGAGATATCCAGGTTATACCAGCTGTACATATATAATTATATACAGGAGATACCCAGGTTATATCAGCTGTACATATATAATTATATACAGAGGATACCCAGGTTATATCAGCTGTAGATATATAATTATATACAGGAGATGCCCAGGTTATATCAGCTGTACATATATAATTATATACAGGAGATGTCCAGGTTATACCAGCTGTACATATATAATTATATACAGGAGATACCCAGGTTATACCAGTTGTACATATATAATTATATACAGAAGATGTCCAGGTTATACCAGCTGTACATATATAATTATATACAGGAGATACCCAGGTTATACCAGCTGTACATATATAATTATATACAGGAGATGCCCAGGTTATACCAGCTGTACATATATAATTATATACAGGTTATACCAGCTGTACATATATAATTATATACAGGAGATACCCAGGTTACACCAGCTGTACATATATAATTATATAGGAGATGCCCAGGTTATATCAGCTGTACATATATAATCATATACAGGAGATGCCCAGGTTATATCAGCTGTACATATAAAATTATATACAGGAGATATCCAGGTTATACCAGCTGTACATATATAATTATATAAAGGAGATACCCAGGTTATATCAGCTGTACATATATAATTATATACAGGAGATGCCCAGGTTATACCAGCTGTACATATATAATTATATACAGGAGATGCCCAGGTTATACCAGCTGTACATATATAATTATATACAGGAGATACCCAGGTTACACCAGCTGTACATATATAATTATATAGGAGATGCCCAGGTTATATCAGCTGTACATATATAATTATATACAGGAGTTGCCCAGGTTATATCAGCTGTACATATATAATTATATACAGGAGATATCCAGGTTATACCAGCTGTACATATATAATTATATACAGGAGATACCCAGGTTATATCAGCTGTACATATATAATTATATACAGAGGATACCCAGGTTATATCAGCTGTAGATATATAATTATATACAGGAGATGCCCAGGTTATATCAGCTGTACATATATAATTATATACAGGAGATGTCCAGGTTATACCAGCTGTACATATATAATTATATACAGGAGATACCCAGGTTATACCAGTTGTACATATATAATTATATACAGAAGATGTCCAGGTTATATCAGCTGTACATATATAATTATATACAGGAGATACCCAGGTTATACCAGCTGTACATATATAATTATATACAGGAGATGTCCAGGTTATACCAGCTGTACATATATAATTATATACAGGAGATACCCAGGTTATATCAGCTGTACATATATAATTATATACAGAGGATACCCAGGTTATATCAGCTGTAGATATATAATTATATACAGGAGATGCCCAGGTTATATCAGCTGTACATATATAATTATATACAGGAGATGTCCAGGTTATACCAGCTGTACATATATAATTATATACAGGAGATACCCAGGTTATACCAGCTGTACATATATAATTATATACAGGAGATGCCCAGGTTATACCAGCTGTACATATATAATTATATACAGGTTATACCAGCTGTACATATATAATTATATACAGGAGATACCCAGGTTATATCAGCTGTACATATATAATTATATACAGAGGATACCCAGGTTATATCAGCTGTAGATATATAATTATATACAGGAGATGCCCAGGTTATATCAGCTGTAAATATATAATTATATACAGGAGATGTCCAGGTTATACCAGCTGTACATATATAATTATATACAGGAGATACCCAGGTTATACCAGTTGTTCATATATAATTATATACAGAAGATGTCCAGGTTATACCAGCTGTACATATATAATTATACACAGGAGATGCCCAGGTTATACCAGCTGTACATATATAATTATATACAGGAGATGTCCAGGTTATACCAGCTGTACATATATAATTATATACAGGAGATATCCAGGTTATACCAGCTGTACATATATAATTATATATAGGAGATGTCCAGGTTATACCAGCTGTACATATATAATTATATACAGGAGATATCCAGGTTATACCAGCTGTACATATATAATTATATACAGGAGATACCCAGGTTATACCAGCTGTACATATATAATTATATACAGGAGATGCCCAGGTTATACCAGCTGTACATATATAATTATATACAGGAGATATCCAGGTTATACCAGCTGTACATATATAATTATATACAGGAGATACCCAGGTTATACCAGCTGTACATATATAATTATATACAGGAGATGCCCAGGTTATACCAGCTGTACATATATAATTATATACAGGAGATATCCAGGTTATACCAGCTGTACATATATAATTATATACAGGAGATACCCAGGTTACACCAGCTGTACATATATAATTATATAGGAGATGCCCAGGTTATATCAGCTGTACATATATAATTATATACAGGAGATGCCCAGGTTATATCAGCTGTACATATATAATTATATACAGGAGATATCCAGGTTAAACCAGCTGTACATATATAATTATATACAGGAGATACCCAGGTTACATCAGCTGTACATATATAATTATATACAGAGGATACCCAGGTTATATCAGCTGTAGATATATAATTATATACAGGAGATGCCCAGGTTATATCAGCTGTACATATATAATTATATACAGGCGATGTCCAGGTTATACCAGCTGTACATATATAATTATATACAGGAGATACCCAGGTTATACCAGTTGTACATATATAATTATATACAGAAGATGTCCAGGTTATATCAGCTGTACATATATAATTATATACAGGAGATACCCAGGTTATACCAGCTGTATATATAATTATATACAGGAGATGCCCAGGTTATACCAACTGTACGTATATAATTATATACAGGAGATATCCAGGTTATACCAGCTGTACATATATAATTATATACAGGAGATACCCAGGTTATATCAGCTGTACATATATAATTATATACAGAGGATACCCAGGTTATATCAGCTGTAGATATATAATTATATACAGGAGATGCCCAGGTTATATCAGCTGTACATATATAATTATATACAGGAGATGTCCAGGTTATACCAGCTGTACATATATAATTATATACAGGAGATACCCAGGTTATACCAGTTGTACATATATAATTATATACAGAAGATGTCCAGGTTATACCAGCTGTACATATATAATTATATACAGGAGATACCCAGGTTATACCAGCTGTACATATATAATTATATACAGGAGATGCCCAGGTTATACCAGCTGTACATATATAATTATATACAGGTTATACCAGCTGTACATATATAATTATATACAGGAGATACCCAGGTTACACCAGCTGTACATATATAATTATATAGGAGATGCCCAGGTTATATCAGCTGTACATATATAATCATATACAGGAGATGCCCAGGTTATATCAGCTGTACATATAAAATTATATACAGGAGATATCCAGGTTATACCAGCTGTACATATATAATTATATAAAGGAGATACCCAGGTTATATCAGCTGTACATATATAATTATATACAGGAGATGCCCAGGTTATACCAGCTGTACATATATAATTATATACAGGAGATGCCCAGGTTATACCAGCTGTACATATATAATTATATACAGGAGATACCCAGGTTACACCAGCTGTACATATATAATTATATAGGAGATGCCCAGGTTATATCAGCTGTACATATATAATTATATACAGGAGTTGCCCAGGTTATATCAGCTGTACATATATAATTATATACAGGAGATATCCAGGTTATACCAGCTGTACATATATAATTATATACAGGAGATACCCAGGTTATATCAGCTGTACATATATAATTATATACAGAGGATACCCAGGTTATATCAGCTGTAGATATATAATTATATACAGGAGATGCCCAGGTTATATCAGCTGTACATATATAATTATATACAGGAGATGTCCAGGTTATACCAGCTGTACATATATAATTATATACAGGAGATACCCAGGTTATACCAGTTGTACATATATAATTATATACAGAAGATGTCCAGGTTATATCAGCTGTACATATATAATTATATACAGGAGATACCCAGGTTATACCAGCTGTACATATATAATTATATACAGGAGATGCCCAGGTTATATCAGCTGTACATATATAATTATATACAGGAGATGTCCAGGTTATACCAGCTGTACATATATAATTATATACAGGAGATACCCAGGTTATACCAGCTGTACATATATAATTATATACAGGAGATGCCCAGGTTATACCAGCTGTACATATATAATTATATACAGGTTATACCAGCTGTACATATATAATTATATACAGGAGATACCCAGGTTATATCAGCTGTACATATATAATTATATACAGAGGATACCCAGGTTATATCAGCTGTAGATATATAATTATATACAGGAGATGCCCAGGTTATATCAGCTGTACATATATAATTATATACAGGAGATGTCCAGGTTATACCAGCTGTACATATATAATTATATACAGGAGATACCCAGGTTATACCAGTTGTTCATATATAATTATATACAGAAGATGTCCAGGTTATACCAGTTGTACATATATAATTATATACAGGAGATGTCCAGGTTATACCAGCTGTACATATATAATTATATACAGGAGATATCCAGGTTATACCAGCTGCACATATATAATTATATATAGGAGATGTCCAGGTTATACCAGCTGTACATATATAATTATATACAGGAGATATCCAGGTTATACCAGCTGTACATATATAATTATATACAGGAGATACCCAGGTTATACCAGCTGTACATATATAATTATATACAGGAGATGCCCAGGTTATACCAGCTGTACATATATAATTATATACAGGAGATATCCAGGTTATACCAGCTGTACATATATAATTATATACAGGAGATACCCAGGTTATACCAGCTGTACATATATAATTATATACAGGAGATGCCCAGGTTATACCAGCTGTACATATATAATTATATACAGGAGATATCCAGGTTATACCAGCTGTACATATATAATTATATACAGGAGATACCCAGGTTACACCAGCTGTACATATATAATTATATAGGAGATGCCGAGGTTATATCAGCTGTACATATATAATTATATACAGGAGATGCCCAGGTTATATCAGCTGTACATATATAATTATATACAGGAGATGCCCAGGTTATATCAGCTGTACATATATAATTATATACAGGAGATACCCAGGTTATACCAGCTGTACATATATAATTATATACAGAGGATACCCAGGTTATATCAGCTGTAGATATATAATTATATACAGGAGATGCCCAGGTTATATCAGCTGTACATATATAATTATATACAGGAGATGTCCAGGTAATACCAGCTGTACATATATAATTATATACAGGAGATACC
Organism: Phyllobates terribilis; assembly: GCF_046119375.1. NCBI lineage: Eukaryota > Metazoa > Chordata > Amphibia > Anura > Dendrobatidae > Phyllobates > Phyllobates terribilis. The sequence goes on from NW_027362770.1 coordinate 175,794,300, forward strand.
CAGGTTATACCAGCTATTCATATATAATTATATACAGGAGATGCCCAGGTTATACCAGCTGTACATATATAATTATATACAGGAGATACCCAGGTTATACCAGCTGTACATATATAATTATATACAGAAGATGTCCACGTTATACCAGCTGTACATATATAATTATATACAGGAGATATCCAGGTTATACCAGCTGTACATATATAATTATATACAGGAGATACCCAGGTTATACCAGCTGTACATATATAATTATATACAGGAGATACCCAGGTTATACCAGCTGTACATATATAATTATATACAGGAGATGCCCAGGTTATACCAGCTGTACTTATATAATTATATTCAGGAGATACCCAGGTTACACCAGCTGTACATATATAATTATATAGGAGATGCCCAGGTTATATCAGCTGTACATATATAATCATATACAGGAGATGCCCAGGTTATATCAGCTGTACATATAAAATTATATACAGGAGATATCCAGGTTATACCAGCTGTACATATATAATTATATACAGGAGATACCCAGGTTATATCAGCTGTACATATATAATTATATACAGGAGATGCCCAGGTTATACCAGCTGTACATATATAATTATATACAGGAGATGCCCAGGTTATACCAGCTGTACATATATAATTATATACAGGAGATACCCAGGTTACACCAGCTGTACATATATAATTATATAGGAGATGCCCAGGTTATATCAGCTGTACATATATAATTATATATAGGAGATGCCCAGGTTATATCAGCTGTACATATATAATTATATACAGGAGATATCCAGGTTATACCAGCTGTACATATATAATTATATACAGGAGATACCCAGGTTATATCAGCTGTACATATATAATTATATACAGAGGATACCCAGGTTATATCAGCTGTAGATATATAATTATATACAGGAGATGCCCAGGTTATATCAGCTGTACATATATAATTATAAACAGGAGATGTCCAGGTTATACCAGCTGTACATATATAATTATATACAGGAGATACCCAGGTTATACCAGTTGTACATATATAATTATATACAGAAGATGTCCAGGTTATATCAGCTGTACATATATAATTATATACAGGAGATACCCAGGTTATACCAGCTGTACATATATAATTATATACAGGAGATGCCCAGGTTATACCAGCTGTACATATATAATTATATACAGGAGATATCCAGGTTATACCAGCTGTACATATATAATTATATACAGGAGATACCCAGGTTATATCAGCTGTACATATATAATTATATACAGAGGATACCCAGGTTATATCAGCTGTAGATATATAATTATATACAGGAGATGCCCAGGTTATATCAGCTGTACATATATAATTATATACCGGAGATGTCCAGGTTATACCAGCTGTACATATATAATTATATACAGGAGATACCCAGGTTATACCAGTTGTACATATATAATTATATACAGAAGATGTCCAGGTTATACCAGCTGTACATATATAATTTTATACAGGAGATACCCAGGTTATACCAGCTGTACATATATAATTATATACAGGAGATGCCCAGGTTATATCAGCTGTACATATATAATTATATACAGGTTATACCAGCTGTACATATATAATTATATACAGGAGATACCCAGGTTACACCAGCTGTACATATATAATTATATAGGAGATGCCCAGGTTATATCAGCTGTACATATATAATCATATACAGGAGATGCCCAGGTTATATCAGCTGTACATATAAAATTATATACAGGAGATATCCAGGTTATACCAGCTGTACATATATAATTATATAAAGGAGATACCCAGGTTATATCAGCTGTACATATATAATTATATACAGGAGATGCCCAGGTTATACCAGCTGTACATATATAATTATATACAGGAGATGCCCAGGTTATACCAGCTGTACATATATAATTATATACAGGAGATACCCAGGTTACACCAGCTGTACATATATAATTATATAGGAGATGCCCAGGTTATATCAGCTGTACATATATAATTATATACAGGAGTTGCCCAGGTTATATCAGCTGTACATATATAATTATATACAGGAGATATCCAGGTTATACCAGCTGTACATATATAATTATATACAGGAGATACCCAGGTTATATCAGCTGTACATATATAATTATATACAGAGGATACCCAGGTTATATCAGCTGTAGATATATAATTATATACAGGAGATGCCCAGGTTATATCAGCTGTACATATATAATTATATACAGGAGATGTCCAGGTTATACCAGCTGTACATATATAATTATATACAGGAGATACCCAGGTTATACCAGTTGTACATATATAATTATATACAGAAGATGTCCAGGTTATATCAGCTGTACATATATAATTATATACAGGAGATACCCAGGTTATACCAGCTGTACATATATAATTATATACAGGAGATGTCCAGGTTATACCAGCTGTACATATATAATTATATACAGGAGATACCCAGGTTATATCAGCTGTACATATATAATTATATACAGAGGATACCCAGGTTATATCAGCTGTAGATATATAATTATATACAGGAGATGCCCAGGTTATATCAGCTGTACATATATAATTATATACAGGAGATGTCCAGGTTATACCAGCTGTACATATATAATTATATACAGGAGATACCCAGGTTATACCAGCTGTACATATATAATTATATACAGGAGATGCCCAGGTTATACCAGCTGTACATATATAATTATATACAGGTTATACCAGCTGTACATATATAATTATATACAGGAGATACCCAGGTTATATCAGCTGTACATATATAATTATATACAGAGGATACCCAGGTTATATCAGCTGTAGATATATAATTATATACAGGAGATGCCCAGGTTATATCAGCTGTACATATATAATTATATACAGGAGATGTCCAGGTTATACCAGCTGTACATATATAATTATATACAGGAGATACCCAGGTTATACCAGTTGTTCATATATAATTATATACAGAAGATGTCCAGGTTATACCAGCTGTACATATATAATTATACACAGGAGATGCCCAGGTTATACCAGCTGTACATATATAATTATATACAGGAGATGTCCAGGTTATACCAGCTGTACATATATAATTATATACAGGAGATATCCAGGTTATACCAGCTGTACATATATAATTATATATAGGAGATGTCCAGGTTATACCAGCTGTACATATATAATTATATACAGGAGATATCCAGGTTATACCAGCTGTACATATATAATTATATACAGGAGATACCCAGGTTATACCAGCTGTACATATATAATTATATACAGGAGATGCCCAGGTTATACCAGTTGTACATATATAATTATATACAGGAGATACCCAGGTTATACCAGCTGTACATATATAATTATATACAGGAGATGCCCAGGTTATACCAGCTGTACATATATAATTATATACAGGAGATATCCAGGTTATACCAGCTGTACATATATAATTATATACAGGAGATACCCAGGTTACACCAGCTGTACATATATAATTATATAGGAGATGCCGAGGTTATATCAGCTGTACATATATAATTATATACAGGAGATGCCCAGGTTATATCAGCTGTACATATATAATTATATACAGGAGATATCCAGGTTATACCAGCTGTACATATATAATTATATACAGGAGATACCCAGGTTATACCAGCTGTACATATATAATTATATACAGAGGATACCCAGGTTATATCAGCTGTAGATATATAATTATATACAGGAGATGCCCAGGTTATATCAGCTGTACATATATAATTATATACAGGAGATGTCCAGGTAATACCAGCTGTACATATATAATTATATACAGGAGATACCCAGGTTATACCAGCTATACATATATAATTATATACAGGAGATGCCCAGGTTATACCAGCTGTACATATATAATTATATACAGGAGATGCCCAGGTTATACCAGCTGTACATATATAATTATATACAGGAGATACCCAGGTTACACCAGCTGTACATATATAATTATATAGGAGATACCCAGGTTATATCAGCTGTACATATATAATTATATACAGGAGATGCCCAGGTTATATCAGCTGTACATATATAATTATATACAGGAGATATCCAGGTTATACCAGCTGTACATATATAATTATATACAGGAGATACCCAGGTTATATCAGCTGTACATATATAATTATATACAGAGGATACCCAGGTTATATCAGCTGTAGATATATAATTATATACAGGAGATGCCCAGGTTATATCAGCTGTACATATATAATTATATACAGGAGATGTCCAGGTTATACCAGCTGTACATATATAATTATATACAGGAGATACCCAGGTTATACCAGTTGTACATATATAATTATATACAGAAGATGTCCAGGTTATATCAGCTGTACATATATAATTATATACAGGAGATACCCAGGTTATACCAGCTGTACATATATAATTATATACAGGAGATGCCCAGGTTATACCAGCTGTACATATATAATTATATACAGGAGATATCCAGGTTATACCAGCTGTACATATATAATTATATACAGGAGATACCCAGGTTATATCAGCTGTACATATATAATTATATACAGAGGATACCCAGGTTATATCAGCTGTAGATATATAATTATATACAGGAGATGCCCAGGTTATATCAGCTGTAGATATATAATTATATACAGGAGATGCCCAGGTTATATCAGCTGTACATATATAATTATATACAGGAGATGTCCAGGTTATACCAGCTGTACATATATAATTATATACAGGAGATACCCAGGTTATACCAGTTGTACATATATAATTATATACAGAAGATGTCCAGGTTATATCAGCTGTACATATATAATTATATACAGGAGATACCCAGGTTATACCAGCTGTACATATATAATTATATACAGGAGATGCCCAGGTTATACCAGCTGTACATATATAATTATATACAGGAGATATCCAGGTTATACCAGCTGTACATATATAATTATATACAGGAGATACCCAGGTTATATCAGCTGTACATATATAATTATATACAGAGGATACCCAGGTTATATCAGCTGTAGATATATAATTATATACAGGAGATGCCCAGGTTATATCAGCTGTACATATATAATTATATACAGGAGATGTCCAGGTTATACCAGCTGTACATATATAATTATATACAGGAGATACCCAGGTTATACCAGTTGTACATATATAATTATATACAGAAGATGTCCAGGTTATACCAGCTGTACATATATAATTATATACAGGAGATACCCAGGTTATACCAGCTGTACATATATAATTATATACAGGAGATGCCCAGGTTATACCAGCTGTACATATATAATTATATACAGGTTATACCAGCTGTACATATATAATTATATACAGGAGATACCCAGGTTATATCAGCTGTACATATATAATTATATACAGAGGATACCCAGGTTATATCAGCTGTAGATATATAATTATATACAGGAGATGCCCAGGTTATATCAGCTGTACATATATAATTATATACAGGAGATGTCCAGGTTATACCAGCTGTACATATATAATTATATACAGGAGATACCCAGGTTATACCAGTTGTACATATATAATTATATACAGAAGATGTCCAGGTTATACCAGCTGTACATATATAATTATACACAGGAGATGCCCAGGTTATACCAGCTGTACATATATAATTATATACAGGAGATATCCAGGTTATACAAGCTGTACATATATAATTATATACAGGAGATGTCCAGGTTATACCAGCTGTACATATATAATTATATACAGGAGATATCCAGGTTATACCAGCTGTACATATATAATTATATACAGGAGATGTCCAGGTTATACCAGCTGTACATATATAATTATATACAGAGGATACCCAGGTTATACCAGCTGTACATATATAATTATATACAGGAGATGTCCAGGTTATACCAGCTGTACATATAGAATTATATACAGGAGATGTCCAGGTTATACCAGCTGTACATATATAATTATATACAGGAGATACCCAGGTTATACCAGCTATACATATATAATTATATACAGGAGATGCCCAGGTTATACCAGCTGTACATATATAATTATATACAGGAGATATCCAGGTTATACCAGCTGTACATATATAATTATATACAGGAGATACCCAGGTTATACCAGCTATACATATATAATTATATACAGGAGATGCCCAGGTTATACCAGCTGTACATATATAATTATATACAGGAGATATCCAGGTTATTACCAGCTGTACATATATAATTATATACAGGAGATACCCAGGTTATACCAGCTATACATATATAATTATATACAGGAGATGCCCAGGTTATATCAGCTGTACATATATAATTATATACAGGAGATACCCAGGTTATACCAGCTGTACATATATAATTATATACAGAAGATGTCCACGTTATACCAGCTGTACATATATAATTATATACACGAGATACCCAGGTTATACCAGCTGTACATATATAATTATATACAGGAGATACCCAGGTTATACCAGCTGTACATATATAATTATGTGAGGAGACGTCCATTGTTTACACTTGTTAATGAGATATCACCGGAATAAAGACACCTTTGTTCATAAGAAAAACTGTATTTCCTGTTCTTATACAAGAAGGGCGGAAGCAAATGATGCCACTCAGAAAACATACACATGTATGTTCTTTTTTTAAAAACTTTTTACCCCCCTGTCACAAATTAGTGACAAAATGTTCTGCCAAATATTGGGGGTGGATCATCATCATCGGGTCTGAAAGGAAGAAAATCCAGATAATTAGCGGAGGAGCCGCGTGACTGCAGACCGGCACATCTCCTACAATTCATTCAAAATTGGTTTTAGAACAGTTTGAGCTGCAGTCTGAGGTCCAGGAGAAGAGGGTATATATGTAGTGGCATGTAAAAGTTTGGGCACCCTGCATGGTTAGTACCTAGTAGCGCCCCCTTTTGAAAGTATCACCGCTTGTAAACGCTTTTTGTAGCCAGACAAGAGTCTTTCAATTCTTGTTTGAGGGATTTTCATCCATTTTTCCTTAGAAGAGTCTTCCAGTTCTGTGAGATTCCTGGGTCGTCTTGCATGTACTGCTATTTTGAGGTCTAGCCACAGATTTTCAATGATGTTCAGATCATGGGACTGTGAGGGCCATTGTAAAACCTTCAGCTTGCGCCTTTGAGGTTGTCTATTGTGGATTTTGATGTGTGTTTAGGATCATTATCTATTTGTAGAATCCTCTTTTCAGCTTCAGCTTTTTTTACAGATGGTATTATGCTTGCATCAAGAATTTGTTGAAATTTCATTAAATCCATTCTTCCTTCTAAATGTTCCCTGTGCCATTGGCTGCAACACAACCCCAAAGAATTGTTTAACCCCCACCATGCTTAATGGTTGGCAAGATGTTCTTTTCCTGAAATTCTGTGCCCTTTTCTCTCCACACATACGTTTGATCATTGTGAACAAAGAGTTCTATTTTAACCTCATCGGTCCACAGGACTTGTTTCCAAAATGCATCAGGCTTGTTCAGATGATCTTTTGCAGACTTCTGACGCTGAATTTTATGGTGAGGACACAGGAGAGGTTTTCTTCTGATGACTCTTCCATGAAGGCCATATTTGTGCAGGTGTCTCTGAACAGTAGAACAATATGACACAACTCCAGAGTCTGCTAAATCTTTCTGAAGGTCTTTTGGAGTCAAGCAGGGTATTCTGATTTGCTCTCATTGAAATTTTGCTTGGTCTTCCAGACCTTATCTTCACCTCGACTGTTCCTATTAACTGCTATTTCTTAATTATATTTCGAACTGAGGAAAGGGCAACTTGAAAATGCTTTGCTATCTTCTTCTGCTTTGTGGACCTCCACCATTTTCATTTTCAGAGTGTTCGAGAACTGCTTAGAAGGACCCATATCTGCTGGTTTTTGGCACAAGGTTAGAGGAGGTTGAGGTTTTATAAAGCTGGAAATTTGCATCACTGGCCTTTCCTAACAATGATAGTGAACAAGCCATAACCCTAACAGGCTAATTAAGGTTCGAAACCTTGGTCAAAGTTATCTGAGCACACAAATCCCCAAGGGTGCCCAAACTTTTGCATCGGCCCATTTTTGTAATTTTTAAATTGTAAAACATGTTTTTTTTTTGTCTAAAATACAAAGGAAATGTGTCATCTGTAACTTCAGCCCTTTTTCGAGATCATTTCATCTTCAACTTGCTTAACTGTTCACAATAACAGTAATTTTGACCAGGGGTGCACAAACTTTTACATGCCACTGTAAGGGTTAGTGAGTGATGTTCCAGCCTTTTCCAGCTTCTGGTGTCTCTATCTCACTTCCGAGATATTATGAAAGTTGTTTCCCTCTTGGAGGGAGTTGTTTAGCTCTTGGAGAAATTATTAACTCAAAGGTTCACTTACTTTTTCTCCCTGCCCTGCAGTTATTTACTTAGTAGAAGACATGAACTATATACGTCTCTGTGAGGATTGTTCTTAGTTCGGGTATAAAAGTATTGGGAGGTTTGTGTTAAACCCTTGCATAAAACTTACCATACACATAAAATAAAAGTTGGTTGTGATGTCACAGTACAGGGATAATGCACACAAAGATATCAATGTCAAAGCACAGGGATAATGTGCACAGTGATGTCACAATATAGGGATAATGCACACAGTGATATTTCAGTACAGGATAATACACACAGTGATGTCACAGTACAGGGATAATACACACAGTGATGTCACAGTACAGGGATAATAAACACAGTGATGTCACAGTACAGGGATAATAAACACAGTGATGTCACAGTACTGGGATAATACACACAGTGATGTCACAGTACAGGGATAATGCACACAGTGATGTCACAGTACAGGGATAATAAACACAGTGATGTCACAGTACTGGGATAATACACACAGTGATGTCACAGTACAGGGATAATGCACACAGTAATGTCACAGTACAGGGATAATGCACATAGTGATGTCACAGTACAGGGATAATAAACACAGTGATGTCACAGTACAGGGATAATAAACACAGTGATGTCACAGTACTGGGATAATACACACAGTAATGTCACAGTACAGGGATAATGCACATAGTGATGTCACAGTACAGAGATAATGCACACAGTTATGTCACAGTACAGAGATAATACACACAGTGATGTCACAGTACAGGGATAATAAACACAGTGATGTCACAGTACAGAGATAATACACACAGTAATGTCACAGTACAGGGATAATACACACAGTAATGTCACAGTACAGAGATAATTCACACAATTATGTCACAGTACAGAGATAATGCACACAGTTATGTCATAGTATAGGGATAATAAACACAGTGATGTCACAGTACAGAGATAATGCACACAGCGATGTCACAGTACAGGGATAATACACACAGTGATGTCACAGTACAGGGATAATGCACACAGTGATGTCACAGTACAGGGATAATGCACATAGTGATGTCACAGTACAGGGATAATACACACAGTGATGTCACAGTACAGGGATAATGCACACAGTGATGTCACAGTACAGGGATAATACACACAGTGATGTCACAGTACAGTGATAATGCACACAGTGATGTCACAGTACAGGGATAATGCACATAGTGATGTCACAGTACAGAGATAATACACACAGTGATGTCACAGTACAGGGATAATGCACACAGTGATGTCACAGTACAGGGATAATACACACAGCGATGTCACAGTACAGAGATAATGCACACAGTGATGTCACAGTACAGGGATAATACACACAGTGATGTCACAGTACAGGGATAATGCACACAGTGATGTCACAGTACAGGGATAATGCACATAGTGATGTCACAGTACAGAGATAATACACACAGTGATGTCACAGTACAGGGATAATGCACACAGTGATGTCACAGTACAGGGATAATACACACAGCGATGTCACAGTACAGAGATAATGCACACAGTGATGTCACAGTACAGGGATAATACACACAGTGATGTCACAGTACAGGGATAATGCACACAGTGATGTCACAGTGCAGGGATAATGCACACAGTGATGTCACAGTACAGGGATAATGCACACAGTGATGTCACAGTACAGGGATAATGCACACAGTGATGTCACAGTGTGGCACCCCAGGGGTCTGGTTGCCACAGTGATAGAGATATTACGCCTGAGAGCAGGTGGGAGGTCCTTTGGTCAGGGATCCTGTGCATGCCACACCTCCTGCCCAGTCTTGGGAGGGGAAGGACTTCTCCTATATAAACCTGGGGCTGAGGCAGGGTAGGGAGTTCTGAGAGAAGAAGACAGGGAGCAGAGCTGCTCTATGGGCTCTGCTCCACAGGCAGGCCATGTCCAGGGGCCTGAGCCTGGAGACAAGGAGAGTGGAGACAAGAAGCAGCATAGGAAACAGCAGACTTACAAGGAGTCAGGGGCTGGCAGCTGCAGAGCTTGCCCTGACTAAGAAGATTCTTTACCGGACCCGGAGTCCGAGGCTGTGGGGACTAACTCCTACCCAGCAGCAGAATCCGTCAGGCAGGGGATTTCAGGTCCCCTGGCCCAGAAGCCCGAAGGCACGGTCACACGCGTGGGACCAGCACCGCCATCGTGGAGCGGAAGCCATTAGAAGGCCCCGAGTCACCGGCCATACGGGTGAGCACCACACGGTACACTCAGGGACGTGGGCTACTTATATCAGCTTCTAGCAAGGTAGCCAGAAGAGTACAGTCAGTTTGGGAGGCCTACAACTACGCCTGGCCAGGGGAGATCCCATCTGCTCAAAGACTGACCAGGCCCCGTTTGCTAGCAAGTACTCCGGGAGGGTCTGTCGTTGTTACCAGTAAAGACCCTGAACTACACCGTACCGTCTCTGAGTGGTTCCTGCTACCCCCATCCTCCACGTCGGCTGCCCTGAGGCCATACCCCTCCCGTTGGGGGTTATACTATCACGCTGCACAATCCTACCACCGGCCTCAGCGGTCTGCCCTGCAGCAGCAGCTTCCTGGCTGCACTCAACGGGTGGCGTAGTCATCAACTATTTACTACTAATAGACTGCCGTCTAGTTTGACTCCCTGGGCACGGACCGGGTCACCGCCACGAGACTACAACCCTCCACTGATCCGGCTCCGGGTAGGCTCCCGCGTGCGCAACGCAGCACGACACCGGCCCAGGGGCGCGTCAACTTTGGCGTAGTCGGCAGGATTTCGTGCCCGCAACCACCGGGTACTGCGTGCCTGAAAAGCAAAGACTGTTCAAACTTACCAGTGGTGAAGGTTTCCCGCCATCCGGCGCCATCTTCTACCTTCTTCCCGCCATCCGCGAAGTTTTCCCGCCGTTGGACGCCATCTTGGGGACGCCGCGCGGGAAGAAGAGGGGCGTGGACTCCGAAAGCGCGCGAGAACTGAAGCCCCGCCTCACGTCCGGACGTTGCGTAAGGTCCTGGAAGGAGCCCAGCAGACGCCGACGTCACAGGAGCGCGACGGAAGGTCCTCAACCCTGACGATTGACTGCGGAGCCGCGGCCTACGGAAGAGGATCTCCGGAAGGTAGGCCACGGTCCACTAGGGGGGAGGAGGACACCAGGAACGGACAGCAAGATGGCGGACCGGCAGCAGACTAAGCTGCCCAGCATCGGCAGTGCCCCAGTCGTCGCCGGCACCGACCAGCGCCGGAAGAAGACGCGTGATGCAGGAGCGGTCGCGGGAGCAGGTAAGAGGAGTCTCCCTGTCCCGGACGCTGCCAGCGTCAGCCTGCTCCCGGGCCCCCTGGTGGAGCCGCCGATTCCGGGCGCTGCAGACACCGACCTGCTCCAGCCCCCGCAACAAGCCCTGCGGCCAAGCCCTCCAGCCCTGGGCACTACCACCACCAGCCCGCGCCCAGGCCCAAAGTTGCACCCTCTGACCCCGGGCGTCATCAACGGCGACCCTCTCCACGCCTGGTCGCAAGGCCTGAACTCCCCAGGTGCAAAAGGACTGTACGCCCTCCACGTTAACCAAGGAGGAGCTGCAGTACTACCAATACGAGGAAAGCCAAGAGGACCCGGACGGGTCTGAAGCCTACACACAAGAAGGAGCAGGAGGACGCCGTCGTTGAGTACGGTAGAGAAGAGACTGTATATAGTTGCCCGTAGGGGTACCAAAAAAAAACTGTTGCTGCTTAAAATATGTTCCCCGTTGGGACAAAAGAGTGAACGGTTCCCGTGTGTCCCCTATCCTTAACCAGGCTGAGGACTGTGAGCAGCCATCCCATCTCCCCACAGGCTGAGGACTGTGAGCAGCCAATCCTTATCCCCACTGGCCGAGGACTGAGAGCGGCCATATCTTGTAAATATTATGTGTTTCCAGTTATTTATAGGAGTCCTTGGTGGATTTACCGGGAATCCTTTGTACAGTTAGTGGAGCGTAACCCAGGATGGACTAAAAGACTGTTAAGGACTCGGGGTAGGACAGACCCCTACCTGGTTACGTCTCCCTGTTTTGGTGAAATGGACACCTTGCTTTCTTCAAAGACTGCACCCGGTTACGGACACGCCGTGACCAGCTTTATGCGTTTCCTTATTGTAATGTTATTGTTATACTTTGTTATGTTTTTCTAAATGTGTTTAGTCCCGGAGTACTAAATTTCACTAGGGGGGAATGTGGCACCCCAGGGGTCTGGTTGCCACAGTGATAGAGATATTACGTCTGAGAGCAGGTGGGAGGTCCTTTGGTCAGGGATCCTGTGCATGCCACACCTCCTGCCCAGTCTTGGGAGGGGAAGGACTTCTCCTATATAAACCTGGGGCTGAGGCAGGGTAGGGAGTTCTGAGAGAAGAAGACAGGGAGCAGAGCTGCTCTATGGGCTCTGCTCCACAGGCAGGCCCTGTCCAGGGGCCTGAGCCTGGAGACAAGGAGAGTGGAGACAAGAAGCAGCATAGGAAACAGCAGACTTACAAGGAGTCAGGGGCTGGCAGCTGCAGAGCTTGCCCTGACTAAGAAGATTCTTTACCGGACCCGGAGTCCGAGGCTGTGGGGACTAACTCCTACCCAGCAGCAGAATCCGTCAGGCAGGGGATTTCAGGTCCCCTGGCCCAGAAGCCCGAAGGCACGGTCACACGCGTGGGACCAGCACCGCCATCGTGGAGCGGAAGCCATTAGAAGGCCCCGAGTCACCGGCCATACGGGTGAGCACCACACGGTACACTCAGGGACGTGGGCTACTTATATCAGCTTCTAGCAAGGTAGCCAGAAGAGTACAGTCAGTTTGGGAGGCCTACAACTACGCCTGGCCAGGGGAGATCCCATCTGCTCAAAGACTGACCAGGCCCCGTTTGCTAGCAAGTACTCCGGGAGGGTCTGTCGTTGTTACCAGTAAAGACCCTGAACTACACCGTACCGTCTCTGAGTGGTTCCTGCTACCCCCATCCTCCACGTCGGCTGCCCTGAGGCCATACCCCTCCCGTTGGGGGTTATACTATCACGCTGCACAATCCTACCACCGGCCTCAGCGGTCTGCCCTGCAGCAGCAGCTTCCTGGCTGCACTCAACGGGTGGCGTAGTCATCAACTATTTACTACTAATAGACTGCCGTCTAGTTTGACTCCCTGGGCACGGACCGGGTCACCGCCACGAGACTACAACCCTCCACTGATCCGGCTCCGGGTAGGCTCCCGCGTGCGCAACGCAGCACGACACCGGCCCAGGGGCGCGTCAACAGTACAGGGATAATACACACAGTGATGTCTAATTAGAAGCTCTATGGTCCCAATGCAAAATCTGTAGCGGGATCCCACCTACCATATGACATTTATAACACTGGTGTCATCCTATATGACAGAGGGGTCTTTAGGCCTCCGCAGGTGCTAATTCTGCCCCTCTGTAGCTGTATCTCCAAATTTGCACCCCTTTTACCAATGTCAGACTTGGGTTCCCCTCAATTGTCGGCCTCCAGTTGTATGCAGTCAGTGTTTTTCAGGATTTCTGGACCACTAGGTGGCAGCCTATAGGATCTCGGCTTCATTAACCCTTCTCCATAATACCAGGAAGAGACGGTCCCTCAGCAAATTAGGATGAGATTGTGATAATTCCTCTCACATGAGTCTCAGAGAAGATCCCAGCCCCCCGGAGCCGCGTCCCAGTGCATGTGGCAGGATACAGCAGAGCTGACGGGTCGCTGCCCGGAGGAGGATGATGATGATGATGATGATGGCCGCTGAGGGGCTCATGGGCTACAACGGCCCGGACAAGACACCATTCAAGGCAAGTCCCATTAATTCTAAGGGGGCGCCACATCTTCTCTCTCTGTATATTCATTTTTCACCATTTTTCTCCATCTCTTCTTGCTGTCAGTGAATAGAAAACTGTTCTTCCTTCCATCAAAAAACCTCTACAGACTTGATATTTCTCACAGCTGAGGGTTTGTTACCATTGTATCCACTGTGGACAGTCCTATGGTAGCTAAAGCTATACGCATCAGCAGTGCTGATTGTTTGCTACAATGTGTCTGCTCACAGCTGAGGGTTTGTGACACTGTCTCGGTGTAGCTAAGAAAGATAAAAAAAAAATTGTTCCTACATCTCTGCTTTCTAGCTTGAATAGAACCTAATAGAAGTGTAAGCTCTTGAGCCAGCAGGTGGCAGTATTGCAGCGCTATATATGAAGTCAGATCCCTTTTATTATCATGCCGCCGGCCCTTTAACTATGGGCTAAAAATTTTGCTGCTGAATACAGATGAAATATGTTACTGCTTATCTCCCACTCCAGAAAGCCCACCCAACACTGCCCCCTAGAACTGTTTAAGGCTTTTTCCTAATTAAATCATCCCTTAAAGGGACGGCGTCAAATTTGCTAATTCCTTTTGGATTTGATTTCTGGGAAAGCAGAAACGAGCGAGATCTCCTGATCGGGTTCACAGAACTGAGGGTAACCCCTGTGCCACATAAGAAGACCCCAGTATTATAAATGGCGCATAGCAGGTGGGAGGGGGGCACATTTGTAAAGTTTGCTTAGGGGCCAAGAACTTGGACAGGTTCTCTTTAAGAGAGGATTGATCAGTAATAAAAATAATACCGCCATCATGCGGTACCCCTTTAAGTCCCTACCAAATCTTCTCACCACTCCCTAAATGAGTTGTGCCAATTCTGTGTAGTGACGGCCGGGTACAGGCGATGACTGGGGAGGATCTGATTGAGCTCTGCTGATTTACATAAGTCTCACACTTTGTCTCCTTCCTTCATTACTCATTGACTTGTGATGTTGGGAAACCTGCAGACCTCAGTGAGGCGTTAGTGAGCCGGCGCCTTGTGCCACCTTGGGATGGGCAGGTAACTCCGCAGAGCTCAGTCTATCACCTGCAACCGGAGAGATGGAGAGCGGCAGCAGCGTAGACAACCCGGCATTCCAGGTCAGAACCATGGGTCACCCTTGTAACATATGGACATTTATTTTCGGGAAAAAGGGGCACTCTGTATATATTATCTGGTAAATCAGGGTCATTGGCCCCTTACATACCCGCCTAGACCATGTTGGGTTTTTTATCTATAGGATTATTCCCAAAATAACAAGTTATTCCCTTTCCATTGGATTGAAGTTTCACTTTTGTAAAGGGACAATATGGCTACATTTTTTGGGCACTTTTTGGTCTGCCATGTGTTCACTACATGGCTGCATTATTTGGGCACTACATTTGTCTGTTATCTGTTCACTACATGATACTTTTGTATAGGGAACTATATGCCTGTATTATTTGATCACTGTATGGTATAACAGTTTGTTTTCACTGTTTGGCACTTTGTAAGGGGACTATATGGCTGCATTATGTGGCTTCATTATTTACGCGCTACATTAGTCTGTCATGTGTTCACTGAGTGATAATTTTGAATAGGGCACTATATTCCTGTACTATTTGAGCACTGTATGGTATAACAATTTGTTTTCACTGTTTGGCACTTTGTAAGGGGACTATATGGCTGATTTATTTAGGCACTTTTTGGTTTGTCATGTGTTCACTCTACGTCTGCATTATTTGGGCACTGAATGGTCTGTAATGTGTTCAATGAGTGATATTTTTATATAGAGCATTATATGGCTGTATTATTTGGCACTGTATGGTATAATAATAATAATAATAATAATAGTTTATTTTTATAGCGCCAACATATTCCGCAGCACTTTACAAATTTTAGGGGGGACTTATACAGACAATACAGAATAAGCATATCTCATATCGAACGGAGTGAGGGCCCTGCTCGCGAGCTTACAGTCTATGAGGAAGTGGGGGAGACACAAAAGGTAAAAAGTACATATATTGTATAATGCAGCCTTGATATACTGAATAGGATAAATAATAATACATGGACTGGTCGCCAGCCAGTATGTGTGCAGTCCTGACAGAGGCTTTTATGTGCATGGTTGGTTTGAACCCGAAGTTGAAGAAGATTTTAATATGGGGGAAAGCTGGGATGGACAGAGTGTGTTTAGGTGATACGCCAGTCTAAAGAAATGTGTTTTTAGGGTTCGCTTGAAACTGTGGGTATTGGGAATTAATCGAACTGTCCTGGGTAGTGCATTCCAGAGAATTGGCGCAGCACGCGAGAAATCTTGGAGACGGGAGTGGGAAGTTCGGATTATGGAGGATTTTAGTTTCAAGTCATTTGCAGAACAGAGGGCACGTGTAGGGTGGTAGACTGAGACAAGGGAGGAGATGTAGGGGGGTACTGAAGCATGGAGCGCTTTGTGGGTAAGCGTGATAAGTTTAAAACGAACTCTATATTGGATGGGCAACCAATGCAATGACTGGCACAGGGAAGAGGCATCTGAGTAGCGGTTGGCGAGGAATATGATCCTGGCTGCTGCGTTCAGGACGGATTGGAGAGGGGAGAGTTTAGTAAGAGGGAGACCGATTAGTAGAGCGTTGCAATAGTCAAGACGAGAATGAATAAGAGCGACAGTAAGAGTTTTTGCCGAGTCAAAGGTGAGAAAAGTCCTGATTCTTGAGATGTTTTTGAGGTGTAGATGACATGAACGAGCGAGTGATTTGATGTGAGGAGTGAAAGAAACATCTGAATAACAGTTTGTCTTCACTGTTTGGCACTTTGTAAGGGGACTATATGGCTGCTTTATTTGACACTTTATGGTCTGCCATGTGTTTACTATATGGCTGCATTATTTGGGCACTGCATGGTCTGTTACAGTTATGTGTTCACTGTGTGAATGTAGGGCACTATACGGCTGTATTATTTGGGCACTGTATGGTATAACAGTTTGTTTTCACTGTTTGGCACTTTGTAAGGAGACTATATGGCAGTATTATTTGGGGACTGTGCTTCATCAGAGAAAATAACTTTGCAGGAAGTACAGGGATCACACTGCAGAGGACGGGGGTACTCTGATGGAGCCCCTTCAGACTGTTTGGAAGAATGATTGTCTGGAGAAGAATATTTGAGCATCTTCTCCCAACGATCCAGGAGCAATTAATGATGAATGAGGCTTTTTCCAGCAGGATGGAGACCAGGTCACAAGGAAAAAGGGATAACAAAACATTCACATTTTGGGTCCATGGCCGGGAAATTACCCAAATCTTGATCCCATTGAGAACTTGCAATCAATCCTCAAAAAGCGGAGGACAAACCAAAATTGAAAAAAGATAACAAAGAATACAAAGAGTAATAAAAGCATAAAGGAAAAGGGTGGACTACAATAACCAGAAACATCATCGAAAAGAAGATTAGTGCAAAACAGAGTTTCCTCTGATTTAGTTATTCCCAGCACAGTAACTATAAGAAGGGTGAATCCTCCATAACTAGAGCAAAGAAAGCTTCACAATCATAGTAGAAAGGATTCTTTACTGTAAGAGAAGTGAGACTGTGAAACTCTGAGCTGGAGGAAGCTGTAAATGTGTAATAATATTATAACTCAGCGTTACTAAATTACTGGAGATGATTCTGATTTGAAGTGTGGAAATACAATTTTTCTCATCTTAAGCCAAAAGTTATTTGGGATTTTTTTTTAAATCTCTTTAAGGCGAGGGCCACACAGCGACATCGCACTACTACAATTCTCTAAAAAGTGGGCATTAATGTAATGTATGTACACAGTGACTGCACAAGCAGAATAGTGAGTGCAGCTCTGGAGTATAATACAGGATGTAACTCTGGATCAGTACAGGATCAGTAATGTAATGTATGTACACAGTGACTGCACCAGCAGAATAGTGAGTGCAGCTCTGGAGTATAATACAGGAGGTAACTCAGGATCAGTAATGTATGTACACAGTGACTGCACCAGCAGAATAGTGAGTGCAGCTCTGGAGTATAATACAGGATGTAACTCAGGATCAGTAATGTAATGTATGTACACAGTGACTGCACCAGCAGAATAGTGAATGCAGCTCTGGAGTATAATACAGGATGTAACTCAGGATCAGTAATGTAATGTATGTACACAATGACTGCACCAGCAGAATAGTGAGTGCAGCTCTGGAGTATAATACAGGATGTAACTCAGGATCAGTAATGTAATGTATGTACACAGTGACTGCACCAGCAGAATAGTGAATGCAGCTCTGGAGTATAATACAGGATGTAACTCAGGATCAGTAATGTAATGTATGTACACAATGACTGCACCAGCAGAATAGTGGGTGCAGCTCTGGAGTATAATACAGGATGTAACTCAGGATCAGTAATGTAATGTATGTACACAGTGACTGCACCAGCAGAATAGTGAGTGCAGCTCTGGGGTGTAATACAGGATGTAACTCAGGATCAGTAATGCAATGTATGTACACAGTGACTGCACCAGCAGAATAGTGAGTGCAGCTCTGGAGTATAATACAGGATGTAACTCAGGATCAGTAATGTAATGTATGTACTCAGTGACTGCACCAGCAGAATAGTGAGTGCAGCTCTGGAGTATAATACAGGATAAGTAATGTAATGTATGTACACTGTGACTGCACCAGCAGAATAGTGAGTGCAGCTCTGGAGTATAATACAGGATAATTAATGTAATGTATGTACACTGTGACTGCACCAGCAGAATAGTGAGTGCAGCTCTGGAGTATAATACAGGATGTAACTCAGGATCAGTAATGTAATGTATGTACATGTGGCTGCACCAGCAGAATAGTGAGAGCAGCTCTGGAGGATAATACAGAATGTAACTCAGATCAGTAATGTAATGTATGTACACACTGACTGCACCAGCAGAATAGTGAGTGCAGCTCTGGAGTATAATACAGGATGAAACTTAATTTTCATTTACAGTGCAAAACGCTCGTTCATCGGGTAAAATGAAATTTTGCGCTGAAGAAAAGATCCTCGTTCTCAGCAGTGCATTAACCTGTTTAAACAAGACTCGCACTGCCAAGTACTATGGCAGCCTGTGCTCGCTGAGTTATCCATAATAGATCACTCAGTGCTCACTGTTTACTGCGGTTTTGCTGTATAAATAGACTGTTAAACAACCACCGATCGGTAAAGGTTTACTGATCTGCAGTCAATCATTGCTGCCGGTGGTCCGAATTTGTTCTCCCATATAGAATATGTAGAAATCCTGCACCGTGTGAAGTTATTGCACAATAGCATGGGGGCTGGAACAGATTTAGTTTTCATCTGATTAATGCTTCCTGAAATTAGTGTCACTTAGTGTCAACTCATCAATCATTAATCATTATAATAAACCTCGGAGCTGCTGCTCCTCCCTGTGAGTAAAGAATTCTTTACTGTAAGAGGAGTGAAAACCGCTGTCTGTCATCATTGTAGAAAGGATTCTTTACTGTAAGAAGTGAAAACCGCTGTCTGTCATCATTGTAGAAAGGATTCTTTACTGTAAGAGAAGTGAAAACCGCTGTCTGTCATCATTGTAGAAAGGATTCTTTACTGTAAGAGAAGTGAAAACCGCTGTCTGTCATCATTGTAGAAAGAATTCTTTACTGTAAGAAGTGAAAACCGCTGTCTGTCATCATTGTAGAAAGGATTCTTTACTGTAAGAGAAGTGAAAACCGCTGTCTGTCATCATTGTAGAAAGGATTCTTTACTGTAAGAAGTGAAAACCGCTGTCTGTCATCATTGTAGAAAGGATTCTTTACTGCAAGAAGTGAAAACCGCTGTCTGTCATCAATGTAGAAAGGATTCTTTACTGTAAGAGAAGTGAAAACCACTGTCTGTGATCAATGTAGAAAGAATTCTTTACTGTAAGAAATGAAAACCGCTGTCTGTTCATCATTGTTGAAAGAGTTCTTTACTGTAAGAGAAGTGAAAACCGCTGTCTGTTCATCATTGTAGAAAGAGTTCTTTACTGTAAGAAGTGAAAACCGCTGTCTGTCATCAATGTAGAAAGGATTCTTTACTGTAAGAGAAGTGAAAACCGCTGTCTGTCATCAATGTAGAAGGGATTCTTTACTGTAAGAAGTGAAAACCGCTGTCTGTCATCAATGTAGAAAGGATTCTTTACTGTAAGAGAAGAGAAAACCGCTGTCTGTCATCAATGTAGAAAGAATTCTTTACTGTAAGAAGTGAAAACCGCTGTCTGTTCATCATTGTAGAAAGAATTCTTTACTGTAAGAAGGGAAAACCGCTGTCTGTCATTGTAGAAAGGATTCTTTACTGTAAGAGAAGTGAAAACCGCTGTCTGTCATCATTGTAGAAAGGATTCTTTACTGTAAGAAGTGAAAACCGCTGTCTGTCATCAATGTAGAAAGGATTCTTTACTGTAAGAGAAGTGAAAACCACTGTCTGTGATCAATGTAGAAAGAATTCTTTACTGTAAGAAATGAAAACCGCTGTCTGTTCATCATTGTAGAAAGAGTTCTTTACTGTAAGAGAAGTGAAAACCGCTGTCTGTCATCAATGTAGAAAGGATTCTTTACTGTAAGAGAAGTGAAACTGTAAAATTATCTGCTGGAGGGGAATCCTGCATAGATCCCTACTGGGAATGGGACTTTTTTCTCTAAGGGCCCCAAAAAGCTGAACTTTTTGTTACCGTTTAGATCAGGAAGAGCAGCTCTGGAGCACAAACTGCAGCTGTAACAAGTAAGAGCGCAATGTGTAGGATTTTTTTTACACCGAAAATCAAAGTTTCTTCTCTTTGACAGATAGAAGATGTCAATCATTATAACGTCACGTCTTCATCCGATACAAAACCCCCCTGCCAAGAAAAGACGAAAATCAGTCCGAGCGACGACGACAGGCACAAGTTGGCGTATATGGTGACGGACGTGCCCCCCTGGTACTTGTGCATCTTCTTGGGCATTCAGGTAATTGGGGGGGGGGGTCGACCAATCCGATGGCGGCCATATTGGTTGGCCGCCATTTTTCTCCACCCATTGACTTTTTTTTTTGTCCCTGCTTTCGCAGCATTACTTGACCGCCCTCGGGGGGATCGTCGCTATTCCATTGATCCTATCCAAAGACTTGTGCTTGACCCACGACCCCTTGACCCAAAGTCACCTAATCAGCACCATCTTTTTCGTCTCCGGGATTTGCACCCTCCTACAAGTTCTCTTCGGGGTCAGGTAAGCTCATAGAAGAGACGGCGCCATCCATGTATCCGTTCACTTCAATGAGGCTGAGTTTTAATACCAGAAACGACCTATCGCTAAGGGTGGCGCTGTTTCTGAAGGAAAACGGACATTTTTTTTTTTTTAATTCTGGACAACCCCTTTAAGACTAAATGATCTTGGATGCACAGTCCTCCGCGTTGGTGGTGTTTTGGAAGGCGTTGGCTAATTTGTCAGATTTTCAATTTGAGAGTCAAGAAAAGCCATGAAACACTTTAATTGGATTATTGGCGGACATATTTGTTATTCAAACCAATCACAGCGCAGCTTTCATCTTTCAAAAGCCTTCTCAGAAATTAAAGCTGCACCGTGATTGGTTGCTATGGACAATGTCTTAAATCTGTCTTTAGTATCTCACTGTTTTACAACCATAAACATATATATATTCTTTCTCTTCAAGTCATAAAAGTAGATAGATAACAGATATGTTACGCCGAAAAATAACAAAATGGAGCGTCCTCTTATCTCCTGTTATCTGTTGTGTCTAGGAGAGACCGTCCTATATCAGAGATTTAATGTTTCACTCCCCCGCATTGTTGCAAGGTCAATAACTGATGAAGAAAAATCTGATAAGAAAAAAAAAGAGTTACTAGATGACATATTATAGGCCCAAGGCATCAAAAATGCTG
Organism: Phyllobates terribilis; assembly: GCF_046119375.1. NCBI lineage: Eukaryota > Metazoa > Chordata > Amphibia > Anura > Dendrobatidae > Phyllobates > Phyllobates terribilis. Next base: position 175,816,548 of record NW_027362770.1, read on the forward strand.
CGAAGATAGGCCTCGTTGCCCATAGCAACCAATTAAAGCATGAACTAAAAGCTCAGGTCTGGTTGCTATGGACAACGAGATCAAAGTAGATATACCGGATTAAAAAAAGAAATGTCTATAGTCAGAATATCCCTTTAAGAAAAAGATAAGTAGGTGTAAAGTAATGTTGTGGGTCGCTAACCCCATGTTCTGTATCTTACAGGTTACCGATCTTACAAGGAGGAACTTTTACCTTCTTGACCCCGACCCTCGCCATGTTATCGCTTCCCAAGTGGAGATGCCCAGAATGGACCCAAAATGCCAGCCTCGTGAATGCAACGTCGCCAGAATTTGTGGATGTTTGGCAATCACGGTTACGGGAGGTAATGGGGTGTACGAGTCTGACCAGAGACAGAAAGTCATTGAACTGAAAATTGCATTTTATCACACATTATACTCCAGAGCTGCACTCACTATTCTGCTGGTGCAGTCACTGTGTACATACATTACATTACTGATCCTGTACTGATCCTGAGTTACATCCTGTATTATACTCCAGAGCTGCACTCACTATTCTGCTGGTGCAGTCACTGTGTACATACATTACTGATCCTGAGTTACATCCTGTATTATACTCCAGAGCTACACTCACTATTCTGCTGGTGCAGTCACTGTGTACATACATTACATTACTGATCCTGAGTTACATCCTGTATTATACTCCAGAGCTGCACTCACTATTCTGCTGGTGCAGTCACTGTGTACATACATTACATTACTGATCCTGAGTTACCTCCTGTATTATACTCCAGAGCTGCACTCACTATTCTGCTGGTGTAGTCACTGTGTACATACATTACATTACTGATCCTGAGTTACATCCTGTATTATACTCCAGAGCTGCACTCACTATTCTGCTGGTGCAGTCACTGTGTACATACATTACATTACTGATCCTGAGTTACCTCCTGTATTATACCCCAGAGCTGCACTCACTATTCTGCTGGTGCAGTCACTGCGTACATACATTACATTACTGATCCTGAGTTACATTCTGTATTATACTCCAGAGCAGCACTCACTATTTTGCTGGTGCAGTCACTGTGTACATACATTACATTACTGATCCTGAGTTACATCCTGTATTATATTCCAGAGCTGCACTCACTATTCTGCTGGTGTAGTCACTGTGTACATACATTACATTACTGATCCTGAGATACATCCTGTATTATACTCCAGAGCTGCACTCACTATTCTGCTGGTGCAGTCACTGTGTACATACATTACATTACTGATCCTGAGTTACATCCTGTATTATCCTCCAGAGCTGCACTCACTATTCTGCTGATGCAGTCACTGTGTACATACATTACATTACTGATCCTGAGTTACATCCTGTATTATACTCCAGAGCTGCACTCACTATTCTGCTGCTGCAGTCACTGTGTGGCAGCTGTAGATTGGCTCCTTCCAGTTTTCTATACATTTTCCCATCTTTAATCATTATCGTAGTGATCACGCCTCCACCAGTCAGACTTACAATGTGAACACTGCTGTACACAATCCATGCAGTAATGGAATTCAGTTATTACAACTAAAGAAACTTGTGACAAAGTCCAGAGTCCGTTCTTCCAATACAAAAACATCATGAATGATCTTGGTGTTTCCGTGAGTCGAGTCATCACAAGAATTTATTGTGTATTTCCCTGTCTGTAAAAACAAGTAATACTAATCACCTGTAGCTTTATTGGGATCTACCTCCACTAGGCGGCACTAGTGAGACAGTTTTCTTTTATTCTCTGTTAATTTTTATATTTTTTTTTTTATTCCCATGGAACGTTGCCAATGAGTCCCCATACACAGCAGGTCCCTCCCCCATAGTTGCAGATAAGTGTTTCCCCATACGGTGACCACTGAACATCTCCCTCTTTCTGTCTCATCTGCTGTTGTCATTGAGCTTTTGGATTTATGTGCAAATTGGGGTAATTTTGTCACTAAACGTCCACGTAGTAGGCAAAAAAAAATGGTACCCCTCAGTTTCACAGCACAGTGTAAAGCGAGATGGTTTAAATTGGAATCTACAGTTGCTGTACTGACATCTAGTGGCTAATGTGAAAACTGCAACCATTCCAAAAATTTTTTTTCATATATGTGTATAATATATATAACTTTTTTTTATTTTTAATATTTTACATGGACATTATAATTAACCATATAATCTCCGATCCATTTTTCCAGGTTCAAGGAGCCATTATGGTCGCGTCCTGCTTTCAAATCCTAGTTGGATTTTCCGGATTGATTGGCTTCCTTATGAAATTCATTGGTCCCCTAACGATCGCTCCTACTATTACGCTCATCGCTCTCCCCCTCTTCGAGGCTGCTGGTAATGACGCAGGAACCCATTGGGGAATATCCATCATGTAAGTAACTCAAAAAAATAAACACAAATAAGATTAAAGTTCTGAGCCCTCCTCGTTAATTCCATATTTTATTATGGAGTTCCCCTTTAAATGTTGATTTCTTCATTTCTTGTCCTCCAGGACAACTTTCTTCATCATATTGTTTTCCCAATACCTGAGGAATATTCCTCTCCTGATCCCGTACTACTCAAAAAGTAACCGGAAGTGGCAGTACTCCAGAACCTACATCTTCCAGATCTTTCCGGTAATGTCCTATGATTTTTGTCCATACAGCCCAGATTTAAAGGGGTTGTCCACCTCAACCTTTTCCGATTATTATTTTTTCTTCTTACATGCATATACTTTTCGCTTAAAATATTTTTTTTTTGCCATTAGGTTTCTTTTAAAAAATTGCACCATTAGCATTTTGAGTGCAGAATGAGTTAACTGAGAGTCCACCAGTGAGCTCAGTGAAATGAAAATTGTTCCCAAAGGTGGACAACCCCTTTAATATGTCTCCATGGTAACAGACTACATAACCTGTGTAGTCTGTTCCTACAGTTACATGTTTCTATGTAGCCTACTTTCTTCTTCATTCCCATTATTTTGCCTCATCTTCATACATCTAGACTTAAATTCCAGCCACATCCCAGGCATAGGGGCAAATGGGTCATTAATTTAGGGTGTTATTGCGGAACCTTATTCCTTATTGATTCCATCTTCTCTGGTTTAGGTTCTTCTTGGCATCTCCATTTCTTGGTTGATCTGTTACATTCTCACCGTCACCAATGTCTTCCCAACCAAGCCGGAGACTTACGGGTATTTTGCTCGTACCGACGTCAAAGGGGATGTCTTGTCTCGCGCTCCGTGGTTCCGCTTTCCTTATCCAGGTATCAAGGGAAGAAACATTTTGCATGTATCACGTTTGTGTATTATGAAGTTCTGCAGCAGCTGAGGTCGTATCATTATGACTGCATACACTATATACAATCTATCTATCTCCGTCTCCATTGTAGGGCAGGGATGTACCAGCCTCGTAAGAGGTGTAAAAAGCTTAGACAATTGTAGTGCTGTGTGTTCCAATTTACATACTCCTGTCTTTTTTGTCCTCATCAGGGCAAGATAACAAAAATGGCTATATGGAGCCAGCACTCATTAAGGTGTTTTTTTGGTTCCTTTTATCCTAGTACTTCATAACAAGACTGGTTATCGAGTATTATTTTTTGACAGGTTCCTTTTCTTAGACCCATGGTTTTCATATCTTGCACTGATGAGGTCTAACAAGCCTGGGACAGACCTCTTCTTGCACTGATGAAATCTAACAAGCCTGGAACAGATCTCTTCTTGCACTGATGAGGTCTAACAAGCCTGGAACAGACCTCCTCTTGCACTGATGAGGTCTAACAAGCCTGGAACAGACCTCCTCTTGCACTGATGAGGTCTAACAAGCCTGGAACAGACCTCCTCTTGCACTGATGAAATATAACAAGCCAGGAACTGAACCCCTCTTGCACTGATGAGGTCTAACAAGCTTGGAACAGACCTCCTCTTGCACTGATGAGGTCTAACAAGCCTGGAACAGACCTCCTCTTGCACTGATGAGGTCTAACAAGCCTGGAACAGACTTCCTCTTGCACTGATGAAATATAACAAGCCTGGAACTGAACCCCTCTTGCACTGATGAGGTCTAACAAGCCTGGAACAGACCTCCTCTTGCACTGATGAGGTCTAACAAGCTTGGAACAGACCTCCTCTTGCACTGATGAGGTCTAACAAGCTTGGAACAGACCTCCTCTTGCACTGATGAGGTCTAACAAGCCTGGAACAGACCTCCTCTTGCACTGATGAAATATAACAAGCCTGGAACTGAACCCCTCTTGCACTGATGAGGTCTAACAAGCCTGGAACTGAACCCCTCTTGCACTGATGAGGTCTAACAAGCCTGGAACAGACCTCCTCTTTTACTTCTTATATATTTATATGTAAATAGTGGAATGCACAAAACTGTGCCCCTAAATTAATGGGGTATTCCGGTAACAAAAATGATCATCTATTAACAGAATAGATAATCACGTCCAGAATGATGGGGCTCGGATGGCTGAGTGTCCTGTTCTTGCAATCAGTGAGGGTCTCCACATTCTTACGCCCCCAAAGGGTGGCACACTGTTAAAAGGCATTGTTGAGAGTACCTTCTATTAGTCAATATATGACATAAAACTATGGCAGTCTTTGTCTTTTAGGCCAATGGGGTATGCCTACCGTCAGTCTGGAGGGCGTGTTTGGGATCTTAGCAGGAGTCATCTCATCCATGGTAGAGTCGGTGGGAGATTACCATGCATGCGCACGACTTTCTGGGGCACCACCCCCACCAAAGCATGCAATAAACAGAGGAATTGGGATAGAAGGGATCGGTTGCTTACTGGCAGGGGCATGGGGCACCGGAAATGGGACCACATCATACAGTGAGAATGTCGGCGCCCTGGGAATCACAAAGGTAAGTGTTCTCGCACTATTGATACGATCCCAATTAGAAATGGAACATTGGTCTTAAAGGGGAATTCCAACCAGTAGCAGTTATCATCCATCCAGTCAATGGAGGTCCAAATGCCAGAACGGGTGACCCACTAATCATCTTTACGCCAATTCAGAAAAACAAGACCAAGAGGAGTTTGGATGGAGTGGTGGTCGAGCAAGCAATGTGATGTTTATCATTATCTTCCAGGTTGGAAGTCGGATGGTGATCATTACCGGCGGGGTACTGATGCTCCTCTTGGGCGTGTTCAGTAAAATCGGTGCTGTTTTTGCTACTATCCCAACTCCGGTGATCGGTGGGATGTTTCTGGTGATGTTTGGAGTAATAGCTGCTGTCGGGATGTCCAATTTGCAGGTAAATGGAAGACAGATGAATTATACCATTGTTTCACATATGGAGGTCAACTGGTTTGTTCCCTTCTAATCATATACCTTTATTCTGTAGTCTGGTAAACCAAATGCAGCGCCATCTACAGGAAATAGTCCTAGAGTCATCCAATAGTCTGGAAGTTTGATTCTGTCGTCCTGTTACTCTGCTCCAACTACATCTTTGAATTACATGACTGCAGGATCAGGCTACACACAATGTAGTAGTTCTTCGCAATTAACAATTGGAATTATCAATTTTTGTGTTTTTATACTCGCAGTATGCTGACATGAACTCCTCCAGGAACATATTCATTATTGGTTTCTCCATATTCTGTGGCCTTTCTATCCCAAACTGGGTGAACAATAATCCGGAGCTTCTGGAAACGGGTAAGGAGAAAAATCCGACAATCGCTGTTTTCGAGGTGGTCATGCACGTTCAATCGATTAATAGATATAGGGATATATCACTCTCCCCCTAGCAGCAGTGTTGAAGGTTGAACATGTTGAAGGCCTCTTCCTGTCTTGGGTCCCACTGGATCAAGACACTTGGCATCTCCTGCTGTCCCCCTCAATGGTCCCGCAGTCTGGGCAAAGACCTTAAAGGGGTTGTCCGATGAAAACCGATAAATCTGCAGTCACTCTATGTGTCTTGGACAGTGCAGGAGTTTGACCGCCGGTAGTCCACGCAGAATCTCAACATTCCGCCTTTCTTCCGGACCAGTACAAAGGGTGCAGCCCAGGGGCTCTGGCTCTCCTGTGTCACACCATTTTGTAGCATGTGTGACATTAAGTCCTTCACTTACTGATAAATTTGGGGTTGAATCTGACAGTATCTTTCTCGGATGGGGGCCGTATTTCCCGTTGGGATCTCATGCAGAATGGTCTCAGTGCACCCGAAGTCATCATCGTGTCGAGCAAACATCTCCTGATATTGTCTCAACATTTCTTCCACGTGTCCCACTTGTCTGGGGGAGAACTATGTCAAGTTCGCTTCCATTAGTCCCAAGATATCACGGCCATCTCATGTTTCGCCCCTCCTCTTCTTTTGATTGAGAGACACCGACAAAGTCCACGGGTCCCCTTCCACAGGAGTCCGTTCTATAGCCTTGGACAAGGTGAGATCCTCCGGCATCACGTATACTCAGGGCCACTTCCTTCTTGGGAATAAACTGTAAACTCGTCCCGCCCAGGTTAATGCACCTCGCCACCACACGTCTCGGACGAACGGTCGCCAGAGTGAAAGCAGCCAACATCACTTCTCCCTCTTCTGGGGGTTCGACCTGCACCCCACCCCTTCCAATGGCACGCAAGCCTGGACTGGCATAGTGAGCACAGTCTGACCCAGAGGCAGAGTCAAGGCGGTGTTGGAGGGCACCACTACTTTTCCTAGATGTTGGGATGCAGCAGGCAGCTTCTGGATCTGACTAACCAGGAGGAGCTGTTGGAATTTTGGGGAATTTTTTTACTCGGATGATGTCGAGTCGCATGGATCCAACCACTTCCTCATTGACTATCAGCCAGAAACAGCCCCACTTCTCTCAGAATGTTCATCCCCAGAGTCACGATGGGTCCTCCCCGACAGGGCCTTTCACTAGCACATTCCACTTCTTCCCAAGATTCTTTCCACACACTCATATCTTCATCCACACTACTCCTGCTACAAGAATGGACAACTGATTGGCAGCCATCCGCCGTATGGTCGGTTCCTCTCTGGAGTGGGCAACGTTTGGGAAGTGCCGTCGGAAGTATTCTTCGTGCATGATGGTCACCTGAGATCCTGTGTCCATTAAACAGTGAATTCTTTGTCCATTAAGTTCAGCCCTTGTCTTGGGTCTCTTAGAAACTACGACTTTGGAGTTTTCGTCCCTCTATCTTGGGAGTATGGAGCCCCATGGTGTGCTCCTCGACCATAGGGCGCGTTAGTTTATTGGCTGCCATCTCTGTTGGTTTTCTTGAGTCGGGCTATTCCTGGAGATGTGTCCCCTTCCTCCACAGATCCAACATTCGACCTTACATTCTCAAGGTGTGCAACGTGGCCATTACTGTTGGTCTCGGGATAGGGAGATACCCCCGCTCTGGTCCATCTTCATGCCGGGATGCGACATTTAGCTCTGTGGCATTTGCAAGGGTTCTCCTAATACTGCGTAGTTTCCCTCTGATTTCTCACATGCAAAGTGCAAGCCCAGTCTGACTTTTAGGTAGCTCCGGACCACACCTGTTCTAGCTAGAGTCTCTCGCTCTCAAACCCTAGCTTCCGCTTTGACCTCCAGGAAGTTCAAACTGGGATTATAACGTAAAGGTTCCTTTAGAGCCTGTCTCAGGTAGGAATCACTGAAACCCGCAACTAGCTGGTCCCTCAGCACCTTGTCCAGCGGTCCCAGTTCCCGATACTCTTCATCAGTCTCCTTAGTGATGTGGGCCGTTCACATACTGGGTCACCTTCTCTCCTTCCCTCTGAACCTGATGGAATAAGCAAATAAGCAAATTGCCCAAGTCAGTAGAGTCGCCATGAATGTCCTTTAGGACTGTAATGACTTTGTCTACCGTATTATGGTCTTTTAGTTCTCGGAACATAACCATCTGTCGGGCCTCTCCATCTAAGGTCAGCAGGGCCATCTCCACCTGTGAGGCAGGTGTCATGGGGTGTATGCACAACTTCCTTTTCGGTTGTTCAGTGACTTGGTCACTGGCTGGTCTGCCATTTCTGCGCTGGAATGTTGCGCCAAGTGTAAACAAGATCCGAGAATGCAACGAGGCAGTAAAGGTGACTCAGTGAGGATTCACAATGGGTATTTATTTTACAAAACAAATAAAGCATTGGCAGTGATAAGAGGTGAACAGGAAACAGTACAGATGACTATCAACAGACAGATCAATACACAGTCAGTAGTATACAAAGTACATAGGCAATATTTCTGCGTTCAACTACTTAAGACACTAATTAATAGGTATTACCCAACATTACTTAATCCCAGTCTCTGTCAGGGAAACGACAATGTCACTGCAACCAGACACCACTTCCCCTTTATAGACACAATTCAATATACAGATAGATGATTCAAAATATCAGCATACAGGGTCTACCGGGACTATGGTACAGTCCACTAAATCACAAGTCCAATTCAAGTTAGCAACTTTCCTCAATTAGTACTGTACGTCTCAACAGCCCGGTTCACACGGAACATCTGTTAAAGACGACATGCATTCCTCTCTATTGGGTATTCAGTGCCTGGTCTTCGGTGCTTGGCCTTCGGTGTTTGGTCTTCGGTGCTTGACCTACAAAGTCTGGTCTTCGGTGCTTGGCCTTCGGTGTTTGGTCTTCGGTGCTTGACCTACAAAGTCTGGTCTTCGGTGCTTGGCCTTCGGTGTTTGGTCTTCGGTGCTTGACTTTCGGTGTTTGGTCTTCGGTGCTTGACCTACAAAGTCTGGTCTTCGGTGCTTGGCTTTCGGTGTTTGGTCTTCGGTGCTTGACCTACAAAGTCTGGTCTTTGGTGCTTGGTTTTCAGTGTTTGGTCTTCGGTGCTTGACCTACAAAGTCTGGTCTTCAGTGCTTGGCTTTCGGTGTTTGGCCTTCGGTGCTTGACCTACAAAGTCTGGTCTTCGGTGCTTGGTTTTCAGTGTTTGGTCTTCGGTGCTTGACCTGCGAGGTCTGGTCTGCTCTTGGATCATATCACTCTCAGGTATTTCTACTGAAGTGGTGGCCATGAGCCCACTCTGCTGTTCACATGTCCTCTTCCTTTCACATCTTGGCGACAACTGTTCCCCTGCTTCACCGTCCCGGCCTTTTATATTTAGGCACTAGGCCACAGCTGTCACCTGACCCGGTGTCCCCTTCAAACTCTTCCCTCGAGGAAACACACTCTCCATCCTTCAGTTCTTGCCTGTCCAGTCCAACCAGCAGATGGCAGTATTTACTTGCATGTGCTGTGGGGTGTGGATGGGGTGCATCTTCTGTTCACCACCCCCTTACATATGGTTAAAAAGATTTACTCTGAATAAATCCAGAAATAATCTTTTTTTCTTCTGTTGGGGTTCCCGGGCACTTTGTTGTTACATCAAGAGGAGTTTGACATATGGATTACTTCTTACATTTCCATTTTCTACATAGGTATTATTCAACTAGACCAAGTCATCCTGGTGCTGTTGACCACGGGAATGTTTGTCGGCGGGTTCTTAGGATTCTTCTTAGACAACACTATACCAGGTAATGATGGTCATCAACGCTAAACTGATCTCTGGAAGAGTAGACAGACTATCTAGAACATGGACAGCATGTAATCCAGAGCAATCCAACCTGTTTTTCTTCTTTCCGTTGATATACAGCCATGGCCGAAAAGTGTTGGCACCCTTGCAATTGTTCCAGAAAAATAAGTATTTCTCCCAGAAATGTATTGCAATTACACATTTTGTTATACACATTTATTTCCTTTGTGTGTATTGGAAAAACACAAAAAAAAACTGAGAAAAAAGGCAAATTGGACATAATTTCACACAAAACCTCATAAATGGGCAGGACAAAATTGTTGGCAACTTTCCAAAAATGAGGGTAAACAACTTTCTTTCAAGCATGTGATGCTCATTCAAACTCACCTGTGGCAAGTAACAGGTGTGGAGAATAGGAAAATTACACCTGAAACCAGATTAAAAGGGGAGAAGTTGACTCAATCTTTGCATTGTGTGTCTGTGTGTGCCACACTAAACATGGAGAACAGAAAGAGGAGAAGAGAACTGTGAGAACTTGAGAACCAAAATTGTTGAAAAATATCAACAATCTCAAGGTTACAAGTCCATCTCCAGAGATCTTGATGTTCCTTTGTACACGGTGCGCAACATAATCAAAAAGTTTACAACCCACGGCACTGTAACTAATCTACCTGGACATGGATGGCAGATAAAAATTGATGAAAGGTTGCAATACACGATAGTCCGGATGGTGGATAAGCAGCCCCAATCAAGTTCCAAAGAAAATCAAGTTGTCCTGCAGGCTCAGAGTACATCAGTATCAGTGTGAACTATCCATCCACATCTCAATGAAATAAAACGGTATGGCAGGAGACCCAGGAGGACCCCACTGCTGACACAAAGACATAAAAAAGCTAGGATGCAGTTTCTCAAAATGTACGTAAGCCAAAATCATTTCTGGGGAAGCGTCTTGGGGAAAGATGAGACCAAAATAGAGCTTTTTGGTAAAGCACATCATTCTACTGTTTACAGAAAATGGAATGAGGCCTACAAAGAAAAGAACACAGTACTTACAGTCAAGTATGGTGGAGGTTCAGAGATGTTTGGAGATTGTGTTGCTGCCTCTGGCACTGGGTGCCTTTACTGTGTAAAGGGGAAATCTGAAGATTACCAAAGGATTTTGGGTGTCAATGTAGTGTCCAGTGTCAGAAAGCCGGGTTTGCATCCTAGGTCATGGGTCTTCCAGCAGGACAATGACCCCCAAACAAGAAGCCTCCAGAAATGGATAGAAACAAAGCGTTGGAGAGTTCTGCAATGGCAGCAATGAGTCCGGATCTAGATCAATAACACCTGTGGAGAGATCTTAAAATTGCTTTTGGGAGAAGACGCCTTCAAATATGAGAGGCCTGGAGCAGTTTGCAAAAGAAGAGGGGTCCAAAATTCCAGCTGAGAGGTGCAAGAAGCTTGTTGATAGTTATAGGAAGCGATTGATTGCAGCTATTTATTCCAAAGGTTGTGCAACCAAATATTAAGTTCAGGGTGCAATTTTGTTCGTCCCATTTTTGGGGTTTTGTGTGAAATTATGTCCGATTTTCTTTTTTTTTTTTCTCTGTTTTTTTGTGTTGTTCCAATACCCACACAGGAAAGAAACATGTGTACAACAAAACATCTGTAACTGTGATCATTTTCTATGTAATACTTCATTTTCTGGAACAATTTCAAGGGAGCCAACACTTTCGGCCATGACTGCATTCTCCTTTTCCCACCATTTTTCTTATTTCCCTTCATATATACTCTTCTTTTCTTCATGCAATGCTTAATCCTATAATATCATGACTTTTCATGGCTTTAATGGCTGTTCTTCTTCACCATTTTACAAAAAAAAAGTCTTCACGTCCTATCAAGCTTTCTCACCCCTTTCTGCCCTTACATTGACTTTTGGAAAGTGATGCACAAAAATCTCACAATAAGTTTGTAATTATCTATGTATAAGGGATGCAGATCAGCTTTGAAACAAAGGATTTAGTGGGCAATGCTAAAACAAGAGTCGAGGATGTTGGTGGTCAACACAATATTATAAATGGAGGGTGTACAAACGGATGATAGGAGTGACCAGATTCTGGGGCAAATTTAAGAAGGGAGAACAGGGAAGAGTTCGTTAGATTAGTGAGGTAATAGGCCAGTCTATGGAAATGTTTATAGAGCCCGCTTAAAGCTATGAATACTAGAAACTCACTGGATTGTCCTGGGTAGAGCATTCAAGAGAACTGGTGCAGCACAGGAGAAGTCTTGGAGACGGGAGTAAGTGATTAGGATTACCGAGGATGTACAATTTTTTCCCCCCAAATTTGGGAAAAAAAATGGAGGTGCCTCTTATAGTCCGAATGTAGCTTACCAGGGGAAAGGGGCGGTGGTGGAGCGGGGTCACAGGAGGCATGGTCCCTGTTGCAGGAAGCTGGCGGCGGAAGACGTGGGGCGGTGCTGCGGGCCCTGAGCTGGAAGGAGGGGTGTTGGCAATGAGGCAGAGCAGAGTTCCTGCTCTGCGCATTGATTTCCCAGCTGTGGGCTTCAGGAAAATGGCCGCCGGAAGCAGAGAATGCACTGATCTCCAGCCGAGATCTCAATCTGTGCATGTGGCCATTTCCCTAAATCCCACAGCTTCAGGAAAATGGACACCTGAGGCGGCGCATGCTCAAAATGAGATCTCTGCTTAGCAGAGATCTCAATCTGCACATGAGCCGCCTCCAGCAGACATTTTATGTAAATAGCGGAATAGAAAGCACTGGTAAGGTGGTAGACAGAGATGGGAGAAGATATTTGCAGCGGTGGAGAACTTTGTGGGTGAGAGAGATAAGTTTGTATTGTATTCTGTAGAGGATAGGCAACCAGTGCAATGGCTGGCACAGGGTGGAGGAATCGGTGTAGCAGTTGGACAGAAATATGATCCTGGCCGCTGCTTTCAGGATAGCTTTGAGAGGGGAGAGTTTAGTAAGAGGGAGACCGATTAGTAGAGATTTGCTGTAGTCCCCGCGAGACTTTGTATCAACAATCGGCTAAGTACCACCCACAAATACTTACTTTTAATTCCCCATATAACAAGCAGGATAGCACACACGGGTCAATTGAAAACGGCATCTTGTAAGTGGAAAAAGTATGTTCAATTTTCTTAGTTTGTTGAAACAAAGGCAATTTAGAAAAAAAAAGGCTGTTCAGGAAAGAAAAATTGCCATGTGATGGTGGAGCCTCTCCATAAATATTTGCACTATTTTGTATTGACCCAAAAGTGTTGTCCTGCTTGTTATATACTGGATTACTCCTGGGTTCAAGACCTGCTCCATTACCTAATTCCAGAATCCAAGAGTGCGCCTCCACTCCTTACAAGTTACTTTTGATTCCTTCACTCGTCCTCTCTACGATGGCTCTCCAAATACTGTCGAGACTCTTGTAGCATTCTCTACACGCCATGACTAATGTTTTGCCTGCTCTTTAACAGTATAATGCCACCTTCTCTGCATATCTTGAGAGCTTTCTCCATGATGGAGCTCCATGTTCTTTTTCTTCTTCTCTAGACTTCCACTATTATTATTCCTTACGGTAAAAATAGGGCTTGAGAACGTGAGGTGTTAACTGAAGCATCCTCCTTGACTTTTGTTTATGACTTGATAGGCACAAAAGAAGAAAGGGGAATAGCGGCATGGAACAACGTCAACGGAGAAGCTGAGGAGAACTGCTCTGATGTTGAAGACGTCTATGACCTTCCGTTTGGCATCGGCACAAAATTCTGCACTTCTTCTTGGCTCCGATACATACCTTTCTGTCCGAAACCCAGAAAACTGACCCTTGTTGATCACGAGAACAACCATTGTAATAGCTACACAGAAACTAAGCACTGAGTATTACCAAAGAGCCCTTTAATCAAGGAGAATACACAAAACATGAGTACGTTCAGGACCTTCTCGAGACCTCTTTCACCATGACTTGAGGACTGCAAATCTGATTGTTGTAGATAATGGATGGCAATGGGCGTCTTGTCACGGTTTTTCATATTTCCTCTTTTGTATACAACCGATGGGAATGGTCTCCCTACAGAAGGACCTTCAAGTCTCCGCTTCCAAGAGAACGGCCTACAAGGAGTCGTTTACACTGAAGAACCACCTTCAGACCAATTATTTTCAACTATTTGTGAATTCATTATTCTTTTTTTTTAGGTCACCGACATCTTACGAACAAAACTGACTTCTTTGGAGGAGGAAATATTCGGCACCAAATATCTAACGTGTCAATCACTGGAGAAGCTTCGAAGCTTTGGACTTGAAGACATCCAGATAATGCACAAGCCAAATACGATCTCAAGTCATTACATAAGTGTGGTGTGCCTTTTTTTCATTGTCTTCATCCCTCTTCTTAATCCGTCTTCCTGTTACATATGTTCTCAGTAACTGTCATTAAGATACTGTGATACTTCTCGTAAGGAGTTTATTAAACCATCTGTGCTGGAAAAACCTCCCCATCCGAGTTTCTTCTCTGGTGTTTATGGTCATCATGGGTAGACCCGAAAGTTTAGACCAAAAAGTCCCTACTGGCATGTAAACTGGTGTTTAACACAGGGGCGCCAATGGAAGATGTTGGCTCCAAAGACCCCGAGATTATGAGCGTCTACAGTTTCCATGAGGTCTCCAGAAAAGACCACCAAGTGGGCAATGGTAGAACTCGTGGTGTCGAAAAGTAAAAGTTGGCTTAAAGGGAATCTATCATCAGAAAATTATCCAATTGTTTAAATCAGGTCTTTATATTAAGTACATTTTTAACCCCTTCCGGACACTGCAATTTACCATTTCAGGATTTTCGTTTTTTCCTCTCTTTCTTCTAAGAGCCATAACTTTCTTTTTTTTCGTCGACCTATTTGCATGGGACTTGTTTTTTTTGTGGGACGAGTTGTACTTTTGAATTACAACATTCTTTTTTTTTTTCTTACATGTGATGTACTGGAAAGCAGGGAAAAAAATCCAATTGTGGCAAAATTACCAGGAAAAAAAAAAAGGCGAATAAGGACCAGGATGGAGACATTACTACAAGATGAGGACCAGGATGGGGACATTGCAACAAGAAGGGGACCAGGATGGGGACATTGCAACAAGAAGGGGACCAGGATGGAGACATTACTACAAGATGGGGACCAGGATGGGGACATTGCAACAAGATGGGGACCAGGATGGGCACATTACTACAAGATGGGGACCAGGATGGGGACATTGCAACAAGAAGGGGACCAGGATGGGGACATTGCAACAAGAAGGGGACCAGGATGGGGACATTGCTACAAGAAGGGGACCACGATGGGGACATTGCTACAAGTTGAGGACCAAGATGGGGACATTACTACAACTTGAGGACCAGGATGGGCACATTACTACAAGATGGGGACCAGGATGGGGACATTGCTACAAGATGGGGACCAGGATGGGCACATTTCTACAAGATGGGGACCAGGCTGGGGACATTACTACAAGATGGGGACCAGGATGGGCACATTACTACAAGTTGAGGACCAGGATGGGCACATTACTACAAGATGGGGACATTACTATAAGTTGAGGACCAGGATGGGGACATTGCAACAAGAAGGGGACCAGGATGGGCACATTACTACAAGATGGGGACCAGGATGGGGACATTGCAACAAGAAGGGGACCAGGATGGGGACATTGCTACAAGTTGAGGACCAAGATGGGCACATTACTACAAGATGGGGACCAGGATGGGCACATTACTACAAGATGGGGACCACGATGGGGACATTGCTACAAGATGGAGACCACGATGGGAACATTGCTACAAGAAGGGGACCAGGATGGGGACATTGCAACAAGAAGGGGACCAGGATGGGGACATTGCAACAAGAAGGGGACCAGGATGGAGACATTACTACAAGTTGAGGACCAGGATGGGGACATTGCTACAAGTTGAGGACCAGGATGGGCACATTACTACAAGATGGGGACATTACTACAAGATGGGGACATTACTACAAGATGGGGTGCAGGATGGGGACATTGCAACAAGAAGGGGACCAGGATGGGCACATTACTACAAGATGGGGACCAGGATGGTGACATTGCAACAAGAAGGGGACCAGGATGGTGACATTGCTACAAGTTGAGGACCAGGATGGGGACATTACTACAAGATGGGGACCACGATGGGGACATTGCTACAAGATGGGGACCAGGATGGAGACATTACTACAAGTTGAGGACCAGGATGGGCACATTACTACAAGATGGGGACATTACTACAAGATGGGACCAGGATGGGCACATTACTACAAGATGGGGACCAGGATGGGGATATTGCAACAAGAAGGGGACCAGGATGGGGACATTGCTAAAAGATAGGGACCAGGATGGGAACATTGCTACAAGATGAGGACCAGGATGGGGACATTACTACAAGATAGAAACATTGCTACAAGATAGGGACCAGTATGGGGACATTACTACAAGATGAGGACCACGATGGGGACATTGCCACAAGATGAAGACATTATTACAGGATAGGAACCAGGATTACTTGAATATGTTGGCCAGAATTACTATACTGGTGCGAATTGTTAAAACAATATTACTGTACTAGATGGTGGCCCGATTCTAACGCATCGAGTATTCTAGAATATGTATGCGGCCGACCGGGCGCAATCAGCAGAGCGGTGATTAAATTTGGCGCCAAAATCGTTGATTGGTCGAGGCCGGCAACCGCGACCAATCACCAAAGCGGTGTTAAAATTTGGCGGCAATATCGCAGATTGGTCACGGCCGGCAGTCGCGACTAATCAGCAGAGCGTTATTTAAATTTGGTGCCAATAATGGTGATTATTTGCGACCGGTAACCGCAACCAATCAGCATAGCGGTGTTTAAATTTGGCGCCAATATCGCTGATTGGTTGCGGCCGGCCACCGCGACAAATCAGTAAAGCGGTGTTTAAATTTGGCGCCAATAATGTTGATTAGTTGCGGCCGGCAACCGCGACCAATCAGCAGAGCGGTGTTAAAATTTGGCGCCAATATCGCTGCTTGATCGCGGCCGGCCACCGCCACCAATCAGCAGAGCGTTGTTTAAATTTGGCGCCAATCTCGCTGATTGGTCGCGGCTGGCGTCCGTGCCCAATCAGCACAGCACTGTTTAAAATGTGGCGCCAAAATCGCTGATTGGTCGCGGGCAGTGTCCGCGACCAATCAGCAGAGCGGTGTTTAACTTTAGCGCCAAGATCACCGATTGGTCAAGTGCGGAGAGCGCGACCAATCAGCGAATCGTATTGGTGAGGAGCGGGGAGCGGAATCGTATTAGTGAGGACCGGGGAGCGCCGCTGCCTGTGCGGATACTTCCGCTGCGAGAACCCGGGGCATGAGCGACTGCTCGCAGCAGAAGTATCCCGACCCGCAGCGCCGCTCCCCGGTCCTCCCTTCCGCATGCAGGTCAGCGGCGCCGGCGGTCGGGTTCCTTCTGCTGCTACTGGCCGGGAGATGAGCGCCTCGCGCCGGTCATCTCCCGGCTGCATCGCCGCTGTGCTCCGTCCCGCAGATGAGCCGCTAACGGCCGCCATCTTTTTTCAGAAATCCCGCGGCGCTGATTGGCCGCTGCTGGACCAATGAGCGACTCGGGATTTCAAGGACAGACAGACAGACGGGATAAGACGATTATATATATAGATGGGGCCAATTGGGGGACAAAAAATAAATAAAAAAAAAATGTAAAATTAAAAATAAAGTATGAACAAATAATCCAAAATTATTTTGCCACTAAAAATGCTGTTTTATGTACAAACTAAAGTAAACACAAAAAGTGCACGTTTCTCATGGCAGCATCTGTATTGACCCAATCTATAAAACTGTACCATAACCCATACAATCAATCAATAAAAAAAATTATCAAAAAGGCGTATGGGGGTCGACTCAGGGGTTTTCGCACCAGATCTAGTAAAAGTCCATAAAAAAAATGATCTCACCACATTTCCTCAATAAATAGATTTTATTATAACATTTATCAAACAAAGTGAGAACGAGACAAGATGAAAAACCATCACAAATCTTTAAGATTAATAACATTGTGACAAATATAAACTTTTTTTAAATAAATATTTATCTTAAAACTTTTACTTTTTTGCCCATAAATCAGAAAAAAAAAAAAATCCCATTTCTGACCGACAACTACAGGGACGTATCTGACGGATGGTTGTCAGAGGTCATGTGACCGGATTACGTGCTTCTTTATGATCTTTTAACCCTTGTATTTCCCATTCACAGTGACTATACGCTGTGGAGTATTTTGCAGAATATCTTAGTGTCTGCATCAAGGTAAGCCGGGCGACAACCGATACAAAAGCTCCGGCAGAGGATGTCTTTCCCGGACATAGATAATAAACGGGTGAACTCCAATATATGAACTACTGCGACTATGGAAGGAAACTTTGGCAGAAGTAACAAACAGTATCCCATGGAGGGCGCTCTGCTCCTCAGAGGTCGTCTAAATCGTCAAAGTTCTCTGTGCATCTCAGCATCAGCGTCTCGTAATCGCACAGCGGGGTGGAGGCCTGAATAACAGAGGACGTGATAAATTCATGGACATAGAGCCGCACACAGGAGCGGGGAGAGGGGCTTACCTGCGAGCACAAGGAGAATTTCCTTCTCAAGAAATCAGAGACAAATTGGTGGAGCTGCTCCTCACCTTGTGGACTGCTCCATAGCAAAGCTTCAAGCATGGGACTGCTGCAAAACAAGAAAGCCATGTATACTATGTTACATCCTGTATTATACTCCAGAGCTGCACTCACTATTCTGCTGGTGTAGTCACTGTGTACATACATTACATTACTGATCCTGAGTTACATCCTGTATTATACTCCAGAGCTGCACTCTCTATTCTGCTGGTGTAGTCACTGTGTACATACATTACATTACTGATCCTGAGTTTCATCCTGTATTATACTCCAGAGCTGCACTCACTATTCTGCTGGTGTAGTCACTGTGTACATACATTACATTACTGATCCTGAGTTACATCCTGTATTATACTCCAGAGCTGCACTCTCTATTCTGCTGGTGTAGTCACTGTGTACATACATTACATTACTGATAATGAGTTACATCCTGTATTATACTCCAGAGCTGCACTCTCTATTCTGCTGGTGTAGTCACTGTGTACATACATTACATTACTGATCCTGAGTTATATCCTGTATTATACTCCAGAGCTGCACTCACTATTCTGCTGGTGCAGTCACTGTGTACATACATTACATTACTCATCCTGAGTTACATCCTGTATTATACTCCAGAGCTGCACTCACTATTCTGCTGGTGTAGTCACTGTGTACATACATTACATTACTCATCCTGAGTTACATCCTGTATTATACTCCAGAGCTGCACTCACTATTCTGCTGGTGTAGTCACTGTGTACATACATTACATTACTGATCCTGAGTTACATCCTGTATTATACTCCAGAGCTGCACTCTCTATTCTGCTGGTGTAGTCACTGTGTACATACATTACATTACTGATCCTGAGTTATATCCTGTATTATACTCCAGAGCTGCACTCACTATTCTGCTGGTGCAGTCACTGTGTACATACATTACATTACTCATCCTGAGTTACATCCTGTATTATACTCCAGAGCTGCACTCTCTATTCTGCTGGTGTAGTCACTGTGTACATACATTACATTACTGATCCTGAGTTTCATCCTGTATTATACTCCAGAGCTGCACTCACTATTCTGCTGGTGTAGTCACTGTGTACATACATTACATTACTGATCCTGAGTTATATCCTGTATTATACTCCAGAGCTGCACTCACTATTCTGCTGGTGGAGTCACTGTGTACATAAATTACATTACTCATCCTGAGTTACATCCTGTATTATACTCCAGAGCTTCACTCACTATTCTGCTGGTGCAGTCACTGTGTACATACATTACATTACTGATCCTGAGTTACATCCTGTATTATACCCCGGAGCTGCACTCACTATTCTGCTGGTGCAGTCACTGTGTACATACATTACATTACTGATCCTGAGTTACATCCTGTATTATACTCCAGAGCTGCACTCACTATTCTGCTGGTGCAGTCACTGTGTACATACATTACATTACTGATCCTGAGTTACATCCTGTATTATACTCCAGAGCTGCACTCACTATTCTGCTGGTGCAGTCACTGTGTACATACATTACATTACTGATCCTGAGTTACATCCTGTATTATACTCCAGAGCTGCACTCACTATTCTGCTGCTCCAGCCGCTCCCTCTCTCCTCACACACATATTATACATATATATAATAATAACTATCTACACCATGACATCTGGTCCGGTTACCAAACAAATAATAACAATATAATAAACAATAACCGACAAATTATATACAAACTAATATATACATTCTTTTTTTTTTTTTTTTAAATAAATAAAATAAATGCTAACTATACAAATATATACAAGACAAAACAAAACCCCCCACACTCGAGCCCACCAGTCCCTCCCCGGCACTGACCTGAGAGCTGGTCCTGCGTCTCATGCCTCAGTCCAACGTCCTTAGGCCAGATCAGGCAGTGCCAGTTTTTCCCCCAAATACCCAGTGTCCCACAAGATGAACCCACCTCCCCCCTTTTCCCTCCACCCAACCTAACACCTACACCCAAACCCATATATACAATATATACAGAAACAAACAATACAATAACCACAACTGACAAAGCCCAAGTTCGGCGCCTGCAGCCCTACATCACTGTCTACTGATCACTAAAACAAAAATCTATGGTGTCAGCAGCAGCCCACCACCAGGAGAGGAGATGACCAGACTAGGGCACACTAAAAGAAAAGCCCCTCCAGAGGAGAGCGGCCCTCCGTGTACCCAGTCTCTCATACTCCAGAGAACGCACCTTCACCAGGTCACCGAGTATGGTCCTAAACACATCGTCCACTGGGAGGATTTTCCGCTGCGTCGATACTAAGCACCGTGCGTTCCACGTGTGATACCTAACCACTGCGCTAACTAGAAATAAGGTGCAGCGGTCCCGACCACCCAGGTCCCCGAATGCTCCATAGGCCCATTCCGCATAAGAGAGACCGGCCAGCCGGGGCCAGCCAATGGAGGCGCCCACCCTGTTGTACACCTCTGTGTTAAAGGGACAACGAAGCAGGAAGTGGTCCATGCTTTCAAGCATGGTACCACAATGCTCCCGAGGACAGTTCCTGTCCTCAGAGCTCCTACACTTCAGATTGTCCCTCACACACAGTTTCCCATGGAAGCAGCGCCAAGCCAAGTCCCAAACCTTCGAGGGGATCCTGATAGAATTCAAAAGATGCAGACCCACCCCAAGATCCCGACTTGGGCAGTCCCTGAGCGCCAGAGGCCTCTGAAAATGGGTCAACAGAACCCTTTTGTCAAGGAGCTTCCTTGGCAGAGTCCTGACCTCCCACATTCCCAGACCCCACCGGCGTATTACCTTCAGAACCACGGTAGCGTAAGCCGGGAGATGTCCATGCGGTGTGCGGAGATCCTTCACTTGCCCTCCTGTCTCCCATTCCTGGAAGAAAGGCTGAAACCATCCCTTACAGGAGAATACCCACGGAGGAGCCCTCTCTTTCCAGAGGTTTGCAATATTGATCTTAATGAAGGTATTCACAAGGAATACCACAGGGTTGACCATACCCAACCCTCCTAGTCTCCTCGTACGGTAAGTAACCTCCCTCTTGACCAGGTTCAGTCTATTCCCCCATAACAGTTGAAAGAACAAACTGTAGACCCGAGTCCAGAGAGGCTCTGGCAAGATGCACACACTGCCCAGATAGATCAGCAAAGGGAGCAGGTAAATTTTGATCAGGTTTACCCTTTCCCTTAGGGTCAAAGACCAACCCTTCCATTGGTTCACCTTCTGAGTGGCGATCTCTAGCCTGCTGTCCCAATTTTGTTTGGGGTAATCCCCCTGGCCAAATTCGATGCCAAGAACTTTTGCAGAGACTTTGGGTTCTGGAAGGGTGTCCGGGAGATCAAAACCAGGATCTCCTCCTCCCAGCCAGAGACTCTCACACTTATCCCGGTTGATCTTAGACCCGGATGCCTCCGAGTAGCGATTTACCTCTGACATCAGCCATTCTGCCTCCCCATCAGAGGAAACAAAAACGGTGACGTCATCGGCATACGCCACCACTCTCAGAGTGGCTTCCGGTGCTGCCCGGTCCATCCCGATCCCAGCTAACGGTCTACGCTCCACCCTCCTAAGAAGTGGGTCAATCGAAAACGCGTACAGTAGCGGGCTCAAGGGACAACCCTGGCGAACACCACACCCAACCTCAAAAGAGCTGCCAATCCAACCGTTCACAAGCGGGAAACTCTCTGCCCCAGCGTACAAGGTCTTAAGCCAATCAACGAACCCCCCCGGCAGGCCATACCTCAGAAGGACAGACCAGAGGTACTCATGATTAACCCGATCAAACGCTTTTGCCTGGTCCAATGACAGCATGTACCCCTTCCAGTGGCCAGCCCTACCCTGCTCCACCGCCTCTCGGACACAGAGTACAGCACTAATTGTACTGCGGCCCGGAACAGAGCAATGCTGGGCCCCCGAAAGGAGCTGGGGTGCAAATTTCACCAGCCGATTAAACAGCACCTTTGCCAAAACCTTCCTGTCTGCATTGAGAAGCGCTATGGGACGCCAATTCTCAATGCAAGATGGGTCCTTACCCTTTCACAAGATGATCAGGGCAGACCTCCTCATTGACTTTGGCAGAGTGCCCGAGGAAAGACACTCATTGAATACCTCAGTCAAGAGGGGAACCAAGGCGTCCTTAAAGGTCTTATAGAATTCAGATGTTAAGCCATCCGGACCGGGAGATTTCTTCAGGGCAAGCCCTTCAATCGCCAACTTAACTTCCTCTTCCCTGATCATCTCTGTCAAAACGCCAATAGAGGGGTCTACCCCTGGTTCGGGGACGGCTTCAGCCAGAAAAGCCGACATCTCATCCCAATCCAGATCCCTCTTCCCCAAGAGGTGCGAGTAGAAGGATCTGACGACCTCCAGGATCCCCGATCTGGATCTTTTCAGGGACCCCGCAGTGTAATAGAATCATAGAATCATAGAATGGTAGAGTTGGAAGGGACCTCCTGGGTCATCTGGTCCAACCCCCTGCTCAAAGCAGGATTCACTAGATCATCTCAGACAGATGTCTGTCCAGCCTCTGTGTCAACCAGTCCTGTAAAAACTTTACTATTCACTGACATCTTGCAGTTTCTGTAAGGGTCGGGCGAGCGGTACTTCCCGTAATCCCTCTCAAAAACCAAAGATGCGTGTCTATCATACTGACACCTCATTAGCAAAGATTTCACTCGGGAGATCTCCTCGCGGCTACCTCCAGTTGAGACAAGATGCTCGAGTTTCCTCCTTAGGCCCTGATACAGGCGATACCTGTCCAGGCTCCTGAGGCTCGAGAGCTGGCGGAAGAATCTCGCCACCCTTTTCTTGAACATCTCCCACCACTCTGACTTACTACTACAAAGATCCAGTAAGGGTACCTGGCTCTGAAGAAAATCCTCAAAGGACTGTCTTATCTCCGCTTCTTCCAAGAGAGACGAATTGAGCCTCCAAAAGCCTCTTCCCATCCGGGGGGTCTCTGTAACATTCAGGGAAAACAAAATCATACAGTGATCGGAGAACTCCACCTCAACAACAGATACTGCTGAAGAGACGGCTTCCTCCTTTAAATAAAACCTGTCTATCCTGGACCTACAGTTACCTCTATGATAGGTGAACCCCTTGTGGCCTGGGGTGTGCCGGATGTGGACATCCACCAGGCGAGCCTCACTAGCTATACTATTAAGGGCGACGCTATCATAAGTCAGCTTGTCTCTGGAACCTCCTCTATCCCGGGGCCTCGTGACAGTGTTGAAGTCCCCTCCAAAGACAACCTGCCGACTCGTAAAAAGGTAGGGCTTGATGCTCGTAAAGAGACACTTCCGGTCCCACTTAGATTGGGGACCATAAATGTTAATGAGCCGAAGCTCCTGTCCCTTCATGAAGACATCTAATATCAGGCACCTCCCCATTTCTAACTCAATAACCCGTCGGCATTCTACTGGTGCGGTAAAAAGGACCGCCACTCCGCTATACGGCTCGGCCGCAAGAGACCAATAGGAGGGCCCGAGTCTCCACTCCCTCTTAGCTATAAACACCTCTGCCATATTTGGCAGCCTGGTCTCTTGCAAAAAGAAAATGTCAGCTTCAACCCGGCTGAGAAAATCAAAGGCCGCAAATCTAGCCATATTTGACTTAATGCTGGCGACATTAATGGAAGCCAGCGTCAACGGAGTGGGTACCGCCATCATTGGTGATTGAGTTAGATGGCTTTCTCCTTCCCACTCCCCTTATCCTCTGCCTCAGAGGAGGAATCCTTCCCCCTCTTTAATGACACAGAGGTGTCCATTCCCACATTTTTCCTTCTTTTCTCGTCCTCGTCTCCGGACTCTGGGCCAGTCCCTCCCCCCAAGGACCCTGCATCCCCAGGAGAAGGAGACTCGGCGCCCCCTGTAAGCTCCGCTGAAGCCGGAACCTCACCCTCAGCCTCCTCCTCAGAGGAAGAGATGTTATCAAGGGCTTGGAACCGGTTAGAAAGACCAACCAGAGGGGAGTCAGTTTTACCTTCCTTAGGTACCTTGGTCAGAGCGGGAGAAGATGTTTTATCTCCCTTCTTTTTCTTCTTTTTGGTGCCGAGCTTACGCTTGTTCTCTAGCCACCGCTTATTATCCTCATCCATACTTTCATAATGGGAGGATTCTGAGGCAGAGGCGGTTTCCTCCCTGTGGATCCTCCTGACCTCCTCATCCAACTCATCATCCCTCGGGGCCTCAGCAGCAACACTGGCATCCAGGACAGGGGCTGCCCCGGTAGTCTGGGGCTCGCCCCGCTCCCTCTCCTGTCTGCGCTTGTCTAGATGCCTCAGCTGGGCAGGCGTCTTTTTATTGCTTTTCTTCCCTGGCCCCTCGGTTCCCCCACCCCTGCTAGTCCCCTCCCCAGCAGAATCGGCCTCACGGCTTACTCCCACCGGGGTCTCGACTGCATTAGCGAAGGAGCGAGGACAACGGCTGAATGGGTGACCTAACTCACCACACAGGTGGCACCTAATCTCCACACAAGAGGCGGCAAGATGGCCGACACCCCCACACAACGCGCATTTCTGCACGGTGCAGTTTGCACTGAAGTGTGTGGGGTCACCGCACCTGTGACAGAGCTTCGGTTGCCCCTGGCAGAAGACCAGGATACGATCCCTACCCAGGAAGGCAGACGATGGAATGTGGGCAACCGTACCACCTGAACGCTTAAGTTTTACCATAAACGTCCAGGCCCCTGACCAGATACCAAACTCGTCGCGGTTTTTCTTTGGCATCTCCACCACCTCTCCATACCGACCAAGCCACGTCATGATGTCATAGCAAGAAAGCGACTCGTTACGAGTCATCACGGTCACTTTCTTGATCTGGTTTTGGCGAGACACTGCCTGAACGGCAAAGTCTCGCCAGCCGGGCTCATTTTTTGCCAGCTCATAATTCGCCCAGAAGAGCTCAAGCCCCTCCGGCCGAACAAAGCTGATATCAAACTCAGGCGTGGAATAGGGATGTATCAAGGCGTAGATGTCAATCGCCTTGAAGCCCATCCTCAGCAGGAGCTCCACAACTTTAGACCTTGGAGGACATGCATCACTGCCCCTCCACCGAAGATGGACCACATTCCTACGCACACTGCCTGGCCCGGCTGTTGGGAGGGACCACACTGTATCCCCCCCTTTTTGCTCTCGGAAGGCCCCGAGGCCATGCCTCTCTATCCAGAAGGATAGATCAACCTCTCGACCCTCTACCATTAGTGATCTCTCCCCCTTCTTTAGAGCCTCCAGAAGGCGCCGTTGCAACATGCCGTCCCCAAAGCCCGAAGACAAGGAGGATGCCCTATTTGCCCCGGAGGTGACACTGGCATAACTCTGGACAGGTGTTGCCACCCCCGGGGGGGCAACCGGACCAGTGACCACATCAGCTCGAACAGCAACACCATTACCCACCTCCATCTCACCCTCCACCAAACCAGCAACCACACCACTAGACAATGAATTAGCCTCATTCACCCCCACCACATTCATTCCTGCTGGACCAGTAACAATGGTGGATGACATTTTGACCTCTGCATCAGGCACAAGTGGCTCAGTCACCTCCATAGAACTGGAGGCGACCTCACCCCCGGTCTTGTGTGTGCCCTCCACATCATCGGTCGGTAATTTCCGCTGTTTGGCATTCGGAATAATGTGCCGCTGATCTTTAGATGCTGTTAGGCGCCGCTGATCTTTAGCATCAGGATCTTCCGGACCAGCGACGCCAACACAAAATAGCACTTTCGTGGGAGGACCGGAACGCTCAGCCCCGACAGCCCCCTCACACTGCCGCCGCTTCTCAACTAAGTGATCAGCGGCAACAGCATTCAGAGGCGCCGAGGCTACCGGAGCTGCCCCCGACACCGGGCTGCTCCCCCCTCCCACTGAGGAGCGCACCACAGCATCGTGGCCTGATGGAACGCCCGCCGCCGGGCCGCCCTCAATGTCCAGCCTCTCGGCTGATGCACCTCCTGCTGCGTCCCCACTACTACAAGCAGAGACGGAGCTCTGCGCCTCACTACCGCGCACTATAATCTCCCCGCGCCTTTGCACCGGATCCACAGCAGAACCCGGGCTGGGCTGGGCAACGGGGCTTATACAGCGAGCTGAGCCTGCCGCCGACTCAGGGGGTACAGGGAGGGGGGCATATACGTATCTTACCGCTTCCTGCAGCTTTGGCTTGGTCTTCTTTGCCTTTTTGTGGCCCCCAGGTGCCTCTTCTGGTAGATCGTCACCAAGATGGAAGTTTTGGAGGCACACTGGGGACTCCAGGAGCTTAATCTCCGCCATTAGCGCCCCTCCCTGGCCGCTGCTGTCACTGTCCTCCCCAGAGCCGGCAGAACTGCGACCGGATGTCACTGTCGCCTGTCCTGCAGGGAGCTCGCTGCACGTGGCCTGCGGGTGACTTTGCAGGCAGCCAGGTGGGGCTTCCTGCTGGTCATCATCACTCTCATCATCCACCTGGCTCTCAGGCTGCAGCCCCATCTGCCTTTGCTCTCTGGTATCAGCCATTTCTCTAAAGCGGTCTTCATTTATTAGTTTTTCTTTGAAATGACCACTCTGCTCCCTGATGGTGGCTTTCCTCAGTTCCAGCAGGTGAATCTCGCTGGTCAGTCGCTTTACCTCGGCCTGGAGTTTTGCCTTCCTTGGTTTGGAGGCCCCCGCAGCTTTGGCGCTTGTGCAGCGCAGCTCCTCCCGGAGCCTCCTGATGAGCTTACTGGCATCTTCATACTCACGGAGGCGGATCATGACCCGGGACGCATAGGTGGACACAGACTCCCGGGGTCCCTGCAGCGCCCAACCCCCCACAGGGAGGTCGGCCTCACCTCCGTGAGCACTCCGCTTTCCTCCGGAAGGAGCACCATCATGCACGCCGCTGTCAGGCTTTACCTCCATGCTGGAAGCCTTGCGGCTTCTAGGGGTCTCCACAATCCCGGGAGGAGTAGGAGCCACATTGCTGCGACTCCTGGTGCAGAGTCTCACCCCCGAGTCCTCTGATGTGCAGGCCGGTTGCTGGTTTCTTCTGCCCCCCGCCGGCCTGGTTCGGGAAGCAGAAGCCTGGGACTTGGCTCCTTCACTCATCCCAGAAACCAGCTCTCCCTCCGGGAAAGAGTGAGAGCAGGTCCCCAGGTGGAGAGGTGTTGGTTCTCAGAGATCAGGAGCTCACAGCAGGATCTGCAGCCACCACACCCTTAATCACCACACTGACTAGCAGCTGATCAGAGCTGCACCCAGTATGCTGCTGGTGCAGTCACTGTGTACATACATTACATTACTGATCCTGAGTTACATCCTGTATTATACTCCAGAGCTGCACTCACTATTCTGCTGGTGCAGTCACTGTGTACATACATTACATTACTGATCCTGAGTTACATCCTGTATTATACTCCAGAGCTGCGGTCACTATTCTGCTAGTGCAGTCACTGTGTACATACATTACATTACTGATCCTGAGTTACATCCTGTATTATACTCCAGAGCTGCACTCACTATTCTGCTGGTGCAGTCACTGTGCACATACATTACATTACTGATCCTGAGTTACATCCTGTATTATACCCCAGAGCTGCACTCACTATTCTGCTGTGGAGTCACTGTGTACATACATTATATTACTGATCCTGAGTTACCTCCTGTATTATACTCCAGAGCTGCACTCACAATTCTGCTGGTGCAGTCACTGTGTACATACATTACATTACTGATCCTGTACTGATCCTGAGTTACATCCTGTATTATACTCCAGAGCTGCACTCACTATTCTGCTGTGGAGTCACTGTGTACATACATTATATTACTGATCCTGAGTTATCTCCTGTATTATACTCCAGAGCTGCACTCACTATTCTGCTGGTGCAGTCACTGTGTACATACATTACATTACTGATCCTGAGTTACCTCCTGTATTATACTCCAGAGCTGCACTCACAATTCTGCTGGTGCAGTCACTGTGTACATACATTACATTACTGATCCTGTAGTGATCCTGAGTTACATCCTGTATTATACTCCAGAGCAGCACTCACTATTCTGCTGGTGCAGTCACTGTGTACATACATTACATTACTGATCCTGAGTTACATCCTGTATTATACTCCAGAGCTGCACTCACTATTCTGCTGGTGCAGTCACTGTGTACATACATTACATTACTGATCCTGAGTTACATCCTGTATTATACTCCAGAGCTGCACTCACTATTCTGCTGGTGCAGTCACTGTGTACATACATTACATTACTGATCCTGAGTTACATCCTGTATTATACTCCAGAGCTGCACTCACTATTCATACATTACATTACTTACCCGGGGCTGGACGTCTTCTGATTTGCACCTTGATCTAGAAATCCAGCCGCCAATTCGAAAGCATCGTCCAGGAGGATCTAAGAACATAAAAGGGAAGATATTATCGCTGCCGGACGTGGAGTCTCCTAGGAAACCGACCACCTCCGTCACTCACATCTTCAGGAGTGGAGGACAGGAAGGAGCTGGTGGCCTCCTGACTCTCCGCCCCACTGTCTCTTATGCCCTCGTTGGTGCAGCCGGTGTCCGAGGGGGAAGAGAAGGAGCAGGAGGCGGCCGTGCGATCTTGAGACAAACAATTCTGATAATTGTTGGTTTTCCCGCTCTGGAGAAGCTCCTGCCACAGATTGGAGATGGCTTTGGACACCACAGGATGAGTGACCTGCACCAGAGACACCACCCCGCTCTCCACCAGCAAGTCCACCGTCTGCTTGTAGAAGCGCAGATACCTGGAGGAGAAATATATATATATATGTGACATACAGAGTGCAGCTCTGGAGTATAGTACAGTAATGTAATGTATGTACACAGTGACTGCACCAGCAGAATAGTGAGTGCAGCTCTGGAGTATAGTACAGTAATGTAATGTATGTACACAGTGACTGCACCAGCAGAATAGTGAGTGCAGCTCTGGAGTATAGTACAGTAATGTAATGTATGTGCACAGTGACTGCACCAGCAGAATAGTGAGTGCAGCTCTGGAGTGTAATACAGGATGTAACTCAGGATCAGTAATGTAATGTATGTACACAGTGACTGCACCAGCAGAATAGTGAGTGCAGCTCTGGAGTATAATACAGGATATAACTCAGGATCAGTAATGTAATGTATGTACACAGTGACTGCACCAGCAGAATAGTGAGTGCAGCTCTGGAGTATAATACAGGATGTAACTCAGGATCAGTAATGTAATGTATGTACACAGTGACTGCACCAGCAGAATAGTGAGTGCAGCTCTGGAGTATAACACAGGAGGTAACTCAGGATCAGTAATGTAATGTATGTACACAGTGACTGCACCAGCAGAATAGTGAGTGCAGCTCTGGAGTATAATACAGGATGTAACTCAGGATCAGTAATGTAATGTATGTACACAGTGACTGCACCAGCAGAATAGTGAGTGCAGCTCTGGAGTATAATACAGGAAGTAACTCAGGATCAGTAATGTAATGTATGTACACAGTGACTGCACCAGCAGAATAGTGAGTGCAGCTCTGTGTTACGCACACGCCCGGACAGACTGGCGTGAGCATGATTAGTGATCCCACTGGACCATGAACCGAGGAGTGCCTGGAGGGGCATAACTAAGTATCATCCCGGTCCAACCAAGGTCGCATGGCGGCTCAGTCGACTCCGTGAACCAGGGAGGAACCGAGCAGAGGGACCAGGTGCTACTCCAGGTCAGACCCCGGTTACACCTGTTGACCCACACCGGGGAATGCAGGAACAGGCAGGTTAGACTGGCATATAGACAGGTGGGTACTGGCAGGCATGGCTGGCATGCAGACAGGTGGGCACTGCCAGCCACGGCTGGCATGCAGGCGGGTGGGCACTGGCAGCCACTACTGGCATGCAGAGAGGCGGGTACTGGCAGGTAGGAACGCAGGCAAGATAGGGACCAGTACAGACTGGGATACAGGAACGGAGCCGCAGGTGCGGTAGACAAGCAGAGCAGAGGAAAACCCGCAGGTGCGGTAGACAAGCAGAGCAGAGCAAAACCCGCAGGTGCGGTAGACAAGCAGAGCAGAGCAAAACCCGCAGGTGCGGTAGACAAGCAGAGCAGAGCAAAACCCGCAGGTGCGGTAGACAAGCAGAGCAGAGCAAAACCCGCAGGTGCGGTAGACAAGTAGAGCAGAGCAAAACCCGCAGGTGCGGTAGACAAGCAGAGCAGAGCAAAACCCGCAGGTGCGGTAGACAAGCAGAGCAGAGCAAAACCCGCAGGTGCGGTAGACAAGCAGAGCAAAACCCGCAGGTGCGGTAGACAAGCAGTGCAGAGTAAAACCCGCAGGTGTGGTAGACAAGCAGAGCAGAGCAAAACCCGCAGGTGCGGTACACAAGCAGAGCAGAGCAAAACCCGCAGGTGCGGTAGACAAGCAGAGCAGAGCAAAACCCGCAGGTGCGGTAGAAAAGCAGAGCAGAGCAAAACCCACAGGTACGTTAGACAGGCAGAGCATAGCAAAACCCGCAGGTGCGGTAAACAAGCAGAGCAGAGCAGACCAAAACCCGCAGATGCGGTAGACAAGCAGAGCAGAGCAAAACCCACAGATGTGGTAGACAAGCAGAGCAGAGCAAAACCCGCAGGTACGTTAGACAGGCAGAGCAGAGCAAAACCCGCAGGTGCGGTAAACAAGCAGAGCAGAGCAAAACCCTCAGGTGCGGTAAACAAGCAGAGCAGAGTAAAACCCGCAGGTGCGGTAGACAAGCAGAGCAGAGCAAAACCCGCAGGTGCGGTAAACAAGCAGAGCAGAGCAAAACCCGCAGGTGCGGTAAACAAGCAGAGCAGAGCAAAACCACAGATGCGGTAAACAAGCACAGCAGAGCAAAACCGCAAGTGCTGTGAACAAGCAGAGCAGAGCGAAAAAAAAGGTGTGGTGAACAAGCAGAGCAGAGCAAAACCGGCAGGGACGGTAGACAAGCAGAGCACAGCAAAACCCACAGGTGCGGTAAACAAGCAGAGCAGAGCAAAACCGCAGATGCGGTGAACAAGCAGAGCAGAGCGAAACCGCAGGTGCGCTGAACAAGCAGAGCAGAGCGAAACCCGCAGATGCAGTGAACAAGCAGAGCGGAGCAAAACCCGCAGATGCGGTGAACAAGCAGAGCGAAACCGCACGTGCGGTGAACAAGCAGAGCGAAACCGCACGTGCAGTGAACAAGCAGAGCGAAACTGCACGTGCGGTGATCAAGCAGAGCGAAACAGCACGTGCGGTGAACAAGCAGAGCGAAACCGCATGTGCGGTGAACAAGCAGAGCAGAGCAAATTCGCAGGTGCGGTGAACAAGCAGAGCAGAGCAAAACCGCAGGTGCGGTGAACAAGCAGAGCAGAGCAAAACCGCAGGTGCGGTGAACAAGCAGAGCAGAGCAAAACCGCAGGTGCGGTGAACAAGCAGAGCAGAGCAAAACCGTAGGTGCGGTGAACACGCAGAACCAGATACACACAAGGTACTTACAATGAAGTAGCGAGTGTACAGAAAACTCACAAACAGAAGTTCAGAGACAACGAGTTGGAGTTAAGTGCAGGTTCAGACACTGCAGGAAAAGGGAAGGTTCGGACATAGAGACAAACAGGTAACGGGCTAGGACACAGTTCAGACAGGAACAAGATACAGGAACGAGCCTGGGAACTCGGCCCCCAGGGTGACGGAAACAGACTAGAAGTCACAAATACAGGTAAAGGGCCTGGGTATGCAGCCCCCAGGGAGGCAGAACAGACTAAAAGTCACAGATAAAGGTAATAGGCCTGGGTATACAGCCCCCAGGGGCGGAACAGACAAAATACAGGACAGGACCTGGCAACTCAGTTGCACAGAACACACTGAAGAAAAGTGTTGCTCAGGCACCCCCTACTGGGTGGAGGGGGTTTAAGTATCCAGTGACTCACAGCAATAGGCTGAGGAGGCATTAGGAGTGCGCACACAGTAACTATAAGAATCAGGCAGTAGCCGCGCCGCCGCCCTAAGCAATCAGACAAGAGACACAGCAGGTACTGGAGCAAAGTGTGCAGCGTGGATTGATAGGTAAGATGGCGGTCTTGCATGGTGGGAGCTGGTAAACCATGCCAGTACGCCACCAGGGATGTTACACTCTACAGTATAATACAGGATGTAACTCAGGATCAGAACAGGATCAGTAATGTAATGTATGTACACAGTGACTGCACTAGCAGAATAGTGAGTGCAGCTCTGGAGTATAATACAGGATGTAACTCAGGATCAGTAATGTAATGTATGTACACAGTGACTGCACCAGCAGAATAGTGAATGCAGCTCTGGAGTATAATACAGGAGGTAACTCAGGATCAGTAATGTAATCTATGTACACAGTGACTGCACTAGCAGAATAGTGAGTGCAGCTCTGGAGTATAATACAGGAGGTAACTCGGGATCAGTAATGTAATGTATGTACACAGTGATTCTAAAAGCAGAATAGTGAGTGTAGCTCTGGGGTACAGTATAGCTGTTTTACATACTATAGAGAATTATACTTACTTTTCAAATTCCATTAGCTCTGGTGAGGAAAAAGGCTGTGCAGTATTTTCTATTTTCAATTCTTCCACCGACTCATCGAGGTATTCCGGTTGCATGTACAAGAGCACAGGGTCGATGTCATCAATATCCACAGGGTCAGCAGTGGGGCCTCTAATATTGAAATAATAAAGTAATGTAGGGTCAGTGGCAAAACAAAACCTTAAAGTGAGTTGTACTCAATGAACCCTCCTTTTTATCTGTCGTATGAAATCTTTTAAAAGGTGCCCAACATTCGGGACACCCCTCTATTATGCAGAATGGAGGGTGACTAATAAATAGTAACCTGCTGTCCATACATTACTTTGGTGACCAAATGGGTTCAATGTAAAGAAAGGGTAAAGGTGGAGAACCCCTTTGAGAGAAGCATTAGTCTCTGTCACTTACCCCTCCTCGTTACTCATGAGCTGTAAAAATTCCTCCCTGACATCCTCCAAGGTGTAGGGGGTGCTGTGCTCCAGGAAAATGTCAGCTGAGGGAAAAGCCACATTATAAAGTACCGGGCCACCATACATGCACTGATCGGCCATTGCATTAATATTAACCCCTTAAAGACACGGCAGTTTCTTTTTTTCTTTCTCCTTCTTCCAAGAGCCATAACTTTTTTTTTCTGTCCTCAGAGCCTCACGTGAGGACTTGGATTTTTTTTTTTTTGCCTGTCAAACTGAGGGTTTTACTGATATCATTTTGGTGTACATATGATCTTGATCGCTTTTTATTCAATTTTTAGAAGAAAAAAAAAATGACAATTTTAGTTTTTTTAATATCTTTATAAACTGGGCAAAAGAATATGAAGCGACATTTTTTAATATATTTTTCAATTTAATTTTTTATTTGGCAATTCTAATATCATATAAGCTTTTTTTAACACTATTTTTGTATTGGAAGTGCGTGATTCCAATTTTTATATTTTTGTTAATTTTTTAGATATTTTTAAAACTTTTAATTTTTTTATTATTATTATTATTATTATTATTATTATTTTATTTTTATTTATTTTTTGCGCCTCTGGATTGTTTTGATCTCTTGTACTATATAAACTACTTTGTAATGAAGTCCAAGCCACAACGCCAAAGTAGCGGTGAGCCTTCCTTATGATGTACGGTGACGTCCTGGGGAATGTTAAAAATAGTTAAAAATTGCAAAATAAAATCACTTTTTATTCCTGGCACATTGCTCTAAATATATATTTTTTTTCTTAAAAGCAGATGAATAAAAAATAGCAATTCCGTTTTTTTTCATTTTGCTGTGGGATCCTATAAAATATATAATATATATATATTTTTTATATTTATTTATATTTTTTTTTTTTACAGGATCCCACAAAAAAAAAATAAAAAAAATCAGAGTTGCTATTTTTTATTCATCCGCTTTTAAGAAAAAAAAGTGATTAAAAGTCGAATACACAGGGTCAGCAGTGGGGCATGTAAGATTGATCTTTTTTTAAAAAAAAATAAGATAGCTGATCCCTGCGTACAGTACAGACCAAAAGTTTGGACACACCTTCTCATTTAAAGATTTTTCTGTATTTTCTTGACAATAAAAATTGTGCATTTACACTGAAGGCATCAAAACTATGAATTAACACATGTGGAATTATATACTTAACAAAAAAGTGTGAAACAACTGAAAATATGTCTTATATTCTAGGTTCTTCAAAGTAGCCACCTTTTGCTTTGATGACTGCTTTGCACACTCTTGGCATTCTCTTGATGAGCTTCAAGAGGTAGTCACCAGAAATGGTCTTCCAACAATCTTGAAGGAGTTCCCAGAGATGCTTAGCACTTGTTGGCCCTTTTGCCTTCACTCTGCGGTCCAGCTCACCCCAAACCATCTCGATTGGGTTCAGGTCTGGTGACTGTGGAGGCCAGCTCATCTGGCGTAGCACCCCATCACTCTCCTTCTTGGTCAAATAGCCCTTACACAGCCTGGAGGTGTGTTTGGGGTCATTGTCCTGTTGAAAAATAAATGATGGTCCAACTAAACGCAAACCGGATGGAATAGCATGCCGCTGCTATATGCTGTGGTAGCCATGCTGGTTCAGTATGCCTTCAATTTTGAATAAATCCCCAACAGTGTCACCAGCAAAGCACCCCCACACCATCACACCTCCTCCATGCTTCACGGTGGGAACCAGGCATGTAGAGTCCATCCGTTCACCTTTTCTGCGTCGCACAAAGACACGGTGGTTGGAACCAAAGATCTCAAATTTGGACTCATCAGACCAAAGCACAGATTTCCACTGGTCTAATGTCCATTCCTTGTGTTCTTTAGCCCAAACAAGTCTCTTCTGCTTGTTGCCTGTCCTTAGCAGTGGTTTCCTAGCAGCTTTTTACCATGAAGACCTGCTGCACAAAGTCTCCTCTTAACAGTTGTTGAAGAGATATGTCTGCTGCTAGAACTCTGTGTGGCATTGACCTGGTCTCTAATCTGAGCTGCTGTTAACCTGCGATTTCTGAGGCTGGTGACTCGGATAAACTTATCCTCAGAAGCAGAGGTGACTCTTGGTCTTCCTTTCCTGGGGCGGTCCTCATGTGAGCCAGTTTCTTTGTAGCGCTTGATGGTTTTTGCAACTGCACTTGGGGACACTTTCAAAGTTTTCCCAATTTTTCAGACTGACTGACCTTCATTTCTCGAAGTAATGATGGCCACTCGTTTTTCTTTACTTAGCTGCTTTTTTCTTGCCATAATACAAATTCTAACAGTCTATTCAGTAGGACTATCAGCTGTGTATCCACCAGACTTCTGCACAACACAACTGATGGTCCCAACCCCATTTATAAGGCAAGAAATCCCACTTATTAAACCTGACAGGGCACACCTGTGAAGTGAAACCATTTTCGGTGACTACCTCTTGAAGCTCATCAAGAGAATGCCAAGAGTGTGCAAAGCAGTCATCAAAGGTGGCTACTTTGAAGAACCTAGATTATAAGACATATTTTCAGTTGTTTCACACTTTTTTGTTAAGTATATAATTCCACATGTGTTAATTCATAGTTTTGATGCCTTCAGTGTGAATGTACAATTTTCATAGTCATGAAAATACAGAAAAATCTTTAAATGAGAAGGTGTGTCCAAACTTTTGATCTGTTCTGTATATTTTTTTATATTTATTTATAGATTTTTTTTTACAGGATCCCACAAAAAAAATGAAAAAAAAAATCAGAGTTGCTATTTTTTAGTCATCCGCTTTTAAGAAAAAAAAGTGATTAAAAGTCGAATACACAGGGTCAGCAGTGGGGCATCTAAGATTGAATTTTTAAAAAAAAAAAAATAAGGTAGCCGATCCCTGCCTATATTGGCTGAGAAATAAAAAACAAAAGTCTGTGAGAATCCAGAACTTTCTTCTTTTTTTTTTTTATTGTGCAAAAGCAATAAAAAAATAAAATAAAAATATTTTAAAAAAACTTTATATCAAGTTTGGATGTTGCCAATGAAAATATCAATTCAACCTGCAAATTAAAAAGCTGTCTTGTCTACATATCAACTTTAAAAAATAAAAATTATGTAAAAATAAAAGTTCTAGCAACTCAAAAAAACTTTTATTTACTAGTTAAAAAAAAAACACTGTAGAAGTTTGGTATTAAAAAGTTGCATTTACCGCAATGAAAAAGTCAAATAATCAAGTCGTCACAGCGCTGCATGGACTGAAATATCCAAAAAGTTCTGAAAAACATTTTTTCTTTTTGCACAAAAGGGATAAAACATAAAAAAAGAGAAAAAATAGAAATCGGTATTATCTGATTGAAGGAATAAAGTTATTGTGTTATTTTTACTGTAAAAACTGAACACCAATTTTTTTTAAATATTGAAAAAAATGTAAGTTCCCCCCCAATATATTATATATAACCCCTAAAGATTAGTAATAAAAAGCACAGCCCTCATACCGTTACGTTATATGGCTCTGAAAAAAAGAAAAAACGGAAGAAAACGCCGTGTCCTGTAGGGGTTAATGTTACGTGGGATCGGTGCGTGTTCACATTGCGCTTCGTTCTTTGTACGCTCACCTTTCATTTTCAGCAGGGAGTCCAGAGTGCTCTCCAGCTGGAGGATGTACTGTTTCGCCTGCTGCAGAACCTCTTTCTGGATTATGAGAAATGTCCGTAAGATAACACATCACAATTGAGGAAAGGGGGTGTGTGAATTGTGCCCTAGGGCGAGGAATCGTTGCCCCCTACCCTGGTGGCTTTTGTATCGGGGTCGGGGAACACGAGGTTCCGCAGTTTCTGGAGGAGCTGCGGGACGGACGTGGAGCTCTGGGCTCTCGCTCTCCTCTTCCTCGCTGGTCTCTTGCCGCTGTTTCTCCCTTTTTGGCTGCTGCCTTCACCTGCCGCGTCCATTCACACTGCGCACGTCCGTCATGTAGATCTGTATGGAGTGGTAACACATAGCAGAGTATACCGGCTGCCATTCCTTCCCGAAGGGGCGGGGCTTGTGTCATGCCACGCCCCCTTGTCAGCATCACACACTTACCCAAGAGTATTCCTTTAACCCCTTAGTGAATGACATATAAGGTATGTATATTACAGCTGACAATGGTCAGGATCGGAGATAACTCCAATCCCGGTCATTTAACCTCCTTAGATGCGGCTGTGAAAACCAACTGCAGCATCTAAGCGGTTAGTCGGAAGGAAGAGCTTTTTATTTCACCCCATAGGCCGCTGACAGGGTACGGGGACCTAATAATGCCAGGAGGCACAATATACAAGTATCATGTAGCATTATAGGGGAAAGAAGGACTATTATTAGAATATTTTAGTCATTTCTCCTATAAAGCTTTTTTTTTTTTTTTTTACTTTTTTCTTATTTTTTTAGTCCTAAGAAAAAAAGTAAAAAAAATCTCTATTGGAGAAAGGACTAAAAAAATAAGAAACAAAGTAAAAAAAAAGCTTTACAGGAGAAAGAAGGACTAAAAAAAAAAAAAAATTTTCTTTTTTTTAGTCCTTTTTTCTCCTATAAAGCTTTTTTTTTTTTTTTTTTACTTTTTTTCCAATTTTTAGTCCTTTCTCCTATAAAGTTTTTTTTTACCTTTTTCTTATTTTTTTTGTCTTTCTTTCTCCTATAAAGCTTTTTTTAATTTTTTCTTGTTTTTTTGTCCTTTTTTCTCCTATAAAGCTTTTTTTTCACTTTTTTCTTATTTTTTTGTCCTTTTTTCTCCTATAAAGCTTTTTTTACTCCTTTTTCCTATAAAGCTTTTTTACTCCTTTTTCCTATAAAGCTTTTTTTACTCCTTTCTCCTATAAAGCTTTTTTTACTCCTTTTTCCTATAAAGCTTTTTTACTCCTTTTTCCTATAAAGCTTTTTTTACTCCTTTTTCCTATAAAGCTTTTTTTTCACTTTTTTCTTATTTTTTTGTCCTTTTTTCTCCTATAAAGCTTTTTTTTTACTTTTTTCTATTTTTTTTGTCCTTTTTTCTCCTATAAAGCTTTTTTTTTTACTTTTTTCTATTTTTTTAGTCATTTCTCCTATAAAGCTTTTTTTTTACTTTTTCTTATTTTTTTGTCCTAAGAAAAAAAGTAAAAAAAAAAGCTTTATAGGAGAAAGAAGGACTAAAAAAAAATCAGAAAAAAGTAAAAAAAAAGATTTATAGGAGAAATAAGGACTAAAAAAACAGAAAAAAGTAATAGAAAATAAAAAAGCTTCATAAGAGAAAGTATAAAAAAAACATTTATAGGAGAAAAAAGGACTGAAAAAAGTAAAAATAAAGGTTTATAGGGGATAAAAAAATCTTTATAGGAGAAAGGACTAAAAAAAATAAGAAAAAAAAGTAAAAAGCTTTATATGAGAAAGGACTAAAAAAATAAAAAAGTTTTAAAAAAAAACCTTTTCAGGAAAAAGAAGTAAAAAAAGCTTTATAGGAAAATGGAGTAAAAAATAAGAAAAAAGTAAAAAAAAAAGCTTTATAGGAAAAAGGAGTAAAAAAAGCTTTATAGGAAAAAGGAGTAAAAAAGCTTTATAGGAAAAAGGAGTAAAAAGAGCTTTATAGGAAAAAGGAGTAAAAAAGCTTTATAGGAAAAAGGAGTAAAAAAAGCTTTATAGGAAAAAGGAGTAAAAAAGCTTTATAGGAAAAAGGAGTAAAAAAAGCTTTATAGGAAAAAGGAGTAAAAAAGCTTTATAGGAAAAAGGAGTAAAAAAGCTTTATAGGAAAAAGGAGTAAAAAAGATTTATAGGAGAAAGGAGTAAAAAAAGCTTTATAGGAAAAAGGAGTAAAAAAAGCTTTATAGGAAAAAGGAGTAAAAAAGCTTTATAGGAAAAAGGAGTAAAAAAAGCTTTATAGGAGAAAGGAGTAAAAAAAGCTTTATAGGAAAAAGGAGTAAAAAAGCTTTATAGGAAAAAGGAGTAAAAAAGCTTTATAGGAAAAAGGAGTAAAAAAGCTTTATAGGAAAAAGGAGTAAAAAAGCTTTATAGGAAAAAGGAGTAAAAAAGCTTTATAGGAAAAAGGAGTAAAAAAGCTTTATAGGAAAAAGGAGTAAAAAAAAGCTTTATAGGAAAAAGGAGTAAAAAAGCTTTATAGGAAAAAGGAGTAAAAAAAGCTTTATAGGAAAAAGGAGTAAAAAAAGCTTTATAGGAAAAAGGAGTAAAAAAGCTTTATAGGAGAAAGGAGTAAAAAAAGCTTTATAGGAGAAAGAAGGACAAAAAAAAGGAAAAAAGTAAAGAAAAAAAGCTTTATTATGCAAAATAAAAAAAAGGTCTGCAACGGCTCAAAGTATAAAATGATGGTGATAATTCACCCAGATGTGGAACACAGTAAGAAAGTGATTTAAAAAAAAAAATAAAAATGTATATTTTTTGTTCCCCTTTTCCAAAAAAAAATTGATCAATAATGTCAAATGTAATCCCCGAAAATAATACTAAACAATATAAATGGCAAAAAAAAAAAAAACACGTAAAATGTAATGAATAAAATGTGCCCTAAAAATAACTAAAAAAATAAATGTGTTATTGTCGTACTCAGACCGCGCCGCGGAATAAAGTTATCTGCGCATTTACACCACTTGGCAAAACAAAGAAAAACCCATAAAATGTGAAAAAAAAAAAACATGTCCTGAAAAAAATAATAATAAAAAAAAAAAAATAATAATAAAATATATATATATATAAATCCATTTGGCATTGTTTGACCAAGCTATGGAATAAAGGTATCTGGTCCTTTACACCACACGGTGAATGTAAAGAAAATACATAATAATGAAACAAAAAAAACACCAGAAAATGTAAAAAAATAAAATAAAAACACGTCCTAAAAAATAACAGGAAAATAAAAAAAATTCTAGTTATTACTAGATAGTTGTGGGGGGGATTGCTGAGTCCTGAAAGGGTTAAGGCCATTACTTTCTATGTGTGTTGTCTTTTCAGGGTCTCAGCTGATGTGTTATCAGTTTCCCATAATAAAACCTTTCAGGTCTCCTCTTTGCTGGGGAGCTTCCCCTTTAAGGGTGCTTCCATAGAAGTTTTCCGTTGACTCGGTGGTGGCTATCAGTGTACTCCTAGATAAAGGGGTCGTGCTGACCCCGCACAGCTGTGTAACATGACAGGGGTCTCACCACAACTTACTGCGCTAGGACCTGCCCGCCACACCAGGCTCGCTCTCCCGACTACTCAGGCCGCGGAATTCCATCTACCGCTGACTAAGCAGCTGCTGTAGCAGCGACCAATTACGTTACGCTCTAGCAACGTTCCGACCAATCAGAAAGAGGAAGAACCCAATCGGCGATCATAGCAGCCAATCAGATGCGAGGAAATGAAAAGAAATGTATCACGCACTGCGGAGGCCAGGAGAGCAGGATTCTAAAGGGGAAAAAAGGGCGGGAGAAAATGCGCACGTGACTGGACATGAAGCAAAATAATGGGGAGTGCCCTCCTCACAGACAGGTGGCTGCTGTGACCTCCCCTCATACAAGGACCCATGAGAGGCGGCCATTGTCCTATAAGTGTCCAAATAAATCTTATATGAAAGTCTGATAAAGTGACCCCATAAAGTACCACCACACTAGGTTCAGCTCCCCTATATCCAGTGCTGTGCGCAGGCTTATGTGGCCCCTTGGGCCCCTCTTTGCTTTTGAGTCTCAGATTTTATCTTCACCATTTTGATTCTGCCTTTTGGTGGCGTTGGCCCCCAGCTCCTGTCCATGGTCACCGGGGCGCTGCCCACCCCTGGCAGGCACAACAGCACTGAATAGACGAAAGGGGGCCGCAGGGTCTGAAATACGCCCTGTACCCCCATAATGGGAGCGCCTGGAGGGTCTGAGAAAACCCCGACGGGCACAGTAACACGCAGGGTGTTTGTGCTGGATTGTGCGCCATATTCCCCAACAAGGGCAACACGGTCAGAGAATACACCAGCGGCAACCACGGTGCTCTATAGCTAGCCACAGAGTCACCATGACAGTATCAACCACAGAGTCACCATGACGGTACCAGCCACAGCGCCACCATGACGGTACCAGCCACAGCGCCACCATGACGGTACCAGCCACAGCGCCACCATGACGGTACCAGCCACAGCGCCACCATGACGGTACCAGCCACAGCGCCACCATGACGGTACCAGCCACAGCGTCACCATGACGGTACCAGCCACAGCGCCACCATGACGGTACCAGCCACAGCGCCACCATGACAGTACCAGCCACAGCGCCACCATGACAGTACCAGCCACAGTGCCACCATGACAGTACCAGCCACAGAGTCACCATGACAGTACCAGCCACAGTGTCCCCATGACAGTACCAGCCACAGAGTCACCATGACAGTACCAGCCACAGAGTCACCATGACAGTACCAGCCACAGCGTCACCATGACAGTACCAGCCACAGCGCCACCATGACAGTACCAGCCACAGAGTCACCATGACAGTACCAGCCACAGTGCCACCATGACAGTACCAGCCACAGAGTCACCATGACAGTACCAGCCACAGAGTCACCATGACAGTACCAACCAAAGCATCGCTATGACAGTACCAACCACAGTGATACTATGACAGTTCCAACCACAGTGCCACCATGACAACACCAACCACAGTGCCACCATGACAACACCAACCACAATGTCACCATGACAACACCAACCACAGAATCACCATGACAGTACCAGCCACAGAGTCACCATGACAGTACCAACCACAATGTCACCATGACAGTACCAGCCACAGAGTCACCATGACAGTACCAGCCACAGAGTCACCATGACAGTACCAGCCACAGTGCCACCATTACAGTACCAACCAAAGTGTCGCTATGACAGTACCAACCACAGTGATACTATGACAGTTCCAACCACAGTGCCACCATGACAACACCAACCACAATGTCACCATGACAGTACCAACCACAATGTCACCATGACAGTACCAACCGCAGTGCCACCATGACAGTTTCACCATAACAGTACCAACCACACTGCCACTTTGACAGTGCCAACCACAATGTCACTAAGACAGTACCAACCACAGTGTCGCTATGACAGTGCCACCATGACAGTACCAACCAAAGTGTCGCTATGACAGTACCAACCACAATGTCACTATGACAGCACCAACTACAGTGCCACCATGACAGTACCAACCACAGTGTCACCATGACAGTACTAACCACAGTGTCACTATGACAGTACCAAATACACTGTCACTATGACAGCATCAACCACAGTGCCGCTATAACAGTACCAGCCATATTGTCACTATGATAGTGCCAACCACAGTGTCGCTATGATAGTGCCAACCACAGTGTCGCTATGAAAGTGCCAGCCACAGTGTCACCATGACAGTGCCAACCACAGTATCGCTATGAAAATGCCAGCCAGAGTGTCACCATGACAGTACTAGCCAGAGTGTCACTATGATAGTACCAACCACGGTGTCGCTATGAAAGTACCAACCACAGTGTCCCCATGAGAGTACCAACCATAGTGTCCCCATGAGAGTACCAACCATAGTGTCCCCATGAGAGTACCAACCATAGTGTCCCCATGACAGTACCAGCCATATTGTCACTATGACAGTACCAGCCATATTGTTGCTATGACAATACCAGCCATATTGTCGCTATGAACGTATAATCCATATGGTCACTATGACAGTACCAGCCACAGTGTCACTATGACAGTACCAACCACGGTGTCGCTA
Organism: Phyllobates terribilis; assembly: GCF_046119375.1. Classification (NCBI taxonomy): domain Eukaryota; kingdom Metazoa; phylum Chordata; class Amphibia; order Anura; family Dendrobatidae; genus Phyllobates; species Phyllobates terribilis. Next base: position 175,859,387 of record NW_027362770.1, read on the forward strand.
TGAAAGTACCAACCACGGTGTCGCTATGAAAGTACCAGCCATATTGTTGCTATGACAGTAACAACCATGGTGTCACTATGACAGTACCAACAACAGTGTCCCCATGACAGTACCAACCACAGTGTCGCAATGACAGTACCAGCTATATTGTCGCTCCGACAGTACCAGTCGTATTGTTACTATGATAGTACAAACCACAGTGTCACTATGACAGTACAAACCACAGCGTCACCATGACAGTACCACCCACAGTGTCACTATGACAGTACCAACCACAGTGTCGCTATGACAGTACCAGCCATATTGTTGCTATGACAGTACCAGCCATATTGTCACCATGACAGTACCAACCACAGTGCCACTATGACAGTACCACCCACAGTGTCACTATGACAGTACTTGTTCCAGTGTAACTAGGACAGTGCCAGGTGATAGTCACGATAACCTGTATTTTCATAGTAACTATTGTAAAGGGCTGGAGAGTCACTATTATTGCTAGAAAATGGCATCATTTTATGATCTTTGGGGTTCCGTTCACTGGGAATGATGGAGATGCAATACTGGTTCAGACCCCACTGATCATGGACAGAAGGCGTATCCTAGCCAAATACAGTCCCTTTATAGGATGGGAACACCCCTACAATCCTTTATAGCAGACGCAGGAGCCCTCGCTCCACAGACCCCTTCCTTACAAGATCCCTAGCATCAGCATTCCTTCCCCAACCAGCAGTGTCAAGAGTAGTATTTTCCAGAAACAGCACCACAACTATCTACAGGCCATGTCTGGTACTGCAGCTCATCCTCATCAAAGTCATTTGGATTGAGCTGCAATACCATACATGAACTATGGACAGATCTGGAGCTGTTTTAGGAAGTAATTAGCCCCAGTGTGTCTGAGATAAGGACATTAACCCATTCATGATCAGATAATTTTCTGTGTTTCGTTTTTTTTCCTCCTCTTCTTCCAAGAGCCATAACCTTTTTATTTTTCCATCCACATAGCTGCATAAGGGCTTGCTTTTTTGCGGGACGAGTTGTAATTTTGAACGACGCAATTCGTTTTATCATGTGATGCACAGAAATGCAGGAAATATAGTCCAAGTGTGTTGAAATTGCAAAAAAGTGCAATTCCACAATTGTTTTTTTTTTTTTATTTACTATACTGTAAAACTGACCCGCCATTATGATTCTCCAGGTCAGTACGAGTACGCAGACACCAAACATGTAGAGTTTTTTCTTTAAGTGGTGAATTTTTGGGGGAAAATTTGTTAAAAAAGAAATAAAATTGCTTTTGTCGCCATTTTCTGACACCCGTAACGTTCTCATTTTTCGGGATCTGGGGCTTATTTTTTTGTGTCCTGAGCTGAAGTTTTTATAGATGTCAATTTGAGGAAGATATAGTGTTTTGATCGCCTCTCCTCTTACTGCATTTTATTGTAATGTTGCGTCTACCAAAAAAACCTTAATTCTGATGTTTCGATTTTTTTTTTTCGTTTCGCCATTTACCGATCGGATTAATCCATTTAATATTTTGATAGATCGGATGATTCTGAATGCAGCGATGCCAAATATGTGTATTTTTTTTTTGTTTTATTTTTAATGGGTTAAAAGGGGGGTGATTTGAAATTTTGTATTTTTCTTTTTTTCATATTTTTAAAAATATTTTTTCCACTTTTTATTGTATTTAATAGTCCCCTTAGGGGACTTGGTAGCTACGATTGTCTGTTCGCTTGTTCTATACATAACAGGGCTTCAGCACAGCTATGTATAGTGAAAATTACGGTCTCCTATGAACGGCAGCTACGGGTCGGCACGGGGGTCATCAGCAGACCCCCAGCTGTCATGGCAACCCATCAGTGTCCCATGATCACGTCATGTGCGCGCTTGATAGGAGCATGAAATGACATGACCCTGTCAATCAGAGATTGAAAGCAGCATTTAACAGGTTAACAGCTCCACCCGCGACTGTTAGAGGCAGATGATGGCTGAATAATTTCAATAAAGTTTTTTTTATTGCAATTGCTGTATAAACACATCACACAGTATGTTTTATTATATGAACACTTTATTATATGAACACTTCCTAATGACAGGCGGCGGACTACGGCCTCAGATAACACCAGGATGGCGGTTGGTGGAGTGGAGTATGCCAGCCTCGTTTTCATTCCAACATGGCGGATGTGAAAAGGCTCTATCTCGCACAGGTTCCCGTGATGTATAGGGGACTTTCACATCCCCTCGTGACCGGCGCTTCCTGCTTTGTCATGTGACCCGACCGCCTGCAATATCCACAGTGACAGCGGCAGAGCGGGGGTCCCCTGGAGGTAAGAGCTGGGGGGGGGCTGCATGCGTCTTGTAGATGTGTCAGTGGGGGGAATCGTTGATGGAATGTAGTGGAGCTGCACGTGGAGGATGGAACGTTGCGGGGCTGAGAGATTCGAATGGAACGTTGTGTAATCTACCGCACATTCTAACGCAGCCCAGTGTGACCTGGGTCATATAGTGTTCAGGGCATAACAGGGAGTACTATATGGCAGAGTAACCCCTGATAGCACACTGCTGGGCCCCCTTATCCAAATCATATGGGGCCCCCACTGTCCACTAATGGTGGGGGTGTAGAGGGAGGTCAAAATCTGCGTCCCACCACCACCGATCAGTCAGAAGACTGTGTCCACAGCGGTGTATGGACTTGTATACTTTCCAATGAAGGTCCCACAAACTGGAGCCCATTGTTCTTTGCGCCAAGGGGACTCATTGTGATGAGAAGGGGGCTGACAGGTGGGACCCCCAGCGTCTCTTCTGACTTGTAGGCCCAGAATAATGTAATTTTTTTTTTTTCAGTACACACAGTGCAGTTACACCCGGGCATGTAGCGGGGAGGATCTGCAGAGGTTTCAATCGGCGACATCGACTGTACATGTGAGTGCTGCAAGCTGTGTTGTACAGCCGGCACCGGAGTATAACTGATCTAGATCCCATCACAGCAGGTTAACCCCCTTAGATGTCACTGTCATGATTAGCAGCAGCGTCTAATGGGTTAAACTGCTGCCGTCAGAGCGAACTTTGACCGCAGAAGTTAGACTCCATATAAGATATTTGTTGGAAATGTAGTTTGGGGGGGGGGGGGTGTGCTGGAAAGTAGACCATATCAGCCCAAATGCATGACTGCAGGGTACTGGGGGCTCACTGAAGACCACTGTACCTGCTATGTTTGTGCATTTTGACTGTGGCTGGGCTTCATGCAGTAATATTTGTATAAAAACACTGGACCATTCTACGTTGTAGAATTATTGTGCAATAATAAATTAAATTTTTTTTTTTTTCAAAAAGTTCACACCAGCCCCCCCCCTCCACTCACTATTTTTCCCCCTGAATATATATATATATATATATATATATATATATATATATATATATATATATATATTTTTTTTTTTTTTTTCCAAACGTTCATATTGGCCCCCCATATTTTTTCCCCAGAACACATATATATGTATGTGTGTGTCTGGGGAAAAATATGGGGGGAGGGCAATATGAATGTTTGGAAAAAATTATATATATATTTATCTTTTGTTTCCAATTGTTCATATCGTCCGTCCCCCCCTTTTTTTTCCCCAGACATAAAGCATGTAATATATCTACACACGTGGTCAAAATTGTTGGTCCCCCTCGTTTAATGAAAGAAAAACCCACAATGGTCACAGAAATAACTTGAATCTGACAAAAGTAATAATAAATTAATAATCTATGAAAATGAACAAATGAAGGTCAGACATTGCTTTTCTGCTTCCACAGAATTTTTCAAAAAATTAACCTCATGAAATCGGCCTGGACAGAAATGATGGTTCTTCTTCTTCTTAACTTAATATTTTGTTGAACAACCTTTTGAGGCAATCACTGCAATCAAACTATTCCTGTAACTGTCAATGAGACTTCTGCACCTCTCGACAGGTATTTTGGCCCACTCCTCATGAGCAAACTGCTCCAGTTGTCTTGTGTTTGAAGGTTGCCTTTTCCAGACGGTTTCAGCTCTTTCCAAAGATGCTCCATAGGATTTAGGTCAGGGCTCATAGAAGCCACTTCAGAATAGTCCAATGTTTTCCTCTTAGCCATTCTTGGGTGTTTTTAGCTGTGTGTTTTGGGTCATTATCCTGTTGCAAGACCCATGACCTACGACTGAGACCAAGCTTTCTGACACTGGGAAGCACATTTCTCTCTAGAATCCCTTCATAGTCTTGAGATTTCATTGTACCCTCCACAGATTCAAGACACCCTGTGCCAGATGCAGCAAAGCAGCCCCAGAACAGAACAGAGTCTCCTCCATATTTCACAGTAGGGACAGTGTTCTTTTCTTGATATGCTTCATTTTTCCGTCTGTGAACATAGATCTGATGTGCCTTGCCAAAAACTTCCATTTTTGTCTGATCTGTCCATAGGACATCCTCCCAGAAGCTTTGTGGCTTGTCAACATGTAGTTTGGCAAATTCCAGCCTGACTTTTTTATGATTTTTTTTCAATAATGGTGTTCTCCTTGGTCGTCTCCCATGAAGTCCACTTTGGATCAAACAACGACAGATGGTGCAATCTGACACTGATGTTCCTTGAGCTTGAAGTTCACCTTTAATCTCTTTAGAAGTTATTCTGGGCTCTTTTGTTACCATTCGTATTATCCGTCTCTTTGATTTGTCATCAGTTTTCCTCCTGCGGCCACGTCCAGGGAGGTTGGCTACAGTCCCAGGGATCTTACATTTCTGAATAATATGTGCAACTGTAGTCACAGGAACATCAAGCTGCTTGGAGATGGTCTTATAACCTTTACCTTTAACATGCTTGTCTATAATTTTCTTTCTAATCTCCTGAGACAACTCTTCCCTTTGTTTCCTCTGGTCCATGTTGAGTGTGGTACACACCATGTCACCAAACAGCACAGTGAGTATCTGTAGCCCTATATACAGGCCCACTGACTGATTACAAGATTGTAGACACCTGTGATGATAATTAGTGGACACAACTTGATTAAACATGTTCCTTTGTCACATTATTTTCAGGGGTACCATCATTTCTGTCCAGGCCGATTTCATGAGGTTAATTTTTTTTTAATTCTGTGGAAGCAGAAAAGCAATGTCTGACCTTCATTTGTTCATTTTCATAAATTTTTAATTTATTATTACTTTTGTCAGATTCAAGTTATTTCTGTGACCATTGTGGGTTTTTCTTTCATTATACGAGGGGCGCCAACAATTTTGACCACGTGTGTAGATATATTACATGCTCTATGTCTGGGGAAAAAAGAGGAGGGAGGCAATGTGAACATTTGGGGGAAAAAATAAAAATAAATACATAATAATAAAAAAAAAAAAAAAAATATATATATATATATATATATATATATATATATATATATATATATATATATATATATATATATATATATATATATATATATATATATATATATATATATATATAATATTACTAAAAAGAAATTATATATCCATATTGCCCCCCTCTTTTTTTTCCAGAATATAAAGTGTGTGTTTATGTTCTGGGGAAAAAAGAGGGGGTGGCAGTATGAACGTTTGAAAAATAAAATGTATATATACTTATATATTATTAATGTATGATCTAAAATAAAGCTAAATAATGTTAGAGGTATAATATAATTGGATGAGAATTATTGACTGTGATGGGATATAATGTACCTGGGATATGACCCAGCATCCTGTAATGTGCAGGGCGATAACATACAGTGTAATATAACGGAATATGTACTAAACCCGGCGGATGGCGTTATAATTAACCACGTCCGCCAGGTACCGCTGAGAATCGGCATGTGATGGATCCATCGTGGCTGCCCTCAGATCTGTTATTCTTTAATACTATTTTTTTTTTTTATTCTATGTTGAGAAGTTAGGGATGACGTCGGCGGTGGAGCGCACCGATGACCTGGTGAGGGAGTACCTGACTTTCAGGGGCTTCACCAACACCTTGAAGCATTTTGAGGCGGATATTAAAGCGGATAAGGAGAAAGGTTTTCGTGTAAGTTACAGTCCGGGCTTTTCTTGTCTTATTATCGTTCTGTAGGTTCTTCCACATTTCTGCTTTTTTACTTACTGATTCTCTTATTGTCACTTGTACTTAATGTCATTTTCTTACCTGGTGTAAAAGCCGCTGTTCTCCTGAATCCGGCGCTGTTTTTCTTTTGTTCCTGCGCCTCTCCGTTCCTGAGATATGGCCCCTTTCCCCCTGTATATAGATTTGGCTTTATTAGTTAAGTGGGTGTGGTTCTGACTCTTCTCAGTGGGCGTCGTCTTAGTCCACACCCACTTTTGTAACGAGACCAGATTTAAATACTGGAAAGAGGAGGTCATATCTCAGCAATGGAGAGGCGCAGGAGCAAAAGAAAAACATCGCCGGATTCAGGAGAACAGCGGCTTTTACACCAGGTAAAAAAATTACGTGTTTATGACAAGTGACAGGTCCTCCTTAAATGGGAGGTCAAGTCAAAATGACTCTCAATAAAAGGGTTTCACATTCTTTAGGCTTTTTGAACAGTTGTTTTTGTTTTATTGAATGTACTATGCACCCCATCCCTCAAGATCCCACATGTACCTGAACCCAGTCCTGAGAAGAGACCACATAGACTATAATGGAGACAGATGGGATCTCTATGTAGTTCAGCCTGGAAACCTAATAAATTTGCTTCATTTATCTTCCATTAATCTGGTATTTAATTGTCTATAATCTGACACTGGTCTACAAAATCTGTGATTTCCTGCAGTATAAAGTATGGGGGAGGGACATATAATATGACTTTTTTTGTTTTCTTAGGTGGATCGCATCGTGGAGCAATTACTACAGTTTATCCATAGTTATGACCTGAACGGGCTTGTGGATTATTGGGGTTACCTAGAGAGGCGACTCTTCAGCCGATTGGAAGACGTCTATCGGCCGACGGTTAACAAGCTGAAGACCAGCCTGTTCCGATATTATCTGGTGTGCACAATACAGGTATGTGTGTATACATATGTTTGATGAAACTTTGCTGTAGGCTGTAAAGTGAGATTTTTGTATATATATTTTTTTTCAACCTGTCTGTAGCGGCGCCATTTTGGCCACTAGGTGTCAGCAGCATACAGCTGTTAATTGCGCCATACGTAATATTATATTACAGACCAGCCGGACGGACAAAGCACACGACTTCTTCCAGAAGCAGGCGCCGGAGCTGCAGAACCAGGCAGAATGGAAGGAATGGTTTGCTCTTCCTTTTCTTCCTGCGCCCGATGTTAACCCCACCTTCTCCACGTACTTCTCCCGGCAGTGGGCCGACACCTTCACCGTGTCGCTGCACAACTTCCTCAGCGTCCTCTTCCAGTGCATGCATATCCTTTCTGGGAAAGAAAAATTATAGGAGGCAGGATAAATTCTCCAGAAATATATAATTGTGCAAATCCCCCAGGATTCCCTGCTTGTTCAGTGTCTGCAGATACAATTGTGGAAATTTCCCAGGATTCCCTGCTTGTTCAGTGTCTGCAGATACAATTATGCAAATCCCCCACTATTCCCTGCTTGTTCAGTTCCTGAAGATACAATTGTGGAAATTTCCCAGGATTCCCTGCTTGTTCAGTGTCTGCAGATACAATTGTGCAAATCCTCCCCAGGATTCCCTGCTTGTTCAGTGTCTGCAGATACAATTATGCAAATCCCCCACTATTCCCTGCTTGTTCAGTGCCTGAAGATATTATTGTGCAAATCCCCCCCAGGATTCCCTGCTTGTTCAGTGTCTGCAGATACAATTTTGGAAATTTCCCAGGATTCCCTGCTTGTTCAGTGTCTGCAGATACAATTGTGCAAATCCCCCCTAGGATTCCCTGCTTGTTCAGTGTCTGCAGATACAATTGTGCAAATCCCCCCTAGGATTCCCTGCTTGTTCAGTGTCTGCAGATACAATTGTGCAAATCCCCCCTAGGATTCCCTGCTTGTTCAGTGTCTGCAGATACAATTGTGCAAATCCTCCCCAGGATTCCCTGCTTGTTCAGTGTCTGCAGATACAATTATGCAAATCCCCCACTATTCCCTGCTTGTTCAGTGCCTGAAGATATTATTGTGCAAATCCCCCCCAGGATTCCCTGCTTGTTCAGTGTCTGCAGATACAATTTTGGAAATTTCCCAGGATTCCCTGCTTGTTCAGTGTCTGCAGATACAATTGTGCAAATCCCCCCTAGGATTCCCTGCTTGTTCAGTGTCTGCAGATACAATTGTGCAAATCCCCCCTAGGATTCCCTGCTTGTTCAGTGTCTGCAGATACAATTGTGCAAATCCCCCCTAGGATTCCCTGCTTGTTCAGTGTCTGCAGATACAATTGTGCAAATCCTCCCCAGGATTCCCTGCTTGTTCAGTGTCTGCAGATACAATTATGCAAATCCTCCCCAGGATTCCCTGCTTGTTTAGTGTCTGCAGATACAATTGTGCAAATCTCCTGCTTGTTCAATGTCTGCACATCAAATGCTATGATGTGTAATGTAACAAACTCCCACAATGCCGAAATTTAGCTTTGGGATGACTAGAGAAGAAAACCTAATTTAATATAAAACCAGTACGGAAATTTTCATATTTTATGAATTTAATCTTCTAAACATAATGTAATTATATAAGTTGCTGAGCGACGGAGTTTTCCTTTACCTTTTACCCCTCACCTGTCCCAACTATCCTCAACTTTGATGCGGAATGTCAGAGAATCTTCCATGTACAGGAGGAGAACGAGGCGCTGAGACAGAAGGTGAGTAATGGGGGCCGAGGGCCGGCAAGAAGGGCGATTCTGAGGATTTCTTTCCATAACTATTACATCTGTTGTTTTCTTAGCTCTTTGCTCTGCAGGCAGAAGCGCATCGGATGAAAAAAGAAAGTGATGATGGCCCTATGGTTCACCATAAGCTGCCGCACTACGTCTCCAACATGGATCGTCTGGGAGACTCCGAGCTGTGAGTGACATCAGGCCAACACCATTACATAGAACTAATATAATACTGCCCCCTATGTATAAGAATATAACTACTATAATACTGCCCCTATGTACAAGAATATAACTACTATAATACTGCTCCCTATGTACAAGAATATAACTACTATAATACTGCCCCTATGTACAAGAATATAACTACTATAATACTGCTCCCTATGTACAAGAATATAACTACTATAATACTGCCCCCTATGTACAAGAATATAACTACTATAATACTGCCCCCTATGTACAAGAATATAACTACTATAATACTGCCCCCTATGTACAAGAATATAACTACTATAATACTGCTACCTATGTACAAGAATATAACTACTATAATACTGCCCCTATGTACAAGAATATAACTACTATAATACTGCTCCTATGTACAAGAATATAACTGCTATAATACTACCCCTATGTACAAGAATATAACTACTATAATACTGCTCCCTATGTACAAGAATATAACTACTATAATACTGCTCCTATGTACAAGAATATAACTGCTATAATACTGCCCCTATGTACAATAATATAACTACTATAATACTACCCCTATGTACAAGAATATAACTACTATAATACTGCCCCCTATGTACAAGAATATAACTACTATAATACTGCTCCTATGTACAAGAATATAACTAGTATAATTCTGCTTCCTATGTACAAGAATATAACTACTATAATACTGCTCCTATGTACAAGAATATAACTACTATAATACTGCCCCCTATGTACAAGAATATAACTACTACTAGATGGTGGCCCGATTCTAATGCATCGGGTATTCTAGAATATGTATGCGGCCGACCGGGCGCAATCAGCAAAACGGTGTTTAAATTTGGCGGCAAGATCGGTGATTGGTCACGGGTGGCGGCCGTGACCAATCAACGAACTGTGTTAGTGAGGACCGGAGAGCTTGTTTAAATTTGGTGATAAAATCGACCAATCAGCAGAGCGTTGTTTAAATTTGGCACCAAGCTCGCTGATTGGTCTCGGCCGGCCGGCGGCCGCGACCAATTAGCGCAGCAGTGTTTAAATGTGGCGTCAAAATTGGTGATTGGTCGTGGCCGCTATTTAAATGTGGCGCCCAAATCGGTGATTGGTCGCGGGCAGCGGCCGCGACCAATCAGCAGAGCGGTGTTTAACTTTAGCGTCAAGATCACTGATTGGTCGCGCTCTCCGCACGCGACCAATCATCGAATCGTATTGGTGAGGAGCGGGGAGCGGAATCGTATTAGTGAGGACCAGGGAGCGGCGCTGCCTGTGCGGATAGTTCCTCTGCGAGAACCCGGGAGATGAGCGACTGCTCGCAGCAGAAGTATCCGGACCCGCAGCGCCGCTCCCCGGTCCTCTCTTCCGCATGGAGGTCAGCGACGCCGGCGGTCCTTCCGCTGCTACCGGCTGGGAGATGAGCGCCTCGCGCCGCTCATCTCCCGGCTGCATCTCCGTCCCGCAGATGGGTCCGGCGGTCGAGGTCCTTCTGCTGGTACCGGCTGGGAGATGAGCGCCTCGCGCTGGTCATCTCCCGGCTGCATCACCGCTGAGCTCCGTCCCGCAGATGAGCCGCTAACGGCCGCCATCTTTTTTCAGAAATCCTGCGGCGCTGATTGGCCGCTGCCGGACCAATGAACGACGCGGGATTTCCAGGACAGACAGACAGACAGACAGACGGGATAAGACGATTATATAGTAGATAATACTGCCTCTATGTACAGGAATATAACTACTACTAGATGGTGGCCCTATTCTAACGCATCGGGTATTCTAGAATATGTATGCGGCCGCCCGGGCGCAATTAGCAGAGCGTTGTTTAAATTTGGCGCCAATAATGCTGATTGGTCGTGGCACAGCTGTGTTTAAATTTTGCGCCAAGATCACTGATTGGTCGGGTGCGGAGACCACGACCAATCAGCGAATCGTATTGGTGAGGACCGGGGAGCGGAATCATATTAGTGAGGACCGGGGAGCGGCGCTGCCTGTGCGGCTACTTCCGCTGCGAGAAGCCGGGAGATGAATGACTGCTCACAGCAGAAGTATCCCGACCCGCAGCGCCGCTCCCCGTCCTCCTTTGACACCCTAGCCGCTGATCTCCCGACAGTAGCCGCATGGTGTTACAAAGGTCCGGACATTTGTGTTCAAAATCGCTGACTGGTCGCGGGCGCTGGCCGCGACCAATCACCGATTTGAGCGCCACATTTAAATAGCGTCCGCGACCAATCAGCACAGCGGTGTTTAACTTTTGGGCCAAAATCAGTGATTGGTCGCGATCTCTCGCCGCGACCAATCAGCGAATCGTCTTGGTGAGGACCGGGAAGCGGCGCTGCCTGTGCGGCTACTTCCGCTGCGAGAACCCGGGACATGAGCGGGCGCTCGCAGCAGAAGTATCCCGACCCGCAGCGCCGCTCCCCGGTCCTCCCTTGACACCCTAGCCGCATGGAGGTCAGTGGCACCGGCGGTTGGGAGATGAGCGCCTCGCGCCGGTCATCTCCCGGCTGCATCGCCGCTGAGCTCCGTCCCGCAGATGAGCCGTTAACGGCCGCCATCTTTTTTCAGAAATCCCGCGGCGCTGATTGGCCGCTGCCAGACCAATGAGCGACGCGGGATTTCCTGGACAGAAAGACAGACAGACTGGATAAGACTATTATATATATAATACTGCTCCTATGTACAAGAATATAACTACTATAATACTGCTCCGATGTACAAGAATATAACTACTATAATACTGCCCCCTATGTACAAGAATATAACTCCTATAATACTGCCCCTATGTACAAGAATATACTATAATACCGCCCCTATGTACAAGAATATAACTATTATAATACTGCCCCTATGTACAAGAATATAACTACTATAATACTGCTCCTATGTACAAGAATATAACTACTATAATACTGCTCCCTATGTACGAGAATATAACTACTATAATACTACCCCCTATGTACAAGAATATAACTACTATAATACTGCCCCTATGTACAGGAATATAACTACTATAATACTGCTCCTATGTACAAGAATATAACTACTATAACACTGCTCCTATGTACAAGAATATAACTACTATAATACTGCCCCTATGTACAGGAATATAACTACTATAATACTGCCCCTATGTACAGGAATATAACTACTATAATACTGCCCCTATGTACAGGAATATAACTACTATAATACTGCTCCCTATGTACGAGAATATAACTACTATAATACTACCCCCTATGTACAAGAATATAACTACTATAATACTGCCCCTATGTACAGGAATATAACTACTATAATACTGCTCCTATGTACAAGAATATAACTACTATAACACTGCTCCTATGTACAAGAATATAACTACTATAATACTGCCCCTATGTACAGGAATATAACTACTATAATACTGCTCCTATGTACAAGAATATAACTACTATAACACTGCTCCTATGTACAAGAATATAACTACTATAATACTGCCCCTATGTACAGGAATATAACTACTATAATACTGCCCCTATGTACAGGAATATAACTACTATAATACTGCCCCTATGTACAAGAATATAATTACTATAATACTGCCCCTATGTACAGGAATATAACTACTATAATACTACTCCTATGTACAAGAATATAACTACTATAATATAACTATTATAACTATTATAATACTGCTCCCTATGTACAAGAATGTAACTGCTATAATACTGCTCTGACAGTAATGTTGTGCTCGCATTTGCAGTACGATGATTTCCAGCCAGAGGACCTCTGGATCTGCCGTCCAGTCTCAGAAGACCACTGGGTTCCTCTCTTCTTTACTGCCACAGAGCAAGAAGATAGTCACCAAGCCTCCCCTGGCCACCATGTCATCTCCGACACAGAGTGCCGCTGGTCTCCCCCTGAAGAAAGAACCAGGGAATAGTCAGGTATAGACATGTCATGTGACTCACTCAGTGTAATGTCTGGCTGATAACAGAGAACAATACTAATTAAATGTTTTTATTTTCAGGCTCAGAAAACAAAAGAGACCCTATGTGTGACTAAGGAAGTGAAAAGTGTGACCAGCGTCCTCGGCGTCCCTGCGGTCACTGACGTCGGTATGGTGCAACAGAGGCAGCGGCGCCTCCAGGAGAGGAAGGAACTGTTCTCCAAAACACAGTCACAGGTGAGGAGACATTTACAAAAAGCCAAAAAGAGGGAATGAGAACCTGAAGGTCTAGTAGGACTTTTTTGGAAGTTGGGCAAGTCTGAGCCTAGAAAGAGCAATCTAGACAGTAGGGGCAGCACGAGAGGAAACGTGAAATAAAAAAATGGGGATGTAGGATTAGGAGAAGGGAGAAAGTGATGTCGGGAATTGCGATGTGCTGTCTCTTACAGCAAAGCCTGGACAAAAAGTCGGAGACACCCGACGTTGAGTCCGAGCTTCGCCCCGAGACACCACACAACCCGGTGGACGCTCTGATGAAAGGGGTGAAGGGGAGCACGTCAGGCGGAGGGGAGAAAGCGGAGCAGCCGTTCATCGTACTCAGCCAGGACGAGTATGGAGAGCACCACTCGTCCATCATGCACTGCAGGTAATCGTCAATATCTCTGCATGCTGTCAGTGAATGGAGACCTTCCATATCTATCCCCCGACTGGAGAGAGGTTTATGGATTTTTATGTCTTCCAGGGTCGACTGCTCAGGCCGACGTGTTGCCAGCTTGGACGTGGACGGGGTTATCAAAGTTTGGTCCATCGACGGTATTATGCAGACGAAGGCGTCGTCCATATCCAAATCTGCCCTCCTGTCGCTGGAGTGGGCGACTAAGCGGGACAGGCTGGTGAGTACGTGCGCCCTCCGATGAGTCGCCGCACCCCTCGCGTCTCAGTTCTGCCTCTTGCATGTACGTATGGCAGAACTGGCATTATGGAGCCCATGTGACAACTTTATTCTTCTTTGCGAGTGCAGCTCTTGCTGGGCAGTGAGGTTGGCACCGTTCGCCTTTATGACACCGAAGCCAAGAAAAACCTCTGTGAGATTGGGATCTGTGACGACATGCCGAGGTGAGCGCTGCCGACCCGGGGGTCTGAGATCATAGGCGGCGCTGTATGTGACACCGGGGATCTCTGTGATTGTAGGATCCTCTCTCTGGCGTGTAACCCCAGCGGGACATCCTTCGTGTGTTCAGCCGCAGCTCCATCATCGGCCCCGGATCCTCCCATCCCCGGTATAGGGGAGAATGGGGGCAACCAAGTGCCGGGACGACTACTACTGTGGGACACCAAAACCATGAAACAACAAGTAAGGAGCCTCGTATAGGGTGTTACTCCAGAGCTGCACTCACTATTCTGCTGGTGCAGTCACTGTGTACATACATTACATTACTGATCCCGAGTTACATCCTGTATTATACTCCAGAGCTGCACTCACTATTCTGCTGGTGCAGTCACTGTGTACATACATTACATTACTGATCCTGAGTTACATCCTGTATTATACTCCAGAGCTGCACTCACTATTCTGCTGGTGGAGTCACTGTGTACATACATTACATTACTGATCCTGAGTTACATCCTGTATTATACTCCAGAGCTGCACTCACTATTCTGCTGGTGCAGTCACTGTGTACATACATTACTGATCCTGAGTTACATCCTGTATTATACTCCAGAGCTGCACTCACTATTCTGCTGGTGGAGTCACTGTGTACATACATTACATTACTGATCCTGAGTTACATCCTGTATTATACTCCAGAGCTGCACTCACTATTCTGCTGGTGCAGTCACTGTGTACATACATTACATTACTGATCCCGAGTTACATCCTGTATTATACTCCAGAGCTGCACTCACTATTCTGCTGGTGCAGTCACTGTGTACATACATTACATTACTGATCCTGAGTTACATCCTGTATTATACTCCAGAGCTGCACTCACTATTCTGCTGGTGCAGTCACTGTGTACATACATTACATTACTGATCCCGAGTTACATCCTGTATTATACTCCAGAGCTGCACTCACTATTCTGCTGGTGCAGTCACTGTGTACATACATTACATTACTGATGCTGAGTTACATACTGTATTATACCTCAGAGCTGCACTCACTATTCTGCTGGTGCAGTCACTATGTACATACATTACATTACTGATCCTGAGTTACATCCTGTATTATACTCCAGAGCTGCACTCACTATTCTGCTGGTGCAGTCACTGTGTACATACATTACATTACTGATCCTGAGTTACATCCTGTATTATACTCCAGAGCTGCACTCACTATTCTGCTGGTGCAGTCACTGTGTACATACATTACATTACTGATCCTGAGTTACATCCTGTATTATACTCCAGAGCTGCACTCACTATTCTGCTGGTGCAGTCACTGTGTACATACATTACTGATCCTGAGTTACATCCTGTATTATACTCCAGAGCTGCACTCACTATTCTGCTGGTGCAGTCACTGTGTACATACATTACATTACTGATCCTGAGTTACATCCTGTATTATATTCCAGAGCTGCACTCACTATTCTGCTGGTGCAGTCACTATGTACATACATTACATTACTGATCCTGAGTTACATCCTGTATTATACTCCAGAGCTGCACTCACTATTCTGCTGGTGCAGTCACTGTGTACATACATTACATTACTGATCCTGAGTTACATCCTGTATTATACTCCAGAGCTGCACTCACTATTCTGCTGGTGCAGTCACTGTGTACATACATTACATTACCGATCCTGAGTTACATCCTGTATTATATTCCAGAGCTGCACTCACTATTCTGCTGGTGCAGTCACTTTGTACATACATTACTGATCCTGAGTTACATCCTGTATTATACTCCAGAGCTGCACTCACTATTCTGCTGGTGCAGTCACTGTGTACATACATTACATTACTGATCCTGAGTTACATCCTGTATTATACTCCAGAGCTGCACTCACTATTCTGCTGGTGCAGTCACTGTGTACATACATTACATTACTGATCCTGAGTTACATCCTGTATTATACTCCAGAGCTGCACTCACTATTCTGCTGGTGCAGTCACTGTGTACATACATTACATTACTGATCCTGAGTTACATCCTGTATTATACTCCAGAGCTGCACTCACTATTCTGCTGGTGCAGTCACTGTGTACATACATTACATTACTGATCCTGAGTTACATCCTGTATTATACTCCAGAGCTGCACTCACTATTCTGCTGGTGCAGTCACTGTGTACATACATTACATTACTGATCCTGAGTTACATCCTGTATTATATTCCAGAGCTGCACTCACTATTCTGCTGGTGCAGTCACTGTGTACATACATTACATTACTGATCCTGAGTTACATCCTGTATTATACTCCAGAGCTGCACTCACTATTCTGCTGGTGCAGTCACTGTGTACATACATTACATTACTGATCCTGAGTTACATCCTGTATTATACTCCAGAGCTGCACTCACTATTCTGCTGGTGCAGTCACTGTGTACATACATTACATTACTGATCCTGAGTTACATCCTGTATTATATTCCAGAGCTGCACTCACTATTCTGCTGGTGCAGTCACTATGTACATACATTACATTACTGATCCTGAGTTACATCCTGTATTATACTCCAGAGCTGCACTCACTATTCTGCAGGTGCAGTCACTGTGTACATACATTACATTACTGATCCTGAGTTACATCCTGTATTATACTCCAGAGCTGCACTCACTATTCTGCTGGTGCAGTCACTGTGTACATACATTACATTACTGATCCTGAGTTACATCCTGTATTATACTCCGGAGCTGCGCTCACTATTCTGTCTCCATTTCTCTCCTCCACAGCTGCAGTTCTCTCTGGAGCCCATTCCCATCGCTGTAAACTGCACCTCATTCAATCATAACGGCAATTTGCTTGTGACCGGAGCTGCGGACGGCGTCATCAGGCTTTTTGGTGACTGGCACACTGTGGGGGGGTTTATATATTTCCTTCATACTTATAAGCGCCGCCCATTTGTCACTTGTCAAAATAAGTGATATTTAGAGGAGCGCTGTTATTCCTGTTCCTTTTTTTTTTTTTTTTCTTCTTCTCTTTATTTGCTTTCCCTCCTCTGTCTTTCCTCCTCTATATTCAGGCGTACTGTCTCTTTAAATGACGCTTCCTTGTGCATGCTGGACGTAGTCAGTGTCTTCTCTCCGCAGATATGCAGCAGCACCAGTGTGCGATGAGCTGGGAGGCGCACAGTGGGGAGGTGTACTCTGTAGACTTCAGCTACGATGAGAACGCCGTGTACAGTATCGGAGAGGACGGGAAGGTGAGCGGCGGATCCTGGGGGTTGTAGTCCTATCTTGCAGTCCTCTTCCCTTTTTTTTTTTTTTTTTTTTTAGCAGGATCTGACTACACAAGAGGTTCTTTTTGTAGTCTGTTACCATGGATACACATAGATCTGCATAGAAGCTGTATACACAAAACGAGTAAAGCTATTTTTTTAGTGAAAGTTGCATTTTTCCTGTTCTACCGGTAGGAGCAATGTCCCAGCTGATCAGTGAAGGTCCCAGCTGATCAGTGAAGGTCCCAGCTGATCAGTGAAGGTCCCAGCTGATCAGTGAAGGTCCCAGCTGATCAGTGAAGGTCCCAGCTGATCAGTGAAGGTCCCAGCTGATCAGTGAAGGTCCCAGCTGATCAGTGAAGGTCCCAGCTGATCAGTGAAGGTCCCAGCTGATCAGTGAAGGTCCCAGCTGATCAGTGAAGGTCCCAGCTGATCAGTGAAGGTCCCAGCTGATCAGTGAAGGTCCCAGCTGATCAGTGAAGGTCCCAGCTGATCAGTGAAGGTCCCAGCTGATCAGTGAAGGTCCCTGGCAGCGGCGGTGGCGGCAGCTTGCTGACAGTTTCCACTTCACAAGTCGGTGAATGATACTTTTTTTTTTCCTCCCAGTTTATTCAGTGGAACATTCACAAGAGCGGCCAGAAAGTGTCGGAGTACTCGCTGCCCCCGGACGCCACCGGACCCTTCATGCTGTCCGGTTACAGCGGCTACAAACAGGTCCAGTTTCCTCGCGGACGACTTTTCGCCTTCGACTCGGAGGGAAACTACATGCTGACGTGCTCCAGTAATGGCGGCGTCATCTACAAGGTGATTGATGAGGAGAAGGGATCGATACCTGTCAGTCACAATATCGGTTATTGAAGCCGTATGAACTCATCAGACGCCGACGTAGCAGAGCTGACTGTGTCGCTTTGATCCATGTATACTCTGATGTAGCAGAGCTGACTGTGTCACTTTCATCCATATATACTCGGATGTAGCAGAGCTGACTGTGTCACTTTCATCCATATATACTCGGATGTAGCAGAGCTGACTGTGTCACTTTGATCCATGTATACTCGGATGTAGCAGAGCTGACTGTGTTGCTTTGATCCATGTATACTCTGATGTAGCAGAGCCGACCGTGTCACTTTCATCCATGTATACTCGGATGTAGCAGAGCCGACTGTGTCACTTTCATCCATGTATACTCGGATGTAGCAGAGCCGACTGTGTCGCTTTGATCCATGTATACTCGGATGTAGCAGAGCTGACTGTGTCGCTTTGATCCATGTATACTCGGATGTAGCAGAGCTGACTGTGTCGCTTTGATCCATGTATACTCGGATGTAGCAGAGCCGACTGTGTCACTTTCATCCATGTATACTCAGACGTAGCAGAGCCGACCGTGTCGCTTTGATCCATGTATACTCAGACGTAGCAGAGCCGACCGTGTCGCTTTGATCCATGTATACTGCTCAGATGTAGCAGAGCTGACTGTGTCGCTTTGATCCATGTATACTCCTCTGATGTAGCAGAGCTGACTGTGTCACTTTGATCCATATAGATTCAGCAGATGTAGCAGAGCTGAGTGTGTGGCTCTTTGGTTCACTGTCCTCACGCTTTGCTTTGTGTTTCCTCCTCTGCAGCTGAACAGTGACGGCAGCACGCTGGAGAACTGTCTGTCCCTCGGGGGCCACCGGGCCCCTGTGGTCACTGTGGACTGGAGCACGGCCGTGGAGTGTGGCACCTGCTTAACGGCCTCCATGGACGGAAAGATCCGACTGACCACCCTGCTGGCCCAGAAATAGCGGGGGTCTTACACCTATCCAGGGGGATCTGGCCTCATCTGAGGATCAGCCCGGGACCAATCCGAAGATCCGCTCGTCTCAGGAGCGGACACCGTCATGGCCGCAGCCGTGCGCAGAGCATCAGTATTAATATATGTTACTGTATTACTCCAATAAACCCAAGTGTAGTGTTCTCCTCCCCCACCAGGGGCAGAAAGTAGTCCTGACTCCGCCTCTTTTTTTAATGTCCTTTTAAAGGGGCAGTGGTGAGGGGGGTTATACCGGGACGTCTGCACACGGCTCATCCCAGAGAATCATAATCTGTACTGACAAGCGGCTGATCAGTGCTGGGAGGAGGAGCCAGGGAGGGGGAGGGGCTTATCAAATAAAGGGGGTGGGGCTTATCAAATAGAGGGACCACCTACTGCAGGGAAGAGGGGC
The DNA here is from genome assembly GCF_046119375.1 of Phyllobates terribilis. Taxonomy (NCBI): domain Eukaryota; kingdom Metazoa; phylum Chordata; class Amphibia; order Anura; family Dendrobatidae; genus Phyllobates; species Phyllobates terribilis. The sequence goes on from NW_027362770.1 coordinate 175,878,916, forward strand.
TAATAAAAAAATTGGGTCTTTCTTAAAGAGAGGGGCTTATTAAAGGGAATGTCACTGCTCACAAAAAATCTCCAGCAGGGCCACAACTAAAGGGGTCTTTAATAATATTAGTCCTCTCATATAGGGTCTCCTTTATGCCCCTGCTAGGGATACCCACCTTTGGCCGACTAGGGCCCAGGGTCCTAACTGAACATCTGCACAGGATAAACTTGTCCCCTAAGTTCTGGCTGACTGTAACATTATCAGCCAGCTCCTCCCTCCTGATCACTATGCCCCCAGTATAAAGCTGCCCCCCACCATAAGAACTGTAGTGACTTTCTCAGCTCCTATGGACTTTTCTATTGCAGCAGCGCCATCTGGTGGTAAATAGGCCGTGCTGCAGCCCCCGACGGAAGCTGTGGATCATTTTACACGTTCCTTATGCAAGTAGCGCGATCTAGCGGTCACTCGTAGTTACTGCGACTGTAATGACGCGCCGGTGCCACACTCCAGCTCGTATCGCGCTGCATTTTGGGAAATGTAGTTCTTACTAAAATGAGGAAGTCACCCTGACCGGGTGGCAATGAGGGGCTTCAGCTGTGAGGGGCGGGTCCTGCCCTGACTCACCCTGTGCGCTCTCACCGGCCTATGGAAGTATGCGGCAGCCAACTGGTTAATTACAGGTACATGGCTGATGGGGGCGCTGTGCTTATAATAGGGGGGCTATAATTATTATGGGGCGCTGTGGCAGTGATGGAAACTCTGTACATATTATGGGGGTGCTGTAATGATTATGGGGGCACATTAATTCTTATTGGGGCCGTGTAATGATTATGGGGCGCTGTAGTTATTATGGGGGCCCTGTAATGATTATGGGGGTCCTGTGCCTATTATGGGGGCTCTGTGGCTGCCATTGTTGTGGGCGAGGCATTAATGATAGTTATTTGTTAGTGACATGGACGGCACTGACGCCGCAGTGAAGAGGCGCCGGCTCCCTCCCTGGATGACAGATGAGACCTCCGGGCCCAAGAAGCCGCGCAGCGCAGAACCGCGGAGGAGGAAGGCACAAGTGTGAGATATGGGGGGTCTCTGACTATATGAGGGGCTCTGACTACACAGGGGGTCTCTGACTACATAATGGTCTCTGACTATATGAGGGGCTCTGACTATACAGGGGGTCTCTGACCATAGTTATACAGACCCACCAGTGCTTTGTGGCTCCGGGATCCTCTGCCCGACACTGGATCTGAATTTTACAAATTGGAACAAAGATGGAGTTCCCCTTTAATTTATTTTTTTCCCCCTAATTTTAGACTTTGTCTTTTTCCTGTTTCAGTTGTTCCGTTTCGTCCAGGAGGAGGACGGTGTATTGTATGAATGAGCAGGAGGTGGTGGAGAGCGCCCTGGAGGTGCTGAGCCAGGTACTGAGGGGTCGTGTCTGAGCCACTGGAGGGCGCTGCTATGCATAATGGTGTAATGGGTTGGGGTCACCACCCTGAGACCGCCAGCAAAGGGCGCATCATCCTGCACCATCACCAGCTCCGCCCCTGTATCAGGTCTGCTGCCCCCCTCCGCCATGCCCCCCTGTGTATCAGGTCTGCTGTGTCCGAGCACCCCCCCCCCCCTCCTTGTGTATCGGCTCTCCTGTCCCCCCTGTGCATCAGGTCTGCTGTGTCTGAGCACTCCCCCTCCCCCCCTCCGTGTATTGGGTGTCCTGTCCCCTCTGCTGTGTATCAGGGGTCTGCTGTGCCCTCCGTGTATAGGGTCTTCTGTGCCCCCTTTGCATATATCTCAGAGCTATTTTACACTCCTCGCCCTGCAGCGCCCCCTATTTGACATTATGACGGCGCTTATTCTAAGATGCCTGAATAATGAATAGAATGTGAGAATGTCAGTGGAGACTGACACCTGCGAGACAATGGAGAATATAGGGATTAGGAAGTGTCGTTATCAGTGATGGAGGACGAGGCTTTTATCATCTCTCCTCTATTCTAGAGTAAAGTTCAGAGAGAAGGTGAGAAGAAAAGCAAAGCTGAAGAAGATACCAAGGAGGCCTCCCCCGAGACCGGCCGTGAGAAGAAGCCTCCGACCTCCGCCGGGTCTGAGGAGCCTCGGAACAGACCGCCATCATGTAATGACTCTGACGACCCGGACAACGACCCCCTAAAATACGTCCGGGAGATTTTCTTCAGCTGAAAACAGAATAAAGTTTTCTGTTTGTAGTAAACGGGTCTGAGACCCCACAGACGGCAGCAGGATCTGAGACCTGTTCACACCCGGAGCATCGCCACGGGGGGCCGCCTGGGAGCCTCATTAACAGATTAATTGCAATTAACATAAAATAATTATTTCATATAAGATTGAGCAGAATTAAGTATGCTGACACCCCCTATGTACAGTACAAGCCAACACACAATACCCCCTATTGTATAAGCCCCCTATATACAGTATGTACCCACACAACTCCTCTGTAATACAGTTTAGCACACACAACCCCCTATATAAAGTATGATCCCACACACAGCCGCAAATAAACAGTATGAGCCCCCACATCTCCTATATATAGTATGAGCCCCCGCATAGCCTCCTATATACAGTATGATTCCCCACATAGCCTCCAATATATAGTATGAGCCCCTGCATAACCTCCTATATAAAGTATGAGCCCCCACATAGCCTCCCTATACACAGTATGAGTCCCCACATAGCCTCCAATATACAGTATGAGCCCCCACATAACCTCCTATATAAAGTATGATCCCCCACATAGCCTCCTGTATACAGTATGAGTCCCCACATAGCCTCCAATATACAGTATGAGCCCCCACATAACCTATATACACTGAGACCCTACATAGCCTCCCTATATACAGTATGAGTCCCCACATAGCCTCCAATATACAGTATGAGCCCCCACATAGCCTCCTATATAAAGTATGATCCCCCACATAGCCTCCTGTATACAGTATGAGTCCCCACATAGCCTCCAATATACAGTATGAGCCCCCACATAACCTATATACACTGAGCCCCTACATAGCCTCCCTATATACAGTATGAGTCCCCACATAGCCTCCAATATACAGTATGAGCCCCAACATAACCTCCTCTATTCAGTATGAGCCCCCACATAGCCTCCCTATATACAGTATGAGTTCCCACATAGCCTCCAATATACAGTATGAGACCCCACATAGCCTCCTATATAAAGTATGATCCCCCACATAGCCTCCTGTATACAGTATGAGTCCCCACATAGCCTCCAATATACAGTATGAGCCCCCACATAACCTATATACACTGAGCCCCTACATAGCCTCCCTATATACAGTATGAGTCCCCACATAGCCTCCAATATACAGTATGAGCCCCAACATAACCTCCTCTATTCAGTATGAGCCCCCACATAGCCTCCCTATATACAGTATGAGTTCCCACATAGCCTCCAATATACAGTATGAGCCCCCACATAGCCTCCAATATACAGTATGAGCCCCCACATAGCCTCCCTATATACAGTATGAGTTCCCACATAGCCTCCAATATACAGTATGAGCCCCCACATAGCCTCCTATATACAGTATGAGCCCCCACATAGCCTCCCTATATACAGTATGAGTTCTCACATAGCCTCCAATATATAGTACGATCCCCCACATAGCCTCCCTATATACAATATGAGTTCCCACATAGCCTTCAATATACAGTATGAGCCCCCATGTAATGCACACGCCCGGGCTGAGCGGCGTGTGCGTGTGATTCCACTGGACCGTGCCAGAGAGTGAATGCCTGGAGGGGCGTAACTAGGTATTCACCCGATCCGACCAGGGTCGCACGACGGCATACGACGCCAGTGCACCAAGGAGGAACCGAGCAGAGGGACCAGGTGCTACTCCAGGACAGACCCCGGACACATCTGTTGACCCACACAGGGGAATACAGGAACAGACTGGTTAGGCTGGCACACAGACTGCTGGGTATAGGCAGGCACGACTGGTATGCAGGCAGGCGGGTATGCAGGCAGGGGGGTACAGGCAAGCACGGCTAGAGTTCAGACAGGGAGGCACTAGCAGGTAGGAACACAGGCCGGATAGGACCCAGTACACACTGGTACTCAGGAACAGAACCACAGATGTGGCAGACAAACACAGCAGAGTAAGGCCGCCCAGAGTGGTGAGCGAGAGCAGGGCAAGACGAGACCACCTAGAGCGGTGAGCGAGAGAAGAGCAGGACGAGGCTGCCTGGAGCGGTGAGCAAGAGTAGAGCAGGACGAGGCCGCCTGGAACGGTGAGCAAGAGTAGTCAGAGCAGAGCGAGACTGCCGGAGCAGTGAGCAAAGGGTAAGAGTGGAGCGAGACTGCCGGAGCAGTGAGCAAAGGGTCAGAGCGGAGCGAGACTGCCAGAGCAGTGAGCAAAGGGTCAGAGCGGAGCGAGACTGCCGGAGCAGTGAGCAAAGGGTCAGAGCGGAGCGAGACTGCCGGAGCAGTGAGCAAAGGGTAAGAGTGGAGCGAGACTGCCGGAGCAGTGAGCAAAGGGTCAGAGCGGAGCGAGACTGCCAGAGCAGTGAGCAAAGGGTCAGAGCGGAGCGAGACTGCCGGAGCAGTGAGCAAAGGGTCAGAGCGGAGCGAGACTGCCGGAGCAGTGAGCAAAGGGTCAGAGTGGTGCGAGATTGCCGGAGCAGTGAGCAAAGGGTCAGCGGAGCGAGACTGCCAGAGCAGTGAGCAAAGGGTCAGAGCGGAGCAAGACTGCCGGAGCAGTGAGCAAAGGGTCAGAGCGGAGCGAGACTGCCGGAGCAGTGAGCAAAGGGTCAGAGCGGAGCGAGACTGCCTGAGCAGTGAGCAAAGGGTCAGAGTGGAGCGAGACTGCCGGAGCAGTGAGCAAAGGGTCAGAGCGGAGCGAGACTGCCGGAGCAGTGAGCAAAGGGTCAGAGCGGAGCGAGACTGCCGGAGCAGTGAGCAAAGGGTCAGAGCGGAGCGAGACTGTCGGAGCAGTGAGCAAAGGGTCAGAGCGGAGCAAGACTGCCGGAGCAGTGAGCAAAGGGTCAGAGCGGAGCAAGACTGCCGGAGCAGTGAGCAAAGGGTCTGAGCGGAGCAAGACTGCCGGAGCAGTGAGCAAATGGTCAGAGTGGAGTAAGACTGCCGGAGCAGTGAGCAAAGGATCAGAGCAGGCCAGAACCGCCGGAGCTGTGAGCAAAGGCAGAGCAGGCTAGAACCGCCGGAACGGTGAGCAAGGCAGAGTGGGCTAGAACCGCTGGAGCGGTGAGCAAGGCAGAGCAGGCTAGAACCGCCGGAGCGGTGAGCAAGGCAGTGCAGGCTAGAACCGCCGGAGCGGTGAGCAAGGCAGAGCAGGGGGGACAGGGTTCTCTACACACGGAACAGGCAGGAAGGGAAAGGCAGAACCAGATACCCACAGAGTACTTACAGTGAAGTAGCGAGTGGACCACAAACGGAAGTACAGTGACAACGAGCAGGAGTTAGGTGCGAGTTCAGACTCTGCAGAAAAAGGAAAGGTACGGACATAGAGAAACACAGGAAACAAGCTAGAAGAGTATACAGACAAGAACAGACACAGTAGCAAGATACAGGAGCGGGTCTAGGTATGCAGCCCCTAGAAGGCGGGAGGAACAGGCTAGGAGCGTGTTCAGACAGGACAGACAAGATACGGGAGCGGGTCTAGGTATGCGGCCCCTAGAAGGCGGAACGAACAGGCAAGGAGCGTATTCAGACAGGACTGGAAATACAGCCTACAAGAAAGGCAAGCAAGCAAACACAGAAAGGGACCTGGCACATTCAGAGTGAAAGAGCACACTGAATGAAACACAATGCTCAGGCAGGGTTTCTTGGGAGCAGCTGGGTTAAATACCAGGTGACAGCAATAGGCTGAGGACGCATCAGGGGTGTGCCTGCAGCAGGTACAAGAAACAGGAAGTGATCGGGCGCCGCCCTTAAGCAGCAGACACAGAGGCAAACAGACAGCATGGAGGGAAGCCAGGCTAGCAGACTGGACTGGAGATCAAGTGCGCGCTCTTGCACAGTGGGAGATGGACCACTATGCAAGGACGCCGCCAGGTATGTTACAGTACCCCCCCTTACACCCCCTCTTCTTCAGGCCTGCCAGAATGTTCCGCAGGGAATTCGAGGGCCAATCCTTCACTTCAAGGAGATCACTTCCACTATCCACAGGAAAAACTGGTCTCATCTGAGTAGTTAGGATGCTACCTCCTATCCAGCCATCCTCAGCAACAGACGAAACGGGTGGAGTACCAGGAACAGCACACAAGGAAGTCTCTCTCCACTTATTATCAGGTAGCACCCCAGAGGGTTCAGGAGACCACTGAAAGCCCTCCGCCGGGTTGGAGGGGTGCAGAGACTCGGGGGTAACCTCTGCTTCGCGGTACATCTTGTCAAGCTCACAGGATGAAATGGGCGAGGTATCAGGTACAAGGTGTAGAAAAGTCACTGTCTCTTTGTTATCAAGTGGTACCCCGGAGGATGCAGTAAACAACTGGGGGTCCTCCGCCGGCTCGGAAGAGTGCAGAGACTCGGGGGTAACCTCTGCTTCGGAGTACACTAGGTCGGACTCACTGGAAGAAGCGAGCAAGGTATCAGGTACCGAGAATAGGAGAGTCTCTGTCCATTCGCTATCAGGTAGCACCCCGAAGGGTTCAGGAGACAGCTGGAGGTCCTCCGCCTGGTCGGAGGGGTGTAGAGACTCGGGATAACCTCTGCTTCGGAGTACACTAGGTCGGACTCACTGGACGAAGCGGGCGAGGTATCAGGTACAGAGTATAGGGAAGACTCTGTCCATTTGCTACCAGGTAGCACCCCGAAGGGTTCTGGAGACAACTGGAGGTCCTCCGCCTGGTCGGAGGGGTGTAGAGACTCGGGGTTAACTACCGCTTTGAGGTACCCATTGTCAGGCTCACAGGACGGAGCGGACGAAGTATCGGGTACCGGGTGTAGGGAAGTCTCTCTCCATTTGTCATCAGGTGGTATCCCGGAGGATTCTAGGTGGGCAGAAGTCTCTTCAGGCAGGAGAACTGGTGCGCTACCCACGCATATTACCCGTAGGGGCTGCTCTGGGATACAGGGAAATAAAGCTTCAGCAGGGACTTCAAGGTTGGGATCAGGAGGTCCTTGGGAGAACAGACCCAGGCGTGACGGCTTGCCTCTACGCCTAGCACGTCTGAACTGCCTCTTGAGGTCGTGAGAAGTATTCCGGAGAGCGTAGTCATCCTGTGTGGATTCTGGGTGGGCAGTAGTCTCTTCGGGCTGGAGAACTGGTGAGCTACCCACACACATTACCCGTCGGGGCTGCTCCGGGATATTGGGAAGTGAAGCTTCAGCAGGGGGTTCCGGGTTAGGGTCCTCGAAGACCATACGAAAGGCCACCAGGAAGGCCTGCAGGTCAAGGACGACAGGATCCCATGCTTCCCATAGGGGGGTAACCCATTTCAAGGCATCACCCGCTAGGTAGTCAATCATAAAGGCCACTTTAGCCCAATCTGAAGGAAAATAGAGAGGGTAGGCCTTGAAGTGTAGCATGCATTGCACCACAAATGCACGACTTTGTTTTGGATCCCCAAAGTACCGTGGCGGATCCGCAGGAACGAGTGCTGATAGATCCATCTGGACGGTTGCGTACTTCGCCTGGAACTCAGCTAAAGAAAATTTTTTTTTTTAATTTATTTATTTTTAATGCAGGTATTCGCTGGAAAACGTCTCAGAGAGCGAAGGCCGTGGGGCTCAACGGGAACCATGGCCTGAGCATGCTGTAATGCACACGCCCTGGCCGAGCGGCGTGTGCGTGTGATTCCACTGGACCGTGCCGGAGAGTGAATGCCTGGAGGGGCGTAACTAGGTATTCACCCGATCCGACCAGGGTCGCACGACGGCATACGACGCCAGTGCACCAAGGAGGAACCGAGCAGAGGGACCAGGTGCTACTCCAGGACAGACCCCGGACACGGCTGTTGACCCACACAGGGGAATACAGGAACAGACTGGTTAGGCTGGCACACAGACTGGTGGGTATAGGCAGGCACGACTGGTATGCAGGCAGGCGGGTATGCAGGCAAGCACGGCTAGAGTGCAGACAGGGAGGCACTAGCAGGTAGGAACACAGGCGGGATAGGACCCAGTACACACTGGGACTCAGGAACAGAACCACAGATGTGGCGGACAAACACAGCAGAGTAAGGCCGCCCAGAGTGGTGAGCGAGAGCAGGGCAAGACGAGACCACCTAGAGCGGTGAGCGAGAGTAGAGCAGGACGAGGCCGCCTGGTGCGGTGAGCGAGAGTAGAGCAGGACGAGGCCGCCTGGAGCGGTGAGCAAGAGTAGAGCAGGACGAGGCCGCCGGGAGCGGTGAGCAAGAGTAGAGCAGGACGAGGCCGCCTGGAGCGGTGAGCAAGAGTAGTCAGAGCAGAGCGAGACTGCCGGATCAGTGAGCAAAGGGTAAGAGCGGAGCGAGACTGCCGGAGCAGTGAGCAAAGGGTCAGAGCGGAGCGAGACTGCCAGAGCAGTGAGCAAAGGGTCAGAGCGGAGCGAGACTGCCGGAGCAGTGAGCAAAGGGTCAGAGCGGAGCAAGACTGTCGGAGCAGTGAGCAAAGGGTCAGAGCGGAGCGAGACTGCCGGAGCAGTGAGCAAAGGGTCAGAGCGGAGCAAGACTGCCGGAGCAGTGAGCAAAGGGTCAGAGCGGAGCAAGACTGCCGGAGCAGTGAGCAAAGGGTCAGAGCGGAGCAAGACTGCCGGAGCAGTGAGCAAATGGTCAGAGCGGAGCAAGACTGCCGGAGCAGTGAGCAAAGGGTCAGAGCGGAGCAAGACTGCCGGAGCAGTGAGCAAAGGGTCAGAGCGGAGCAAGACTGCCGGAGCAGTGAGCAAAGGATCAGAGCAGACCAGAACCGCCGGAGCGGTGAGCAAAGGCAGAGCAGGCTAGAACCGCCGGAGCGGTGAGCAAGGCAGAGCAGGCTAGAACCGCCGGAGCGGTGAGCAAGGCAGAGCAGGCTAGAACCGCCGGAGCGGTGAGCAAGGCAGAGCAGGCTAGAACTGCCAGAGCGGTGAGCAAGGCAGAGCAGGGGGGACAGGGCTCTGTACACACGAAACAGGCAGGAAGGGAAAGGCAGAACCAGATACCCACAGGGTACTTATAGTGAAGTAGCGAGTGGACCACAAACTCACAAACGGAAGTACAGTGACAACGAGCAGGAGTTAGGTATGAGTTCAGACTCTGCAGAAAAAGGAAAGGTACGGACATAGAGAAACACAGGAAACAAGCTAGAAGAGTATACAGACAAGAACAGACACAGTAGCAAGATACAGGAGCGGGTCTAGGTATGCAGCCCCTAGAAGGCAGGAGGAACAGGCTAGGAGCGTGTTCAGACAGGACAGACAAGATACGGGAGCGGGTCTAGGTATGCGGCCCCTAGAAGGCGGAACGAACAGGCAAGGACCGTGTTCAGACAGGACTGGAAATACAGCCTACAAGAAAGGCAAGCAAGCAAACACAGAAAGGGACCTGGTACATTCAGAGTGAAAGAGCACACTGAATGAAACACAATGCTCAGGCAGGGTTTCTTGGGAGGAGCTGGGTTAAATACCAGGTGACAGACAGCAATAGGCTGAGGACGCACAAGGGGTGTGCCCGCAGCAGGTACAAGAAACAGGAAGTGATCGGGCGCCGCCCTTAAGCAGCAGACACAGAGGCAAACAGACAGCATGGAGGGAAGCCAGGCTAGCAGACTGGACTGGAGATCAAGTGCGCGCTCTTGCACAGTGGGAGATGGACCACTATGCAAGGACACCGCCAGGTATGTTACACCCCACATAACCTATATACAGTATGAGCCCCCGACATAGCCTCCCTATATACAGTATGAGTTCCCACATAGCCTCCAATATACAGTATGATCCCCCACATAGCCTCCTATATATAGTATGAGTCCCCACATAGCCTCCAATATACAGTATGAGCCCCTACATAGGCTCCTATATGCAGTATGAGCCCCCACATAGCCTCCTATATACAGTATGATCCCCCACATAGCCTCCTATATACAGTATGAGTCCCAACATAGCCTCCAAAATACAGTATGAGCCCTCATAGCTTTGCTACATACAGTAGCAGCCTGTTATATTCAGTATGGGCCCCCACATAGCTTCACTATATAGTGTGTGTCCCCATTGAGCCTCCCTATATACAGTATGAGCCATCACATAGCTTCCCATATACAGTTTGAGGCCCTACAGAGTTCCCTTATATACATTATAAGCACTCACATAGCCTCCTTACATAACCCCCCATATATAGTATGAGGCCCCACATAGCCTCCTATATACAGTATGAGCCCCTGCATAACCTTCTATATACAGTATGAGCCGCCCTCATAGCCTCCAATATGCAGTATTAGCCCTTGCATAGCCTCCAATATACAGTATGAGCCCCCGCATAACCTCCTATATACAGCATGAGCACCCACATAGCTTCCCTATATACAGTATGAGTCCCCACATAGCCTCCAATATACAGTATGAACCACCACATAGCCTCCCTATATACAGTATGTATAGTATAAGTCCCTACATAGCCTCCAATATACAGTATGAGCCCCCACATAGCCTCCTATATACAGTATGATCCCCCACAATGCCTCCTGTATACAGTATGAGTCCCCACATAGCCTCCTATATACAGTATGAGCCCCCGCATAACCTTCTATATACAGTATGAGCCGCCCGCATAGCCTCCAATATGCAGTATTAGCCCTCGCATAGCCTCCAATATACAGTATGAGCCCCCGCATAACCTCCTATATATAGCATGAGCACCCACATAGCCTCCCTATATACAGTATGAGTCCCCACATAGCCTCCAATATACAGTATGAGTCCCTACATAGCCTCCAATATAGAGTATGAGCCCCCACAATGCCTCCTGTATACAGTATGAGTCTCCACATAGCCTCCAATATACAGTATGAGCCCCCACATAACCTATATACACTATGAGCCCCTACATAGCCTCCTTATATACAGTTTGAGTTCCCACATAGCCTCCAATATACAGTATGATCCCCCACATAGCCTCCTATATACAGTATGAGTCCCCACATAGCCTCCAATATACAGTATGAGCCCCTACATAGGCTCCTATATACAGTATGAGCCCCCACATAGCCTTCCTATATACAGTATGAGTCCCCACTTTGCCTTCAATATACAGTATGAGCCCCCACATAGCCTCCTATATACAGTATAATCCCCCACATAGCCTCCTATATACAGTATGAGTCCCCACATAGCCTCCAATATACAGCTCATAAGCCCTCATAGCTTTGCTACATAAAGTAGCAGCCCATTATATTCAGTGTGGGCCCCTACATAGCTTCACTATTTACATTGTGTGTCCCCATTGAGCCTCCCTATATATAGTATGAGCCCTCACATAGCCTTCCATATACAGTTTGAGGCCCTAGAGAGTTCCCCTATATACAGTATAAACACTCACATAGCCTCCTTATATACAGTATGAGGCACCACAGAGTTCCCTTATATACAGTATAAGCACTGACATAGCCTCCTTACATACAGTATGAGGCCCCACATAACCCCCATATATAGTATGAGGCCCCACATAACCCCCATATACAGTATGAGGCCCCACATAACCCCCATATACAGTATGAGGCCCCACATACCCCCCATATACAGTATGAGGCCCCACATAACCCCCCATATACAGTATGAGGCCCCACATACCCTCCCCCCAAATCCTATATACATACAAAGTCAAAGAGAAAAAGTTTTTCCAGCTCCCCAATGTGAAAGCAGCCCTCCGGCAGTGCAAGGCTTCAGCTGTATCTGCAGCAGGACGAAGCAACAGAGGTGAGACTCCAGCAACAAGTCCGGGAGAGCGTGATTAAAAACGAAAAAAAAAATATTATAAATTCATTAAAAGGAAAATATTGTGACAGACCCCGGGAACTGCACCCAGTTGCTTCAGTAGATCTGACGCGTTTCGAACTGGGTAGTTCTTATTCATAGTCTGGCTATCTTCTTATATGTAAATGAGCTGTTAAGATCTCTGGGCCGGACATAGATCTCCCAAAGAATCTGCCTCCAGAGCTGATTTTAAACTGACATTACCAGTGTGACGCATGTAATGCCGGACAGTCTGATCTCACTGCAGAGCTGTGTGTGATTACAACTAACACAGTACAGATTCCCTTTAACTGTAAATGGCCTCTCTGGCTTTCTTTGCCTGAAATCTTCACCGCTACGTACACGAGGTCGCTGCCACCGCTGGCCAGTGGGAAAGCAGTATGGAGAGGGTGAGGGAAGGAGCTGAGCACATGATAAGAAAGAAATGTTTATCAAATGGAAAGAGGGAGGCATATCTAAAGAAGAATATAATGCTTTCTGCAGAACCTGTAGGGCACGCATCAGATTAGCTAAAGCTGATAATGAATTAAGGCCGGCAAGATATGTCAACAGCCGTAAAAAAGGATTTTGGGGGCATGTCGAAAGTAAAAGAAAAGTAAATAATGCTACAGAATTTTTACAGGATGAAAATGGTAAAGTGGTAAAAAATGATGCTGAGAAACCCAAACTTTTAAATTCCTATTTTGCATCTGTGTTCTCTAAGAAAATAAATGTAACATCATCTGATCTTCATTGTGCTAGCGAAGGAATAGAAGAATCTACACCATCTATAAACAGAGGGATAGTGAGGGAATACTTAACTAACATAAATGAATTCAAGTCTCCAGGTCCAGATGAATTACATCCTAGGGTACTGAAGGAGATAGCAGAGGAAATTATTGAACCATTCTCCATAATCTTTGAAAATTCTTGGAGAGCAGGAGAAGTCCCAGATGACTGGAGAATAGCGAATGTTGTCCCTATGTTCAAAAAGGGGAAGTAGGTGGACTGAGGGAACTATAGGCCTGTAAGCCTTACTTCTATACCAGGAAAGATCCTTGAACAAATTATTAAACAACATATATTCAAGTACCTTTATGAGATGAAGTGATGAACCAGAGCCAACATGGGTTTGTAACTAATAAGTCATGTCAGACTAACTTAATTTCCTTCTATGACAGAATCACTGACTGGGTGGATCAGGGAAAAGCAGTAGATATAGTCTGTCTTGACTTCAGCAAAGCATTTGACAAAGTATCTCACACCATCCTTATTGAAAAAATGACCAACTATGGAATGGACAAGACAACTGTTATGTGGATTCATAACTGGTTTAGTGAACGTACCCAAAGAGTGGTCATAAATGGTTGCACATCCAGTTGGAAGAATGTCCCAAGTGGGGTACCACAAGGCTCTGTCCTGGGCCCTGTGTTGTTCAACATCTTTATCAATAGATGAAGGAATTGAGGGTAAACTGATTAAATTTGCTGATGACACAATGTTAGGAGGCTGTCACGGATGTGTCAGGTGTTATAGACAGTCGCTCTGGATCTGGCTGTAGAAGGTCACTGCGCTTGGCATTGCAGATGCCTTCTTAATCCTTCCTTTAAGACCCAGGGGTGACCTTCCTCCTGCTGTTAATTGACACACCCTTGCAGGGGAGTTAAAAACACTCAGTTTGCTGCAGGGAACCGCCGGTGATACTTCTATTTTCCTTTGTGCATGTTTGGAGCACTAGCTGTTGGCTGACTTCTTCTCTGGTGCCCTTGGAGGACAATTGGCGCTTCCCCACTGGTGTCTTCTCAAGCTAAGTGTATCTCCTTTGTTTGTTTACCTTGTTTTTAGTTTGTAGTGAGGCCTGACCAGCGCTCACCCCTTTCCCCTCCCTATCTAGGGCCAAGCTCTAGGGACATTCAGGGATTAGGTTCCTGCTCGTTGATAGGTGTGGAACCTATAAAGGGATGGTAGGGTAGGCAGGGTGATATTAGATCTGCCTAGGGGTCTCCACTCCCCCTTTCCCTAGTGTTTGGGCTTCCTCCCCCTCTTCCCTTTGTGTTGCACTTAGTCTTTCCCACACCTTGCGTGACAGAGGGATAGCTAATACTAGGAAAGAGAGAGAGGATTCAAAAAGATCTAAACAAAATGAAACTGTGGGAAGCAACTAACAGAATGTTTTTTTAACAAGGAAAAATACAAAGTCCTACATCTGGGTAAGAAGAATTAAAAAAGCATATACAGAATGGGAGGAATAGGGCTAAGCAACAGCACGTCTTGGGTATACTAATAGATCACAGACTGAACATGAGTCAACAGTGTTATGCAGCAGCAAAAAAAATCAAACACAATTCTGAGTTCCATTTACAGAAGCAGAGAGTCAAGATCACGTGAAGTAATCTTCCCCTTCTACTCCTCCTTGGTCAGGTCTCATCTGGAATACTGTGTCCAGTACTGGGCACCACATCTTAAAAAAGACATTGAAAAACTGGAGCAAGTTCAAAGAAGAGCGACCAGAACTATGTCCTATCAGGAACGATTTTAGGATTTAGGAATTTTTAGCTTGCAAGAGAAAAGACTGAGAGGAGACTTAATAGCTGTCTACAAGTATCTGAAGGGATGTCACACTGTAGAGGGCTCAGCTTTATTCTCATTTGCACATGGAAACACGAGAAACAATGGAATGAAACTGAAAGGTTGAAGACACAGATTAGATATTGTAAAAAAACTTTTTGACAGTGAGGGAGATCAATGAGTGGAACAGGCGGCCACGAGAGGTGGCGAGTTCTCCTTCAATGGAAGTCTTCAGAGGCTGGACAGACATCTGTCTGAGATGGTTTAGTGAATCCTGCATTGAGCAGGAGGTTGGACACGAGGACCCTGGAGGTCCCCTCCAACTCTAACATTCTAGGGTTCTATGATACTTTTATCTGATGTGGAGAAGTTCAAGACAACATTCGGCTAAGGGGAACCTTACAAGCCCAGTGTGATATTTGCTTTGTCCCGCTCTCTTCTATGTTTGCTGCTGCTCTAACCAGAATAAAATGAGACAGTTCCTAATGTAGGAACACAGCTAATTTCCAAGATGACTCATGACCCTACACAAACAAGGGTGGAGACCACTGTGAGTGTTCTTGTAGAACGGGCAAGAAAGCTTGTAAAAGAACTTCAACATGACGTTTCAAGGATGGAGCTAGACTGCCATCTACTGGCCAGGTACAGTCAAGCGGAACCAAAATATACAAGGGAAGTTGCAGGGGGAGCAGGTTCAGACGCTGGACCCGATCAGGTGACTTCCAGGAAGGAGTTCAGAGAGATAAGAGGCCAGCGCACCAAACCTGAGGGGTCTTTGGCGCCAAGCAGCAGAGAGGAGCAGACGTGCTCCCTGCGTCCTGAGAAACCCCGCGTGACAGGCCAAATCCAGAAGCCTGAGAGGTGCTCCAGCCGGGCACCGGTAAAAGAGCTCCGGATCCCTCACAGTTGTGACCCGAGTGCTGTGCCTGCTGAGGATACTAGGAACCTGATCGCGGTGCTGAGTGAGTTTGCGGAACCCGACGTCGCCCGCCGACAGACGAGGCCTGGACCCCCCTATCCAAGGCTCGAGAGATTGCCTCCAACGGCCAAGCAGAGAGGAGCTGCATACGTGAGCAGGGCCGTCACTTCCACTGCTCACCCACGGTACCGGGGACAATTGGGTTTAAGTACTCAGGTTGGGAGGGGAACGGTTGGGGCTAAAGTAGCACAACGTGATTTCATTGAATTTATCCGGAAAGAGACTCACGGCCTAGCGGGAATAACCGGTGACTCCCGCTAGGGCCAAATTCACGGTTAAAGAACTTGTGTGGTGTCTCTGGCTGTGGCTGGGTCCGGCCGGAGCCATATACCCCTGGGGGCTATGCTCAGCCATCTTCCCAAGTTTACAGGGGGCGGCATGTCACTTTTGGACTGGGCAGAAAGACTGAGAAGTATGCTACGTATGTATCCCCTTGACCCTCTAGCCCAGGCGGAGCTGGCCCTCCTAACCCTTGATGGAGAGGCCCGACAGACTGTGATGTACCGCCCACCTGGGGACCGTGACACCGTGGATAAAGTGATAAAAATTCTAGAGGACATGCACGGTGACACTACAGATTTGGGACACTTGCGCTTATGGTTGTTTCAGCGGGTCCAAGGGGAAAATGAGACAGTAAATCAGTATGTTAATGCTTTACAGGAAGTGACGGCCAATATCACTAAGAAAACTCGAGATGGGAACCGAGGACTGGGACCATTGGATGAGGTGTTGCGTGACCAACTGATTGCTGGCTTGAAAGACCCTTCCCTGAGGCAGATCCTGAAGGAGCGGCTGCGATTGAGCCCTGATATGGGCTTCCTGGAGGTAGGGGCTGAAGCTAGAGTCCTGGAGAGAGAAGTTCCTGTTCTCAAAGCCACAGTTAGAAGTCATGAGGCAATTGCTCCTGGATTCACCAACCAAGAGCCTGATTGGGTACGGGAAATACGTCAGGAAATTCGAGACATTCGGGGTGAGCTGAATGCTATTAGAAAGACTCCTACTGCCCCCTTGCCGACGGACTGTACTGCTCAACGCGGACGGAGACCAGAACGAGAAAGACGTTCCTATCCGGCACCAGCACGACATGTACCCGACCTATCGGCAGAACGAGGACCGGAGTGCTGGACCTGCGGAGGTAGGGGGCATATCTCCAAAGACTGTCCCAACCGAGAAAGGAGGAGGAGCGGACAGCCGTTAAACTAAAATGCCCCACGGTTGTGGAGCATACCGTTGGGTCTCGAGCTTCAGAGAGTGGAAGAGGGAGCTCTGAAGACATTGTCTCCGAGAGGCCCATTATCTGGGCTGAATTCAATGGGCAGCGGATCCGCTGTTTGATAGACACCGGGTCTCAAGTGACCACTATGCCTGAGATTTACTTCCAAAGTCACTTTCCTGAAGTCGCTCGTTCCTGCCGGGAACCCACTGTCAAACTGGTGGCGGCTAATCAACTACCTATCCCAGTAGCGGGAGTAGTATGGATGTCCGTGCGGGCATGTGGAAAGGAACTCGGTCGAAAATGGATCGTACTGACCACCGGGCCCGGAGGCGATGGGCCCATTGTAACCCTGGGCATGAATGTGCTGAAAGAAGTCGGACAGTTCCTGGCTGAGGGCTGTAGCAAAAACAACTGGACCCGCGCCACTCGAGACCCAGCTAACAAGAGAGTGTTCCAGCACCTCGTGCAGGTCAGTCAGATTCAAAAGTTGCCCACTACCTCCCAGTACCTTGGTAAGGTATCGATACCGCCCGAAGCCACAATGACACTGCCGGTGGGACAGACTGTACTCACTTTGCCGGTGCTGGCACATGTGTCCTTAGAGGGCGTGGACATTCAAGTTGAACCAATGGAGGGAGAAGAAGCGCCCTCTGGACTCCTGATTGCTCGAACTCTGGCCACCGTGCGGCATGGTTGAATATCCGTGCGCTGCATCAATTTAAGTGGCACCAGTTTACAGTTGTTGCCCCGACAAGAGGTGTCGCGAGTGTGCATAATGCCGGAGGCCCTTACTAGAGCTGACGCTATAGGGCTGGCAACTGTGGAAGGAAAACCATGGACCCTAGAGGTGTCCCTCAATAGCCAGGAACATGGAAGAGAACCGTTGGCTGGATGCCACCTCCTGGAAGAAATGGAAGCTAACCTGACTGAGTTTTCTGCTGGACAAGTAAGACAGATCGAACAACTTCTACAGCGATATCATGGAGTGTTTGCACAGCATGAAGATGATTTCGGGTGCACTCGGGACATTCAGCACGAAATACCCACCGGAAATACTGCTCCCATCTGAGAGAGATATCGGCAGATCCCGCCTCAAATGTACCAGGAGGTGAAAGAGCTGTTGGCCCACATGTTGCGGAACGGTGTGATCCGTGAAAGCCAGAGCCCCTGGGCGGCTCCGATCGTGCTGGTCCGAAAGAAGGATGGTACCCTGAGATTCTGCGTAGACTATCGAAAGCTGAATGCCTGTACAGTACGGGACTCCTATCCACTCCCCCGAATCGAAGAGTCTCTATCTGCACTAGGGAGCGCCAAATTCTTCTCCTCCCTCGACCTGGCCAGTGGCTATTGGCAGGTCCCAGTAGCTGAGAAGGATCGTCCGAAGACAGCTTTTGTTCTCCCTATGGGCCTGTTTGAGTTCAATCGAATGCCGTTCGGACTAACAAATGCGCCAGGAACCTTCCAACGGCTGATGGAGAGATGCTTGGGGGACCTCAACTTTGAAGCCACTTTAATATATCTGGACGATATAATTATCTATTCCGCTACGTTTGAGGATCATCTCCGCCGATTGGAACAAGTGTTAGAACGGCTACAAAGGCACGGCCTGAAAATTAAGCCTCGTAAGTGTCGTCTCTTCAAACGAGAAATTTAATATCTGGGGCACACTGTGTCCAGCGCAGGAGTGCACCCCACTGCGGAGAAAGTAGCTGCCGTGCAGAAGTGGCCCACGCCCGCCAATCTAAGGGAACTAAGGGCGTTCCTGGGGCTTGCTGGATACTACCGCAGATTCATTAAAGACTTCGCTAAGATTGCGATCCCGCTCAATGAATTGCTGAGAGGAACAGCCGGGGGAGCCAAGCGGCAGCCCATTCAGTGGGGCCCACGACAAGAAGAGGCATTCCGAGCATTGAAAATTGCGCTAACAGATGCCCCAATTCTGGCCTACGCTGACTTTTCGCAGCCTTTCATGTTGTACACTGATGGAAGCTTGCATGGGCTGGGAGCAGTGCAGGCTCAAGTACAAGGAGGGAAAGAGCGAGTGATCGCGTATGCCAGCAGGTCACTCCGAGATACAGAGAAGAATCCGGACAACTACAGTTCGTTTAAGCTGGAGCTACTGGCACTGGTGTGGGCCATGACCGAAAAATTTGCTGAGTACTTGTCAGGGTCAGAAGTGCAAGTGCGGTCAGATAACAACCCTTTGGCCCACTTGGAGAACGCCAAACTGGGTGCGTTAGAACAGCGGTGGGTCGCAAGGATGTCCAAATTCCAGTATAAAATTGCCTATCGGTCCAAGGCCTTGAACACACATGCAGATGCCCTGTTCCGGGTCACTCAGGCGGGGCCGAAGAAGGACAGAGATGAGGAGCTCGAAGGCGACGAGATCCCGGATTTCAGCCAGTTCGCCGCTGCTGTGGTTGACGCCCAAGAGACGAGAGAGGAGCCGAGGCCCACTCAGATTCTGGGCCGTTCAAGAGACGAATGGATACATCTGCAGCAATCCGACCCGGAGCTAGCAAAGTTGAGAGAATGGGTCACCCTTAATCAGAGACCCGACCAGGAAACCAGAGCCGCTTCACTTCCAACTACCCTACAAATCCTAGGCCAGTGGGAAAGGCTTCTCCTGAAGGATGGCTTGCTATGCCGAAGAATCCAGCTGCCTCGAGAGTTTGATGTTACCTGGCAAGTGGTAGTTCCAGGAGCGCTAGTAACACAGCTAGCCCAAGAAGCTCATAGAAGAGGTGCTCACTTCGGAGTAGAAAAGACCTTCCGGTGGTTGCAACGGCTGGTGTATTGGCCTCAACTGTGACAAGAGGTCGAGGGGGTCTGCCGAACATGTCGCCAGTGTGAGTTGAACAAGCCCCCGGAGCAAAGAGCTCCTATTCAGACCATCCGAACTTCTGCCCCCTTGGAAGTCTTGATGATTGACTACTTGATGGTAGGAACTTCATACAACGGTTATGGACACTGTTTAGTCATGACTGATCACTTCACCAAGTTCGCAGTAGTGACGCCCACTAAAGATCAGACGGCAGAAGCCGCAGCCAAGGCCATCTGTCAAGATTTCATCCGGATTTATGGGTGCCCGAAGCGAATACATTCTGATCAGGGAGCCTGCTTCCAAGGACGAGTGATGGATGAGCTATACCGCATCTATGGGATCGACCATTCCCGGACAACGCCCTACCACCCGCAAGGGAACGGTGCATGCGAGCGCTTTAACCGATCCCTGTTGCAAAGGTTGCGAACACTGGAAGCGGACAAAAAGATTAAGTGGCCCGAATTCGTGTCCGAGCTGGTGTGGGTGTATAATAATCGAGTTCATGCAACCACCGGCTACACCCCCTACATGCTGCTGTTTGGAAGAAGTGGCCGAGAAATCACCGAACTGGAGCTAGACTCAGAAGACCCCGGTCCGGGCAGTAGC
Source organism: Phyllobates terribilis (assembly GCF_046119375.1). Lineage (NCBI taxonomy): Eukaryota > Metazoa > Chordata > Amphibia > Anura > Dendrobatidae > Phyllobates > Phyllobates terribilis. The sequence goes on from NW_027362770.1 coordinate 175,899,003, forward strand.
CCAAGTACCTGGATTCGAGAACACCAGCGTCGACTCCATACCATGAGAAGACTGGTTGCTCAGAAGTTTCAGGAAGTAGAGCATGCAGTTCGGCCCCCGACCACAGGTGGATCGCTTCAGCCAGGAGACCGAGTGCTGGTGAGGGCTAAACGATTTGGGAGTAAGCTGGACCATCGTTGGGAGGCAATACCATATTGGGTGGTGAAGAAGGTTTACCCAGACAACCCCGTCTACGAGGTTAGGCCCGAAGGGGATGACGCCGCGACATCCAGGGTGTTGCACCGTAATATGTTGCGACCTTGCTCCTCTGAAGCAGAAGTCTGTAACGGGGCTGGGCCCTCAGACGTGTTGGCTGAAGTGCCACATACAGGAACCTTGGGGGATGAAGAAGGGTGGGCCACAATGCAGTTGGGCCCGTCAGAACCGTTGGTGCCACTGTCACGGGTGTGTCGCCACGAAGATCGTCGCGACTACACAGCCTGACTTCTCGCAGCTGAGTTTTTGGTGCTTTGTGTTTTTTGGTAGTGAGGGAGTTAATTCTCTCTCTCTGTGCTTGACGAAGCTCTGCCTCGCCCAGCTGCAGTTAATGCTGCAGTATTGGGATTCGTTCAAATACCTGCTTTTCTGATAGGGAAGTTGTCGGTGAAAGCATTTCTTGCAGACCTTCAGAGCGGATCGTTGTTTGGTGGAGTTCGGAGCGAAGAGTATGCGGTGTGGTTTCTTCCCTTCCTCCCTTTATCATTTATCTCCTAACCTGTTGTTGTTCCCTCTGTAATTGTGGTGTGAGTTTTTGTATGCAAGGTGGTTTTTGGTTTTCCCCTTGTACTGTCTCTTTTGTCTAGTACTGTGTTTTGGGCATTTTCTATCCTGTTCCCCATTGTTGTGATCGGGGTCCTTCTCAGGACTAGATTACTGAGGTTCAGGGATATTCAGGAGTTTAGGGTTACGCTGGCGGCCTGGACCTCTGTACCATTAACAGTACCTCCAGGTTGAGGGATTAGTCAGGCCCCCGTTTAGGGTCAGCTCAGGCCCCTGACCTCCTGTACGCTGAGACAGCGTGACATTCACTCCTGAGTGGAACTCAGAATGAGTCAGGAAATGATTTGCAATCCCCAGTAGTTGATTCCTCGGATCTCCCGGAGTCTCCTCCGCAAGAAGAGCCCCGCAGAACTGAGCGGGCTAATGCCGGAATTCCTTCTAACCGGTATGCTCAGGAAGAGTTTATCTGGTCTCGAATCCAACAGAAAACGCAGGAGTGTGTCCAACTCCTGTCTGAGCTTGCACTGCCTGGAAGGAGACATCAATTCTGCAAGGAGTCCACTCGCCCGAGGACTGGCGAGCAAAAAGGAGGGAGGAATGTAGAACGGGCTAGCTTTCTTGCCCGTCAGTGGATAGGTTTTTCGCTGCTCTGGGACTCGTATATGATGACCCGGATCGGATCTCCCTTGCTGAATCTAAGTTACGTAGGATCCACCAGGGAGATCGTCCGGCGGAGGAATTCTGTTCGGAGTTCCGTAGGTGGGCCACGGACACCCAGTGGAATGACGCGGCTCTTAGGAGCCAGTTTTGTCAAGGGTTATCTGACAAATTAAAGGATGTTTTGGCACAGTATGACCCTCCCGCCTCACTGGAAGCCGCTATGGCCCTTGCTATTCGCACTGACAGACGGCTTCGGGAGAGGTGCGGGATAACTCCGCCCCCTGGGATGACTCCACCTCCTACAAGGTCCCCTCATATGGAGGTTCCCCTGGTCAGTCCAGAGGAGCCTATGCAGTTAGGAGGGACATCATTCCGGGGGAGGGGACCGGCAGTGCACCACAAGACTGGAAGGTGCTTCTTCTGCGGGAGAAAGGGACATTTTATTGGGGGGTGTCCATCCCGTCCTTTGCAGAGTAAAGAGTCGTCGGAAAACTATTGATCCCAGGTTGTGTGGTGGACGGCAATCTGGGAGTAGGTATTTCGTCCCTAGGTTCGTCTCAGTTTCCCGTACCGGCGGAGGTGGTGGTGGGTACGAGAACTGAGAGGATATCTGTTCTTCTAGATAGTGGGGCCGGGGCTAATCTGGTGGACGCTCGGTTTGCCCGGGTTCAAGGTATGCTATTGAATATGTTGGCTAAACCCATCCCCATATTTTCGATCGACGCCAGGCCTCTCGGTCAGGGAAGTTTTTTGCAAGTGTTGCATAACGTAAATCTTCAAGTGGGGGCGATACATAAAGAACTGTTGTCTTGTTACGTGTTGGAGGGTCTTCCCACTCCTATTGTGTTGGGCCTTCCTTGGTTAACTAAGCATAATCCGGTTATTAATTGGCAATCCAGGGAGATAAGCCAATGGAGTGAATTCTGTAATAAAAACTGCATGAATACGGTCATCGGTGCTGTCACTCCTAGGGTCTTACCTCCATTTCTGGCGGACTTTGAGGATGTATTCTCGGAGAAAGGGTGTCAGGAACTACCTCCTCATCGCGTGTATGACTGTTCTGTAAAATTGCTCCCTGGGGCCAAGTTACCTAAATCTAGGTTGTATAACCTATCTGGTCCGGAAAGGCAGGCCATGAAGGATTATATTTCAGAGAGTCTGGCTAAGGGGCATATTAGACCTTCATCTTCCCCGGTGGCCGCGGGGTTCTTCTTTGTGAAGAAGAAAGATGGAGGCCTATGCCCTTGCCTGGATTTCCGTGAACTTAATCGGATTACGGTCCGAGATCCGTATCCACTCCCACTTATCCCCGATCTCTTTAATCAGATCGTGGGCGCCAAATGGTTCTCTAAGTTGGATCTCAGGGGGGCGTACAATCTGATTAGGATGAAGGAGGGGGATGAGTTTAAGACGGCGTTTAACACTCCGGAGGGGCATTATGAGAACCTTGTCATGCCATTCGGTCTGACTAATGCCCCGGCGGTGTTCCAACACTTTGTTAATGACATTTTTCGCCGCCTGGTGGGTCAGTTTGTGGTCATATATCTGGATGACATCTTAATTTACTCGCCTGATCTTGTGTCTCATCAGGAGCATGTTAGGCAGGTGTTACTGATCTTGCGGGATAATAAACTGTACGCCAAATGGGAGAAGTGTGTGTTCGCCGTACAGGAACTCCAGTTTTTAGGTTTCCTGGTGTCAGCGTCCGGTTTTCATATGGACCCAGGGAAAGTGCAGGCAGTTCTTGAGTGGGATCTGCCAGAGAATCTTAAGGCACTAGAACGTTTCCTGGGGTTTGCTAATTATTACCGGAAATTCATTCGTAATTTCTCATCCATGGTTAAACCTCTCACAGACATGACAAAAAAGGGGACGGATTTTTCTAGGTGGTCTGACAAGGCTTGTCAAGCATTCTTCTCCTTGAAAAAATGTTTTGCCTCGGCACCCATACTCATTCAACCTGATGCGTCACAGCCGTTCATTGTAGAGGTAGACGCTTCTGAGGTAGGGGTGGGAGCAGTTTTATCACAAGGTTCGTCCCCTGGTAAGTGGCGTCCGTGCGCTTTTTTCTCCAAAAAATTGTCGTCCGCTGAGAGGAATTACGATGTCGGCAATAGGGAACTCTTGGCCATTAAGTTAGCTTTTGAGGAGTGGCGCCATTTTTTGGAGGGGGCAGTCCATCCGGTCACCGTCATCACCGATCACAAGAACCTGCTATATCTGGAGTCCGCAAAACGTCTGAATCCCAGACAAGCCAGGTGGTCGTTGTTTTTTACCAGGTTTAATTTTGGCGTTACATATCGTCCTGGGTCAAAAAATGTGAAGGCGGATGCCTTATCTCGTAGATTCCCTGGGGCTGGGAATACGGATGATCCGGTTCCTATCCTTCAAGAGGGGGTGGTGGTGTCAGCAGTATGCTCTGAGCTTGAGGAGGAGGTATTGGAGGCTCAGGGGGACGCCCCTGTTGGACCTCCAGGGAGACTGTTTGTTCCAGATCAGCTACGACAAAAGGTGATCGAGGCACACCATAACTCAGCTTTGGCAGGACACCCAGGGAGTAAAGCAACTGTGGATCTCCTCTCGCGTCGGTTTTGGTGGCCTAACTTACATAAGGAGGTGGTAACTTTTGTTGCGTCCTGTTGGGTTTGTGCGCGCTCTAAGACCCCACATACCCGTCCGTCTGGGGCCCTCTTACCTTTGAAGATCCCGGAGCGTCTTTGGACTCATCTGTCTATGGACTTTATTACGGACCTCCCGCCGTCCTCGGGTAAAACGGTCATACTCGTTGTAGTAGACAGGTTCAGCAAGATGGCACATTTTATCGCTCTTCCTGCTCTTCCTAATGCTAAAACTCTTGCGCAGGTGTTCATTGGAGAGATTGTGAGGCTTCACGGGGTACCCTCCGATGTGGTGTCGGATCGGGGGTCTCAGTTTGTGTCCAAATTCTGGAAGGCTTTTTGTGCTCGGCGGGGGATGCATTTATCGTTCTCATCGGCTTTTCATCCTCAGACCAATGGTCAGACGGAACGTCTGAACCAGAGTTTGGAGACATATCTCCGGTGTTTTGTGTCAGAGAACCAGGAGGATTGGGCTTCTTTCTTACCTCTGGCGGAGTTTGCTCTTAATAATAGGCGGAGCGAATCCACTGGTAAGTCCCCGTTTTTTGGGGCCTTTTGTTTTTCACCCCCAGTTTTGTACTTTCAGTAGAGGGGGCTCTTCGGGGGTTCCTGAGGAGGAACGATTTTCGTCATCACTCGCTTCAGTATGGAGAGGGGTACTGAATAATCTGAGTACTATGGGGAACCGATACAAACGTATGGCTGATAGGAGGAGAGTGTCTGGTCCGGACCTAAGTGTGAACGATCGGGTATGGTTGTCTACCAAGAATATAAAACTCAAGGTTCCCTCCTGGAAACTGGGTCCCAGGTTCATCGGGCCGTACAGGATCAGTTCTATAATTAATCCGGTGGCATTCCGTCTTGACCTCCCCCCTACGTTTAAAATTCATAACGTGTTCCACAGATCTTTGCTTAAGAGGTATGTGGCGCCAATGATACCGTCACCTTTACCTCCTCCTCCAGTGGTGGTCAATGGAAATTTGGAGTTTCAGGTATCGAAAGTCATCGATTCACGTTTTAGTCGCCGGTCCCTTCAGTACCTGGTTCATTGGAAAGGGTATGGTCCTGAGGAGAGAATGTGGGTTCCTACGTCAGATATTAACGCAGACCGGTTAATTCGGGCCTTCCACACGACTCACCTGGATAAACCTGGCCCTGAGGGTCCGGAGGCCCCTCGTAGAAGGGGGGTACTGTCACGGGTGTGTCGCCACAAAGATCCTCGCGACTACACAGCCTGACTTCTCGCAGCTGAGTTTTTGGTGCTTTGTGTTTTTTGGTAGTGAGGGAGTTAATTCTCTCTCTCTGTGCTTGACGAGGCTCTGCCTCGCCCAGCTGCAGTTAATGCTGCAGTATTGGGATTCCTTCAAATACCTGCTTGTCTGATAGGGAAGTTGTCGGTGAAAGCATTTCTTGCAGACCTTCAGAGTGGATCGTTGTTTGGTGGAGTTCGGAGCGAAGAGTATGCGGTGTGGTTTCTTCCCTTCCTCCCTTTATCATTTATCTCCTAACCTGTTGTTGTTCCCTCTGTAATTGTGGTGTGAGTTTTTGTATGCAAGGTGGTTTTTGGTTTTCCCCTTGTACTGTCTCGTTTGTCTAGTACTGTGTTTTGGGCATTTTCTATCCTGTTCCCCATTGTTGTGATCGGGGTCCTTCTCAGGACTAGATTACTGAGGTTCAGGGATATTCAGGAGTTTAGGGTTATGCTGGCGGCCTGGACCTCTGTACCATTAACAGTACCTCCAGGTTGAGGGATTAGTCAGGGCCCCCGTTTAGGGTCAGCTCAGGCCCCTGACCTCCTGTATGCTGAGACAGCGTGACATTCACTCCTGAGTGGAACTCAGAATGAGTCAGGAAATGATTTGCAATCCCCAGTAGTTGATTCCTCGGATCTCCCGGAGTCTCCTCCGCAAAAAAGAGCCCCGCAGAACTGAGCGGGCTAATGCCGGAATTCCTCCTAACCGGTATGCTCAAGAAGAGTTTATCTGGTCTCGAATCCAACAGAAAACGCAGGAGTGTGCCCAACTCCTGTCTGAGCTTGCACTGCCTGGAAGGAGACATCAATTCTGCGAGGAGTCCACTCGCTTGAGGACTGGCGAGCAAAAAGGAGGGAGGAATGTAGAACGGGCAAGAAAGCTTGTAAAAGAACTTCAAGATGACGTTTCAAGGATGGAGCGAGACTGCCATCTACTGGTCAGATACAGTCAAGCGGAACCAAAATATACAAGGGAAGTTGCAGGGGGAGCAGGTTCAGACGCTGGACCCGATCAGGTGACCTCCAGAAAGGAGTTCAGAGAGATAAGAGGCCAGCCCGCCAAACCTGAGGGGTCTTTGGCGCCAAGCAGCAGAGAGGAGCAGACATGCTTCCTGCGTCCTGAGAAACCCCGCGTGACAGGCCAAATCCAGAGGCCTGAGAGGTGCTCCAGCCCGGCACCGGTAAAAGAGCTCCGGATCCCTCACAGTTGTGACCCGAGTGCTGTGCCTGCTGAGGATACTAGGAACCTGATCGCGGTGCTGAGTGAGTTCGCGGACCCCCCTATCCAAGGCTCGAGAGACTGCCTCCAACGGCCAAGCAGAGAGGAGCTGCATACGTGAGCAGGGCCGTCACTTCCACTGCTCACCCACGGTACCGGGGACAATTGGGTTTAAGTACTCAGGTTGGGAGGGGAACGGTTGGGGCTAAAGTAGCACAACTTGATTTAATTGAATTTATCCGGAAAGAGACTCACGGCCTAGCGGGAATAACCGGTGACCCCCGCTAGGGCCAAATTCACGGTTAAAGAACTTGTGTGGTGTCTCTCATGCTTGAGGGCATCACCTTACTTTAAGAGACTGCGCCTTATTTTAAGAGACTGCGCCTTACTTTGAGAAATTTCGTATTTTTTTCTGATATTTCAAACCACTGTTCATTACCCTTGTTGCTAATCCCTTGTTTCAGTATACCTGTTGTATAAAACTTTTTACAAATATCTCCGACTGTTCTCGCCTTGTGTCTCTGTGCGTTGCATTCCGGCACCTGCATTACATTCTCTCCGCCCAACCTCCCATTTCCCAGAGGCACAAAAGAAAAGACACTTCCTGTTTAATTTCTCTTTTTTTCTGTCAACCATGGTGTCTGCTGATCTGAGGGACGAGCTGCTCTGCTCCATCTGTCTGAGCACTTATACAGATCCTGTAATGCTGAGATGTGGACACAACTTCTGCCGGGTCTGTATTGATCGTGTGCTGGATACACAGGACGAGTCTGGAGTTTATTCCTGTCCTGAATGTAGAGAAGAGTTTCCGGAGCGGCCGACACTGATGAGATGTTTAGCTCTGTGTAAGATCATGAAGAATTTCCTTCATGTTGAACCAAGTAAGGAGGCCACCAACATCTGCTGCACTTACTGTGTGGACTCTCCGGTACCTGCTGTTAGATCCTGTCTACACTGTGAGGCTTCTCTGTGTGATAAACACCTGAGGTCTCACAGCAAATCACCAGAACACGTCTTATCTGATCCCAGCACTTCTCTGGAGAAAAGGAAATGTTCTGTCCATAAGAAGATCCTGGAATATTACTGCACTGAGGACGCTGCTTGTATCTGTGTGTCCTGCAGTTTGGCTGGAAAACATCGGGAACATCAGGTGGAGATGCTGGATGAGGCCTCTGAGAAGAAGAAGAAGAAACTGAGAAATGTTTTCCAGAGATTGACCATAAAGAGAGAGAAGACTGAGGAAAGAGTCCGGAGTCTGGAGGAACGCAGGAAAAAAGCTCAAGAACAAGCATCTGGATAAGCCGAGAGAGTCACTGCCCTGTGTACAGACATCAGGAGACGGGTGGACGACCTGGAGAAGAAGGTCCTGAGTGAGATCTCCAGGCAGGAAAAGGAAGAGTCACTGTCACTGTCTGCTCGGATCCATCAGTTGGAGATAAAGAAGGACGAGCTGTCCAGGAAGATGAGACACATTGAGGAGCTGTGTAACATGACGGATCCACTGACTGTCTTACAGGAACCATACACCGGTGACTTGTGTGATCCTGAGGAGGAGGGAGGTGATGAGGACACAGGGGGACATGATAAACAGCCCCATGATGGAGATGACCTGGATGTGGCTGTGATGTCTAATAAATTACACTTGGGATTACTTAGTATTTTGACCGAATCAATGTCTAAATTTTATGTGAAGGGAAGTTTGGATCTTAGTATAAGATTAGACAAATTATCTTTGGTTTCCCCTGTCGAAAATAAGAAGAATGAAGCCAAACCGGCAAAGGTTACTATTGTGCAAAAACCACTAGTATCATGTAAACCGCCTAATCCTATGAACTATACTTTAAAAGCTGATCTAGATTATCATTTTTTTAAATTGCCATAAAAAATGTATATTTCCTTTGCCATACTGCCCATTTCTATAGGCCATTTGCCTAATTTGCTAAATTTAAATAAATAATATATCCCTAAATTAATATAGACACCAGGCCCCTCATACAGAGCAGGGGTGCAGGTCCTCACCTCTCCTGATGCCAGGGCCGACTATAAATCATACGTAGATGTTCACACTAGCTGTAGTGCTTCATTGCCTGAATAGTCTGTAACGGGCCGTGCCAGTAATATTCACTATTGCACGCAATGTCTGATGTTTTATATTCCATCATAAATAAAAGTTAAGTGATTTGTTGTATATTTTTTTTCCTAATTTCCTCAATTTTGAAGTAAACTTGCTATAAACTTTTTTAAGCAACAGTCCAAATGATAGCCAACACTCACATCTTCTAAAAAGAATTTCTTTTTAATCTAGTGGTATAAAAGGCACGAAAAATAGTTGAATGCAACGGCACAAAAATTAAAAAAGCAGAGAAGAAATATCCACTGCGCTCACAGGCAACATGTTTCAGACCTACATGGTGCTTTGTTGAGCCAATTTATGCTGTTGTGTGCAGGTCTGAAACATGTTGCCTGCGAGCGCAGTGGACATTTCTTCTCTGCTTTTTTAATTTTTGTGCCGTTGCGTTCAACAATTTTTTGTACCTTTTATACCACTAGATCAATTAAGAAATTGTCATAAGAAGATGTGAGTGCCAGCTATTGTTTGGACTGTTGTTATTACTTTAGTATTTTGTCGTGCACCTGGACAGGTGAGCTAATTGCTCATTTTTCATATTTTTTTAAGCAGGTGAGATTGGCAACTGACAAAGAAAAATCACCATATGGACTAATGCACGCCATCAGTCCTATCCGTCATACTCACTTGTACCCATGTTATTCTATGGGGCTGTCCAATTTTTTCCTCGGATCAGTGACATGTCCTATTTTGATCCAAGTGTCGGATCAAAAATCGGCAATGTAAGTCTGTGGCTCCGTGCAAAATATTGGACCGCACTTAGATGACATCCAAGTGAGGTCCGATTTTTACGGACTGACAAAATGGAGACGGTGGAGAAACATTTTTGTTTTTTTCTTCTCTCCACCTTTGAGAAAATCTGATCAAACTCTGATCAGGAGAGCCGCCGGCCAGTCCAAGTATTGTGATGCGATCGTCCTCCGTGTTACACGGTCGTCTGACTGCCCCCGTAGGGTAGGTGCGCACCACTGCTTTCTCTCCATCTGAGAAAAATGGCGGTGTATACCTACCCTTTGGGTGCAGTCAGACGACCGTACAACACGGACGACGATTGCATCGCAATGCTTGGACTGGCCGTCGGCTATCCTGACCTAATCGTGACAGCATGTATTACTATGCAGCTGTCACGCTCGGGTCAGGAGACCACCGGCCATTCCGAGCATTGCGAAATGATCGTCGTCCACGTTTTATACGGCCGTCTGACTGAGTGATTTTTTTCTTAGAGGGGTTTTGTTATCTCAAGATTTTCTAGAAATTGGTTAGAAATGAAGCCATATCTGTAAAAGCAATCCATGACTTATTTCCATGCTCTCTGCCTCTCCCAGGGTTGCCCCTATGTGACCACCATCTTGCTTCCCTCAGGATACATGGACCTTGCTTTTTCTTTGCCACCATTTTGTCTTTGCTCATAATTGCCAAATAATGGGCTTTCGGGCTACCACACGTGCTGAGGCCGTTCTCATCATGTCTATGGCAAGTCATGAACCACGGATAATATTTAGCTCTGGGCCAAATCTAAGTCAAGGAAAGTGAAATCCATGGCCGAGCAGTCGAATCCCAGCAGACTAATTGAGTGAGACAATATTAACGAGTTCATTCAATATGGAGGTCCGTCCCCACGCAGAAGTACCGGACACTCAGCCAGGGTGGTTTTTCTCATTAAAAGAGTCCGTATGTGTTATAATGGCCGACACCGACCTATAAATACAATGTAAATACAACTAGGCCTCAATCCATACAGTCTAATACAGAAACTTGTCTTTGTTTCCCATAGCAACCAATCAGAAATCAGCTTTCATTTTTTAAACAGCTCTGGTAAAATGAAAGCTGCGCTGTGATTGGTTGCTATGGGCAACAAAGGCAAGTTTTTAAGCGACGGGAGGAAATGGAGGATTAGGAACCTACTGTATACACAGGGCGGTGGGGGACAGACATTTATTAATATAATATTAGAAACTACACACAGCACCACGTCTCCTCCCGTCAGCGCTAGTATATCACAGAGCAGTCAAAGGAGCAGCTAATGATGTTTGTCTAGGAACCCTGGAGAAGAAGCAGGTGGTTGTGGGAAATGTAGTTCTCAGTGGTCACATGGGAAGCACTGAAGGACCGTCGGACCACCTCACACTGAGACACAATTATGGAGGAGCTGGAGTCAGAAAATAAATTGTCCAGAAAATATCTGAAGGATTGGTTGGTTCACTTTAGAGCGGTTCTAGGCTACAGAGAAAAAAATACCAGATTCTGGGACAATCCCTTTAAATCGTGGATGTTGAGGTCCTCAAATATCTCAGATCAGCAGATCCAGGAGAAGGGATGTACAGGATGGGAAAAAGCAGATAACTAGTAGACCTGCTCAAACTTTCCTCAAGGTCTCTACTGTTGGCTCCTCAACGATGGGCTTCACATTGGAGTCATCAGTGATATTTTCTGTACTGGTTTCTTCATCAGGTGTCTAGACTTTGAGGTCATCTTTGCAAAACACCCACATGTTGTGTTGTGGCTCCGTACAGACCTAACAGAAACTCTGCAGCTAATGTTTGGGATCATTTTGGAGGCCTTTACACTGTTAGGGCACAGTCGGACAGCCGTATAAATCGGACCGAGTTCAGAATGCAATGCTCGGACTGGCCGGCGGGTCTCCCTACTCGAGCGTGATAGTTTCATATATTTCTATGCAGCTGTCGCGCTCGAGTCGGGAGACCCATCAGCCAGTCCGAGCATTGCGTTTCAATCTAGGTCCGATTTATACAGCTGTCCAACTTATAGGGATCACCCTCCACCCAGGCTAGAAAACAACTAACTTCATCAGGAGCACTACCCAACTGTTCTGCTATTAGTAGGAGACCAAGCACATTAAAGGGGTTGTACCCTTTCAGAAAATACTGGTTCCCTGTGCAGTTTGTTATTAAGTCAGTGAGGTCAATGGCTCTGCCAGTGTAGACAGAACGCCCCGCTCAGAGCCACTGAGCTCACTGATTGGCTGTCGATATGACGTCAGAGCCACAGCCAATACCAGACACACTCAAGTCGGGAGACCCTCAGCCAGTCCGAGCATTGCAGTCCAAGATGGGACCGATTTGCACAGATGTCTGTATGAGCCCTAACTCAAGTAGATGAGGAAGAAACAAACATTTAGGTTTTCTGCAAGAGATCCACAGACAAATCTTGCAGCCCGACAAACAGGTTTATTGTGAGCTGAGAGCAGAACAAAGGTCAGGGTTTCTTTGGAAACCAGGCGTGGAATAGGGTGTGCCACCTGAGAAGTGCAGTGTTTTCCTTGACATTGGCAGTCATGGCGTCTGCTGTTCTGAGAGACGAGCTTGACTGTTCCATCTGCTTAGACATTTTTAGAGACCCTGCAACTCTGAGATGTGGACACAACTTCTGCCGGGTCTGTATTGATCGTGTGTTGGATACACAGGACGAGTCTGGAGTTTATTCCTGTCCTGACTGCAGAGAAGAGTTTCAGGAGCGGCCGGTACTGATGAGGAACTTTGCTCTGCGTCACATCATGGAGAATTTCCTTTTTACTCAACCAAAACAGGCGGAAATCGGGATCTTCTGCACTTACTGCGTGGACTCTCCTGTACCTGCTGTTAAATCCTGTCTATTGTGCGAGGCTTCTCTGTGTGAGAAACATCTAAGAGTTCACAGCAAAGCAGCAGAACATGTGTTGTCTGAACCCAGCACTTCTCTGCAGAACAGAAAATGCTCCATCCATAAGGAGTTCTTGGAATATTACTGCTTTGAAGATGCTACACCAATCTGTTCCAGTTGCTACCTCTTTGGTGGACACAGAAAGCACCAGGTGGAGATGCTGGATGAGGCCTCTAAGAAGGAGAAAGATCTCCTGAGGAATGTTCTGCAGGAACTGACCATAAAAAGGAAGGAGACTGACAAAAGGGTCCAGTGTCTACAGGATCACAGAAGAGAGGCGCAGGGTAAAGCAAGTTGTCTAACAGAGACAGTTACCACCCTGTTCACAGACATGAGGACTCAACTGGATAACTTGGAGAAGAAGGTCCTGAGTGAGATCTCCAGGCAGGAAGAGCAGGTGTCACTGTCAGTCTCGGATGTGATCAAGAACCTGGAGACAAAGACAGAGGAGTTGACAGAGAAGATCCGCCACTTGGAGATGACATGTAACATACAAGACTCTTTGGATTTCTTAAGAGAATCGGTCAGCTGGAAACTATGGGAAGATAAGTCAGAAGGTGATGTGACGGCTCATATTGTATCTGATCTGGATGATCGTCTGATCTCGGACACTTTGCACAAAGATTTAGATGATATCGTATCTGGAGTGAAGAAAATATTTTGCGTGGAAAAAAAATCTGATGATTTAACAGATCCGACCAAGATGGCACCTGAGCAACGAGATAATACCTCATTCTTTAGTTTTTTGCCGATAAATCGGATATTTCATGGAGACAGAGACAGGTGGAGCTTGTTCCCGTCGAGAGATCAACAGACACCACCTTCGGTCCCTGCATCGTCTGTAGCTCGGGAGCAATTTATGGTAATTGAAAGCCCCTCTGCTTCCTCCAGGTCAGAAAACAAAGGTTTATTCAGCAATATCCCAGACGTTACGCTGCCAACTTGGGAGAATTGGCTGAAAAAGTAACGTGAGCAGATGAACACGAAGACAAGTTGACTAGAGTTTTATGTAAAGCATACTTGGCAACTCTCCTCGTAATCAATGAGACCGCCTAGATTCCCGTAGGATTTGTTATGAGTCAGGAGCCATATTCTACATACTCCCCTCTCCTGAAGTTCTCTCCACCCTCAGGCCTTGTAGGACCACCAAGGGTTCACCACTGCAAGCTGCAGAAGCGAGATGAGGAAAGTATCGGTAGAGTTTGGTCTTGGCTCTGTAGTCAATGAGGGGGCCTTGTCTGTGGTTGTTTTTAGGGTATCTGTAAATATTCAGTGGATTTGGGTCTGAATTTGTTTAGGTGTATTAAAGGGGGGTGGTCTGGGGTCTGTATTACTTTAGTTTGGTCTATCTGGGGTTTGTATTTAGAGAGTCTGAGTAATCGGGGAGGCCGCCTAGATTCCCATAGGATTTGTTATGATCCAGGAGCCATATTCTACATACTCCCCTCACCTTGTTCCTGAAGTTCTCTCCACCTTCTGGCCTTATAGGACCACCAAGGGTTCACCACTGCAAGCTGCAGAAGCGAGATGAGGAAAGTATCGGTAGAGTCTGGTCTTGGCTCTGCAGTCAATGAGGGGGACTTGTCTGTTATTGTTTTTAGGGGATCTGTAAATTTTCAGTGGATCTGGGTCTGAAATTGTTTAGGTGTATTTAAGGGGGATGGTCTGGGGTCTATATTAGTTTAGGTGGGCCTGTCTGGGGTTTGTATTTAGATGTCTGAAGATGTTTAGGAGGATCTAGTGTGTATTTAGAATACTTACCAAGGTTTAAATAGTTAAAACGAGGACATTAAAGCCCTCCTAAACCTCCAAGCCTGACCCCCAAATGCCCAAGAATACCAAGGTTTAAATAGTTAAAGCCAGGACATTAAAGCCCTCCTAAACCTCCAAGCCTGCCCCCCAAATGCCCAAGAATATCCACTTTTGGGCAGAGTTTTGCACTTTGGTTCATGGGACTGTCCCAGTTAAATTTGGGTTGTTGGCAAATATGATTTTATTTTGGGATCTAGAGGGCCATCAGAGGTCTGTATTAGTTCAGGGTCCATCTGTGATCGGCTTTGATTTAGGGACCAGGGGTGTAACTCGATCAGGGCCTCATAACAAGCTTTTTAGCAGGCCCAGCCCACCGATTACTCCTGCCCCCTCTGAGAGTACCTGTAGCAAGGGACACTGCAGGCGGACTCAGCTGTGATGAGATGGGGTAGGCGGTAGAGCATAGTCCAGCAGCTATGTCAGACCAGAACCTTCTGAACCGCCCCTGACGTGATGCCATCCCCTGCTCCTCTTACGAATAGCTGACCTGGCATGATGACATCATTGCAATACATGTGACATCACACTAGGCTGACTTATGAAAAGAAGAGCTGCGGATGCTGGCAGATAGGAAGCAGTTCTCAGGGTTCCTGTCCGATGTCTGCAGAAAAATGATGTGGCTGCTGGACGAGGTCCCGCGTATCTATTCACACCATCTCTAGCCACTACACCTGTTAGGAAGTCTTGTCTGGGTCTATATATATTTAGGGATTCTGGGTTCCTTTTTTGTCTAGGTTCTGTATCCGTGTAGGGATGTATGTGTGTTTAAGGGGCTGATCTGCTGACCTACATTCATTTTGAGGTGTGCGCTACTTCGTATTCCAGTGCCTTAATTTGGGGTTGTAATCTATATAAATTAGGGTTTATATGTAAATATTACATTTCTTCTGGAAATTATGTTATGAAGGAGGGAGCTATATGTTCAGCCCAAAAAGCAAACACTGTGACCTGCTGTACAGGGCCGCACCATGGCTTCCTGAAGTTTAATTAAGGGGTTATTTTCATCTCCATGGTCCAATCCCAATATGTAGTAGCTGTAATAATAATTATATTAGCAAATACCTCTAATTAGAAATATAGTATAGTTCTCCTGATTCACTGTGTCGCTTATCCCATGTGCAGGGCATTGCAGTAGCTTAGGCATCCATGGGTACGACGACTCATATAGTGAGTTAGTTAATTAGCTAGATGCTAGTGGTTGTAATCATGGATACCTAAGCTACTGCAATGCCCTGGTGGGGTAAGCGACATAGCGAATCAGGAGAACTATACTACATTTCTAATTTGAGGTATTTGCTAATATTATTATTATTACACCTACTACATAATGGGATAGGATCTTGGAGATGGGAATACCCCTTTAACTATACATAAGGTAATACGTTGGCTAAAAGCCCTACACTAGACCTCATTTATCAAAACTGTCCTTGTTCCATAGCAACCAATCAGAGCGCAGCTTTCATTCCTCACACTGTCCTGGAGCAATGAAAGCAGGACTGTGATTGGTTGCTATGGGAAACGGGCCTAGTACAAGGCTTGAAGGGGTGAAGCCTGACACAGGCCTGCTCTCTATACTGTTCATTAACACTATCGATAATATTCTATACCTCATTTACATTTAGAATATTTTACAATATTTAGCACCAGGTTAATATTTCTAGAATTAATCTTAAAATATGTTGTAGTGGTTATATTGATCTGCTTAAAAGAACCATAATCTGTCTATAATAAAAATTTCTATAAATCACTAATAGAATTTTTTTTTTTAATTCCTCGCCATTTTCAGGATGAATGTCATACGTCCGTACTAGTGAATTTTAACGCTTTTTCGGCTCCGTTCACTATTTTGACATCTGGCGCTGAAAACTGCTTATGAATGGGGGTGCTGGACCACCATTGATCTGAACTATCCAAAGAATGGGTCATAAGCCTGGACAACCCCTTTAATTATAGCCCCCAATATCTGCTCCTGGGAAAAACAAGGATTGGTTGTGTTGGAATTAAAGGGGGTTCACCAGGATTAGAAAAATATGGCTGCTTTCTGCCAGAAAATGGGCCACTTAAACAGTTGATATAAGAAGTGAACGTCTGTAGAAACATGTGGCTCCATTTTGAGAATAATGTAATCATGTTAATTTTTTTTAGAGCAGATCTGCGCCAAAATCCTCCATAAAAAAGTTTGGAAAACTCTTCCTATTCTTCTCGATGGAAAATCTGCTCCGTTGTTCAAACTAGGAGGCTTTTTAATGGTTTTCTCTTCCGAAGAAGGAAGCAGATCCTGATAGAATAAGCTAAAAAAAAACCCTCATCAGGATAAAAAAATCCTACAGAAACTGCGCAAAAAGGAGCGTTTTCAGACACGGTTTCTGCTTGAAAAACGGAGCTTGATTTTTGTGTTCAATCTTTTGTTCCCACAGTAAATAAGCGGCATGCCGATGATGTTCATCCCCCTAAGGGTTCATTCTGATGCCCCTTCTTTGTGCTATCCATGGTTTTCACGGATAGCACGAATACCTATAATAGGGAATGAGTATTTTGGCTGAGTTTTTTGAGTGGAAACTGAGCAATAACTTCAGGTTTTTGAGGAGTCGTGTAAGTTTTTTTGAGGAGGATTTTGGAGAGTTTTCTCTCAGTTTTTGGAGCAATGTGAACATCCCATAAGATGTGTATATGCACACAGCATCTGTAAGATGCTGGCGATACCCTCAAGGCTTTGCCATGGTTTTTGCAGGAGCATCTCCTGCCAGCATCTTTTTTTCCATAACTAAATATATTAAAAGCGTCACCTTTTCCAAGAAGAAAAGACTGAACATATTCTTATGTTCATTTTTTTTTGTGTCAAGATTTGCGAAGGCTTTTTCAGGCGTAATCCCCTTGAAAAAGACGCTGGGTGCAGCCTTATTTATTTTTTGCTGCGTTTTTGGAGGAGAACCTCTCCAAAAATCTCAAAAAATTAAAAAAGCGACCAGTTTTGAATCAGAGTTTCTCCTCTGAAAACTCAGCAAAAAAATAATCAACCTAAGAGCTCGTTCAGACTTAAATTTTTCACGTACTAGTGCAATCTGAGTTTTTCACGGATAACACTTAAGCATATGATAGCCTATGGGGTAGTTCACGGAGACTTTTTTCCTTGGACAGGCAAGATACTGACCCTATAGTAGGATTAAAAGTTTCAAAAACTAAGGAAACTCTGACCAAGCTCCGATCAAAAACACTGATGAAACGCTGACCATTTTTCTCATGAGATAAATCAGTCTGAACGAACCTTTAGAATTTGTTTCACATGGAGTTTTTTTTTTTTTGCAGAGTTTTCGGGAACAGAACCTCTAATCAAAACTGGTGGGTTTTCAACTCCTTGTGATTTTTGGAGTTTCTGTTCTGAAAACAGCAAAAAACTGTAAGGCTATGTGCACAGTTTTTGGAGTAGAATATGAGCGGAAACACTCCAAGTTACAGGTTCTTAGTGGCTTTGTGAACACAGAGCCTTTTTGCAGATTTTTTTTTAGAGGAAACTGATCAGAATTTCCAATTTTTTAAAACAATTTTGCAATTTTTATTAGGAGGATTTTCAGTTTCTGCACCAAAAACTCTTTGAAAAAACTATGTGCGCACATAGTCTAGCACAAGCAATAAACATGCATACTCAAGTCTACAGGTCAAAGAGTCAACCAACCTCCAACCAAAAAATCATTTATTGTAAACATAATACCGGGTAACACAGATTTACATGTCGATTATTATCGGCAAATTCAAAATTTGAGTGCAAATTTGTTTTCACATAATACTTTCTAACTTATATAGTATGTAAAACACAACCTCCTCCAGTAACTACAAGTTCACACACACAAAAAATTAGAAAATCATTGTAAAAAAACACACAAAAAAATAAAAAATTGCAAAATTTGCAAACACTTAAAGGGGTTGTCCAGAGTCTGGATGAGGCATGACGCTTCGCAGTACGGCTATAGTGGTCATATGATACCTCCCATCATTTCAAGCCCATTTATGGGATATTTCAAGCCCCGCCCCTTCCCATCTAGAAACGCCCCAATGGATAATTTTTGGACACATTCGCATAAGCCTGGCCTCCTTTGAAATCAGTTGGGAAGTGGTGCAACCATATGGCCATATCTGGAGCTATTATTGGGCCACTGCATGGTGTGCTTATGGGGGAGGACCCACTAAATACACATCATCTCTAGGACCCCCTCCATTCCTAAGAATGAAGTGGTAGTCAAGACGCTCGGCCACCACTCCAGACTCTTCTTTTAGGACTTACTGATGGTCAGTTAACTCCCATAACAGTGAATGGACCCCCATTTATAGAGTAGTAATTGGGCACTACATAGTGTGTCATATGAGGGGATTCCAGGTGGGACGAGGATTGCAAATATTCCGCAATTCAAGAGACATTTTGATATAAAGTGCAATACAATGTTATAGTAAAATACTGTAGAGGGAGGTAGACCCTGACATTATGCAACTCTCCATCATCCATGTTCCTCCTCATTCCCCCTCATCTGTGTAGCATGAAGACGTAGTCACTAGTGCAGCTCAAAGTGTCCGGTGACCATTCCAATAGAGAAAGTGGTCATCCCAAAACAACAGTCCGCAAGAGGAGAAATTATCATGGATGGCACCAGTTCCCCACTAGGCCACCAAGACGTTGAGGTCCTTATCCGCGTTGTCCTCAGTTTTACACTTTGACAACACGTGGTTGAGTCTTACGTAACGACTTAAGATACAAGTCTGGAGAACTGACCCACCAATGGCCAACAGCAACGCCCAGAAACCAGGAGTCATTTGGAAAAGGTCATACTGGTCCCAGTTAAGAAAAAGGTGGATGGTTGTCCCCACGAAAAGCCCTACCAGGCTTAAGACGTTTAGGCCCAGTTCAAAGCTCCACAAGACATCATCATTGAGGCCCTGAGCTATGACCATGGTTAGGAGGCTCATGAGAACGATGACCAGCGAAGAGTACGTTAAGATGAGGGACAAGGTGGCTCCGTAGGGGAAGATTTTTGAGTGCAGCTCCTCCAACTGGGTGATGCAGCGGCAGCCACCATCGTTATTGGCGTTGTGTAAGCAGAAGTTGTAAAAGCCAATTTTTTTGCAGCCATCGATAAGGAAGTCCCCAGCTCCGATGAATAAGGAGTAGGAGAGGAGAACGCAGATCACAGTCTCCACCACCACGATTGTGTATACCAAATATTGAAGGCTTGGACTCGTCGTCTTCTGCTTCTCGAGCATCTTGTCCTACAACTTCTAAAGAAGGTCCAAACCCTGTGAAGGAAACAGAAAACCTTATATAAATTTTTGGGGTCAAAGGGTCCTATACAAAGTCAATGTTCTGTAGGTATCTAAGGGAGATGGGCACAACCTCCGCAAATCCTTGTCCAACCACCATGGTGGTGACCAGATAGGAGTCAATGGGTGGAAAAGCATCTGTAGGGAATGAGTAGAGTTTTCATAGATGGAGGACAATCCCTCCCAAGGAGACCGGGAAGTTGCATCTGTCACCTATCAATCAATTCTTCGCCCGCTAAGGAGAAGATGCTGCTGACCCTATTTAAGTCACGGACCCCTTTTCTCTCTATAGAAGAAGTGGAACCCACAACTACCATACATAAATGTCATATCCTGGGGAGAGGTCATCATTAGTTAGGGTTAGAAGACCTCATTACACAATGTCATGTTCTGATGATACATTGAAACTACACAGCGCCACCTAGAGGACAGAAATATATAAAATGTCCCTATATAGTAAATATGTGACCAAACAGACAGTAAAAATTTGGCCATAAGTAATTTATTTTCAAGGTACAACACAGACACAATCCTATCCGCAAAAATGCACCACAGCATAGTAACCACCAGAGGTCAGCAGAGAACACAC
The DNA here is from genome assembly GCF_046119375.1 of Phyllobates terribilis. NCBI lineage: Eukaryota > Metazoa > Chordata > Amphibia > Anura > Dendrobatidae > Phyllobates > Phyllobates terribilis. Next base: position 175,919,007 of record NW_027362770.1, read on the forward strand.
AACCTGAGCGAAAGAGGAGAAATCTGCAGAATTGTGAATGCAGCTCTGGGGTACATGATGTACTGATGAAGTCTTTACACACAAATTCATTTTACCCTGAGATAACCGGTTACTATATCTGCAGTCCTATGTAAAACTATAGGGATACATTGTGATTTCAGCAGTAGCTGTGCCAGGAGACAGAAGCAGCGCTGCCCTCGCTCGTCCTTTCGGTTTCGGGGAAGGTTTTGGAGATTGTTGTGACTCGGCTTCCGAGAAACTGAAACCCAAAGTCTGCAGCGACTTACATGGGCGTTATATGTCATTACATGTGATTTGCACAGGACTGCCTACCTGTACCAGCTCAGCGACACAACACCTCTTCTATGTCAAAGAAGTGACCTGCGGGGAAGAAAGAGTTAACGTTAACTGATTAATCACTGGACAGGATGCAAAAAAAGCAACTAGCCCCCCAGAAGAATCACAGGATCTACTGGAGACTGTGCACACTGCAGGGTGGTCTCCTGTGGCCCCTCACCCCTCTAAACAGTGAGGTCTCCTGTGGCCCCTCACCCCTCTAAACAGTGAGGTCTCCTGTGGCCCCTCACCCCTCTTTACAGTGAGGTCCTCTGTGGCCCCTCACCCCTCTATACAGTGAGGTCTCCTGTGGCCCCTCACCCCTCTATACAGTGAGGTCTCCTGGGGCCCCTCACCCCTCTACACAGTGCGGTCTCCTGGGGCCCCTCACCCCTCTATACAGTGAGGTCTCCTGGGGCCCCTCACCCCTCTACACAGTGAGGTCTCCTGTGGCCCCTCACCCCTCTACACAGTGCGGTCTCCTGAAGCCCCTCACCCCTCTACACAGTGCGGTCTCCTGTGGCCCCTCACCCCTCTATACAGTGAGGTCTCCTGTGGCCCCTCACCCCTCTACACAGTGCGGTCTCCTGTGGCCCCTCACCCCTCTACACAGTGCGGTCTCCTGAAGCCCCTCACCCCTCTACACAGTGCGGTCTCCTGTGGCCCCTCACCCCTCTACACAGTGAGGTCTCCTGTGGCCCCTCACCCCTCTACACAGTGCGGTCTCCTGTGGCCCCTCACCCCTCTATACAGTGCGGTCTCCTGTGGCCCCTCACCCCTCTACACAGTGCGGTCTCCTGTGGCCCTTCACCCCTCTACACAGTGAGGTCTCCTGTGGCCCCTCACCCCTCTATACAGTGTGGTCTCCTGTGGCCCCTCACCCCTCTATACAGTGCGGTCCCCTGTGGCCCCTCACCCCTCTATACAGTGCGGTCCCCTGTGGCCCCTCACCCCTCTATACAGTGCGGTCTCCTGTGGCCCCTCACCCCTCTATACAGTAAGGTCCCCTGTGGCCCCTCACCCCTCTATACAGTGCGGTCTCCTGGGGCCCCTCACCCCTCTATACAGTGAGGTCTCCTGAGGCCCCTCACCCCTCTATACAGTGCGGTCTCCTGAGGCCCCTCACCCCTCTATACAGTGAGGTCTCCTGAGGCCCCTCACCCCTCTATACAGTGAGGTCTCCTGAGGCCCCTCACCCCTCTATACAGTGAGGTCTCCTGAGGCCCCTCACCCCTCTATACAGTGAGGTCTCCTGAGGCCCCTCACCCCTCTATACAGTGAGGTCTCCTGAGGCCCCTCACCCCTCTATACAGTGAGGTCTCCTGAGGCCCCTCACCCCTCTATACAGTGAGGTCTCCTGAGGCCCCTCACCCCTCTATACAGTGCGGTCTCCTGAGGCCCCTCACTCCTCTATACAGTGCGGTCTCCTGAGGCCCCTCACCCCTCTATACAGTGCGGTCTCCTGAGGCCCCTCACCCCTCTATACAGTGCAGTCTCCTGAGGCCCCTCACCCCTCTATACAGTGAGGTCTCCTGAGGCCCCTCACCCCTCTATACAGTGAGGTCTCCTGAGGCCCCTCACCCCTCTATACAGTGCGGTCTCCTGAGGCCCCTCACTCCTCTATACAGTGAGGTCTCCTGAGGCCCCTCACCCCTCTATACAGTGCGGTCTTCTGAGGCCCCTCACTCCTCTATACAGTGCGGTCTCTTGTGGCCCCTCACCCCTCTATACAGTGCGGTCTCTTGTGGCCCCTCACACCTCTGCACAGTGCGGTCTCCTGTGGCCCCTCACCCCTCTATACAGTGCGGTCTCCTGGGGCCCCTCACCCCTCTGCACAGTGCGGTCTCTTGTGGCCCCTCACACCTCTGCACAGTGAGGTCTCCTGTGGCCCCTCACCCCTCTATACAGTGCGGTCTCCTGGGGCCCCTCTCTTCTTACTTCTGCTGGCCTCCTTCTCTCCTCTTCTTGTGTTTTGCTACTTTCTGTTCATCAAGAGACTTGAGATTTGGCCAAATCTCCTCCTCCTTCTTCTCCTCCTCCTCCTCCTTCTCCTCCTCCTTCTTCTCCCCCACAGGCAGACCCCAAATCAGGACCCTGACCCCAAGGTCATCCTGCAGATCTGATGTCTCCCCCCTGACACAAATACAGGAGGTTAAGATAAGAACAGCAACAAGTCATCAGAAAGACTCCCCCTCCCCCACCGCCCGGGTTAACCCTTTAGGGTCACCGCCTAGTTTGGCACTTAAAGCTTTTTTGTTTTTCGTGTTCGCTGTAACTTTCTGTTATTTTTCTATAAATTAATATAAAATATTTTGTGTTTTTTTATCCTTTATTCTGTAAAACCTCTTAGATGCCGAATCAATAATAATGGCAGCAGCTGAGGGGTTAACAGTCACCTGCACTTATGGCAGCAAGAGTCTCAGGCTCAGTGCTGCACAGGGTGGTCTCCTGTGGCCCCTCACCCCTCTCCACAGGGCGGTCTCCTGGGGCCCCTCACTCCTCTATACAGTGCGGTTTCCTGTGGCCCCTCACCCCTCTATACAGTGCGGTGTCCTGTGGCCCCTCACCCCTCTATACAGTGCGGTGTCCTGTGGCCCCTCACCCCTCTATACAGTGCGGTCTCCTGTGGCCCATCACCCCTCTATACAGTGCGGTGTCCTGTGGCCCCTCACCCCTCTATACAGTGCCGTCTCCTGTAGCCCCTCACCCCTCTATACAGTGCGGTCTCCTGTGGCCCCTCACCCCTCTATACAGTGCGGTGTCCTGTGGCCCCTCACCCCTCTATACAGTGCCATCTCCTGTAGCCCCTCACCCCTCTATACAGGGTGGTCTCCTGTGACCCCTCACTCCTCTGCACAGGGCGGTCTCCTGTGGCCCCTCACCCCTCTATACAGGGTGGTCTCCTGTGACCCCTCACTCCTCTGCACAGGGCGGTCTCCTGTGGCCCCTCTATACAGTGAGGTCTCCTGTAGCCCCTCACCCCTCTATACAGGGTGGTCTCCTGTGACCCCTCACTCCTCTACACAGGGCGGTCTCCTGTGGCCCCTCACTCCTCTGCACAGGGTGGTCTTCTGTGGCCCCTCACTCCTCTGCACAGGGTGGTCTCCTGTAGCCCCTCACCCCTCTATACAGGGTGGTCTCCTGTGACCCCTCACTCCTCTGCACAGGGCGGTCTCCTGTAGCCCCTCACCCCTGTATACAGGGTGGTCTCCTGTGACCCCTCACTCCTCTACACAGGGCGGTCTCCTGTGGCCCCTCACTCCTCTGCACAGGGTGGTCTTCTGTGGCCCCTCACTCCTCTGCACAGGGTGGTCTCCTGTAGCCCCTCACCCCTCTATACAGGGTGGTCTCCTGTGACCCCTCACTCCTCTGCACAGGGCGGTCTCCTGTAGCCCCTCACCCCTGTATACAGGGTGGTCTCCTGTGACCCCTCACTCCTCTGAACAGGGCGGTCTCCTATAGCCCCTCACCCCTCTATACAGGGTGGTCTCCTGTGACCCCTCACTCCTCTACACAGGGCGGTCTCCTGTGGCCCCTCACTCCTCTGCACAGGGTGGTCTTCTGTGGCCCCTCACTCCTCTGCACCAGCTACTGGTTTGGGGCTATAACAGGCCCATCAACATTTGCATCTCTATTCCTGGGAAACTGTTAGGCCCCCACCCCTCAAAAAAACACAAAAGACCCTTTTACTTTCATGCAAATCTGTACATTTGGTTTGGGGTGAGGGGCCATCAATATAAGATAGCAGGGAGTCTGACTATTTATGGTGTATCAGGTACAGCACCACTCATTTACCAGTGGCCATTTACTTCAATAGGGGTTAGGTGCTGTAATACCAGGCACAACCAGTACCTCGAGCACGGCGCTGTTTCTGGTATGTAGCACTTGCCGGAGCACCAGAAACCCTTTAGTCATGTGACTGGATAGACAAAGCTGAATATTATAAAAAAAATAATATAAAATTTTTCCTTCCAAAATCAGTTCCAGCGCTCCCCCCCCATAGTTGTGCACTTTGCCACCATCATCTTGTAGGTCTATCCTAATAACCTCAGTAAAGGGCAGAGTACAGAGGTGTTTGACATTCTCAGCCTGGGTGAGCTTTCAACAAGGAGCCAAAGTTCAGATCCCTATAAATCATCACAATCTACTTTTACAGGCTCCAGAACTACAACTCTCAGCAGGGGAAGAGAAACCAGATTCTAATATAGCGCCGTCATCTACTATATAATCGTCTTATCCCTTCTGTCTGTCTGTCTGTCCAGGAAATCCCACGTCGCTCATTGGTCCGGCAGCGGCCAATCAGCGCCGCGGGATTTCTGAAAAAAGATGGTGGCCGTTAGCGGCTCATCTGTGGGACGGAGCTCAGCAGCGATGCAGCTGGGAGATGACCAGCGCGAGGCGCTCATCTCCCGGCCGGTACCAGCAGAAGGACCCCGACCGCCGGACCCATCTGCGGGACGGAGATGCAGCCGGGAGATGAGCGGCGCGGGGCGATCATCTCCCGGCCGGTAGCAGCGGAAGGACCGCCGGCGTCGCTGACCTCCATGCGGAAGGGAGGACCGGGGAGCGGCGCTGCGGGTCGGGATACTTCTGCTGCGAGCGCCCGCTCATGTCCCGGGTTCTCGCAGCGGAACTATCCGCACAGGCAGCGCCGCTGACATCCATGCGCCTAGGGTGTGAAGGGAGGACCGGGGAGCGGCGCTGACATCCAATTGGTCGCGGCCGCTATTTAAAAGTGCCGCACAAATCGGTGATTGGTCGCGGTCTTGGCCCGCGACCAATCACTGATCTTGCCGCAAAAGTTAAACACTACTGTGCTGATTGGTCGCGGACGCTGCCCACGGCCAATCACCGATTTGGGGGCCACATTTCAATATCGGCCGCGACCAATCACTGATCTTGGCTTCACATTTAAACACCGCTGTGCTGATTGGTCGCCGACACTGGGCGCGACCAATCACCGATTTTGGCGCCACATTTAAATAGTGTCCTCGACCAATCAGCACAGCGGTGTTTGAATGTGGAGCCAAGATCGGTGATTGGTCGCGGCCAGCGCCAGCGACCAATCAGCGATTTTTAACACAAATGTCCGGACCTTTGTAACACCATGCGGATACTGTGGGGACATCAGCGGCTAGGGTGTGAAGGGAGGACCGGGGAGCGGCGCTGCGGGTCGGGATACTTCTGCTGTGAGCGCCAGCTCATGTCCCGGGTTCTCGCTGCGGAAGTACCCGCACAGGCAGCGCCGCTCCCCGGTGCTCACCAAGACGATTCGATCACTGATCTTACCGCAAAAGTTAATCACCGCTGTGCTGATTGGTCGCGGACGCTGCCCGCTAACAATCACCAATTTGGGCGCCACATTTAAATATCGGCCGCGACCAATCAGCACAGCGGTGTTTAAATGTGGAGCCAAGATCGGTGATTGGTCGCAGCCGATATTTAAATTTGGCGCCCAAATCGGTGATTAGTCGCGGGCAGCGTCCGTGACCAATCAGCACAGTAGTGTTTAACTTTTGCGGCAAGATCAGTGATTGGTCGCGGGCCAAGACCGCGACCAATGACCGATTTGTGCGGCACATTTAAATAGCGGCCGCGACCAATTGGATGTCAGCGCCGCTCCCCGGTCCTCCCTTCACACCCTAGCCGCATGGATGTCAGCGCCGCTCCCCAGTCCTCCCTTCACACCCTAGCCGCATGGATGTCAGCGGCGCTGGCTGTGCGGATACTTCCGCTGCGAGAACCCGGGACATGAGGGGCGCTCGCAGCAGAAGTATCCCGACCCGCAGCGCCGCTCCCTGGTCCTCACCAATACGATTCGCTGATTGGTCGCGCTCTCCGCACACGACCAATCAGTGATCTTGGCGCTAAAGTTAAACACCGCTCTGCTGATTGGTCGCGGCCGCTGCCCGCGACCAGTCACCGATTTGGGCGCCACATTTAAACATTACTGTGATGATTGGTAGCGGGCAGCGCCTGCGACCAATCAGCGATTTTTAACACAAATGTCCGGACCTTTGTAACACCATGCGAATACTGTGGGGACATCAGTGGCTAGGGTGTGAAGGGAGGACCGGGGAGCGGCGCAGCGGGTCGGGATACTTCTGCTGCGAGCAGTCGCTCATCTCCCGGCTTCTCGCAGCAAATATGATTCCGTTCCAGGGTCCTCACAGATACGATTCGCTAATTGGTCGCGTGCGGAGAGCGCGACCAATCAGCGAGATTGGCGCCAAATTTAAACAACGCCATGCTGATTGGTCGCGGCTGGAGTCCGCGACCAATCAGCGAGATTGGCGCCACATTTAAATACCGGCCGCGACCAATCACCGATCTTGCCGCCACATTTAACCACTGCTGTGCTAATTGGTCGCGGACGCCAGCCGCGACCAATCAGCGAGCTTGGCGCCAAATTTAAACAACGCTCTGCTGATTGGTCGCGGACGCCAGGCGCGTCCAATCAGTGAGATTGGCGCCAAATTTTACCAACGCTCTGCTGATTGGTCGAGGCCGCCGGCCGCAACCAATCAGCATTATTGGTGCCAAATTTAAACCCCGCTCTGCTGATTGGTCGCGTTCGCTTCCCCCGACCAATCAGCATTATTGGCGCCAAATTTAAACCCCACTCTGCTGATTAGTCGCGACCGCCGGCCGTGACCAATCTGCGATATAGCCGCCAAACTTTAACACCGCTTTGCTGATTGGTCACGGTTGCCGGCCTCGACCAATCAGCGATTTTGGCGCCAAATTTAAACACCGCTCTGCTGATTGCGCCCGGTCGGCCGCATACCTATTCTAGAATACCCGATGCGTTAGAATCGGGCCACCATCTAGTACCTTTATATACATTTACCCCTTTAAATCAGTGGCGACATCTGGTGGTGGGATGCTGCACAGTCATCACTTTGTGGCCGGTGACTATTGACCAATTTCTATTCTAGTACCGGATGATAAACGCAGCGCGCTTCGGCACCATGTGGCGGATGTTTTTTTGTTTTTTTTCAAACTGGGATTGGAGCCAAAGTCTGAGCAAGAACAAACAAACATAGGACACAGATATCCGTGCCGGTCCGGATGATGAAATCCTTTAATCCGGCACAACGTGGATTATCGGAACCTATCAAGATGGCGGTCTCCAAACTGTGGATGTTGAAAAACTACAACTCCCAGCATGCCCCAGCAGCTGAAGTCTGGAAACTGACTATATGTAATAAAAGGAGACACAAATAAAAGCGACAGCAGCTCGGCAGGGGTTAATATGTAGAACATTCCGAGGGCGGAATATAAGGACTTGAAGGAAAGTTTGGGAGAACTCACCGGCTGCAGAGACTTCAGCTGTGATCTGTGCTCCTCTGCTTTGGTCTCTGCTCTGCTCTCTGCTTTGGTCTCTGCTCTGCTCTCTGCTTTGGTCTCTGCTCTGCTTTGGTCTCTGCTTTGGTCTCTGCTCTGCTCTCTGCTCTGGTCTCTGCTCTGCTCTGGTCTCTGCTCTGGTCTCTGCTCTGCTTTGGTCTCTGCTCTGCTCAGGTCTCTGCTCTGGTCTCTGCTCTGCTTTGGTCTCTGCTCTGCTCAGGTCTCTGCTTTGGTCTCTGCTTTGGTCTCTGCTCTGCTCAGGTCTCTGCTCAGGTCTCTGCTCAGGTCTCTGCTCTGGTCTCTGCTCTGGTCTCTGCTCTGGTCTCTGCTCTGGTCTCTGCTCTGCTCTCTGCTTTGGTCTCTGCTCTGCTCTCTGCTCTGGTCTCTGCTCAGGTCTCTGCTCTGGTCTCTGCTCTGGTCTCTGCTCTGGTCTCTGCTCTGGTCTCTGCTTTGGTCTCTGCTCTGCTCTCTGCTCTGGTCTCTGCTCAGGTCTCTGCTCTGGTCTCTGCTCTGGTCTCTGCTCTGGTCTCTGCTCAGGTCTCTGCTCTGGTCTCTGCTCTGGTCTCTGCTCAGGTCTCTGCTCAGGTCTCTGCTCTGGTCTCTGCTCTGGTCTCTGCTCAGGTCTCTGCTCAGGTCTCTGCTCTGGTCTCTGCTCTGGTCTCTGCTTTGGTCTCTGCTCTGGTCTCTGCTCTGGTCTCTGCTCTGGTCATGTGACCTCTCAGGACTTATCTGTCGTCACCGGAGCCGTCACAAATAGGGAACGAGCTGCCAATAACCGACGGTCACGTGGGGACTCGGACGCTCCGGGCGAATATTCCCTGTGGAATATGACTGAGCCCAGAGATTAGTGGTGTCAAAGTTTTTCTCTTTTTATTCTTGTTTAGTTTGCTGTAGTGTAGAAGACAAGGTTTGTTAGGTGGAAACCATCAGTAAGCAGGTGAAAGGCTGAGGACACGGCTTGTTAGGACTTTATTTGGATGCTCAATCCGGATTATGGGAAAATCCAGGACGGAAAACACAAGAACATCCATGTGCTCTGCGGAACATATGAAGGTGTAGGATGGAAGGAAAGAGCGATGGAAGGAAGGAAAGAGCGATGGAAGGAAGGAAAGAGCGATGGAAGGAAGGAAAGAGTGATGGAAGGAAGGAAAGAGCGCTGGCTGGATGGATGGAAGGAAAGAGTGATGGAAGGAAGGAAGGAAAGAGTGATGGAAGGAAGGAAGGAAAGAGCGATGGAAGGAAGGAAAGAGCGATGGCTGGAAGGATGGATGGATGGAAGGAAAGAGGGAAGGATGGATGGAAGGATGGATGGATGGAAGGAAAGAGGGAAGGATGGATGGATGGATGGAAGGAAAGAGGGAAGGATGGAAGGAAAGAGGGAAGGAAAGAGGGAAGGATGGAAGGAAAGAGGGATGGATGGAAGGGAGGAAAGAGGGATGGATGGAAGGGAGGAAAGAGTGATGGATGGAAGGATGGAAGGAAAGAGGGAGGATGGAAGGAAGGAAAGGATGGAAGGAAAGAAGAATGTATGGAAGGGAGGAAAGAAGAATGTATGGAAGGGAGGAAAGAGGGATGGATGGATGGGAGGAAAGAGGGATGGATGGAAGGGAGGAAAGAGGGATGGATGGGAGGAAAGAGGGATGGATGGAAGGGAGGAAAGAGGGATGGATGGGAGGAAAGAGGGATGGATGGAAGGGAGGAAAGAGGGATGGATGGAAGGGAGGAAAGAGGGATGGATGGAAGGATGGAAGGAAAGAGGGATGGATGGAAGGGAGGAAAGAGGGATGGATGGAAGGGAGGAAAGAGGGATGGATGGAAGGGAGGAAAGAGGGATGGATGGATGGAAGGGAGGAAAGAGGGATGGATGGAAGGGAGGAAAGAGGGATGGATGGAAGGGAGGAAAGAGGGATGGATGGAAGGGAGGAAAGAGGGATGGCTGGAAGGATGGATGGATGGAAGGAAAGAGGGAAGGATGGATGGAAGGAAAGAGGGAAGGATGGATGGAAGGAAAGAGGGAAGGATGGATGGAAGGAAAGAGGGAAGGATGGATGGATGGATGGAAGGAAAGAGGGAAGGATGGAAGGAAAGAGGGAAGGATGGATGGATGGAAGGAAAGAGGGAAGGAAGGGAGGAAAGAGGGAGGGATGGATGGGAGGAAAGAGGGAGGGATGGATGGAAGGGAGGAAAGAGGGAGGGATGGGTGGATGGAAGGGAGGAAAGAGGGAGGGATGGATGGAAGGGAGGAAAGAGGGAGGGATGGATGGATGGATGGAAGGGAGGAAAGAGGGAGGGATGGATGGAAGGGAGGAAAGAGGGAGGGATGGATGGAAGGAAAGAAGGATGGATGGATGGAAGGAAAGAGGGAGGGATGGATGGAAGGAAAGAGGGATGGATGGATGGAAGAAAAGAGGGATGGATGGAAGGAGGAAGGAAAGAGGGATGGATGGAAGGGAGGAAAGAGGGATGGATGGAAGGATGGATGGAAGGAAAGAGGGATGGATGGAAGGAAAGAGGGATGGATGGAAGGATGGAAGGAAGGAAAGAGGGATGGATGGAAGGATGGAAGGAAAGAGGGATGGATGGAAGGAAGGAAGGAAAGAGGGATGGATGGAAGGAAGGAAGGAAAGAGGGATGGATGGAAGGAAGGAAAGAAGGATGGAAGGAAAGAAGGATGGATGGTGGAAGAAAAGAGGGATGGATGGATGGAAGAAAAGAGGGATGGATGGATGGAAGGAAAGAGGGAGGATGGATGGAAGGAAAGAAGGATGGATGGATGGAAGGAAAGAGCGATGGATGGATGGAAGAAAAGAGGGAGGGATTGGATGGGAAGGAAAGAGGGAGGGATGGAAGGAAGGAAAGAGGGAGGGATGGAAGGAAGGAAAAGAAGAATGGATGGAAGGAGGAAAGAGGGATGGATGGAAGGGAGGAAAGAGGGATGGATGGAAGGGAGGAAAGAGGGATGGATGGAAGGGAGGAAAGAGGGATGGATGGATGGAAGGAAGGAAAGAAGGATGGATGGATGGAAGGAAGGAAAGAAGGATGGATGGATCGGGAGGAAAGAGGGATGGATGGATGGGAGGAAGAGGGATGGATGGAAGGGAGGGAAAGAGGGATGGATGGAAGGGAGGAAAGAGGGATGGATGGAAGGGAGGGATGGAAGGAAAGAGGGATGGATGGAAGGGAGGAAAGAGGGATGGATGGAAGGAGGAAAGAGGGATGGATGGAAGGGAGGAAAGAGGGATGGATGGAAGGGAGGAAAGAGGGATGGATGGAAGGAGGGAAAGAGTGATGGATGGAAGGATGGAAGGAAAGAGGATGGATGGAAGGAAAGAGGGATGGATGGAAGGAAAGAGGGATGGATGGAAGGGAGGAAAGAGGGATGGATGGGAAGGGAGGAAAGAGGGATGGATGGAAGGGAGGAAAGAGGGATGGATGGAAGGGAGGGAAAGAAGGATGGAAGGAAAGAAGGATGGATGGAAGGAAGGAAAGAGGGATGGATGGAAGGAAGGAAAGAGGGATGGATGGAAGGGAGGAAAGAGGGATGGATGGAAGGGAGGAAAGAAGGATGGAAGGAAAGAAGGATGGATGGAAGGAAAGAGGGATGGATGGAAGGGAGGAAAGAGGGATGGATGGAAGGGAGGAAAGAGGGATGGATGGAAGGGAGGAAAGAGGGATGGATGGAAGGGAGGAAAGAGGGATGGATGGAAGGGAGGAAAGAGGGATGGATGGAAGGGAAGGAAAGAGGGATGGATGGAAGGGAGGAAAGAGGGATGGATGGAAGGGAGGAAAGAGGGATGGATGGAAGGGAGGAAAGAGGGATGGATGGAAGGGAGGAAAGAGCGATGGATGGAAGGAAAGGGGATGGATGGAAGGAAAGAGGGATGGATGGAAGAGAGAGAGGGATGGATGGAAGGGAGGAAAGAGGGATGGATGGAAGGGAGGAAAGAGGGATGGATGGAAGGGAGGAAAGAGGGATGGATGGAAGGGAGGAAAGAGGGATGGATGGAAGGGAGGAAAGAGGGATGGATGGAAGGGAGGAAAGGGGATGGATGGAAGGAAAGAGGGATGGATGGAAGGATGGAAGGAAAGAGGGATGGATGGAAGGAAGGAAAGAAGGATGGAGAAAAGAAGGATGGATGGATGGAGGAAAGAGGGATGGATGGATGGAAGGAAAGAGGGATGGATGGATGGAAGGAAAAGAGGGATGGCTGGATGGAAGGAAAGAGGGATGGATGGATGGAAAGGAAAGAGGGATGGATGGATGGAAGGAAAGAGGTGATGGATGGATGGAAGGAAAGAGGATGGATGGATGGAAGGAAAGAGGATGGATGGATGGAAGGAAAGAGGGATGGATGGATGGAAGGAAAGAGGGATGGATGGAAGGAAGGAAAGAAGGATGGATGGATGGAAGGAAAGGGATGGATGGAAGGAAAGAGGATGGATGGAAGGAAAGAGGGATGGATGGATGGAAGGAAAGAGGGATGGATGGAAGGAAAGGGATGGAAGAAAAGAGGGATGGAAAGAAGGTGATAGCTATATGGAAGGGAAGGATGGAAAGGATGCAAAGGAAAGAAGGATGGATAAATGGATGGATAAAAAGATAGATAAATGGATGGCAAGAGGATGGATAAACAGAAAGAAGAATGGCTAAGATGAATAGAAGGAAGAATAGATAGATAATTGATAAATAGATCAAGGTTAGATAGCTGTATGGAAAGAAGGAAGAATAGATAGAAGGATAGATAGATATGAGAAATAGATCATTGATGGAAGGATGGAAAGAAGGATGGCAGGCTAGATGAATAGAAGGAAGGATAGATAGACAGATGGAAGGATAGATAGATTTTGGCATCTTGTTGATGGTGTAGTATGACAGTTGGACGTCTCTTCTCGCGGCTTCACTTGTCATTTCAGGATATTGTGTCCTGTCTGTCCAGGGGGATCATTCACCCCTATGGTCCTGTGCTCACACTCGCTCTATGAAGCAGACATATCTGCTGCACATACTGCAGCGCTGGCCGGGATAAAGCCACGTAGACTATGCCCGTCCCTGCGTGCGTTTTTGATGCGTTTTTATTCCCAGTCATTAGTATGGCTGAAGAACACTGACCGACGCGCTGAAGGTTGAAAGCTGTGTCAGATTTTCAAGGTGAAAAATCAGCATTTCAGAAATCTCATTCAATGTTGTTGTTTTTTGTGTGTAAAAAACAAGTGGACTTTTTACTTGTACTTTCTATTTATCAGTCTTTCCTTCTGCACTGGAAGCCGCAGCATTTACATGCTCTCTCCCCTCTCCGCAGACTTATAAGCTCAGGTGTAATTTGATCCTTCGCTGAAGACAGATCTGTAGATCGATTTGAGCAATTTTTGAGAGTGCAAAAAAAAAAAAAAAGATTATTGAAGAATAAAAAGCAGATTTCATTACAAGTTTTGTCTTCACTTCTACTATTGATTTAATAATGAAAAAAAATAGAAGCATCGTCACTTAGGTAGAGGGCAGGTGCTAGTAGATGTGAAGATGTGGAGCTACAACTCTGTGTAAAGTTTGTTATTAGGTTCCGCTGGGAGTTTTAGTCTCCTCTGTTCGTTTCTCAGACATAAAAATTCAATGTAATCCCCTCATAATGAATCATCTGTCCTGAGGGATTAAACTGTGAACATAATGCAGGATAAATATGAAGAACTGTAGTGAAATCTTCACCTTTTACCACCAGGCTACATTCTGATACAGAGCTCTACAGAAAAAAAAATGAAATTGTTGCAGCCACCACTAGGGGGAGCTCACTGAAGACAGATTCATTATTGAGTGCAATGTATAAACTGTGTGCGCTCAGCTCCTGGGCTCCCTCTAGTGGTGGCTGCCAGTACACAGAAATGTCACCAATAGTGTTGAGCCACCCCCGTAGTGTTCGGGTTCGGTTCGTCGAACACTGTTAAAACCAATGGCAGGCAAACAAAAACAGATAGAAACACATAGAAAACACCTTCAAAGGTGTCCAGAAGCTGACAAACTGCTCAGAAGACACAACTAACACATGGAAAAGTGACAAGTACATATAGTCATGCGAAAAGAAAAGAGGTGGAGGAGTAAAAGGAGGGGGAGACACAGATATAGGCATGTCATGCCCTTCTAAAATCCAAAAAGGCTGGAGTAAAAATCTAAAATCAGCCTACCAACACCCAGACATCGTGACAAGAAAATTAAAATAAGAAATATCTTTAGGTAGAATGGCGGTTCCATTCAGAACACTTTCCTTACAAGACGTAGTGGTCTCCCCGTTGGGAGTCGTGCCAAAAACGGAACCCAATACATTCGGACTAATCCACCATTTGTCATATCCAAGGGGCAGGTCAGTAAACGACAACATCGACGCGGAACCAAGTACAGTAGTATATACTGTACATCCTTAGACAAGGCAATCAGGCGGATCAAGAAGTTGGGAAGGGGCACCCTAATGGCCAAAACAGACATTGATGCGGCGTTCCGGTTACTTACTACTAGAGATGAGCGTTGTTCGACTAGAACTGTTCGCCAATCTCAAATTCGAGCTGTTTTGGGCGGTGTTCAAGCTGTTTGACGAACATGAACGATTTGAGAAAAATTCGGCTGTTCGAGGTTATGTTCGATAACTGTTCGTGCACCAAAATCATAACTGGATTTTTTCACAGTAATGCTGTTAATTAGTGATGAGCGAGCATGCTCGCCACTGCTCGGTACTCGCCCCAGCATCTCACTGCTCGCCACTGCTCGGTACTCGCCCCAGCATCTCACTGCTCGCCACTGCTCGGTACTCGCCCCAGCATCTCACTGCTCGAGATGCTCGGAGCTCGCCGAGTACTTTCGAGATGCTCGGGTGGGAGCTCGGGTCCCCGTCCTGCATGTCTGGCGCTATTTAGAGCACCAATCATGGAGGGATTGTCTGCCACTCACTGTAATGTCACAGCCATGGTGGTTCTGGCATTACAGTGACTGCCCAAATCGATGAGAACAGTGCCAACAGTGAAACATGAAAAGCCGGCAATTCATCAGCGGCATACACCGGTACCCGACAATTTATAACAGAAAGAATAGAGCTTCACACATAGATTAGATAGATAGAAACATGTCAGTCACATATATATGAAGTACAGTGACAGTGTTGCTTACTGTACTTGTCATTTAGTGTAAAGGATTTCTTTAAAAAAATAATAGTGTTTTCATGCACCGTCTCTTTAAGAAAGCCGGCCGGCAATTCAGCATCTGTACCCAACAATTTATAACAGACAGAATAGAGCTTCACACATAGATTAGATAGATAGAAACATGTCAGTCACATATATATGAAGTACAGTGATAGTGTTGATTACTGTACTTGTCATTTAGTGTTAAAATAAAGGATTTATTAAAAAAAAAATTGGCGTGGGGTTCCCCTTAATTTTAGTCTCTAGCGGAGGTTAAGCAGACGGCTGGGGCAGATGTTTGAAGCCTGGGAAGGGGGTAATACCCACGGAGCTTCCCAGGCTACTAATATCAGCCCCCAGCTGAATACCTAGCCTTTACTAGCTATTAGAATGGGGGACCCCCCAAAAAAAATGACGTGGGGTCCCCCCTAATTTAATAGCTAGCAAAGGCTAGGCAGACAGCTAGGGGCTGATATTAATAGCCCAGGAAGGGAGCCATGAATATTGGCCCCCTCCCAGGCTAGAAACACCAGCCGTCAGCCGCCCCAGAAATGGCGCATCCATAGGATGCGCCAATTCTGGCACTTAGCCTCGCTCTTCCACGCTGCCCTGTAGCGGTGGCAGTGGGGTAATAGCGCTGGGGTTGATGCCAGCTTATAATGCCAGCTGACATCAAGCCCAGGTTAGTAATGGAGAGGCATCTATAAGACACCCCCATTACTAACCCCATAGTCAAAGTTAAAAAAAACACAAACACCCAGAATAAAGTCCTTTAATTGAAATAAAGACACAATTCTTTATTGTTCTAAATTAAACCATACTTACCATCACGCCCATTCCAGCTGAAGCCAACGATCTCCTGCAATAAAAGAAAAATAATAAAGCAACCTCATCCTTACCTTTCCATGGCTCCCACGACGGCTCCAGCTCTGCTACATCGAGATGACAGGCTGGACCGCAGCAGAACAGCCGAATTTTTTGCAAATCGTTCAAGTTCGTCAAACGACTCGAACACCGCCCAAAACAGCTCAAATTTGAGATTGGCGAACAGTTCGAGTCGAACACCGCTCATCTCTAGTCACAATTACAATGGGTACGGAAAGTATTCAGACCCCTTTACATTTTTCACTCTTTGTTTCATTGCAGCCATTTGGTAAATTCTAAAAAGTTCATTTTTTTCTCATTACAGTACACTCTGCCCCCCATCTGGACTGAAAAAAACAGAAATGTAGAAATTTTTGCAAATTTATTAAAAAAGAAAACCTGAAATTTTTGCTGCAGATTTATTTAAAGGCATGGGGTGCAGTACCCTCCAATGACCATTAGAGGGAGCAACAAACAATTATTATGGGGGATTGACCTTCCAACAGGCTACAAAGTGCTGCTAAATAAGACATATATATCATGTATGTACATTTACGACATTATTGAAGCCGATGCAAGAGCGGGACGCCCGGCCGATGCAAGAGCGGGACGCCCGGCCGATGCAAGAGAGGGACGCCCGGCCGATGCAAGAGCGGGACGCCCGGCCGATGCAAGAGCGGGACGCCCGGCCGATGCAAGAGAGGGACGCCCGGCCGATGCAAGAGAGGGACGCCCGGCCGATGCAAGAGAGGGACGCCCGGCCGATGCAAGAGAGGGACGCCCGGCCGATGCAAGAGAGGGACGCCCGGCCGATGCAAGAGAGGGACGCCCGGCCGATGCAAGAGCGGGACGCCCGGCCGATGCAAGAGCGGGACGCCCGGCCGATGCAAGAGAGGGACGCCCGGCCGATGCAAGAGTGGGACGCCCGGCCGATGCAAGAGAGGGACGCCCGGCCGATGCAAGAGAGGGACGCCCGGCCGATGCAAGAGAGGGACGCCCGGCCGATGCAAGAGCGGGACGCCGGGCCGATGCAAGAGCGGGACGCCGGGCCGATGCAAGAGAGGGACGCCCGGCCGATCTGGGGGAAGGTCCGCACTAGGAGATGGGGTCATGAATTTAGCCATGATTTAAGGACGAGTCATTGGGATGAGGGTACAGTTTTTGGAAGAGGCACCAGGCAGACCCTCTGTCCAGATTTCCTTGTGCATCCCCCTAACCCATTAGAAGTCCCATTTTTTAGAAGATGCCCCTTAGATGGCGCAGGTCCGGGCCGGTCCCCGGATCCTCCCCCTTCGCCCATCTGCAGTCCCATCAGGATGTCCTTCCAGGTGTTAGCAGGCAGGTTGGCATGGTCAGTAGTAACACAGTCATCCGGGGGTTGTGGCGCAATGAGCTTTCCCAGTTTCCTTTTCTGTATTGCCCCTTTGCTAGAATGAAGTGATCGGCCTCTGACTTTGGCGGGCAGCAGCGACCGGGTGCTGGCGGAAGACTTGTGTGAGGTATGAGGGTGGGACGTCATTTTGGGTAAAATGTTCTGCACAGACCTAAATATTTATATAAAATAAAGTACAAATGCATTAAAAATGGATTGCCAAAGGTGGACAACCCCTTTAAGAAGCAGTACGTACCCGCCCCTGATGGCGGCGGAGGTATACAGAATGTCAGGTCCCATAGGCGGCGGCACTTCTCTAGAGGCAGTCACGGCCGGCAGTAGGGTCTCTTCCTTCTCATGTCTCAGGTGGTCTTCGTTTTCCCGTTTCTGGCCGCCCCCTCTTTGATCACGGGGTGCAGAGGAGACGTCCCCCGTCTTTTTGCTTTTATGCTTCACAACATTTCCTTGAGGAAGCAACAGCAAATTCGTGGCTCGATTATGTAAAGGAACACCCCGAAAAAACCCCCCAAAAAACAAGGACCTTGTGCAGGACCTGAGGAGGAGGAGCGCGACACAGGACATTTCGGGATTCAGCGAGCGCAGGTTCTGAGAATCCCACAACTTTTCATCATGCAATTATTACTTCCCCGGACGGCTCCATTATCTCCCTGGTTCTCTTACCAGACTGATCCTGAGTCTTCAGAGCCGCAGCGGACACCGCAGGTGGAGCAGACTCGATCGCTCTCACGTGTGAAGGCAGCGCAGGCCGCTTCATGTCCTTTTCCACCGGAAGTTCCCCAGACCAGAATTTTTTAGAACTGAAAAAAATAAAATAAATAAATATATATTATATATATATATATGAAATACATATAAATTACTATTATTAATAACATAAATGTGATAAAATATTTAAAATAAATAATGAAATATATAATACTAATAAAAATATAATAATTAACAATACAGTAATATAATTCTTATAAACAAAAAAATATTAATGTAATATAATTAATAATATAATAATAATAAATACTTTATTACTTATCATTATTATACCATATTATTGATTATTATTTTACGTATTATAATGAATATAATAATCAATAATTTAATATAAGGATAATATGAATGATATAATATCTAACATAATAATCAATAATTAATATATTAATTATTATACTCAATAATAAAGTGATAATATAAGTAGCATAAAATATTTTTAGTTATATAATTATGATATCATAATACCATTATATTACTTTTTGTTGTTATATTGTATTATTACTTATTATAATATAATAAGGATAATATGAATCTGATAAAAGAAAAATATGATAATACTGATATAAAAGTGACATAAGTGATATAATAATATATAGGTAACATGGATAACAGGAAAGTGATAAAAATAAAAGGTTTTAATAATATATTAGTGACAGATCATTTTTCTTTTATCACTTTCATCTTTTCCTTGTTATATAATTCTGTAATTATTATTATATTACTTATATAGTATTATATTAATTATTATATTACTGAGGTCGCGTTTATATTATTAGACTAAGTGATATAATAATAATAATAATATAATAATCAATAAGTCTATATAAAAGTGATATAATAAGAGCAATTATATCATAAAATAATATATATTTTTTTATTCTACATAGTAGACGATTGTGTAACACGCGTCACTTACTAGCAGAGCGACCGCGGCTCGTATACAGGAGACGGGAAAGACATTTTCACTGAAAAAAGAACAAACGTACGTCATGTAAAGCGATTATTTGCCCAATTTGATGCCCACAACCAATTTGTGCCAAGCTGGAGGGACGTGAATGTGATGTGGGCCACCACTCTCTGTGTATCTGCATTGTGAGATTAGTTGCCCAAAGTCATTTAACCCTTTCAAGAACGCCCTTCGGTGCCCACTTTGATGGCCATTTTTGTGCCAGTTTTATGACTTTTGCGGCTGATTTGAAGCGTATTCACACCAGGGCTTCTCGCTCGCTGCGTTGTATTTTATTATTGCCATTTTTTATTTTTGTCGTTAAACCTGTAAAAAAAAAATAGAGAAAAAAAAAGAAATTGCCGAATAAGAAACTAAACTTCGGCCTGGTGCTGGGGGGCCGCTATGTATGTGGGTGGGAAGCAGCAGAACCCCCCCCCCACTGCAAACTCCATAAAGATGACACAATCAGATAAGTAAGCCCCATGTATGTACACAGCCCGGACAGGCGATTCTCTGCCGCTATCAGGCAGGAACAACAATCACAATTCCCAACAAGTTTACTTTAGGTTTAGGTTCAGGGGCCGACTGATAATCGTCTGGGTCCTGGGCCATAAAGGTCAGGGGCCCCTCTTCTATAAATTTGTTTAATTCCTTCCATTTGATTCTCCGTTTCTGGTCTTTTGGACTTATACCTCATCCATTGAAGTCAATGGGAGCTGAATAACTCTGTATGTAGTGAGCTCCCCCTAGTGGTGACCCTGGAGAAGCCTCGTTTCAGCGCTTAGTGGGCGGGCTTTTCATGGGGGTGCTCTGAGCCAATCGCATTTCTCCTCCACTGCTTTGACTCCACATAACTAGGTGAGAAGCTGCAGCTCCATCCCCCTCCTCTTCCCTCTGGATGGATTTGGGGAGGGGGGATTATTTTCTGCACAGGCTGTTTTGTGACTTGTCGCCCTTTATCGTACCCACCCGATTCCTGCGCTCCATCACGAGAGCCATCCTCGTCCTCGTAGTTGGCAGTATTAGGCCTGAAGGAGTCGTTGATGTCGGGGCTGACATAATAACAGCACGGCTCTAGGATATTATTCAACGGGACTCGCTGGGAGAAGAGATTCTTAAATATGGGGAGGGGTCTTTTCCAGTTAAAACCTGGGAAAATAAAACATTCAGTATCATCTGCAGGAGTAAAAATAATATTAAAGGGCATTTCCCCTTTAAATGACAAAAATAACTAGAAAATGCAAAAGTGACTCCGGGTTTAGTAAAAATAACTCTGGGTGACTCCGGGTTTAGTAAAAAAAAAAAAAAGAAAATGTCGCACTACCTGCCTGTGTGAACACAGCTTTATGGAGTGAATAACACTCACGGCAGGCATCGTTAAGTGCTCCAATTACTAAAAGGATCTATCAACACCAACTTGTTGATGGTTTCCATATAGGTTTCATTCTACACAGAAAAACTGAAAACAATGATGGGAACGTCTTACAACCAGGTAAAATAATACATCTGGGCAGAGGAGGGCTGGGGTCGGAGTGGCGGCATGCAGTATTTCACTCACTGTTAAAGGTGCTCGTTACATTGACGACATCCTGGTTCCTGGCGCCGGAGAGCGACTGGGTGTAAAATATGGAAAAATGGTCAAAATACAGCACAGATACAACGAAGGAATCAGAGGTAGATTGTGTGATACGTTCTCCTCCCGCAATGTACACAGGAACCAACCGACCTGGTGATAGGGATCAGTGATCTCTAAGGGACCAACCGACCTGGTGATAGGGATCTCTTAGGAACCAACTGACCTGGTGATAGGGATCTCTAAGGAACCAACCGACCTGGTGATAGGGATCTCTAAGGAACCAACCGACCTGGTGATCGGGATCAGTGATCTCTAAGGGACCAACCGACCTGGTGATAGGGATCAGTGATCTCTAAGGAACCAACCGACCTGGTGATAGGGATCAGTGATTTGTAAGGAACCAACCGACCTGGTGATAGGGATCTCTAAGGAACCAACCGACCTGGTCATAGGGATCAGTGATCTCTAATGAATCAACCAACCTGGTGATAGGGATCTCTAAGGAACCAACCGACCTGGTAATAGGGATCAGTGATCTCTAAGGAACCAACCGACCTGGTGATAGGGATCTCTAAGGAACCAACGGATCAGTGATAGGGATCAGTGATCTCTAAGGAATCAATCGACCTTGTCATAGGGATCAGTGATCTCTAAGGAACTAACCGACCTGGTGATAGGGATCAGTGATCTCTAAGGAACCAACTGACCTGATGATCAGGATTTCTAAGGAACCATCTGACCTGGTGATTGGATCAGTGATCTTTAAGGAACCAACCAACCTCATTATTACATTACAATCTGATATTTAGGAATGTTGGAAGCCAACATGGAGATAATCTATAATCTGTGTCACAATCTGACCCACAAATGTCCCCACAAGGCGGACAAAGAGACCCTGAGCTGTGGGGTCAAAAAGCCTCTGAGGCAGGAAGGCCATTGTGTGCCCTGTGGACCTTTGTTCTGTTGAGCAGAGACCCCCTACAGGTGAGATCTGTACACAGCCCCTGTGGTGTTGGAATATAAACCATTGTTCTTCAGATTGACATCATGTCTCCAGCCCAATAAAGTGTGAACCTCTCCTCAGGCCTTTGGACACAAAGACTTTTCCTAAATGCAAGGACTCCATCCCCAGGAAGATGAAGACCACTGTGAAGACCCTTGACCCTCTAATCCATTCTGCACTTAAGAGCGCCACCTTCAGGAGAGTGTGGACATCAGCAGCCATCTTCTATGGTGTTTATAAGGTTGTCAGCCGTCCCCGAACCCTGGACTCACCTTGGTGGTGATGACTTCTCCTTTGGCGTTGAATACCAGGTAGATCACGGAGACCTGTCACACAGACACGGGGTCAAAAGTCTGCGAAGCCCGAGAAGGAAGCACTGATATTATGCTGCCCTCTGGTGTCCACACGTAGAATTGCCATGTTGGTAAAACTGATCCATGCCTGCTTGTCTTATATCGGGGTCAGGGCCATCAGGAATCCATTTCTCAGGGGCCTGTACTGGCTGCCAACGTTAAAATCAATCCTAAATGTACCCAGCATTATTTAGCACTACATGGCGGTATTTTTTGTAATAGTAATATGGCAATATTTAGACACTATATGGGAGTATTATTCATTACCCAGGTACTATTTGGCCATAAATGGCACTCTTCTTCCAGCACTAAACAGCAGGACTGTGTGGACAATATATGGTAGTTTTATGTTGGTGCTATATGGCAGTATTATTTGGATACTATATGGAGGCATGATTATTTTTTCCTTGTATGATCGTATTATTTCAAAACTATATTGCAGTATTATTTATTTTTTGTATTCTGAATTATGTGAATACTGTATAAAGGTTTTATTTAATGCTTGTCTGGCAGTATTCGGAAACTATATGGCAGTATTATTTATTCTTCGTAAGGCAGCATTTTTGAATACTATATAGAGGTATTATTTATTCTTTGTATGGCAGTATTTTTGAATACTATATAGAGGTATTTATTCTATGTATGGTAGTATTTTGAGGTATTTTTTCATTTTCATTGTATGGCAGTATTATTTTGATACTGAATGGAGGTATTATTTATTCTTTGTATACTTTTATTATTTGGAAACATTATGGAAGTATTTTTTTATAGTAGTATTTGAATATTGAATATAGGTATTATTTATTATTTGTATGGTAGTTTATTTGTATACCTGTATTTTTTGAATACCATATAGAGGTATTATTTATTATTTGCATGGCAGCATTTTAAAACTGTATAGAAGTATTATTCATTCCTTGTATGTCAGTATTATTTTGATACTGGATGGAGGTATTATTTATTCCTTGTAGAGCAGTATATATGAACCTTTGAATTGTAAAGCGATGAGGAAAATCAACATAAAATTCAGAAGTTCATATAATTGCTATACAATTTATATACTGCGCTATATAAAGGTTATTATTATTATTTGGATACTGAATGGAGGTATTATTTATTCCCTGTATAGAAGTATTATTTGGATATTGTATAGAGGTATTACTTATTCCTTGTATAGCAGTATTATTTTGATACTGTATACAGGTACTATCTTTCAGTGTATGGCAGTATTATTTTGATACTAATGGAGGTATTATTTATTCTTTGTATATCGGTATTATTTGGAAACTTTATGGAAGTATTATTTATTGTTTTTATAGTAGTATTTTAATATTGTATATAGGTATTATTTATTCTTTGTATGGTAGTATTATTTGTATACCTGTATTTTTTGAATACCATATAGAGGTATTATTTATTCTTTGTATGGTAGAATTTTAAGGTATTTTTTCAGTTTCATTGTATAGCAGTATTATTTGTATACTGTATTACAGGTATTATCTCACTTTGTATGGTAGTATTATTTGGATACTGACTGGAGGTATTACTTATTCTTTCTATACCAGTATTTATGAACTATATGGCAGTATTATTATTTATTCTTTGTAAGGCAGCATTTTAATACTATATAGAGATATTATTCATTCCTTGTATATCAGTATTATTTGGAAACTGAATGGAGGTATTATTTATTCCTTGTGTAGCAGCATTATTTGGATACTGTATAGAGGTATTATTTATTCCTTGTATAGCAGTAATATTTGGATACTGAATATAGGTATTATTTATTCTTTGTATACCTGTATTATTTGTAAACTATATGGAAGTATTATTTATTCTTTTTATAGTAGTATTTGAATACTGCATAGAGGTATTATTTATTCTTTGTATGGCAGCATTTTAATACTGTATAGAGGTATTATTCATTTCTAGTATATCAGTATTATTTGGATACTGAATGGAGGTAAAGAACTGAGGAATATTAACATACAATTCAGAGGTACATATATACTGCTATTCAAGGTTCATATAATTGCTATACAATTTATATACTGCACTATATAAAGATTATTATTAGTATTTGGATACTGAATGGAGGTATTATTCATTCCTTGTATAGCATTATTACTTGGATACTGAATAGCGGT
The DNA here is from genome assembly GCF_046119375.1 of Phyllobates terribilis. Taxonomy (NCBI): domain Eukaryota; kingdom Metazoa; phylum Chordata; class Amphibia; order Anura; family Dendrobatidae; genus Phyllobates; species Phyllobates terribilis. The sequence goes on from NW_027362770.1 coordinate 175,942,901, forward strand.
ACTATTCATTCCTTGTATAGCAGTATTATTTGGATGCTGAATAGCGGTATTATTCATTCCTTGTTTAGCAGTATTATTTGGATACTGAATAGCGGTATTATTCATTCCTTGTATAGAGGTATTATTTATTCTTTTTATGGCAGTATTATTTGGATACTGAATTGAGGTATTATTTATTCTTTGTATACCTGTATTACTTGTAAACTATATGGAAGTATTATTTATTCTTTTTATAGTAGTATTTGAATACTGCATAGAGGTATTATTTATTCTTTGTATGGTAGTATTATTTGTATACCTGTATCATTTGGAAACTATATAGCAGTAGTATTTATTTTTGTATAGTAGTATTTGAATACTGTATACAGGTATTACTTATTCCTAATATAGAGTTATTTGGCTACGGTATGGAGGTAATTTTTTTTCATAGTATGGTATTAGCATTATTTATTCACTGTGATGATAGTATTATTCTAGAGTAGTAAGCGATGTCTCCTGCCTTGAATACTATATTTCAAGACAAATTCAGGATTGCTGGCACTGTTCTGGCCGGATAGAAGAGATCAATGACGGGTCACTCTTGCCTGATAAAGTTATCCGCCACACTGACGGATGGAGAGGGTAACAGGTACGGTACTATTCTAGGTAATGCATGCTTGGCAATGACATGATCAGCAAATCTCTCTCAGAGTACAGACCTTCTTAGTACTTAGGTCTTGGAAGTGAGGCGCCCTCTGCTGTTTGGTCAGCCTGTTTTTTTTGGACACTTTCTGACAGTTTTGCAGCTTCCGGACGGAGTCGAGTTTTGACTAGAAAGATAAAGATTAGTAAATCATCTGAATACCCCGATCTCTTGACGTCTTTAGCTCTCAGACCATGATGGGAGTTGTAGTTTAGCAACCGCCGCTGGTTGGCAACTAGAAGTCGTAAGCAATGGTTAAGTCCTGTCATAGTCAGGAATGGCGCGGTGTAACTAGTGATTAGCACACCCACAGGCTCCGGAGTGAAAATGATAGTAATTATCCATAAGTAGATATCAGAGGATCTATTATCTAATGGGCCGTCGTTATGGAACAGAAACTTCTAGAAATCAAAAAATCAAATGTGAAGGATTTTATTTAACCATTTCTTAGTTTTTAGCTTTTTTTTATATTCTTGCATATAGACATGTAATAAACAGATTGGTAGTTAGTTTCATAATATCTCTTGATAACGACTGGAGCAGTTCTTCTAATGCACTGTTCCAAATCCCCTGTTATAGATGTAGTGTGACTGCAGTCACCACTAGAGGGAGCTCACTGCATACAGGTTATAAATTGAAGTCAATGAGAACACAGTCTACAGTAAGCTCCTGAGCTCCCTCTAGTGGTGGCATCAAGCAGCTAGAAATTTTATTCTTTAGGTCACAAAAAAATAAAAACAAAAAGCATTTCTTACCGGCACAGAGTTTTCCTTCCCGCAGGACGAGAGCAGATAAATATAAAACAAGTTCATTTAGATCCCAGATTAAGAGGGGAGAAGGGTCTGTAGAGAAGCTGGGTGACAACCACTAGGGGGCAATCTAATAAGGGCCGTTACTGGTGGTCATCCAGAATGTTACCAGGGCTTAACGAAAGCAATCACATCACATTACAAGCTCCATCATCACGGCACACAGAACCGAATATTAAAGGCCCCACCTTTGACGTCGCCCATAATCTGTACAAATCCATTTAAAAATAAACGGAGATCATTTTGGTGGAGAAAGAAAAATAACGCGGTTGCATAAATCTGTACACCCTTACACTAATACTCTGTTAATACAACAAAAAATCCCAAAGGCATATTGCCTAGTAGCACACTATATGAACCACAGGTAGTGTGCAATAACCAAGTACTAAACTCCAAAAGCATGTATACCACCAAGAGAAAAAACGGAGCTTTTTGTCAAAGATAAAAAGGTATAAATTTTATTGACACAGAATATGAGACAACACAAAACATATAATAAAAAGACATGTGCAAGGGGGCTAGGAATGGTAGCAGCTAATACTGACAGTACTAGGGGGGGGATGGGGATAACAGAGAGATACATGCCGACAAAATCATGTATCAATAGATATAGCTTGCATCCATAAAGTACATAGATCCCCAGACCCCTAACTGTGGCAATAGGGCTCCACAGAGTAGAGCCCTATGAATGGACTATAGATTAAGGCGGTATCCAGATTAAATAAATCACTAGTAAATAAGTCAGCCATAAAAGTCCAGTTAGCGATGGAGAAAATAGAACCCCCCATTGGGACATGTAGAAAAAACCACCACAGTAGAGGAGGATAGCAGATAAACAGTGCTTACCCTAGATCAGTAATCCAATAGATAGAAGGGAAAGCCCGCTTCCCGACGCGCGTTTCGCGTGAATACTGATTGGCTTTCCCTTGATATGCAAGCTATATCTATTGATACATGATTTTGTCGGCATGTATCTCTCTGTTATCCCCAGTCAGTATTCGCTGCTACCATTCCTAGCCCCCTTGCACATGTCTTTTTATTATATGTTTTGTGTTGTCTCATATTCTGTGTCAATAAAATTTATACCTTTTTATCTTTGACAAAAAGCTCCGTTTTTTCTCTTGGTGGTATACCAATACTCTGTTGTAGCGCCACATCTGCCAGATTGCGAGGGCATCTCCTGTGTACAGTGCCCTCTTCAGGTCACCCACAAATTTATCATTGGGCTATTCCCAATCTCTGGTCTTCTGGAGAAGCCATTCTCTCGATGATCTGGAGGTCACTTAGGGTCATTGTCGTGCTGAAAGTTGAAATCCCTCTTCATCTTCAGCTTTTTAGCAGAGGTCTGAAGGTTTTGGTGCTAAATTGACCAATATTTGGAAAGTTCATCCACCTTAATTAAAGCCCCAGTTTCAGCTGCCGAAAAACAGCCTAATGCAGCCTCCACCATGACTCACTGTGGGTATGTGATCTCCTGGTGATGGGCAGTGTTGACTTTGCACCTTTTGGAATTATGACCGAAAAGTTCCACTTTGGTCTCATGAGACATATAACGTTCCCTACATGCTTTTGGCTGACTTGATGGGTGGGGGGGGGGGGTATTTTGGTAAAATATAGCCAGGCTTGGATGTTTTTCTTTGTAAGAAAAGGCTTCTGTTTTAATACCATACCCCACAGGCTAGACATTTGAGGAATACAGGAGATTATTGTCACATGCAATACACAACCAACACTTGTCAGTAATTCCTACAGCTCCTTGAATGTTGCTGTCGGCATCTTGATAGCCTTGCAGATCAATTTTTTTCCAATCTTTTCACTAATTTTTGAGAGATGTCCAGTTCTAGGTAATGGGTCATTGTTGACATCTTCAAAGTGTCCATGGTAGATCTAATGTCTTGGAAAATATTTTGTACGCTTCTCCTGACTGATAACTTTCCACAATGTGATCCCTTTGCTGTGTTGTCAGCTGTTTACGGATCATGGATTTTACTGTTAAATCCACCTAAGAAAATGTCAGTAAAATCCTCCTAGAACAGCGAAATCAGAATCAGAATTGCTGTAAATGATGGCGGCCGTGCACTGACTACTATGTAACATGAGGATAAATGTGATTTGCTAATTCTGTACATAACCACATCCACAATTATAAAAGGGTGTCCACACTTATGCAACCGCAGTATTTTTAGTTTTCTTACTTTTATCCCCCCCCCACACAGAATCATATGGAAGGTGCACGGTCACATGACAACCAAGCTCTGCCCACAACATGGAAAAATGATGCATCTTGGGAAAACAATAAAAATAAAAAATCTGTACACCCCGTACTTTTTTATTTTACAATTTTGACTTTAGATTTCCCTCAAAGGATTTACTGATGTAAAATTATGCGATGGCTGGAGTTCCCCTTTAAGCCTCATTCTAAATACCCTTCTTTAAATAATTTAAAGGGGCTGCAGAATTTTGGATGCAGCTCTGGTTGTGACTGGAGAATAAAATAATTTAAAGGGTCTACAGAATTGTGAATGCAGCTCTGGTTGTAATTAGAGTATAACATAATGGAGTATAATGAAATTTAAAGAAATGTGAATGCAGTTCTGGTTGTAACCGGTGTATTAAAAAATTTAAAGGGGCTGCAGAATTTTGAATGCAGCTCTGGTTGTAAGTGGAGAATAAAATAATTTAAAGGGGCTGCAGAATTTGAATGCAGCTCTGTTTGCAACGGAGTATAAAAATTTAAAGGGGTTGCAGAATTTTAAATGCAGCTCTGGTTTTGACAATGCAGTTCTGGTTGTGACTGGAGTAAAAAAATAATTTAATGGAGCTGCAGAATTTTGAATGCAGCTCTGGTTGTGACTGGTGTATAAAAGAATTTAAAGGGACTGCAGAATTTTGAATGCAGTTCTATTGGTGAGTAGAGTAAAAAATAGTTTAAATGGGCTGCAGAATTTTGAATTCAGATCTGGTTGTGTTAAAGGGGCTGCAGAATTTTAAATGCAGCTCTGGTTGTGACTGGAGTACAAAAATAATTTAAAGGGGCTGCAGAATTGTGAATGCAGCTCTGGTTGTGACTGGAGTAATAAAATAATTTAAAGGGGCTATCCACAAAGCGAGCATGAAAACAATACAGTCTGGAACCAGAAAACGCATTAAAAGCTCCGGATGTGAACACGCACTAAGGTCCGAATAGAACATTTACATTTCGGTGGTCACAGCTCGTCCTCCCTGACCCCGGGCTTTTTTTGGAGCCCTTGTAAGAGGTCACTGCCTCCACCTTAATGAAAGTAAAGAAAAAAACAGACAAACAGACACCATAAATAGTTCATTCTAAGTTTTTAAAGGGAAAGCACGCCCTTAACACTTTAGGGTACTAAAGGAATTAAGTAATGTGATAGACAGACCGCTGTATCTTATATTCAAGCACTCTTTATGGACAGGGACTGCCCCACTAGACTGGCGCCAAGCAAATGTGGTACCAATATTCAAAAAGGGGTCTAAAAGTGACCCTGGGAACTATAGACCAGTCAGCTTAACGTCTGTTGTGGGTAAATTGTTTGAAGGATTTCTTAGAGATGCTATTGTAGAATATCTTAATGATAATAACTGTCTAACTCCATATCAACATGGATTCATGAGGGATCGCTCCTGATCGCCTTCTACGAGGAGGTGAGCTCACAGCTGGACCGGGGAGAGGCAGTGGATGTTGTATGCCTTGACTTCTCCAAAGCGTTTGATACCGTGCCACACAAAAGGTTGGTATATAAAATGAGAATGCTTGGTCTGGGGGATAATGTGTGCAAGTGGGTAAATAGCTGGCGGAGTGATAGAAAGCAGAGGGTGGTTATCAATGGAGTAAGCTCAGGGTGTGTCAGGGTTACTAGTGGGGTGCCTCAAGGGTCTGTCTTGGGCCCTATATTATTTAATACATTTATTAATGATCTAGTGGAAGGGTTGCATAGTAAAATAGCAATATTTGCAAATGATACTAAACTTTGTAAAGTAGTTAATACAGATGAGCATAGGGCACAGCTACAGGAGGATTTAGATAAATTGGGGAGTTGGGCCAAAAAATGGCAAATGGGGTTCAATGCCGATAAATGTAAGGTCATGCACATGGGGAAGAAAAACAGCAGTCACCCATACATATTAAATGGGAAACCGTTGGGGAAATCTGACATGGAGAAGGACCTGGGCGTCTTGGTTAACAGCAAATTAAATTGGAGTGCCCAGTGTCAGGCAGCAGCTGCGAAGGCAAATAGAGTCATGGCATGCATCAGAAGAGGAATAGGGGCATATGATGAGAACATTGTTCTTCCTCTGTATAAAGCGCTGGTAAGGCCGCACTTAGAATATTGTGCACAGTTCTGGGCTCCGGTGCTCAGGAAAGACATATTGGAGCTAGAGAGGGTACAAAGGAGGGCGACTAAGGTAATAAAGGGAATGGAGGGACTAGAATACCCAGAGAGGTTGTCAAAATTAGGCCTATTTACGTTGGAAAAGAGAAGGCTTAGGGGAGACCTCATAAACATGTATAAATACATCAGGGGGCAGTACAGAGATCTCTCCCATGACCTGTTTATACCAAGGATGGTGACAAAGACGAGGGGGCACACTATGCGTCTGGAGGAAAGGAGGTTCCTGCACCAGCATAGAAGGGGATTCTTTACGGTCAGAGCCGTGAGACTCTGGAACTCTCTGGGAGAGGAAGTGGTGATGTCCAACTCACTTAATGAGTTCAAGAGAGGCCTGGACGCCTTTCTTGAGAACAATAAAATTACATCTTATGCTTAGTGATAGTTAATTAATCCAGGGATTTAATCTGACTGCCAGATTGGAGTCGGGAAGTGAATTTTTCCTCATTGATGTAAATTGGCCTATACCGCATGGGTTTTTGTTGCCTTCCCCTGGATCAACGCTGCGGAATAGCTGCAGTGCACAAGAAATAGGCTGAACTGGATGGACGCTTGTCTTTTTTCGGCCTTATAAACTATGTAACTATGTAACTATGATCCTGGGCACCTATAGGACGACACTGACCACAACTACATGCATCAGTATCGCTCCCTCTTGAGTTGTCACTCGGTTTTTTAGGACTCCCAAGATGTAGCACTGCATATCAATGTGGCTAGGACGGCCGGGTGACTACCAATGTGGCCACCACTGCAGCTGCCCCAGCCTCCTCTATACGACAGGAGACATCACTGATACTTACAGCCTCCGGGATCGGCCAACGCTGCCGCTCCACGATCATCGCCTTCGATTTTTCACCTTCATCTTCTTCCTGCACAAAGCAAATGTCCGCTCATTACTGGAACCGGAGGCAGCTGCAAAATATTTCCAAATATTACAGCGCCCCAATAACAGTGCCAGCCACAGCGGTATTAACAGCTCCCCAATACCAGTGCCAGGCCCAGCAGTATTATTCACAGCTCCCCAATAACAGTGCCAGCCACAGCGGTATTAATCACATATCCCCAATAACAGTGCCAGCCACAGCAGTATTAATCCCAGCTCCCCAATAACAGTGCCAGCCACAGCGGCATTAATCACATATCCCCAATAACAGTGCCAGCCACAGCGGTATTAATCACAGCTCCCCAATAACAGTGCCAGCCACAGCGACATTAATCACAGCTCCCCAATAACAGTGCCAGTCACAGCGGCATTAATCACATATCCCCAATAACAGTGCCAGCCACAGCGGTATTAATCACATATCCCCAATAACAGTGCCAGCCACAGCGGTATTAATCACAGCTCCCCAATAACAGTGCCAGCCACAGCGGCATTAATCACAGCTCCCCAATAACAGTGCCAGGCACAGCAGTATTAATCACAGCTCCCCAATAACAGTGCCAGCCCCAGCAGTATTAATCACAGCGCCCCAATAACAGTGCCAGGCACAGCAGTATTAATCACAGCGCCCCAATAACAGTGCCAGCCACAGCAGCATTAATCACAGCGCCCCAATAACAGTGCCAGCCACAGCAGCATTAATCACAGCTCCCCAATAACAGTGCCAGGCACAGCAGTATTAATCCCAGCTCCCCAATAACAGTGCCAGCCACAGCAGTATTAATCCCAGCTCCCCAATAACAGTGCCAGGCACAGCAGTATTAATCACAGCGCCCCAATAACAGTGCCAGCCACAGCAGCATTAATCAGAGCTCCCCAATAACAGTGCCAAGCACAGCAGTATTAATCACAGCTCCCCAATAACAGTGCCAGACCCAGCAGTATTAATCACAGCTCCCCAATAACAGTGCCAGCCCCAGCAGTATTAATCACAGCTCCCCAATAACAGTGCCAGCCACAACAGTATTAATCACAGCTCCCCAATAACAGTGCAAGCCACAACAGTATTAATCCCAGCTCCCCAATAACAGTGCCAGACACAGCAGTATTAATCACAGCTCCCCAATAACAGTGCCAGCCCCAGCAGTATTAATCACAGCTCCCCAATAACAGTGCCAGGCACAGCAGTATTAATCACAGCGCCCCAATAACAGTGCCAGCCACAGCAGTATTAATCACAGCTCCCCAATAACAGTGCCAGGCACAGCAGTATTAATCACAGCTCCCCAATAACAGTGCCAGCCCCAGCAGTATTAATCACAGCTCCCCAATAACAGTGCCAGCCCCAGCAGTATTAATCACAGCTCCCCAATAACAGTGCCAGCCACAGCAGTATTAATCCCAGCTCCCCAATAACAGTGCCAGCCACAGCAGTATTAATCACAGCACCCCAATAACAGTGCCAGTCACAGCTGTATTAATCACAGCTCCCCAATAACAGTGCCCGCCACAGCAGTAATAATCACAGATCCCCAATAACAGTGCCAGTCACAGCGGTATTAATCACAGCTCCCCAATAACAGTGCCAGGCACAGCAGTATTAATCACAGCTCCCCAATAACAGTGCCAGCCCCAGCAGTATTAATCACAGCTCCCCAATAACAGTGCCAGCCACAGCAGTATTAATCACAGCTCCCCAATAACAGTGCCAGCCACAACAGTATTAATCACAGCTCCCCAATAACAGTGCAAGCCACAACAGTATTAATCCCAGCTCCCCAATAACAGTGCCAGACACAGCAGTATTAATCACAGCTCCCCAATAACAGTGCCAGCCCCAGCAGTATTAATCACAGCTCCCCAATAACAGTGCCAGGCACAGCAGTATTAATCACAGCGCCCCAATAACAGTGCCAGGCACAGCAGTATTAATCACAGCTCCCCAATAACAGTGCCAGGCACAGCAGTATTAATCACAGCTCCCCAATAACAGTGCCAGCCCCAGCAGTATTAATTACAGCTCCCCAATAACAGTGCCAGCCACAGCAGTATTAATCACAGCTCCCCAATAACAGTGCCAGCCACAGCAGTATTAATCACAGCACCCCAATAACAGTGCCAGTCACAGCTGTATTGATCACAGCTCCCCAATAACAGTGCCCGCCACAGCAGTAATAATCACAGATCCCCAATAACAGTGCCAGTCACAGCGGTATTAATCACAGCTCCCCAATAAGTGTCAGCCACAGCTGTATTAATCACAGCTACCCAATAACAGTGCCAGCCCCAGCAGTATTAATCACAGCTACCCAATAACAGTGCCAGCCCCAGCAGTATTAATCACAGCTACCCAATAACAGTGCCAGCCACAGCAGTATTAATCACAGCTCCCCAATAACAGTGCCAGCCACAGCAGTATTAATCACAGCTCCTTAATAACAGTGCCAGTCACAGAAGTATTAATCACAGCTCCCCAATAACAGTGCCAGCCCCAGCAGTATTAATCACAGCTTCTCAATAACAGTGCCAGCCCCAGCAGTATTAATCACAGCTCCCCAATACCAGTGCCAGCCACACCAGTATTAATCACAGCTCCCCAATAACAGTGCCAGCCCCAGCAATATTAATCACAGCTACCCAATAACAGTGCCAGCGACAGCAGTATTAATCACAGCTACCCAATAACAGTGCCAGCCACAGCAGTATTAATCCCAGCTCCCCAATAACAGTGCCCGTCACAGCAGTATTCATAACAGCTCCCTAATAACAGTGCCAGCAACCTCAAAATTAATCACAGCTCCCCAATAACAGTGCCAGCCACAGCAGTATTAATCACAGCTCCCCAATAACAGTGCCAGACACAGCAGTATTAATCACAGCTCCCCAATAACAGTGCCAGCCCCAGCAGTATTAATCCCAGCTCCCCAATACCAGTGCCAGCCACAGCAGTATTAATCACAGCTCCCCAATAACAGTGCCAGCCACAACAGTATTAATCACAGCTCCCCAATAACAGTGCAAGCCACAACAGTATTAATCCCAGCTCCCCAATAACAGTGCCAGACACAGCAGTATTAATCACAGCTCCCCAATAACAGTGCCAGGCCCAGCAGTATTAATCACAGCTCCCCAATAACAGTGCCAGGCACAGCAGTATTAATCACAGCTCCCCAATAACAGTGCCAGCCACAACAGTATTAATCACAGCTCCCCAATAACAGTGCCAGGCACAGCAGTATTAATCCCAGCTCCCCAATAACAGTGCCAGCCACAGCAGTATTAATCACAGCGCCCCAATAACAGTGCCAGCCACAGCAGCATTAATCACAGCGCCCCAATAACAGTGCCAGCCACAGCAGCATTAATCACAGCTCCCCAATAACAGTGCCAGGCACAGCAGTATTAATCCCAGCTCCCCAATAACAGTGCCAGCCACAGCAGTATTAATCCCAGCTCCCCAATAACAGTGCCAGGCACAGCAGTATTAATCACAGCGCCCCAATAACAGTGCCAGCCACAGCAGCATTAATCAGAGCTCCCCAATAACAGTGCCAAGCACAGCAGTATTAATCACAGCTCCCCAATAACAGTGCCAGCCCCAGCAGTATTAATCACAGCTCCCCAATAACAGTGCCAGCCACAACAGTATTAATCACAGCTCCCCAATAACAGTGAAAGCCACAACAGTATTAATCCCAGCTCCCCAATAACAGTGCCAGCCCCAGCAGTATTAATCACAGCTCCCCAATAACAGTGCCAGCCCCAGCAGTATTAATCACAGCTCCCCAATAACAGTGCCAGGCACAGCAGTATTAATCACAGCTCCCCAATAACAGTGCCAGCCCCAGCAGTATTAATCACAGCTCCCCAATAACAGTGCCAGCCACAGCAGTATTAATCCCAGCTCCCCAATAACAGTGCCAGCCACAGCAGTATTAATCACAGCACCCCAATAACAGTGCCAGTCACAGCTGTATTAATCACAGCTCCCCAATAACAGTGCCCGCCACAGCAGTAATAATCACAGATCCCCAATAACAGTGCCAGTCACAGCGGTATTAATCACAGCTCCCCAATAACAGTGCCAGGCACAGCAGTATTAATCACAGCTCCCCAATAACAGTGCCAGCCCCAGCAGTATTAATCACAGCTCCCCAATAACAGTGCCAGCCACAGCAGTATTAATCACAGCTCCCCAATAACAGTGCCAGCCACAACAGTATTAATCACAGCTCCCCAATAACAGTGCAAGCCACAACAGTATTAATCCCAGCTCCCCAATAACAGTGCCAGACACAGCAGTATTAATCACAGCTCCCCAATAACAGTGCCAGCCCCAGCAGTATTAATCACAGCTCCCCAATAACAGTGCCAGGCACAGCAGTATTAATCACAGCGCCCCAATAACAGTGCCAGGCACAGCAGTATTAATCACAGCTCCCCAATAACAGTGCCAGGCACAGCAGTATTAATCACAGCTCCCCAATAACAGTGCCAGCCCCAGCAGTATTAATCACAGCTCCCCAATAACAGTGCCAGCCACAGCAGTATTAATCACAGCTCCCCAATAACAGTGCCAGCCACAGCAGTATTAATCACAGCACCCCAATAACAGTGCCAGTCACAGCTGTATTGATCACAGCTCCCCAATAACAGTGCTCGCCACAGCAGTAATAATCACAGATCCCCAATAACAGTGCCAGTCACAGCGGTATTAATCACAGCTCCCCAATAAGTGTCAGCCACAGCTGTATTAATCACAGCTACCCAATAACAGTGCCAGCCCCAGCAGTATTAATCACAGCTACCCAATAACAGTGCCAGCCCCAGCAGTATTAATCACAGCTACCCAATAACAGTGCCAGCCACAGCAGTATTAATCACAGCTCCCCAATAACAGTGCCAGCCACAGCAGTATTAATCACAGCTCCTTAATAACAGTGCCAGTCACAGAAGTATTAATCACAGCTCCCCAATAACAGTGCCAGCCCCAGCAGTATTAATCACAGCTTCTCAATAACAGTGCCAGCCCCAGCAGTATTAATCACAGCTCCCCAATACCAGTGCCAGCCACACCAGTATTAATCACAGCTCCCCAATAACAGTGCCAGCCCCAGCAATATTAATCACAGCTACCCAATAACAGTGCCAGCGACAGCAGTATTAATCACAGCTACCCAATAACAGTGCCAGCCACAGCAGTATTAATCCCAGCTCCCCAATAACAGTGCCCGTCACAGCAGTATTCATAACAGCTCCCTAATAACAGTGCCAGCAACCTCAAAATTAATCACAGCTCCCCAATAACAGTGCCAGGCACAGCAGTATTAATCACAGCTCCCCAATAACAGTGCCAGCCACAGCAGTATTAATCACAGCTCCCCAATAACAGTGCCGGCCCCAGCAGTATTAATCCCAGCTCCCCAATACCAGTGCCAGCCACAGCAGTATTAATCACAGCTCCCCAATAACAGTGCCAGCCACAACAGTATTAATCACAGCTCCCCAATAACAGTGCAAGCCACAACAGTATTAATCCCAGCTCCCCAATAACAGTGCCAGACACAGCAGTATTAATCACAGCTCCCCAATAACAGTGCCAGGCCCAGCAGTATTAATCACAGCTCCCCAATAACAGTGCCAGGCACAGCAGTATTAATCACAGCTCCCCAATAACAGTGCCAGCCACAACAGTATTAATCACAGCTCCCCAATAACAGTGCCAGGCACAGCAGTATTAATCCCAGCTCCCCAATAACAGTGCCAGCCACAGCAGTATTAATCCCAGCTCCCCAATAACAGTGCCAGACACAGCAGTATTAATCCCAGCTCCCCAGTAACAGTGCCAGCCACAGCAGTACTAATCCCAGCTCCCCAATACCAGTGCCAGACAACATTCCCCAAAAACAGTGTCACACTCAGGGACAGTCTCCTGGACACTGGCGGACGGCAGGCACACGACAGACCCCTATATCCGGTCTCGGGGTGGTCCCCCTTTATCTACACAGTGAGAGCCGCAGTAGACAGGGCTGAATCCTTCGCTGTGTGATTGGATCCAGAAGGGAACATTACAGAAAAAAATCTCTGCTGCTGAAATGCCAAACAAAGGTGAGAGAATCAGCGGCTAACGAGCGACGAGCCTGTAATCAGCTCCAGGTTGTGCGCTCGCTGTGACCTTTTATTTCATGCGTCTCCGGTGGATTGTAGAGAAGACGCCGAGATCCGATCAAACATGGAAACCCCCGTCTGACCGTGTGGGTGAGAATCGATAAGCGGCGCTAGATGGGGCCCGGGCGTCTGCTTATCTCCACCGGCTCGCCCGGCTGGATGAATGCGTTTGCCCTTACCTGGGGGTCCGGGACCCTCGCAGGAGGTCTCCTCTGCGAGTTCCGCTCTCTCTTGGACTTGAGCAGCTTTCTCCGGGGTTTTACCTGTCCAGACACAGAAAAAAGGGAAAACTCTCAGAAGCCCCCTGTAGTGCCCCCTTCTGGCCGTGACGGTATAACGGGGGCCACACGTGTACCTGTGTGCCGTATACTGGCGCTCTCCCCGTATACATACCTTACCAGCGAGCTCCATCAGGTGGGCAGGAGGACCGTTCCAGTCAGAGCTGTCCGATCCCCTGGTGCTGAAATCAACAAGGAACGGTCATACATACAGTATACTCATACGATCCATTCTACCACTACAGTTACATCCAGAGCTGCAATCAGAATTCTGCTTCTTTATTCCTTTTGTGTTGCAATGTTTACACGGCGCGCTGTCCAGTTATGTGCCGTAGAAAAACGCTTTGCTCAAACTCACCTGGAATCAAGATCCGACAAGACGTCTTCAAGAACAGATTCAGAGTCCAAGACGAGCCGGTGATTGCAGTTCACTCGCTGCTTCACCATCTCCTCCAGCTCAGACATACAAGAGAGGTACTACAAAGAGATCAGCAACCCAGCGGTATAACATCTGCTGCATAGGGGGCAGTATTATAGTAGTTATATTCTTGCACATAGGGGGCAGTATTATAGTAGTTATATTCTTGTATATAGGAGCAGTATTATAGTAGTTATATTCTTGTATATAGGAGCAGTATTATAGTAGTTATATTCTTGTACATAGGGGCAGTATTATAGTAGTTATATTCTTGTACATAGGGGGCAGTATTATAGTAGTTATATTCTTGTACATAGGGGCAGTATTATAGTAGTTATATTCTTGTACATAGGGGGCAGTATTATAGTAGTTATATTCTCATACATAGGGGGCAGTATTATAGTAGTTCTCTTCTTGTACATAGGGGCAGTATTATAGTAGTTATATTCTTGTACATAGGGGGCAGTATTATAGTAGTTATATTCTTGTACATAGGAGCAGTATTATAGTAGTTATATTCTTGTACATAGGGGCAGTATTATAGTAGTTATATTCTTGTACATAGGAGCAGTATTATAGTAGTTATATTCTTGTACATAGGGGGCAGTATTATAGTAGTTATATTCTTGCACATAGGGGGCAGTATTATAGTAGTTATATTCTTGTACATAGGGGGCAGTATTATAGTAGTAATATTCTTGTACATAGGGGCAGTATTATAGTAGTAATATTCTTGTACATAGGGGGCAGTATTATAGTAGTTATATTCTTGTACATAGGGGGCAGTATTATAGTAGTTATATTCTTGTATATAGGAGCAGTATTATAGTAGTTATATTCTTGTATATAGGAGCAGTATTATAGTAGTTATATTCTTGTACATAGGGGCAGTATTATAGTAGTTATATTCTTGTACATAGGGGGCAGTATTATAGTAGTTATATTCTTGTACATAGGGGCAGTATTATAGTAGTTATATTCTTGTACATAGGGGGCAGTATTATAGTAGTTATATTCTCATACATAGGGGGCAGTATTATAGTAGTTCTCTTCTTGTACATAGGGGCAGTATTATAGTAGTTATATTCTTGTACATAGGGGGCAGTATTATAGTAGTTATATTCTTGTACATAGGAGCAGTATTATAGTAGTTATATTCTTGTACATAGGGGCAGTATTATAGTAGTTATATTCTTGTACATAGGAGCAGTATTATAGTAGTTATATTCTTGTACATAGGGGGCAGTATTATAGTAGTTATATTCTTGCACATAGGGGGCAGTATTATAGTAGTTATATTCTTGTACATAGGGGGCAGTATTATAGTAGTAATATTCTTGTACATAGGGGCAGTATTATAGTAGTAATATTCTTGTACATAGGGGGCAGTATTATAGTAGTAATATTCTTGTACATAGGGGGCAGTATTATAGTAGTTATATTCTTGTACACAGGGAGCAGTATTATAGTAGTTATATTCTTGTACATAGGGAGCAGTATTATAGTAGTTATATTCTTATACATAGGGGGCAGTATTATAGTAGTTATATTCTTGTACATAGGGGACAGTATTATAGTAGTTATATTCTTGTACATAGGGGCAGTATTATAGTAGTCATATTCTTGTACATAGGGGCAGTATTATAGTAGTTATATTCTTGTACATAGGGGCAGTATTATAGTAGTCATATTCTTGTACATAGGGGCAGTATTATAGCAGTTATGTTCTTGTACATAGGGGCAGTATTATAGTAGTTATATTCTTGTACATAGGAGCAGTATTATAGTAGTTATATTCTTGTACATAGGGGCAGTATTATAGTAGTTATATTCTTGTACATAGGAGCAGTATTATAGTAGTTATATTCTTGTACATAGGGGGCAGTATTATAGTAGTTATATTCTTGTACATAGGGGGCAGTATTATAGTAGTTATATTCTTGTACATAGGAGCAGTATTATAGTAGTTATATTCTTGTACATAGGGGCAGTATTATAGTAGATATATTCTTGTACATAGGAGCAGTATTATAGTAGTTATATTCTTGTACATAGGAGCAGTATTATAGTAGTTATATTCTTGTACATAGGGGGCAGTATTATAGTAGTTATATTCTTGTACATAGGAGCAGTATTATAGTAGTTATATTCTTGTACATAGGGGGCAGTATTATAGTAGTTATATTCTTGTACATAGGGGGCAGTATTATAATAGTTATATTCTTGTACATAGGAGCAGTATTATAGTAGTTATATTCTTGTACATAGGGGCAGTATTATAGTAGTTATATTCTTGTACATAGGGGTAGTATTATAGTAGTCATATTCTTGTACATAGGGGCAGTATTATAGTAGTCATATTCTTGTACATAGGGGCAGTATTATAGTAGTCATATTCTTGTACATAGGAGCAGTATTATAGTAGTTATATTCTTGTACATAGGGAGCAGTATTATAGTAGTTATATTCTTGTACATAGGGGCAGTATTATAGTAGTTATATTCTTGTACATAGGGGCAGTATTATAGTAGTTATATTCTTGTACATAGGGGCAGTATTATAGTAGATATATTCTTGTACATAGGAGCAGTATTATAGTAGTTATATTCTTGTACATAGGGGGCAGTATTATAGTAGTAATATTCTTGTACATAGGGGCAGTATTATAGTAGTAATATTCTTGTACATAGGGGCAGTATTATAGTAGTTATATTCTTGTATATAGGAGCAGTATTATAGTAGTTATATTCTTGTATATAGGAGCAGTATTATAGTAGTTATATTCTTGTATATAGGAGCAGTATTATAGTAGTTATATTCTTGTACATAGGGGCAGTATTATAGTAGTTATATTCTTGTACATAGGGGGCAGTATTATAGTAGTTATATTCTTGTACATAGGGGCAGTATTATAGTAGTTATATTCTCGTATATAGGGGGCAGTATTATAGTAGTTATATTCTCATACATAGGGGGCAGTATTATAGTAGTTCTCTTCTTGTACATAGGGGCAGTATTATAGTAGTTATATTCTTGTACATAGAGGGCAGTATTATAGTAGTTATATTCTTGTACATAGGAGCAGTATTATAGTAGTTATATTCTTGTACATAGGGGCAGTATTATAGTAGTTATATTCTTGTACATAGGAGCAGTATTATAGTAGTTATATTCTTGTACATAGGGGGCAGTAATATAGTAGTTATATTCTTGCACATAGGGGGCAGTATTATAGTAGTTATATTCTTGTACATAGGGGGCAGTATTATAGTAGTAATATTCTTGTACATAGGGGCAGTATTATAGTAGTAATATTCTTGTACATAGGGGGCAGTATTATAGTAGTTATATTCTTGTACACAGGGAGCAGTATTATAGTAGTTATATTCTTGTACACAGGAGCAGTATTATAGTAGTTATATTCTTGTACATAGGGAGCAGTATTATAGTAGTTATATTCTTATACATAGGGGGCAGTATTATAGTAGTTATATTCTTGTACATAGGGGACAGTATTATAGTAGTTATATTCTTGTACATAGGGGCAGTATTATAGTAGTCATATTCTTGTACATAGGGGCAGTATTATAGTAGTTATATTCTTGTACATAGGAGCAGTATTATAGTAGTTATATTCTTGTACATAGGGGCAGTATTATAGTAGTTATATTCTTGTACATAGGAGCAGTATTATAGTAGTTATATTCTTGTACATAGGGGGCAGTATTATAGTAGTTATATTCTTGTACATAGGGGGCAGTATTATAGTAGTTATATTCTTGTACATAGGAGCAGTATTATAGTAGTTATATTCTTGTACATAGGGGCAGTATTATAGTAGATATATTCTTGTACATAGGAGCAGTATTATAGTAGTTATATTCTTGTACATAGGAGCAGTATTATAGTAGTTATATTCTTGTACATAGGGGGCAGTATTATAGTAGTTATATTCTTGTACATAGGAGCAGTATTATAGTAGTTATATTCTTGTACATAGGGGGCAGTATTATAGTAGTTATATTCTTGTACATAGGGGCAGTATTATAGTAGTTATATTCTTGTACATAGGAGCAGTATTATAGTAGTTATATTCTTGTACATAGGGGGCAGTATTATAGTAGTTATATTCTTGTACATAGGGGGCAGTATTATAATAGTTATATTCTTGTACATAGGAGCAGTATTATAGTAGTTATATTCTTGTACATAGGGGGCAGTATTATAGTAGTTATATTCTTGTACATAGAGGCAGTATTATAGTAGTTATATTCTTGTACATAGGGGTAGTATTATAGTAGTCATATTCTTGTACATAGGGGCAGTATTATAGTAGTCATATTCTTGTACATAGGGGCAGTATTATAGTAGTCATATTCTTGTACATAGGAGCAGTATTATAGTACTTATATTCTTGTACATAGGGAGCAGTATTATAGTAGTTATATTCTTGTACATAGGGGCAGTATTATAGTAGTTATATTCTTGTACATAGGGGCAGTATTATAGTAGATATATTCTTGTACATAGGAGCAGTATTATAGTAGTTATATTCTTGTACATAGGGGGCAGTATTATAGTAGTAATATTCTTGTACATAGGGGCAGTATTATAGTAGTAATATTCTTGTACATAGGGGCAGTATTATAGTAGTTATATTCTTGTACACAGGGAGCAGTATTATAGTAGTTATATTCTTGTACACAGGAGCAGTATTATAGTAGTTATATTCTTGTACATAGGGAGCAGTATTATAGTAGTTATATTCTTGTACATAGGGGACAGTATTATAGTAGTTATATTCTTGTACATAGGGGCAGTATTATAGTAGTCATATTCTTGTACATAGGGGCAGTATTATAGTAGTTATATTCTTGTACATAGGGGCAGTATTATAGTAGTCATATTCTTGTACATAGGGGCAGTATTATAGCAGTTATGTTCTTGTACATAGGGGCAGTATTATAGTAGTTATATTCTTGTACATAGGAGCAGTATTATAGTAGTTATATTCTTGTACATAGGGGCAGTATTATAGTAGTTATATTCTTGTACATAGGAGCAGTATTATAGTAGTTATATTCTTGTACATAGGGGGCAGTATTATAGTAGTTATATTCTTGTACATAGGGGGCAGTATTATAGTAGTTATATTCTTGTACATAGGAGCAGTATTATAGTAGTTATATTCTTGTACATAGGGGCAGTATTATAGTAGATATATTCTTGTACATAGGAGCAGTATTATAGTAGTTATATTCTTGTACATAGGAGCAGTATTATAGTAGTTATATTCTTGTACATAGGGGGCAGTATTATAGTAGTTATATTCTTGTACATAGGAGCAGTATTATAGTAGTTATATTCTTGTACATAGGGGGCAGTATTATAGTAGTTATATTCTTGTACATAGGGGGCAGTATTATAATAGTTATATTCTTGTACATAGGAGCAGTATTATAGTAGTTATATTCTTGTACATAGGGGCAGTATTATAGTAGTTATATTCTTGTACATAGGGGTAGTATTATAGTAGTCATATTCTTGTACATAGGGGCAGTATTATAGTAGTCATATTCTTGTACATAGGGGCAGTATTATAGTAGTCATATTCTTGTACATAGGAGCAGTATTATAGTAGTTATATTCTTGTACATAGGGAGCAGTATTATAGTAGTTATATTCTTGTACATAGGGGCAGTATTATAGTAGTTATATTCTTGTACATAGGGGCAGTATTATAGTAGATATATTCTTGTACATAGGAGCAGTATTATAGTAGTTATATTCTTGTACATAGGGGGCAGTATTATAGTAGTAATATTCTTGTACATAGGGGCAGTATTATAGTAGTAATATTCTTGTACATAGGGGCAGTATTATAGTAGTTATATTCTTGTATATAGGAGCAGTATTATAGTAGTTATATTCTTGTATATAGGAGCAGTATTATAGTAGTTATATTCTTGTATATAGGAGCAGTATTATAGTAGTTATATTCCTGTACATAGGGGCAGTATTATAGTAGTTATATTCTTGTACATAGGGGGCAGTATTATAGTAGTTATATTCTTGTACATAGGGGCAGTATTATAGTAGTTATATTCTTGTACATAGGGGGCAGTATTATAGTAGTTATATTCTCATACATAGGGGGCAGTATTATAGTAGTTCTCTTCTTGTACATAGGGGCAGTATTATAGTAGTTATATTCTTGTACATAGAGGGCAGTACTATAGTAGTTATATTCTTGTACATAGGAGCAGTATTATAGTAGTTATATTCTTGTACATAGGGGCAGTATTATAGTAGTTATATTCTTGTACATAGGAGCAGTATTATAGTAGTTATATTCTTGTACATAGGGGGCAGTATTATAGTAGTTATATTCTTGCACATAGGGGGCAGTATTATAGTAGTTATATTCTTGTACATAGGGGGCAGTATTATAGTAGTAATATTCTTGTACATAGGGGCAGTATTATAGTAGTAATATTCTTGTACATAGGGGGCAGTATTATAGTAGTTATATTCTTGTACACAGGGAGCAGTATTATAGTAGTTATATTCTTGTACACAGGAGCAGTATTATAGTAGTTATATTCTTGTACATAGGGAGCAGTATTATAGTAGTTATATTCTTATACATAGGGGGCAGTATTATAGTAGTTATATTCTTGTACATAGGGGACAGTATTATAGTAGTTATATTCTTGTACATAGGGGCAGTATTATAGTAGTCATATTCTTGTACATAGGGGCAGTATTATAGTAGTTATATTCTTGTACATAGGAGCAGTATTATAGTAGTTATATTCTTGTACATAGGGGCAGTATTATAGTAGTTATATTCTTGTACATAGGAGCAGTATTATAGTAGTTATATTCTTGTACATAGGGGGCAGTATTATAGTAGTTATATTCTTGTACATAGGGGGCAGTATTATAGTAGTTATATTCTTGTACATAGGAGCAGTATTATAGTAGTTATATTCTTGTACATAGGGGCAGTATTATAGTAGATATATTCTTGTACATAGGAGCAGTATTATAGTAGTTATATTCTTGTACATAGGAGCAGTATTATAGTAGTTATATTCTTGTACATAGGGGGCAGTATTATAGTAGTTATATTCTTGTACATAGGGGCAGTATTATAGTAGTTATATTCTTGTACATAGGGGCAGTATTATAGTAGATATATTCTTGTACATAGGAGCAGTATTATAGTAGTAATATTCTTGTACATAGGGGCAGTATTATAGTAGTTATATTCTTGTATATAGGAGCAGTATTATAGTAGTTATATTCTTGTATATAGGAGCAGTATTATAGTAGTTATATTCTTGTATATAGGAGCAGTATTATAGTAGTTATATTCTTGTACATAGGGGCAGTATTATAGTAGTTATATTCTTGTACATAGGGGGCAGTATTATAGTAGTTATATTCTCGTACATAGGGGCAGTATTATAGTAGTTATATTCTCGTACATAGGGGGCAGTATTATAGTAGTTATATTCTCATACATAGGGGGCAGTATTATAGTAGTTCTCTTCTTGTACATAGGGGCAGTATTATAGTAGTTATATTCTTGTACATAGAGGGCAGTATTATAGTAGTTATATTCTTGTACATAGGAGCAGTATTATAGTAGTTATATTCTTGTACATAGGGGCAGTATTATAGTAGTTATATTCTTGTACATAGGAGCAGTATTATAGTAGTTATATTCTTGTACATAGGGGGCAGTATTATAGTAGTTATATTCTTGCACATAGGGGGCAGTATTATAGTAGTTATATTCTTGTACATAGGGGGCAGTATTATAGTAGTAATATTCTTGTACATAGGGGCAGTATTATAGTAGTAATATTCTTGTACATAGGGGGCAGTATTATAGTAGTTATATTCTTGTACACAGGGAGCAGCATTATAGTAGTTATATTCTTGTACACAGGAGCAGTATTATAGTAGTTATATTCTTGTACATAGGGAGCAGTATTATAGTAGTTATATTCTTATACATAGGGGGCAGTATTATAGTAGTTATATTCTTGTACATAGGGGACAGTATTATAGTAGTCATATTCTTGTACATAGGGGCAGTATTATAGTAGTCATATTCTTGTACATAGGGGCAGTATTATAGTAGTTATATTCTTGTACATAGGAGCAGTATTATAGTAGTTCTATTCTTGTACATAGGGGCAGTATTATAGTAGTTATATTCTTGTACATAGGAGCAGTATTATAGTAGTTATATTCTTGTACATAGGGGGCAGTATTATAGTAGTTATATTCTTGTACATAGGGGGCAGTATTATAGTAGTTATATTCTTGTACATAGGAGCAGTATTATAGTAGTTATATTCTTGTACATAGGGGCAGTATTATAGTAGTTATATTCTTGTACATAGGAGCAGTATTATAGTAGTTATATTCTTGTACATAGGGGGCAGTATTATAGTAGTTATATTCTTGTACATAGGAGCAGTATTATAGTAGTTATATTCTTGTACATAGGGGGCAGTATTATAGTAGTTATATTCTTGTACATAGGGGGCAGTATTATAATAGTTATATTCTTGTACATAGGAGCAGTATTATAGTAGTTATATTCTTGTACATAGGGGGCAGTATTATAGTAGTTATATTCTTGTACATAGAGGCAGTATTATAGTAGTTATATTCTTGTACATAGGGGTAGTATTATAGTAGTCATATTCTTGTACATAGGGGCAGTATTATAGTAGTCAT
Organism: Phyllobates terribilis; assembly: GCF_046119375.1. Lineage (NCBI taxonomy): Eukaryota > Metazoa > Chordata > Amphibia > Anura > Dendrobatidae > Phyllobates > Phyllobates terribilis. Next base: position 175,965,308 of record NW_027362770.1, read on the forward strand.
ATTCTTGTACATAGGGGCAGTATTATAGTAGTCATATTCTTGTACATAGGAGCAGTATTATAGTAGTTATATTCTTGTACATAGGGAGCAGTATTATAGTAGTTATATTCTTGTACATAGGGGCAGTATTATAGTAGTTATATTCTTGTACATAGGGGCAGTATTATAGTAGATATATTCTTGTACATAGGAGCAGTATTATAGTAGTTATATTCTTGTACATAGGGGGCAGTATTATAGTAGTAATATTCTTGTACATAGGGGGCAGTATTATAGTAGTTATATTCTTGTACACAGGGAGCAGTATTATAGTAGTTATATTCTTGTACACAGGAGCAGTATTATAGTAGTTATATTCTTGTACATAGGGAGCAGTATTATAGTAGTTATATTCTTGTACATAGGGGCAGTATTATAGTAGTTATATTCTTGTACATAGGGAGCAGTATTATAGTAGTTATATTCTTGTACATAGGGGCAGTATTATAGTAGTTATATTCTTATACATAGGGGGCAGTATTATAGTAGTTATATTCTTGTACATAGGGGCAGTATTATAGTAGTTATATTCTTATACATAGGGGGCAGTATTATAGTAGTTATATTCTTGTACATAGGGGACAGTATTATAGTAGTTATATTCTTGTACATAGGGGCAGTATTATAGTAGTCATATTCTTGTACATAGGGGGCAGTATTATAGTAGTTATATTCTTGTACATAGGGGCAGTATTATAGTAGTTATATTCTTGTACATAGGAGTATTATAGTAGTTATATTCTTGTACATAGGGGGCAGTATTATAGTAGTTATATTCTTGTACATAGGGGGCAGTATTATAGTAGTTATATTCTTGTACATAGGGGGCAGTATTATAGTAGTTATATTCTTGTACATAGGGGCAGTATTATAGTAGATATATTCTTGTACATAGGAGCAGTATTATAGTAGTTATATTCTTGTACATAGGAGCAGTATTATAGTAGTTATATTCTTGTACATAGGGGGCAGTATTATAGTAGTTATATTCTTGTACATAGGGGGCAGTATTATAGTAGTTATATTCTTGTACATAGGGGCAGTATTATAGTAGTTATATTCTTGTACATAGGGGCAGTATTATAGTAGTTATATTCTTGTACATAGGGGCAGTATTATAGTAGTTATATTCTTGTACATAGGGGGCAGTATTATAGTAGTTATATTCTTGTACATAGGGGCAGTATTATAGTAGTTATATTCTTGTACATAGGGGGCAGTATTATAGTAGTTATATTCTTGTACATAGGAGCAGTATTATAGTAGTTATATTCTTGTACATAGGGGGCAGTATTATAGTAGTTATATTCTTGTACATAGGGGGCAGTATTATAGTAGTTATATTCTTGTACATAGGGGGCAGTATTATAGTAGTTATATTCTTGTACATAGGGGCAGTATTATAGTAGTTATATTCTTGTACATAGGGGGCAGTATTATAGTAGTTATATTCTTGTACATAGGAGCAGTATTATAGTAGTTATATTCTTGTACATAGGGGGCAGTATTATAGTAGTAATATTCTTGTACATAGGGGCAGTATTATAGTAGTAATATTCTTGTACATAGGGGCAGTATTATAGTAGTTATATTCTTGTACACAGGGAGCAGTATTATAGTAGTTATATTCTTGTACACAGGAGCAGTATTATAGTAGTTATATTCTTGTACATAGGGAGCAGTATTATAGTAGTTATATTCTTGTACATAGGGGCAGTATTATAGTAGTTATATTCTTGTACATAGGGAGCAGTATCATAGTAGTTATATTCTTGTACATAGGGGCAGTATTATAGTAGTCATATTCTTGTACATAGGGGCAGTATTATAGTAGTCATATTCTTGTACATAGGAGCAGTATTATAGTAGTTATATTCTTGTACATAGGGAGCAGTATTATAGTAGTTATATTCTTGTACATAGGGGCAGTATTATAGTAGATATATTCTTGTACATAGGAGCAGTATTATAGTAGTTATATTCTTGTACATAGGAGCAGTATTATAGTAGTTATATTCTTGTACATAGGGGGCAGTATTATAGTAGTTATATTCTTGTACATAGGGGGCAGTATTATAGTAGTTATATTCTTGTACATAGGAGCAGTATTATAGTAGCTATATTCTTGTACATAGGGGCAGTATTATAGTAGATATATTCTTGTACATAGGGGCAGTATTATAGTAGATATATTCTTGTACATAGGAGCAGTATTATAGTAGTCATATTCTTGTACATAGGGGGCAGTATTATAGTAGTTATATTCTTGTACATAGGGGGCAGTATTATAGTAGTTATATTCTTGTACATAGGGGGCAGTATTATAGTAGGTATATTCTTGTACATAGGGGGCAGTATTATAGTAGGTATATTCTTGTACATAGGGGGCAGTATTATAGTAGTTATATTCTTGTACATAGGGGGCAGTATTATAGTAGTTATATTCTTGTACATAGGAGTAGTATTATAGTAGTTATATTCTTGTACATAGGGGGCAGTATTATAGTAGTAATATTCTTGTACATAGGGGCAGTATTATAGTAGTTATATTCTTGTACACAGGGAGCAGTATTATAGTAGTTATATTCTTGTACATAGGAGCAGTATTATAGTAGTTATATTCTTGTACATAGGGGGCAGTATTATAGTAGTTATATTCTTGTACATAGGGGGCAGTATTATAGTAGTTATATTCTTGTACATAGGAGCAGTATTATAGTAGCTATATTCTTGTACATAGGGGCAGTATTATAGTAGATATATTCTTGTACATAGGGGCAGTATTATAGTAGATATATTCTTGTACATAGGAGCAGTATTATAGTAGTCATATTCTTGTACATAGGGGGCAGTATTATAGTAGTTATATTCTTGTACATAGGGGGCAGTATTATAGTAGTTATATTCTTGTACATAGGGGGCAGTATTATAGTAGTTATATTCTTGTACATAGGGGGCAGTATTATAGTAGGTATATTCTTGTACATAGGGGGCAGTATTATAGTAGTTATATTCTTGTACATAGGGGGCAGTATTATAGTAGTTATATTCTTGTACATAGGAGTAGTATTATAGTAGTTATATTCTTGTACATAGGGGGCAGTATTATAGTAGTAATATTCTTGTACATAGGGGCAGTATTATAGTAGTTATATTCTTGTACACAGGGAGCAGTATTATAGTAGTTATATTCTTGTACACAGGAGCAGTATTATAGTAGTTATATTCTTATACATAGGGGGCAGTATTATAGTAGTTATATTCTTATACATAGGGGGCAGTATTATAGTAGTTATATTCTTGTACATAGGGAGCAGTATTATAGTAGTTATATTCTTGTACATAGGGGCAGTATTATAGTAGTTATATTCTTATACATAGGGGGCAGTATTATAGTAGTTATATTCTTGTACATAGGGGACAGTATTATAGTAGTCATATTCTTGTACATAGGGGCAGTATTATAGTAGTTATATTCTTGTACATAGGAGCAGTATTATAGTAGTTATATTCTTGTACATAGGGGCAGTATTATAGTAGTTATATTCTTATACATAGGGGGCAGTATTATAGTAGTTATATTCTTGTACATAGGGGACAGTATTATAGTAGTCATATTCTTGTACATAGGGGCAGTATTATAGTAGTTATATTCTTGTACATAGGAGCAGTATTATAGTAGTTATATTCTTGTACATAGGGGCAGTATTATAGTAGTTATATTCTTGTACATAGGGGCAGTATTATAGTAGTCATATTCTTGTACATAGGAGCAGTATTATAGTAGTTATATTCTTGTACATAGGAGCAGTATTATAGTAGTTATATTCTTGTACATAGGGGGCAGTATTATAGTAGTTATATTCTTGTACATAGGGGGCAGTATTATAGTAGTTATATTCTTGTACATAGGGGTAGTATTATAGTAGTTATATTCTTGTACATAGGGGTAGTATTATAGTAGTCATATTCTTGTACATAGGGGCAGTATTATAGTAGTCATATTCTTGTACATAGGGGCAGTATTATAGTAGTTATATTCTTGTACATAGGAGCAGTATTATAGTAGTTATATTCTTGTACATAGGGGCAGTATTATAGTAGTTATATTCTTGTACATAGGAGCAGTATTATAGTAGTTATATTCTTGTACATAGGGGCAGTATTATAGTAGTTATATTCTTGTACATAGGAGCAGTATTATAGTAGTTATATTCTTGTACATAGGGGCAGTATTATAGTAGTTATATTCTTGTACATAGGAGCAGTATTATAGTAGTTATATTCTTGTACATAGGAGCAGTATTATAGTAGTTATATTCTTGTACGTAGGGGCAGTATTATAGTAGTTATATTCTTGTACATAGAGGCAGTATTATAGTAGTTAGATTCTTGTACATAGGGGGCAGTATTATAGTAGTTATATCCTTGTACATAGGGGGCAGTATTATAGTAGTTATATTCTTGTACATAGGGGGCAGTATTATAGTAGTTATATTCTTGTACATAGGAGCAGTATTATAGTAGTTATATTCTTGTACATAGGGGGCAGTATTATAGTAGTTATATTCTTGTACATAGGAGCAGTATTATAGTCGTTATATTCTTGTACATAGGAGCAGTATTATAGTCGTTATATTCTTGTACATAGGGGGCAGTATTATAGTAGTTCTATTCTTGTACATAGGAGCAGTATTATAGTAGTTATATTCTTGTACATAGGGGCAGTATTATAGTAGTTATATTCTTGTACATAGGAGCAGTATTATAGTAGTTATATTCTTGTACATAGGAGCAGTATTATAGTAGTTATATTCTTGTACATAGGAGCAGTATTATAGTAGTTATATTCTTGTACATAGGGGCAATATTATAGTAGTTATATTCTTGTACATAGGAGCAGTATTATAGTAGTTATATTCTTGTACATAGGGGCAGTATTATAGTAGTTATATTCTTGTACATAGGAGCAGTATTATAGTAGTTATATTCTTGTACATAGGAGCAGTATTATAGTAGTTATATTCTTGTACATAGGAGCAGTATTATAGTAGTTATATTCTTGTACATAGGGGCAGTATTATAGTAGTTAGATTCTTGTACATAGGGGGCAGTATTATTGTAGTTATATTCCTGTCTATAGAGGGCAGTATTATTGCAGTTGTATTCCTGTCTATAGAGGGCAGTATTATTGTAGCTGTATTCCTGTCTATAGAGGGCAGTATTATTGTAGTTGTATTCCTGTCTATAGAGGGCAGTATTATTGTAGTTATATTCCTGTCTATAGAGGGCAGTATTATTGTAGTTATATTCCTGTCTATAGAGGGCAGTATTATTGTAGTTATATTCCTGTCTATAGAGGGCAGTATTATTGTAGTTATATTCCTGTCTATAGAGGGCAGTATTATTGTAGTTATATTCCTGTCTATAGAGGGCAGTATTATTGTAGTTATATTCCTGTCTATAGAGGGCAGTATTATTGTAGTTATATGCCTGTCTATAGAGGGCAGTATTATTGCAGCTATATTCCTGTCTATAGAGGGCAGTATTTTGTACTCAATCTTATGTAATGTAAATAATCTTATATTGTAAAATGTCTTTTCCAGGAACGTCTTCCACATCAGTGATTTCTCGCAGACGCAGCTTGTGGCTTCTGATGCGGTGACCTCACCTAGGACGTGTATGTGCGGAGTCTGTACATTTCCCTAGAGCTGGAGCGTGAGATTGGGGTCACCTCCGGGTAGTGAATGAGGTAACCTGCTAAAGTCGACCTGGTTCCAGGTTGTGAGTGTTTGCAGTGGACGAGCTGCGTGTTGTTACTGAACTCATCATCCCCACAGATCGACATGACTCAGACTTCCCAGAACGTGTGCTCGCCTCCGAGCGCCGAGCACCGGCCGGTGGTCCCCGCAGGCGCGGCACGCTTACCTCAGTTTGGTCGGGGTCACAATAATCTAATAGAGCATCGCAGAAATGGTAACCCAGCGACTCCAGGTCCTTTGTGCTGAAATGAGTCCCGCGTCGTTTACCTGTGATTAAAGGGGAAAGTACAGAGCCAAATTAAAGGGTAAGTTTAAGGGATGCTTTAATATAGGCATATGGAATAAGCCTGAAAAATTCTTGCTTTCCTGCTGTCACCACTAGGGGGCGGATATGTTGCTCATATTTAGGTGCTGTATGCATCCTGTCACGGTGACCATAGCCCCTAATCATGCCACACGGATCATGTTTACACTGCTGGGCAGCTCACAGTGGGCGGAGCTGCCGTGTGATTGACAGTTGTCTCCCGCGGCACCTGGTATGTCATATCCTTTCTAGATCACTGTCAGGGCATGCTGGGAGATGGTAAACACTTGGTTTACAATTGATAATAAGCCGGCTAAGCTTACCCATTGATGACCCACAGAATGTGGCTTCCAGGGTATAGCTGTTACGAATGCCCATTTTCCACATGACCACGCGTCCCGTCCCTTCCTTATTCCTCTGGACCTTGAACTTGCAGGCTGAAAATGAGAACTGAATGGGACATCGGTAAGGACATGAATAAAACATGGCTTTCTATATAATGAGATTGTATGGGGGGGGGGGGGGGTGTTCATGAGCGGAGGTTGGGCAAAAATACAATAAAAGTGGGAAAATTAGACAATAGAAGCTCTAGAGAATTTTAAATGGTAAAATTCTGGCCACCACTAGGGGGAGATGATGTACAACGATTTATACAGCTCTCATCTGTCTTCAGTAAGCTCCTCAGCTCCCTCTAGTGGTGGCTGAGGGCAAATTGAATTCTACCTATGACTGTGTAAAAGGAAAGGTTCATGACGGGGGGGGGGGGGTTTGCTGTTTTTGATCAGCCATGTTTTGGCATGTCGATCATTGATTACCTTGTCGGGGGAAAGCTTGCTGAGCATTAATGGGAAGATGCGCTCACACAAGTGACTTTCGCTGCCATTCTGGGCACCTCCGCCTTTACAGCCATACATAAAGACATTCTGCTTCCTGCTGTGTCCGTGCAGATCACAATACAGCAAGATCTCCCGCTCATCCATCACCCTGAGAAAGAGAGGACAGGATCCAAGTCACTGAGAGGAGGGCGCCATCTACAGGACATCCCTCCAGAAAGGCATTGCTATCAATAGTTATTATAGTATATAGCAGTTATATTCTTGTACATAGGGGGCAGTATTATAGTAGTCATATTCTTGTACATAGGGGCAGTATTATAGTAGTTATATTCGTGTACACAGGGGGCAGTATTATAGTAGTTATATTCTTGTACATAGGGGCAGTATTATAGTAGTTATATTCGTGTGCATAGGGGGCAGTATTATAGTAGTTATATTCTTGTACATAGGGGCAGTATTATAGTAGTTATATTCTTGTACATAGGGGGCAGTATTATAGTAGTTATATTCTTGTACATAGAGGGCAGTATTATAGTAGTTATATTCTGATACATAGGGGGCAGTATTATAGTAGTTATATTCTTGTACATAGGCGCAGTATTATAGTAGTTATATTCTTGTACATAGGGGGCAGTATTATAGTAGTTATATTCTTGTACATAGGGAGCAGTATTATAGTAGTCATATTCTTGTACATAGGGAGCAGTATTATAGTAGTTATATTCTTGTACATAGGAGCAGTATTATAGTAGTTATATTCTTGTACATAGGGGCAGTATTATAGTAGTTATATTCTTGTACATAGGAGCAGTATTATAGTAGTTATATTCTGTACATAGGGGGCAGTATTATAGTAGTTATATTCTTGTACATAGGGGGCAGTATTATAGTAGTTATATTCTTGTACATAGGGAGCAGTATTATAGTAGTCATTCTTGTACATAGGGGGCAGTATTATAGTAGTTATATTCTTGTACATAGGAGCAGTATTATAGTAGTTATATTCTTGTACATAGGGGCAGTATTATAGTAGTTATATTCTTGTACATAGGAGCAGTATTATAGTAGTTATATTCTTGTACATAGGGGCAGTATTATAGTAGTAATATTCTTGTATATAGGGGCAGTATTATAGTAGTTATATTCCTGTACATAGGGGGCAGTATTATAGTAGTTATTCTCTTGTACATTGGAGCAGTATTATAGTAGTTATATTCTTGTACATAGGGGCAGTATTATAGTAGTTATATTCTTGTACATAGGAGCAGTATTATAGTAGTTATATTCTTGTACATTGGAGCAGTATTATAGTAGTTATATTCTTGTACATTGGAGCAGTATTATAGTAGTTATATTCTTGTACATAGGAGCAGTATTATAGTAGTTATATTCTTGAACATAGGGGCAGTATTATAGTAGTTATATTCTTGTACATAGGGGGCAGTATTATAGTAGTTATATTCTTGTACATAGGAGCAGTATTATAGTAGTTATATTCTTGTACATAGGGGGCAGTATTATAGTAGTTATATTCTTGTACATAGGAGCAGTATTATAGTAGTTATATTCTTGTACATAGGGGCAGTATTATAGTAGTTATATTCTTGTACATAGGGGGCAGTATTATAGTAGTTATATTCTTGTACATAGGGGGCAGTATTATAGTAGTTATATTCTTGTACATAGGAGCAGTATTATAGTAGTTATATTCTTGTACATAGGGGCAGTATTATAGTAGTAATATTCTTGTATATAGGGGCAGTATTATAGTAGTTATATTCTTGTACATAGGGGGCAGTATTATAGTAGTTATATTCTTGTACATAGGGGGCAATATTATAGTAGTTATATTCTTGTACATAGGGGGCAGTATTATAGTAGTTATATTCTTGTACATAGGGGGCAGTATTATAGTAGTTATATTCTTGTACATAGGGGGCAGTATTATAGTAGTTATATTCTTGTACATAGGGGCAGTATTATAGTAGCTATATTCCTGTACATAGGGGACAGTATTATAGTAGTTATATTCCTGTACATAGGGGGCAGTATTATAATAGTTATATCCTTGTACATAGTTACATTCTTCTACACTCGGTAGACTCCGTTCCTTTTTCATGTGCGACAATAATCTAATTGACCAGTAGAGGGCAGATGTACACAGCACGGAGCAGGCACAATGCACACATTATATAGCGGGAATGGCTTTTTCTCTTTATGTGGCGACATTATCGGATGGAATAAGCTTTGCAGTGATAAGTTCAGAGCTGACTCCAGCATGACTGGCAGCAGCAGACAGACCATTATTGGTAATCAGCTCCACAATGAGAGCTTTAGGCCGGTGAAGTGGAAGGTACGTGGGCAGAGATGGAGTCTTTGTGTTGTCAGCGGGAGTTATTATTATTGTAATAATGATTCTTATCTCTTTTATATTATGCATAAAATTTCAAGAAAAAAAAAAGTCTGACATCTGCACGGATGGAAAGAAAATGACAATGTGACTGACTGAGCAAATTGCGGGTAGTGATGCCTCGGAGTGCGCTGCCGAGAGAAAGTGAGGAACCGTGTGCTGCCGACACGCTACATGGACACGACAGCTTGAGAACGATACAAAGCCGGAGACCATGTCATTTATCCCAAATGTGAATTGTTAGTTAAACTATATCTGGCCTTATTATCTCTGTATAGCGGTATTGTTTGATTTTCACATGGTGTTGTTGTTTGTACTTTTTATGGCAATATTATTGGATCTTTGCATCTGTAGTATTAGTCATCTGTATATACAAATATTTCAGCTTGGTATGGCGGTATTATTTAGGTTCTACATGATGATATTATGGTAGCATTACTTCAGTTTTTGTTTTATGGTATTATTTGGACTTTGTATGGGGGATACAGTATTATTTGTAAAGTGGTATCATTAGTTGCTCTTTGCACAGCGGTATTACTTGGACTCGGTATGGCAATATTTGATTTTTTGCATGTAGGACCTGGTTGAACTATATATAGCGACATTAACTGATCTTCGCGTGGCGGTATTATTTAGACTGTATGAGGATATCATTTGACGTGTTATATGGCGATAATATTTGTCATCTATATATTGAAATATGTAAGTATTTCAGTTTTGCATGACAATATTGTATAGGCTGTGCATATTTTTCTACAGCCATATGGCAGTATTATTTCAGTTTTGTATAATGGCATTATTCGGACTTTGTATGAAGATATATTTTGACCTTTCTCAAGTGGTATTATTTGGATTCTCTATGCCAATCTTAGTATTATTTGAGCTTTGCGTGACATTTGGACACTGTATAGTGGCATTAATTAGGCTCTATATTGCAGTCTTATCTGAACGCTGTTTGGTGGTATTTGGCTTCTGTTTGGTAGTGATATTTGAGCTTTGTGTGGTAGTATTATTTAGTGTTCATATGGGGGTATTCTTTGAATACTGTATGGTAGTACTGCTTGTTCAATAAATAATACTATTTGGTCTCTGATAACTCTATTTAGGCTCTATATTGTGGTAGTATTTGGACACTATATGGCGGTATTATGTAAGCACTATGTAATGGACAGCATTGCTGATTGCAGATGATCCTAGTGGCTAATTAGGTCTTTGGGGACGCTAAAACAAGTTGTCCAAGGTAGCTTTAAATGGCTCAGCCATGAGGATAGGCTGGAAAAACATGTGTCTTTTGGAAAAGTCCCATTCTGTGGCACTGTGTATTTTGGGTCTTGCTCATAACATTTTTCTGCGGCACATATGTACTTTAAGGCACGAGCGACACGGATGGGAGTGAGCGATGCAAGACGGATGGGCGCGAGTGATGCGGATGGGCGTGAGCGATGCAAGACGGATGGGCGCGAGTGATGCGGATGGGCGTGAGCGATGTAAGACGGATGGGTGCGAGCGATGCAAGACGGATGGGCGTGAGCGATGCCAGACGGATGGGCACAAGGGATGAGAAACAGAGAGTAGCGAGTGATGCTAGTCGGATGGATGAGAGCGATGCGAGACGGACGGATGCGAGACGGACGGATGCGAGACGGACGCAAGCGATGCGGACGGACAAGAGTGTTGAGACACGCGTGGACGCGAGCGTTGCGAGACGGATGGGTGCGAGCGATGAGAGACGAATGGGCACAAGCGATGTAAGACGGAGGGCAGTGAGCGATGCGAGACGCACAGATGTGAGATGGACAGAGGTGAGCGATGCGAGCGTTGAAACACGGATGGACGCAAGCGTAAAAAGACGGATGGGAGCGAGCAATGATAGACGGTAGGGTGCGAGCGATGAGAGACACGAGACGGACGCGAAAGTTGCAAGAGATAGACGCGAGCGTTGCGAGATAGATGGACGGGAGCGTTGTGGGATAGATGGACACGAGCGATGCGAGACAGATAAACACAACCAATGCGAGATGCATAGACAGGAGCGACGCGGGCTGGATAGACACGAGTGACGCGAGACGGATACACACGAGCGACGCGAGAAGATGGATAGAGGCGAGACACGTGTGACGGATAGACACAAGCGACGGGAGCCAGATAGACGCAAGATGGATAGACGCAAGACGTGAGCAACGCGAGACAAACAGACGTAAGACGGATAGATGCGAGCGATGCAAGATAGATATTAAATAGATATAAGATAGGTAGAGAGATATTTATGAGAAAGATACATATTAAATAGATATGAGAGAAATGGATGGTTAGAAAGCTATGACATAACTATATTTTATCTATCAGATAGACATGAAAAATAGAAAATAGCTGGTTAGAGTTATAGGAGACAGACAAGAAAATAGAGAAATATTGGATATAAAGACTGACACATGGAGAGGAATAAAACAGATGATCTGACACAGATAATAGATAGGAAATCGATATGAAACAGACGATCACAGACAGCCCACCCCTCTTACCGTCTGATCATATTTCGGGTGAACCATATAGATGGGAATGAGTCTTTCAGTCTGGACTTATAATTACGGTTCAGATCCCGTCCGGAAAGAGAGCAGCGATAGTTCCCCACAATCACCCCGTCCGGGTTTAACATGGGCACCACCTTAAAGACATAGGTGTCTCTCAGCAGCTGGGCATCACTCCTAGAGCTTAATATGTAGTCCAGGAACCCTTTCATCATCCAGGAGCTGTTGGTCTCCCCTGGGTGGACGCGGGCTGTCAGGATCACGGCTTTCTTCTTCTTGCGTTCCTCGGTGGTCAGGGAAGGGTTGGTGATAGTCAGTATGTACACAATGTTACCGGCCAAGGAGTGGCACAGGACCCGGATCTTGCAGTATCTGGAGCGGTCTGGGTCGTTGGCTACCCCCGACAGGTAATCTTGGAGGTTGGAGTAAGTATATGGGTAGCAGTGGGCAAAGTAACAGGTGTCTCTGCTGTGAGGGAACCTGAAGGTCCAGGACAGGGAGTAGTGGGCCTGTCCTTCTCCAGTCCAAATGTTCTTGTAATACTTGATCTCATCCCCAATCCTCTTCCATCCAATGTGATGGGCGTTGGCGTCCATCTCGGAGTACATGAGGGGGCGCATGCCGTGGCTGTACAGACTTGTGGGTTTCATTAAGTTTACGATGGTAAATCGGTAAGGGACGCCCACCCTTGTGTTCTTCACCTGGAAGTAGTACCATTGGGTGTGCCGGTCGGTGTACAGGTCACTGCGCAGGGTCAACTGGTAGTCATAGTCACCTCTGTAAGGAGACACAAGACCGGTCAGCTCGAGGGTCGCTGGTAGAGTCAGCTCGAGGGTCGCTGGTATAGTCAGCCCGAGGGTCGCTGGTATAGTCAGCCCGAGGGTCGCTGGTATAGTCAGCCCGAGGGTCACTGGTATAGTCAGCTCGAGGGTCGCTGGTATAGTCAGCTCGAGGGTCGCTGGTATAGTCAGCTCGAGGGTCGCTGGTATAGTCAGCCCGAGGGTCGCTGGTATAGTCAGCCCGAGGGTCGCTGGTATAGTCAGCCCGAGGGTCGCTGGTATAGTCAGCCGAGGGTCGCTGGTATAGTCAGCTCGAGGGTCGCTGGTATAGTCAGCTCGAGGGTCGCTGGTATAGTCAGCTCGAGGGTCGCTGGTATAATGGGCTATTCCCATTTTAGCAATGATGTCCTAACTTCTGATTCAATCAATAGACAGACCGCCATCGATATTGACAATGAAAGGAAGGTAGCGCCAATTTAGTGCTTCATCCCCTTTCCACCTTAGATTGCAGTCGGCAAAATCTTGACAATTATTCTTCCCATTTCCCTCATGTACATGCACGCTCATCTTATCAGAGAGATCACCTAAGCGACCGGCCACCTCTGCAGTCTAATCAGAAGTGGCCATTCTCCTTAGCAAGGAGTGCAGCGTTTGCAAGCTCGTTGCTACAGAGCTTGCAAGCACTGTCCTGAACGCCGGATACGACCAGTTTCAGTTCCTCTGCGCTCCTCCAAAGTTGCCTCTGCGTAAAGCATCGGAGAGCCCACTGTTTGGGCAAGCAGCACAATGATGCTGTCAATTAATCAGGTTCTTCCACAAACAAAGTACATTTTAATTAATAGATCTTGGAATAATAATAATAAGTTCCAAAATTGGATGTGTTAAAAAAAAATGTTCCTGTGCCGAAAAAATCTTATAACTGTGTAATGGCTGTGTCCACCCATGCAGAGCTGCTCCAGTTCATGGTTGACACATACCACAACTCCTGGCCGGGGTGGGGGTGGGGGGCACAAGTCACATATGATAAGCGAGTAAACAGATTAAACGTCAGGAGCTCGCAGCTACTATTTAACAAGGTAACACATTTCCCTGCCTGTTTTATCACAGGAGTGAGTGTTTCTGCCGTATCACCATTCCAGTCCATGGGCACATTTATAAGATTATCTCAGCACAGGAACATCTCAATCAGAAGCTCATCGTTCCTTGGAAAGCAGGTAACACATTTCACTGCCTGTTTTATCACAGGAGTGAGTGTTTCTGCCGTATCTCCAGTCCAGTCCATGGGCACATTTATAAGATTATCTCAGCCCAGGAACATCTCAATCAGAAGCTCATCGTTCCCAGGAAAGCAGGTAACACATTTCTCTGCCTGTTTTGTCACAGGAGTGAGTGTTTCTGAAGTATCTCCAGTCCAGTCCATGGGCACATTTATATGATTATCTCAGCCCAGGAACATCTCAATCAGAAGCTCATAGTTCCCTGGAAAGCAGGCAACACACTTCCCTGCCTGCTTTATCATAGGAGTGAGTGTGTCTCCAGTCCAGTCCATGGGCACATTTATAAGATTCACAAAAGAAAGGGTAGGACATCTCTTTAGGCACCAGTGTGCGTATTATACGGAACACCAAACCAGCAACTTGTTAGGACAATTTTGGTGGTGCAAGTGCTAACATAACAAATGGGTAATCATAAAGACAAGTAGAAAAGCAGCGCTCACCATGTTCTATATGGCTAAGAGTCCTTTATTTCAGACAAAATGGACATCCGATACAGCGGTGATTAAAAAAGCAGGGAGACATGTGGGGAGAGTTGGGTGGTGGACGACGGCCGTTTTGCGTCTTTACGATCCGTGATTGGACCTGTAGAAGCTTCGTAAGGAACTTGTTATTATTCCAAGATCTATTGATTAAAATGTAATTTATTCGTGAGAGAACCCCTCTAAGTCTGCTGTAGTGGGTGTCTGGGGGTGCTGCTCTGCAGGAGGAGGTCGAAACATCATTGCTATCATTATTTAGGGGGTCAGACCCCCACACCAATCATAAAGAGATGGCAGCACTTTACAAAAAGGAATACCCCTTTAATTTCTGACATAATGACCAGTTTTTAGCTCTTTTATGAAAACCAGATATTAAAGGGGCAGGGTATATAATAATTTACCTTTTAAAGAGCATTTCTAAAAATGTGCCAGGACTAAAGTGTCCCACTAAAACCCAAACCATAGAGCTTGCCAATCAGTTTTATTAGAGTCTTGAAAATAATGGTCGCCAACTTGTGGCTTTCCAGTAGTTGCAAAACTATAATTCCCAGCATTCCCTGCCCTTGGAAACAGCCAGAAAACCATAGAGCGGAGAGGAGTGATTGACACTTGTGTGCTTGTAACGTACTCCCTCCCGTCAGCAGGTTTCCATTCTCCCCTCCGAGTGGGCACTAAACATTATATGGATATCCTGAAACGTGTGCGCTCAGTGACAAGCGAGAGTGGTGTCAGCCTCCCGAGTGAAGACTAGGACTTATACTGTTA
The DNA here is from genome assembly GCF_046119375.1 of Phyllobates terribilis. Classification (NCBI taxonomy): domain Eukaryota; kingdom Metazoa; phylum Chordata; class Amphibia; order Anura; family Dendrobatidae; genus Phyllobates; species Phyllobates terribilis. The sequence goes on from NW_027362770.1 coordinate 175,980,487, forward strand.
TTATGCGCAGCTACTAACGAAATTTATGGCAATTTACTCTACATAAAGCAGACAGCGGCTGGGGAAAGGAAAAAAAAAAAAAAAAGCTTTCCCGCTGAGAAAATAAAAATGCTAATGCGTGTAATAGATTTCTGATACATGTGCGTGGCATTAACAGCCGTCAGTGACCGCGCTTGGCTAGACGCAGTTCTGTATTCAGGATAGTCGAAGACGACCCCCAGGTCGCTCGTCGCTGCTGTCACTGATCTGAAGTAAATGCACTTTGGTTTGTAGAAGTTTCTGAAAAGTTCTCAATTTGCATTTCCAGGGCCGGCCACAGGGTGGCGCTGCAGCACTTTGAATCATGCTCTTGTTTTGACGCTATACGGTTATTTCCATCTTTTTCGATAATCTGCTGCCAAATGAGGTGCATAGTCTGACTCTTAGGTGAGAATATGATCGCTCACTTTTCGGCAAAAAATATATATATATATATATATTTCTTTCTTTTTTTTAATCAAACTAGTTTTTATAAAAAAACAAAAGAAAACAAAAAAAACAAATTGAGTTACCTCCTAAAAATCTCTAAGCTCTCTCGATTCTGCCGCTCTTTTCTGTTTTGCTCTGCGTCACTCGATTGCAGAGATATTCACATTTGTTGCTTCTGGAGCGCAGTATGGGAAAGCTCTGCTTGCAGACCAACGTGGGCGTTTCTTCAGAGTCTTCTCTGGGGGCGTGCACTTTCTCCCCTCCCTCCCAGATGCCGCCAATCAGAGCTCGGGTGCAAGAACAGCTGTCGAGCTGTGATTGGCAGTGTCTGGAAAGGCGGTGTGAAAGTGCACGCCCCCAAAGAAGGTTGTGAAAAAGAAACGCCAAGTTGTTCTGCAAGCGGAGATTTCACGCACTGCGCTCCAAAATCAACAAATTAATATCTCTGCAATGGAACTACGTAACGCAAAACGGAAAAGAGCGGCAGAATCAGTGGAACTGAGGGATTTTTACAAGGTATTTAAGTAAATTTTTTTGAGCAAGTGACACGTCCTCTTTAAGGTGACACAGCATTTCTGATTGGCTAATGGTTAGGACCCCTAAGAATCCTGAGAACAGGGAATGCTAGGCATGCGTCAGCACTCCATTCATTGTTTATGGGACCAGCTGAGTGCAATCACATAGACAATGATTGGAGTGGAGGTGCGTATGCTATCTAGAAAGGTTGTCTCTGTTTTACTATATCTTATATTTTAAAAATTTTGCAGAGAAAGGACAAGATACACGCGTCAGGACATGTTTTCTTACACCTGGACCACTTTCTGCAAGTTCCCGCTCTCGAATCGAGACTCGAACACCAGAGTGTTGTCAGATTCTTCACAGCTGTGCAGAGACACGGGCTTGAGGGGGCTGCAATTGCCACCCACACGGGAACACATAAAATAAGACTCCTTCCAACCTACAGGATACAAAGAGTACAATTCAGACCCTAAAATGGCACATAAGAGCGAAGAGTGAGGAGAGCGACTATAACAGAAGATGGAGGAGGGAGAAGAGACAGATCAGACTGGGGGTGTAGTAAAAGGGACAACATCAGAAAAGAGGAGATGACAGCACAAGCATAGAGGAAAAGTATGGTAATACATAGGGACACAGGAAACTAAGATCTAGGAAGGACACAGGAGAAAAGGAAGCAGAAAGATAGAGGAAAGTAAGAACTAGGAAGAACACAGAAGAGGAAGCAGAAAGGTACAAGAAAGTAAGAACACCGAAGAGGAAGCAGAAAGGTAGTGGAAAATAAGAGACCTGGGAAGGACACAGGAGAAGAGGAAGCAGAAAGATACAGGAGAGGAAGAGCACAGAGGAGGAAGCAGAAGGGTAGCGGAAAATAGGAACTAGGAATGGCACAAAAGAAGAGGAAGCAGAAAGATACTGGAAAGTAAGAGAACTAGGAACAGCAAGGAAGATGAAGATGAAGCAGGAGTATGCAGGAAAGTAAGAACTAGGAAGAAAACAGGAAAAGAAGAGGAAGTATGAAAGTAAGAACTAGGAATGGCACAAAAGAAGAGGAAGCAGAAAGATACTGTAAAGTAAGAGAACTAGGAACAGCAAGGAAGATGAAGATGAAGCAGGAGTATGCAGGAAAGTAAGAACTAGGAAGAAAACAGGAGAAGAAGAGGAAGCAGAAAGGTAGTGGAAAGTAAGAACTAGGAACGGCACAGAGGAACAGGAAGCAGAATGATACTGGAAGGTAAGAAAACTAAGAACAGCATAGAGGAAGAGGAAGCAGAAGTATACAGGAAAGTAAGAACTAGGAACGGCACAAAGTAGATGAATTTGGAAGGACTCAGGAGAAGAAGCAGCAGCAAAGGTATAAGGGAAAGTAAGGACTATGATGAACACAGGTGAAGAAGAAGCAAAAAGATACAGGAAATTAAGAGATCTAGGAACGACACAGAGACCTAAGAGGAAGCAGAAGAACATAAGAAAGTAAGAGAAATAGGAAAGAACCACGAGATGAGTAGGAAACAGAAGTACACAGAAAAGTAGGAGACATAGGAAGGACACAAGGATGACTTCAGAAAATAAGAGGAAGCTGACTGAGACCACTGAAGAGTAAAGAAAAAGCATAAGGTAAAAAAAAGAGAGAGTAAACAGAATGTAAAATAAAGAGGAAGAACAGAAGGAAAGTCAGAGAAAAGTAAGAGGACACAGAAAATAAAAAAGCGCGATACATACACTGCAAGTCAGCCTCTAAAATGGAAAATAACGATGAAGAGTAGGTACAGTGGCTACAACAAAAGATGAGAGAAAGAGAAGAAAAATGGTAAAAGGAAGGATTAAAAAAATTAAGAGAAAACACCGAAGTTGATGAACAAAACATGTGAAGTGAAAGGAAAAGGATGAACAATGAGCAGCGGGACAAAAACAATGATAAAAAGAGTAAAGCATAAAACAGATAAGTTAGAGATAGCAGGACACATGAGGGTAAGGCTATGTGCCCACGTTGCATTTATGAAGCAGAAAATTTCTGCTGCATAAATGCAAGTCCTCTCCCGGAAAAACGCATGCGGAATTCCGCACGCGTTTATCGCGCATTTTTCGCGCGTTTATCACGCGTTTTCCACATGCGGAATTGCCTTGCGTTTTTTATGCATTGGACAAAGGCAATTCCGCTTGCGGAAACGCAAAATTAAATGACATGCTGCGGATTTTTGAACGCGGCATAAACGCTGCGGAAAAATCCGCAGCATGTGCATAGAACTTGCGGAATCCCATTGGGGACCATGGGGTGCGGATATACATGCGTTTTTCAAGCGTTTACGCTGCGGAAATTCCGCAGCATATACGCTTGAAAAATGCTACGTGGGCACACAGCCTAAGAGGAAGAGTGGAAAAGGAAAGAAATACAAAACGGACTGACAAAAAAAGAAAGAGGAAATCAGAAGGGTAAAAACAGAAAAGGAAAAGAGACATCAGTACAAAGAAAAGGTGAAAAAAATTACACTGGGGCGGTAGAGGATCAGGAGAGCGCAGGAAAGTAAGAACAAATGGAGTCAAAAGAGTATGAGGAAGCAGAAAAAAAGAAGAAGAGAACATAAAATTAAGAGCAAAGAGGAAAGACAAATCAGAGTAAAAAGCAGGAAGAAAAGTACAAAAAAAGCATGTGAGATTTAGAGAGAAGTAGCGAAAAATAAGAGGGAAGAACAAGGGAGATAATAAAAAGAAAACCACTTGAAAGGAGTAAATTAGGCTCCGTGTGATAACATTTTGGCTTCTTTATAAAAACCATGAAGGTGAAACAATATCCTTGGGACAGAAATTAAGTAGGAGACAGATAAACTGATAAGGAGAACTGAAGAGGTGGCGAAAAGATTGGATTAAGATATGAGAATAAGGACAGTCTGACAATACAGGAAGACAGGAAAACAGATAAAAGAAGAAAAAATAAAGTCGGCACGTAACAAAGCCGAATTCATGTAAGTTACAGATGGTAGATAATTCCCAAGAGAAGGAACTAATTATAAAGAAGGGGGAGAGATAAGACGGACTAGAATTAGGGACACGGGATGAAATAGATTGGCAGCCCGGTAATGAAACGCTGGAGAAAGCAGACAGGAAATTAAACACGCGAATCACCAGAGAAGAAGAACAAAATGTAGATCAGCCGAGGGAGCAACCGCTTAAAGAAAGGAAAGATTTGTTCCCGGCCAAAGGCAAAACTGAAACCGAACAGATAAGGGGGAAGGAAAACGATCATTAATATTCCTGTCACAGATTATCTAAAGGATCGATCACAGGACAACACGGCTGACACCGGGGATGACCCAGAGGGTTTCTGGAGTGACTGGACATGCTCGCTGAACCGCATGGCCGTCTGACACATGGGTAAAGGTACATGCAGGTACAGGGCCGGAAGGCTAATCGGGGGGATACAGGAAAGGAAGAGAGGCAGGATAGAGAGGAAGGAGGAAACTGAAAAATGAGGAGAGGAAGAGGCAGAAGGAGGACACAGAAGAGTAAGAGGAAGCAGGAGGACAAGGGAGGAGATGTAAGAGATCAGGGGAGGAAAAGGCAGTAGAAGAACAGAGAACATGAGAAAAAGGAAGCAGGAGAACACAGGAGAATTAGAAGAACACGAGACAGAAAGGGGTAGAGGAGAAGACGGGAGAGGAAGAAGAAGAAGACGGGAGAGGAAGGAGGAGAACACAGGAGAGGAAGGAGGAGAACACAGGAGAGGAAGGAGGAGAACACAGGAGAGGAAAGAGAAGAAGTCGGGAGAGGAAAGAGAAGAAGACGGGAGAAGAAGGAGAAGAAGACGGGAGAAGAAGGAGAAGAAGACGGGAGAGGAAAGAGAACACGGGAGAGGAAAGAGAAGAAGTCGGGAGAGGAAAGAGAAGAAGACGGGAGAAGAAGGAGAAGAAAACGGGAGAAGAAGGAGAAGAAGACGGGAGAGGAAAGAGAACACGGGAGAGGAAAGAGAACACGGGAGAGGAAAGAGAACACAGGAGAGGAAGGAGAAGAACACAGGAGAGGAAGGAGAAGAACACAGGGGAGGAAGGAGAAGAACACAGGGGAGGAAGGAGAAGAACACAGGGGAGGAAGGAGAAGAACACAGGGGAGGAAGGAGAAGAACACAGGGGAGGAAGGAGAAGAACACAGGGGAGGAAGGAGAAGAACACAGGGGAGGAAGGAGAAGAACACAGGGGAGGAAGGAGAAGAACACAGGGGAGGAAGGAGAAGAACACAGGGGAGGAAGGAGAAGAACACAGGGGAGGAAGGAGAAGAACACAGGGGAGGAAGGAGAAGAACACAGGGGAGGAAGGAGAAGAACACAGGGGAGGAAGGAGAAGAACACAGGGGAGGAAGGAGAAGAACACAGGAGAGGAAGGAGAAGAACACAGGAGAGGAAGGAGAAGAACACAGGAGAGGAAGGAGAAGAACACAGGAGAGGAAGGAGAAGAACACAGGAGAGGAAGGAGAAGAACACAGGAGAGGAAGGAGAAGAACACAGGAGAGGAAGGAGAAGAACACAGGGGAGGAAGGAGAAGAACACAGGGGAGGAAGGAGAAGAACACAGGGGAGGAAGGAGAAGAACACAGGGGAGGAAGGAGAAGAACACAGGGGAGGAAGGAGAAGAACACAGGAGAGGAAGGAGACGAACACAGGAGAGGAAGGAGACGAACACAGGAGAGGAAGGAGACGAACACAGGAGAGGAAGGAGACGAACACAGGAGAGGAAGGAGACGAACACAGGAGAGGAAGGAGACGAACACAGGAGAGGAAGGAGACGAACACAGGAGAGGAAGGAGACGAACACAGGAGAGGAAGGAGACTGTCACGAAAACAACACCCACTCTTGGGTCAGACCTTGCAGCTCTCGGGCGCCCCCTTATCCTGCTGGTCAAACACGGTATTGACAGAGGATAAGCACGGGTGCAGCTGCTCTATTTTATGTCGACTATTGTGGCACGTGATGTGACAGGACGTATATATACCACCAGTTCCTTCCAGGAACGTATATATACCTCCGACCAGCCACCCTCAAACCACAATATCACATAAATACTGGTATACTGCCACCACCGATCGCTTAACAGGTGGATCGGGTACCTGGTAGGTAACGTGAATTAGCGGGTGAGGAACGTGTTTGCTCGACATAGGACAAGAAGAACAAAACTGGTAAATAATTAATGATTTACTCCCAAAAGGGGGGCAGTGTTTACAAAATATATACAAGATATTATAAAGGAGACAATGTACATGTATGCATAAACAGTTATTAAAATAAAAGGGATAAGTAATAGCAAAACCTGCTTCACAAGGTGATGGTCTCAGATTCTGTGGGGGGGACGGCTCCCCAGAAATTAGACTTGATTCCTTCACGCAGCGTGTAGTGCATGCGTCGGCGTCCCTGGTTGGAATGACCTGAAAATGGCCGATTTGCTTTTTAGTAAGCAGCCAAAACTCTGGGGAACACCCCTTATTTACCTTACAAGGGGGCTCGGCTTTGCGAGCCCACCCAGCTGCAGAAGACCAAAAATCCTTCAGATTCCATATCTTGGTGTGGGGGGGTCCCACATCCAAGAGGGAGACATCATCTTGACCGTCAGCAATATTCATGAAGATAGATATTAAATATGAAACCTCTATGACGCTCAGAATCTCAGAATCCATTATCTCAGTTCCCGGTCCTTCCTCAGTTATGCAAGTTATACTATTGTAATGGGAAAAAGGTGAGCATTCAAAAAACGTGGTTCCGATGTTTCTGTCAGACCTGTGCGTGATTAAAATTGGCATAAAACGTTTGTACAATTAAACAATGGGATTTTTGGAGGGATATTCTGGTTTGTACCAGCGCTTGCCCTGGACTGAGGTTTTATGGCGGGTCATAAAAATTCCTGGTTTGGGGGAAAGCAAAAGTGAATTCTATGTCTTCACTTACAAACAGATAGGGGGTGGGGTTTTTTTTTTTTCTTTTTTAAAACATCTCTCATTTTTAAAAACTCGGGCAGAAATACCTTTTGCCTGACACCTCCCCCTTTTTGACTGCGCTATGGAGGTAGGACCTTCTGGTACTCCTCCAAGCGTATGTCGGGAGGCTCCCCTCGCCGGGACAACCCATCGGCATTGCCATGCTCGCTGCCCTTGCGGTGTTGAACGGTAAAGTCGTACTGCTGGAGTGTGAGGCTCCAGCGTAACAACCTTCCGTTGGCACCTGACATGGTGTGCAGCCAACTCAGGGGGTTGTGGTCAGTCACGACAGTGAAGGGGCGCCCGTACAAGTAAGGCTGTAAGCGGTTGAGGGCCCATACAATGGCCAGGCACTCCTTCTCTATGGTGGAATAGGCCACTTCCCTCGGCAGCAGTTTCCGGCTTAGGTACAACACGGGGTGTTCTTGGTTCCCCGAGTCGACCTGGCTGAGTACAGCACCGAGGCCAAACTCACTGGCGTCGGTCTGTACTAAGAGTGGCCGTGTGCCGTCGACCGCCTTTAGTACAGGAGAGCTGCTCAGGGCAGTCTTCAAAGCCCTAAAGGCCACCTCGCATTCATCCGTCCATTTGACAGAATGGGGTAGGCTCTTCCTGGTGAGGTCTGTCAAGGGCTTCGCAAGGCTACTATAGTCCTGCACAAAGCGTCTATAGTACCCTGCGGTGCCCAAGAAGGACTGCACCTGCTTCTTGGTCCTGGGGGTGGGCCAGGACACGATAGCGTCCACCTTCCCAGGCTCTGGCTTCAGAGTACCCCCACCTACCCGGTGCCCCAGGTAGTGGACCTCGTTCATGCCCATCTGGCACTTTCCCGGCTTGATGGTCAAGCCCGCCTGGTGAATGCGCCCGAGCACCTGCTGCAGATGCTCGAGGTGATCCTCCCAGGTGGGACTGAAGATGGCAATGTCATCCAGGTACGCCACTGCGTACCTCTCCAGTCCCTGGAGCAGGTGGTTGACCATTCGCTGGAACGTGGCAGGGGCATTTTTCATGCCGAAGGGCATGACCGTGGATTCATACAATCCGAAGGGGGTGATAAAGGCGGACTTCTCCTGGGCCCCGGGGCTCAAGGGAATCTGCCAATATCCCCGACTCAAATCCATAATGGAGAGAAAGCTCGCGCTGGCTAACCGCTCCAGCAGCTCCTCAATGCGTGGCATGGGTTGTGCGTCAGAGGCGGTGATAGCGTTGAGCCCCCTGTAGTCCACACAGAACCGGGTGGTCCGGTCCTTCTTAGGCACCAGGACTACAGGTGAGGCCCACGCGCTCTTGGACCGCTTAATCACCCCCAACTGCAGCATCTCCTCGACCTCCTGGCGCATGACATGCTGCACCTCGTCGGAGATTCGATAGGCTGTCCGCCGGAGTGGGGCATGATTCCCGGTGTCCACTTCATGGACCGCCACTTCAGTCCTGCCAGGCAGGTTGGTGAACACTGCTTGGAAGGGTTTCAGCACTGCTTGCATCTGAGACCTCTGGTCTGCGGATAGCAAGTCGCTTAGCTCTACATCCTCTAGGGACCCGCTGGCCTTCGCTTGGGCGAGCATGTCCAAGAGAGGGTCATCCTCCCCATCCTCGGGCAGGTTGCAGACCGGTAGGACGCAGGTTCCACGTTCTTGATGAGCCTTCATCATATTAACGTGAAACGCCTTCCGCCTACCCCGCTCGTGGTCAAGTGTGATCACGTAGGTGACCGGGTTGAGCTGTTGGTGAATGACGTACGGGCCTTCCCAGGCCGCCTGAAGCTTGTCCTTTGGTACGGGGACCAGCACCCACACCTTCTGACCCACCTGGTAGGTCCGTTCTCGGGCGTTCTGGTCGTACCAATGCTTCTGGTCAGCCTGGGCTTGCGCCATGTTGTCATGCACCAACTGCGTCAAGGTCTGCATCTTGTCACGGAAGCGCATGACATACTCCACGATGGACACTCCTGGGGAGCTCGGCTCTTCTTCCCAGAATTCCCTTATCAACCCAAGGGGTCCTCGGACACGCCTGCCATACAGGAGCTCAAAGGGGGAGAACCCCGTCGAGGCCTGTGGAACCTCTCTGTAAGCAAATAGCAGGTGTGGGAGGTAACGCTCCCAGTCGCGACCCTGGGTCTCAACCAGCATTTTTAACATCTGTTTGAGGGTACCGTTGAATCGCTCACACAAACCATTGGTCTGTGGGTGATACGCACTCGATACCAGATGCTGCACCTGCATTTTCTTACATAGGGCCTCCATTAAGCGTGACATGAACTGAGTCCCCTGGTCGGTAAGCATCTCCCTGGGAAATCCTACTCGCGAAAAGATGGCCAAGAGGGCGTCCGCCACCTTATCCGCCCTAATTGAGGACAGGGCTACTGCCTCCGGATACCGGGTAGCATAGTCTACCACGGTAAGGATGAAACGTTTTCCAGAACTGCTGGGTGTGGCCAGTGGTCCCACAATGTCCACAGCAATCCTCTGGAAAGGCTCCTCTATCACTGGCAAAGAGATCAGGGGGGCTTTGGGGGCCGGCCCTGACTTTCCCACTCTTTGACACGTGGTACAGGAGCGACAGTAGTTCACCACATCTGTCCTCATTTTGGGCCAATAAAAGTGATGAGACAGCCGGGCCTTGGTTTTGCTAACCCCCAAGTGTCCAGCGAGTGGAATTTCATGGGCGATCCGCAACAACTCGTCCCTGAATTGGTAGGGGACGACCAGCTGTCTTTCCCTCAGCCACTCCTGTTGGGGTGTACAGGGAACTGTCTCCCGGTACAACCTCCCTTGGTCCCAGAATACCCTCTCCTTATCAGACTCGGAGGTGGGCTTCTCAGCGAGGCTCCTTAACGTCTCCAGGCTAGCATCTGAGTGCAGAGCTGCCTGAAACTCCTGGCTGGAGGAAGCCAGAAGTGAGGTTAAGGCCACGTCCTCACTAGGACCCTCTGGGACCGGCTCTGGGTCCATACCTGATCCTGTTATTCCTCTGTCCGAGGAGGGTCCAGAAGGCAGGGCGTTACTTGCATTCTGGGCACTCTGACTGCGGGTAACAGCGGCTATATAGGCCGTCTCCCCGGGGAATAACACCGTCTCATTAGCCTGAGAGGCCATGAGAACTACTTCTCCATCATCCTCCATTACCTCAGGCACAGTGCTACGTATGCGGCAGCTACCATCAGCCAGGTCACCTTCTGTTGTGACACTGGTCACTGGCACAGCACCACCTGCTTCATGGTCCTCGTGCCTCTCCCCATTACCCTTGGCACTGACATTTGCTCCTGCTAGGGGATCCTCAGCAACATCACCCCGCAGAGTGACATGGCTGAGTTCTCCTGCACCTTCCAATACTACAACATTATCATCATCATCATCATCATCATCATGTAAAGCATTGACATTCACATTATCAGCATTAACCTTACCAACCATATCAGATCGGGGAGGGGTGTCAGGGACATAATAAGCAAACATCCTCCCCAAATCAGTTCCCAACAAAACATTTGCAGGTAGGTTTTTGGATACTCCCACTTCCTTCACCCCACTCCCCGCACCCCAATCAATAAAAACCCGGGCCATGGGCAAGGGGCATCGGACGCCCCCAATCCCAGTGACAGTCAGGGTCTTTCCTGGAATAAGCGCTTCAGGGGACACCAGTTCGGGTCGGATGAGGGTTCGTTCGGCCCCAGTGTCCTTGAGGCCTACAGTGAGAGTGTCCCCCACCCTGACAGACTGAAAGTTTTCACAGGCCCTCCCAAACGGCCCACCCACCAAAAGAACTGAGGCATTAGGCCCTGGGGCCTTGGATGGGGGGTTCTTCCTCTGCTTCTCTGGGCAAGTGGCGCTGAGATGACCAGTCTGGTTGCAGGAATAACACCTGCGGGCATCGGATGCAGGCAGGGCCTTGGCAACGGGAAAAAGGCCTCCGGAAGGTCGGCTGGCAGGGGCAGGGATGGTGGTTGATGGCTTACCCCCTTTCCAGCTGGCGACGACCGGCTTCCGCACCTCTGGTCTCCGGTTGGCCTCGTAGGTGTCTGCGATCTGCGCTGCTTTATTGGCATCAGGTGGCTCCCGATCCATCACGAACTGCCGTACCTCAGTCGGACACAGATGCAGGAACTGGTCTTTCACCATCAGGTCCTTTAGCTGCTCAAAGGTGGTCGCTGACAGTCCTTTGATCCACTGCTCAAAGTTGGTTCTGAGCCCGTCTACCACATCACGGTAGGTGTCCTGTGGTCCACGTTGGAGGGTTCTGAATTTTTTCCGGTAAACCTCCGGAGTCAGCTGGTACTTTTTTATCAGGGCCTGCTTGACGGCCTCATAGTCTCCATCCTGCTCTCGAGGGAGGGAAGCAAACACCTCCAAAGCTTTTCCTCTGAGCCCTGGAGTCAAATATCTTGCCCATTGGTCGATGGGCAGCTGATACTGCCTGCAGGCCTTTTCAAAGCCTCGCAGAAATGTGTCCAAGTCCCCATCCTTTTCCATCACAGGGAAGTGCTCAGGACGAGGTTTAAAGCAGCTGGCACTGTTGGACTCACGGGTCTGCGTAGAGGGCGACTCCTTCTGAATCCGGGCTAGCTCCAGCTGGTGTTGTCGGTCAGCTTGGGCCTGTCGCTCAGCAGCCTCTCGGTCAGCTTGGGCTTGTCGCTCAGCAGCCTCTCGGTCAGCTTGGGCTTGTCGCTCAGCCCGCTCCTGGAATTTCAGGATCAGCTCCAGTCGTCCATCATGATTGTCTGTGGCGAGCTCCTCCAAGGCCATATGCAGGTGGGGGTCCACACTACCCTGGTTGCGGGTATGGCTGGCAATCACCGGTTGGACCCCGGGAGCAGCGCCATCCGGGCCTTGGCTGGCCGCCCCCTCATCAGGGCTCTGCTGTCGGACGGGCTCTGCAGCATCTTGTAACAGTTCAGCAATCATTTGTTCTTTGCTTTTGCCGTGGGGGTCAATGCCTTTGGTTATACATATTCCAGCAAGAGTGTCCTTTTTCTGCTGGCTGTACCAGGACTCCCCAACTACGACCATGATCACCAAAATAAAAATAGAAAAGAAAAAACGAAGAAGGGTAGGGGTAACTGCTACACATACAGTATTGTCTCAGATCTAATAAACACTGAGTTCGATCTTCAAAACTTTTGTGCAAGTTTTTAGTGAGAGGAATGATTGCTCAAACCAGATCACTAATGTCCTATGATCCCACCGCTTGCCACCAATTTGTCACGAAAACAACACCCACTCTTGGGTCAGACCTTGCAGCTCTCGGGCGCCCCCTTATCCTGCTGGTCAAACACGGTATTGACAGAGGATAAGCACGGGTGCAGCTGCTCTATTTTATGTCGACTATTGTGGCACGTGATGTGACAGGACGTATATATACCACCAGTTCCTTCCAGGAACGTATATATACCTCCGACCAGCCACCCTCAAACCACAATATCACATAAATACTGGTATACTGCCACCACCGATCGCTTAACAGGTGGATCGGGTACCTGGTAGGTAACGTGAATTAGCGGGTGAGGAACGTGTTTGCTCGACATAGGACAAGAAGAACAAAACTGGTAAATAATTAATGATTTACTCCCAAAAGGGGGGCAGTGTTTACAAAATATATACAAGATATTATAAAGGAGACAATGTACATGTATGCATAAACAGTTATTAAAATAAAAGGGATAAGTAATAGCAAAACCTGCTTCACAAGGTGATGGTCTCAGATTCTGTGGGGGGGACGGCTCCCCAGAAATTAGACTTGATTCCTTCACGCAGCGTGTAGTGCATGCGTCGGCGTCCCTGGTTGGAATGACCTGAAAATGGCCGATTTGCTTTTTAGTAAGCAGCCAAAACTCTGGGGAACACCCCTTATTTACCTTACAAGGGGGCTCGGCTTTGCGAGCCCACCCAGCTGCAGAAGACCAAAAATCCTTCAGATTCCATATCTTGGTGTGGGGGGGTCCCACATCCAAGAGGGAGACATCATCTTGACCGTCAGCAATATTCATGAAGATAGATATTAAATATGAAACCTCTATGACGCTCAGAATCTCAGAATCCATTATCTCAGTTCCCGGTCCTTCCTCAGTTATGCAAGTTATACTATTGTAATGGGAAAAAGGTGAGCATTCAAAAAACGTGGTTCCGATGTTTCTGTCAGACCTGTGCGTGATTAAAATTGGCATAAAACGTTTGTACAATTAAACAATGGGATTTTTGGAGGGATATTCTGGTTTGTACCAGCGCTTGCCCTGGACTGAGGTTTTATGGCGGGTCATAAAAATTCCTGGTTTGGGGGAAAGCAAAAGTGAATTCTATGTCTTCACTTACAAACAGATAGGGGGTGGGGTTTTTTTTTTTTCTTTTTTAAAACATCTCTCATTTTTAAAAACTCGGGCAGAAATACCTTTTGCCTGACAGAGACGAACACAGGAGAGGAAGGAGACGAACACAGGAGAGGAAGGAGACGAACACAGGAGAGGAAGGAGACGAACACAGGAGAGGAAGGAGACGAACACAGGAGAGGAAGGAGACGAACACAGGAGAGGAAGGAGACGAACACAGGAGAGGAAGGAGACGAACACAGGAGAGGAAGGAGACGAACACAGGAGAGGAAGGAGACGAACACAGGAGAGGAAGGAGACGAACACAGGAGAGGAAGGAGACGAACACAGGAGAGGAAGGAGACGAACACAGGAGAGGAAGGAGACGAACACAGGAGAGGAAGGAGACGAACACAGGAGAGGAAGGAGACGAACACAGGAGAGGAAGGAGACGAACACAGGAGAGGAAGGAGACGAACACAGGAGAGGAAGGAGACGAACACAGGAGAGGAAGGAGACGAACACAGGAGAGGAAGGAGACGAACACAGGAGAGGAAGGAGACGAACACAGGAGAGGAAGGAGACGAACACAGGAGAGGAAGGAGACGAACACAGGAGAGGAAGGAGACGAACACAGGAGAGGAAGGAGACGAACACAGGAGAGGAAGGAGACGAACACAGGAGAGGAAGGAGACGAACACAGGAGAGGAAGGAGACGAACACAGGAGAGGAAGGAGACGAACACAGGAGAGGAAGGAGACGAACACAGGAGAGGAAGGAGAAGAACACAGGAGAGGAAGGAGAAGAACACAGGAGAGGAAGGAGAAGAACACAGGAGAGGAAGGAGAAGAACACAGGAGAGGAAGGAGACGAACACAGGAGAGGAAGGAGACGAACACAGGAGAGGAAGGAGACGAACACAGGAGAGGAAGGAGACGAACACAGGAGAGGAAGGAGACGAACACAGGAGAGGAAGGAGACGAACACAGGAGAGGAAGGAGACGAACACAGGAGAGGAAGGAGACGAACACAGGAGAGGAAGGAGACGAACACAGGAGAGGAAGGAGACGAACACAGGAGAGGAAGGAGACGAACACAGGAGAGGAAGGAGACGAACACAGGAGAGGAAGGAGACGAACACAGGAGAGGAAGGAGACGAACACAGGAGAGGAAGGAGACGAACACAGGAGAGGAAGGAGACGAACACAGGAGAGGAAGGAGACGAACACAGGAGAGGAAGGAGACGAACACAGGAGAGGAAGGAGACGAACACAGGAGAGGAAGGAGACGAACACAGGAGAGGAAGGAGACGAACACAGGAGAGGAAGGAGACGAACACAGGAGAGGAAGGAGACGAACACAGGAGAGGAAGGAGACGAACACAGGAGAGGAAGGAGACGAACACAGGAGAGGAAGGAGACGAACACAGGAGAGGAAGGAGACGAACACAGGAGAGGAAGGAGACGAACACAGGAGAGGAAGGAGACGAACACAGGAGAGGAAGGAGACGAACACAGGAGAGGAAGGAGACGAACACAGGAGAGGAAGGAGACGAACACAGGAGAGGAAGGAGACGAACACAGGAGAGGAAGGAGACGAACACAGGAGAGGAAGGAGACGAACACAGGAGAGGAAGGAGACGAACACAGGAGAGGAAGGAGACGAACACAGGAGAGGAAGGAGACGAACACAGGAGAGGAAGGAGACGAACACAGGAGAGGAAGAAAAAGCAGGATGACATGGGAGAGAAAAAAAACAGGAGGACAAAGGAGAGGAAGTAGAAGAAAACAATAGAGAAAGAGGAAGCAGGAGGACACAGGAGAGGATGTAGAAGACCGTGATAGAGGAAGAAGTAGTAGAAGAACATGGGAAAGGAATAAACATGGGAGATGAAGAGGAAGCAGAAGAACTCAGGAAAGGAAGAAGCAGAAGAAGGCACAGGAAAGTAAGAGGAAGCAAACGAACACGGGAGAAGGAAAGAAAGTGGAAGGACATAGTAGATTAAGAGAAAGCAGGAAGACATAGTAGATGAAGTAGGAGAACATAGGAGAGAAAAAGGAAACTGGAGGACGAAGGACTGACAGTAGAAAAACATGGTGGAGGAAGAGGCAGAAAGAGGACACAAGAAAGAAAGAGGAAGGAGGGGAACACAGGAGATGAAGAGGCAAAAGAATAACACAGGAGAATAAGTAGGATATGCAAGACGGAGAAGCAGAGGACAACACATGAGAGGAAGAGAAAGGAGGAGGACAGAAAGAGTAAGAAGGAAGGAGTTGGAAAAGTATATACTGGAAAGACAAAGAGCACAATGGGGTCTTATCCGAATATGAAATGAGAACGTATAGGCCAGTGCGCTCACCTGGTGAGGCTTTTAAAACATAAAAATGGCTGCTGCAGCCCCATGGCTTGGAGAATCATGAGAGGTAGGAAATGAATGGGTTATTATCTGCGCTGCCATAGGAACAACGATGGACAGGAATCAAATATCCGTGAGTAGTAAGAAATAGTGGAGGGGGACACAGGAAAGTAAGAAATAGGGGAGGAGGACAGAGGAAAGTAAGAAATAGGGGAGGAGGACAGAGGAAAGCAAGAAATAGGGGAGGAGGACTCAGGAAAGTAAGAAATAGGGGAGCAGGACAGAGGAAAGTAAGAAATAGGGGAGGAGGGCACAGGAAAGTAAGAAACGGAAGGGGGAACAGAAAAGTAAGAAATAGGGGAGAAGGACACAGGAAAGTAAGAAATAGTGGAGGGGGACACAGGGAAGTAAGAGATAGGGGAGGAGGACTGAGGAAAGTAAGAAATAGGGGAGGAGGACAGAGGAAAGTAAAAAATAGGGGAGGAGGGCAGAGGAAAGTAAAAAATAGGGGAGGAGGCCAGAGGAAACTAAAAAATAGGGGAGGAGGACGACAGAGGAAAGTAAGAAATAGGGGAGGAGGACAGAGGAAAGTAAGAAATAGGGGAGGAGGACAGAGGAAAGTAAGAAATAGGGGAGGAGGACAGAGGAAAGCAAGAAATAGGGGAGGAGGACAGAGGAAAGCAAGAAATAGGGGAGGAGGACAGAGGAAAGTAAGAAATAGGGGAGGGGGACACAGGAAAGTAAGAAATAGGGGAGAAGGACAGAGGAAAGTAAAAAATAGTGGAGGGGGACACAGGAAAGTAAGAAATAGGGGAGAAGGACACAGGAAAGTAAGAAATAGTGGAGGGGGACACAGGAAAGTAAGAAATAGTGGAGGGGGACACAGGAAAGTAAGAAATAGGGGAGGAGGACTGAGGAAAGTAAGAAATAGGGGAGGAGGACAGAGGAAAGTAAAAAATAGGGGAGGAGGACAGAGGAAACTAAAAAATAGGGGAGGAGGACAGAGGAAACTAAAAAATAGGGGAGGAGGACGACAGAGGAAAGTAAGAAATAGGGGAGGAGGACAGAGGAAAGTAAGAAATAGGGGAGGAGGACAGAGGAAAGTAAGAAATAGGGGAGGAGGACAGAGGAAAGTAAGAAATAGGGGAGGAGGACAGAGGAAAGCAAGAAATAGGGGAGGAGGACAGAGGAAAGTAAGAAATAGGGGAGGAGGACAGAGGAAAGTAAGAAATAGTGGAGGGGGACACAGGAAAGTAAGAATTAGGGGAGGAGGACACAGGAAAGTAAGAAATAGGGGAGGAGGACAGAGGAAAGTAAAAAATAGGGGAGGAGGACAGAGGAAAGTAAGAAATAGGGGAGGAGGAGAGAGGAAAGTAAGAAATAGGGGAGGAGGACAGAGGAAAGTAAGAAATAGGGGAGGAGGACAGAGGAAGGTAAGAAATAGGGGAGCAGGACAGAGGAAAGTAAGAAATAGGGGAGGAGGACAGAGGAAAGTAAGAAATAGGGGAGGAGGACAGAGGAAAGTAAGAAATAGGGGAGGAGGACAGAGGAAAGTAAGAAATAGGGGAGGAGGACAGAGGAAGGTAAGAAATAGGGGAGCAGGAGAGAGGAAAGTAAGAAATAGGGGAGGAGGACAGAGGAAAGTAAGAAATAGGGGAGGAGGACAGAGGAAAGTAAGAAATAGGGGAGGAGGACAGAGGAAAGCAAGAAATAGGGGAGGAGGACTCAGGAAAGTAAGAAATAGGGGAGGAGGACAGAGGAAAGTAAGAAATAGTGGAGGGGGACACAGGAAAGTAAGAAATAGGGGAGAAGGACAGAGGAAAGTAAAAAATAGTGGAGGGGGACACAGGAAAGTAAGAAATAGGGGAGAAGGACACAGGAAAGTAAGAAATAGTGGAGGGGGACACAGGAAAGTAAGAAATAGTGGAGGGGGACACAGGAAAGTAAGAAATAGGGGAGGAGGACTGAGGAAAGTAAGAAATAGGGGAGGAGGACAGAGGAAAGTAAGAAATAGGGGAGGAGGACAGAGGAAAGTAAAAAATAAGGGAGGAGGACAGAGGAAAGTAAAAAATAGGGGAGGAGGACAGAGGAAACTAAAAAATAGGGGAGGAGGACGACAGAGGAAAGTAAGAAATAGGGGAGGAGGACAGAGGAAAGTAAGAAATAGGGGAGGAGGACAGAGGAAAGTAAGAAATAGGGGAGGAGGACAGAGGAAAGTAAGAAATAGGGGAGGAGGACAGAGGAAAGTAAGAAATAGGGGAGGAGGACAGAGGAAAGCAAGAAATAGGGGAGGAGGACTCAGGAAAGTAAGAAATAGGGGAGGAGGACAGAGGAAAGTAAGAAATAGTGGAGGGGGACACAGGAAAGTAAGAAATAGGGGAGGAGGACACAGGAAAGTAAGAAATAGGGGAGGAGGACAGAGGAAAGTAAGAAATAGGGGAGGAGGACAGAGGAAGGTAAGAAATAGGGGAGCAGTAGAGAGGAAAGTAAGAAATAGGGGAGGAGGACAGAGGAAACTAAGAAATAGGGGAGGAGGACAGAGGAAACTAAGAAATAGGGGAGGAGGACAGAGGAAACTAAGAAATGGGGGAGGAGGACACAGGAAAGTAAGAAACGGAAGGGGGAAACAGAAAAGTAAGAAATAGGGGAGAAGTACACAGGAAAGTAAGAAATAGTGGAGAGGGACACAGGAAAGTAAGAAATAGGGGAGGAGGACAGATGAAAGTAAGTAATAAGGGAGGGGGACACAGGAAAGTAAGAAATAGGGGAGTGGGACAGAGGAAAGTAAGAAATAGGGAAGGAGGACAGAGGAAAGTAAGAAATAGGGGAGGAGGACAGAGGAAAGTAAGAAATAGGGGAGGAGGACACAGGAAAGTAAGAAATAGGGGAGGAGGACACAGGAAAGTAAGAAATAGGGGAGGAGGACACAGGAAAGTAAGAAATAGGGGAGGAGGACACAGGAAAGTAAGAAATAGGGGAGGAGGACACAGGAAAGTAAGAAATAGGGGAGGAGGACACAGGAAAGTAAGAAATAGGGGAGGAGGACACAGGAAAGTAAGAAATAGGGGAGGAGGACAGAGGAAACTAAGAAATAGGGGAGGAGGACACAGGAAAGTAAGAAACGGAAGGGGGAAACAGAAAAGTAAGAAATAGGGGAGAAGGACACAGGAAAGTAAGAAATAGTGGAGGGGGACACAGGAAAGTAAGAAATAGTGGAGAGGGACACAGGAAAGTAAGAAATAGGGGAGGAGGACAGAGGAAAGTAAGAAATAGGGGAGGAGGACACAGGAAAGTAAGAAATAGAGGAGGAGGACAGAGGAAAGTAAGAAATAGGGGAGGAGGACAGAGGAAAGTAAAAATAGGGGAGGGGGACACAGGAAAGTAAGAAACGGAAGGGGGAAACAGAAAAGTAAGAAATAGGGGAGAAGGACACAGGAAAGTAAGAAATAGTGGAGGGGGACACAGGAAAGTAAGAAATAGTGGAGAGGGACATAGGAAAGTAAGAAATAGGGGAGGAGGACACAGAAAAGTAAGATATAGGGGAGGAGGACAGAGGAAAGTAAGAAATAGGGGAGGAGGACACAGGAAAGTAAGAAAAGGAAGGCGAAACAGAAAAGTAAGAAATAGGGGAGAAGTACACAGTGGAGTAAGAAATAGTGGAGGGGGACACAGGAAAGTAAGAAATAGTGGAGAGGGACACAGGAAAGTAAGAAATAGTGGAGAGGGACACAGGAAAGTAAGAAATAGTGGAGAGGGACACAGGAAAGTAAGAAATAAGGGAGGGGGACACAGGAAAGTAAGAAATAGGGGAGTAGGACAGAGGAAAGTAAGAAATAGGGGAGGGGGACACAGGACAGTAAGAAATAGGGGAGGAGGACAGAGGAAAGTAAGAAATAGGGGAGGAGGACAGAGGAAAGTAAGAAATAGGGGAAGAGGACAGAGGAAAGTAAGAAATAAGGGAGGGGGACACAGGAAAGTAAGAAATAGGGGAGTAGGACAGAGGAAAGTAAGAAATAGGGGAGGGGGGCACAGGAAAGTAAGAAATAGGGGAGGAGGACAGAGGAAAGTAAGAAATAGGGGAGGAGGACAGAGGAAAGTAAGAAATAGGGGAGGAGGACACAGGAAAGTAAGAAATAGGGGAGGAGGACACAGGAAAGTAAGAAATAGGGGAGGAGGACAGAGGAAAGTAAGAAATAGGGGAGGAGGACAGAGGAAAGTAAGAAACAGGGGAGGAGAACAGAGGAAAGTAAGAAATAGGGGAGGAGGACAGAGGAAA
This sequence comes from Phyllobates terribilis, assembly GCF_046119375.1. NCBI lineage: Eukaryota > Metazoa > Chordata > Amphibia > Anura > Dendrobatidae > Phyllobates > Phyllobates terribilis. Next base: position 176,000,356 of record NW_027362770.1, read on the forward strand.
GTAAGAAATAGGGGAGGAGGACAGAGAAAAGTAAGAAACGGAAGGGGGAAACAGAAAAGTAAGAAATAGGGGAGAAGGACACAGGAAAGTAAAAAATAGTGGAGGGGGACACAGGAAAGTAAGAAATAGTGGAGAGGGACACAGGAAAGTAAGAAATAGGGGAGGAGGACACAGGAAAGTAAGAAATAAGGGAGGGGGACACAGGAAAGTAAGAAATAGGGGAGGAGGACAGAGGAAAGTAAGAAATAGGGGAGGAGGAGAGAGGAAAGTAAGAAATAGGGGAAGAGGACAGAGGAAAGTAAGAAATAGGGGAGGGGGACACAGGAAAGTAAAAAATAGGGGAGGAGGACACAGGAAAGTAAGAAATAGGGGAGGAGGACACAGGAAAGTAAGAAATAGGGGAGGAGGACACAGGAAAGTAAGAAATAGGGGAGGAGGACACAGGAAAGTAAGAAATAGGGGAGGAGAACACAGGAAAGTAAGAAATAGGGGAGGAGGACACAGGAAAGTAAGAAATAGGGGAGCAGGACACAGGAAAGTAAGAAATAGGGGAGCAGGACACAGGAAAGTAAGAAATAGGGGAGGAGGACAGAGTAAAGTAAAAATAGGGGAGGGGGACACAGGAAAGTAAGAAATAGGGGAGGGGGACACAGGAAAGTAAGAAATAGGGGAGGAGGACACAGGAAAGTAAGAAATAGGGGAGGAGGACACAGGAAAGTAAGAAATAGGGGAGGAGGACACAGGAAAGTAAGAAATAGGGGAGGAGGACACAGGAAAGTAAGAAATAGGGGAGCAGGACACAGGAAAGTAAGAAATAGGGGAGGAGGACAGAGGAAAGTAAAAATAGGGGAGGGGGACACAGGAAAGTAAGAAGTAGGGGAGGAGGACAGAGTAAAGTAAGAAATAGGGGAGGAGGACACAGGAAAGTAAGAAATAGGGGAGGACACAGGAAAGTAAGAAACGGAAGGGGGAAACAGAAAAGTAAGAAATAGGGGAGGAGGACACCGGAAAGTAAGAAATAGGGGAGGAGGACACAGGAAAGTAAGAAATAGGGGAGCAGGACAGAGGAAAGTAAGAAATAGGGGAGGAGGACAGAGGAAAGTAAGAAATAGGGGAGGAGGACACAGGAAAGTAAGAAATAGGGGAGGAGGACACAGGAAAGTAAGAAACAGAAGGGGGAAACAGAAAAGTAAGAAATAGGGGAGGAGGACAGAGGAAAGTAAGAAACAGGGGAGGAGGACACAGGAAAGTAAGAAATAGGGGAGCAGGACAGAGGAAAGTAAGAAATAGGGGAGGAGGACAGAAGAAAGTAAGAAATAGGGGAGGAGGACGCAGGAAAGTAAGAAATAGGGGAGGAGGACACAGGAAAGTAAGAAATAGGGGAGGAGGAGACAGGAAAGTAAGAAATAGGGGAGGAGGACACAGGAAAGTAAGAAATAGGGGAGGAGGAGACAGAAAAGTAAGAAATGGGGGAGGAGGACAGAGGAAAGTAAGAAATAGGGGAGGAGGACACAGGAAAGTAAGAAACAGGGGAGCAGGACAGAGGAAAGTAAGAAATAGGGGAGCAGGACAGAGGAAAGTAAGAAATAGGGGAGCAGGACAGAGGAAAGTAAGAAATAGGGGAGGAGGACAGAGGAAGGTAAGAAATAGGGGAGGAGGACAGAGGAAGGTAAGAAATAGGGGAGGAGGACAGAGGAAGGTAAGAAATAGGGGAGCAGGAGAGAGGAAAGTAAGAAATAGGGGAGGAGGACAGAGGAAAGTAAGAAATAGGGGAGGAGGACAGAGGAAAGTAAGAAATGGTGGAGGAGGACACAGGAAAGTAAGAAACAGAAGGGGGAAACAGAAAAGTAAGAAATAGGGGAGAAGTACACAGGAAAGTAAGAAATAGTGGAGGGGGACACAGGAAAGTAAGAAATAGGGGAGGATGACACAGGAAAGCAAGAAATAGTGGAGAGGGACACAGGAAAGTAAGAAATAGGGGAGGAGGACAGATGAAAGTAAGAAATAGTGGAGAGGGACACAGGAAAGTAAGAAATAGGGGAGTGGGACAGAGGAAAGTAAGAAATAGGGGAGGGGGACACAGGAAAGTAAGAAATAGGGGAGGAGGACAGAGGAAAGTAAGAAATAGGGGAGGAGGACAGAGGAAAGTAAGAAATAGGGGAGGAGGACACAGGAAAGTAAGAAATAGGGGAGGAGGACACAGGAAAGTAAGAAATAGGGGAGGAGGACACAGGAAAGTAAGAAATAGAGGAGGACAGAGGAAAGTAAGAAATAGGGGAGGGGGACACCGGAAAGTAAGAAATAGTGGAGGAGGACAGAGGAAAGTAAGAAATAGGGGAGGAGGACAGAGGAAAGTAAAAATAGGGGAGGGGGACACAGGAAAGTAAGAAACAGAAGGGGGAAACAGAAAAGTAAGAAATAGGGGAGAAGGACACAGGAAAGTAAGAAATAGTGGAGGGGGACACAGGAAAGTAAGAAATAGTGGAGAGGGACACAGGAAAGTAAGAAATAGGGGAGGAGGACACAGGAAAGTAAGAAATAGGGGAGGAGGACACAGGAAAGTAAGAAATAGAGGAGGACAGAGGAAAGTAAGAAATAGGGGAGGGGGACACCGGAAAGTAAGAAATAGTGGAGGAGGACAGAGGAAAGTAAGAAATAGGGGAGGAGGACACAGGAAAGTAAGAAATAGAGGAGGACAGAGGAAAGTAAGAAATAGGGGAGGAGGACAGAGGAAAGTAAGAAATAGGGGAGGAGGACACAGGAAAGTAAGAAAAGGAAGGGGAAACAGAAAAGTAAGAAATAGGGGAGAAGTACACAGTGGAGTAAGAAATAGTGGAGGGGGACACAGGAAAGTAAGAAATAGTGGAGCGGGACACAGGAAAGTAAGAAATAGTGGAGAGGGACACAGGAAAGTAAGAAATAGTGGAGAGGGACACAGGAAAGTAAGAAATAAGGGAGGGGGACACAGGAAAGTAAGAAAAGGAAGGGGAAACAGAAAAGTAAGAAATAGGGGAGAAGTACACAGTGGAGTAAGAAATAGTGGAGGGGGGCACAGGAAAGTAAGAAATAGTGGAGAGGGACACAGGAAAGTAAGAAATAGTGGAGAGGGACACAGGAAAGTAAGAAATAGGGGAGGAGGACACAGGAAACTAAGAAATAGGGGAGGAGGACAGAGGAAAGTAAGAAATAGGGGAGGAGGACAGAGGAAAGTAAGAAATAAGGGAGGGGGACCCAGGAAAGTAAGAAATAGGGGAGTAGGACAGAGGAAAGTAAGAAATAGGGGAGGGGGACACAGGAAAGTAAGAAATAGGGGAGGAGGACAGAGGAAAGTAAGAAATAGGGGAGGAGGACAGAGGAAAGTAAGAAATAGGGGAGGAGGACAGAGGAAAGTAAGAAATAGGGGAGGAGGACAGAGGAAAGTAAGAAATAGGGGAGGAGGACACAGGAAAGTAAGAAATAGGGGAGGAGGACACAGGAAAGTAAGAAATAGGGGAGGAGGACACTGGAAAGTAAGAAATAGGGGAGGAGGACAGAGGAAAGTAAGAAATAGGGGAGGAGGACAGAGGAAAGTAAGAAATAGGGGAGGGGGACACAGGAAAGTAAGAAATAGTGGAGAGGGACACAGGAAAGTAAGAAATAGGGGAGGAGGACACAGGAAAGTAAGAAATAAGGGAGGGGGACACAGGAAAGTAAGAAATAGGGGAGCAGGACAGAGGAAAGTAAGAAATAGGTGAGCAGGACAGAGGAAAGTAAGAAATAGGGGAGGAGGACAGAGGAAAGTAAGAAATAGGGGAGGAGGACACAGGAAAGTAAGAAATAGGGGAGGAGGACACAGGAAAGTAAGAAACGGAAGGAGGACACAGGAAAGTAAGAAACGGAAGGGGGAAACAGTAAAGTAAGAAATAGGGGAGGAGGACAGAGGAAAGTAAGAAATAGGGGAGGAGGACAGAGGAAAGTAAGAAATAGGGGAGGAGGACACAGGAAAGTAAGAAATAGGGGAGGAGGACACAGGAAAGTAAGAAATAGGGGAGGAGGACAGAGGAAAGTAAGAAATAGGGGAGGAGGACAGAGGAAAGTAAGAAATAGGGGAGGAGGACACAGGAAAGTAAGAAACGGAAGGAGGACACAGGAAAGTAAGAAACGGAAGGGGGAAACAGTAAAGTAAGAAATAGGGGAGGAGGACAGAGGAAAGTAAGAAATAGGGGAGGAGGACACAGGAAAGTAAGAAACGGAAGGGGGAAACAGAATAGTAAGAAATAGGGGAGGAGGACAGAGGAAAGGAAGAAATAGGGGAGGAGGACACCGGAAAGTAAGAAATAGGGGAGGAGGACACCGGAAAGTAAGAAATAGGGGAGGAGGACACAGGAAAGTAAGAAATAGGGGAGCAGGACAGAGGAAAGTAAGAAATAGGGGAGCAGGACAGAGGAAAGTAAGAAATAGGGGAGGAGGACAGAGGAAAGTAAGAAATAGGGGAGGAGGACAGAGGAAAGTAAGAAATAGGGGAGGAGAACAGAGGAAAGTAAGAAATAGGGGAGGAGGACAGAGGAAAATAACAAATAGGGGAGGAGGACACAGGAAAGTAAGAAACGGAAGGGGGAAACAGAAAAGTAAGAAATCGGGGAGGAGGACACAGGAAAGTAAGAAATAGGGGAGGAGGACACAGGAAAGTAAGAAATAGGGGAGGACGACACAGGAAAGTAAGAAATAGGGGAGGAGGACACAGGAAAGTAAGAAATAGGGGAGGAGGACAGAGGAAACTAAGAAATAGGGGAGGAGGACAGAGGAAACTAAGAATTAGGGGAGGAGGACAGAGGAAACTAAGAATTAGGGGAGGAGGACACAGGAAAGTAAGAAACGGAAGGGGGAAACAGAAAAGTAAGAAATAGGGGAGAAGGACACAGGAAAGTAAGAAATAGTGGAGGGAGACACAGGAAAGTAAGAAATAGTGGAGAGGGACACAGGAAAGTAAGAAATAGGGGAGGAGGACACAGGAAAGTAAGAAATAAGGGAGGGGGACACAGGAAAGTAAGAAATAGGGGAGGAGGACAGAGGAAAGTAAAAATAGGGGAGGGGGACACAGGAAAGTAAGAAGTAGGGGAGGAGGACAGAGTAAAGTAAGAAATAGGGGAGGAGGACACAGGAAAGTAAGAAATAGGGGAGGAGGACACAGGAAAGTAAGAAAAGGAAGGGGGAAACAGAAAAGTAAGAAATAGGGGAGGAGGACAGAGGAAAGTAAGAAATAGGGGAGGAGGACACCGGAAAGTAAGAAATAGGGGAGGAGGACACAGGAAAGTAAGAAATAGGGGAGCAGGACAGAGGAAAGTAAGAAATAGGGGAGGAGGACAGAGGAAAGTAAGAAATAGGGGAGGAGGACACAGGAAAGTAAGAAATAGGGGAGGAGGACACAGGAAAGTAAGAAACGGAAGGGGGAAACAGAAAAGTAAGAAATAGGGGAGGAGGACAGAGGAAAGTAAGAAATAGGGGAGGAGGACAGAGGAAAGTAAGAAATAGGGGAGCAGGACAGAGGAAAGTAAGAAATAGGGGAGGAGGACACAGGAAAGTAAGAAATAGGGGAGGAGGACAGAGGAAAGTAAGAAATAGGGGAGGAGGACAGAGGAAAGTAAGAAATAGGGGAGCAGGACAGAGGAAAGTAAGAAATAGGTTAGCAGGACAGAGGAAAGTAAGAAATAGGGGAGGAGGACAGAGGAAAGTAAGAAATAAGGGAGGAGGACACAGGAAAGTAAGAAATAGGGGAGGAGGACACAGGAAAGTAAGAAACGGAAGGAGGACACAGGAAAGTAAGAAACGGAAGGGGGAAACAGTAAAGTAAGAAATAGGGGAGGAGGACAGAGGAAAGTAAGAAATAGGGGAGGAGGACAGAGGAAAGTAAGAAATAGGGGAGGAGGACACAGGAAAGTAAGAAATAGGGGAGGAGGACACAGGAAAGTAAGAAATAGGGGAGGAGGACAGAGGAAAGTAAGAAATAGGGGAGGAGGACACAGGAAAGTAAGAAATAGGGGAGGAGGACACAGGAAAGTAAGAAACGGAAGGAGGACACAGGAAAGTAAGAAACGGAAGGGGGAAACAGTAAAGTAAGAAATAGGGGAGGAGGACAGAGGAAAGTAAGAAATAGGGGAGGAGGACACCGGAAAGTAAGAAATAGGGGAGGAGGACACAGGAAAGTAAGAAATAGGGGAGGAGGACACAGGAAAGTAAGAAATAGGGGAGGAGGACACAGGAAAGTAAGAAATAGGGGAGGAGGACACAGGAAAGTAAGAAATAGGGGAGGAGGACAGAGGAAACTAAGAAATAGGGGAGGAGGACACAGGAAAGTAAGAAACGGAAGGGGGAAACAGAAAAGTAAGAAATAGGGGAGAAGGACACAGGAAAGTAAGAAATAGTGGAGGGGGACACAGGAAAGTAAGAAATAGTGGAGAGGGACACAGGAAAGTAAGAAATAGGGGAGGAGGACACAGGAAAGTAAGAAATAGGGGAGGAGGACACAGGAAAGTAAGAAATAGAGGAGGAGGACAGAGGAAAGTAAGAAATAGGGGAGGAGGACAGAGGAAAGTAAAAATAGGGGAGGGGGACACAGGAAAGTAAGAAACGGAAGGGGGAAACAGAAAAGTAAGAAATAGGGGAGCAGGACAGAGGAAAGTAAGAAATAGGGGAGGAGGACACAGGAAAGTAAGAAAAGGAAGGCGAAACAGAAAAGTAAGAAATAGGGGAGAAGTACACAGTGGAGTAAGAAATAGTGGAGGGGGACACAGGAAAGTAAGAAATAGTGGAGAGGGACACAGGAAAGTAAGAAATAGTGGAGAGGGACACAGGAAAGTAAGAAATAGTGGAGAGGGACACAGGAAAGTAAGAAATAAGGGAGGGGGACACAGGAAAGTAAGAAATAGGGGAGTAGGACAGAGGAAAGTAAGAAATAGGGGAGGGGGACACAGGACAGTAAGAAATAGGGGAGGAGGACAGAGGAAAGTAAGAAATAGGGGAGGAGGACAGAGGAAAGTAAGAAATAGGGGAAGAGGACAGAGGAAAGTAAGAAATAAGGGAGGGGGACACAGGAAAGTAAGAAATAGGGGAGTAGGACAGAGGAAAGTAAGAAATAGGGGAGGGGGGCACAGGAAAGTAAGAAATAGGGGAGGAGGACAGAGGAAAGTAAGAAATAGGGGAGGAGGACAGAGGAAAGTAAGAAATAGGGGAGGAGGACACAGGAAAGTAAGAAATAGGGGAGGAGGACAGAGGAAAGTAAGAAATAGGGGAGGAGGACAGAGGAAAGTAAGAAACAGGGGAGGAGAACAGAGGAAAGTAAGAAATAGGGGAGGAGGACAGAGGAAAGTAAGAAATAGGGGAGGAGGACAGAGGAAAGTAAGAAACGGAAGGGGGAAACAGAAAAGTAAGAAATAGGGGAGAAGGACACAGGAAAGTAAAAAATAGTGGAGGGGGACACAGGAAAGTAAGAAATAGTGGAGAGGGACACAGGAAAGTAAGAAATAGGGGAGGAGGACACAGGAAAGTAAGAAATAAGGGAGGGGGACACAGGAAAGTAAGAAATAGGGGAGGAGGACAGAGGAAAGTAAGAAATAGGGGAGGAGGAGAGAGGAAAGTAAGAAATAGGGGAAGAGGACAGAGGAAAGTAAGAAATAGGGGAGGGGGACACAGGAAAGTAAAAAATAGGGGAGGAGGACACAGGAAAGTAAGAAATAGGGGAGGAGGACACAGGAAAGTAAGAAATAGGGGAGGAGGACACAGGAAAGTAAGAAATAGGGGAGGAGGACACAGGAAAGTAAGAAATAGGGGAGGAGGACACAGGAAAGTAAGAAATAGGGGAGGAGGACACAGGAAAGTAAGAAATAGGGGAGCAGGACACAGGAAAGTAAGAAATAGGGGAGCAGGACACAGGAAAGTAAGAAATAGGGGAGGAGGACAGAGTAAAGTAAAAATAGGGGAGGGGGACACAGGAAAGTAAGAAGTAGGGGAGGAGGACAGAGTAAAGTAAGAAATAGGGGAGGAGGACACAGGAAAGTAAGAAATAGGGGAGGGGGACACAGGAAAGTAAGAAATAGGGGAGGAGGACACAGGAAAGTAAGAAATAGGGGAGGAGGACACAGGAAAGTAAAAATAGGGGAGGGGGACACAGGAAAGTAAGAAGTAGGGGAGGAGGACAGAGTAAAGTAAGAAATAGGGGAGCAGGACAGAGGAAAGTAAGAAATAGGGGAGGAGGACAGAGGAAAGTAAGAAATAGGGGAGGAGGACACAGGAAAGTAAGAAATAGGGGAGGAGGACACAGGAAAGTAAGAAACGGAAGGGGGAAACAGAAAAGTAAGAAATAGGGGAGGAGGACAGAGGAAAGTAAGAAATAGGGGAGGAGGACAGAGGAAAGTAAGAAATAGGGGAGCAGGACAGAGGAAAGTAAGAAATAGGGGAGGAGGACACAGGAAAGTAAGAAATAGGGGAGGAGGACAGAGGAAAGTAAGAAATAGGGGAGGAGGACAGAGGAAAGTAAGAAATAGGGGAGCAGGACAGAGGAAAGTAAGAAATAGGTGAGCAGGACAGAGGAAAGTAAGAAATAGGGGAGGAGGACAGAGGAAAGTAAGAAATAAGGGAGGAGGACACAGGAAAGTAAGAAATAGGGGAGGAGGACACAGGAAAGTAAGAAACGGAAGGAGGACACAGGAAAGTAAGAAACGGAAGGGGGAAACAGTAAAGTAAGAAATAGGGGAGGAGGACAGAGGAAAGTAAGAAATAGGGGAGGAGGACAGAGGAAAGTAAGAAATAGGGGAGGAGGACACAGGAAAGTAAGAAATAGGGGAGGAGGACACAGGAAAGTAAGAAATAGGGGAGGAGGACAGAGGAAAGTAAGAAATAGGGGAGGAGGACACAGGAAAGTAAGAAATAGGGGAGGAGGACACAGGAAAGTAAGAAACGGAAGGAGGACACAGGAAAGTAAGAAACGGAAGGGGGAAACAGTAAAGTAAGAAATAGGGGAGGAGGACAGAGGAAAGTAAGAAATAGGGGAGGAGGACACCGGAAAGTAAGAAATAGGGGAGGAGGACACAGGAAAGTAAGAAATAGGGGAGGAGGACACAGGAAAGTAAGAAATAGGGGAGGAGGACACAGGAAAGTAAGAAATAGGGGAGGAGGACACAGGAAAGTAAGAAATAGGGGAGGAGGACAGAGGAAACTAAGAAATAGGGGAGGAGGACACAGGAAAGTAAGAAACGGAAGGGGGAAACAGAAAAGTAAGAAATAGGGGAGAAGGACACAGGAAAGTAAGAAATAGTGGAGGGGGACACAGGAAAGTAAGAAATAGTGGAGAGGGACACAGGAAAGTAAGAAATAGGGGAGGAGGACACAGGAAAGTAAGAAATAGGGGAGGAGGACACAGGAAAGTAAGAAATAGAGGAGGAGGACAGAGGAAAGTAAGAAATAGGGGAGGAGGACAGAGGAAAGTAAAAATAGGGGAGGGGGACACAGGAAAGTAAGAAACGGAAGGGGGAAACAGAAAAGTAAGAAATAGGGGAGCAGGACAGAGGAAAGTAAGAAATAGGGGAGGAGGACACAGGAAAGTAAGAAAAGGAAGGCGAAACAGAAAAGTAAGAAATAGGGGAGAAGTACACAGTGGAGTAAGAAATAGTGGAGGGGGACACAGGAAAGTAAGAAATAGTGGAGAGGGACACAGGAAAGTAAGAAATAGTGGAGAGGGACACAGGAAAGTAAGAAATAGTGGAGAGGGACACAGGAAAGTAAGAAATAAGGGAGGGGGACACAGGAAAGTAAGAAATAGGGGAGTAGGACAGAGGAAAGTAAGAAATAGGGGAGGGGGACACAGGACAGTAAGAAATAGGGGAGGAGGACAGAGGAAAGTAAGAAATAGGGGAGGAGGACAGAGGAAAGTAAGAAATAGGGGAAGAGGACAGAGGAAAGTAAGAAATAAGGGAGGGGGACACAGGAAAGTAAGAAATAGGGGAGTAGGACAGAGGAAAGTAAGAAATAGGGGAGGGGGGCACAGGAAAGTAAGAAATAGGGGAGGAGGACAGAGGAAAGTAAGAAATAGGGGAGGAGGACAGAGGAAAGTAAGAAATAGGGGAGGAGGACACAGGAAAGTAAGAAATAGGGGAGGAGGACAGAGGAAAGTAAGAAATAGGGGAGGAGGACAGAGGAAAGTAAGAAACAGGGGAGGAGAACAGAGGAAAGTAAGAAATAGGGGAGGAGGACAGAGGAAAGTAAGAAATAGGGGAGGAGGACAGAGGAAAGTAAGAAACGGAAGGGGGAAACAGAAAAGTAAGAAATAGGGGAGAAGGACACAGGAAAGTAAAAAATAGTGGAGGGGGACACAGGAAAGTAAGAAATAGTGGAGAGGGACACAGGAAAGTAAGAAATAGGGGAGGAGGACACAGGAAAGTAAGAAATAAGGGAGGGGGACACAGGAAAGTAAGAAATAGGGGAGGAGGACAGAGGAAAGTAAGAAATAGGGGAGGAGGAGAGAGGAAAGTAAGAAATAGGGGAAGAGGACAGAGGAAAGTAAGAAATAGGGGAGGGGGACACAGGAAAGTAAAAAATAGGGGAGGAGGACACAGGAAAGTAAGAAATAGGGGAGGAGGACACAGGAAAGTAAGAAATAGGGGAGGAGGACACAGGAAAGTAAGAAATAGGGGAGGAGGACACAGGAAAGTAAGAAATAGGGGAGGAGGACACAGGAAAGTAAGAAATAGGGGAGGAGGACACAGGAAAGTAAGAAATAGGGGAGCAGGACACAGGAAAGTAAGAAATAGGGGAGCAGGACACAGGAAAGTAAGAAATAGGGGAGGAGGACAGAGTAAAGTAAAAATAGGGGAGGGGGACACAGGAAAGTAAGAAGTAGGGGAGGAGGACACAGGAAAGTAAGAAATAGGGGAGGGGGACACAGGAAAGTAAGAAATAGGGGAGGAGGACACAGGAAAGTAAGAAATAGGGGAGGAGGACACAGGAAAGTAAGAAATAGGGGAGGAGGACACAGGAAAGTAAGAAATAGGGGAGGAGGACACAGGAAAGTAAGAAATAGGGGAGGAGGACAGAGGAAAGTAAGAAATAGGGGAGGAGGACAGAGGAAAGTAAAAATAGGGGAGGGGGACACAGTAAAGTAAGAAATAGGGGAGGAGGACACAGGAAAGTAAGAAATAGGGGAGGAGGACACAGGAAAGTAAGAAATAGGGGAGGACACAGGAAAGTAAGAAACGGAAGGGGGAAACAGAAAAGTAAGAAATAGGGGAGGAGGACACCGGAAAGTAAGAAATAGGGGAGGAGGACACAGGAAAGTAAGAAATAGGGGAGCAGGACAGAGGAAAGTAAGAAATAGGGGAGGAGGACAGAGGAAAGTAAGAAATAGGGGAGGAGGACACAGGAAAGTAAGAAATAGGGGAGGAGGACACAGGAAAGTAAGAAACAGAAGGGGGAAACAGAAAAGTAAGAAATAGGGGAGGAGGACAGAGGAAAGTAAGAAACAGGGGAGGAGGACACCGGAAAGTAAGAAATAGGGGAGGAGGACACAGGAAAGTAAGAAATAGGGGAGGAGGACAGAGGAAAGTAAGAAATAGGGGAGGAGGACACAGGAAAGTAAGAAATAGGGGAGGAGGACACAGGAAAGTAAGAAACGGAAGGAGGACAGAGGAAAGTAAGAAACGGAAGGGGGAAACAGTAAAGTAAGAAATAGGGGAGGAGGACAGAGGAAAGTAAGAAATAGGGGAGGAGGACAGAGGAAAGTAAGAAATAGGGGAGGAGGACACAGGAAAGTAAGAAATAGGGGAGGAGGACAGAGGAAAGTAAGAAATAGGGGAGGAGGACAGAGGAAAGTAAGAAATAGGGGAGGAGGACACAGGAAAGTAAGAAATAGGGGAGGAGGACACAGGAAAGTAAGAAACGGAAGGAGGACACAGGAAAGTAAGAAACGGAAGGGGGAAACAGTAAAGTAAGAAATAGGGGAGGAGGACAGAGGAAAGTAAGAAATAGGGGAGGAGGACACCGGAAAGTAAGAAATAGGGGAGGAGGACACAGGAAAGTAAGAAACGGAAGGGGGAAACAGAATAGTAAGAAATAGGGGAGGAGGACAGAGGAAAGGAAGAAATAGGGGAGGAGGACACCGGAAAGTAAGAAATAGGGGAGGAGGACACCGGAAAGTAAGAAATAGGGGAGGAGGACACCGGAAAGTAAGAAATAGGGGAGGAGGACACAGGAAAGTAAGAAATAGGGGAGCAGGACAGAGGAAAGTAAGAAATAGGGGAGCAGGACAGAGGAAAGTAAGAAATAGGGGAGGAGGACAGAGGAAAGTAAGAAATAGGGGAGGAGGACAGAGGAAAGTAAGAAATAGGGGAGGAGAACAGAGGAAAGTAAGAAATAGGGGAGGAGGACAGAGGAAAATAACAAATAGGGGAGGAGGACACAGGAAAGTAAGAAACGGAAGGGGGAAACAGAAAAGTAAGAAATCGGGGAGGAGGACACAGGAAAGTAAGAAATAGGGGAGGAGGACACAGGAAAGTAAGAAATAGGGGAGGACGACACAGGAAAGTAAGAAATAGGGGAGGAGGACACAGGAAAGTAAGAAATAGGGGAGGAGGACAGAGGAAACTAAGAAATAGGGGAGGAGGACAGAGGAAACTAAGAATTAGGGGAGGAGGACAGAGGAAACTAAGAATTAGGGGAGGAGGACACAGGAAAGTAAGAAACGGAAGGGGGAAACAGAAAAGTAAGAAATAGGGGAGAAGGACACAGGAAAGTAAGAAATAGTGGAGGGAGACACAGGAAAGTAAGAAATAGTGGAGAGGGACACAGGAAAGTAAGAAATAGGGGAGGAGGACACAGGAAAGTAAGAAATAAGGGAGGGGGACACAGGAAAGTAAGAAATAGGGGAGGAGGACAGAGGAAAGTAAAAATAGGGGAGGGGGACACAGGAAAGTAAGAAGTAGGGGAGGAGGACAGAATAAAGTAAGAAATAGGGGAGGAGGACACAGGAAAGTAAGAAATAGGGGAGGAGGACACAGGAAAGTAAGAAAAGGAAGGGGGAAACAGAAAAGTAAGAAATAGGGGAGGAGGACAGAGGAAAGTAAGAAATAGGGGAGGAGGACACCGGAAAGTAAGAAATAGGGGAGGAGGACACCGGAAAGTAAGAAATAGGGGAGCAGGACAGAGGAAAGTAAGAAATAGGGGAGGAGGACAGAGGAAAGTAAGAAATAGGGGAGGAGGACACAGGAAAGTAAGAAATAGGGGAGGAGGACACAGGAAAGTAAGAAACGGAAGGGGGAAACAGAAAAGTAAGAAATAGGGGAGGAGGACAGAGGAAAGTAAGAAATAGGGGAGGAGGACAGAGGAAAGTAAGAAATAGGGGAGCAGGACAGAGGAAAGTAAGAAATAGGGGAGGAGGACACAGGAAAGTAAGAAATAGGGGAGGAGGACAGAGGAAAGTAAGAAATAGGGGAGGAGGACAGAGGAAAGTAAGAAATAGGGGAGCAGGACAGAGGAAAGTAAGAAATAGGTGAGCAGGACAGAGGAAAGTAAGAAATAGGGGAGGAGGACAGAGGAAAGTAAGAAATAGGGGAGGAGGACACAGGAAAGTAAGAAATAGGGGAGGAGGACACAGGAAAGTAAGAAACGGAAGGAGGACACAGGAAAGTAAGAAACGGAAGGGGGAAACAGTAAAGTAAGAAATAGGGGAGGAGGACAGAGGAAAGTAAGAAATAGGGGAGGAGGACAGAGGAAAGTAAGAAATAGGGGAGGAGGACACAGGAAAGTAAGAAATAGGGGAGGAGGACACAGGAAAGTAAGAAATAGGGGAGGAGGACAGAGGAAAGTAAGAAATAGGGGAGGAGGACACAGGAAAGTAAGAAATAGGGGAGGAGGACACAGGAAAGTAAGAAACGGAAGGAGGACACAGGAAAGTAAGAAACGGAAGGGGGAAACAGTAAAGTAAGAAATAGGGGAGGAGGACAGAGGAAAGTAAGAAATAGGGGAGGAGGACACCGGAAAGTAAGAAATAGGGGAGGAGGACACAGGAAAGTAAGAAACGGAAGGGGGAAACAGAATAGTAAGAAATAGGGGAGGAGGACAGAGGAAAGGAAGAAATAGGGGAGGAGGACACCGGAAAGTAAGAAATAGGGGAGGAGGACACCGGAAAGTAAGAAATAGGGGAGGAGGACACAGGAAAGTAAGAAATAGGGGAGCAGGACAGAGGAAAGTAAGAAATAGGGGAGCAGGACAGAGGAAAGTAAGAAATAGGGGAGGAGGACAGAGGAAAGTAAGAAATAGGGGAGGAGGACAGAGGAAAGTAAGAAATAGGGGAGGAGAACAGAGGAAAGTAAGAAATAGGGGAGGAGGACAGAGGAAAATAACAAATAGGGGAGGAGGACACAGGAAAGTAAGAAATAGGGGAAGAGGACACAGGAAAGTAAGAAACGGAAGGGGGAAACAGAAAAGTAAGAAATAGGGGAGAAGGACACAGGAAAGTAAGAAATAGTGGAGGGGGACACAGGAAAGTAAGAAATAGTGGAGAGGGACACAGGAAAGTAAGAAATAGGGGAGGAGGACACAGGAAAGTAAGAAATAGGGGAGGAGGACAGAGGAAAGTAAGAAATAGGGGAGGAGGACACAGGAAAGTAAGAAACGGAAGGGGCAAACAGAAAAGTAAGAAATAGGGGAGAAGTACGCAGGAAAGTAAGAAATAGTGGAGGGGGACACAGGAAAGTAAGAAATAGTGGAGAGGGACACAGGAAAGTAAGAAATAGTGGAGAGGGACACAGGAAAGTAAGAAATAGGGGAGGAGGACAGAGTAAAGTAAGAAATAAGGGAGGGGGACACAGGAAAGTAAGAAATAGGGGAGTAGGACAGAGGAAAGTAAGAAATAGGGGAGGGGGACACAGGAAAGTAATAAATAGGGGAGGAGGACAGAGGAAAGTAAGAAATAGGGGAGGAGGACAGAGGAAAGTAAGAAATAGGGGAGGAGGACACAGGAAAGTAAGAAATAGTGGAGAGGGACACATGAAAGTAAGAAATAGGGGAGGAGGACAGAGGAAAGTAAGAAATAGGGGAGGAGGACAGAGGAAACTAAGAATTAGGGGAGGAGGACAGAGGAAAGTAAGAAATAGGGGAGGAGGACACAGGAAAGTAAGAAACGGAAGGGGGAAACAGAAAAGTAAGAAATAGGGGAGAAGGACACAGGAAAGTAAGAAATAGTGGAGGGGGACACAGGAAAGTAAGAAATAGTGGAGAGGGACACAGGAAAGTAAGAAATAGGGGAGGAGGACACAGGAAAGTAAGAAATAGGGGAGGAGGACACAGGAAAGTAAGAAATAGGGGAGGAGGACACAGGAAAGTAAGAAATAGGGGAGGAGGACACAGGAAAGTAAGAAATAGGGGAGGAGGACACAGGAAAGTAAGAAATAGGGGAGGAGGACACAGGAAAGTAAGAAATAGGGGAGGAGGACAGAGGAAACTAAGAATTAGGGGAGGAGGACAGAGGAAAGTAAGAAATAGGGGAGGAGGACACAGGAAAGTAAGAAACGGAAGGAGGAAACAGAAAAGTAAGAAATAGGGGAGAAGGACACAGGAAAGTAAGAAATAGTGGGGGGGGACACAGGAAAGTAAGAAATAGTGGAGGGGGACACAGGAAAGTAAGAAATAGTGGAGAGGGACACAGGAAAGTAAGAAATAGGGGAGGAGGACACAGGAAAGTAAGAAATAGTGGAGGGGGACACAGGAAAGTAAGAAATAGTGGAGAGGGACACAGGAAAGTAAGAAATAGGGGAGGAGGACACAGGAAAGTAAGAAATAGGGGAGGAGGACAGAGGAAAGTAAGAAATAGGGGAGGAGGACAGAGGAAACTAAGAATTAGGGGAGGAGGACAGAGGAAAGTAAGAAATAGGGGAGGAGGACACAGGAAAGTAAGAAACGGAAGGGGGAAACAGAAAAGTAAGAAATAGGGGAGAAGGACACAGGAAAGTAAGAAATAGTGGAGGGGGAAACAGGAAAGTAAGAAATAGTTGAGAGGGACACAGGAAAGTAAGAAATAAGGGAGGGGGACACAGGAAAGTAAGAAATAGGGGAGGAGGACAGAGGAAAGTAAGAAATAGGGGAGGGGGACACAGGAAAGTAAGAAATAGGGGAGGAGGACACAGGAAAGTAAGAAATAGGGGAGGAGGACACAGGAAAGTAAGAAATAGGGGAGGAGGACACAGGAAAGTAAGAAATAGGGGAGGAGGACACAGGAAAGTAAGAAATAGGGGAGGAGGACAGAGGAAAGTAAAAATAGGGGAGGGGGACACAGGAGAGTAAGAAGTAGGGGAGGAGGACAGAGTAAAGTAAGAAATAGGGGAGGAGGACACAGGAAAGTAAGAAATAGGGGAGGAGGACACAGGAAAGTAAGAAACGGAAGGGGGAAACAGAAAAGTAAGAAATAGGGGAGGAGGACAGAGGAAAGTAAGAAATAGGGGAGGAGGACACCGGAAAGTAAGAAATAGGGGAGGAGGACACCGGAAAGTAAGAAATAGGGGAGGAGGACACAGGAAAGTAAGAAATAGGGGAGCAGGACAGAGGAAAGTAAGAAATAGGGGAGCAGGACAGAGGAAAGTAATAAATAGGGGAGGAGGACACAGGAAAGTAAGAAATAGGGGAGGAGGACAGAGGAAAGTAAGAAATAGGGGAGGAGGACACCGGAAAGTAAGAAATAGGGGAGGAGGACACAGGAAAGTAAGAAATAGGGGAGGAGGACAGAGGAAAGTAAGAAATAGGGGAGCAGGACAGAGGAAAGTAAGAAATAGGGGAGGAGGACACAGGAAAGTAAGAAATAGGGGAGGAGGCCAGAGGAAAGTAAGAAATAGGGGAGGACGACACAGGAAAGTAAGAAATAGAGGAGGACACCGGAAAGTAAGAAATAGGGGAGGAGGACAGAGGAAAGTAAGAAATAGGGGAGGAGGACAGAGGAAAGTAAAAATAGGGGAGGGGGACACAGGAAAGTAAGAAACGGAAGGGGGAAACAGAAAAGTAAGAAATAGGGGAGGAGGACAGAGGAAAGTAAGAAATAGTGGAGGAGGACAGAGGAAAGTAAGAAATAGGGGAGGAAGACAGAGGAAAGCAAGAGAGTATAAGAGGAAACAAAAAACAATCGGATAAAAAAAAGAAAAATATTGCTCAGTACAGGAAACACAATTGCGACGAGCGAAATAAAGAAAAACTGGAGACATCATTATTATTCCCATCACATGTTATCTATAGGATCGACATAATTCTAAGCAGCTCAGCAAAAAATGGCTGACGTTCTCCGATGACCCAAATTGGAGGGTTTCCGTAGTAACTGCTGTGGAGTTAGTCATGGAATTGTACGATTGTGTGACACCGAGACACGAGGATCAAAGTTATGGCGGGCTTAATTGCATCACAAATAAACATATCCAGCCCAGAGATGCAATTAACTTTTAGATCTCCACTCTGTCGGTGCGAGCTCCCCCTGTCCTGTCTGGTTCAGTGTCGGGTGGAAAATTATGTTTATTCATTTCGGCAGCATAAAAAAAAAATAAAAAAAAAAATACAATAAAAAAAAGCTAAAAACCAGTCTGCGCTTGACAGGAGGGAGTTTAGTGAGAAAATGAGAGAATTAGACAGAATTTCAAAATATTAGCAATTAAGTCGCAGTTCTGAGCGAGCGACGATGAATCTGACATTTTCAAAGAGCATTTTATAGCGCAATTATTCCCTCCCTCCCCCCCAAAAAATAAGTGATTTGATTAAAAATAGATCACAGGACGGGGTGGAAGGCAAAAATAGCGTGAGAAACAATGCTCCGCCGTGAGTCATCCGCGGGGAAGAATCTAATCAGTTTAGGTGCTCCATAAAAAGGGTTGTTATGTGAGAGCAATCGGCTGATCGCCCAGGATTATTCCTGTCCCTTTTCGCAGCAGTGGCCACTACAGGTGATACGTAGTATTACACCCCGCCTATCCAGAACAGAATTTGCTCATACCTTGGGGTCCGAGAGGAGACCCCCTCTGAATGATGCCCTAAAAGCCTTCATACACATCAGATAGCTCGCTCTCCTGACTCGTCGATGCGGGGGAGATGCGTAATGATGGGCAAGTCTTTATCCCAACGGGGTGCCATTCATTTCACATAACTATACAGGCCCCAATACCCTTCTACCTGATGAACACACTGAATTTATGGTATTGGGGGCTACATAAAAATCTCATTATACTCCTTAATTTCCAAATGAGTCAGTCACCTGAGGAAGGGTAACAGTTTGCACCCACCGTCATTGAGCTGGTAGATGACCTTACTTTCCGTAGGGTTCACATACATAGGCCCCTGCTCTAAACCTGAAGGCTTGTACATGGGTTCAGGAACAGGGGGGTCCCACTCTGAAAAACAGACATTAACCAGTTCAAGACCATACCATTTACCCCACCTCCCCCAATTCCTGACCAGGAACTTTTTCGGAATTTTTCATAAACTGTTCGTATATTTAAAGAATTTTTGCAATTTTTTTGTGTTTTTCATTTTTATGTTATTTTCAGACTTTTTTTTTTATGAATTTTCCTCTTGCTTATTTATTTTATATAATCTCCCACCCCCAGGTCATTTTCTTAGGGGTCATTTCAACATTTAATTTTTTTTTTTTTTTTTATCAGATTGTCCCTGTAACTGGGGCTGTTCTATTATTCCCAGTAGACATTCAGCCTCCTGGCCTCACTGCAGAGCTGATAGGTCTCCTGGGACTCAGCAGATCAGGCTCCCTTTCCCCCCTACACCCACATAGCCATTGGGTCCGGAGGAGAATGCGCCGTCAGCGCTCATTACTGTATTGCTTGTTCAGTGCTGTGTATACAACAGCCGAGAAGGCAGAGACAGCAATAAACCATCTCTGCCTTCTCCATGGGAAGTCTGGCTGTGTCTGACCCTTTAGAGCGTCACTGCAAAGCAGAACGCGGATTGCCCTGACATTTGGTGACGACCTGTCACTTGCCAAAGATACATATTTTTTTTTACTTAGTGTGTTCTCCTGAATCCGGCAATGTTTTGCTTTTGTTCCTGCGCCTCTCCGATCCTGAGATACGTCCCTCTCTTCCCTAGTGTTGTTTAGCCAATTGGGTGTGGCCATCAAATTTGCTCTGCTGCTCACACCCAGTTGGCTAAAATACTAGATTTTTATACAGGGATGAGGGGTTATATTTATGGCAAGTGACAGGTCCTCTTTAATGACCGTAACCCACAGAGGTTCTCCTTCTAAATTTCTGATTAATAAGACGTAGGCAGTGCTAAAGTAAGAACGACCGCCTCTGACCTTTCCTAACAGCTACCATATTCTATATAAAGATTACTAGTGAGTCTATCCCTTGTGCTGCCCGTGGTGGATTGACCGGGCTGTCACCACGCATTTCACTTGCACTATTAATCCGATTTTTGTAATATTGGGTCCTGAAGGGCCGCCTGAATTTTAAGAACACCAGCATCTATGCTATCTCTGTACGTTTCAGTGAAGACCTCACCGATGTGCTCAATTTTTTTCTTGATGACCTGACACTCATATGGCCACCGCGGTAGATGGAAAAAGCTGTTGGAGGATACACCATAGAGGTCTCGTGGCTCCCGCAGCCGCGCCACTTTCCTTCCAGAGTGGAATTCATACACAATCTGGTTGGTCTTCTGGACGTAGGGGTATAAAGGTGAAGGACCTGTAAGAAAAGCTTAAATTAGTTCAGAATGAAGAGCATCGATGAAGACCAGAACGAGACGTCTTTCTTCTGGTTGGAAGAACTTATCTTCTGCTTTCTTTGAAGTCTGTAATGCAGGATATTGTGTCATGTCACCCATTTAAGCTCCTGAGAATCCTTACGATTCCTCAGGGGTGGGCCTATTTGATGAGCTAGTTTCCAACCTTCCCGAGGAGTCTCTTTCGCAAATAACGGTACATACTGTAGTTGAAGACCTCTTAGGACATTTCTAGGATCCAGTAGGACCCAAGGACAGAGGTTGCCTTTACAGGACAATCCCAGAAGCTTAGTTGCGAAATGGTAGATTATTGAAGTTTCTCCTTTTCAAGATTTTTTGCTCCTCACCTATATCATGATTGTGGTGAAGAAGGTGCAATGGTTGACCTCTCACCAATATATGCTAAAGGGCAAATCCAAGGCTTACCAATAAAGACTTATCCTTAGAATAGACATTTATTGGATGACGGGTTGGTGTCTGACCTCTGACCAGCAGCCTCTTTTCTGAAGTATCGGCGGGCATCCAAGTGCCTGACGCTTGAATGGAACTAAGCTCAGGACCAGAGACATCCACACTAATCCACACAAAATCCAAAAAGACATCTCTGGAGAGGGGACCTATTACCCTCACATTGAACATATAGGATTAATTATGACTGGGGAAGTGAGAAAGAGCTAACGCTTCAACATCCATTAAAGGACCTCCTGCAGTGACCAGGTAATTACAACAGGAGATCTGCTCTGAGAACTGGCCACCAATACTCAAATTCGTTTATTTAGAGACGGAGAAGTACACTTCCAAAGCAAGAGCTTCCTCTGTTTAAAGCATGGGTCCCAGACTTTTTGGAGCGGTGGTCAGTGGTCAGTGAGGAATATTGGGGTTTGCATTCATCTGATATTTATGGGAGATATATTTTCGGCGTCGTAGAGAAAGGACAAACATAACGCATTCACTCACATCACCGCAAAGGCCCTCCAACTTAATATTGGTCCAATAGTTGATGATACCCTTGCTATGGTTCCTTCTCTATAGAAAGGTAAAATCGCAATAGGAAACATGACGACAGTATCTATTGCCTGGGACCTCCAGGGGCGTAGATATACTGAAAGTTGGGGATCTCAAACTTCTAAAAGACCTAGCACATCCCCACGACCAACCTCCATATTAGCTCACGAAGGGGAGGAATGTGAACATTACCTAATCTAATAAAAAGCAGAATTTGGGTTTGGCCATTTGTCAGTCCTGGAAGATACAACTTACTGTGGGTTCTGTTAGTTTTTCTAAGGAGTACCTCCCTCTGCTAAGCTCTGGGCCATTTCCGTGACACAGGTTTAGTACTTTTTCTTTTGTCATCCCTTTCATTGTATATATCGGATTGTTTTGTTGCCATTTTGTTTCATATTTGTTTTTTTTTTTTTTATAAACACTGCCTACCTTTCCGGATTAACATATATAAAATTTAATAGCTCTATTCCTTTTTCTCAGTAAACCGCACCCCTGAAGCCATACGCTACCTGCAATAGGTGTCCATTCGACCTGTATAAACGATTGGTGGTGGCAGCTAGTGCTTCTTTTGTTATTGTGGAGTTGGCAGTGACCGTACCAGGATATATATCTATATCTATCTATATCTATTCCATGCGTTGGAATATATATTCCATGCGTTAGTATCGGAGGTGTCTATACCATACGCTCACTGTGAGTTTCCCAATAACCGGCCTAGCAGTGGAAGCAGCCTCGTCCATCACTCGTCACTCAATTGTGTAATTGTCCTGATGATTGGAGGCAGCGGAGTTGCGTCCCGTGACAAACTGGTGACAGCGGTGAGATCTGCGTGATTCCTCCTGCTGTTATCCCTGACATGCTGTGATAATGAAACATCACTCTCAGGCGGTGGTCTCCTTATTACGCCTCATCTATGGGGATCCTAAAGGTGGAACTCCGACTGACAAATCTCAGATCAAACAGCAATGTTTTAACGAATGGAATACCCCTTTAAAGCAGGTAATGGTTCTATGCAAAGTGCCTCCATTGATTTCCCCGCTAGGAGAGCTTGCTCCTGACCCCTCTCCCGCCTTTCCGTACCTCCGCTGGCTTCTTGCCTGTTCCGCAACCCATCAATATGTCGACTTACTGTAAAGACTGAAAGCTACTTTGCTACCGAACATTTGCATTAACCCGTTTCCCATTTAAAAATGGCAGTGCATTACTGCGCGTCTCATTGAATCCTGAAGAGTCCGGACTCCGCAGCCATTAACGTGTCACTTTGTGATATTTCAAAGCTACGGGGTTTTTTTTTTTAGTAGCTGGAACAGGAAAACGACAAAACTCGTCGAGAAGCTGAATAATTTGACACTTGGCGGGGGTGAGCCCGCAGAGTGCGGCCACGAGGTGCGCGGCGTCACCCGCCGCTGCGATTATGAATTAGATATGCTGTCGTCCTTCCGTCTAGTGCTCGTAATTAAAAGGGAATCAATTATTTAAAAAGGTTTCTATGTTTGTTGGCAATCAAATGAAATGAAGGCGGCGGTGGTGTATACAATTATATTTTCAGGGTGTGTATACTTTTGCGACCGCGTTTTGTTATACATTCAATGTATCTGATGTAAAAATGAAGCAACCTTGCAGATAGGTTAGATTAGAACTCTATCGTTTTGTGTATGCAGCCCCTATGCAGACCCATGGTTACAGACGA
Organism: Phyllobates terribilis; assembly: GCF_046119375.1. Lineage (NCBI taxonomy): Eukaryota > Metazoa > Chordata > Amphibia > Anura > Dendrobatidae > Phyllobates > Phyllobates terribilis. The sequence continues at coordinate 176,022,785 of NW_027362770.1, forward strand.
CAAACTGATGTATCACTCTCCTCTCATCCACCCTGTTTTACGGAGTGTAGGTTACCAAGAAGAAGAAGAGGCAGAGAAAGTGTAGTATCGCACGATTGCGGGATCTGACTACGTATGGTAGGTTGGTACTTTGCTACCATGGAGATACATAGGTCTGCGTAAGGAGCTGCCAAGTGTTTTTCAGTGTTGAGTCGAGGCATCTATAGAAAAGAAAACAATTTTGCGGTTAGTCTTTAGTACTAAAAAAAAAAAAAAAAAAAAGGAGATCTGACTACACATAATAGATATTTGTAGTCTGTTACTATGGAAACAACACATAGTAACTAGTACTCCTGCATAGGAGCGGTGTACACAATAGTATTTTTAGCTAAAACTATCAAAAACTTTTTTTTTCATTTAGTTTAGGGGTTTTCTCAAGTTAGAAAGTTATCCCCTATCCATGGGATGTTCACAGGGGCCCCTCGCGATCTGGGGTGAGAGCTGCGGGGAGCTCCAGCTACATTGGAGCGCAGCGCTTGGCAATCTCCGGCATTCCCCTTAAGAGTGAACGGAGCGGCAGTGAACATGATCGACTATCACTCTGTTCAAAAAGGGCTCTTCAAAGATAGTTAGGGGCCCCAGCAGTCAAAGTTATAGAGGATAACTTTAAAACTTGAGAATAACCCTTTAATGGGTATCTATCAGTAGGTTTTTGCTAGAGCAGCATAATGTAGTGGCAGAGATCCTGATTCCAGCGATGTGTCACTTACCGAGCTGCTTGCTGTAGTTTTGATAGAATCCCTGTTTTCTCTGCTTTATATGTAGCAGTGGTACGACTGCTGAGCTCTGTATAACCCCGCCCCCATCACTGATTGGTAACTTCTTGAGTAAACTGCCCAATCAGTGATGGGGGCGGAGTTACACAGATTAACTGGACTACCTGGCATGCGAAACCTAGTCCTGTGGTGATAATCTCCTGCTGATAAAACACTGATTGTATTGAAACTACATTAAAACTACTGAGCAAGTGACACATCCCCGAAATCAGACTCTCTGCCTCTACATCGTGCTGCTTTCAGATTAAATAGCCAAAACCTGCTTACAGATTCCCTTTAATATCTGAAACATTGGGATTGGCTCGTATGGAAAAACTCATTCTGTGAGTTAAAAAGAGTGGCGTCCTCTATTAAGAACCTTCATAGAACAAAGAGCAGCTACAAAACAGTTACCAAGAGCGTCCTCTGGAGGACTAAGTGCGTCCATGAAGTATACAGACAAGCAATGGATTTCAATGGCAAAAGTGTAATGCTTCATTTCTCCTACGGAGGCACTGCAGGAAAAAATAAAACACTTGCTATAGTGCAATTACCCGCAAATTACAGCTCACCCTAACAAAAAAGGGATTGTCTAACATGGACCATGATCATTTAAAGAGTCCCGCTGCTGGGATACTACTGTTTTGGTTACCGCACAAGACTTCTGCCTCCAGTTGGGGATGTAAATGATTGCGAGAGTCCGTCTTACGGCAGATTAGTAATTAGGCAAGAATGTGCGATAATGATTTCATGGTCTACTTGTTCTGTTGTAAGGGACACTCCAGTGATTTAGCAATGCAAACACTCACATGGTGAGAGCGGCAAACACCACGCCGACCATCCCCGGAGGATACCGTTACCAAACTGAACAGCGCTCAATTGTTCCAAGAAAAGGAAGAAGGATTCTTCTAAATTTGCTATAACGTTCACGGGGAGGTCTTAAAGGGGAAGTCCTCTCGAAAAGGATCCTCTGCCCATGTCACAGAGACTGATCAGGAGAAAACATTGAAACCTAAGCTAAACTTAACCTCATCAAACCCTTCCTAACTTCTGCCTTCAATGTTCAATAATAAACATTATGGTGTCGCTTTGGATCAAAAAAAATGCTGTGATCATTCATTTCTTAAATTTATCTTCATAGCGGTTGTAGCTCCGTTTTTTTTTCTGATACAGGGCTCCAAATCTCCTACATATTGAGGCAGTTCTGCATTCCACCACTAGAGGGAGCGGGATAAATGTATGAACTGTATCTGTCAAGCTCCTGAGCTCCCTCTAGTGGTGACTGTAGGCTGCCTACATTTTTTTTTATCAGTCATCTATGCAGTGGGTTTGGAGCTCTGTATCATTAACTACTATTAAGGTATATTAAGAGCAGAATTTTGAATTTTAAAATAATATAAAAAAAATAATAATTAAAAACGGGAAGACGAACTGCAGTACCCAAGACTGGCCACTATGCAGTGTATGGAGCTGTCCTGTTCTGGCTCTATACACTTGGGACCCTGTTGGACGCAAGAAGAGATCTGAACAATATTATTCAGCTCCGGCGGAAGGAAAAATTCCCATGATCCTCCCGCGGGAGACATAATTCTGCATCAGCTGGGCTGCTGCAGGTCGCCAGGTCCGCGACAGAACGCGCTCATTTTACGGCGCCTATTCACAGCCGTACTAATAAGTAGAAGCCCTCGTCTAATTACCGGAACAGGCATTTTAATTAAAGGCATTTCCATTTATTTTGTTTGCCTTTTTTTTATTTTCAGTCTTTTTTTCTTTTTTCAATTAGAAGGCTTTTTATATTCTGCTTTATATCCTACAGATTCAGACGAGGAGATGGCGGCACGGATGGATGTAAATGGAGCGTGTCGGCATCTGTTTACTCTGCTGTCTCCCTCTTCTCATAATTGTGATGTATTTACAGAAAACTTCCGCATGAGAAACACCGGAATCATTTTAAAGACCATTTCCCCTCTAAAAAAAAAAACATAAGTCCTTGAGTCGTCCCATTTTGTGAAGTTATTCTGATGTTTAGAAGTAGGTTATCTATCTCATTCCCATCTAAGTCCTTAAAGAGAATCTGTCAGCAGGTTTTTGTTATGTAATCTGAGTTCATGATGATGTCGGGGCTGAGACCCTGATTCCAGCGATGTGTCACTTACTTGGCTGCTTGCTGTCATTTTGATAGAATCACAGTTTTCTCTACTGAAGAGCTCGGAATGTTGAGCTGTGCATAACTCCGCCCACACCACCGATTGGCTGCTTTCTGTGTACACTGTGCAAAGGCAAAAAGCTACCAATCAGTGGTGGGGGCGTGGCTGGACCAGGGGGCACGAGACACTTAGTCCAGCAGTGATAATCTCCTGATTTTATTGAAGCAGCACACACACAGCCCAGTAAGTGACACATCGCCGGAATCAGGGTCTCTTCCCCTACACCATGCTGTTCTCATATTACATGGCAAAAACCTTCTGACGGATTCCCTTTAAGTCGCCTTACTTTGTGAACTTTATCAAAAATTCTATTTCAGAAGCTTATGTGAAAAATGGATCCTCTCCCAATTTTCCTTTTTTTTATTGGGAGGGGGTTGGGGAGGGAAGGTGGCTTGGACAAGCCTTTTGAAGGGGTTGTCTTTTAAGTGGGTTTCTGCACTGATGCTCTTCTGGTGTGTGGGTATATGCAAATTAATCAATGTAATAAGTATCCATCTAATATCTATCTATGCATCTAATCATTAATCTATCTCTCTAACATCTATCATTTCCTCTATGTATCTATATGTAATAGATCTTTAAATAACCTAATAGATGAAAGTTAGATGTAATACATAGAAACAAGCCAGAGCATACAGCAGCACTCTGTATACACCAAGATCCACAAAGACTATACTTATAAAAATGTCACAAATAGACCAATTCACATGTGCCCACCAGCCACAACAAGTCCCAGAAAGGTCATGCCTAACACATGGTTAGGGTTCCAACAAAAGAAAGGTCTCCTTGTTGTGGCTGGTGGGCATACATGCACTGGACAATCTGTGCACAAAGAGTCCGTTTACATGGGCCGACTGGCGGCACTAATCAACTGTCGATTGGTAAACTTTTCCCGTTGTTTAATACAGGCACACCAAAGTGAACGATGCGCACGGAATGATCTGCAATAGGTTGCTCAGTGTGAGCAGGCTGCCATTGTTTTCGTCTGTGCGAGTCCTATTTACAGAGTACAATGTGCTGCCCATGATGCATCTCTGTACCGACGGCGGTTCTGGCGATGCATTTCTGTACCGACAGCGGTTCTGGCGATGCATTTCTGTACCGACGGCGGTTCTGGTGATGTATTTCTGTAATGATGGTGGTTCTTGTGATGTATTCATGTAATGATGGTGGTTATAGTGCTGTGCGCAAATATCATTTCATGCTATGAAAGAGCATTATTTGTGTGTATATATTGTAAGATGGCCACCGGACATGTCCTTGAGGGGAGATATGTATCGCTGAAGTTGGCAGTGATGTAAAACTGGGAAAGCATGCTCCAGCACACATAGTGCTGAGAGGGTTAATAGGGCGTATCAGGCCCGGTTTTACGAGCAGTCATAAAAGATGGGTGGGATTGGCTGCTCACATATCCCCACCTCAGGGTGCGTGTATAAAATGGAGACCGAGTGTCTCATTCGGTGGCTGTGGCTGGAGGTGTGGAGACCTCCAGCGTGTCTGTGCTAAAAGACACTGACTGTGAGCGGGCGAATCCGCAGTACTATATGGACTGTTTATTTTCCTGTTTTGTTACTTTGTGCCAGACAAGGCCGTGTTGTGTTTACTTTGAAAGTGCAGTTATAAAGGCTGAATAAACCTGCCTTGGACATTTTAAAGAGACAGTATCCTGTGCCTAGCTCTAAAGCGGCTGAGTGAGTACAAAACCCCTACAATTGGTGCTAGAAGCACTGGCATGAATCCTAAAGGGCAGTGTGACTGCAATAGAAAACCGTTTATGTCCTGGGTAAAGGCCGCCAGCCAGGGAGGTCGGACAAAATGGAGGACCTGCTTAAGCATTTGTTGCAGGCACACCAAACGCAGCACCAGCAGAGCATGCAGCAGCACCTGCAGAGCCAGCAGAGCATACAGCAGCAGCAAGAGACAAATAGACTTCTGATGCAGCAGATCCAACATCAGCAAAGACAGATGGAGCTCCTAGCCGAGGTGTCCGTGGCAGGATAACCGCCCCACCCCCGACTCCAGGTGATGATGTGAGGAAGACGGCAAGAAGAGCATTACAAAAGATGACCCCGGGTGATGACGTCGAGCCGTTCCTGACAGTCGTTGAGAGGGTGGCAGAGTGGGAGAAACTGCCTCCGGAGCAATGGGCGGAGGTACTGGCGCCATATTTAACAGAGGAGCTGGAGAAGGCCTTGCAGGACGCAAAGGAGTAAGCCAAATTAAAAACGGAGATCTTGGCACGCTTGGGAGTGACTCCGACTGTCAGGGCGCAACGGGTGCACCACTGGGTCTATTGCAGTGGCACACCTCCTCGGTCCCAAATGTTCGACCTCCTACACCTGGTCCAAAAGTGGTTGCAAACTGAATCTTCCTCCCCCGCACAGAAGGTGGAGAGGGTCATCATAGACAGGTTCATACACTCCCTTCTGAGGTCGGTGCAATCCTGGGTTGCCCAGGGAGATCCACAATTTTCCAAAATTTTCTAGGAAAGTGAGGGGTGCGTCTTATAGTCCGAATATATATGTATACTATGGCTGTGGGTGGTGGGGAGAGCGGCAGAGGGGGATGAGCTGGGTATGGGGGCAGCAGCCGCCTGCTGCAGTCTACGCTGTGCCTGCTGCTAAAGAAAATGAATATTCACTGCTCTCCACGCCCATGGGCGTGGAGAGCAGTGAATATTCTTTTTCCTTAATAGTGCGCACACTGTTCCTGCTGCGCTCGGCAGTCATGTGTGCCCGCTCCCATGGGTTGTGGTGAATATTCATGCTCTTTAATAGCTGGCACACGAGACCACAGAGCCGCAGCAGGAGCCGCGCTGCGGGTACAGTGTGCGCGCTATTAAGGAGAGTGAAAGTCACTGCTCTCCACGCACACAGTCTCGGCATGGGGAGCAGTGACTATTCTGGCAGAGCATCTGCGGCTCACACAGTGAGATCAGTGTCGGCAGCAGAGCAGGACGCAGAGCTGGAGCAGAGAGGAGGGGAGTATAATTGTTTCTTTTTTTGTGTGCAGCGTGATGGGGATTATGGGGTGAGAAGCCTCCCAGGAAGAGGAATAAGGGGTGCCATGCATACCAGGAAGAGGGATGAAGGGTGCCATGTATACCAGGAAGAAGGATGCCATGCATACCAGGATGAGGGATAAGGGGTGCCATGCATACCAGGATGAAGGATAAGGGGTGCCATGCATACCAGGAAGAGAGATTAGGGGTGCTATGCATACCAGGATGGAGGGGTGCCATGCATACCAGGAAGAGAGACAATGGGTGCTATGCATACCAGGATGAGGGATGTGGGGGGCCATACATACCAGGAAGAGGAATGAAGGGAGCCATACATACCAGGAAGAGGGATGAAGGGTGCCATACATACCAGGAAGAGGGATGAAGGGTGCCATGCATACCAGGATGAGGGATAAGGGGCGCCATGCATACCAGGATGAAGGATAAGGGGCGCCATGCATACCAGGATGAGGGATAAGGGGCGCCATGCATACCAGGATGAAGGATAAGGGGTGCCATGCATACCAGGAAGAGAGATTAGGGGTGCTATGCATACCAGGATGGAGGGGTGCCATGCATACCAGGAAGAGAAACAAGGGGTGCTATGCATACCAGGATGGAGGGGTGCCTTGCATACCAGGATGAGGGATGTGGGGGGCCATACATACCAGGAAGAGGAATGAAGGGTGCCATACATACCACGAAGAGGGATGAAGGGTGCCATACATACCAGGAGGAGGGATAAGGGGTGCCATGCATACCAGGATGAGGGATAAGGGGCGCCATGCATACCAGGATGAGGGATAAGGGGCGCCATGCATACCAGGATGAGGGATAAGGGGCGCCATGCATACCAGGATGAGGGATAAGGGGCGCCATGCATACCAGGATGAGGGATAAGGGGCGCCATGCATACCAGGATGAGGGATAAGGGGCGCCATGCATACCAGGATGAAGGATAAGGGGCGCCATGCATACCAGGATGAAGGATAAGGGGCACCATGCATCCCAGGATGAAGGATAAGGGGTACGATGCATACTAGGAAGAGAGATAAGGGGTGCTATGCATACCAGGATGGAGGGGTGCCATGCATACCAGGAAGAGAGACAAGGGGTGCTATGCATACCAGGAAGGAGGGGTGCCTTGCATACCAGGAAGAGGGATGTGGGGGGCCATACATACCAGGAAGAGGAATGAAGGGTGCCATACATACCAGGAAGAGGGATGAAGGGTGCCATACATACCAGGAAGAGGGATGAAGGGGGCCATACATACCAGGAAGAGGGATGAAGGGGGCCATACATACCAGGAAGAGGGGGGGCCACGCATACCGGGATGAAGGTAGCCATACATACCAGGATAAGGGGTGCCATGCATACCAGGATGGGGGATCAGGGGGTGCAATGCATACCAGGATGGGGGATTGGGATGCCATGCATACCAGAATGGGGATAAGGGTCACATATAACAGGATGAGGGGGCCATATATACCAGGATGGGGGATATTAACAGAATTGGGAGACATTACCCCTATAACAGCGTCAGCAGCAGACCCCCCTGCTTACATTTTTTCTATTTTCCTCCCTTAAAACCTAGATGTGTCTTATGGTCCGGTGCGTCCTATGGTCCGAAAAATACGGTATCCATCTCATGTCTTAAAAAATATCAATCCATCTACATCACCTCTCCATTTAACAATTCTGTATCTGTCCATCTAATTTCTATTAAATACCTATAGACCTACGTCCCATCTATCTAATGTCTATTAATCCATCTATTTAATACCTACACATCTATTTAATATCCATACGTCTTCCCATCCATCTATCTGCTAAGATCAGATTATGACATCTACTTAGCGTGGGACCTTTGAGCGAAACATGCATCGCTTGCTTGGCTTAGTGGTTGGAAAATCCCTTTAAATTGGACTAAAGGCCTCTTTTTGCAAAGACCTTGGCAGTTTCCCTTTAAGGAGAGCTAAAAGTACAGTTTGTTCTGCCACTTCTTGGCTCGGAAACACCGTACTATAGGCTGACGGAAAGCTGCATTCACCAGGCTGCAGACATTTGCTCCTCGCAGTGCGGAAATCTCCAGCCGGTGGCGAGGAGTGTGCTGGTGTCAATCAGCCCCCTGAAAGCCATCGCATTTTTATCCTTCTCCTCTACATAAACTGCTTCCTTACGAGATTTTACAAGAAGGGCTAGTGGGAAATATATAATCATATTGTATGCAGATGTGTATTATGTTTGGGGGGTAATTATCATTTAAAGAGAATTCTATAAAATAAAAAAATTTTGCACGCCCACTAAATGCATAAAGAAAAAAAAAAAAGGTAATTACGGGAAAATCACAGTCATTTCCGTTCCCTTTGTGATAATCCATTTTAATTACTGTCGCATAATGTCCAATAGTCGCTCGACGTACACCTTGAAGACTCCGGCGCGCGGCACAGAACAGGTGTTTGCTCGCCCCGCGCCTCCATAAATAATGTAGATGTGCGTTTAATCAGCCGAGGGGTTTTTACACCCGTCCGCCCTCACTAAATCTTGCATTCAGGTCCTGGATTCAGCCGGAGCGCGCGGCTCCCTTAGATTCATACCTAATTGATAGTCCGTGAGGATATAATGTTATCACTGTCAGAGCTATTGAAATGCAACACCTACGCCGAGACGAATAAATCACCCGATCCTTTAACGTGGAGGCAAATGAGCAGTACATTACAGAGCAGAAAAGACCATTAATCACCACCGCCAAACAATAAATAAGAACAGTGCGTCCATCAATCATCGCCGGCCCGCGCTCGCCTCCTATTACACATAGGCACACAAAGCAAGCAAAAAAAAAAACAATAATGACAGCTAAAAGGAAATGCCATTTAATCCTTCTTTTTTTTTTTCTACAATTAGGTGTACACATCTAATAAGAAAGCTGCGGGGAGGCGGCAGAGCAGCTGCACCTAAACCCCATTGCCCAAGTTAAAGGAAACACCGTTGGCAAATGGCAGGTGGGGGGGGGACGTAGGAGCTAAGACGACTGATTCCCGATCCTCCACAATACACATGCATGCTCGGTTCAGCTGAGCGTGCATCTGTTTCCAATGGGGAAAGTGGACTAAGCCGCTGTCAAACATCTCTAAATGGAAGCTTTTCTGCTTGCCAAACAAAGGATCCGCTTCCCCTTCCCTCCTCTGCTTTTCCACTCCACCCCTCCTCTACTTACTCCGCCCCTCCTCTCCATTTCCCACTCCGCCCTTCCTCTCCACTTCCCGCTCTGCCCTTCCTCTCCATTTCCCGCTTCGCCCCTCCTCTCCATTTCCCACTCCGCCCTTCCTCTCCACTTCCCGCTCTGCCCTTCCTCTCCACTTCCCGCTCTGCCCTTCCTCTCCATTTCCCGCTTCGCCCCTCCTCTCCATTTTCCGCTCCACCCTTCCTCTCCATTTTCCGCTCCACCCTTCCTCTCCATTTCCCGCTTCACCCCTCCTCTCCATTTCCCACTTCGCCTGTCCTCTCCATTTCCCGCTCTGCCCCTCCTTTCCCTGACCCTCCCCTCTTTTTCCTGCTCAGTCCCTCCTCTCCTTACCCAGACCTTCCTCTCCTTCCCGCTGCGCCCCTCCTGTCCTTCCCCCACCCTGACCCCTCTCTCCTTCCCTGAACCATCTCTCCTTTCCCCGCCCAGACCCTTATCTCCTTCTCCCGCTCAGACCCCTCTCCTTCCCCCACCCTGACCCCTCTCACATTCCCCGAACAGACCCTCCTCTCCTTCTCCCGCTCAGACCCCTCTCCTTCCCCCACCCTGACCCCTCTCACATTCCCCGAACCATCTCTCCTTTCCCCGCCCAGACCCTCCTCTCCTTCTCCTGCCCAGACCCCTCTCCTTCCCCACCCTGACCCCTCTCACCTTCCACCACCCCACTTCTCATTCCCCCACTCCGACCCTCCTTTCCTTCCCTATCCCTCTCCTCCTCTGCTCCACCCGTATGCTCATTCTCCCCTTCACCACCCGCCTACTCCCCTCCTATACATTACCTGTAGAGACCCTTATATACATCAGACATTTGTCTAATTCCGAGGAAAGAGGTGAGTTTGGATAACTTTTATCTAATATATATGAGGGACTACACGCTTCTGGTGACAGACATCCCGAAAGTTCAATAGGCTTGGCAGCAGCTTTCTGGCGCTGAGTGCTAGCATGCAGATATAGATAAGCTTTCCGAAAGCCACGAAAGAAGTCAACAGGAATGGCCATAAAGCATTGTATGGTGGAAGTCAGTCTGCTAGGACCTCTACCAATCTGTCTCCGAAGGATGACAACTTTTGGACCTCCAGGGTCCCCCAGAGCTAAAATATTAACAAGCTTTCCTATTTTCTAATTGTATCTCCTACTTCCATACATTGCTATAACTTTAGTGCCTTTCCAGCAGTTTTGTGCTCTCGAACTTTCCTGGAGAAATCTCTTTATAAAGTCAAGCCCACCGGGTCACAAGATGGATAATTGACCATGTGGCTTTTAGGGGATTGATCAGACAATAAGATATATAAAAATCCGAACTAACCTTTAAACGCAGAGGTTTGAAGCCTCCAGGTAGGGGGGTTTTGTTCCAGTTGTAGATACGGAGGGAAGACATAGCTTACAGTCATTATATGTTGGCTACAAAGCGTGGCGTGACATAAAGCGGCGAGGAGGAACCGCTGTTATACAGGACGTCCCCGCGGAGAGGCGATTACTGGAATATATCACTGGCATAAAAAGCCACCGTCAGATGGGAACCTCCCCGCAGGAATCACACAAAAACATTCAAATGGCTCCATACAATCAAGGATAAAAAGCCTCCGACTCCTGGAGAATGTACTCGAACTAAAATGTATTATAGCGGTAGCATTTTTATCCGTAGGGGACGGTATTATCTGTCTCATGGATAGAGTCTTTTTGGCTTTCCGGACAAGTCATAGCTGTTTTTAGCTATTTGTTGAGCATTCTAGCTGGTTTTTCATGGAACTTTTTTTTTTACTTTTTAGGCTTAAAGAAGCTTTAGGTCATTTTTCTCTAAATCACATGTTACCCTGGTGTTATTATTTCATTTATTTTTACTTGTATTTTTTATTGGTTTCACTTGCCATGAATATGTATTTTTTTTTTTGACCTGGTGTAAATGCCGCTGTTCTCCTGAATCCAGTGTGGTATTTTCCTTTATTCCTGTGACTCCCCGTTCCTGAGATATGACCTCCTCTTCCCTGTATAAAAGTCTAGTCTTTAGAGCTAACTGGGAGTGGTCCTCAAGAAGATGCCCAAGAAAAAAGTTGATTACCACACCCACTTGGCTGAAAAGACTAGACTTATATGCAGGGAAGACGAGGCCATATCTCAGGAACAGAGAGTCACAGGGACAAAAGAAAAACATCTACAGATTTAGGAGAACAGCGGCATTTACACCAGGTAATAATAATACATATTTATAGCAAGAGACAGGTCCCCTTTAAAAGGTCAAAAGATTGTAAGCTTGCGAGCAGGGCCCTCACTCCTCCTGAGATTTGTATAATGTCTTTTATTTTCTGTACTAGATGGTGGCCCGATTCTAATGCATCGAGTATTCTAGAATATGTATGCGGCCGACCGGGCGCAATCAGCACAGCGGCGTTTAAATTTGCCGTCAATCTCGCGGATAGGTCGCGGTGGCCGGCCGCGATTAATCAGCAGAGCAGAGTTTAAATTTGCCGCCCATCTCGCTGATTGGTCGCGGTGGCCGGCCGTGACCAATCAGCAGAGCGGTGTTTAACTTTAGCGCCAAGATCACTGATTGGTCACGTGCGGAGAGCGCGACCAATCAGCGAATCGTATTAGTGAGGACCGGGGAGCGCCGCTGCCTGTGCGGCTACTTCCGCTGCGAGAAGACGGGACATGAGCGACTGCTCGCAGCAGAAGTATCCCGACCCGCAGCGCCGCTCCCCGGTCCTCCCTTCACACCCTAGCCGCTGATGTCCCCACAGTATCCGAATGGTGTTACAAAGGTCCGGACATTTGTGTTAAAAATCGCTGATTGGTCACTGGCGCTGCCCGCGACCAATCACCGATTTCGGCGCCACATTTAAATATCGACCGCGACCAATCACTCATCTCAAGGCTGCATCGCCGCTGAGCTCCGTCCCGCAGATGAGCCGCTAACGGCCGCCATCTTTTTTCAGAAATCCCGCGGCGCTGATTAGCCGCTGCCGGACCAATGAGCGACGCGGGATTTCCTGGACAGACAGACATCTCCCGGCTTCTCGCAGCGGAAGTATCCGCACAGGCAGCTCCGCTCCCCGGTCCTCACCAATACGATTCGCTGATTGGTCGCGCTCTCCGCACGCGACCAATCAGTGATCTTGGCGCTAAAGTTAAACACCGCTCTGCTCATTGGTCGCGGCCGCTGCCCGCAACCAATCACCGATTTGGGCGCCACATTTAAATACCGGCCAAATTTAACCAACGCTCTGCTGATTGGTCACGTTCGCTGGCCGCGACCAATCAGAATTATTGGCGTCAAATTTAAACCCCGCTCTGCTGATTAGTCGCGACCGCCGGCCTCGACCAATCAGCGATTTTGGCGCAAAATTTAAACACAGCTCTGCTGATTGCGCCCGGCTGGCCGCATACCTATTCTAGAATACCCGATTCGTTAGAATCGGGCCACCATCTAGTAGTAGTTATATTCCTATACATAGGGGGGCAGTATTCTAGTAGTTATATTCTTGTACATAGTGGGCAGTATTATATTAGTTATATTCTTGTACACAGGGGGCAGTATTATAGTAGTTATATTCTTGTACATAGGGAGCAGTATTATAGTAGTTATATTCTTGTACATAGGAGCAGTATTATAGTAGTTATATTCTTGTACATAGGGGCAGTATTATAGTAGTTATATTCTTGTACATAGGGGCAGTATTATAGTAGTTATACTCTTGTACATAGGGGGCAGTATTATAGTAGTTATATTCTTGTATATAGGGGCAGTATTATAGTAGTTATATTCTTGTACATAGGAGCAGTATTATAGTAGTTATATTCTTGTACATAGGGGGCAGTATTCTAGTAGTTATATTCTTGTACATAGGGGCAGTATTATAGTAGTTATATTCTTGTACATAGGGGCAGTATTATAGTAGTTATATTCTTGTACATAGGGGCAGTATTATAGTAGTTATATTCTTGTACATAGGGGCAGTATTATAGTAGTTATATTCTTGTACATAGAGGCAGTATTATAGTAGTTATATTCTTGTACATAGGGGCAGTATTATAGTAGTTATATTCTTGTACATAGGAGCAGTATTATAGTAGTTATATTCTTGTACATAGGGGGCAGTATTATAGTAGTTATATTCTTGCACATAGGGGGCAGTATTATAGTAGTTATATTCTTGCACATGGGGGCAGTATTATAGTAGTTATATTCTTGTACATAGGGAGCAGTATTATAGTAGTTATATTCTTGTACATAGGGGGCAGTATTATAGCAGTTATATTCTTGTACATAGGAGGCAGTATTCTAGTAGTTATATTCTTGTCCATAGGGGCAGTATTATAGTAGTTATATTCTTGTACATAGGGGGCAGTATTATAGTAGTTATATTCTTGTACATAGGGGCAGTATTATAGTAGTTATATTCTTGTACATAGGGGGCAGTATTATAGTAGTTATATTCTTGTACATAGGGGCAGTATTCTAGTAGTTATATTCTTGTACATAGGGGCAGTATTCTAGTAGTTATATTCTTGTACATAGGAGGCAGTATTCTAGTAGTTATATTCTTGTCCATAGGGGCAGTATTATAGTAGTTATATTCTTGTACATAGGGAGCAGTATTATAGTAGTTATATTCTTGTACATAGGAGCAATATTATAGTAGTTATATTCTTGTATATAGGAGCAGTATTATAGTAGTTATATTCTTGTATATAGGAGCAGTATTATAGTAGTTATATTCTTGTACATAGGAGCAGTATTATAGTAGTTATATTCTTGTACATAGGAGCAATATTATAGTAGTTATATTCTTGTATATAGGAGCAGTATTATAGTAGTTATATTCTTGTACATAGGGGCAGTATTACAGTAGATATATTCTTGTATATAGGAGGCAGTATTATAGTAGTTATATTCTTGTACATAGGAGGCAGTATTATAGTAGTTATATTTTTGTACATAGGGGGCAGTATTATAGTAGTTATATTCTTGTACATAGGGGGCAGTATTATAGCAGTTACATTCTTGTACAGAGGGGCAGTATTATAGTAGTTATATTCTTGTACATAGGAGCAGTATTATAGTAGTTATATTCTTGTACATAGGAGCAGTATTATAGTAGTTATATTCTTGTACATAGGAGCAGTATTATAGTAGTTATATTCTTGTACATAGGGAGCAGTATTATAGTAGTTATATTCTTGTTTGTGAATTTTGTGTTTTCATCACTGATTTTGGAGCGGGTCAGGGTCGTGGTTTTCAAACACCGGAGCATCTAGAACACACAGATTTGCACACAGAGGATGTCGTTTCTTTGATGGGAGCACATCAGGACAGAGGAGAGAAGCGGAGTGCGGTCCTTGTTTTCTTAGCACATTGTTCGTGAAGGGGTGAAATAGGAAGAATATTAGTTAACTAGATGGTGGCCCGATTCTAACGCATCGGGTATTCTAGAATATGTATGCGGCCGACCGGGCGCAATCAGCAGAGCGTTGTTTAAATTTGGCGCCAATCTCGCTGATTGGTCGCGGCTGGTGTCAGCGACCAATCATCACAGTAGTGTTTAAATGTGGCGGCAAGATCGGTGATTGGTCGCGGCCGCTATTTAAATGTGCCGCCCAAATCAGCAGAGCGGTGTTTAACTTTAGCGCCAAGATCACTGATTGGTCTCGTGCGGAGAGCGCGACCAATCAGCGAATCGTATTGTTGAGGACCGGGGAGCGGAATCGTATTAGTGAGGACCGGCGATTTTTAACACAAATGTCCGGACCTTTGTAACACTATGCGGATACTGTGGGGACATCAGCGGCTAGGGTGTGAAGGGAGGACCGGGGAGCGGCGCTGACATCCAATTGGTCGCGGCCGCTATTTAAATGTGGCGCCAAAATCGGTGATTGGTCGCGCCCAGCGTCCGCGACCAATCAGCACAGTAGTGTTTAACTTTTGCGGCAAGATCAGTGATTGGTTGGGTCCGAAGACCGCGACCAATCATCGAATCATCTTGGTGAGGACCGGGGAGCGGCGCTGCCTGTGCGGATAGTTCCGCTGCGAGAACCCGGGACATGAGCGGGCGCTCGCAGCAGAAGTATCCCGACCCGCAGCGCCACTCCCCGGTCCTCCCTTCCGCATGGATGTCAGCGACGCCGGCGGTCCTTCCGCTGCTACCGGCCGGGAGATGAGCGCCTCGCGACGCTCATCTCCCGGCTGCATCTCCGTCCCGCAGATGGGTCCGGCGGTCGAGGTCCTTCTGCTGGTACCGGCAGGGAGATGAGCGCCTCGCGGCGCTCATCTCCCGGCTGCATCGCCACTGAGCTCCGTCCCGCAGATGAGCCACTAATGGCCGCAATCTTTTTTCAGAAATCCCGCGGCGCTGATTGGCCGCTGCTGGACAAATGAGCGACGCGGGATTTCCTGGACAGACAGACAGGATAAGACAATTATATATATAGATGTTGCGGTAATTTGCCGGAGAGCGTGTTTAAATTTGGCGTGGAAATCTGTGATTGGTCGCGGACGCCGCCCGCGACCAATCATAGAAGCAGGTTTTAAATGTCGCGCGCCGTGTTACTAAGCAGCGGACAGTGTGTTTGAATTCAGCGTTCAAATCTCTGGTCGCGCCCTCCGGACGCGACCAATCAGCGTATCGTATTGGTGAGGACCGGGGAGCGGCTGCCTGTGCGGCTACTTCCGCTGCGAGAAGCCGGGACATGAGCGGGCGCTCGCAGCAGAAGTATCCGGACCCGCTGCGCCGCTCCCCGGTCCTCCCTTCACACCCTAGCCGCTGATGTCCCCACAGTAGCCGCATGGTGTTACAAAGATCCAGACATTTGTGTTAAAGATCGCTAATTGGTCACAGGCGCTGCCCGCGACCAATCACCGATTTGGGCGCCAAATTTAAATATCGGCGGCGACCAATAAAGGATCTTGGCTCCACATTTAAAAACCGCTGTGCAGATTGGTCGCCGACGCTGGGCGCGACCAATCACCGATTTGGGCGCCAAATTTAATTATCGGCCGCGACCAATCAGCACAGCGGTGTTGAAATGTGGAGCCAAGATCGGTGATTGGTCGCGGCCGATATTTAAATTTGGCGCCCAAATCGGTGATTGGTCGCGCCCAGCGTCGGCGACCAATCTGCACAGCGGTTTTTAAATGTGGAGCCAAGATCCTTTATTGGTCGCCGCCGATATTTAAATTTGGCCGCAAGATCAGTGATTGGTCGCGGACTTGGCCCGCGACCAATCAACGATTTGTGTGCCACATTTAAATAGCGGCCGCGACCAATTGGACCCGCAGCGCCGCTCCCCGGTCCTCCCTTCACGCCCTAGCCGCATGGATGTTAGCGGCGCTGCCTGTGCGGATACTTCCGCTGCGAGAACCCGGGACATGAGCGGGCGCTCGCAGCAGAAGTATCCCGACCCACAGCGCCGCTCCCCGGTCCTCCCTTCACACCCTAGCCGCTGATGTCCCCACAGTATCCGCATGGTGTTACAAAGATCCGGACATTTGGCGGTCGCGACCAATCAGCAGAGCGGGGTTTAAATTTGGCGCCAATAATGCTGATTGGTCGCGGCCGGCGATTGCGACCAATCAGCATTATTGGCGCCAAATTTAAACACCGCTCTGCTGATTGGTCGCGGACGGCGACCGCGACTAATCAGCAGAGCGGTGTTTAAATTTGGCGCCAATACTGCTGATTGGTCGCGGTTGCCGGCCGTGACCAATCAGCAGAGCGGGGTTTAAATTTGGCGCCAATACTGCTGATTGGTCGCAGTTGCCGGCCATGGCCAATCAGCAGAGCGTTGTGTAAATTTGGCGCCAAGCTCGCTGATTGGACGCGTCTAGCAACCGCGACCAATCAGCAGAGCGTTGTTTAAATGTGGCGGCAAGATCGGTGATTGGTCGCGGCCGCTATTTAAATGTGGCGCCCAAATCGGTGATTGGTCGCGGGCCGCGACCAATCAGCAGAGCGGTGTTTAACTTTAGCGCCAAGATCACTGATTGGTCGCGTGCGGAGAGCGCGACCAATCAGCGAATCGTATTGGTGAGGAGCGGGGAGCGGAATCGTATTAGTGAGGACCGGGGAGCGCCGCTGCCTGTGCGGCTACTTCCGCTGCGAGAAGCCGGGGCATGAGCGACTGCTCGCAGCAGAAGTATCCCGACCCGCAGCGCCGCTCCCCGGTCCTCCCTTGACACCCTAGCCGCTGATGTCCCCACAGTATCCGCATGGTGTTACTAAGGTCCGGACATTTGTGTTAAAAATCGCTGATTGGTCGCTGGCGCTGCCCGCGAACAATCACCGATTTGGCCGCCAAATTTAAATATTGGCCGCGACCAATCACCGATCTTGGCTCCACATTTAAACACCGCTGTGCTGATTAGTCGCGGCCGATATTTAAATGTGGCGCCGAAATCGGTGATTGGTCGCGGGCAGCGTCCGCGACCAATCAGCACAGTAGTGTTTAACTTTTGCGCTAAGATCAGTGATTGGTCGCGGTCTTCGGACCCGACCAATCATCGAATCGTCTTGGTGAGCACCGGGGAGCGGCGCTGCCTGTGCGGGTACTTCCGCTGCGAGAACCCGGGACATGAGCGGGCGCTCGCAGCAGAAGTATCCCGACCCGCAGCGCCGCTCCCCGATCCTCTCTTCCGCATGGAGGTCAGCGACGCCGGCGGTCCTTCCGCTGCTACCGGCCGGGACGCTCATCTCCCGGCTGCATCGCTGCTGAGCTCCGTCCCGCAGATGAGCCGCTAACGGCCGCCATCTTTTTTCAGAAATCCCGCGGCGCTGATTGGCAGCTGCCGGACCAATGAGCAACGCGGGATTTCCTGGACAGACAGACAGACAGACGGGATAAGACGATTATATATATAGACTATTCACATTGGTATCAGGCTGGTCCACCGCTGCTGTACCTGGCCAGAAAAACACCAAATTACATTAAAGGGGCTTTTTTTTTTTTTTAAAAGGGGTTGTCTCATCTCATATGACCCCTTTAATACGTTAACTACAACGTTTGCTTCACATTTTCCTGGTAGTTTATTTTGCAGCTACACTTACGTCTAATGGCCTAAGGCCCGAATGAGTCCATAGCAGGTTCTCGCGGCCACCAGAAATCAATGGCCCGAGTCCACCAGAACAAGAGCCCCTTCTGGTTACGGCCCCTCCGCTCCGGCATAATCTTCCAATTTACGAAAACATACCTGAGTAAAAATCATAGGGGTGATTGTCTTCCGACTCATAGGGGTCTTCATCCTGTACAAAAAGGCAAAAGGAATAGAATGAGACTACCATGAGACTATTTAAAGGAACAGTAAACAAGGGAGGGGCTTAGTTAAGTGGGAGTGGCTTAGTGTCCAGCCCCCAGACCGTTCCGCAGGGGAGGGCTCACCGGTACGCATAACGACTGGTCAGATCTGGGGTTTATGAGAAATGTATAAAGAATTGAGCAAAAAGATATGTCAATCATTAAAGGGAACCCGTCACGCTGTACAGGCGGTGGACGGCACGGTATGGAGAAGGAGGGCCTGAGCAGAATGATATATGGATCTTTTGGAAAAGATTCTTATAACTTGCATTTCATTCATTGAAATCTCTGGGGTTTGTATGCAGGAGTCCAGTGGGCGGTCCTACTAGAGATTGACAGCTATCTCTGCATGCACAGTCATACAGGTCAAAATGAATTTAGAAACTTACTATTGACTTCAATAGTAAATCTGTATTCAGTGAGACCCTGAGCTCCCCCTACTGGTGACATCTGGCAACAAGAATCTTATCTTTCAGCGCCCGTCCATGCTGGGAATTAGAAGTTTTGTATAAATAAGTTTCTAAGCTTTTTCTCCTAGTAGTGACATCATGGCAGAGGAATTTTATCTTTTAATTCTCTCTAAAAAAAAAAAAAAAAAAAAAAAAAAAAAAGGATTGTTCACACCTAATAATTTTCTTTTAAAATATCCAAAATTATTAAAAATATTAAAATAAAAGTATTTTCACCTTAAAGCTACTCTTTCAATGCTGTCCTGATCCCGCTACATTCACTGTACTTTTTGGTTTGGTCCTGAACGGGTATGTGACCACTGCAGCCAATCACTGTCTGCAGCAGGGACAAGGTGATTGCTGGCTGAAGTCATATGTCCGTCTGAACAGAGGAGATAGTACAGAGCCAGTCTGCAAATCCTGTTTTGACCAGGTGGTCCTATTCCGCATAACGCGAGGGGTGTTCACTGGTCTAATGATGGAGGCACCACCGATCTCCGCTGTCTAGATGCCATGGTGAATAACAACCACGTTACCTAAAAGGCAGGGGGTTCCTCTTTAAGACTACTCTGGGTCCACACAATGCCCCCAGGTCTGTGATTTAAGCAAGCCTAAGAGTCCCTGTGTAATATTACACTACAATACAGAGGTTTGCAGTGTATTATAGAAACAATCAAATGATCACCCAGCCGAGAAAAATAAAAATAAAAAATACATGTAATTGGTATCAGCACATCCAAAAACATATATTTTTAGTACACTCTGCACCCTATCTTGACTGAAAAAAAAACATGGTTCTATGCCTTCATTGGAGTCCAGCTGTGTTTAATTAAACTGATAGGACTTGATTTGGAAAGGCGCACACCTGTCTATATAAGACCTCACAGCTCACAGTGCATGTCAGACCAAATGAGAATCATGAGCTCAAAGGAACTGCCCAAGGAGCTCAGAGACAGAATTGTGGCAAAGCACAGATCTGGCCAAGGTTACAAAAGAATTTCTGCATTACTCAAGGTTCCCAAGAGCACAGTGGCCTCCATAATCCTTAAATGGAAGAAGTTTGGGACCACCAGAAGTCTTCCTAGACCTGGCTGTCTAGCCAAACTAAGCAATCGTGGGAGAAGAGCCTTGGTGAGAGAGGTAAAGAAGAACCCCAAGATCACTGTGGCTGAGCTCCAGAGATGCAGTAGGGAGATGGCATAAAGTTCCACAAAGTCAACTATCACTGCAGCCCTCCACCAGTCGGACCTTTATGGCAGAGTGGCCCAACGGAAGCCTCTCCTCAGTGCAAGACATATGAAAGACCGCATAGAGGTTTGCTTAAAAACACATGGAGGATTCCCAGACTATGAGAAATAAGATTCTCAGGTCTGATGAGACGAAGATAGAACTTTTTGGTGATAATTCTAAGTGGTATGTGTGGAGAAAACCAGGCACTGCTCATCACCTGCCCAATACAATCCCAACAGTGAAACATGGTGGTGGCAACATCATGCTATGGGGTGTTTTTCAGCTGCAGGGACAGGACTACTGGTTGCAATTGAAGGAAACATGAATGCGGCCAAGTACAGAGATATCCTGGATGAAAACCTCTTCCAGAGTGCTCTGGACCTCAGACTTGGCCAAAGGTTCACCTTCCAACAAAGAGAATGACCCTAAGCACACAGCTAAAATAACAAAGGAGTGGCTTCAGAACAACTCTGTGACCATTCTTGACTGGCCCAGCCAGAGCCCTGACCTAAACCCAATTGAGCATCTCTGGAGAGACCTGAAAATGGCTGTCCACCAAGGTTCAACATCCAACCTAACGGAACTGGAGAGGATCTGCAAGGAAGAATGGCAGAGGATCCCCAAATCCAGGGGTGAAAAACTTGTTGCATCATTCCCAAGAAGACTCATGGCTGTGCTAGCCCAAAAGGGGGCTTCTACTCAATACTGAGCGAAGGGTCTGAATACTTATGACCATGTGATATTTCAGTTTTTCTTTTTGAATAAATTTGCAAAAATTTTTGGTTGCCGTTCAGATTTAAAAAGAGAAAACACAGTAGTTTGACAATAAATGGCTTCACCCACCCAATAACCATGAGTGGAGAAAAAGTTTTTTTTGTTATCATTCATATTCTCTGAAACGAGGCCAAGAAAGCAAAAATTCTACCGGGGTATGTAAACTTTTGAGCACAACTGTATATCACCCAGCGAGCGATATAGGAACCAAGCCCAAAAAGAAAATAAATAAAAAACAAAACAAAACGGCACTTCTGAAATTTTTTAAAGTTTCGCCCTTCTTCCCCTCAAAAATTACAAATTTTTCAATATATTTTCTTTATCCGAAGATGGCGCCATTAAAATAGCACAACCAGTGTGAGCCCATACGGCACATCTTTGATTCTTGGGACGGTCACCATTGACCTTCTGCCCATTTCCAACATGGCGGTCACTTATTTTCACGGGGCGAGTATACAGGTTTTGCGGCTTCGTCATTCGATATCCGCAGTGTTGTACGACACAGCCGTTCGGACGCTGTTGCTTTCACGCTCCGCATTGTGGTTTTCGGTGGAGGTTACCCACAGTTCAGTGACTCTTCACTCACGAAGCGTTAACCCGCTCTGTACCTGCCGCTATTGTGCCGCACGGGAACCTGTAAACGGACACCGCTGTGTGCGGTCGGAGAAGCGGATTTCCGAGAAACAAGTGTGGGAGTAATTGGCAGCAAGGTTTCCTCATGTGTGACATCTGATGATCCAGAATAAAAGCTAAAATTTCTGAAATTTGGAAGTGAGGCAATGTGTGACCTATAGTGACATCAGCACTCCTCCAAATCTAGTCTGAATTAACCCTTACTAGCACATACCGAGTCTGAATCACTGCTGCTCGTCTGCTCGGACGCAAAGTCCTGGACCTCGGTGTCGTCAGACATGACGTGTCAGAGAGTGGTACGAGGGCGGACAATCTCCAGCTGTAGAAAAAGACAGGAGTCGGAGAATTATCTGCACAGAAAAAGCTGCTGACAAAATGAGTAAAATCAAGTCACGTCTGTTTTCCCACCTATGTATGTACAATTGGGCTCCGCCTGATGGTGGACAGTTCTGGAGCCACTGATAAGAAAGCTTAATGTATTGCTTTTTTGAGGTTTTGTTGGCACCTAGGAGATTTGCAGACTCGTCGGGGAGGTCTCCCCTTTTACCAGGAACCTTCAGGATGCTCCGGAGGATTTGGCAAGTAGGAGTAATACTTGGTAGCATTCTCCCAAGGCAAGTTTTCCAAGAAACCTGCAAACAGGCAACTAAAAACCTGAGATCTAACAGGAAGTCAGCACTGTAATGAATACACCTCTCGATGTAACATCCAGAGCTGCATTCAGGAAGCCAAGAGGAGGCCAGCGTGGGTCGCGAGAGCTAACGGGAGGCCAGCGTGGGTCGCGGGAGCTAACGGGAGGCCAGCGTGGGTCGCGGGAGCTAACGGGAGGCCAGCGTGGGTCGCGGGAGCTAACGGGAGGCCAGCGTGGGTCGCGGGAGCTAACGGGAGGCCAGCGTGGGTCGCGGGAGCTAACGGGAGGCCAGCGTGGGTCGCGGGAGCTAACGGGAGGCCAGCGTGGGTCGCGGGAGCTAACGGGAGGCCAGCGTGGGTCGCGGGAGCTAACGGGAGGCCAGCGTGGGTCGCGGGAGCTAACGGGAGGCCAGCGTGGGTCGCGGGAGCTAACGGGAGGCCAGCGTGGGTCGCGGGAGCTAACGGGAGGCCAGCGTGGGTCGCGGGAGCTAACGGGAGGCCAGCGTGGGTGCCGGGAGCTAACGGGAGGCCAGCGTGGGTGCCGGGAGCTAACGGGAGGCCAGCGTGGGTGCCGGGAGCTAACGGGAGGCCAGCGTGGGTGCCGGGAGCTAACGGGAGGCCAGCGTGGGTGCCGGGAGCTAACGGGAGGCCAGCGTGGGTGCCGGGAGCTAACGGGAGGCCAGCGTGGGTGCCGGGAGCTAACGGGAGGCCAGCGTGGGTGCCGGGAGCTAACGGGAGGCCAGCGTGGGTGCCGGGAGCTAACGGGAGGCCAGCGTGGGTGCCGGGAGCTAACGGGAGGCCAGCGTGGGTGCCGGGAGCTAACGGGAGGCCAGCGTGGGTGCCGGGAGCTAACGGGAGGCCAGCGTGGGTGCCGGGAGCTAACGGGAGGCCAGCGTGGGTGCCGGGAGCTAACGGGAGGCCAGCGTGGGTGCCGGGAGCTAACGGGAGGCCAGCGTGGATCCCGGGAGCTAACGGGAGGCCAGCGTGGATCCCGGGAGCTAACGGGAGGCCAGCGTGGATCCCGGGAGCTAACGGGAGGCCAGCGTGGATCCCGGGAGCTAACGGGAGGCCAGCGTGGATCCCGGGAGCTAACGGGAGGCCAGCGTGGATCCCGGGAGCTAACGGGAGGCCAGCGTGGATCCCGGGAGCTAACGGGAGGCCAGCGTGGATCCCGGGAGCTTACGGGAAGCCAGCGTGGATCCTAAGTGTTACCGGGAAACAAGCATTCTGGTAAATGAAGCTCTGCATGTAACATCCAGAGCTGCATTCAATGAGCTAACAGGAAGCCAGCGTGGATCCTGAGAGCTAGAAATAAGCCAGCATTGTTATGAATACAGCTCTGGATGTAACTTCCAGATCTGCATGCAAGAGTTATCATGAAGCCAGTAGTGCAATGAATGCAGCTCTGGATGTTAGGGCTCTTTCAGACGTCTGCGATCACCAGTCCGATCTCAGATTGCAATTCACAGACTGGCCGTGTGTCTTCTGACAACAGCATGACAGCTTCATATGTTTCTATGAGGCAATCACGCACAGTTTGGGAGATGCACGGTCAGTCCGTGCACTGAGATCCGAGTTCAGACCGATGATCGCGGACGTCTGAAAAAGCTCCAACACCCAGAGCTGCATTCACTGCACTGCTGGCTTTATGACAGCTCTCAGGATCTCCTGTGAAGCTTCTAAGGCCGGGCTCACACGAAGCGGATTTTCTGCAGGAGCGACTGATACCGATCTCATCTATGAATGTAAATGTCTCCGCGCTGGAGATGCAATCATGATTCAGGTGTTGTGAAGTGGCTGATAACAGGGAACAACAGATTGCTTCATGAGAGGCTTAATAATCCCTTACTTACCTGTGTCGCTGTAACTACCGGAGCGAGAGATCTTCACGCGATTACCTGCCCGCACCCTGATATCTCGTAAACCTTCGGAGGGGATTACCGGGATCTTATTGTTTCCTGCTCTGAGGTACTTAACAGTAACCAGGCAATTACACTAATTACTGGATGTACAGGGAGTGCCCACAAACAGGTGACAGACAACCGTGACAGGCGCTCCTGACGACACGGCACACTGGGTTTCCCTCTTTTCTATATGAGTTCGGCCTCGGCAGCTGCTCATCTCCTCCGAGAATGGAAAGTTCGGGGTTGACCAATCCCTCTGCTGTCAGAGGGAGAGTTGGGGGCCCCCATACACACAGGTTTCTTCTTAAAAGGATGTCCGGTCATTGATAGGTCATCAATGACTGCTGTCGGTGGAGGGCCAAACATCAGTCACCCCCAACAAACTGCAGTTTTTTCAGGTAGAGCGCCTTTACAGAGCTGGAACAGCACGGTTCAATACACCATGTAGTGGCCATTCTTAGGTACTGCACTTAAAGAGGTACTGAGCTGCAGTACCCAGAAATGGCCACTATGTTGCGTTTTGACTTCTTTTATTACCATGGGAGGGGCAAACAGCTGATCAGTGGATGTGTGATACCGATGGGACACACTTGTCGAAAAAGCCCCTTTGCTTTGGATTTTCCGAAAGGAAGGGAGGATAAGCCTGGCAACCATAGACATCAGAGCCGGGGTGGTGGTCACCGCACTGCCCCGGGGAAGGAGCATATGTTCATATATCTGTATATATAGTAAGGGGCATTTATCACCACCACGCTGGGCGCCCTTTCGAGGACTCTGTGTAAGTTCGGCCTCAATAATCTTCCATACAATCCTTCTGTTTGTCCACAGGCTTTACAATGTGACCGCAGCCGTGTCCTCCCATTCACAGCCGGCCGTGCAGGAATGTCACTTCTGGACCGGCCAAGCAGAACTACACAGATCATTGACCGCACCGCCACGTGTGTAAATATAGCGGGGGAAGGGGGAGAGTCCTCATCAGTCCCAGGACTCATTACCCCCAGCCATGATGACTAATAAAGGAGGAGGACATTTGGGAGCGATCCCCTGAGTTCACGGTTCACATTGGAGCTGATAACAGCTGATCGGTGGAGGTCAGGGGCGTCAGACCCTCCTCGATCTGATATTGATGACCTGCTCCATGGATGTCCTGTCAATATATAAGTAACGGACCACCCGTGGGGTTTGGTCTAGGGTCTATAAGCAGGGAAAGTGTCTGAGGCTGGTCTGGGGTCTGTATTATTTCGGGATTTGGTCAGTGGTCGGTATTTATTATGTCGTAGGGTTTTGAGAGAATCTGAATTTTTTATAGGTCGGCATTTATTTAGGGTCTGGGCTCCGATTTAAGTTTCTTTATTAGTTCAGGGAAATTCTATATTTATATATGGGTTTTGGGGTCTGATCCGGGGTCTGTATTAGTTTAGGGGTCTGATCCGGGGTCTATATTAGTTTAGGGGTCTGGTCTGGAGTCAGTATTTATTTAAAGGGTCTGGTCTGGAGTCTGTATTTATTTAGAGGGTCTGGGGTCTGTATTAGTTTAGGGGTCTGGTCTGGGGTCTGTATTAGTTTAGTGGTCTGTATTAGTTTAGGGGTCTGGTCTGGGGTCTGTATTAGTTTAGTGGTCTGTATTAGTTTAGGGGTCTGGTCTGGGGTCTGTATTAGTTTAGGGGTCTGATCCGGGGTCTATATTAGTTTAGGGGTCTGGTCTGGAGTCTGTATTTATTTAGAGGGTCTGGGGTCTGTATTTATTTAGAGAATCTGGTCTGGGGGTCTGTATTTATTTAGAGAATCTGGTCTGGGGGTCTGTATTTATTTAGAGGGTCTGTATTAGCTTAGGGGGTCTGGTCTTCATTAGGGTGTCTAGGAGAATGTGTATTTATTTGGGGTCTTATCTGGGGTCTGTATATTTTCTGGGGTGTGATGAGGGGATCTTATATAGTATCTGTGATAAATATATGTGTCTTATAGAAACTGATGGGGAATAAAGCTCTTATAGATGGCATTTTGGGGGGCACATGGTGACGTCCATCCACCTCTCCTTTACCCCACACCCAGTATCTGCCCCATTTACACCCCAGACTCTCACCTTCTCCCCTCCGGGCTTTCCTTTGCATCCTCTCGGCTCCACAGTCCTAGAAAGCGCAGCTCATCCTCCTCCTCCCCCCCAAGGGCCATGTGCCAGCTCCGCTGAGTCTGTGTACACTTGTCTCCATAACTACCAACCACCTGCTCTGTCAGCTGCGTTGCAAGCCTCGATCGAAAATCACATTGTGATTGGTTAGAAGTATATAACCACGCCCACCGACCGTCGTGCACAGTGATAGAGCTACGATGAAGATTAGGGGAGCAGCTGCCCTTATCAACCAATACGCTCGCTGCTTTCATTTCTCAAAGAGCCAATGAAAACCGAGCGCGGGAATGAGCTTGGTTGCTATGGGCAACTCCTCAACATTTGCTCCTGTTTTGATAAATCTGCTCCAAAATGGAGACTTATCGACACCGTGAGACGAACTTCTGACAGAATAAATTGTCATTAAACACAAAAAAGAGAGAAATTACCCTATAAACAAAAAGCATGAGGGAGTAAAATGCACCAAGCGTAACCACGGACATTTTTATTTATTTTTTTCCTCCCTTTCTTCCAAGAATCGTAACTTTATTATTTTTCTGTATATTGTACTTTTAATGCCTCCGTCCATTTTACAATAAGTTAAAAAATGGGGAAAAAATTTGAAGTGTGGTGAAAAAAAAAAATGCAATTCTGCCATTTTTTTGGTGGTTTTTTTGTCTTTACGGTGTTTAATCTGTGGTAAAAATGACCCGATAACCTGATTCTTCACGTCAGTACGATTACGGCGATACCAAACATGTATTTTTTTAATATTTTTATAGTTAAAAACTTTGCAAAAATAAAATTTGTCTTGTGCCGCCATTTTCTGAGACCTGTATCTCTTGTATTTTTCTGTAGACGGCGCTGCGTGAGGGAATTTTTTTTGCGAGGCGAAATGTAGTTTTCATTAATATAATTTACGGGGTATATCCGTTATTCCATGCGCTCATTATGTCCCCCCTTGTGACACGATTGCAGGGAAACAATAGGTTATCATGGCTGCCGGGGGCTGACTGAAGACCGTCGTGCCTGCCATGGAGGTCTTCCCCCGTGATTTGGGAAGATCAGCCTGTGGCCGGATTTCATAGAAGAACGTGATTTTCTCTATGTACGAGGATATACCACAAGCGCTAAAATGTCCAAGTCCCCTAAGGGGACGACAAAAAAATGTAAAAATAATATTAATAATAATAAAAAAAAAAGTAAAAATAATATTAATAATAATAATAAAAAAATGTAAAAATAATATTAATAATAATAATAATTATAAAAATGTAAAAATAATATTAATAATAATAAAAAAATTTAAAAATAATATTAATAATAATAAATGAAAAATAATAATAATAAAAAATGTAACAATAATATTAATAATAATAATAATACAAATGTAAAAATTATATTATTAATAATAAAACAATTTAAAAATAATATTAATAATAATAATAAAAAATGAATAATAATAATAAAAAATGTAACAATAATATTAATAATAATAATAATTATAAAAATGAAAAATAATATTAATAATAATAAAACATTTAAAAATAATAATAATAAAAAATTAAAAATAATAATAATAAAAAATGAATAATAATAATAATAATAATAATAATAATAAAAAATGAAAAATAATATTAATAATAAAAAATGTAAAAATAATATTAATAATAATAATAAAAAATGAATAATAATAATAATAATAATAAAAAATGTAACAATAATATTAATAATAATAATAATAAAAATGTAAAAATTATATTAATAATAATAATAAAAAATGTAAAAATAATATTAATAATAATAATAATAAAAAATAAATAAAAATAATATTAATAATAATAATAATAATAAAAAAATGTAATCAGTCCCCCTTTTTATCAGGAAAAAATAAAAAAAATAGACATTTTGTATCGCCACAAATCGTAAAAGTCCGATCTATCATGTTACAGTGAATGGGACAAAAAAAAGTAAAAATAATAATAATAATAATAAAACATTTTTTTTTCTCAGGAAAAAAAATAGAAAAAAATGGACATACTAGGTATCGCCACTTCTGTAAAAATCCGATCTATCACGGTACTGTAGGGTAAAAAATTTAAATGCCAAAATTGCAGTTTTTTTTGTTGCTGCACCTCTCACAAAAATGCATTAAAAAGCGATAAAAGCATCATTTGTACCCCAAAATAGTGTCGATAAAAACATCAGTTCGCTACGCAAAAAAACAAGCCGTCACAAAGGAAAAATAAAAAAGTTACAGTTCAAGTAAAGTGGTGACATTTATTTTTTTTTTTTTTACAAAGTTAGAATTTTTTTAAGCCATCACAATAAAATAAAAATAGAAAAATAAATAAATAATAGTTGTGTATTGCCATATTCGTACTGACATGGAGAATCATGTTACCTGGTCATTATTATCGCACAATGAATGCTGTAAAAGCAAAATCCAAAAAATAATAATAGCGTAAATTTTTATTTCACTATTTCACCCCATTTGGATTTTTTTTTTTTTACGTTTTTCAGCACATTGTATGGTAAATGGAATAGTGTCATTCAAAACTAAAACTCATCCCACCAAAAATAAGCCCTCGTCCGTCTATAGGGATGGAAAAATATAAAATTTATGGCTCTTGGAAGAAGGGGAAAGGAAAAATTAAAACGCAAATGAAAAATTGTCCGTGTCCTAAAGGGGTTAAAACCACTTGTGCCCCTAGGAATAGGTTCATAGGGTAACATTATGCCCGTATAACTGTATGGAACAAATCTACTCTAAGCTAGGAAAATCTTGATTGACATTCCTTAGGCCGGGAAATTATTTACAGTACTATTTACAGTACTGCTGATAAGAGTATTGTCATAGAGAAAAATTAAAATCCATAAAGACATCTCCGGAGAGGGGACATATCATCCTCACATTGAACATATGGGATTAATTATAACTGGGGAAGTGAGAGAGAAAGCTGATACTTCTATCTCAATTGAAGTAGGGGCCTCCTGCAGTGACCAGGTAATTACAACAGGAGATTTGCTCTGGGAAAAAGACACCAAGTCTGAGATTCGTTTACGCAGAGGCGGAGAAGCACCTTTCCCAGGCTAGAGCTTCACGGCTTCCAGACCTTTTGGAGCCAGTGATCAGCGATGAATATTGGGGTTTGCTTTGATCCGATATTTATGGGAGATAAATTTTCGGCGTTGTAGCGAAGGGATGAACGTAACGCATTCACTCACATCATCTTGAGGCCATTCTAACCCCTCCAACTTAATAACGGTCCGATGGATGATACATGCATGATTACTGGGACTTCCTATCACAAGAACTGGGGGTCTTCCCACATTTCCGTAGTGTAGTAGTCATTTGTTGTTCACGCCACCGCTCCATTCATTGTCAATGGGACTGAGGAAGATAGCAGAGACTTTGATTGGAGCACTAGTATGACTGGGGACCGCCGTTTCAACCCTGGGGCGTCCGGGTCCTTCATAGTGAGAGCCCCTGAAGTTCTCAAGCATGTTAATAGGAGAAATCCCAAGAGGGGGCCCTCCTCTTCTATGACGTCCTTGTACCTAATAGGTTGCATAGACTGGGGGTTGTCATCATGACAGAGCCCCTTTAACTTTCTTATATTATCCCACCCTTACAGTATTTCTTAGTTTTCTCCAAAATGTTCTTTTCTGATTCACAAGGTAAGTCGATTAACTTTCATTACCGCCACAAAGCATGACTTGTTTACACAGCAGATGGCGCAGATTTTATACTTCATCCCAACAAATTCAATCACTCGGTGTCTTCTGGAGGAAATGTGTCTGCCTAAACTTATTATAATATGATTTAGAAACATTTCCCTTTGTGTATATTTAGTGACTGTGATGTGTGCAGAAAAGGCAATGCGGATTTTTTTCCATCCGTGACTTTGAATTTGACTACTTCATTGAAATGCTGCCCCTATGTACAAGAATATATCTACTATAATACTGCCCCTATGTACAAGAATATAACTACTATAATACTGCCCCAATGTACAAGAATATAACTACTATAATACTGCCCCTATGTACAAGAATATAACTACTATAATACTGCCCCCTATGTACAAGAATATAACTACTATAATACTGCCCCTATGTGCAAGAATATAACTACTATAATACTGCCCCATATATAAGAATATAACTACTATAATACTGATCCTGTGTACAAGAATATAACTACTATAATACTGCCCCTATGTACAAGAATATAGCTACTATAATATTGCTCCTATGTACAAGAATATAACTATAATACTGCACCCTATGTACAAGAATATATCTACTGTAATACTGCCCCTATGTACAAGAATATTACTATAATACTGCCCCAATGTACAAGAATATAACTACTATAATACTGCCCCTATGTACAAGAATATAACTACTATAATACTGCCCCCTATGTACAAGAATATAACTACTATAATACTGCCCCTATGTGCAAGAATATAACTACTATAATACTGCCCCATATATAAGAATATAACTACTATAATACTGATCCTGTGTACAAGAATATAACTACTATAATACTGCCCCCTATGTACAAGAATATAACTACTATAATGCTGCTCCTATGTACAAGAATATAACTACTATAATACTGCCCCCTATGTACAAGAATATAATTACTATAATACTGCTCCTATGTACAAGAATATAACTACTATAATACTGCCCCCTATGTACAAGAATATAACTACTATAATACTGCCCCCTATGTACAAGAATATAACTACTATAATACTGCTCCCTATGTACAAGAATATAACTACTATAATACTGCTCCTATGTAAAAGAATATAACTACTATAATACTGCTCCTATATACAAGAATATATCTACTATAATACTGCCCCTATGTACAAGAATATAACTGCTATAATACTGCCCCTATGTACAAGAATATAACTACTATAATACTACTCCCTATGTACAAGAATATAACTACTATAATACTGCCCCTATGTACAAGAATATAACTACTATAATACTGCCCCTATGTACAAGAATATAACTACTATAATACTGCTCCTATGTACAAGAATATAACTACTATAATACTGCCCCTATGTACAAGAATATAACTACTATAATACTGTCCCCTATGTACAAGAATATAACTACTATAATACTGCCGTCCCACTTACCGCCGCGCTCCCTGCCCGGCATCCTCCGGCGCTCCTGCCTCTGTTGCTGCCAGCACGCGCAGCTTCCCGGGCACTGTGCTTAGGGCACGCGCGCGCTCCATCCCTCTTAAAGGGGCCACGTGCGCCGTCCTAAGGAGTCCCCGGCCAATGGCTGGAGGACCTCCCATATAAAAGGCACCTCCTCCAAAATGGAGGTGCCCGTGCAAGGTTGTAGCTTTGTGTGTTAAACTCTGCTTCAGCCCTCAGGTCCCTCTGCTAGCCTGTCTACAAGTCCAGCCCGCCAGCCTGACTACCAGTCCAGCCCGCCAGCCTGACTACCAGTCCAGCCCGCCAGCCTGACTACCAGTCCAGCCCGCCAGCCTGACTACAAGTCCAGCCCGCCAGCCTGACTACAAGTCCAGTCCGCCAGCCTGACTACTAGTCCAGTCCGCCAGCCTGACTACAAGTCCAGTCCGCCAGCCTGACTGCAAGTCCAGTCCGCCAGCCTGACTACAAGTCCAGTCCGCCAGCTTGTCTACTCTCCAGCTCGAACGTCTGTCTACAGTCCAGTCTGCCAGTCTGTCTTTGGGCTCTGCCCGCCTGCTTACTTGGAAGCACCTGCCCGTTACCTGCCGTGCCTGCCAGCCTGCTTACCTGGAAGCACCTGCCTGTTACCTGCCGTGTCTGCCAGTCCGTCTGCCCGGATCACCCGTCAGCCTGCCTGCCGTGCTCATCTACTGTACCGGTCAGTCCCTGCCTTCTGACCCGTGGGATTCACCTGCTCTCATACAAGGTAGGTCCCAGAGTAGCACCTGGTCCCTCTGCTCGGTCCTTCCCTGGTCACGGAGTCGATTGAGCCGCCGTACGACCTTGGTCGGTCCGAGTTGATACCTAGTTAAGCCCCTCTGGTCCCTCCTTGCACCGCAGCACAGAGGTTCCACCACCTGGATCCGTAACAGAGATACAAAACACACACACCACCTTTCTCTTTGGCTCCAGCCAGACAGTAAATTACTTCCCCACAATCTCCCTGGGGCTCTGCTAAAACACTCCCTTTCTCCTGTGACTGTGTTAACCCCTCTAGTTGCTGGATGCATCTGGAGCACAACACTGTATCCTGTGCTTGTGTTACCTCTAATAGTTGCTGAATGCTTTTAAAGCAACAGCACTATTTCTGAATGTCACATGTGTCTATCTCTGTGTGCAGCTGAGGAGCGATCTACCACAGGTGATGGAGAATGCGGGCAAGATCCCCAGAAAACGACAGAAAACATTGAGGAACTGATCAAGCACCTGGTGAAAGCTCTATCTCACTGGCGAGCACCAAAAGGCTTATTATGATCTGGCCTTATAGGATGCCCAGGAATATTCAAAGTTAAAAACTGAGATACTGGCACGTGATGGAGTGACTATGTCAGTCAGAGTCCAAAGAGTTCACCACTGGGCGTATTATGGTGAAAAACCCCCTCGCTTGTAAATGTTCGACCTTCTACATCTTGTACGGGAGTGGTTGCAGCTGGAGTTCTCCACTCCAGCCCAGGTGGTAGAATGGGTCGTGATGGACAGATTTATATACTCCTTCCCTAGGCCCGTGCAGACCTGGGTTGCGCAAGGAGACCCCCAGTATGTGGATGATCTGGTTGGCCTTGTAGAAAGGCACCAGGTGGTTGAGAAGTCCCTCAGGAAGCCGGGAGGTGCTGCATCTCCATACTGGGGAACCCAGAGGGAGCCCGAGCCCTAAAAGAGGGGTAGTAGAGCCACCACTGGGGGAAGTCCGAGGTCCCAAGGGGTCGCTGAGGGTCTGCCAAAAGCCGCTGGGAAAGACTTGATCTGTTGGAGATGTCACGGTCCTGGACACATAGCCGCCCGATGTCCTATGTTCTCCAAGCAGATAAACTGCAGCGTAGGAAGACACTGTTCATACTATGCCTACGCCACCTGCAGTGTGGACTATCAGCCCTGTGAGGGGCTACAGTCACGCCCCATGATCATAAATGGAGTGTTAGTGTCGGGACTCCTGGACTCAGGAATTTGATGACCCTGGTAAAGGCCACATTCCCCCACCAGTTGATCCCAGAGAAGTACATGGGCGCCCGTTGTATCCACGGGGTCGCCAAGGACTACCCCGTCGCCCAAGTGACAATAAAAACTAACTGTGGGGCTGAGTCCTATAAGGTCAGGGTGGTCGAGGGCCTGCTACACCGGGTAATATAGGGTGGGACTTTAGCCTGTTCTTGGACTTATGGCAGAAAGCAGACAAGAGATGGTTCCACCATGTTGGATCCTCATTGCCGTCATAAGCAAATGAATTTCCTCTGTGTGTCCTTGCCGGTGACGAGGACGAGACAGTGACCCCAGAGGCCGAGATTCCTGAGTTGGGAGTTTCTGGGGAGAATTTTGGTACTGCTCAAATGCAGGATCTAACACTGAAAAATGCATATGATAATGTAACTAATAAATGGGGTTGCTCAAGAGCCGGGGGCTGACACCAGGTTCCCATATTTTAAACTGAATGAGGAACTGCTTTATCGGGTCACTAAACCTAGAGAGGAGATGATAGAGCAGTTGGTGGTGCCGGGTCCCTATAGACGTAGGGTATTGGATTTGGCCCATTCACATGTCTTGGGTGGACATCTAGGAGTAGACAAAACTCAAGAGCGAGTCCTGCAGAGGTTCTACTGGCCTGGATGTCACCGAGACATTGTTAATTTTTGCTGGTCCTTCCTTTCTTGTCAACTAACAGCTCCAGTGTCCCACTCCCGCAGTCCCCTAGTGCCATTGGCCATTATAGAGGTCCCATTTGACTGGATTACCATGGACCTTGTTGGGCCCCTGGTTAAGTCTGCCTGGGGGCACCAGTACATCCTAGTGGTGATGGACTACGCAACCCGGAGGCGGTGCCACTGAGAAACTCCTCTGCCAGGAGTATAGTATGAGAACTAATCCATATTTTTTCCCAGAATGGCCTACCGAAGGAGATTTTGACAGACCAGGGAACTCCTTTCATGTCCAAAGTAATGAGGGAGTTGTGTAAGGTTCTACAGATTACACAATTCAAGACGTCTGTGTACCATCTGCAGACGGACGTCCTTGTGGAGAGGTTCAACAAAACCCTCAAGTCCATGCTTAAGAGAGTCGTGGAGAAGGATGGCCGAGACTGGGATTGCCTACTTCCCTACTTACTATTCTCTATTAGGGAAGTTCCCCAGGCCTCTATGGGGTTTTCACCCTTCGCGTTGCTTTATGGACGGTGCCCTCGGAGACTATTGGACATTGTGAAAGAGACCTGGGAAGTTGAGGTAACATCCCACCGGAGCATCATCGAGCATGTGGCCCAGATGCAAGACCGGATCGCAAGGGTGATGCCGATTGTAAAGGAGAGCCTCCTTCAAGCACAAGAGGCCCAGGCAAGGGTCTACAATCAGTCGGCGAGACTGAGGCAGTTTCGCTCTGGAGACTGAGTTTTGGTGTTGATCCCCACGGTGGACAATAAATTACTGACCAAGTGGCAAGGGCCATATGAGGTGGTTGAGAAGTTGAGTGACGTCAACTACAAGGTCCATCAACCAGGAATAAGAAAGTCGTAAGTAAATAAAGTGGAGGCTATCCGAAATTGTCCGCAACCGAACTGCAAGAAGCAAGTTTGGGTGTTTTTAGGAATCGTGGGATATTATCGGCGATTTATCCTGAATTTCACCAGGATAGCCGGCCCCCCCTGACTGATCTTCTTAAGGGCACGAAGACATCGATGGCCAAGTGGTCCCCTGAAGCGGAAATGGCACTCCAGGAGTTGAAGCTCGCCCTATGTAAGCAGCCAGTCTTGGTAGACCC
This sequence comes from Phyllobates terribilis, assembly GCF_046119375.1. Classification (NCBI taxonomy): domain Eukaryota; kingdom Metazoa; phylum Chordata; class Amphibia; order Anura; family Dendrobatidae; genus Phyllobates; species Phyllobates terribilis. The sequence goes on from NW_027362770.1 coordinate 176,058,033, forward strand.
TGACTTCACTAAGGAGTTCGTGGTTCAGACTGACGCCTCCGAGGTCGGATTGGGAGCCGTGTTGTCCCAGGAAAAAGATGGGGACGAACATCCCGTCCTATTCCTGAGTAGAAAACTTTCCTCCTGTGGAAAGAAGAACTATGCCATTGTACAGAAGGAATGCCTCGCCAATAAATGGACAAGAATATAACTGTTATAACAGTGTAAATTGTTTATATGACATAAATTAATAAATCGGGAACATTTCCCTTTGAACAGAAATTACTCTTTAAAATGTCCTCTTTCATGCTTTTGGAGCAGGTCCTGCTTTTATTTGTGGTCCTGTATATTATTTGTGACGCCTATTGTAAAATAGTAAGCTGATAAGTGCAGCAGCCATGAATCGTATTGTCAGTGCAATGCGGCACTTCTAAATTTCAGCTGTCAACGAGAAGCAAAAAGTTCAGCTTTTTCAGTTAACATCCAATTGATGTTTATGGGCCACTTATGCTAAAATTCAGCATAAAGGACCGAAACCCGGCGAAACCTCTGTAATTCACACATAGCTGACGTGTCTGAGTTGCTTCTCATTAATCTTTCAGCTAAGGGAAAAGGAAAGACAAGAATTTATGTTTTCAATGCGTTTCCATGGCAACTTGTTCAGAATGGGTTAATACATGGAGCACCAGGAATATATTTTGGGCTCAAAGTTATTCTCAGTACATTCATAAAGTCTGAGTATTTATTATGGCTGCAACGTTATATTATATTTAATATTCAGACTAAAATATCCAACACATTTTCCATAACCTTAATAGGACATCTGTATTGACTGGTAGGAAAAGAGAAATAACAATGTACAATAATATAGCTACTATAATACTGCCCCCTATGTACAAGAATATAATTACTATAATACTGCTCCCTATGTACAAGAACATAACTACTATAATACTGCCCCCTATGTACAAGAATATAACTACTATAATACTGCCCCCTATGTACAAGAATATAACTACTATAATACTGCCCCTATGTACAAGAACATAACTACTATAATACTGCCCCTATGTACAAGAATATAACTACTATAATACTGCCCCCTATGTACAAGAATATAACTACTATAATACTGCTCGTATGTACAAGAATATAACTACTATAACACTGTCCCCTATGTACAAGAATATAACTACTATAATACTGCTCCTATGTACAAGAATATAACTACTATAATACTGCTCCTATGTACAAGAATATAACTACTATAATACTGCTCCTATGTACAAGAATATAACTACTATAATACTGCCCCTATGTACAAGAATATAACTACTATAATACTGTCCCCTATGTACAAGAATATAACTACTATAATACTGCTCCTATGTACAAGAATATAATTACTATAATACTGCTCCTATGTACAAGAATATAACTACTATAATACTGCTCCTATATACAAGAATATAACTATTATAATACTGTCCCCTATGTACAAGAATATAACTACTATAATACTGCCCCTATGTACAAAAATATAACTACTATAACACTGCCCACTATGTACAAGAATATAACTACTATAATATTGCCCCTATGTACAAGAATATAACTACTATAATACTGCTCTTATGTACAAGAATATAACTACTATAATACTGCTCCCTATGTACAAGAATATAACTACTATAATACTGCTCCCTATGTACAAGAATATAACTACTATAATACTGCCCCTATGTACAAGAATATAACTACTATAATACTGCTCCCTATGTACAAGAATATAACTACTATAATACTGCCCCTATGTACAAGAATATAACTACTATAATACTACCCCTATGTACAAGAATATAACTACTATAATACTGCTCCCTATGTACAAGAATATAACTACTATAATACTGTCCCCTATGTACAAGAATATAACTACTATAATACTGCTCCTATGTACAAGAATATAACTACTATAATACTGCACCTATGTACAAGAATATAACTACTATAATACTGCCCCTATGTACAAAAATATAGCTACTATAATACTGCACCTATGTACAAGAATATAACTACTACTAGATGGTGGCCCGATTCTAACGCATCGGGTATTCTAGAATAGGTATGCGGCCGACCAGGCGCAATCAGCAGAGCGGTGTTTAAATTTGGCGCCAAAATCGCTGATTGATCGAGGCCGGCAACCACGACCAATCAGCAAAGCGGTGTTAAAATTTGGCGCCTATATCGCAGATTGGTCACGGCCAGCGGCCACGACTAATTAGCAGAGCGGGGTTTAAATTTGGCGCCAATAATACTGATTGGTCACGGCCGCGAATTTTCAGCAGAGCGGTGTTTAAATTTGTCGCCAATAATGCTGGTTATTCGTGACCGGTAACCGCGACCAATGAGCAGAGCGGTGTTTAAATATGGCGCCAATATCGCTGATTGGTCGTGGCCGGCCACCGCGACCAATCAGCGAAGCGGTGTTTAAATTTGGCGCCAATATCGCTGATTGGTCATGGCCGGTGGTTGCGACTAATCAGCAGAGCGAGGTTTAAATTTGGCGCCAATACTGCTGATTGGTCGCGGCCGGCCTCCGCGACCAATCAGCAGAGCGGGGTTGACATTTGGCGCCAAAATCGCAGATTGGTCGCGCCCGGCGGTCGCGACCAATCAACAGAGCGGGGTTTAAATTTTGCGCCAATACTGCTGATTGTTCGCGGCCGGCGACCGCGACCAATCAGCAGAGCGTTGTTTAAATTTGGCACCAAAATCGCTGATTGGTTGCGGCCGGCGGTCGCGACCAATCAGCAGAGCGGGGTTTAAATTTGGAGCCAATACTGCTCATTGGTCGCGGCCGGCGACCGCGACCAATCAGCAGAGCGGTGTTTCAAATTGGCACCAAAATCGCTGATTGGTCGCGGCCGGCCACCGCAACCAATCAGCAGAGCGTTGTTTAAATTTGGCACCAAAATCGCTGATTGGTCGCGGCCGGCGGTCGCGACCAATCAGCAGAGCGGGGTTTAAATTTGGAGCCAATACTGCTCATTGGTCGCGGCCGGCGACCGCGACCAATCAGCAGAGCGGTGTTTCAAATTGGCACCAAAATCGCTGATTGGTCGCGGCCGGCCACCGCAACCAATCAGCAGAGCGGGGTTTAAATTTGCCGCCCATATCGCTGGCAGCCGCGACCAATCAGCAGAGCGTTGTTTAAATTTGGCGCCAATCTCGCTGATTGGTCGCATCTGGCGTCCGCGACCAATCAGCAGAGCGTTGTTTAAATTTGGTGTCAATTTCGCTGATTGGCCGCGACCTATCAGCAGAGCGGTGTTTCAATTTGCCACCAAAATCGCTGATTGGTCGGGGCCGGCCATCGCGACCAATCAGCAGAGCGGGGTTTAAATTTGCCGCCCATATTGATGATTGGTCGCGGCCGGTGGCCGCAACCAATCAGCGTCGTATTAGTGAGGACCGGGGAGCGGCGCTGCCGGTGCGGGTACTTCCGCTGCGAGCAGCTGGGAGATGAGCGGCTGCTCGCAGCAGAAGCATCCCGACCGGCTGCGCCGCTCCTCGGTCCTCCGTTCACACTTGCCGTCGGGAGATCATAGCGCTGTTTAAAATAGGCGCCAATCTCGCAGATTGGTCGCGGTTGGAGTCTGCGACCAATCAGCAGAGCGTTGTTTAAATTTGGCGACAAGCTCGCTGATTAGTCGGGTGCGGAGACCGCGACCAATCAGCGAATCGTATTGGTGAGGACCGGGGAGCGCCACTGCCTGTACCACTACTTCCGCTGCGAGAAGCCGGGACATGAGCGACTGCTCGCAGCAGAAGTATCCCGACCCGCAGCGCCGCTCCCCGCTACTCCCTTGACACCCTAGCCGCTGATCTACCGACAGTAGCCGCATGGTGTTACTAAGGTCCTGACATTTGTGTTCAAAATCGCTGCCCGCGACCAATCACCGATTTGGGCGCCACATTTAAATATCGGCCGCGACCAATCACCGATCTTGGCGCCACATTTAAACACCGCTGTGCTGATTGGTCGCGGACCCTGCCCGCGACCAATCACCGATTTGGGCGCCATATTTAAATAGCGTCCGCGACCAATCAGCACAGCGGTGTTTAAATGTGTCTGCAAGATCGGTGATTGGTTGCGTCCGGTATTTTAATGTGGCGCCCAAATCGGGCAGCGTCCGTGACCAATCAGCACAGCGGTGTTTAACTTTTGCGGCAAGATCAGTGATTGGTCGCGGCCGAAGATCGCGACCAATCACCGATTTGTGCGCCACATTTAAATAGCGGGTGCGACCAATCACCAATCTTGCAGAAACATTTAAACATCGATGTGCTGATTGGTCGCCGACGCTGCCCGAGAGCAATCACCGATTTGGGCGCCACATTTAAATAGCGTCCGCGACCTATCAGCACAGCGGTGTTTAAATGTGTCTGCAAGATTGGTCATTGGTCGCGGGCGCTATTTAAATGTGGCGCCCAAATCGGTGATTGGTTGCGGGCAGCGTCTGCGACCAATCATCACAGCAGTGTTTAAATGTGGCGCCCAAATCGGTGATTGGTCGCAGGCAGCGGCCGCAACCAATCAGCACAGCGGTGTTTAACTTTTGGTCCACGATCAGTGATTGGTCGTGGCGAGAAATCGCGACCAATCATCGAATCGTATTGCTTAGGACCGGGGAGCGGAATCGTATTGGTGAGGACCGAGGAGCGCCGCTGCCTGTGCAGCTACTTCCGCTACGAGAACCCGGGACATGAGCGAGCGGTCGCAGCAGAAGTATCCCGCCCCGCAGCGCCGCTCCCCGGTCCTCCCTTCACACCCTAGCCGCATGGATGTTAGCGCCGCTGCCTGTGCGGCTACTTCCACTGCGAGAACCTGGGACATGAGCGGGCGCTCGCAGCAGAAGTATCCCGACCCGCAGCGGCGCTCCCCGGTCCTCCCTTCACACCCTAGCCGCATGGATGTCAGCGCCGCTGCCTGTGCGGCTACTTCCGCTGCGAGAACCCGGGACATGAGCGATTGCTCGCAGCAGAAGTATCCCGCCCCGCAGCGCCGCTCCCCGGTCCTACCTCCACACCCTAGCCGCAAGGAGGTCAGCGTCGCCGGCGGTCGGGAGATGAGCGCCTCGCGCCGGTCATCTCCCGGCTGTATCGCCGCTGAGCTCCGTCCCGCAGATGAGCCGCTAACGGCCGCCATCTTTTTTCAGAAATCTTGCGGCGCTGATTGGCTGCTGCCGGACCAATGAGCGACGCGGGATTTCCTGGACAGACAGACAGACAGACAGACAGACAGACAGGATAAGAGGATTTTATATACTAGATGGTGGCCCGATTCTAATGCATCGGGTATTCTAGAATAAGTATGCGGCCGACTGGGCGCAAGCAGCAGAGCGGTGTTTACATTTGGCGCCAAAATCGCTGATTGCTCGAGGCCGGCAACCGCGACCAATCAGCAAAGCGGTGTTGAAATTTGGCGCCTATATCGCAGATTGGTCACGGCAGGCGGTCGCGACTAATCAGCAGAGCGGGGTTTAAATTTGGCGCCAATAATGCTGATTGGTCACGGCCGGCGGTGGCGACCAGTCAGCAAAGCGTTGTTGAAATTTGGCGACTATATCGCTGATTGGTCACGGCCGACGGTCGCGACTAATCAGCGGAGCTGGGTTTAAATTTTGCGGCAATAATGGTGATTGGTCACGGCCGCGACCATTCAGCAGAGCGGTGTTTAAATTTGGCGGCAATAATGCTGATTAGTTGCGGCCGGCAATTTGGCGCCAACAATGCTGATTAGTCGCGGCTGGCAACTGCGACCAATCAGCAGAGCGGGGTTTAAATTTGGCGCCAAAATCGCTGATTGGTGGCGGCCGGCGGTCGTGACCAATCAGCAGAGCGGGGTTTAAATTTGGTGCCAATAATGCTGATTGGTCGTAATCGCCGGCCGCGACCAATCAGCAGAGCATTGTTTAAATTTGGCGCCAAAATCGCTGATTGGTCGCGGCTGGCAACCGTGACCAATCAGCAGAGCGGGGTTTAAATTTGGCGCCAATACTGCTGATTGGTCATGGCCGGCAACCGCGACCAATCAGCAGAGCGGGGTTTAAATTTGGCGCTAATACTGCTGATTGGTCGCGGACGGCGACCGCGACTAATCAGCAGAGCGGTGTTTAAATTTGGCGCCAATAGATCTGATTGAAGTCGGCTGGCAACCGCGACCAATCAGCAGAGCGGGGATTAAAATTGGCGCCAATAATGTTGATTAGTCGCGGTTGCCAACCGCGACCAATCAGCAGAGAGGGGTTTAAATTTGGCGCCAATACTGCTGATTGGTCACGGCCGGCAACCGCGACCAATCAGCAGAGCGGGGTTTAAATTTGGCGCCAATAATGCTGATTGGTCGCGGCCGGCATCCGCGACCAATTAGCAGAGCGTGGTTTAAATTTGGCGCCAATAATGCTGATTGGTCGCGGCCGGCATCCGCGACCAATCAGCAGAGCGTTGTTTAAATTTGGCGCCAATCTCGCTGATTGGACGCGTCTAGTGTCCGCGACCAATCAGCAGAGCGTTGATTAAATTTGGCGCCAAGCTCGCTGATTGGTCGCGGCTGGCGTCCGCGACCAATCATCACAGTAGTGTTTAAATGTGGTGGCAAGATCGGTGATTGGTCGCGGCCGCTATTTAAATGTGGCGGCAAAATCAGCAGAGCGGTGTTTAACTTTAGCGCCAAGGTCACTGATTGGTCGTGTGCGGAGAGCGCGACCAATCAGCGAATCGTATTGGTGAGGAGCGGGGAGCGGAATCGTATTAGTGAGGACCGGGGAGCGCCGCTGCCTGTGCGGCTACTTCTGCTGCGAGAAGCCGGGAGATGAGCGACTGCTCGCAGCAGAAGTATCCCGACCCGCACCGCCGCTCCCCGGTCTTCCCTTCACACCCTAGCCGCTGATATCCCCACAGTATCCGCATGGTGTTACAAAAGTCCAGACATTTGTGTTAAAAATCGCTGATTGGTCGCGGGCGCTGCCCGCGACCAATCACCGATTTGGGCGCCAAATTTAAATATCGGCTGCGACCAATCACCGATCTTGGCTCCACATTTAAACACCGCTGTGCTGATTGGTTGCCGACGCTGGGCGCGACCAATCACCGATTTTGGCGCCACATTTAAATAGCGTCCGCGACCAATCAGTACAGCGGTGTTTAAATGTGGAGCCAAGATCGGTGATTGGTCGCGGCCGATATTTAAATTTGGTACCCAAATCGGTGATTGGTCGCGGGCAGCGCCAGCGACCAATCAGCGATTTTTAACACAAATGTCCGGATCTTTGTAACACCATGCGGATACTGTGGGGACATCAGCGGCTAGGGTGTGAAGGGAAGACCGGGGAGCGGCGGTGCGGGTCGGGATACTTCTGCTGCGAGCAGTCGCTCATCTCCAGGCTTCTCGCAGTGGAAGTAGCCGACAGGCAGCGGCGCTCCCCGGTCCTCACTAATACGATTCCGCTCCTCACTTCTCGCCAATACGATTCGCTGATTGGTCGCGCTCTCCGCACGCGACCAATCAGTGATCTTGGTGCTAAAGTTAAACACCGCTCTGCTGATTGGTCGCGGCCGCTGCCCACGACCAATCACCGATTTGGGCGCCACATTTAAATAGCGGCCGCGACCAATCACCAATTTTGACGCCACATTTAAAAACTGCTGTGCTAATTGGTCGCGGACGCCAGCCGCGACCAATCAGCGAGCTTGGCGCCAAATTTAAACAACGCTCTGCTGATTGGTCGCGGACGCCAGACGCGTCCAATATGCGAGATGGGCGGCAAATTTAAACGCCGCTCTGTTGATTGGTCGCGGCCGGCTACCGCGACCAATCAGCGAGATGGGCGGCAAATTTAAACGCCGCTCTGCTGATTGGTCGCAGGCGGCCACCGCGACCAATCAGCGAGATGGCCGGCAAATTTAAACGCCGCTCTGCTGATTGGTCGCAGCCGGCCACCGCGACCAATGAGCGAGATGGGCGGCAAATTTAAACGCCGCTCTGCTAATTAATCGCGGCCGGCCACCGCGACCAATCATCGAGATTGGCGGCAAATTTAAACGCCGCTCTGCTGATTGGTCGCGGCCGATTTGGGCGCCACATTTAAATAGCGGCCACGACCAATCAGTACAGCGGTGTTTAAATGTGGAGCCAAGATCGGTGATTGGTCGCGGCCGATATTTAAATTTGGCGCCCAAATCGGTGATTGGTCGCGGGCACCGCCTGCGACCAATCAGCGATTTTTAACACAAATGTCCGGATCTTTGTAACACCATGAGGATACTGTGGGGACATCAGCGGCTAGGGTGTGAAGGGAAAACCGGGGAGCGGCGCTGCGGGTCGGGATACTTCTGCTGCGAGCGCCCGCTCATGTCCCGGGTTCTCGCAGCGGGAGTTTCCGCACAGGCAGCGCCGCTGACATCCATGCGGCAAGGGTGTGAAGGCAGGTCCGGGGAGCGGCGCTGCGGGTCGGGATACTTCTGCTGCGAGTGCCCGCTCATGTCCCGGGTTCTCGCAGCGGAAGTATCCGCACAGGCAGCGCCGCTGACATCCATGCGGCTAGGGTGTGAAGGGAGGACCGGGGAGCGGCGCTGACATCCAATTGGTCGCGGCCGCTATTTAAATGTGCCGCACAAATCGGTGATTGGTCGCGGTCTTGGCCCGCGACCAATCACTGATCTTGCGGCTAAAGTTAACCACTACTGTGCTGATTGGTCGGGGCCGATATTTAAATTTGGCGCCCAAATCGGTGATTGGTCGCGGGCAGCGTCCGTGACCAATCAGCACAGCGGTATTTAACTTTTGCGCAAAGATCAGTGATTGGTCGGGTCCGAAGACCGCGACCAATCATCGAATCGTCTTGGTGAGGACCGGGGAGCGGCGTTGCCTGTGCGGGTACTTCCGCTGCGAGAACCCGGGACATGAGCGGACGCTCGCAGCAGAAGTATCCCGACCCACAGCGCCGCTCCCCAGTCCTCCCTTCCGCATGGATGTCAGCGACGCCGGCGGTCCTTCCGCTGCGGCCGGCTACCGCGACCAATGAGCAGAGCGGCGTTTAAATTTCCCGGCGATATCGCTGATTGGAAGCGGTGGCCGGCCGCGACCAATCAGCAGAGCGGCGTTTAAATTTGCCGCCCATCTCGCTGATTGGTCGCGGTGGCCGGCCGCGACCAATCAGCAGAGCGGCGTTTAAATTTGCCGCCCATCTCGCTGATTGGTCGCGGTAGCCGGCCGCGACCAATCAGCAGAGCGGCGTTTAAATTTGCCGCCCATCTCGCTGATTGGTCGTGGCCGGCCACCGCGACCAATCAGCACAGCGACGTTTAAATTTGCCGCCAATCTCGATGATTGGTCGCGGTGGCCGGCCGCGATTAATTAGCAGAGCGGCGTTTAAATTTGCCGCCCATCTCGCTCATTGGTCGCGGCCGGCCACCGCGACCAATCAGCAGAGTGGCGTTTAAATTTGCCGGCCATCTCGCTGATTGGTCGCGGTGGCCGGCTGCGACCAATCAGCAGAGCGGCGTTTAAATTTGCCGCCCATCTCGCTGATTGGTCGCGGTAGCCGGCCGCGACCAATCAGCAGAGCGGCATTTAAATTTGCCGCCCATCTCGCATATTGGACGCGTCTGGCGTCTGCAACCAATCAGCAGAGCGTTGTTTAAATTTGGCGCCAAGCTCGCTGATTGGTCGCGGCTGGCGTACGCGACCAATTAGCACAGCAGTTTTTAAATGTAGCGTCAAAATTGGTGATTGGTCGCGGCCGCTATTTAAATGTGGCGCCCAAATCGGTGATTGGTCGCGGGCAGTGGCCGCGACCAATCAGCAGAGCGGTGTTTAACTTTAGCGCCAAGATCACTGATTGGTCGCGTGCGGAGAGTGCGACCAATCAGCGAATCGTATTGGTGAGGAGCGGGGAGCGGAATCGTATTAGTGAGGACCGGGGAGCGCCGCTGCCTATGCGGATACTTCCGCTGCGAGAACCCGGGACATGAGCGACTGCTCGCAGCAGAAGTATCCCGACCCGCAGCGCCACTCCCCGGTCCTCCCTTCACACCCTAGCCGCTGATGTCCCTACAGTATCCGCATGGTGTTACAAAGGTCCGGACATTTGTGTTAAAAATCGCTGATTGGTCGCAGGCTCTGCCCGCGACCAATCACCGATTTGGGCGCCAAATTTAAATATCGGCCGCGACCAATCACCGATCTTGGCTCCACATTTAAACACCGCTGTGCTGATTGGTCGCCGACGCTGGGCGCGACCAATCACCGGTTTTGGCGCCACATTTAAATAGCGTCCGCGACCAATCAGCACAGCGGTGTTTAAATGTGGAGCCAAGATCGGTGATTGGTCGCGGCCGATATTTAAATTTGGCGCCCAAATCGGTGATTGGTCGCGGGCAGCGCCTGCGACCAATCAGCGATTTTTAACACAAATGTCCGGACCTTTGTAACACCATGCAGATACTGTGGGGACATCAGCGGCTAGGGTGTGAAGGGAGGACCGGTGAGCGGCGCTGCGGGTCGGGATACTTCTGCTGCGAGCGCCCGCTCATGTCCCGGGTTCTCGCAGCGGAAGTATCCGCACAGGCAGCGCCGCTGACATCCATGCAGCTTGGGTGTGAAGGGAGGACCGGGGAGCGGCGCTGACATCCAATTGGTCGCGGCCGCTATTTAAATGTGCCTCACAAATCGGTGATTGGTCGCCGTCTTGGCCCGCGACCAATCACTGATCTTGCCGCCAAAGTTAAACACTACTGTGCTGATTGGTCGCGGACGCTGCCCTCAACCAATCACCGATTTGGGCGCCAAATTTAAATATCGGCCGCGACCAATCACCGATCTTGGCTCCACATTTAAACACCGCTGTGCTGATTCATCGCGGCCTATATTTAAATGTGGCGCCCAAATCGGCACAGCACAGCAGTGTTTAACTTTTGCGCTAAGATCAGTGATTGGTCGGGTCCGAAGACCGCGACCAATCATCGAATCGTCTTGGTGAGCACCGGGGAGCCGCGCTGCCTGTGCTGGTACTTCCGCTGCGAGAACCCGGGACATGAGCGGGCGCTCGCAGCAGAAGTATCCCGACCCGCAGCGCCGCTACCTGGTCCTCTCTTCCGCATGGAGGTCAGCGAAGCTGGCGGTCCTTCCGCTGCTACCGGCCGGGAGATGAGCGCCTCGCGCCGCTCATCTCCCGGCTGCATCTCCGCCCCGCAGATGGGTCCGGCGGTCGAGGTCCTTCTGCTGGTACTGGCCGGGAGATAAGCGCCTCGCGCCGGTCATCTCCCGGCTGCATCGCCGCTGAGCTCCGTTCCGCAGATGAGCCGCTAACGGCCGCCATCTTTTTTCAGAAATCCCGCGGCGCTGATTGGCCGCTGCCGGACCAATGAGCGACGCGGGATTTCCTAGACAGACAGATAGACAGACAGACAGACGGGATAAGCCGATTATATATATAGACTAGACTAGATGGTGGCCCGATTCTAACGCATCGGGTATTCTAGAATAGGTATGCGGCCGACCGGGCGCAATCAGCAGAGCGGTATTTATATTTGGCGCCAAAATCGCTGATTGGTCGAGGCCGGCAACCGCTACCAATTAGCAAAGCGGTGTTAAAATTTGGCGCCTATATCGCAGATTGGTCACGGCCGGCGGTCGCGACTAATCAGCAGAGCGGGGTTTAAATTTGGCGCCAATAATGCTGATTGGTCGCGGCCAGCGAAAGCGACCAATCAGCAGAGCGGGGTTTAAATTTGGCGGCTATAATTCTGATTGGTTGCGGTCGGCGGTCGCGACCAATCAGCAGAGCGTTATTTAAATTTAGCGCCAATAATGTTGATTGGTCACGGCCGCGACTAATCAGCAGAGCGGTGTTTAAATTTGTCACCAATAATGCTAGTTATTCGTGACCGGTAACCGCGACCAATGAGCAGAGCGGTGTTTAAATATGGCGCCAATATCGCTGATTGGTCGCGGCCGGCCACCACGACCAATCAGCGAAGCGGTGTTTAAATTTACCGCCAATATCGCTGATTGGTCACGGCCGGTGGTTGCGACTAATCAGCAGAGCGAGGTTTAAATTTGGCGCCAATCTCGCTGATTGGTTTCGGACGGCTGGCCACCGCAACCAATGAGCAGAGCGGCGTTTAAATGTGCCGCCCATCTCGCTGATTGGTTGCGGCCGGCCACCGCGACCAATGAGCAGAGCGGGGTTTAAATTTGCCGGACATCTCGCTGATTGGTTGCGGCCGGCCACCGCGACCAATGAGCAGAGCGGCGTTTAAATTTGCCGCCCATCTCGCTGATTGGTCGCGGTGGCCGGCCGCGACCAATCAGCGGAGCGGCGTTTCAATTTTCTGCCCGTCTCGCTGATTAATCGCGGCCGGCCACCGTGACCAATCAGCAGAGAGGCATTTAAATTTGCCGCCCTTCTCGCTGATTGGTCGCGGCCGGCCACCGCAACCAATCAGCGGAGCGGCGTTTAAATTTGTCAGACATTTCGCTGATTGGTCGCGGCAGGCTACCGCGACCAATCAGCAGAGCGGCGTTTAAATTTGCCGCCCATCTCGCTGATTGGTCGCGGCCGGCCACTGCGACCAATCAGCGTCGTATTAGTGTGGGCCCGGGAGCGGTGCTGCTTGTGCGGCTCCGTATTAGCGAGGACCTGGGAGCGGCGCTGCCTGTGCGGCTCCTTCTGCTGCGAGAAGCCGGGAGATGAGCAACTGCTCGCAGCAGAAGCATCCCGCTCCCCGGTCCTCTGTTCACACTTGCTGTCGGGAGATCAGCGGGCCAAGCCGCTGATCTTCCTACGTTAGTCACATGGAGGTCAGCGGCGCCGGTCGGGGTAGTTGTGCTGCTAGCGCCGCTCATCTCCCCGCTGCATCGCCGCTGACCTCCGTCTGCCAGATGAGCCGCTAACGGCCACCATCTTTTTTCAGAAATCCCGCGGCGCTGATTGGCCGCTGCCGGAACAATGAGCGACGCGGGATTTCCAGGACAGACAGACAGAAAGACAGACAGACAGACAGACGGGATAAGACAATTATATAGTAACTAGATGGTGGCCCGATTCTAATGCATCGGGTATTCTAGAATATGTATGCGGCCGACCGGGCGCAATCAGCAAAACAGTGTTTAAATTTGGCGGCAATATCGGTGATTGGTCACGGCTGGCGGCCGCGACCAATCAGCGAACTGTGTTAGTGAGGACCAGAGAGCTTGTTTAAATTTGGCGATAAAATCGACCAATCAGCAGAGCGTTGTTTAAATTTGGCGGCAATCTCGCTGATTGGTCTCGGCCGGCCGGCAGCTGGGACCAATGAGCAGAGCGGTGTTTAAATTTGGCGCCAAAATCGCTGATTGGTCGCGGTCGTCCGGCGGCCGCGACCAATCAGCAGAGCGGCGTTTAAATTTGCCGCCCATCTCGCTGATTGGTCGCGGTGGCCGGCCGCGATTAATCAGCAGAGCGGCATTTAAATTTGCCGGACATCTCGCTCATTGGTCGCGGCCGGCCACCGCGACCAATCAGCAGAGCGGCGTTTAAATTTGCCGCCCATCTCGCTGATTGGTCGCGGCCGGCCACCACGACCAATCAGCAGAACGGCGTTTAAATTTGCCGCCCATCTCGCTGATTGGTCGCAGCCGGCCTCCGCGACCAATCAACAGAGCGGCGTTTAAATTTGCCGCCCATCTCGCTGATTGGTCGCGGCCGGCCACCGTGACCAATGAGCAGAGCGGCGTTTAAATTTGCCGGCCATCTCGCTGATTGGTCGCGGCCGGCCACCGCGACCAATCAGCAGAGCGGCGTTTAAATTTGCTGGCGATATCGCTGATTGGTCGCGGTGGCCGGCCGCGACCAATCAGCAGAGCGGCGTTTAAATTTGCCGGACATCTCGCTGATTGGTCACGGCCGGCCACCGCGACCAATCAGCAGAGCGGCATTTAAATTTGCCGCCCATCTCGTTCATTGGTCGCGGTCGGCCACCGCGACCAATCAGCAGAGCGTTGTTTCAATTTGGCGCCAATCTCGCAGATTGGACGCGTCTGGCGTCCGCGACCAATCAGCAGAGCGTTGTTTAAATTTGGCGCCAAGCTCGCTGATTGGTCGCGGCTGGCGTCCGCGACCAATTAGCACAGCAGTGTTTAAATGTGGCGTCAAAATTGGTGATTGGTCGCGGCCGCTATTTAAATGTGGCGCCCAAATCGGTGATTGGTCGCGGGCAGCGGCCGAGACCAATCAGCAGAGTGGTGTTTAACTTTAGCGCCAAGATCACTGACCAATCAGCGAATCGCGCGACCAATCAGCGAATCGTATTGGTGAGGAGCGGGGAGCGGAATCGTATTAGTGAGGACCGGGGAGCGCCGCTGCCTGTGCGGATACTTCCGCAGCGAGAACCCGGGACATGAGCGACTGCTCGCAGCAGAAGTATCCCGACCCGCAGCGCCGCTCCCCGGTCCTCCCTTCACACCCTAGCCGCTGATGTCCCCACAGTATCTGCATGGTGTTACAAAGGTCCACATTTAAACACCGCTGTACTGATTGGTCGCGGACGCTATTTAAATGTGCCGCCAAAATCGGTGATTGGTCGCGCCCAGCGTCGGCGACCAATCAGCACAGCGATGTTTAAATGTGGAGCCAAGATCGGTGATTGGTCGCGGCCGATATTTAAATTTGGCGCCCAAATCGGTGATTGGTCGCGGGCAGCGCCAGCGACCAATCAGCGATTTTTAACACAAATGTCCGGACCTTTGTAACACCATGCGGATACTGTGGGGACATCAGCGGCTAGGGTGTGAAGGGAGGACCGGGGAGCGGCGCTGCGGGTCGGGATACTTCTGCTGCGAGCGCCCGCTCATGTCCCGGGTTCTCGCAGCGGAAGAATCCGCACAGGCAGCGCCGCTGACATCCATGCGGCTAGGGTGTGAAGGGAGGACCGGGGAGCGGCGCTGACATCCAATTGGTCGCGGCCGCTATTTAAATGTGCCGCACAAATCGGTGATTGGTCGCGGTCTTGGTCTGCGACCAATCACTGATTTTGCGGCTAAAGTTAACCACTACTGTGCTGATTGGTCGCGGCCGATATTTAAATTTGGCGCCCAAATCGGTGATTGGTCGCGGGCAGCGTCCGCGAACAATCAGCACAGTAGTGTTTAACTTTGGCGGCAAGATCAGTGATTGGTCGCGGGCCAAGACGGCGACCAATCACTGATCTTGCCGCCAAAGTTAAACACTACTGTGCTGATTGTTCGCGGACGCTGCCCGAGACCAATCACCGATTTGGGCGCCAAATTTAAATATCGGCCGCGACCAATCACCGATCTTGGCTCCACATTTAAACACCGCTGTGCTGATTGGTCGCGGCTGATATTTAAATGTGGCGCCCAAATCGGTGATTGGTCGCGGGCAGCGTCCGCGACCAATCAGCACAGCGGTGTTTAACTTTTGCGCTAAGATCAGTGATTGGTCGGGTCCGAAGACCGCGACCAATCATCGAATCGTCTTGGTGAGCACCGGGGAGCGGCGCTGCCTGTGCGGGTACTTCCGCTGCGAGAACCCGGGACATGAGCGGGCGCTCGCAGCAGAAGTATCCCGACCCGCAGCGCCGCTCCCCGGTCCTCTCTTCCGCATGGAGGTCAGCGACGCCGGCGGTCCTTCCGCTGCTACCGGCTGGGAGATGAGCGCCTCGCGCCGCTCATCTCCCGGCTGCATCTCCGTCCCGCAGATGGGTCCGGCGGTCGAGGTCCTTCTGCTGGTACCGGCCGGGAGATGAGCGCCTCGCGGCACTCATCTCCCGGCTGCATCGCCGCTGAGCTCCGTCCCGCAGATGAGCCGCTAACGACTGCCATCTTTTTTCAGAAATCCCGCGGCGCTGATTGGCCGCTGCCGGACCAATGAGCGACGCGGGATTTCCTGGACAGACAGCCAGATAGACAGACAGCCAGATAGACAGACAGACGAGATAAGACGATTATATATATAGATAATACTGCCCCTATATACAAGAATATAACTACTATAATACTGCTCCCTATATACAAGAATATAACTACTATAATACTGCCCCTATGTACAAGAATATAACTACTATAATACTGCTCCCTATGTACAAGAATATAACTACTATAATACTGCTCCTATGTACAAGTATATAGCTACTATAATAATGCCCCCTATGTACAGTAATATAACTACTATAATACTGTCCCCTATATACAAGAATATAACTACTATAATACTGCCCCTATGTACAAGAATATAACTACTATAATACTGCTCCTATGTACAAGAATATAACTACTATAATACTGCCCCTATATACAAGAATATAGCTACTATAATACTGCCCCCTATGTACAAGAATATAACTACTATAATACTGCCCCTATATACAAGAATATAACTGCTATAATACTGCCCCCTATGTACAAGAATATAACTACTATAATACTGCCCCCTATGTACAAGAATATAACTGCTAGAATACTGCCCCTTATGTACAGTATGTCTGTATGGTTTAGGTCGGGCACCGAGAAGCACTGCTCTTTGGTCCCATGTTGCTTGGAATCTATGTGACACTTTTTCGGGCAGTGTATGCTGCTTTTGCTTAAGTTCTGTATAGTGCTGTTATATGGGCACATAAGTGGACCTTTTGTGGCATTGTATGGTGCTGTTATTTTTTCCAATATATAGTGGTACAGAATGGTGCTGTTGGGCACCCCAACATGGCATCCTGAGTCTCTGTATGATGCTATTTTTTGGTAGAGCATAATGCTATTCTCAGGCACTCTATGGTGCTTTTATTTGGGCAGTGTAGGGCGGTATGACTTATGTACTGTTTGGTGCTTTTATTTGGGTAGTGTATGGCAGTATGACTTATGCGCTGTATGGTGCTTTTATTTGAGCAGTGTATGGCGGTATGACTTATGTGTTGTATGATGCTTTTATTTGGGCAGTGTATGGTGGTATAACATATGTGCTGTATGTTGCTTTTATTTGGGCAGTGTATAGCGCTATGACTTATGTGCTATATGGTGCTTTTATTTGTCCATAATTCAGGCAAGAAATAGGGAGAAAGGTTGAACATTTTTCCTCCGGAGCATCTACAAACTTTGATCCATCCCTGTACTTTTTTACTTCTGATTCTTAATTTTCTCTAGACTTTTCCTTTAATTCTTCAACAACGGTTTCCGACTGGCCTTCAGCTATTGCAGCCCTTTTCTCTTCCTTGCATACTGGAGGGGCCAAAGGGTAAGAGTAAGCCAAGTCAGGCTCCTCCTTACTAATCATTAGTAAGGAGGGGCAAGAAGAAGGGACCTGAACATTTATTCCCCTCAATTATCCCTTTATGGGGATTCAAACCCCAGATTAGCAAATAATTGGGGTTCTGCTGCTAAGAATTGAGATAATCACTGTACAACTATTCACTTTCCCTATAGTGCCCCTACAGGTTGAATACAGAACTACACACCAATTATTGAAATCAATTGGTGTCCATTAATTTCAGTAGAGGTTGGTGGTCTTCCAGAGATTTCAAAATGCCCGACTACTTTCCGAGGACACTATACAGACTCTGTAGGGCTGTCCACCTTCAGAAAAGGATGCCCCCTTTTCCGTGCCTGCCCCTTTAAGTGAAAAATGTGCAGCATCATTCATTTACTAATGCCAAATTCTGTATTAAGTCATTGGCAAGAACTATAAGGAAAAGGAGATGATGAAGAATATTGGGTTCCAGATGGGTTAACGCTGTAATGTGCGTTGATCAGTCATTGTAAAGCCCAGATCTGTCCTGACAATCAATAATTTATTCATGGAGATGCGTTTTGGTGTTAGGAGATAAATCCGCTATTTATGATGACTCCATATAGTCTCCGGAGATTAATCTCTTTTATTCCTTCATTCTATATGAAAATGAGAAATTTTCAGAAATAGTTTTTCTTCCCCAACCTCATTTCTATATTTAAAGAGGCCATAAAATAAAAGGTGAAGTCATTTCACAATTGCCCCAAGTCAATTTCGCGCATCTCCTTAATAGACCCAATGCCTGTCTGCCAAAGCCTGTTACCCGAATCCCTGGTGACCAGTGGTTTATTGCCCTATTCCCTGGTGTCCAGTGGTTTATTGCCCTAGTCCCTGGTGACCAGTGGTTTATTGCCTTGTTCCCTGGTGTCCAGTGGTTTATTGCCCTAGTCCCTGGTGACCAGTGGTTTATTGCCTTGTTCCCTGGTGTCCAGTGGTTTATTGCCCTAGTCCCTGATGACCAGTGGTTTATTGCCCTATTCCCTGGTGACCAGTGGTTTATTGCCCTAGTCCCTGGTGACCAGTGGTTTATTGCCCTAGTCCCTAGTGACCAGTGGTTTATTTCCCTTGTCCCTGGTGACCAGTGGTTTATTGCCCTAGTCCCTGGTGACCAGTGGTTTATTGCCCTAGTCCCTGGTGACCAGTGGTTTATTGCCCTAGTCCCTGGTGACTAGTGGTTTATTGCCCTATTCCCTGGTGACCAGTGGTTTATTGCCCTAGTCCCCGGTGACCAGTGGTTTATTGACCTAGTCCCCGGTGACCAGTGGTTTATTGCCCTAGTCCCTGGTGTCCAGTGGTTTATTGCCCTAGCCCCTGGTGACCAGTGGTTTATTTCCCTAGTCCCTGGTGTCCAGTGGTTTATTTCCCTAGTTCCTGGTGTCCAGTGGTTTATTGCCCTAGTCCCTGGTGACCAGCGGTTTATTGCCCTAGTCCCTGGTGTCCAGTGGTTTATTGCCCTAGTCCCTGGTGACGAGTGGTTTATTGCCCTTGTCCCTGGTATCCAGTGGTTTATTGCCCTAGTCCCTGGGTGTCTAGCGGTTGAGTGTGTAGTCTCTGTTATCCAGTGACTTTAGTGTCCAGTGGTTTATTTCCCTAGTCCCTGGTGTCCAGTGGTTTATTGCCCTAGTCCCTGGTGTCCCGTGGTTTATTGCCCTAGTCCCTGGTGTCCAGTGGTTGAGTGTCCAGTTTTTGGTATGCAGTAGTTTATTGCCCTAGTCCCTCTTGTGCAGTGGTTTAATATCCAGTTTCTGGTGTCCAGTGGTAGAGTGTAGAGTTTGTACTATCCAGTGGTTTTTGTCCAGTCCCTATTGTCCTGTCTTTTAGTGTTTAGTCCCTGGTGTCCAGTGTTTTTTGTCCAGTCTCCATTGTCCAGTCTTTTAGTGTTTAGTCCCTGGTTCCAGTGGTTTTTGTCCATTCCCTATTGTCCAGTCTTTCAGTGTTTCATCCCTGGTATCCAGTGGTTTTTGTCCAATCTCTACTGTCCAGTCTTTTAGTGTTTAGTCCCTGGTATCCTAAGGTTTTAGTCCAGTCCCTGGTGTCCAGTCTTTTAGTGTTTAGTCCCTGGAGTCCAGTCTCTACTGTCCAGTCTTTTAGTGTTTAGTCCCTGGTATCCAGTGGTTTTTGTCCAGTCTCTACTGTCCAGTCTTTTAGTGTTTAGTCCCTGGTATCCAGTGGTTTTTGTCCAGTCTCTGGTGTCCAGTCTTTTAGTGTTTAGTCCTTGGTGTCCAGTCTCTACTGTCCAGTCTTTTAGTGTTTAGTCCCTGGTGTCCAGTGGTTTTTGTCCAGTCTCTATTGTCCAGTCTTTTAGTGTTTAGTCCCTGGTGTCCAGTGTTTTTTGTCCAGTCTTTTAGTGTTTAGTCCCTGGTGTTCAGTGGTTTATTGCCCTAGTCCCTGGTGACTAGTGGTTTATTGCCCTATTCCCTGGTGACCAGTGGTTTATTGCCCTAGTCCCCGGTGACCAGTGGTTTATTGACCTAGTCCCCGGTGACCAGTGGTTTATTGCCCTAGTCCCTGGTGTCCAGTGGTTTATTGCCCTAGCCCCTGGTGACCAGTGGTTTATTTCCCTAGTCCCTGGTGTCCAGTGGTTTATTTCCCTAGTTCCTGGTGTCCAGTGGTTTATTGCCCTAGTCCCTGGTGACCAGCGGTTTATTGCCCTAGTCCCTGGTGTCCAGTGGTTTATTGCCCTAGTCCCTGGTGACGAGTGGTTTATTGCCCTTGTCCCTGGTATCCAGTGGTTTATTGCCCTAGTCCCTGGGTGTCTAGCGGTTGAGTGTGTAGTCTCTGTTATCCAGTGACTTTAGTGTCCAGTGGTTTATTTCCCTAGTCCCTGGTGTCCAGTGGTTTATTGCCCTAGTCCCTGGTGTCCCGTGGTTTATTGCCCTAGTCCCTGGTGTCCAGTGGTTGAGTGTCCAGTTTTTGGTATGCAGTAGTTTATTGCCCTAGTCCCTCTTGTGCAGTGGTTTAATATCCAGTTTCTGGTGTCCAGTGGTAGAGTGTAGAGTTTGTACTATCCAGTGGTTTTTGTCCAGTCCCTATTGTCCTGTCTTTTAGTGTTTAGTCCCTGGTGTCCAGTGTTTTTTGTCCAGTCTCCATTGTCCAGTCTTTTAGTGTTTAGTCCCTGGTTCCAGTGGTTTTTGTCCATTCCCTATTGTCCAGTCTTTCAGTGTTTCATCCCTGGTATCCAGTGGTTTTTGTCCAATCTCTACTGTCCAGTCTTTTAGTGTTTAGTCCCTGGTATCCTAAGGTTTTAGTCCAGTCCCTGGTGTCCAGTCTTTTAGTGTTTAGTCCCTGGAGTCCAGTCTCTACTGTCCAGTCTTTTAGTGTTTAGTCCCTGGTATCCAGTGGTTTTTGTCCAGTCTCTACTGTCCAGTCTTTTAGTGTTTAGTCCCTGGTATCCAGTGGTTTTTGTCCAGTCTCTGGTGTCCAGTCTTTTAGTGTTTAGTCCTTGGTGTCCAGTCTCTACTGTCCAGTCTTTTAGTGTTTAGTCCCTGGTGTCCAGTGGTTTTTGTCCAGTCTCTATTGTCCAGTCTTTTAGTGTTTAGTCCCTGGTGTCCAGTGTTTTTTGTCCAGTCTTTTAGAGTTTTGTCCCTGGTGTTCAGTGGTTTATTGCCCTAGTCCCTGGTGACTAGTGGTTTATTGCCCTATTCCCTGGTGACCAGTGGTTTATTGCCCTAGTCCCCGGTGACCAGTGGTTTATTGACCTAGTCCCCGGTGACCAGTGGTTTATTGCCCTAGTCCCTGGTGTCCAGTGGTTTATTGCCCTAGCCCCTGGTGACCAGTGGTTTATTTCCCTAGTCCCTGGTGTCCAGTGGTTTATTTCCCTAGTTCCTGGTGTCCAGTGGTTTATTGCCCTAGTCCCTGGTGACCAGCGGTTTATTGCCCTAGTCCCTGGTGTCCAGTGGTTTATTGCCCTAGGCCCTGGTGACGAGTGGTTTATTGCCCTTGTCCCTGGTATCCAGTGGTTTATTGCCCTAGTCCCTGGGTGTCTAGCGGTTGAGTGTGTAGTCTCTGTTATCCAGTGACTTTAGTGTCCAGTGGTTTATTTCCCTAGTCCCTGGTGTCCAGTGGTTTATTGCCCTAGTCCCTGGTGTCCCGTGGTTTATTGCCCTAGTCCCTGGTGTCCAGTGGTTGAGTGTCCAGTTTTTGGTATGCAGTAGTTTATTGCCCTAGTCCCTCTTGTGCAGTGGTTTAATATCCAGTTTCTGGTGTCCAGTGGTAGAGTGTAGAGTTTGTACTATCCAGTGGTTTTTGTCCAGTCCCTATTGTCCTGTCTTTTAGTGTTTAGTCCCTGGTGTCCAGTGTTTTTTGTCCAGTCTCCATTGTCCAGTCTTTTAGTGTTTAGTCCCTGGTTCCAGTGGTTTTTGTCCATTCCCTATTGTCCAGTCTTTCAGTGTTTCATCCCTGGTATCCAGTGGTTTTTGTCCAATCTCTACTGTCCAGTCTTTTAGTGTTTAGTCCCTGGTATCCTAAGGTTTTAGTCCAGTCCCTGGTGTCCAGTCTTTTAGTGTTTAGTCCCTGGAGTCCAGTCTCTACTGTCCAGTCTTTTAGTGTTTAGTCCCTGGTATCCAGTGGTTTTTGTCCAGTCTCTACTGTCCAGTCTTTTAGTGTTTAGTCCCTGGTATCCAGTGGTTTTTGTCCAGTCTCTGGTGTCCAGTCTTTTAGTGTTTAGTCCTTGGTGTCCAGTCTCTACTGTCCAGTCTTTTAGTGTTTAGTCCCTGGTGTCCAGTGGTTTTTGTCCAGTCTCTATTGTCCAGTCTTTTAGTGTTTAGTCCCTGGTGTCCAGTGTTTTTTGTCCAGTCTTTTAGTGTTTAGTCCCTGGTGTTCAGTGGTTTTTGTCCAGTCCCTATTGTCCAGTCTTTTAGTGTTTCGTCCCTGGTATCCAGTGGTTTTTGTCCAGTATCTACTGTCCAGTCTTTTAGTGTTTAGTCCCTGGTATCCAGTGGTTTTTGTCCAGTCTCTGGTGTCCAGTCTTTTAGTGTTTAGTCCTTGGTGTCCAGTCTCTACTGTCCAGTCTTTTAGTGTTTAGTCCCTGGTGTCCAGTGGTTTTTGTCCAGTCTCTATTGTCCAGTCTTTTAGTGTTTAGTCCCTGGTGTCCAGTGTTTTTTGTCCAGTCTTTTAGTGTTTAGTCCCTGGTGTTCAGTGGTTTTTGTCCAGTCCCTATTGTCCAGTCTTTTAGTGTTTCGTCCCTGGTATCCAGTGGTTTTTGTCCAGTCCCTGGTATCCAGTGTTTTTTTCCAGTCTCTATTGTCCAGTCTTTTAGTGTTTCGTCCCTTGTATCCAGTGGTTTTTGTCCTGTCTTTTAGTGTTTAGTCCCTGATATCCAGAGGTTTTGTCCAGTCCCTGGTGTCCAGTCTTTTAGTGTTTAGTCCCTGGTGTCCAGTCTCTACTGTCCAGTCTTTTAGTGTTTAGTCCCTGGTGTCCAGTGGTTTTTGTCCAGTCTCTATTGTCCAGTCTTTTAGTGTTTAGTCCCTGGTGTCCAGTGTTTTTTGTCCATTCCCTATTGTCCAGTCTTTTAGTGTTTCATCCCTGGTATCCACTGGTTTTTGTCCAGTCTCTATCGTCCAGTCTTTTAGTGTTTAGTCCCTGGTATCCTGAGGTTTTTGTCCAGTCCCTGGTGTCCAGTCTTTTAGTGTTTAGTCACTGGTGTCCAGTCTCTACTGTCCAGTCTTTTAGTGTTTAGTCCCTGGTGTCCAGTGGTTTTTGTCCATTCCCTATTGTCCAGTCTTTTAGTGTTTCATCCCTGGTATCCAGTGGTTTTTGTCCAGTTTCTATTGTCCAGTCTTTTAGTGTTTAGTACCTGGTATCCTGAGGTTTTTGTCCAGTCCCTGGTGTCCAGTCTTTTAGTGTTTAGTCCCTGGTGTCCAGTCTCTACTGTCCAGTCTTTTAGTGTTTAGTCCCTGGTGTCCAGTGTTTTTTGTCCAGTATCTACTGTCCAGTCTTTTAGTGTTTAGTCCCTGGTATCCAGTGGTTTTTGTCCAGTCTCTACTGTCCAGTCTTTTAGTGTTTAGTCCCTGGTATCCAGTGGTTTTTGTCCAGTCCCTGGTGTCCAGTCTTTTAATGTTTAGTTCCTGGTGTCCAGTCTCTACTGTCCAGTCTTTTAGTGTTTAGTCCCTGGTGTCCAGTGGTTTTTGTCCAGTCTCTATTGTCCAGTCTTTTAGTGTTTAGTCCCGGGTGTCCAGTGGTTTTTGTCCAATCCCTATTGTCCAATCTTTTAGTGTTTCGTCCCTGGTATCCAGTGGTTTTTGTCCAGTCCCTGGTATCCAGTGTTTTTTTCCAGTCTCTATTGTCCAGTCTTTTAGTGTTTCGTGCCTTGTATCCAGTGTTTTTTGTCCTGTCTTTTAGTGTTTAGTCCCTGGTGTCCAGAGGTTTTGTCCAGTCCCTGGTGTCCAGTTGTTTAGTGTTTAGTCCCTGGTGTCCAGTCTCTACTGTCCAGTCTTTTAGTGTTTAGTCCCTGGTGTCCAGTGGTTTTTGTCCAGTCTCTACTGTCCAGTCTTTTAGTGTTTAGTCCATGGTGTCCAGTGGTTTTTGTCTAGTCTCTATTGTCCAGTCTTTTAGTGTTTAGTCCCTGGTGTCCAGTGGTTTTTGTCCAGTCTTTTAGTGTTTAGTCCCTGGTGTCCAGTGGTTTTTGTCCAGTCCCTATTGTCCAGTCTTTTAGTGTTTCGTCCCTGGTATCCAGTGGTTTTTGTCCAGTCCCTGGTATCCAGTGTTTTTTTTCCAGTCTCTGTTGTCCAGTCTTTTAGTGTTTCGTCCCTTGTATCCAGTGGTTTTTGTCCTGTTTTTTAGTGTTTAGTCCCTGATATCCAGAGGTTTTATCCAGTCCCTGGTGTCCAGTTCTTTAGTGTTTAGTGCCTGGTGTCCAGTCTCTACTGTCCAGTCTTTTAGTGTTTAGTCCCTGGTGTCCAGTGGTTTTTGTCCAGTCTCTACTGTCCAGTCTTTTAGTGTTTAGTCCCTGGTGTCCAGTGTTTTTTGTCCAGTCTCTATTGTCCAGTCTTTTAATGTTTAGTCCCTGGTGTCCAGTGGTTTTTGTCCATTCCCTATTGTCCAGTCTTTTAGTGTTTCATCCCTGGTATCCAGTGGTTTTTGTCCAGTCTCTATTGTCCAGTCTTTTAGTGTTTAGTCCCTGGTATCCTGAGGTTTTTGTCCAGTCCCTGGTGTCCAGTCTTTTAGTGTTTAGTCCCTGGTGTCCAGTCTCTACTGTCCAGTCTTTTAGTGTTTAGTCCCTGGTGTCCAGTGGTTTTTGTCCATTCCCTATTGTCCAGACTTTTAGTGTTTCATCCCTGGTATCCAGTAGTTTTTGTCCAGTCTCTATTGTCCAGTCTTTTAGTGTTTAGTCCCTGGTATCCTGAGGTTTTTGTCCAGTCCCTGGTGTCCAGTCTTTTAGTGTTCAGTCCCTGGTGTCCAGTCTCTACTGTCCAGTCTTTTAGTGTTTAGTCCCTGGTGTCCAGTGGTTTTTGTCCAGTATCTACTGTCCAGTCTTTTAGTGTTTAGTCCCTGGTATCCAAAGGTTTTTGTCCAGTCTCTACTGTCCAGTCTTTTAGCGTTTAGTCCCTGGTATCCAGTGTTTTTTGTCCAGTGCCTGGTGTCCAGTCTTTTAGTGTTTAGTTCCTGGTGTCCAGTCTCTACTGTCCAGTCTTTTAGTGTTTAGTCCCTGGTGTCCAGTGGTTTTTGTCCAGTCTCTATTGTCCAGTCTTTTAGTGTTTAGTCCCTGGTGTCCAGTGTTTTTTGTCCAGTCTTTTAGTGTTTAGTCCCTGGTGTCCAGTGGTTTTTGTCCAGTCCCTATTGTCCAGTTGACGCGCCCCCTGGGACATATTCCTTTTTGAGGGGAATACCCGGCACCGGATCAGATGGGGGGGGTTGTAGTCTCCGAGCGGCTGTGACCCGGTCCCGTGCCCAGGGCGTCAAGCTCAGTGTTATGTGGCAGCTTTACAGATGTTACTAAAGTTCTTTTGTGTCGACTACGCCACCCGTTGTAATGCGGTCACTGTGGCCGCCGCTGCAGCAGGGTCCGCTGAGGCTGATGGTGGATGCGCAGCTTGGTGGGATAACCCCCAACGGGAGGGGTATAGCCTCAGAGGGGACAGGCGCAGAGGATGGGGGTTGTGGTGGTGCGGTGCAGCCGGCAATGAAGACAGACTCGGGTTGTGCAGTTTAGGGTGTTTACTTACTGCAGATGTTGTACTGGTCACTCCAGCTGCTAGTGACCACCCGAGCCGTGCTGCGTCCACCAGGTCCTGGATCCAGCCAACCCCCAAACAAGTCCGGAGCGTGGCCCTGAGCTCTCCCTCTGTCCTTTCTTCAGCCGTCCCCACCAGTGATTCACCTAGGTCCAGCTCCCTCGGGCCTTCTGTTGGGACACCCTTGGCCCTGGGTTCCCTGACCCTTCATGTGGTTTGCCTTCAGGGTGAATGTGGTGGGTGACCGTGGCAAACGCTGCCCACGATCTCCGGTCTCTGGCTGGGGATTGTTTTTGCCCCCACCAGCTTGGGTTCCGGTACCCTGATGCTGACTCCTCACCCGGTGTTCTAATTTGGGTTCTTGGGTCCCTTCAGTCTTCCCCCTCTGGGTCTTTCTCTGCTCCACTCTCTCTCTCTCCAGGGCTGCTGTTTCCTGCTCTCTGCATCTGACTTGTCCTCTGCAGCTGACTGACCCTCTGCGTCTGACCCTGATTCTAGTTGGTGCCCACCTTATATATCCCTCTATGTGTGAGCTCAGGTGACCAGCACCCAATGAGCTCCTATCACTACCCAGACTGCTCCCCCTATCTGCCCCTACACTACATGGGATGTACCACCCCCCTCCCACTCCAGCCAGGAACAGGCTCGGTTGTACCTGCACATTTCTAAGTGGGAGTACCGTCGGCCTGCTCCTCTGAAATGGGATGTATGTAGTGCATGCAGTCTATCTGAGCTCAGTTCCACACTCCTTCCTTACCCGGGAGTGGAATATCACACCTCTGGGTTGAGGTGCAATACCCCTGTAGCAGCCGAATCCTCAGGGTGCTACATTCCCCCCTGGTAAATCACAGCACGTCCTCGGGCTGTAAAGACATAAAACACCAAAACATACAAAATTTTCATATGAACATATAAAACATATAAACATTATATATATATAAAAACTTTTTTATATAAACATTCTCGTAGACTTCTCTTGTCTCTGGTTCCTCCTCCGGACACTGTGCAACGTGTGTCCGGGAAAAGTGCGACAGTCTCTTTGAAAAACTGGTTTTTCCTATAAAACCGGTAGGGGGCGCTTTAGGAAGCGCAACTATATACAGGGAAGTTGGCCGCTCTCAGTCCTCGGCCAGGTAGAGGAAAGGGAATGGCTGCTCACAGTCCTCAGCCTGTAGGATGAAGGGGTTAACGGGTAAACAGTTCACTGGTCCCAACGGGGACTATATTAGCAGCAACGGTTCACTGTGCCCCGACAGGCAACTATATACAGTCTCTACTCCCGTCCTCAACGACGGCTCCCTCCTGCTCTTTCTTGATATGATGTTTCTTCAGACCCGTCCGGGTCCTCTGGCTCCTCCTCTCCGTACCGCAACTCCTCCTCCGTCAAGCGGTGTACGTGGAGGGCGTAAGGTCCTTTGGCACACTTGTGCCGGGTGAAAGTGACTTCGTCTCCGACGTAGAGGTCACGGCCTTTGTGACCTTCCGGCAGGTGGGACTCGACGTCTCTGCGGGTCACAAAAACGTCACCGCGGTTGTTACGGTCCCGAATAAAACCCCACCCATGCTGCGGGTTGAACTTTATCACCGTCCCGATGGTGCGGGGACAGTGCGCTGCACGAGGGTTCCTCCTAGTCCGGCTCTTCTGCTCCGCGCTCCGGATTTGGGCCTGTTGTTCTCTGACCCGCCTCTCCTCCCGTTCTCTCTTAAACTCTGCTAGCTGCTGACGACAACACTCAGTACGCTCAGCGGCGACTGCCCGAGTTTCTCCGGTGAACCCCATCAAATCTTCTCCCGTGGGGTCCCACACGAATTGGGCTTCTTCTAAAGGAGGCGAGACCCGAGTCACGGGCTTCGGAGCCGGAATCAGGGGCTCACACAAGGGCCCTAGTTTCTGCTGCCGTTCCAGCTCATGGTATCCTTCGGGCCAGATGAAGGGCCGCCCGTCCGGCCATGTGAGCTGGCTGAACAGGTCCTCCCCCAGGTGTGGCATCCTTGGTATTGCGGGCGCGGGCGCGGTGGTGGTGGCGCCCGGGTTGCCCAGGCCTTGCGGCCAGGCCTGGGGCACCTGGAAGGTGAAGGGCACCGTTAGGACGGCGGCGCCCTGGGCTACCTGGCCTTGCGGCCAGGCCGGAGGCTCCGCGGAGGTAGGGGGCGCTGTTGGTGGTGCGGCGCCCGGGGGTACTAGGCCTTGCGACCAGGCTGTTGGTAATTCCTGCTTTGTCACGCTCCGGATCGAGGCGCGTGACGTCACAGGGGTCGCGGCGGCGGCTTCCGGTCGGGGCCTAGTCCATGGCGGTGACCTGGCGGCTACGGGCACAGCAGGGGGACTTTTGGGCTCTGCGACGGGGAGCTGGGGCAGGTAAGCGGTGTCACGGCTTGGGGTATAGGCGTCCCCTTTACCTGCCTTCATGCGTTCGGCTCCCCTCTCGGCGCCGTCTCCGGCCTTGGGTCCTCCCGCGCCATCCTCAGAGGCGGTCTGCTTCCTCTTCCAGGGTAGCGTGCTCCGTTGACTGGTCTCAGCTTGCTGGGTCATCTCCCGGCTCCACTCCGCCAGTATCTCGCGCTGTACCCGGGCCATCCTCCTTGCGAGGCCCTCCAGGGCAGTTTGTGCACACTCCCGGTCTCGGGGGAGCTGCGCTAGGATCTCCGCTAGACCTAGCGGGGTTGTGGACTCTAGCAGGCTCCTGACCATCGGGTCGGTGCTGCTCTGCTTCCGGCAGGCTCCTGGCCAGCGGGCCGGTGCTGCTCTGCCCTCCTTCCTCGGTCTCTAGCAGACTCCTGGCCAGCGGGCCGGTGCTGTTCTGCTTTCTCTCCATATCCGGGTAAGCTCCTCCGCTACTCCTCGTTAGACATCTTGCCTCCGGGTCCGCTCGCTCCACACTGCTCCAAGCGGCACCCATCTTTTCTCTTCTCTTTCGTCTCCTCCCACTTCGAGGGCGGTCCCGGGGCAACTCGGTGACTGTCAGCTCCAGGGGGAGTTCTTTCACGCTGACAGACACCTCCAGCATCACAGTCTCTGTTGGTGGGGGCGGTTTCCACTTTTGGCGCCATTTTCTGTCCTGGCCCACGATGGGAGGCGGCCTCCTGCCCTCCTTTGGCACGCCCATAATGGCGTCCGCTGCTCTTCCAAGGCGGGAAAAAGCTGGAAATGGCGGGAATCGCTTCCCAGTGGCGGGAAACTCGGCAGATGGCGGGAACAAGCTGGAAATGGCGGACAATCGGCGGGAAACGACTGGTGATGGAGTCCGATGGCGTGGACCCTCCGGAACCGGCAGGAGACTTCTTTCTGAGGTAAACTTGCACTTTTCTTCAGGCACGCAGTACCCGGGTGTTGCGGGCACGTAATCCTGCCGACTACGCCAAAGTTGACGCGCCCCCTGGGACATATTCCTTTTTGAGGGGAATACCCGGCACCGGATCAGATGGGGGGGGTTGTAGTCTCCGAGCGGCTGTGACCCGGTCCCGTGCCCAGGGCGTCAAGCTCAGTGTTATGTGGCAGCTTTACAGATGTTACTAAAGTTCTTTTGTGTCGACTACGCCACCCGTTGTAATGCGGTCACTGTGGCCGCCGCTGCAGCAGGGTCCGCTGAGGCTGATGGTGGATGCGCAGCTTGGTGGGATAACCCCCAACGGGAGGGGTATAGCCTCAGAGGGGACAGGCGCAGAGGATGGGGGTTGTGGTGGTGCGGTGCAGCCGGCAATGAAGACAGACTCGGGTTGTGCAGTTTAGGGTGTTTACTTACTGCAGATGTTGTACTGGTCACTCCAGCTGCTAGTGACCACCCGAGCCGTGCTGCGTCCACCAGGTCCTGGATCCAGCCAACCCCCAAACAAGTCCGGAGCGTGGCCCTGAGCTCTCCCTCTGTCCTTTCTTCAGCCGTCCCCACCAGTGATTCACCTAGGTCCAGCTCCCTCGGGCCTTCTGTTGGGACACCCTTGGCCCTGGGTTCCCTGACCCTTCATGTGGTTTGCCTTCAGGGTGAATGTGGTGGGTGACCGTGGCAAACGCTGCCCACGATCTCCGGTCTCTGGCTGGGGATTGTTTTTGCCCCCACCAGCTTGGGTTCCGGTACCCTGATGCTGACTCCTCACCCGGTGTTCTAATTTGGGTTCTTGGGTCCCTTCAGTCTTCCCCCTCTGGGTCTTTCTCTGCTCCACTCTCTCTCTCTCCAGGGCTGCTGTTTCCTGCTCTCTGCATCTGACTTGTCCTCTGCAGCTGACTGACCCTCTGCGTCTGACCCTGATTCTAGTTGGTGCCCACCTTATATATCCCTCTATGTGTGAGCTCAGGTGACCAGCACCCAATGAGCTCCTATCACTACCCAGACTGCTCCCCCTATCTGCCCCTACACTACATGGGATGTACCACCCCCCTCCCACTCCAGCCAGGAACAGGCTCGGTTGTACCTGCACATTTCTAAGTGGGAGTACCGTCGGCCTGCTCCTCTGAAATGGGATGTATGTAGTGCATGCAGTCTATCTGAGCTCAGTTCCACACTCCTTCCTTACCCGGGAGTGGAATATCACACCTCTGGGTTGAGGTGCAATACCCCTGTAGCAGCCGAATCCTCAGGGTGCTACACAGTCTTTTAGTGTTTCGTCCCTGGTATCCAGTGGTTTTTGTCCAGTCCCTGGTATCCAGTGTTTTTTTTCCAGTATCTATTGTCCAGTCTTTTAGTGTTTCGTCCCTTGTATCCAGTGTTTTTTGTCCTGTCTTTTAGTGTTTAGTCCCTGGTATCCAGATGTTTTGTCCAGTCCCTGGTGTCCAGTTGTTTAGTGTTTAGTCCCTGGTGTCCAGTCTCTACTGTCCAGTCTTTTAGTGTTTAGTCCCTGGTGTCCAGTGGTTTTTGTCCAGTCTCTACTGTCCAGTCTTTTAGTGTTTAGTCCCTGGTGTCCAGTGGTTTTTGTCCAGTGTTTTAGTGTTTAGTCCCTGGTGTCCAGAGGTTTTTGTCCAGTCCCTATTGTCCAGTCTTTTAGTGTTTCGTCCCTGGTATCCAGTGGTTTTTGTCCAGTCCCTGGTATCCAGTGTTTTTTTTCCAGTCTCTATTGTCCAGTCTTTTAGTGTTTCGTCCCTTGTATCCAGTGGTTTTTGTCCTGTCTTTTAGTGTTTAGTCCCTGATATCCAGAGGTTTTGTCCAGTCCCTGGTGTCCAGTTTTTTAGTGTTTAGTCCCTGGTGTCCAGTCTCTACTGTCCAGTCTTTTAGTGTTTAGTCCCTGGTGTCCAGTGGTTTTTGTCCAGTCTCTACTGTCCAGTCTTTTAGTGTTTAGTCCCTGGTATCCAGTGTTTTTTGTCCAGTCTCTATTGTCCAGTCTTTTAGTGTTTAGTCCCTGGTATCCAGAGGTTTTTGTCCAGTCCCTGGTGTCCAGTCTTTTAGTGTTTAGTCCCTGGTGTACAGTCTCTACTGTCCAGTCTTTTAGTGTTTAGTCCCTGGTGTCCAGTGGTTTTTGTCCAGTCTCTACTGTTCAGTCCCTACTGTCCAGTCTTTTAATGTTTAGTCCCTGGTATTCAGTGGTTTTTGTCCAGTCCCTATTGTCCAGTCTTTTAGTGTTTAGTCCCTGGTATTCAGTGGTTGTTGTCCAGTCTCTATTGTCTAGTCTTTTAGTGTTTAGTCCCTGGTATCCAGAGGTTTTTGTCCAGTCTCTATTGTCTAGTCTTTTAGTGTTTAGTCCCTGGTATCCAGAGGTTTTTGTCCAGTCCTTTAGTATTTAGTCCCTGGTATCCAGTGGTTTTTTGTCCAGTCCTTATTGTCCAGTCTTTAGTGTTTAGTCCCTGGTATCCAGTGGTTTTTCTCCAGTCCCTGGTGTCCAGTCCTTTAGTGTTTAGTCCCTGGTATCCAGAGGTTTTTGTCCAGTCTCTATTGTCTAGTCTTTTAGTGTTTAGTCCCTGGTATCCAGTGTTTTTTGTCCGGTCCCTATGACTCGCCCAGGGGGATATGGGGGAAACTCGGTACCCAGGCCTTGACCTTCTGTGGGATGTCACGGCTGTTAGCTCCCAGGCCCGTACCCTGGGGTCACTCTTTAAATGGGGGTCTGCTACTCGAAGGGATGAATAACAGTTTGGTCTTGTGACGCCACCTGTGGTTCCCAGTAATGGGTACCGGCGCTGCTGCAGACCTCTGGAGCGGATGTTAGGGCAGCTGGGTTGGTGCGGCTCTCCACAGGCAGAGCACAGCTCCAGGGCGGTGTAAGTGCAGATGGTGATCCTGGGCGTTGTAGTGCAGGAGGGATAACGTGGTAGAAATAACTGACAGAAACAGTGGGGTGCAGTCATCCGAGTTTACTCACAGTTATTTAGGTTCTTCAGGTAGCACTGTACAGGTGTCGGCCTCCCACGTCGCGCTGCGTTTACCAGGCAGGGGTTCAGCACTCCCTCAAGTATTTCAAGAGCACTTAACGAGACCCCTCTCTTTATGTTTCTTTCTTAGCCGACTTCCCGCGCTGGGTCTCTCCCTCCTGCCCTGCGCCTCGCCACACAAAGTCCCGAACAGTACCTTGAGATCCATCTGGGCAACTTGAAGTTCCCGGACCTGACATGGTGCCCTTCTCGGCGGCTTAGGTGCGAAAGTGGCAACTGCACCTTGAAAGTGCAGAAGCCTCCAGTTTTCTAGCTGAGACGTAAAGTAACTCGGCTAGTCCAGGGACCGGTTCCCTTCTTGCGGCCTGATCCCTCTGACGCCTGGCAGATTCGGGCGAACGGGTGCCGTCCTGCACTCACCGTACCCCCTGGGATCCCTTCTGTTACTGGAGCCTTTCTCCTCCGCTCCCCTCTCACTCTTGGGCCTATCTTACTAGGCCCCACTCTGGAGCAGAGCTCCTGAAGAGACTCTGCTCCTCAGACTGCTCCTCTCCTCTTCTCTCTCACTGAATCCCCCCTACACATGATGGCTTCCCTTCTTATACTACTCCTGACAGTGCTCCCCTGTTCTGCGTCCTCCACCCACACCCACTACTTGGTTCCCCCTCACTTTTGGTTCCCCCCACTCCAGCCAGGGACGGGGCAGCAGAAGAAGTGCATAATGCCCTTCCAGCCGGCCTGGAGCAGTGTAGTGTTGAGTGCAGGCGTTGGGGTCCCGGGCAGTACTCCCTCCTTACCTGAGAGAAGGAGACACCACACCTCTGGGTGAGGTGCAGTACCTCTGTGGCGACTGAACCCTCAGGGGCGCCACACCTATTGTCCAGTTGTATCTATAGATTATAATGAAGCTATCAGTATAATCCAATAGGTTTTAGTTGGTAGATTAAGCCATTCATTACCCCTTATATTCCATAGGATGAGGTGCCGTATACTTGGCCTTTAAGACACATAAATCGAGTCTCTGAAATAAATAAGAAACGATGTATAAATTATACATATATCCATAGATCATTATAAATAATGCAAAGAGGAGAAAATAGACGTAAAGTAAATGCAATTAATGAAGCCATGTCAGTGACGGGGTAAAGAGGAGCAATTAAATAAGTCCCGTGTTTACCCAGATTATTGGCCCATGCTAAGAAGATTATCGGAGCCTTAAATATATAATATATCAAAGGATTGTGCGAGAAACCAGAAGGATCGAGCTTAAGGGACATTCATCAAACAGAGGACCAATCCATAGGCAATGCTTCCCTAATTAGTCCTCCGGTATCGGAGCTATTCATCAACGTCTTCCCTTGCAAAATGAGTAAAGGATTGCTTGCTTCTGCGGCCGTGTGACTATTGTATACAGGATCTATCTCTGATTAGTATTTTAAAAATCTAATTTGTAGTAAAAAGTGTATTTCCTGTGCCTTGTAGAACCAAAAAATCAGTTAATACCTGGAAACCATCAACAAGCTACAACCTGCTTGTTGCTGGTTTCCAGGTATTAACTGATTTCTACATGTACTGTTGGCTAGATTTGAGCAAAAAGATTTACCTGGAACTCTAGTCCCAAGTCCCAGTGCTCCATCACATCTGGACCAACGGTGGTGTAACTTGTTGGGAAAGGTCCAGGTGGTAGGTGACCCCACGCGCCACAGCCTATAGGGGGTGCATAATTTACCCTCTAGTCTTAGTTCTAGGAATTAGATTAGGTTTGGACTATGGGTTAAGATTAAATTTAGGACTAGGGTTAGGTTTGGGGCTAGAGATTGGGTTAGGATAAGGTTTACTGCTAGGGTGAGACTTAGGGTTAGGGATAGGGCTAGGGCCATAAAATTGTTACATTAAAAACAAAAAAACTAGGAGTTGAAAGCACAAACTATAATCATATCAGTATTTTCCTCACATTACAGCACACATGCTTAGGGAATAAGGGGTTCAATATGGGACTGGTGGAAGGGGCACCAGAAGTGCTAAAGATTCTCTGGTTAAGGGACGCTAAATACTTGCCTTGACAACCCAGAGGGATCAGGGTAGTAGGACTTTTTGTCTGGCATCCTCGGTGACTCCTATGATTACTAAAACTTCATCTCCTGTCGCCACGTCTTGGCTTTATCCAGGTAGTTGCATGGATGACCAACATAGCCCATGGATTCACCTGTGGTCACCTGGAAAAAACTAAGTAGCGCTGACTAGAGACAAAATGGCACAGCCCTTTGCCTTCATCTCTTCTTCTAGGTACACTTGTCACTTGCATACAGTTTGTGAAGGAACTCGGCAGGAGGTTGTTCCAAACATCTTGGAGGACTAACCCCAGATCTCCTTTGTATGAGGACACCATTAATCATGAACAAATTCACAATTCTACTTAAAAAGCCAAATATTTAACACTTTGACTCATCGGTCCAAAGCTCCTGCTGCCATTTTTCTGCACTCCAGTTATTATGTTTCATTCTTAGTTGGGTCATTTGGGCTTGTTTCCATGTAGAATGCTTGGCTTTCGGACTTAATTCTTCCATGAAGACCACTTCTGGCCAGACTTCTCCAAACAGTAGAAGGATGTAGCTGGGTCTCACTGGTTGGTGCCAGTGCTGAGTTGATGGCACTGCTGGATATTTAATGATTATGTAGGGACGTAAGCATGATATATCTTTCATTTGCTGCACTAAGTTTTGTTGGCCAATCACTGCGTATACTGCCCTCCATGTGGTGTATTTTTTGGTGCTTCTACAAAAGAGCTTTAACATCTTGAAACCCCCAGTCTGCATTAAAATCTTTGCTTGGGAGAGACCTTGCTGATGCAATGTAACTACCTTGTGTCTCGTTGCTGTGCTCAGTCTTGGTGTATGACCTGTGTCATGAAACTGTCTTCTACAACCTCACCATTGTGGCAGAGTTGGCTGTTCCTCACCCAGTTTTCAGCCTCTCATCACTTTCAGGACTCCTTGTTCTTAATGATATTGCCTGTATGTTTGGAGTCGTTGTCCAGCTACTCAATAAATTTGGAGCCAATCAGATGAATCCCTGATGGTACTACATAATGGATAAGTGTCTGCAGTATTTCTCAGCATTGAGGACACCAAGAAATGGGCAACATTGAGGATGCTAGTAGACATATTGTTTGTCCAAGGAAACTTTCAAACATGCAACTTCAAAGTACAACAGACGAAAGAAACATCATGTTTACTTCCCTACAAATTTGGAAGATGTCCAACAGTACCATAAACTCATAAGTGGCAGAAACCAGTGGGACCAGCTAAACCCATGTACTGTTCAGAGATGTCTGGCCAGAAGTGATCTTCATGGAAGAATTGTGGCCAAAAGCCAAACTATTTACAGGGAAAAAAATAGATTTTTATTAATGGACTAGATGGTGGCCCGATTCTAATGCATCAGGTATTCTAGAATATGTATGCGGCCGACAGGGCGCAATCAGCAGAGCGGTGTTTAAATTTGGCGACAAAATCGCTGATTGGTCGAGGCCGGCAAAAGTGACCAATCACCAAAGCGGTGTTAAAATTTGGCGGCTATATCGCAGATTGGTCACGGCCGGCGGTCGCGACTAATCAGCAGAGCGGGGTTTAAATTTTGCGCCAATAATGCTGATTGGTCGCGGCCAGCGAACGTGACCAATCAGCGGAGCGGGGTTTAAATTTTGCGGCAATAATGCTGCTTAGTCGCGGCCGGCAATTTGGCGCCAACAATGCTGATTAGTCGCGGCCAGCAACCGCGACCAATCAGCAGAGCGGGGTTTAAATTTGGCGCCAATAATGCTGATTGGTCGCAATCGCCGGCCGCGACCAATCAGCAGAGCAGTGTTTAAATTTGGCGCAAAAATCGCTGATTGGTCGCGGCCGGCGGCCTTGACCAATCAGCTTTGTTTAAATTTGGCGCCAACCTCGCTGATTGGTCGCGGACTCCAGCCGCGACCAATCAGCATGGCGTTGTTTAAATTTGGCGCCAATCTCGCTGATTGGTCGCGCTCTCCGCACGCGACCAATTAGCGAATCGTATCTGTGAGGACCCGGGAGCGGAATCGTATTTGCTGCGAGAAGCCGGGAGATGAGCGACTGCTCGCAGCAGAAGTATCCCGACCCGCTGCACCGCTCCCCGGTCCTCCCTTCACACCCTAGCCGCTGATGTCCCCACAGTATCCGCATGGTGTTACTAAGGTCCGGACATTTGTGTTAAAAATCGCTGATTGGTCGCAGGCGCTGCCCGCTACCAATCATCACAGTAGTGTTTAAATGTGGCGCCCAAATCGGTGACTGGTCGCGGGCAGCGGCCGCGACCAATCAGCAGAGCGGTGTTTAACTTTAGCGCCAAGATCACTGATTGGTCGCGTGCGGAGAGCGCGACCAATCAGCGAATCGTTTTGGTGAGGACTGGGGAGCGGAATCGTATTAGTGAGGACCGGGGAGCGCCGCTGCCTGTGCGGCTACTTCTGCTGCGAGAAGCCGGGAGATGAGCGACTGCTCGCAGCAGAAGTATCCCGACCCGCAGCGCCGCTCCCCGGTCCTCCCTTCACACCCTAGCCGCTGATGTCCCCACAGTATCCGCATGGTGTTACTAAGGTCCGGACATTTGTGTTAAAAATCGCTGATTGGTCGCTGGCGCTGCCCGCGACCAATCACCGATTTGGGCGCCAAATTTAAATATCGGCCGCGACCAATCACCGATCTTGGCTCCACATTTAAACACCGCTGTGCTGATTGGTCGCCGACGCTGGACGCGACCAATCATCGATTTTGGCGCCACATTTAAATAGCGTCCGCGACCAATCAGCGATTTTTAACACAAATGTCCGGACCTTTGTAACACCATGCGGATACTGTGGGGACATCAGCGGCTAGGGTGTGAAGGGAGGACCGGGGAGCGGCGCTGCGGGTCGGGATACTTCTGCTGCGAGCGCCCGCTCATGTCCCGGGTTCTCGCAGCGGAAGTATCCACACAGGCAGCGCCGCTGACATCCATGCGGCTAGGGTGTGAAGGGAGGACCGGGGAGCGGCGCTGACATCCAATTGGTCGCGGCCGCTATTTAAATGTGCCGCACAAATCGGTGATTGGTCGCGGTCTTGGCCCGCGACCAATCACTGATCTTGCCGCAAAAGTTAAACACTACTGTGATTGTGCTGATTGGTCGCGGACGCTGCCCGCGACCAATCACCGATTTGGGCGCCAAATTTAAATATCGGCTGCGACCAATCACCGATCTTGGCTCCACATTTAAACACCGCTGTGCTGGTTGGTCGCGGACGCTATTTAAATGTGGCGCCAAAATCGATGATTGGCCGCGCCCAGCGTCGGCGACCAATCAGCACAGCGGCGTTTAAATTTGCCGCCCATCTCGCTGATTGGTCGCGGTGGCCGGCCGCGATTAATCAGCAGAGCGGCGTTTAAATTTGCCGCCCATCTCGCTGATTGGTCGCGGTCGGCCACCGCGACCAATCAGCAGAGCGGCGTTTAAATTTGCCGCCCATCTCGCTGATTGGTCACGGCCGGCCACCGCGACCAATCAGCACTGCGGCGTTTAAATTTGCCGCCCATCTCGCTGATTGGTCACGGCCAGCCACCGCGACCAATCAGCAGAGCGGCGTTTAAATTTGCCGCCCATCTCGCTGATTGGTCGCGGCCGGCCATCGCGCGAAATCAGCAGAACGGCGTTTAAATTTGCCGCCCATCTCGCTGATTGGTCGCGGTCGGCCGGCCGAGATTAATCAGCAGAGCGGCGTTTAA
The DNA here is from genome assembly GCF_046119375.1 of Phyllobates terribilis. Lineage (NCBI taxonomy): Eukaryota > Metazoa > Chordata > Amphibia > Anura > Dendrobatidae > Phyllobates > Phyllobates terribilis. The sequence continues at coordinate 176,095,604 of NW_027362770.1, forward strand.
ATTTGCCGCCCATCTCACTCATTGGTCGCGGTGGCCGGCCGCGATTAATCAGCAGAGCGGCGTTTAAATTTGCCGCCCATCTCGCTGATGGGTCGCGGCCAGCCACCGCGACCAATCAGCGTCGTATTAGTGTGGGCCCGGGAGCGGCGCTGCTTGTGCGGCTCCGTATTAGCGAGGACCAGAGAGCGGCGCTGCCTGTGCGGCTCCTTCTGCTGCGAGAAGCCGGAAGATGAGTGGCTGCTCGCAGCAGAAGCATCCCGACCGGCGGCGCCGCTCCCTGGTCCTCCGTTCACACTTGCTGTCGGGAGATCAGCGGGCCAAGCCGCTGATCTTCTGACGTTAGCCGCATGGAGGTCAGCGGCGCTGGTCGGGGTAGTTGTGCTGCTAGCGCCGCTCATCTCCCCGGTGCATCGCCGCTGACCTCCGTCCGGCAGATGAGCCGCTAATTGCCGCCATCTTTTTTCAGAAATCCCGCGGCGCTGATTGGCCGCTGCCGGACCAATGAGTGACACGGGATTTCCTGGACAGACAGACAGACAGACAGAAAGACAGACAGACAGACAGATAGATAGACAGACAGACGGGATAAGATTATATAGTAGATACAATATATGGGCAATATAATACCATCACTCATTATAATCTGTTCACTTGATGGTGGCCCGATTCTAACGCATCGGGTATTCTAGAATATGTATGCGGCAGACCGGGCGCAATCAGCAGAGCGGTGTTTAAATTTGGCGCCAAAATCGCTGATTGGTCGCGGCCGGCACCCGCGACCAATCAGCAAAGCGGTCTTGAAATTTGGCAACTATATCGCTGATTGGTCACGGCCGGCGGTCGCGACTAATCAGCAGAGCGGGGTTTAAATTTTGCGCCAATAATGCTGATTGGTTGCGGCCGGCGGTCGCGACCAATCAGCAAAGCGGTATTTAAATTTGGCGCCAATAATGGTGATTGGTCACGGCCGCGACTATTCAGCAGAGCGGTGTTTAAATTTGGCGGCAATAATGCTGATTAGTCGCGGCCGGCAATTTGGCACCAACAATGCTGATAAGTCGCGGCCGGCAACCCCGACCAATCAGCAGAGCGGGGTTTAAATTCGGCGCCAAAATCGCTGACTGGCGGGCCGGCCGGCGGTCGCGACCAATCAGCAGAGCGGGGTTTAAATTTGGCGCCAATAATGCTGATTGGTCGCAATCGCCGTCCGCGACCAATCAGCACAGCAGTGTTTAAATGTGGCGCCAAGCTCGCTGATTGGTCGCGGCCGCTATTTAAATGTGGCGCCCAAATCGGTGACCAAAGAGCGTGACCAATCAGCGAATCGTATTGGTGAGGACCGGGGAGCGGAATCGTATTAGTGAGGACCGGGGAGCGCCGCTGCCTGTGCGGCTACTTCCGCTGCGAGAAACCGGGAGATGAGCGACTGCTCGCAGCAGAAGTATCCCGACCCGCAGCGCCGCTCCCCGGTCCTCCCTTGACACCCTAGCCGCTGATGTCCCCACAGTATCCGCATGGTGTTACAAAGGTCTGGACATTTGTGTTAAAAATCGCTGATTGGTCGCTGGCGTTGCCTGCGACCAATCACCGATTTGGGCGCCACATTTAAATATCGGCCGCGACCAATCACCGATCTTGGCGCCAAATTTAAACACCGCTGTGCTGATTGGTCGCCGACGCTGGGCGCGACCATTCACCGATTTTGGAGTCACATTTAAATAGCGTCCGCGACCAATCAGCACAGCGGTGTTTAAATTTGGCGCCAAGATCGGTGATTGGTCGCGGCCGATATTTAAATGTCGCGCCCAAATCGGTGATTGGTCGCGGGCAGCGCCGGCGACCAATCAGCGATTTTTAACACAAATGTCCGGACCTTTGTAACACCATGCGGATACTGTGAGGACATCAGCGGCTAGGGTGTGAAGGGAGGACCGGGGAGCGGCGCTGCGGGTCGGGATACTTCTGCTGCGAGCGCCCGCTCATGTCCTGGGTTCTGGGAGCGGAAGTATCCGCACAGGCAGCGCCGCTGACATCCATGCGGCTAGGGTGTGAAGGGAGGACCGGGGAGCGGCGCTGACATCCAATTGGTCACGGCCGCTATTTAAAAGTGCCACACAAATCGGTGATTGGTCGCGGTCTTGGGCCGCGCCCAATCACTGATCTTGCCGCAAAAGTTAAACACTACTGTGCTGATTGGTCGCGGACGCTGCCCGCGAACAATCACCGATTTGGGTGCCAGATTTAAATATCGGCCGCGACCAATCACGGTTCTTGGCTCCACATTCAAACACCGCTGTGCTGGTTGGTCGCGGACGCTATTTAAATGTGGCGCCAAAATCGGCGATTGGTCGCGCCCAGCGTCGGCGACCAATCAGCACAGCGGTGTTTAAATGTGGAGCCAAGATCGGTGATTGGTCGCGGACGATATTGAAATGTGGCGCCCAAATCGGTGATTGGTCGCAGGCAGCGTCCGCGACCAATCAGCACAGTAGTGTTTAACTTTTGCGGCAAGATCAGTGATTGGTCGCGGCCCAAGACCGCGACCAATCACCGATTTGTGCGGCACTTTTAAATAGCGGCCGCGACCAATTGGATGTCAGCGCCGCTCCCCGGTCCTCCCTTCACACCCTAGCCGCATGGATGTCAGCGGCGCTGGCTGTGCGGATACTTCCGCTGCGAGAACCCGGGACATGAGTGGGCGCTCGCAGCAGAAGTATCCCGACCCCGGCGGTCCTTCCGCTGCTACCGGCCGGGAGATGAGCGCCTCGCGCCGCTCATCTCCCGGCTGCATCTCCGTCCCGCAGATGGGTCCGGAGGTCGAGGTCCTTCCGCTGCTACCGGCCGGGAGATGAGCGTCTCGCACGTCGTCTGCTGCTGGCCGCTGATTGGACGTTGGCGTGTATTGCAGTGCAGCGAGCCGGCAGATCTCTGCACCACAATACACTTAAGCTGAATGTGCGTCCTCGGAAGCCCTAGCGTCGGTGGGCCCCACTCCTGCGACTGCGATGGTTACGCTCCTGTCTCTACCATTAAATCTTTCTCTATCACTACCCAATAATCCAGAATATTCATTACCCCACATCTATCGGATCCCATTTCTTCCTCATTGATAAAATGTTATAGATATGAAATTCTGAGAACGCGTTCCCCTCCTGTTCCTGCCTCCTTCGGTGACCTCTATTTGATATCTTGCCCATGGGGGTGTGGACGAACCTAGATGTATTTTTAAAGCTGCGAGACTTTATTAGTCCTTTTACATGACACATGATGGAGCGATCGCTGCAATTGGACATGCCGCTTGTAATGATGGAAGTTTCATGTCTGGTCCATTAATAATGCAGCACCTTACAAGGTGTCGTCATACAGATGTCAGCTCTGGAGGAATGTAGATTCAGCTCAGTCTCCTAAGTCACCCATGGTACAAATTATTATCCGGGTGAAGCTCGTATAACGCCCCGAGGGTCGGCCTCTTGGGTTACTTGTAATTACAGATTACTTGCTGACATCCCTTCCAGTCAATTATATGGAATGTGACGGTTGTGGGTGGGTGGGTGAGTGGGCGGGTGACCGTCACTTGCTGCTGCTAAAACATCAGTGGCCGGAGGATAGGACGGCGACCCCCTACATGACGTTATACAGTAATTGTGATATTTTCCGGCTATTATAAGAAATGACAGCACATCTCACGATGCCTGCAGCTCTCATCCCAAGGGATCCTAAAATAGCAGAGCGCTGCAATAAGGCAGGCTGAAGACATAAGGGGAATTACGGATGGCCTGTGTACCGCTATATAAATGTCACCCTGCCAGGGTGCTGTGCCATCCTATCTGAGGGCAGAATCCTGCATAAAGTGTTCAAATGAAAGCATTTAGATGACTACTGCTACTTATGGATTTATACAGCTGGTGTTAAAATGAATGGAAAAATAAAGTCACGACCAATACACCTTTTTAAGAGACTTAGAAATGAGTATATGGTGTCTCCCCCAGTAGCAGTAGACTCAGCCACAATCAGTGTGAACAACGTCCTTAAATGCCGCTATCAATAATGACAGCAGTATCTAAATGGTTAACAGATGAAGGAGGCTCCCTCTTTAATCTCATCAGCCGAACATCACAGTAGCATCTAAATGGTTAACAGATGGAGGGGGCTCCCTCTTTAATCCCATCAGCCGAACATCACAGTAGCATCTAAATGGTTAACAGATGGAGGACGCTCCCTCTTTAATCCCAACAGCCGAACATCACAGCAGCATCTAAATGATTAACAGATGGAGGAGGCTCCCTCTTTAATCCCATCAGCCGAACATCACGGCAGCATCTAAATGGTTAACAGATGGAGTAGGCTCCCTCTTTAATCCCATCAGCCGAACATCACAGCAGCATCTAAATGGTTAACGGATGGAGGACGCTCCCTCTTTAATCCCATAAGCTGAACATCACAGCAGCATCTAAATGGTTAACAGATGGACGAAGCTCCATCTTTAACCCCATCAGCGAAACATAAAAAAAATGTGAAAAATGATGCTGACAAAAAGTAAACATATAGGAAATACCGTTTGTTAACTTTTTTTCTGATTTAAAGGAGTAAAAAAATGTAAAAGTTTGAAAATTGTTGATTTTTCAAAATTATTAAAAAAACAAACAACAAAAATATTGACCTAAATTTACGACTAATATAAAGTACAACGTGTCATGAAAAAAACAGTCTCATAATCGGTGGTGGATATGGAAGCATTCCCGAGTTGTAACAGTGACTGGCTGCAGTGGTCACAAATTAAAAAATCAGGACAAGGAAGGATTCTTTGACACTTACAAGTCTAGTCTACCAAGACTCAGTAAGTTCTAAAAATTTGGGACAGTTGACAACCTCGCAGCCACTTACTATACATAATTCACATGGCCACTGCAACCAGTCACTGGCCTCAGCGGTCACATGCTGTACACATAGTTTTAGTCCTGCCCCACCTTGCCTTAACCCTTCTGGAACCACCCATTTGGGGTTGTGTCTTACTTAAGCCCTGTACTTTTTTGTCCATGAATTTGTCAGAATTGTTTAAGAAAAATTGAGACCCTCCCAGCATAAATGCATCACTGCTTAGGGCAGTGATTGGCTGCAGAGGTCACTGCAGGAAATAAGCATAGACTAGCGGTGCCAGTTTGGTAAGAGGTCAAGGAGATAAGAATAGATTTTTTATTTTATTTAACCCATTCCATGCTTTTGGCTAAATATTTATAAACCCCACAAAATCCATAAATTCAGATGAACGACTTAAATCCCCCGGAATAGGAGTCAGTCGCTCTTAAAGGAATAGTATCCAGTAAAAGCAAATCACTACAATATATGGATTTTTCTATATAAATGTCATATTTGTCTCCTTTTTGGTATTAGCGTCATGCTATAGGGATGAATGATCATTTAGTCTATACATTAGTCAGACCGCTGATGACGGCAACCCAACCAACCATAAGGGAGATTTGCTATTAACAAGCGTTACAGTCCAGTAATGCGGAACTGTTCTGGACTGTGAGACACCAGGAGAAATTTCCTCATGCCTGGAGCACAAGACCAATATTTCTGAAATATATTAACCACGTACCTTACCGTCGAAGCTTATTGGCTCTTTACAGCACAACATGCCTAAAGTGGTCCGGCCCTTTAAGTGTTAAAGAAGTAAATATTATCAGGCCCCATACTATGGCAGGGATGCTGTGAGGGCTTCATACATTGCGTGGAGGGAATACGAGAGGCAAGGATATGGTGTGGGGCCATTGCAATGCCATTCTATTGTGTGTGGGGCATCATACTCTGTGTGTGGGCACCATACTGTATGGGGGCATCATTTTTAAGCCGGGCACTCTGGGGCGTTATTCTGTATGTGGAGGTGCTGTAAAGGCACCGTAGTGTGTGGAAGGATACTGTGGGGCATCACACTGTGTGTGGGGGTGCTGTAGTGGCAGTGTACTCTGTGCATTGACACAGTGGGACATCATACTGTGTGTGGGGGTGTCATACTGTGTGTGGGAGTTCTGTAAGGGCACTGTGCGGTATGGAACGGCAATGTGGGTCATCATACTGTATGTGTGGGGGCATCATACTATATATGAGAGCATCATTTTGAAGCAGGGAATTCTGGGGCATAATTCTGTGTGTGGAGATGCTGTAAGGGCACCGTAGTGTGTGGAAGGATACTGTGTGGGCATCATACTGTGTGTGTGGGGTGCTGTAATGGCACTGTACTGTGTGCATTGACACTGTGGGGCATCATACTGTGTGTGGGGGTGTCATACTGTATGGGGGCATCATTTTGAAGCAGGGAACTCTGGGGCATCATACTGTGTGTGGGAGTGCTGTAAGGCCACTGTGCTGTATGGAATGGCAATGTGGGGCATCATACTGTATGTGTGGGGCCATCATACTATATGAGTGCATCATTTTGAAGCAGGGAATTCTGGGGCACAATTCTGTGTGTGGAGGTCCTGTAAGGGCACTGTAGTGTTTGGAAGGTACTGTGGGGCATCATACTGTGTGTGTGTGGGGCATCATACTGTGTGGGGGTGTTGTAAGGGCACTGTACTGTGTGCAGGGGCACTGAGGGGCATCATACTGTGTGTGGGGGTGCTGTAATGGCAGTGTACTCTGTGCATTGACACAGTGGGGCATCATATTGTATGTGTGGGGCCATCATACTATATGAGTGCATCATTTTGAAGCAGGGAATTCTGGGGCACAATTCTGTGTGTGGAGGTCTTGTAAGGGCACTGTAGTGTTTGGAAGGTACTGTGGGGCATCATACTGTGTGTGTGTGGGGCATCATACTGTGTGGGGGTGTTGTAAGGGCACTGTACTGTGTCCACGGGCACTGAGGGGCATCATACTGTGTGTGGGGGGCATCATACTGTATGGGTGCATCATTTCAAAGCACAGTACTCAGTGGCATCATACTGTGTGTTTATGTGTGGGGAGACATTGTAGGGCATCCTACAGAGTGGTGTGGAGGTACCAGGGTCATCATAATGTGTTAAAGGTATCATTGCTTGGGGCATCATACAGTGTGCGAGGCCAGAAGGCATCATAATATAAGGAGGGCGTCATTGTTTGGGGGGCACTGTGGGGGATCATACTATATGGTATTAGAATATGTGGAGGATACACTGTGGGCATCATTCTGGAGGAGTCTTTTGGGCATCATATTACAGGAGCAATAAGAATGGTATCAAACTCTGTGTGAACGTAAAGGGGCTTTGCTATGGGCTCTACTTCTGTGTGAGCGCACAAAAATGACTAGGGGTATGGCGATATGTATGACCCTTCTTTCTGTTTTTCAAAGTTGGGAATTTTGGCCTTAAGAAGTCACTGTCTGCCCATCTGTAGATCTGCATCTGTACATGTTGAAACTTTTTGATTTGTTTTATCTCTTAAAAAAACAACCTGTAGGGTCTCTTTAAGGGGGAATTGCCTTCTTTTTATTGACAGGTGCATCTCACTAAATTAGAATATCATTAAAAAGTTAATTTATTTCAGTTCTTCAATACAAAAAGTGAAACTCCTATATTATATAGAGTCATTACACACAGAGGGATCTATTATATAGAGTCATTACACACAGAGGGATCTATTATATAGAGTCATTACACACAGAGGGATCTATTTCAAGTGTTTATTTCTGTTAATGTTGATGATTATGGATTACAGCCAATGAAAACACAAAAGTCATTATCTCAGTAAATTAGAATAATAAACAAAAAACACCTGCAAAGACTTCCAATGAGTTTAAAAAGGTCCCTTAGTCTGTTTCAGTAGGCTCCACAATCATGGGGAAGACTGCTGACTTGACACACTCCACAAGGTCCCAGAGTCTGGAGGAAGAGTGGAGAGGCCACAATCCAAGCTGCTGGAGGTCTAGTGTGAAGTTTGCACATTCAGTGATGGTTTGGGGAGCCATGTCATCTGCTGGTGTTGGTCCACTGTGTTTTATCAAGACCAAAGTAAACGCAGCCGTCTACCAGGACATTTTACAGCACTTCATGCTTCCCTCTGCCGACAAGCTTTTAGGAGATGGAAATGTCATTCTCCAGCAGGACTTGGCCCCTGTCCACACGGCCAAAAGTACCAATACCTGGTTTACACAACAGTATCACTGTGCTTGTGAGTCGCCCCCTGGGCCGCGTGGCGAACCCGGAACCGGGCCTTTTGTGGGAATGCTGGGGGTTGTAGTCACTGTGGCGGCGACCCGGTCCCGTGGCTCAGGGTGGTCAAACCAGTGGCAGTCTATTTATGTGGTTTTTATGATTTAATGTCCGACTACGTCACCCGTGGATTGCGGTCAAGGTGTACCGCCGCTGTGAGGCAGACCGCTGAGGCTGGTGTTGTGTGCGCAGCAGAGAATGGGATAACTCCCCACGGGAGGAGTATAGCCTCAGGGCAGTAAGTGTAGATGATGGGAGTGATGGTGCACAGGCATCCCAGTACTAGTAGTGCTGACGCGGTGAGAAAGCACAGAGACAAGGTGTTGCAGTTCAGGTTCTTTACTCACATTTCTCATCCAGGTCACTTGTGCACAGGTAGGACCGCCTGAGCCGTGCTGCGTCCACCAGGCAGGAGGCTCGATCAACCCCCAGGCAATTCCGGAGTGTGGCCCAGGACTCCCTTCTACTCCTTTCGTCAGCCGTGCCCCACCATTGACACTACTTCTGTCCAGCTGCCTCGGGTCTTCTCCTGGGAGGACTGGGTGTCCACTTCCCTGACCCTATGTGGTGTGCCTTTCTAGTAGGTGTAGTGAGGGGTCGCACCAGTAAATAGTCACGACCGCCGGTTCTTGGTTAAGGATTAGTCACCTCCACCAACTTGGGATCCGGTACCCTGTTCTGCCAACCCGTCACCCGCAATCTCCTGGGTCCTTAGGGTTCCTTCTGCCCTCGTGTCTCTGGACCTCTCTTGGTGTTCTGTTCCTTTCTGTTTCTGTTCCTTTCTGTTCCCTTCTTCTGGCTCCGGCCTTCACCCTAGGCCTGCCTCGTGGAGCTGCGCCCAGACTGAGCCACAGCTCCCTGTCAGCCCTCTCTGGCTGAGCTCCTTCTCTCACTCCTCCTGACTGAACTTCTCCTCTCTTCCAGTGCTGGCTCTGGCCTCACAGGCTAGGCCCGCCTCCGGAGTAGAGCTCCACAGAGGCACTGCTCTGTCACTTCCTCTCTCAGACTGAACACTGTTCTAAGATGGTGCCCACCTTATATACCTCCCTCTCTGTGTATGAGCCCAGGTGACTTGCAACCAATGGGCTCCTACCTATGCCCAGAGACCGTCCCCTCCTGCTCCTACATCACTGGGTTTTCCTCCCCCCGCCCCACTCCAGTCAGGGACAGATGCTGTCGTGCCTGCACTTCTGTCTAGTGGGAGCACCGTTGAGTTGTCCCCCGGAAATGGGGTGTGTGTGATGCATGCAGCTAACTGAGTCCTGGTCCACACTCCATCCTTACCCGGGAGTGGAATACCACACCTCTGGCAGAGGTGCAATACCCCTGTAGCGACCGAACCCACGGGGCGCTACACTTGATTGTCAGCAAACTCGCCTGACCTTAACCCCATAGAGAATCTATTATAGACAATCTATGGGGTATTGTCAAGAGGAAGATGAAGACCCCAGACCCAACAATGTAGACGAGCTGAAGGCTGCTATCAAAGCAACCTGGGCTTCCATAACACCTCAGCAGAGCCACAGGCTGATCGCCTCCATGCTACATTGATGCAGTAATTGATGCAAAAGGAGCCCGACCAAGTATTGAGGGCATGTACTGAACAGACATTTCAGTAGGACATTTCGGATTTTAAAAACATTTTTCAAGCTGTTGTTATAAAGTATTCTAATTTACTGAGATAATGACTCTTGTGTTTTCATTGGCTGTAAGCCATAATCATCAACATTAACAGAAATAAATACTTGAAATAGATCACTTTGTGTGTAATGACTCTATATAATAGATCCCTCTGTGTGTAATGACTCTATATAATAGATCCCTCTGTGTGTAATGACTCTATGTAATAGATCCCTCTGTGTGTAATGACTCTATATAATAGATCACTTTGTGTGTAATGACTCTATATAATAGCTCCCTCTGTGTGTAATGACTCTATGTAATAGATCCCTCTGTGTGTAATGACTCTATATAATAGATCACTCTGTGTGTAAGGACTCTATATAATAGATCCCTCTGTGTGTAATGACTCTATATAATAGATCACTCTGTGTGTAATGAATCTATATAATAGATCACTTTGTGTGTAATGACTCTATATAATAGATCGCTCTGTGTGTAATGGCTCTATATAATAGATCGCTCTGTGTGTAATGACTCTATATAATAGATCCCTCTGTGTGTAATGACTCTATATAATAGATCGCTCTGTGTGTAATGACTCTATATAATAGATCCCTCTGTGTGTAATGACTCTATATAATAGATCCCTCTGTGTGTAATGGCTCTATATAATAGATCGCTCTGTGTGTAATGACTCTATATAATAGATCCCTCTGTGTGTAATGACTCTATATAATAGATCACTTTGTGTGTAATGACTCTATATAATAGATCACTCTGTGTGTAATGACTATATAATAGATCCCTCTGTGTGTAATGACTCTATATAATAGATCACTCTGTGTGCAATGACTCTATATAATAGATCGCTCTGTGTGTAATGGCTCTATATAATAGATCGCTCTGTGTGTAATGACTCTATATAATAGATCCCTCTGTGTGTAATGACTCTATATAATAGATCGCTCTGTGTGTAATGACTCTATATAATAGATCCCTCTGTGTATAATGACTCTATATAATAGATCCCTCTGTGTGTAATAACTCTATATAATAGATCGCTCTGTGTGTAATGACTCTATATAATAGATCCCTCTGTGTGTAATGACTCTATATAATAGATCCCTCTGTGTGTAATGACTCTATATAATAGATCCCTCTGTGTGTAAGGACTCTATATAATAGATCTCTCTGTGTGTAATGACTCTATATAATAGATCACTTTGTGTGTAATGACTCTATATAATAGATCCCTCTGTGTGTAATGACTCTATATAATAGAGCGCTCTGTGTGTAATGGCTCTATATAATAGATCGCTCTGTGTGTAATGACTCTATATAATAGATCCCTCTGTGTGTAATGACTCTATATAATAGATCGCTCTATGTGTAATGACTCTATATAATAGATCCCTCTGTGTGTAATGACTCTATATAATAGATCCCTCTGTGTGTAATGGCTCTATATAATAGATCGCTCTGTGTGTAATGACTCTATATAATAGATCCCTCTGTGTGTAATGACTCTATATAATAGATCACTTTGTGTGTAATGACTCTATATAATAGATCACTCTGTGTGTAATGACTATATAATAGATCCCTCTGTGTGTAATGACTCTATATAATAGATCACTCTGTGTGCAATGACTCTATATAATAGATCGCTCTGTGTGTAATGGCTCTATATAATAGATCGCTCTGTGTGTAATGACTCTATATAATAGATCCCTCTGTGTGTAATGACTCTATATAATAGATCGCTCTGTGTGTAATGACTCTATATAATAGATCCCTCTGTGTATAATGACTCTATATAATAGATCCCTCTGTGTGTAATAACTCTATATAATAGATCGCTCTGTGTGTAATGACTCTATATAATAGATCCCTCTGTGTGTAATGACTCTATATAATAGATCCCTCTGTGTGTAATGACTCTATATAATAGATCCCTCTGTGTGTAATGACTCTATATAATAGATCTCTCTGTGTGTAATGACTCTATATAATAGATCACTTTGTGTGTAATGACTCTATATAATAGATCCCTCTGTGTGTAATGACTCTATATAATAGAGCGCTCTGTGTGTAATGGCTCTATATAATAGATCGCTCTGTGTGTAATGACTCTATATAATAGATCCCTCTGTGTGTAATGACTCTATATAATAGATCGCTCTATGTGTAATGACTCTATATAATAGATCCCTCTGTGTATAATGACTCTATATAATAGATCCCTCTGTGTGTAATGACTCTATATAATAGATCGCTCTGTGTGTAATGACTCTATATAATAGATCCCTCTGTGTGTAATGACGGTATAAAATAGATTCCTCTGCGTGTAATGACTCTATATAATAGATCCCTCTGTGTGTAATGACTCTATATAATAGATCCCGCTGCGTGTAATGACTCTATATAATAGATCCCTCTGTGTGTAATGACTCTATATAATAGATCCCTCTGCGTGTAATGACTCTATATAATAGATCCCTCTGTGTGTAATGACTCTATATAATAGATCCCTCTGTGTGTTATGACTCTATATAAAAGATCCCTCTGTGTGTGATGACTCTATATAATAGAACCCTCTGTGTGTGATGACTCTATATAATAGATCCCTCTTTGTGTAATGACTCTATATAATAGATCACTCTGTGTGTAATTGCTCTATATAATAGATCGCTCTGTGTGTAATGACTCTATATAATAGATCCCTCTGTGTGTAATGACTCTATATAATAGATCGCTCTGTGTGTAATGACTCTATATAATAGATCGCTCTGTGTGTAATGACTCTATATAATAGATCCCTCTGTGTGTAATGACTCTATATAATAGATCGCTCTGTGTGTAATGACTCTATATAATAGATCACTCTGTGTGTAATGACTCTATATAATAGATCCCTCTGTGTGTAATGACTCTATATAATAGATCCCTCTGTGTGTAATGACTCTATATAATAGATCCCTCTGTGTGTAATGACTCTATATAATAGATCCCTCTGTGTGTAATGACTATATAATAGATCCCTCTGTGTGTAATGACTCTATATAATAGATCCCTCTGTGTGTAATGACTCTATATAATAGATCCCTCTGTGTGTAATGGCTCTATATAATAGATCCCTCTGTGTATAAAGACTCTATATAATAGATCCCTCTGTGTGTAATGACTCTATATAATAGATCGCTCTGTGTGTAATGACTCTATATAATAGATCGCTCTGTGTGTAATGACTCTATATAATAGATCCCTCTGTGTGTAATGACTCTATATAATAGATCCCTCTGTGTGTAATGACTCTATATAATAGATCCCTCTGTGTGTAATGACTCTATATAATAGATCACTTTGTGTGTAATGACTCTATATAATAGATCCCTCTGTGTGTAATGACTCTATATAATAGATCTCTCTGTGTGTAATGACTCTATATAATAGATCACTTTGTGTGTAATGACTCTATATAATAGATCCCTCTGTGTGTAATGACTCTATATAATAGAGCGCTCTGTGTGTAATGGCTCTATATAATAGATCGCTCTGTGTGTAATGACTCTATATAATAGATCCCTCTGTGTGTAATGACTCTATATAATAGATCGCTCTATGTGTAATGACTCTATATAATAGATCCCTCTGTGTATAATGACTCTATATAATAGATCCCTCTGTGTGTAATGACTCTATATAATAGATCGCTCTGTGTGTAATGACTCTATATAATAGATCCCTCTGTGTGTAATGACGGTATAAAATAGATTCCTCTGCGTGTAATGACTCTATATAATAGATCCCTCTGTGTGTAATGACTCTATATAATAGATCCCGCTGCGTGTAATGACTCTATATAATAGATCCCTGTGTGTGTAATGACTCTATATAATAGATCCCTCTGCGTGTAATGACTCTATATAATAGATCCCTCTGTGTGTAATGACTCTATATAATAGATCCCTCTGTTTGTTATGACTCTATATAATAGATCCCTCTGTGTGTGATGACTCTATATAATAGAACCCTCTGTGTGTGATGACTCTATATAATAGATCCCTCTGTGTGTAATGACTCTATATAATAGATCACTCTGTGTGTAATTGCTCTATATAATAGATCGCTCTGTGTGTAATGACTCTATATAATAGATCCCTCTGTGTGTAATGACTCTATATAATAGATCGCTCTGTGTGTAATGACTCTATATAATAGATCGCTCTGTGTGTAATGACTCTATATAATAGATCCCTCTGTGTGTAATGACTCTATATAATAGATCGCTCTGTGTGTAATGACTCTATATAATAGATCACTCTGTGTGTAATGACTCTATATAATAGATCCCTCTGTGTGTAATGACTCTATATAATAGATCCCTCTGTGTGACTGTATATAATAGATTCCTCTGCGTGTAATGACTCTATATAATAGATCGCTCTGTGTGTAATGACACTATATAATAGATCCCTCTGCGTGTAATGACTCTATATAATAGATCCCTCTGCGTGTAATGATTCTATATAATAGATCCCTCTGTGTGTAATGACTCTATATAATAGATCACTCTGTGTGTAATGACTGTATATAATAGACCCCTCTGTGTGTAATGACTCTATATAATAGATCCCTCTGTGTGTAATGACTCTATATAATAGATCCCTCTGTGTGTAATGACTCTATATAATAGATCACTCTGTGTGTAATGGCTCTATATAATAGATCCCTCTGTGTGTAATGACTCTATATAATAGATCGCTGTGTGTAATGACTCTATATAATAGATCGCTCTGTGTGTAATGACTCTATATAATAGATCCCTCTGTGTGTAATGACTCTATAATAGATCCCTCTGTGTGTAATGACTCTATATAATAGATCTCTCTGTGTGTAATGGCTCTATATAATAGATCCCTCTGTGTGTAATGACTGTATATAATAGATTCCTCTGCGTGTTATGACTCTATATAATAGATCGCTCTGTGTGTAATGACTCTATATAATAGATCCCTCTGTGTGTAATGACTCTAAATAATAGATCCCTCTGCGTGTAATGATTCTATATAATAGATCCCTCTGTGTGTAATGACTCTATATAATAGATCACTCTGTGTGTAATGACTGTATATAATAGACCCCTTTGTGTGTAATGACTCTATATAATAGATCCCTCTGTGTGTAATGACTCTATATAATAGATCCCTCTGTGTGTAATGATTCTATATAATAGATCACTGTGTGTGTAATGGCTCTATATAATAGATCCCTCTGTGTGTAATGACTCTATATAATAGATCACTCTGTGTGTAATGACTGTATATAATTGACCCTTCTGTATGTAATGACTCTATATAATAGATCCCTCTGTGTGTAATGACTCTATATAATAGATCCCTCTGTGTGTATTGACTCTATATAAAAGATCCCTCTGTGTGTAATGACTCTATATAATAGATCGCTGTGTGTAATGACTGTATATAATAGATCCCTCTGTGTGTAATGACTCTATATAATAGATCGCTCTGTGTGTAATGACTCTATATAATAGATCGCTCTGTGTGTAATGACTCCATATAATAGATCCCTCTGTGTGTAATGACTCTATATAATAGATCCCTCTGTGTGTAATGTCTCTATATTATAGATCCGTCTGTGTGTAATGACTATATAATAGATCCCTCTGTGTGTAATGACTCTATATAATAGATCCCTCTGTGTGTAATGACTCTATATAATAGATCACTCTGTGCGTAATGACTCTATATAATAGATCCCTCTGTGTGTGATGACTCTATATAATAGATCCCTCTGTGTGTGATGACTCTACATAATAGATCCCTCTGCGTATAATGACTCTATATAATAGATCCCTCTGTGTGTAATGACTCTATATAATAGAGCGCTCTGTGTGTAATGGCTCTATATAATAGATCGCTCTGTGTGTAATGACTCTATATAATAGATCCCTCTGTGTGTAATGACTCTATATAATAGATCGCTCTATGTGTAATGACTCTATATAATAGATCCCTCAGTGTATAATGACTCTATATAATAGATCCCTCTGTGTGTAATGACTCTATATAATAGATCGCTCTGTGTGTAATGACTCTATATAGTAGATCCCTCTGTGTGTAATGACGGTATAAAATAGATTCCTCTGCGTGTAATGACTCTATATAATAGATCCCTCTGTGTGTAATGACTCTATATAATAGATCCCGCTGCGTGTAATGACTCTATATAATAGATCCCTCTGTGTGTAATGACTCTATATAATAGATCCCTCTGCGTGTAATGACTCTATATAATAGATCCCTCTGTGTGTAATGACTCTATATAATAGATCCCTCTGTGTGTTATGACTCTATATAATAGATCCCTCTGTGTGTGATGACTCTATATAATAGAACCCTCTGTGTGTGATGACTCTATATAATAGATCCCTCTGTGTGTAATGACTCTATATAATAGATCACTCTGTGTGTAATTGATCTATATAATGGATCGCTCTGTGTGTAATGACTCTATATAATAGATCCCTCTGTGTGTAATGACTCTATATAATAGATCGCTCTGTGTGTAATGACTCTATATAATAGATCGCTCTGTGTGTAATGACTCTATATAATAGATCCCTCTGTGTGTAATGACTCTATATAATAGATCGCTCTGTGTGTAATGACTCTATATAATAGATCACTCTGTGTGTAATGACTCTATATAATAGATCCCTCTGTGTGTAATGACTCTATATAATAGATCCCTCTGTGTGTAATGACTCTATATAATAGATCCCTCTGTGTGTAATGACTCTATATAATAGATCCCTCTGTGTGTAATGACTATATAATAGATCCCTCTGTGTGTAATGACTCTATATAATAGATCCCTCTGTGTGTAATGACTCTATATAATAGATCCCTCTGTGTGTAATGGCTCTATATAATAGATCCCTCTGTGTGTAATGACTGTATATAATAGATTCCTCTGCGTGTAATGACTCTATATAATAGATCGCTCTGTGTGTAATGACACTATATAATAGATCCCTCTGCGTGTAATGACTCTATATAATAGATCCCTCTGCGTGTAATGATTCTATATAATAGATCCCTCTGTGTGTAATGACTCTATATAATAGATCACTCTGTGTGTAATGACTGTATATAATAGACCCCTCTGTGTGTAATGACTCTATATAATAGATCCCTCTGTGTGTAATGACTCTATATAATAGATCCCTCTGTGTGTAATGACTCTATATAATAGATCACTCTGTGTGTAATGGCTCTATATAATAGATCCCTCTGTGTGTAATGACTCTATATAATAGATCGCTGTGTGTAATGACTCTATATAATAGATCGCTCTGTGTGTAATGACTCTATATAATAGATCCCTCTGTGTGTAATGACTCTATAATAGATCCCTCTGTGTGTAATGACTCTATATAATAGATCACTCTGTGTGTAATGGCTCTATATAATAGATCCCTCTGTGTGTAATGACTGTATATAATAGATTCCTCTGCGTGTTATGACTCTATATAATAGATCGCTCTGTGTGTAATGACTCTATATAATAGATCCCTCTGTGTGTAATGACTCTAAATAATAGATCCCTCTGCGTGTAATGATTCTATATAATAGATCCCTCTGTGTGTAATGACTCTATATAATAGATCACTCTGTGTGTAATGACTGTATATAATAGACCCCTTTGTGTGTAATGACTCTATATAATAGATCCCTCTGTGTGTAATGACTCTATATAATAGATCCCTCTGTGTGTAATGATTCTATATAATAGATCACTCTGTGTGTAATGGCTCTATATAATAGATCCCTCTGTGTGTAATGACTCTATATAATAGATCACTCTGTGTGTAATGACTGTATATAATTGACCCTTCCGTATGTAATGACTCTATATAATAGATCCCTCTGTGTGTAATGACTCTATATAATAGATCCCTCTGTGTGTATTGACTCTATATAAAAGATCCCTCTGTGTGTAATGACTCTATATAATAGATCGCTGTGTGTAATGACTCTATATAATAGATCGCTCTGTGTGTAATGACTCTATATAATAGATCGCTCTGTGTGTAATGACTCCATATAATAGATCCCTCTGTGTGTAATGACTCTATATAATAGATCCCTCTGTGTGTAATGTCTCTATATTATAGATCCGTCTGTGTGTAATGACTATATAATAGATCCCTCAGTGTGTAATGACTCTATATAATAGATCCCTCTGTGTGTAATGACTCTATATAATAGATCACTCTGTGTGTAATGACTCTATATAATAGAACCCTCTGTGTGTGATGACTCTATATAATAGATCCCTCTGTGTGTGATGACTCTACATAATAGATCCCTCTGCGTATAATGACTCTATATAATAGATCACTCTGTGTGTAATTGCTCTATATAATAGATCGCTCTGTGTGTAATGACTCTATATAATAGATCCCTCTGTGTGTAATGACTCTATATAATAGATCGCTCTGTGTGTAATGACTCTATATAATAGATCGCTCTGTGTGTAATGACTCTATATAATAGATCCCTCTGTGTGTAATGACTCTATATAATAGATCGCTCTGTGTGTAATGACTCTATATAATAGATCACTCTGTGTGTAATGACTCTATATAATAGATCCCTCTGTGTGTAATGACTCTATATAATAGATCCCTCTGTGTGTAATGACTCTATATAATAGATCCCTCTGTGTGTAATGACTCTATATAATAGATCCCTCTGTGTGTAATGACTATATAATAGATCCCTCTGTGTGTAATGACTCTATATAATAGATCCCTCTGTGTGTAATGACTCTATATAATAGATCCCTCTGTGTGTAATGGCTCTATATAATAGATCCCTCTGTGTGTAATGACTGTATATAATAGATTCCTCTGCGTGTAATGACTCTATATAATAGATCGCTCTGTGTGTAATGACACTATATAATAGATCCCTCTGCGTGTAATGACTCTATATAATAGATCCCTCTGTGTGTAATGACTCTATATAATAGATCCCTCTGTGTGTAATGATTCTATATAATAGATCACTCTGTGTGTAATGGCTCTATATAATAGATCCCTCTGTGTGTAATGACTCTATATAATAGATCACTCTGTGTGTAATGACTGTATATAATTGACCCTTCCGTATGTAATGACTCTATATAATAGATCCCTCTGTGTGTAATGACTCTATATAATAGATCCCTCTGTGTGTATTGACTCTATATAAAAGATCCCTCTGTGTGTAATGACTCTATATAATAGATCGCTGTGTGTAATGACTCTATATAATAGATCGCTCTGTGTGTAATGACTCTATATAATAGATCGCTCTGTGTGTAATGACTCCATATAATAGATCCCTCTGTGTGTAATGACTCTATATAATAGATCCCTCTGTGTGTAATGTCTCTATATTATAGATCCGTCTGTGTGTAATGACTATATAATAGATCCCTCAGTGTGTAATGACTCTATATAATAGATCCCTCTGTGTGTAATGACTCTATATAATAGATCACTCTGTGTGTAATGACTCTATATAATAGAACCCTCTGTGTGTGATGACTCTATATAATAGATCCCTCTGTGTGTGATGACTCTACATAATAGATCCCTCTGCGTATAATGACTCTATATAATAGATCACTCTGTGTGTAATTGCTCTATATAATAGATCGCTCTGTGTGTAATGACTCTATATAATAGATCCCTCTGTGTGTAATGACTCTATATAATAGATCGCTCTGTGTGTAATGACTCTATATAATAGATCGCTCTGTGTGTAATGACTCTATATAATAGATCCCTCTGTGTGTAATGACTCTATATAATAGATCGCTCTGTGTGTAATGACTCTATATAATAGATCACTCTGTGTGTAATGACTCTATATAATAGATCCCTCTGTGTGTAATGACTCTATATAATAGATCCCTCTGTGTGTAATGACTCTATATAATAGATCCCTCTGTGTGTAATGACTCTATATAATAGATCCCTCTGTGTGTAATGACTATATAATAGATCCCTCTGTGTGTAATGACTCTATATAATAGATCCCTCTGTGTGTAATGACTCTATATAATAGATCCCTCTGTGTGTAATGGCTCTATATAATAGATCCCTCTGTGTGTAATGACTGTATATAATAGATTCCTCTGCGTGTAATGACTCTATATAATAGATCGCTCTGTGTGTAATGACACTATATAATAGATCCCTCTGCGTGTAATGACTCTATATAATAGATCCCTCTGTGTGTAATGACTCTAAATAATAGATCCCTCTGCGTGTAATGATTCTATATAATAGATCCCTCTGTGTGTAATGACTCTATATAATAGATCCCTCTGTGTGTAATGACTCTAAATAATAGATCCCTCTGCGTGTAATGATTCTATATAATAGATCCCTCTGTGTGTAATGACTCTATATAATAGATCACTCTGTGTGTAATGACTGTATATAATAGACCCCTTTGTGTGTAATGACTCTATATAATAGATCCCTCTGTGTGTAATGACTCTATATAATAGATCCCTCTGTGTGTAATGATTCTATATAATAGATCACTGTGTGTGTAATGGCTCTATATAATAGATCCCTCTGTGTGTAATGACTCTATATAATAGATCACTCTGTGTGTAATGACTGTATATAATTGACCCTTCTGTATGTAATGACTCTATATAATAGATCCCTCTGTGTGTAATGACTCTATATAATAGATCCCTCTGTGTGTATTGACTCTATATAAAAGATCCCTCTGTGTGTAATGACTCTATATAATAGATCGCTGTGTGTAATGACTCTATATAATAGATCCCTCTGTGTGTAATGACTCTATATAATAGATCGCTCTGTGTGTAATGACTCTATATAATAGATCGCTCTGTGTGTAATGACTCCATATAATAGATCCCTCTGTGTGTAATGACTCTATATAATAGATCCCTCTGTGTGTAATGTCTCTATATTATAGATCCGTCTGTGTGTAATGACTATATAATAGATCCCTCTGTGTGTAATGACTCTATATAATAGATCCCTATGTGTGTAATGACTCTATATAATAGATCACTCTGTGTGTAATGACTCTATATAATAGATCCCTCTGTGTGTGATGACTCTATATAATAGATCCCTCTGTGTGTGATGACTCTATATAATAGATCCCTCTGTGTGTAATGACTCTATATAATAGATCCCTCTGTGTGTAATGGCTCTATATAATAGATCGCTCTGTGTGTAATGACTCTATATAATAGATCCCTCTGTGTGTAATGACTCTATATAATAGATCGCTCTATGTGTAATGACTCTATATAATAGATCCCTCTGTGTATAATGACTCTATATAATAGATCCCTCTGTGTGTAATGACTCTATATAATAGATCGCTCTGTGTGTAATGACTCTATATAATAGATCCCTCTGTGTGTAATGACGGTATAAAATAGATTCCTCTGCGTGTAATGACTCTATATAATAGATCCCTCTGTGTGTAATGACTCTATATAATAGATCCCGCTGCGTGTAATGACTCTATATAATAGATCCCTCTGTGTGTAATGACTCTATATAATAGATCCCTCTGCGTGTAATGACTCTATATAATAGATCCCTCTGTGTGTAATGACTCTATATAATCGATCCCTCTGTGTGTTATGACTCTATATAATAGATCCCTCTGTGTGTGATGACTCTATATAATAGAACCCTCTGTGTGTGATGACTCTATATAATAGATCCCTCTGTGTGTAATGACTCTATATAATAGATCACTCTGTGTGTAATTGATCTATATAATGGATCGCTCTGTGTGTAATGACTCTATATAATAGATCTCTCTGTGTGTAATGACTATATAATAGATCCCTCTATGTGTAATGACTCTATATAATAGATCCCTCTGTGTGTAATGACTCTATATAATAGATCGCTCTGTGTGTAATGACTCTATATAATAGATCGCTCTGTGTGTAATGACTCTATATAATAGATCGCTCTGTGTGTAATGACTCTATATAATAGATCGCTCTGTGTGTAATGACTCTATATAATAGATCACTCTGTGTGTAATGACTCTATATAATAGATCCCTCTGTGTGTAATGACTCTATATAATAGATCCCTCTGTGTGTAATGACTCTATATAATAGATCCCTCTGTGTGTAATGACTCTATATAATAGATCCCTCTGTGTGTAATGACTATATAATAGATCCCTCTGTGTGTAATGACTCTATATAATAGATCCCTCTGTGTGTAATGACTCTATATAATAGATCCCTCTGTGTGTAATGGCTCTATATAATAGATCCCTCTGTGTGTAATGACTGTATATAATAGATTCCTCTGCGTGTAATGACTCTATATAATAGATCGCTCTGTGTGTAATGACACTATATAATAGATCCCTCTGCGTGTAATGACTCTATATAATAGATCCCTCTGCGTTTAATGATTCTATATAATAGATCCCTCTGTGTGTAATGACTCTATATAATAGATCACTCTGTGTGTAATGACTGTATATAATAGACCCCTCTGTGTGTAATGACTCTATATAATAGATCCCTCTGTGTGTAATGACTCTATATAATAGATCCCTCTGTGTGTAATGACTCTATATAATAGATCACTCTGTGTGTAATGGCTCTATATAATAGATCCCTCTGTGTGTAATGACTCTATATAATAGATCGCTGTGTGTAATGACTCTATATAATAGATCGCTCTGTGTGTAATGACTCTATATAATAGATCCCTCTGTGTGTAATGACTCTATAATAGATCCCTCTGTGTGTAATGACTCTATATAATAGATCACTCTGTGTGTAATGGCTCTATATAATAGATCCCTCTGTGTGTAATGACTGTATATAATAGATTCCTCTGCGTGTTATGACTCTATATAATAGATCGCTCTGTGTGTAATGACTCTATATAATAGATCCCTCTGTGTGTAATGACTCTAAATAATAGATCCCTCTGCGTGTAATGATTCTATATAATAGATCCCTCTGTGTGTAATGACTCTATATAATAGATCACTCTGTGTGTAATGACTGTATATAATAGACCCCTTTGTGTGTAATGACTCTATATAATAGATCCCTCTGTGTGTAATGAGTCTATATAATAGATCCCTCTGTGTGTAATGATTCTATATAATAGATCACTCTGTGTGTAATGGCTCTATATAATAGATCCCTCTGTGTGTAATGACTCTATATAATAGATCACTCTGTGTGTAATGACTGTATATAATTGACCCTTCTGTATGTAATGACTCTATATAATAGATCCCTCTGTGTGTAATGACTCTATATAATAGATCCCTCTGTGTGTATTGACTCTATATAAAAGATCCCTCTGTGTGTAATGACTCTATATAATAGATCGCTGTGTGTAATGACTCTATATAATAGATCCCTCTGTGTGTAATGACTCTATATAATAGATCGCTCTGTGTGTAATGACTCTATATAATAGATCGCTCTGTGTGTAATGACTCCATATAATAGATCCCTCTGTGTGTAATGACTCTATATAATAGATCCCTCTGTGTGTAATGTCTCTATATTATAGATCCGTCTGTGTGTAATGACTATATAATAGATCCCTCTGTGTGTAATGACTCTATATAATAGATCCCTCTGTGTGTAATGACTCTATATAATAGATCACTCTGTGTGTAATGACTCCATATAATAGATCCCTCTGTGTGTAATGACTCTATATAATAGATCCCTCTGTGTGTAATGTCTCTATATTATAGATCCGTCTGTGTGTAATGACTATATAATAGATCCCTCTGTGTGTAATGACTCTATATAATAGATCCCTCTGTGTGTAATGACTCTATATAATAGATCCCTCTGTGTGTGATGACTCTATATAATAGATCCCTCTGTGTGTGATGACTCTACATAATAGATCCCTCTGCGTATAATGACTCTATATAATAGATCCCTCTGTGTGTAATGACTCTATATAATAGATCACTCTGTGTGTAATGACTCTATATAATAGATCACTTTGTGTGTAATGACTCTATATAATAGATCCCTCTGTGTGTAATGACTCTATATAATAGATCACTCTGTGTGTAATCACTCTATATAATAGATCGCTCTGTGTGTAATGACTCTATATAATAGATCCCTCTGTGTGTATTGACTCTATATAATAGATCCCTCTGTGTGTAATGACTCTATATAATAGATCCCTCTGTGTGTAATGACTCTATATAATAGATCTCTCCGTGTGTAATGACTCTATATAATAGATCCCTCTGTGCGTAATGACTCTATATAATAGATCCCTCTGTGTGTAATGACTATATAATAGATCCCTCTGTGTGTAATGACTCTATATAATAGATCCCTCTGTGTGTAATGACTCTATATAATAGATCCCTCTGTGTGTGATGACTCTATATAATAGATCCCTCTGTGTGTGATGACTCTATATAATAGATCACTCTGTGTGTAATGACTCTATATAATAGATCCCTCTGTGTGTGATGACTCTATATAATAGATCACTCTGTGTGTAATGACTCTATATAATAGATCCCTCTGTGTGTAATGACTCTATATAATCGATCACTCTGTGTGTAATGACTCTATATAATAGATCCCTCTGTGTGTAATGACTCTATATAATAGATGCCTCTGTGTGTAATGACTCTATATAATAGATCCCTCTGCGTGTAATGACTCTATATAATAGATCCCTCTGTGTGTAATGACTCTATATAATAGATCCCTCTGCGTGTAATGACTCTATATAATAGATCCCTCTGTGTGTAATGACTCTATATAATAGATCCCTCTGTGTGTGATGACTCTATATAATAGATCCCTCTGTGTGTGATGACTCTATATAATAGAACCCTCTGTGTGTGATGACTCTATATAATAGATCCCTCTGTGTGTAATGACTCTATATAATAGATCACTCTGTGTGTAATGGCTCTATATAATAGATCGCTCTGTGTGTAATGACTCTATATAATAGATCCCTCTGTGTGTAATGACTCTATATAATAGATCGCTCTGTGTGTAATGACTCTATATAATAGATCCCTCTGTGTGTAATGACTCTATATAATAGATCGCTCTGTGTGTAATGACTCTATATAATAGATCCCTCTGTGTGTAATGACTCTATATAATAGATCGCTCTGTGTGTAATGACTCTATATAATAGATCGCTCTGTGTGTAATGACTCTATATAATAGATCGCTCTGTGTGTAATGACTCTATATAATAGATCCCTCTGTGTGTAATGACTCTATATAATAGATCACTTTGTGTGTAATGACTCTATATAACAGATCCCTCTGCGTATAATGACTCTATATAATAGATCCCTCTGCGTGTAATGACTCTATATAATAGATCCCTCTGTGTGTAATGACTCTATATAATAGATCCCTCTGTGTGTTATGACTCTATATAATAGATCCCTCTGTGTGTGATGACTCTATATAATAGAACCCTCTGTGTGTGATGACTCTATATAATAGATCCCTCTGTGTGTAATGACTCTATATAATAGATCACTCTGTGTGTAATGGCTCTATATAATAGATCTCTCTGTGTGTAATGACTCTATATAATAGATCGCTCTGTGTGTAATAACTCTATATAATAGATCACTCTGTGTGTAATGACTCTATATAATAGATCCCTCTGTGTGTAATGACTCTATATAATAGATCCCTCTGTGTGTAATGACTCTATATAATAGATCCCTCTGTGTGTAATGACTCTATATAATAGATCCCTCTGTGTGTAATGGCTCTATATAATAGATCCCTCTGTGTGTAATGACTCTATATAATAGATCCCTCTGTGTGTAATGACTCTATATAATAGATCCCTCTGTGTGTAATGGCTCTATATAATAGATCCCTCTGTGTGTAATGACTGTATATAATAGATTCCTCTGCGTGTAATGACTCTATATAATAGATCGCTCTGTGTGTAATGACACTATATAATAGATCCCTCTGCGTGTAATGACTCTATATAATAGATCCCTCTGCGTGTAATGATTCTATATAATAGATCCCTCTGTGTGTAATGACTCTATATAATAGATCACTCTGTGTGTAATGACTGTATATAATAGACCCCTCTGTGTGTAATTGTCATGAAAACAACACCCACTCTTGGGTCAGACCTTGCAGCTCTCTGGCGCCCCCTTATCCTGCTGGTCAAACACGGTATTGACAGAGGATAAGCACGGGTGCAGCTGCTCTAAGTTATGTCGACTATTGCGGCACGTGATGTGACAGGACGTATATATACCACCAGTTCCTTCCAGGAACGTATATATACCTCCGACCAGCCACCCTCAAACCACAATATCACATAAATACTGGTATACTGCCACCACCGATCGCTTAACAGGTGGATCGGGTACCTGGTAGGTAACGTGAATTAGCGGGTGAGGAACGTGTTTGCTCGACATAGGACAAGAAGAAAGAAACTGGTAAATAATAATGATTTACTCCCAAAAGGGGGCAGTGTTTACAAAAGATATACAAGATATTATAAAGGAGACAATTTACATGTATGCATAAACAGTTATTAAAATAAAAGGGATAAGTAATAGCAAAACCTGCTTCACAAGGTGATGGTCTCAGATTCTGTGGGAGGGACGGCTCCCCGGAAATTAGAGGTGATTCTTCTTACGCCGCGTGATGTGCGTGCGTTCGACGTCCCTGAGAAGAATGACCTGAAAATGGCCGATTTGCTTTTTAGTAAGCAGCCAAAACTCTGGGGAACACCCCTTATTTACCTTACAAGGGGGGCTCGGCTTTGCGAGCCCACCCAGCTGCAGAAGACCTAAAAGATCCTTCAGATTCCATATCTTGGTGTGGGGGGGTCCCACATCCAAGAGGGAGACATCATCTTGACCGTCACCAATATTCATGAAGATAGATATTAAATATGAAACCTCTATGACGCTCAGAAGCTCAGAATCCATTATCTCAGTTCCCGGTCATTCCTCAGTTATGCAAGTGATACTATTGTAATGGGAAAAAGGTAAGCATTCAAAAAACGTGGTTCCGATGTTTCTGTCAGACCTGTGCGTGATTAAAATTGGCATAAAACGTTTGTACAATTAAACAATGGGATTTTTTGGAGGGATTTTCCGGTTTGTACTAGCGCTTGCCCTGGACTGAGGTTTTATGGCGGGTCATAAAAATTCCTGGTTTGGGGAAAAGCAAAAGTGAGTTCTATGTCTTCACTTACAAACAGATAGGGGGTGGGGTTTTTTTTTTCCTTTTTTAAAACATCTCTCATTTTTAAAAACTCGGGCAAAAATACCTTTTGCCTGACACCTCCCCCTTTTTGACTGCGCTATGGAGGTAGGACCTTCTGGTACTCCTCCAAGCGTATGTCTGGAGGCTCCCCTCGCCGGGACAACCCATCGGCATTGCCATGCTCGCTGCCCTTGCGGTGTTGAACAGTAAAGTCGTACTGCTGGAGGGTGAGGCTCCAGCGTAACAACCTTCCGTTGGCACCTGACATGGTGTGCAGCCAACTCAGGGGGTTGTGGTCAGTCACGACAGTGAAGGGGCGCCCGTACAAGTAAGGCTGTAAGCGGTTGAGGGCCCATACAATGGCCAGGCACTCCTTCTCTATGGTGGAATAGGCCACTTCCCTCGGCAGCAGTTTCCGGCTTAGGTACAACACGGGGTGTTCGTGGTTCCCCGAGTCGACCTGGCTGAGTACAGCACCGAGGCCAAATTCACTGGCGTCGGTCTGTACTAAGAGTGGCCGTGTGCCGTCGACCGCCTTTAGTACAGGAGAGCTGCTCAGGGCAGTCTTCAAAGCCCTAAAGGCCACCTCGCATTCATCCGTCCATTTGACGGAATGGGGTAGGCTCTTCCTGGTGAGGTCTGTCAAGGGCTTCGCAAGGCTACTATAGTCCTGCACAAAGCGTCTATAGTACCCTGCGGTGCCCAAGAAGGACTGCACCTGCTTCTTGGTCCTGGGGGTGGGCCAGGACACGATAGCGTCCACCTTCCCAGGCTCTGGCTTCAGAGTACCCCCACCTACCCGGTGCCCCAGGTAGTGGACCTCGTTCATGCCCATCTGGCACTTTCCCGGCTTGATGGTCAAGCCCGCCTGGTGAATGCGCCCGAGCACCTGCTGCAGATGCTCGAGGTGATCCTCCCAGGTGGGACTGAAGATGGCAATGTCATCCAGGTACGCTACTGCGTACCTCTCCAGTCCCTGGAGCAGGTGGTTGACCATTCGCTGGAACGTGGCAGGGGCATTTTTCATGCCGAAGGGCATGACCGTGGATTCATACAATCCGAAGGGGGTGATAAAGGCGGACTTCTCCTGAGCCCCGGGGCTCAAGGGAATCTGCCAATATCCCCGACTCAAATCCATAATGGAGAGATAGCTCGCGCTGGCTAACCGCTCCAGCAGCTCCTCAATGCGTGGCATTGGTTGTGCGTCAGAGGCGGTGATAGCGTTGAGCCCCCTGTAGTCCACACAGAACCGGGTGGTCCGGTCCTTCTTAGGCACCAGGACTACAGGTGAGGCCCACGCGCTCTTGGACCGCTTAATCACCCCCAACTGCAGCATCTCCTCGACCTCCTGGCGCATGACATGCTGCACCTCGTCGGAGATTCGATAGGCTGTCCGCCGGAGTGGGGCATGATTCCCGGTGTCCACTTCATGGACCGCCACTTCAGTCCTGCCAGGCAGGTTGGTGAACACTGCTTGGAAGGGTTTCAGCACTGCTTGCATCTGAGACCTCTGGTCTGCGGATAGCAAGTCGCTTAGCTCTACATCCTCTAGGGACCCGCTGGCCTTCGCTTGGGCGAGCATGTCCAAGAGGGGGTCATCCTCCCCATCCTCGGGCAGGTTGCAGACCGGTAGGACGCAGGTTCCACGTTCTTGATGAGCCTTCATCATATTAACGTGAAACGCCTTCCGCCTACCCCGCTCGTGGTCAAGTGTGATCACGTAGGTGACCGGGTTGAGCTGTTGGTGAATGACGTACGGGCCTTCCCAGGCCGCCTGAAGCTTGTCCTTTGGTACGGGGACCAGCACCCACACCTTCTGACCCACCTGGTAGGTCCGTTCTCGGGCGTTCTGGTCGTACCAATGCTTCTGGTCAGCCTGGGCTTGCGCCATGTTGTCATGCACCAACTGCGTCAAGGTCTGCATCTTGTCACGGAAGCGCATGACATACTCCACGATGGACACTCCTGGGAAGCTCGGCTCTTCTTCCCAGAATTCCCTTATCAACCCAAGGGGTCCTCGGACACGCCTGCCATACAGGAGCTCAAAGGGGGAGAACCCCGTCGAGGCCTGTGGAACCTCTCTGTAAGCAAATAGCAGGTGTGGGAGGTAACGCTCCCAGTCGCGACCCTGGGTCTCAACCAGCATTTTTAACATCTGTTTGAGGGTACCGTTGAATCGCTCACACAAACCATTGGTCTGTGGGTGATACGCACTCGATACCAGATGCTGCACCTGCATTTTCTTACATAGGGCCTCCATTAAGCGTGACATGAACTGAGTCCCCTGGTCGGTAAGCATCTCCCTGGGAAATCCTACTCGCGAAAAGATGGCCAAGAGGGCGTCCGCCACCTTATCCGCCCTAATTGAGGACAGGGCTACTGCCTCCGGATACCGGGTAGCATAGTCTACCACGGTAAGGATGAATCGTTTTCCAGAGCTGCTGGGTATGGCCAGTGGTCCCACAATGTCCACAGCAATCCTCTGGAAAGGCTCCTCTATCACTGGCAAAGAGATCAGGGGGGTTTGGGGGCCGGCCCTGACTTTCCCACTCTTTGACACGTGGTACAGGATCGACAGTAGTTCACCACATCTGTCCTCATTTTGGGCCAATAAAAGTGATGAGACAGCCGGGCCTTGGTTTTGCTGACCCCCAAGTGTCCAGCGAGTGGAATTTCATGGGCGATCCGCAACAACTCATCCCTGAATGGGTAGGGGACGACCAGCTGTCTTTCCCTCAGCCACTCCTGTTGGGGTGTACAGGGAACTGTCTCCCGGTACAACCTCCCTTGGTCCCAGAATACCCTCTCCTTATCCGACTCGGAGGTGGGTTTCTCCGCGAGGCTCCTTAACGTCTCCAGGCTAGCATCTGAGTGCAGAGCTGCCTGAAACTCCTGGCTGGAGGAAGCCAGAAGTGAGGTTAAGGCCACGTCCTCACTGGGACCCTCTGGGACCGGCTCTGGGTCCATACCTGATCCTGTTATTCCTCTGTCCGAGGAGGGTCCAGAAGGCAGGGCGTTACTTGCATTCTGGGCACTCTGACTGCGGGTAACAGCGGCTATATAGGCCGTCTCCCCGGGGAATAACACCGTCTCATTAGCCTGAGAGGCCATGAGAACTACTTCTCCATCATCCTCCATTACCTCAGGCACAGTGCTACGTATGCGGCAGCTACCATCAGCCAGGTCACCTTCTGTTGTGACACTGGTCACTGGCACAGCACCACCTGCTTCATGGTCCTCGTGCCTCTCCCCATTACCCTTGGCACTGACATTTGCTCCTGCTAGGGGATCCTCAGCAACATCACCCCGCAGAGTGACATGGCTGAGTTCTCCTGCACCTTCCAATACAACAACATCATCATCATCATCATCATCATCATCACCATCATCATGTAAAGCCTTGACATTCACATTATCAGCATTAACCTTACCAACCGTATCAGATCGGGGAGGGGTGTCAGGGACATAATAAGCAAACATCCTCCCCAAATCAGTTCCCAACAAAACATTTGCAGGTAGGTTTTTGGATACTCCCACTTCCTTCACCCCACTCCCCGCACCCCAATCAATAAAAACCCGGGCCATGGGCAAGGGGCATCGGACGCCCCCAATCCCAGTGACAGTCAGGGTCTTTCCTGGAATAAGCGCTTCAGGGGACACCAGTTCGGGTCGGATGAGGGTTCGTTCGGCCCCAGTGTCCTTGAGGCCTACAGTGAGAGTGTTCCCCACCCTGACAGACTGAAAGTTTTCACAGGCCCTCCCAACCGGCCCACCCACCAAAAGAACTGAAGCATTAGGCCCTGGGGCCTTGGATGGGGGGTTCTTCCTCTGCTTCTCTGGGCAAGTGGCGCTGAGATGACCAGTCTGGTTGCAGGAATAACACCTGCGGGCATCGGATGCAGGCAGGGCCTTGGCAACGGGAAAAAGGCCTCCGGAAGGTCGGCTGGCAGGGGCAGGGATGGTGGTTGATGGCTTACCCCCTTTCCAGCTGGCGACGACCGGCTTCCGCACCTCTGGTCTCCGGTTGGCCTCGTAGGTGTCTGCGATCTGCGCTGCTTTATTGGCATCAGGTGGCTCCCGATCCATCACGAACTGCCGTACCTCGGTCGGACACAGATGCAGGAACTGGTCTTTCACCATCAGGTCCTTTAGCTGCTCAAAGGTGGTCGCTGACAGTCCTATGATCCACTGCTCAAAGTTGATTCTGAGCCCGTCTACCACATCACGGTAGGTGTCCTGTGGTCCACGCTGGAGGGTTCTGAATTTTTTCCGGTAAACCTCCGGAGTCAGCTGGTACTTTTTTATCAGGGCCTGCTTGACGGCCTCATAGTCTCCATCCTGCTCTCGAGGGAGGGAAGCAAACACCTCCAAAGCTTTTCCTCGGAGCCCTGGAGTCAAATATCTTGCCCATTGGTCCATGGGCAGCTGATACTGCCTGCAGGCCTTTTCAAAGCCTCGCAGAAATGTGTCCAAGTCCCCATCCTTTTCCATCACAGGGAAGTGCTCAGGACGAGGTTTAAAGCAGCTGGCACTGTTGGACTCACGGGTCTGCGTAGAGGGCGACTCCTTCTGAATCTGGGCTAGCTCCAGCTGGTGTTGTCGGTCAGCTTATCGCTCAGCAGCCTCTCGGTCAGCTTGTCGCTCAGCAGCCTCTCGGTCAGCTTGGGCTCGTCGCTCAGCAGCCTCTCGGTCAGCTTGTCGCTCAGCCCGCTCCTGGAATTTCAGGATCAGCTCCAGTCGTCCATCATGATTGTCTGTGGCGAGCTCCTCCAAGGCCATCTGCAGGTGGGGGTCCACACTACCCTGGTTGCGGGTATGGCTGGCAATCACTGGTTGGACCCCGGCAGCAGCGCCATCCGGGCCTTGGCTGGCCGCCCCCTCATCAGGGCTCTGCTGTCGGACGGGCTCTGCAGCACCTTGTAACAGTTCAGAAATCATTTGTTCTTTGCTTTTGCCGTGGGGGTCAATGCCTTTGGTTATACATATTCCAGTAAGAGTGTCCTTTTTCTGCTGGTGATACCAGGACTCCCCAACTACGACCATGATCACCAAAATAAAAATAGAAAAGAAAAAATGAAGAAGGGTAGGGGTAACTGCTACACATACAGTATTGTCTCAGATCTAATAAACACTGAGTTCGATCTTCAAAACTTTTGTGCAAGTTTTTAGTGAGAGGAATGATTGCTCAAACCAGATCACTAATGTCCTATGATCCCACCGCTTGCCACCAATTTGTCATGAAAATAACACCCACTCTTGGGTCAGACCTTGCAGCTCTCTGGCGCCCCCTTATCCTGCTGGTCAAACACGGTATTGACAGAGGATAAGCACGGGTGCAGCTGCTCTAAGTTATGTCGACTATTGCGGCACGTGATGTGACAGGACGTATATATACCACCAGTTCCTTCCAGGAACGTATATATACCTCCGACCAGCCACCCTCAAACCACAATATCACATAAATACTGGTATACTGCCACCACCGATCGCTTAACAGGTGGATCGGGTACCTGGTAGGTAACGTGAATTAGCGGGTGAGGAACGTGTTTGCTCGACATAGGACAAGAAGAAAGAAACTGGTAAATAATAATGATTTACTCCCAAAAGGGGGCAGTGTTTACAAAAGATATACAAGATATTATAAAGGAGACAATTTACATGCATGCATAAACAGTTATTAAAATAAAAGGGATAAGTAATAGCAAAACCTGCTTCACAAGGTGATGGTCTCAGATTCTGTGGGAGGGACGGCTCCCCGGAAATTAGAGGTGATTCTTCTTACGCCGCGTGATGTGCGTGCGTTCGACGTCCCTGAGAAGAATGACCTGAAAATGGCCGATTTGCTTTTTAGTAAGCAGCCAAAACTCTGGGGAACACCCCTTATTTACCTTACAAGGGGGGCTCGGCTTTGCGAGCCCACCCAGCTGCAGAAGACCTAAAAGATCCTTCAGATTCCATATCTTGGTGTGGGGGGGTCCCACATCCAAGAGGGAGACATCATCTTGACCGTCACCAATATTCATGAAGATAGATATTAAATATGAAACCTCTATGACGCTCAGAAGCTCAGAATAGATTATCTCAGTTCCCGGTCATTCCTCAGTTATGCAAGTGATACTATTGTAATGGGAAAAAGGTAAGCATTCAAAAAACGTGGTTCCGATGTTTCTGTCAGACCTGTGCGTGATTAAAATTGGCATAAAACGTTTGTACAATTAAACAATGGGATTTTTTGGAGGGATTTTCCGGTTTGTACTAGCGCTTGCCCTGGACTGAGGTTTTATGGCGGGTCATAAAAATTCCTGGTTTGGGGAAAAGCAAAAGTGAGTTCTATGTCTTCACTTACAAACAGATAGGGGGTGGGGTTTTTTTTTTCCTTTTTTAAAACATCTCTCATTTTTAAAAACTCGGGCAAAAATACCTTTTGCCTGACAGTAATGACTCTATATAATAGATCCCTCTGTGTGTAATGACTCTATATAATAGATCCCTCTGTGTGTAATGACTCTATATAATAGATCACTCTGTGTGTAATGGCTCTATATAATAGATCCCTCTGTGTGTAATGACTCTATATAATAGATCGCTGTGTGTAATGACTCTATATAATAGATCGCTCTGTGTGTAATGACTCTATATAATAGATCCCTCTGTGTGTAATGACTCTATATAATAGATCCCTCTGTGTGTAATGACTCTATATAATAGATCACTATGTGTGTAATGGCTCTATATAATAGATCCCTCTGTGTGTAATGACTGTATATAATAGATTCCTCTGCGTGTAATGACTCTATATAATAGATCGCTCTGTGTGTTATGACTCTATATAATAGATCCCTCTGTGTGTAATGACTCTATATAATAGATCCCTATGCGTGTAATGATTCTATATAATAGATCCCTCTGTGTGTAATGACTCTATATAATAGATCACTCTTTGTGTAATGACTGTATATAATAGACCCCTTTGTGTGTAATGACTCTATATAATAGATCCCTCTGTGTGTAATGACTCTATATAATAGATCACTCAGTGTGTAATGGCTCTATATAATAGATCCCTCTGTGTGTAATGACTCTATATAATAGATCACTCTGTGTGTAATGACTGTATATAATAGACCCCTCTGTATGTAATGACTCTATATAATAGATCCCTCTGTGTGTAATGACACTATATAATAGATCCCTCTGTGTGTAATGACTCTATATAATAGATCCCTCTGTGTGTAATGACTCTATATAATAGATCCCTCTGTGTGTAATGACTCTATATAATAGATCACTCAGTGTGTAATGGCTCTATATAATAGATCCCTCTGTGTGTAATGACTCTATATAATAGATCACTCTGTGTGTAATGACTGTATATAATAGACCCCTCTGTATGTAATGACTCTATATAATAGATCCCTCTGTGTGTAATGACACTATATAATAGATCACTCTGTGTGTAATGACTGTATATAATAGACCCCTCTGTATGTAATGACTCTATATAATAGATCCCTCTGTGTGTAATGACACTATATAATAGATCCCTCTGTGTGTAATGACTCTATATAATAGATCCCTCTGTGTGTAATGACTCTATATAATAGATCGCTGTGTGTAATGACTCTATATAATAGATCCCTCTGTGTGTAATGACTCTATATAATAGATCGCTCTGTGTGTAATGACTCTATATAATAGATCGCTCTGTGTGTAATGACTCTATATAATAGATCCCTCTGTGTGTAATGTCTCTATATAATAGATCCCTCTGTGTGTAATGACTATATAATAGATCCCTCTGTGTGTAATGACTCTATATAATAGATCCCTCTGTGTGTAATGACTCTATATAATAGATCACTCTGTGTGTAATGACTCTATATAATAGATCCCTCTGTGTGTGATGACTCTATATAATAGATCCCTCTGTGTGATGACTCTACATAATAGATCCCTCTGCGTATAATGACTCTATATAATAGATCCCTCTGTGTGTAATGACTCTATATAATAGATCACTCTGTGTGTAATGACTCTATATAATAGATCACTTCGTGTGTAATGACTCTATATAATAGATCCCTCTGTGTGTAATGACTCTATATAATAGATCACTCTGTGTGTAATCACTCTATATAATAGATCGCTCTGTGTGTAATGACTCTATATAATAGATCCCTCTGTGTGTAATGACTCTATATAATAGATCACTCTGTGTGTAATGACTCTATATAATAGATCCCTCTGTGTGTAATGACTCTATATAATAGATCTCTCCGTGTGTAATGACTCTATATAATAGATCGCTCTGTGTGTAATGACTCTATATAATAGATCGCTCTGTGTGTAATGACTCTATATAATAGATCCCTCTGTGTGTAATGACTCTATATAATAGATCGCTCTGTGTGTAATGACTCTATATAATAGATCCCTCTGTGTGTAATGACTCTATATAATAGATCGCTCTGTGTGTAATGACTCTATATAATAGATCCCTCTGTGTGTAATGACTCTATATAATAGATCCCTCTGTGTGTAATGACTCTATATAATAGATCACTTTGTGTGTAATGACTCTATATAATAGATCCCTCTGTGTGTAATGACTCTATATAATAGATCCCTCTGCGTGTAATGACTCTATATAATAGATCCCTCTGTGTGTAATGACTCTATATAATAGATCCCTCTGTGTGTTATGACTCTATATAATAGATCCCTCTGTGTGTGATGGCTCTATATAATAGAACCCTCTGTGTGTGATGACTCTATATAATAGATCCCTCTGTGTGTAATGACTCTATATAAAAGATCCCTCTGTGTGTAATGACTATATAATAGATCTCTCTGTGTGTAATGACTCTATATAATAGATCCCTCTGTGTGTAATGACTCTATATAATAGATCCCTCTGTGTGTAATGACTCTATATAATAGATCCCTCTGTGTGTAATGTCTCTATATAATAGATCACTCTGTGTGTAATGGCTCTATATAATAGATCCCTCTGTGTGTAATGACTGTATATAATAGATTCCTCTGCGTGTAATGACTCTATATAATAGATCGCTCTGTGTGTAATGACTCTATATAATAGATCCCTCTGTGTGTAATGACTCTATATAATAGATCCCTCTGCGTGTAATGATTCTATATAATAGATCCCTCTGTGTGTAATGACTCTTTATAATAGATCACTCTGTGTGTAATGACTGTATATAATAGACCCCTTTGTGTGTAATGACTCTATATAATAGATCCCTCTGTGTGTAATGACTCTATATAATAGATCACTCTGTGTGTAATGGCTCTATATAATAGATCCCTCTGTGTGTAATGACTCTATATAATAGATCACTCTGTGTGTAATGACTGTATATAATAGACCCCTCTGTATGTAATGACTCTATATAATAGATCCCTCTGTGTGTAATGACTCCAGATAATAGATCCCTCTGTGTGTAATGACTCTATATAATAGATCCCTCTATGTGTAATGACTCTATATAATAGATCGCTCTGTGTGTAATGACTCTATATAATAGATCGCTCTGTGTGTAATGACTCTATATAATAGATCCCTCTGTGTGTAATATCTCTATATAATAGATCCCTCTGTGTGTAATGACTATATAATAGATCCCTCTGTGTGTAATGACTCTATATAATAGATCCCTCTGTGTGTAATGACTCTATATAATAGATCACTCTGTGTGTAATGACTCTATATAATAGATCCCTCTGTGTGTGATGACTCTATATAATAGATCCCTCTGTGTGTGATGACTCTACATAATAGATCCCTCTGCGTATAATGACTCTATATAATAGATCCCTCTGTGTGTAATGACTCTATATAATAGATCACTCTGTGTGTAATGACTCTATATAATAGATCACTTTGTGTGTAATGACTCTATATAATAGATCCCTCTGTGTGTAATGACTCTATATAATAGATCACTCTGTGTGTAATCACTCTATATAATAGATCGCTCTGTGTGCAATGACTCTATATAATAGATCCCTCTGTGTGTAATGACTCTATATAATAGATCACTCTGTGTGTAATGACTCTATATAATAGATCCCTCTGTGTGTAATGACTCTATATAATAGATCTCTCCGTGTGTAATGACTCTATATAATAGATCCCTCTGTGTGTAATGACTCTATATAATAGATCGCTCCGTGTGTAATGACTCTATATAATAGATCCCTCTGTGTGTAATGACTCTATATAATAGATCACTCTGTGTGTAATGACTCTATATAATAGATCCCTCTGTGTGTAATGACTCTATATAATAGATCGCTCTGTGTGTAATGACTCTATATAATAGATCCCTCTGTGTGTAATGACTCTATATAATAGATCGCTCTGTGTGTAATGACTCTATATAATAGATCCCTCTGTGTGTAATGACTCTATATAATAGATCACTCTGTGTGTAATGGCTCTATATAATAGATCCCTCTGTGTGTAATGACTCTATATAATAGATCGCTGTGTGTAATGACTCTATATAATAGATCGCTCTGTGTGTAATGACTCTATATAATAGATCCCTCTGTGTGTAATGACTCTATATAATAGATCCCTCTGTGTGTAATGACTCTATATAATAGATCACTATGTGTGTAATGGCTCTATATAATAGATCCCTCTGTGTGTAATGACTGTATATAATAGATTCCTCTGCGTGTAATGACTCTATATAATAGATCGCTCTGTGTGTTATGACTCTATATAATAGATCCCTCTGTGTGTAATGACTCTATATAATAGATCCCTCTGCGTGTAATGATTCTATATAATAGATCCCTCTGTGTGTAATGACTCTATATAATAGATCACTCTTTGTGTAATGACTGAATATAATAGACCCCTTTGTGTGTAATGACTCTATATAATAGATCCCTCTGTGTGTAATGACTCTATATAATAGATCCCTCTGTGTGTAATGACTCTATATAATAGATCACTCAGTGTGTAATGGCTCTATATAATAGATCCCTCTGTGTGTAATGACTCTATATAATAGATCACTCTGTGTGTAATGACTGTATATAATAGACCCCTCTGTATGTAATGACTCTATATAATAGATCCCTCTGTGTGTAATGACACTATATAATAGATCCCTCTGTGTGTAATGACTCTATATAATAGATCCCTCTGTGTGTAATGACTCTATATAATAGATCGCTGTGTGTAATGACTCTATATAATAGATCCCTCTGTGTGTAATGACTCTATATAATAGATCGCTCTGTGTGTAATGACTCTATATAATAGATCGCTCTGTGTGTAATGACTCTATATAATAGATCCCTCTGTGTGTAATGTCTCTATATAATAGATCCCTCTGTGTGTAATGACTATATAATAGATCCCTCTGTGTGTAATGACTCTATATAATAGATCCCTCTGTGTGTAATGACTCTATATAATAGATCACTCTGTGTGTAATGACTCTATATAATAGATCCCTCTGTGTGTGATGACTCTATATAATAGATCCCTCTGTGTGATGACTCTACATAATAGATCCCTCTGCGTATAATGACTCTATATAATAGATCCCTCTGTGTGTAATGACTCTATATAATAGATCACTCTGTGTGTAATGACTCTATATAATAGATCACTTCGTGTGTAATGACTCTATATAATAGATCCCTCTGTGTGTAATGACTCTATATAATAGATCACTCTGTGTGTAATCACTCTATATAATAGATCGCTCTGTGTGTAATGACTCTATATAATAGATCCCTCTGTGTGTAATGACTCTATATAATAGATCACTCTGTGTGTAATGACTCTATATAATAGATCCCTCTGTGTGTAATGACTCTATATAATAGATCTCTCCGTGTGTAATGACTCTATATAATAGATCGCTCTGTGTGTAATGACTCTATATAATAGATCGCTCTGTGTGTAATGACTCTATATAATAGATCCCTCTGTGTGTAATGACTCTATATAATAGATCGCTCTGTGTGTAATGACTCTATATAATAGATCCCTCTGTGTGTAATGACTCTATATAATAGATCGCTCTGTGTGTAATGACTCTATATAATAGATCCCTCTGTGTGTAATGACTCTATATAATAGATCGCTCTGTGTGTAATGACTCTATATAATAGATCCCTCTGTGTGTAATCACTCTATATAATAGATCACTTTGTGTGTAATGACTCTATATAATAGATCCCTCTGTGTGTAATGACTCTATATAATAGATCCCTCTGCGTGTAATGACTCTATATAATAGATCCCTCTGTGTGTAATGACTCTATATAATAGATCCCTCTGTGTGTAATGACTCTATATAATAGATCGCTCTGTGTGTAATGACTCTATATAATAGATCGCTCTGTGTGTAATGACTCTATATAATAGATCCCTCTGTGTGTAATGTCTCTATATAATAGATCCCTCTGTGTGTAATGACTATATAATAGATCCCTCTGTGTGTAATGACTCTATATAATAGATCCCTCTGTGTGTAATGACTCTATATAATAGATCACTCTGTGTGTAATGACTCTATATAATAGATCCCTCTGTGTGTGATGACTCTATATAATAGATCCCTCTGTGTGATGACTCTACATAATAGATCCCTCTGCGTATAATGACTCTATATAATAGATCCCTCTGTGTGTAATGACTCTATATAATAGATCACTCTGTGTGTAATGACTCTATATAATAGATCACTTCGTGTGTAATGACTCTATATAATAGATCCCTCTGTGTGTAATGACTCTATATAATAGATCACTCTGTGTGTAATCACTCTATATAATAGATCGCTCTGTGTGTAATGACTCTATATAATAGATCCCTCTGTGTGTAATGACTCTATATAATAGATCACTCTGTGTGTAATGACTCTATATAATAGATCCCTCTGTGTGTAATGACTCTATATAATAGATCTCTCCGTGTGTAATGACTCTATATAATAGATCGCTCTGTGTGTAATGACTCTATATAATAGATCGCTCTGTGTGTAATGACTCTATATAATAGATCCCTCTGTGTGTAATGACTCTATATAATAGATCGCTCTGTGTGTAATGACTCTATATAATAGATCCCTCTGTGTGTAATGACTCTATATAATAGATCGCTCTGTGTGTAATGACTCTATATAATAGATCCCTCTGTGTGTAATGACTCTATATAATAGATCGCTCTGTGTGTAATGACTCTATATAATAGATCCCTCTGTGTGTAATCACTCTATATAATAGATCACTTTGTGTGTAATGACTCTATATAATAGATCCCTCTGTGTGTAATGACTCTATATAATAGATCCCTCTGCGTGTAATGACTCTATATAATAGATCCCTCTGTGTGTAATGACTCTATATAATAGATCCCTCTGTGTGTTATGACTCTATATAATAGATCCCTCTGTGTGTGATGGCTCTATATAATAGAACCCTCTGTGTGTGATGACTCTATATAATAGATCCCTCTGTGTGTAATGACTCTATATAAAAGATCCCTCTGTGTGTAATGACTATATAATAGATCTCTCTGTGTGTAATGACTCTATATAATAGATCCCTCTGTGTGTAATGACTCTATATAATAGATCCCTCTGTGTGTAATGACTCTATATAATAGATCCCTCTGTGTGTAATGACTCTATATAATAGATCACTCTGTGTGTAATGGCTCTATATAATAGATCCCTCTGTGTGTAATGACTGTATATAATAGATTCCTCTGCGTGTAATGACTCTATATAATAGATCGCTCTGTGTGTAATGACTCTATATAATAGATCCCTCTGTGTGTAATGACTCTATATAATAGATCCCTCTGCGTGTAATGATTCTATATAATAGATCCCTCTGTGTGTAATGACTCTATATAATAGATCACTCTGTGTGTAATGACTGTATATAATAGACCCCTTTGTGTGTAATGACTCTACATAATAGATCCCTCTGTGTGTAATGAC
Source organism: Phyllobates terribilis (assembly GCF_046119375.1). NCBI lineage: Eukaryota > Metazoa > Chordata > Amphibia > Anura > Dendrobatidae > Phyllobates > Phyllobates terribilis. The sequence goes on from NW_027362770.1 coordinate 176,136,759, forward strand.
TCTATATAATAGATCACTCTGTGTGTAATGGCTCTATATAATAGATCCCTCTGTGTGTAATGACTCTATATAATAGATCACTCTGTGTGTAATGACTGTATATAATAGACCCCTCTGTATGTAATGACTCTATATAATAGATCCCTCTGTGTGTAATGACTCCAGATAATAGATCCCTCTGTGTGTAATGACTCTATATAATAGATCCCTCTGTGTGTAATGACTCTATATAATAGATCGCTCTGTGTGTAATGACTCTATATAATAGATCGCTCTGTGTGTAATGACTCTATATAATAGATCCCTCTGTGTGTAATATCTCTATATAATAGATCCCTCTGTGTGTAATGACTATATAATAGATCCCTCTGTGTGTAATGACTCTATATAATAGATCCCTCTGTGTGTAATGACTCTATATAATAGATCACTCTGTGTGTAATGACTCTATATAATAGATCCCTCTGTGTGTGATGACTCTATATAATAGATCCCTCTGTGTGTGATGACTCTACATAATAGATCCCTCTGCGTATAATGACTCTATATAATAGATCCCTCTGTGTGTAATGTCTCTATATAATAGATCACTCTGTGTGTAATGACTCTATATAATAGATCACTTTGTGTGTAATGACTCTATATAATAGATCCCTCTGTGTGTAATGACTCTATATAATAGATCACTCTGTGTGTAATCACTCTATATAATAGATCGCTCTGTGTGTAATGACTCTATATAATAGATCCCTCTGTGTGTAATGACTCTATATAATAGATCACTCTGTGTGTAATGACTCTATATAATAGATCCCTCTGTGTGTAATGACTCTATATAATAGATCTCTCCGTGTGTAATGACTCTATATAATAGATCCCTCTGTGTGTAATGACTCTATGTAATAGATCGCTCTGTGTGTAATGACTCTATATAATAGATCCCTCTGTGTGTAATGACTCTATATAATAGATCACTCTGTGTGTAATGACTCTATATAATAGATCCCTCTGTGTGTAATGACTCTATATAATAGATCGCTCTGTGTGTAATGACTCTATATAATAGATCCCTCTGTGTGTAATGACTCTATATAATAGATCGCTCTGTGTGTAATGACTCTATATAATAGATCCCTCTGTGTGTAATGACTCTATATAATAGATCACTTGGTGTGTAATGACTCTATAATAGATCCCTCTGTGTGTAATGACTCTATATAATAGATCCCTCTGCGTGTAATGACTCTATATAATAGATCCCTCTGTGTGTAATGACTCTATATAATAGATCACTCTGTGTGTAATGACTCTATATAATAGATCACTTTGTGTGTAATGACTCTATATAATAGATCCCTCTGTGTGTAATGACTCTATATAATAGATCACTCTGTGTGTAATCACTCTATATAATAGATCGCTCTGTGTGTAATGACTCTATATAATAGATTCCTCTGTGTGTAATGACTCTATATAATAGATCACTCTGTGTGTAATGACTCTATATAATAGATCCCTCTGTGTGTAATGACTCTATATAATAGATCTCTCCGTGTGTAATGACTCTATATAATAGATCCCTCTGTGTGTAATGACTCTATATAATAGATCGCTCTGTGTGTAATGACTCTATATAATAGATCCCTCTGTGTGTAATGACTCTATATAATAGATCACTCTGTGTGTAATGACTCTATATAATAGATCCCTCTGTGTGTAATGACTCTATATAATAGATCGCTCTGTGTGTAATGACTCTATATAATAGATCCCTCTGTGTGTAATGACTCTATATAATAGATCGCTCTGTGTGTAATGACTCTATATAATAGATCCCTCTGTGTGTAATGACTCTATATAATAGATCACTTTGTGTGTAATGACTCTATATAATAGATCCCTCTGTGTGTAATGACTCTATATAATAAATCCCTCTGCGTGTAATGACTCTATATAATAGATCCCTCTGTGAGTAATGACTCTATATAATAGATCCCTCTGTGTGTTATGACTCTATATAATAGATCCCTCTGTGTGTGATGACTCTATATAATAGAACCCTCTGTGTGTGATGACTCTATATAATAGATCCCTCTGTGTGTGATGACTCTATATAATAGATCACTCTGTGTGTAATGGCTCTATATAATAGATCGCTCTGTGTGTAATGACTCTATATAATAGATCGCTCTGTGTGTAATGACTCTATATAATAGATCACTCTGTGTGTAATGACTCTATATAATAGATCCCTCTGTGTGCAATGACTCTATATAATAGATCCCTCTGTGTGTAATGACTCTATATAATAGATCCCTCTGTGTGTAATGACTCTATATAATAGATCCCTCTGTGTGTAATGACTATATAATAGATCCCTCTGTGTGTAATGACTCTATATAATAGATCCCTCTGTGTGTAATGACTCTATATAATAGATCCCTCTGTGTGTAATGGCTCTATATAATAGATCCCTCTGTGTGTAATGACTGTATATAATAGATTCCTCTGCGTGTAATGACTCTATATAATAGATCGCTCTGTGTGTAATGACACTATATAATAGATCCCTCTGCGTGTAATGACTCTATATAATAGATCCCTCTGCGTGTAATGATTCTATATAATAGATCCCTCTGTGTGTAATGACTTGTCAGGCAAAAGGTATTTTTGCCCGAGTTTTTAAAAATGAGAGATGTTTTAAAAAAAGGAAAAAAAAACCCCACCCCCTATCTCTTTGTAAGTGAAGACATAGAACTCACTTTTGCTTTTCCCCAAACCAGGAATTTTTATGACCCGCCATAAAACCTCAGTCCAGGGCAAGCACTGGTACAAACCGGAAAATCCCTCCAAAAAATCCCATTGTTTAATTGTACAAACGTTTTATGCCAATTTTAATCCCGCACAGGTCTGACAGAAACATCGGAACCACGTTTTTTGAATGCTCACCTTTTTCCCATTACAATAGTATAACTTGCATAACTGAGGAATGACCGGGAACTGAGATAATGGATTCTGAGCTTCTGAGCGTCATAGAGGTTTCATATTTAATATCTATCTTCATGAATATTGGTGACGGTCAAGATGATGTCTCCCTCTTGGATGTGGGACCCCCCCACACCAAGATATGGAATCTGAAGGATCTGTTAGGTCTTCTGCAGCGGGGTGGGCTCGCAAAGCCGAGCCCCCCTTGTAAGGTAAATAAGGGGTGTTCCCCAGAGTTTTGGCTGCTTACTAAAAAGCAAATCGGCCATTTTCAGGTCATTCTTCTCAGGGACGTCGAACGCACGCACATCACGCGGCGTAAGAAGAATCACCTCTAATTTCCGGGGAGCCGTCCCTCCCACAGAATCTGAGACCATCACCTTGTGAAGCAGGTTTTGCTATTACTTATCCCTTTTATTTTAATAACTGTTGATGCATGCATGTAAATTGTCTCCTTTATAATATCTTGTATATATTTTGTAAACACTGCCCACCTTTTGGGAGTAAATCATTAATTATTTACCAGTTTCTTTCTTCTTGTCCTATGTCGAGCAAACACGTTCCTCACCCGCTAATTCACGTTACCTACCAGGTACCCGATCCACCTGTTAAGCGATCGGTGGTGGCAGTATGCCAGTATTTATGTGATATTGTGGTTTGAGGGTGGCTGGTCGGAGGTATATATACGTTCCTGGAAGGAACTGGTGGTATATATACGTCCTGTCACATCACGTGCCACAATAGTCGACATAAATTAGAGCAGCTGCACCCGTGCTTATCCTCTGTCAATACCGTGTTTGACCAGCAGGATAAGGGGGCGCCAGAGAGCTGCAAGGTCTGACCCAAGAGTGGGTGTTGTTTTCATGACAAATTGGTGGCAGCGGTGGGATCATAGGACATTAGTGATCTGGTTTGAGCAATCATTCCTCTCACTAAAAACTTGCACAAAAGTTTTGAAGATCGAACTCAGTGTTTATTAGATCTGAGACAATACTGTATGTGTAGCAGTTACCCCTACCCTTCTTCGCTTTTTCTTTTCTATTCTTATTTTGGTGATCATGGTCGTAGTTGGGGAGTCCTGGTATCACCAGCAGAAAAAGGACACTCTTACTGGAATATGTATAACCAAAGGCATTGACCCCCACGGCAAAAGCAAAGAACAAATGATTTCTGAACTGTTACAAGATGCTGCAGAGCCCGTCCGACAGCAGAGCCCTGATGAGGGGGCGGCCAGCCAGGGCCCGGATGGTGTTGCTGCCGGGGTCCAACCGGTGATTGCCAGCCATACCCGCAACCAGGGTAGTGTGGACCCCCACCTGCAGATGGCCTTGGAGGAGCTCGCCACAGACAATCATGATGGACGACTGGAGCTGATCCTGAAATTCCAGGAGCGGGCTGAGCGACAAGCTGACCGAGAGGCTGCTGAGCGACAAGCTGACCGAGAGGCTGCTGAGCGACAAGCTGACCGACAACACCAGCTGGAGCTAGCCCGGATTCAGAAGGAGTCGCCCTCTACGCAGACCCGTGAGTCCAACAGTGCCAGCTGCTTTAAACCTCGTCCTGAGCACTTCCCTGTGATGGAAAAGGATGGGGACTTGGACACATTTCTGCGAGGCTTTGAAAAGGCCTGCAGGCAGTATCAGCTGCCCATCGACCAATGGGCAAGATATTTGACTCCAGGGCTCCGAGGAAAAGCTTTGGAGGTGTTTGCTTCCCTCCCTCGAGAGCAGGATGGAGACTATGAGGCCGTCAAGCAGGCCCTGATAAAAAAGTACCAGCTGACTCCGGAGGTTTACCGGAAAAAATTCAGAACCCTCCAACGTGGACCACAGGACACCTACCGTGATGTGGTAGACGGGCTCAGAATCAACTTTGAGCAGTGGATCCAAGGACTGTCAGTGACCACCTTTGAGCAGCTAAAGGACCTGATGGTGAAAGACCAGTTCCTGCATCTGTGTCCGACTGAGGTACGGCAGTTCGTGATGGATCGGGAGCCACCTGATGCCAATAAAGCAGCGCAGATCGCAGACACCTACGAGGCCAACCGGAGACCAGAGGTGCGGAAGCCGGTCGTCGCCAGCTGGAAAGGGGGTAAGCCATCAACCACCATCCCTGCCCCTGCCAGCCGACCTTCCGGAGGCCTTTTTCCCGTTGCCAAGGCCCTGCCTGCATCCGATGCCCGCAGGTGTTATTCCTGCAACCAGACTGGTCATCTCAGCGCCACTTGCCCAGAGAAGCAGAGGAAGAATCCCCCATCCAAGGTCCCAGGGCCTAATGCCTCAGTTCTTTTGGTGGGAGGGCCGGTTGGAAGGGCCTGTGAAAACTTTCAGTCTGTCAGGGTGGGGAACACTCTCACTGTAGGCCTCAAGGACACTGGGGCCGAACGAACCCTCATCCGACCCGAACTGGTGTCCCCTGAAGCGCTTATTCCAGGAAAGACCCTGACTGTCACTGGGATTGGGGGTGTCCGATGCCCCTTGCCCATGGCCCGGGTTTTTATTGATTGGGGTGCGGGGAGTGGGGTGAAGGAAGTGGGAGTATCCAAAAACCTACCTGCAAATGTTTTGTTGGGAACTGATTTGGGGAGGATGTTTGCTTATTATGTCCCTGACACCCCTCCCCGATCTGATACGGTTGGTAAGGTTAATGCTAATAATGTGAATGTCAATGCTTTACATGATGATGGTGATGATGATGATGATGATGATGATGATGATGATGATGTTGTTGTATTGGAAGGTGCAGGAGAACTCAGCCATGTCACTCTGCGGGGTGATGTTGCTGAGGATCCCCTAGCAGGAGCAAATGTCAGTGCCAAGGGTAATGGGGAGAGGCACGAGGACCATGAAGCAGGTGGTGCTGTGCCAGTGACCAGTGTCACAACAGAAGGTGACCTGGCTGATGGTAGCTGCCGCATACGTAGCACTGTGCCTGAGGTAATGGAGGATGATGGAGAAGTAGTTCTCATGGCCTCTCAGGCTAATGAGACGGTGTTATTCCCCGGGGAGACGGCCTATATAGCCGCTGTTACCCGCAGTCAGAGTGCCCAGAATGCAAGTAACGCCCTGCCTTCTGGACCCTCCTCGGACAGAGGAATAACAGGATCAGGTATGGACCCAGAGCCGGTCCCAGAGGGTCCCAGTGAGGACGTGGCCTTAACCTCACTTCTGGCTTCCTCCAGCCAGGAGTTTCAGGCAGCTCTGCACTCAGATGCTAGCCTGGAGACGTTAAGGAGCCTCGCGGAGAAACCCACCTCCGAGTCGGATAAGGAGAGGGTATTCTGGGACCAAGGGAGGTTGTACCGGGAGACAGTTCCCTGTACACCCCAACAGGAGTGGCTGAGGGAAAGACAGCTGGTCGTCCCCTACCCATTCAGGGATGAGTTGTTGCGGATCGCCCATGAAATTCCACTCGCTGGACACTTGGGGGTCAGCAAAACCAAGGCCCGGCTGTCTCATCACTTTTATTGGCCCAAAATGAGGACAGATGTGGTGAACTACTGTCGATCCTGTACCACGTGTCAAAGAGTGGGAAAGTCAGGGCCGGCCCCCAAAGCCCCCCTGATCTCTTTGCCAGTGATAGAGGAGCCTTTCCAGAGGATTGCTGTGGACATTGTGGGACCACTGGCCATACCCAGCAGCTCTGGAAAACGATTCATCCTTACCGTGGTAGACTATGCTACCCGGTATCCGGAGGCAGTAGCCCTGTCCTCAATTAGGGCGGATAAGGTGGCGGACGCCCTCTTGGCCATCTTTTCGCGAGTAGGATTTCCCAGGGAGATGCTTACCGACCAGGGGACTCAGTTCATGTCACGCTTAATGGAGGCCCTATGTAAGAAAATGCAGGTGCAGCATCTGGTATCGAGTGCGTATCACCCACAGACCAATGGTTTGTGTGAGCGATTCAACGGTACCCTCAAACAGATGTTAAAAATGCTGGTTGAGACCCAGGATCGCGACTGGGAGCGTTACCTCCCACACCTGCTATTTGCTTACAGAGAGGTTCCACAGGCCTCGACGGGGTTCTCCCCCTTTGAGCTCCTGTATGGCAGGCGTGTCCGAGGACCCCTTGGGTTGATAAGGGAATTCTGGGAAGAAGAGCCGAGCTCCCCAGGAGTGTCCATCGTGGAGTATGTCATGCGCTTCCGTGACAAGATGCAGACCTTGACGCAGTTGGTGCATGACAACATGGCGCAAGCCCAGGCTGACCAGAAGCATTGGTACGACCAGAACGCTCGAGAACGGACCTACCAGGTGGGTCAGAAGGTGTGGGTGCTGGTCCCCGTACCAAAGGACAAGCTTCAGGCGGCCTGGGAAGGCCCGTACGTCATTCACCAACAGCTCAACCCGGTCACCTACGTGATCACACTTGACCACGAGCGGGGTAGGCGGAAGGCGTTTCACGTTAATATGATGAAGGCTCATCAAGAACGTGGAACCTGCGTCCTACCGGTCTGCAACCTGCCCGAGGATGGGGAGGATGACCCCCTCTTGGACATGCTCGCCCAAGCAAAGGCCAGCGGGTCCCTAGAGGATGTAGAGCTAAGCGACTTGCTATCCGCAGACCAGAGGTCTCAGATGCAAGCAGTGCTGAAACCCTTCCAAGCAGTGTTCACCAACCTGCCTGGCAGGACTGCAGTGGCGGTCCATGAAGTGGACACCGGGAATCATGCCCCACTCCGGCGGACAGCCTATCGAATCTCCGACGAGGTGCAGCATGTCATGCGCCAGGAGGTCGAGGAGATGCTGCAGTTGGGGGTGATTAAGCGGTCCAAGAGCACGTGGGCCTCACCTGTAGTCCTGGTGCCTAAGAAGGACCGGACCACCCGGTTCTGTGTGGACTACAGGGGGCTCAACGCTATCACCACCTCTGACGCACAACCAATGCCACGCATTGAGGAGCTGCTGGAGCGGTTAGCCAGCGCGAGCTATCTCTCCATTATGGATTTGAGTCGGGGATATTGGCAGATTCCCTTGAGCCCCGGGGCCCAGGAGAAGTCCGCCTTTATCACCCCCTTCGGATTGTATGAATCCACGGTCATGCCCTTCGGCATGAAAAATGCCCCTGCCACGTTCCAGCGAATGGTCAACCACCTGCTCCAGGGACTGGAGAGGTACGCAGTAGCGTACCTGGATGACATTGCCATCTTCAGTCCCACCTGGGAGGATCACCTCGAGCATCTGCAGCAGGTGATCGGGCGCATTCACCAGGCGGGCTTGACCATCAAGCCGGGAAAGTGCCAGATGGGCATGAACGAGGTCCACTACCTGGGGCACCGGGTAGGTGGGGGTACTCTGAAGCCAGAGCCTGGGAAGGTGGACGCTATCGTGTCCTGGCCCACCCCCAGGACCAAGAAGCAGGTGCAGTCCTTCTTGGGCACCGCAGGGTACTATAGACGCTTTGTGCAGGACTATAGTAGCCTTGCGAAGCCCTTGACAGACCTCACCAGGAAGAGCCTACCCCATTCCGTCAAATGGACGGATGAATGCGAGGTGGCCTTTAGGGCTTTGAAGACTGCCCTGAGCAGCTCTCCTGTACTAAAGGCGGTCGACGGCACACGGCTACTCTTAGTACAGACCGACGCCAGTGAATTTGGCCTCGGTGCTGTACTCAGCCAGGTCGACTCGGGGAACCAAGAACACCCCGTGTTGTACCTAAGCCGGAAACTGCTGCCGAGGGAAGTGGCCTATTCCACCATAGAGAAGGAGTGCCTGGCCATTGTATGGGCCCTCAACCGCTTATAGCCTTACTTGTACGGGCACCCCTTCACTGTCGTGACTGACCACAACCCCCTGAGTTGGCTGCACACCATGTCAGGTGCCAACGGAAGGTTGTTACGCTGGAGCCTCACCCTCCAGCAGTACGACTTTACTGTTCAACACCGCAAGGGCAGCGAGCATGGCAATGCCGATGGGTTGTCCCAGCGAGGGGAGCCTCCAGACATACGCTTGGAGGAGTACCAGAAGGTCCTACCTCCATAGCGCAGTCAAAAAGGGGGAGGTGTCAGGCAAAAGGTATTTTTGCCCGAGTTTTTAAAAATGAGAGATGTTTTAAAAAAAGGAAAAAAAAACCCCACCCCCTATCTGTTTGTAAGTGAAGACATAGAACTCACTTTTGCTTTTCCCCAAACCAGGAATTTTTATGACCCGCCATAAAACCTCAGTCCAGGGCAAGCGCTAGTACAAACCGGAAAATCCCTCCAAAAAATCCCATTGTTTAATTGTACAAACGTTTTATGCCAATTTTAATCACGCACAGGTCTGACAGAAACATCGGAACCACGTTTTTTGAATGCTTACCTTTTTCCCATTACAATAGTATAACTTGCATAACTGAGGAATGACCGGGAACTGAGATAATGGATTCTGAGCTTCTGAGCGTCATAGAGGTTTCATATTTAATATCTATCTTCATGAATATTGGTGACGGTCAAGATGATGTCTCCCTCTTGGATGTGGGACCCCCCCACACCAAGATATGGAATCTGAAGGATCTGTTAGGTCTTCTGCAGCGGGGTGGGCTCGCAAAGCCGAGCCCCCCTTGTAAGGTAAATAAGGGGTGTTCCCCAGAGTTTTGGCTGCTTACTAAAAAGCAAATCGGCCATTTTCAGGTCATTCTTCTCAGGGACGTCGAACGCACGCACATCACGCGGCGTAAGAAGAATCACCTCTAATTTCCGGGGAGCCGTCCCTCCCACAGAATCTGAGACCATCACCTTGTAAAGCAGGTTTTGCTATTACTTATCCCTTTTATTTTAATAACTGTTGATGCATGCATGTAAATTGTCTCCTTTATAATATCTTGTATATATTTTGTAAACACTGCCCACCTTTTGGGAGTAAATCATTAATTATTTACCAGTTTCTTTCTTCTTGTCCTATGTCGAGCAAACACGTTCCTCACCCGCTAATTCACGTTACCTACCAGGTACCCGATCCACCTGTTAAGCGATCGGTGGTGGCAGTATACCAGTATTTATGTGATATTGTGGTTTGAGGGTGGCTGGTCGGAGGTATATATACGTTCCTGGAAGGAACTGGTGGTATATATACGTCCTGTCACATCACGTGCCACAATAGTCGACATAAATTAGAGCAGCTGCACCCGTGCTTATCCTCTGTCAATACCGTGTTTGACCAGCAGGATAAGGGGGCGCCAGAGAGCTGCAAGGTCTGACCCAAGAGTGGGTGTTGTTTTCATGACATGACTCTATATAATAGATCACTCTGTGTGTAATGACTCTATATAATAGACCCCTCTGTGTGTAATGACTCTATATAGTAGATCCCTCTGTGTGTAATGACTCTATATAATAGATCCCTCTGTGTGTAATGACTCTATATAATAGATCACTCTTTGTGTAATGGCTCTATATAATAGATCCCTCTGTGTGTAATGACTCTATATAATAGATCGCTGTGTGTAATGACTCTATATAATAGATCGCTCTCTGTGTAATGACTCTATATAATAGATCCCTCTGTGTGTAATGACTCTATATAATAGATCCCTCTGTGTGTAATGACTCTATATAATAGATCACTCTGTGTGTAATGGCTCTATATAATAGATCCCTCTGTGTGTAATGACTGTATATAATAGATTCCTCTGCGTGTAATGACTCTATATAATAGATCGCTGTGTGTGTAATGACTCTATATAATAGATCCCTCTGTGTGTAATGACTCTATATAATAGATCCCTCTGCGTGTAATGATTCTATATAATAGATCCCTCTGTGTGTGATGACTCTATATAATAGATCCCTCTGTGTGTAATGACTGTATATAATAGATTCCTCTGCGTGTAATGACTCTATATAATAGATCGCTGTGTGTGTAATGACTCTATATAATAGATCCCTCTGTGTGTGATGACTCTATATAATAGATCCCTCTGTGTGTGATGACTCTACATAATAGATCCCTCTGCGTATAATGACTCTATATAATAGATCACTTTGTGTGTAATGACTCTATATAATAGATCCCTCTGTGTGTAATGACTCTATATAATAGATCACTCTGTGTGTAATCACTCTATATAATAGATCGCTCTGTGTGTAATGACTCTATATAATAGATCCCTCTGTGTGTAATGACTCTATATAATAGATCCCTCTGTGTGTAATGACTCTATATAATAGATCCCTCTGTGTGTAATGCCTCTATATAATAGATCCCTCTGTGTGTAATGACTCTATATAATAGATCGCTGTGTGTAATGACTCTATATAATAGATCCCTCTGTGTGTAATGACTCTATATAATAGATCGCTCTGTGTGTAATGACTCTATATAATAGATCGCTCTGTGTGTAATGACTCTATATAATAGATCCCTCTGTGTGTAATGACTCTATATAATAGATCCCTCTGTGTGTAATGTCTCTATATAATAGATCCCTCTGTGTGTAATGACTATATAATAGAACCCTCTGTGTGTAATGACTCTATATAATAGATCCCTCTGTGTGTAATGACTCTATATAATAGATCACTCTGTGTGTAATGACTCTATATAATAGATCCCTCTGTGTGTGATGACTCTATATAATAGATCCCTCTGTGTGTGATGACTCTACATAATAGATCCCTCTGCGTATAATGACTCTATATAATAGATCCCTCTGTGTGTAATGACTCTATATAATAGATCACTCTGTGTGTAATGACTCTATATAATAGATCACTTTGTGTGTAATGACTCTATATAATAGATCCCTCTGTGTGTAATGACTCTATATAATAGATCACTCTGTGTGTAATCACTCTATATAATAGATCGCTCTGTGTGTAATGACTCTATATAATAGATCCCTCTGTGTGTAATGACTCTATATAATAGATCACTCTGTGTGTAATGACTCTATATAATAGATCCCTCTGTGTGTAATGACTCTATATAATAGATCTCTCCGTGTGTAATGACTCTATATAATAGATCCCTCTGTGTGTAATGACTCTATATAATAGATACCTCTGTGTGTAATGACTCTATATAATAGATCCATCTGTGTGTGATTACTCTATATAATAGATCCCTCTGTGTGTGATGACTCTATATAATAGATCCCTCTGTGTGTGATGACTCTATATAATAGATCCCTCTGCGTGTAATGACTCTATATAATAGATCCCTCTGTGTGCAATGACTCTACATAATAGATCCCTCTGCGTGTAATGACTCTATATAATAGATCCCTCTGTGTGTAATGACTCTATATAATAGATCCCTCTGTGTGTGATGACTCTATATAATAGATCCCTCTGTGTGTGATGACACTATATAATAGAACCCTCTGTGTGTGATGACTCTATATAATAGATCCCTCTGTGTGTAATGACTCTGTTTAATAGATCACTCTGTGTGTAATGGCTCTATATAATAGATCGCTCTGTGTGTAATGACTCTATATAATAGATCCCTCTGTGTGTAATGACTCTATATAATAGATCGCTGTGTGTAAAGACTCTATATAATAGATCCCTCTGTGTGTAATGACTCTATATAATAGATCGCTCTGTGTGTAATGACTCTATATAATAGATCGCTCTGTGTGTAATGACTCTATATAATAGATCCCTCTGTGTGTAATGACTCTAAATAATAGATCCCTCTGTATGTAATGTCTCTATATAATAGATCCCTCTGTGTGTAATGACTATATAATAGATCCCTCTGTGTGTAATGACTCTATATAATAGATCCCTCTGTGTGTAATGACTCTATATAATAGATCACTCTGTGTGTAATGACTCTATATAATAGATCGCTCTGTGTGTAATGACTCTATATAATAGATCGCTCTGTGTGTAATGACTCTATATAATAGATCCCTCTGTGTGTAATGACTCTAAATAATAGATCCCTCTGTGTGTAATGTCTCTATATAATAGATCCCTCTGTGTGTAATGACTATATAATAGATCCCTCTGTGTGTAATGACTCTATATAATAGATCACTCTGTGTGTAATGGCTCTATATAATAGATCGCTCTGTGTGTAATGACTCTATATAATAGATCCCTCTGTGTGTAATGACTCTATATAATAGATCCCTCTGTGTGTGATGACTCTATATAATAGAACCCTCTGTGTGTGATGACTCTATATAATAGATCCCTCTGTGTGTGATGGCTCTATATAATAGATCACTCTGTGTGTAATGGCTCTATATAATAGATCGCACTGTGTGTAATGACTCTATATAATAGATCCCTCTGTGTGTAATGACTCTATATAATAGATCGCTCTGTGTGTAATGACTCTATATAATAGATCCCTCTGTGTGTAATGACTCTATATAATAGATCGCTCTGTGTGTAATGACTCTATATAATAGATCCCTCTGTGTGTAATGACTCTATATAATAGATCGCTCTGTGTGTAATGACTCTATATAATAGATCCCTCTGTGTGTAATAACTCTATATAATAGATCACTCTGTGTGTAATGACTCTATATAATAGATCCATCTGTGTGTAATGACTCTATATAATAGATCACTTTGTGTGTAATGACTCTATATAATAGATCCCTCTGCGTGTAATGACTCTATATAATAGATCCCTCTGCGTGTAATGACTCTATATAATAGATCCCTCTGTGTGTAATGACTCTATATAATAGATCCCTCTGTGTGTTATGACTCTATATAATAGATCCCTCTGTGTGTGATGACTCTATATAATAGAACCCTCTGTGTGTGATGACTCTATATAATAGATCCCTCTGTGTGTAAGGACTCTATATAATAGATCACTCTGTGTGTAATGGCTCTATATAATAGATCGCTCTGTGTGTAATGACTCTATATAATAGATCGCTGTGTGTAATGACTCTATATAATAGATCGCTCTGTGTGTAATGACTCTATATAATAGATCCCTCTGTGTGTAATGACTCTATATAATAGATCGCTGTGTGTAAAGACTCTATATAATAGATCCCTCTGTGTGTAATGACTCTATATAATAGATCGCTCTGTGTGTAATGACTCTATATAATAGATCGCTCTGTGTGTAATGACTCTATATAATAGATCCCTCTGTGTGTAATGACTCTAAATAATAGATCCCTCTGTATGTAATGTCTCTATATAATAGATCCCTCTGTGTGTAATGACTATATAATAGATCCCTCTGTGTGTAATGACTCTATATAATAGATCCCTCTGTGTGTAATGACTCTATATAATAGATCACTCTGTGTGTAATGACTCTATATAATAGATCGCTCTGTGTGTAATGACTCTATATAATAGATCGCTCTGTGTGTAATGACTCTATATAATAGATCCCTCTGTGTGTAATGACTCTAAATAATAGATCCCTCTGTGTGTAATGTCTCTATATAATAGATCCCTCTGTGTGTAATGACTATATAATAGATCCCTCTGTGTGTAATGACTCTATATAATAGATCACTCTGTGTGTAATGGCTCTATATAATAGATCGCTCTGTGTGTAATGAATCTATATAATAGATCCCTCTGTGTGTAATGACTCTATATAATAGATCCCTCTGTGTGTGATGACTCTATATAATAGAACCCTCTGTGTGTGATGACTCTATATAATAGATCCCTCTGTGTGTGATGGCTCTATATAATAGATCACTCTGTGTGTAATGGCTCTATATAATAGATCGCACTGTGTGTAATGACTCTATATAATAGATCCCTCTGTGTGTAATGACTCTATATAATAGATCGCTCTGTGTGTAATGACTCTATATAATAGATCCCTCTGTGTGTAATGACTCTATATAATAGATCGCTCTGTGTGTAATGACTCTATATAATAGATCCCTCTGTGTGTAATGACTCTATATAATAGATCGCTCTGTGTGTAATGACTCTATATAATAGATCCCTCTGTGTGTAATAACTCTATATAATAGATCACTCTGTGTGTAATGACTCTATATAATAGATCCATCTGTGTGTAATGACTCTATATAATAGATCACTTTGTGTGTAATGACTCTATATAATAGATCCCTCTGCGTGTAATGACTCTATATAATAGATCCCTCTGCGTGTAATGACTCTATATAATAGATCCCTCTGTGTGTAATGACTCTATATAATAGATCCCTCTGTGTGTTATGACTCTATATAATAGATCCCTCTGTGTGTGATGACTCTATATAATAGAACCCTCTGTGTGTGATGACTCTATATAATAGATCCCTCTGTGTGTAAGGACTCTATATAATAGATCACTCTGTGTGTAATGGCTCTATATAATAGATCGCTCTGTGTGTAATGACTCTATATAATAGATCGCTGTGTGTAATGACTCTATATAATAGATCGCTCTGTGTGTAATGACTCTATATAATAGATCCCTCTGTGTGTAATGACTCTATATAATAGATCCCTCTGTGTGAAATGACTCCATATAATAGATCACTCTGTGTGTAATGGCTCAATATAATAGATCCCTCTGTGTGTAATGACTGTATATAATAGATTCCTCTGCGTGTAATGACTCTATATAATAGATCGCTCTGTGTGTAATGACTCTATATAATAGATCCCTCTGTGTGTAATGACTCTATATAATAGATCCCTCTGCGTGTAATGATTCTATATAATAGATCCCTCTGTGTGTAATAACTCTATATAATAGATCACTTTGTGTGTAATGAGTGTATATAATAGACCCCTTTGTGTGTAATGACTCTATATAATAGATGCCTCTGTGTGTAATGACTCTATATAATAGATCCCTCTGTGTGTAATGACTCTATATAATAGATCACTCTGTGTGTAATGGCTCTATATAATAGATCCCTCTGTGTGTAATGACTCTATATAATAGATCACTCTGTGTGTAATGACTGTATATAATAGACCCCTCTGTATGTAATAACTCTATATAATAGATCCCTCTGTGTGTAATGACTCTATATAATAGATTCCTCTGTGTGTAATGACTCTATATAATAGATCCCTCTGTGTGTAATGACTCTATATAATAGATCGCTGTGTGTAATGACTCTATATAATAGATCCCTCTGTGTGTAATGACTCTATATAATAGATCGCTCTGTGTGTAATGACTCTATATAATAGATCGCTCTGTGTGTAATGACTCTATATAATAGATCCCTCTGTGTGTAATGACTATATAATAGATCCCTCTGTGTGTAAGACTCTATATAATAGATCCCTCTGTGAGTAATGACTCTATATAATAGATCACTCTGTGTGTAATGACTCTATATAATAGATCCCTCTGTGTGTGATGACTCTATATAATAGATCCCTCTGTGTGTGATGACTCTACATAATAGATCCCTCTGCGTATAATGACTCTATATAATAGAACCCTCTGTGTGTAATGACTCTATATAATAGATCACTCTGTGTGTAATGACTCTATACAATAGATCACTTTGTGTGTAATGACTCTATATAATAGATCCCTCTGTGTGTAATGACTCTATATAATAGATCACTCTGTGTGTATTCACTCTATATAATAGATCGCTCTGTGTGTAATGACTCTATATAATAGATCCCTCTGTGTGTAATGACTCTATATAATAGATCACTCTGTGTGTAATGACTCTATATAATAGATCCCTCTGTGTGTAATGACTCTATATAATAGATCTCTCCGTGTGTAATGACTCTATATAATAGATCCCTCTGTGTGTAATGACTCTATATAATAGATCGCTCTGTGTCTAATGACTCTATATAATAGATCCCTCTGTGTGTAATGACTCTATATAATAGATCGCTCTGTGTGTAATGACTCTTTATAATAGATCCCTCTGTGTGTAATGACTCTATATAATAGATCGCTCTGTGTGTAATGACTCTATACAATAGATCCCTCTGTGTGTAATGCCTCTATATAATAGATCGCTCTGTGTGTAATGACTC
Source organism: Phyllobates terribilis (assembly GCF_046119375.1). Classification (NCBI taxonomy): domain Eukaryota; kingdom Metazoa; phylum Chordata; class Amphibia; order Anura; family Dendrobatidae; genus Phyllobates; species Phyllobates terribilis. The sequence goes on from NW_027362770.1 coordinate 176,153,647, forward strand.
TATATAATAGATCCCTCTGTGTGTAATGACTCTATATAATAGATCACTTTGTGTGTAATGACTCTATGTAATAGATCCCTCTGTGTGTAATGACTCTATATAATAGATCCCTCTGTGTGTAATGACTCTATATAATAGATCACTCTGTGTGTAATGGCTCTATATAATAGATCCCTCTGTGTGTAATGACTCTATATAATAGATCACTCTGTGTGTAATGACTGTATATAATAGACCCCTCTGTATGTAATGACTCTATATAATAGATCCCTCTGTGTGTAATGACTCTATATAATAGATTCCTCTGTGTGTAATGACTCTATATAATAGATCCCTCTGTGTGTAATGACTCTATATAATAGATCGCTGTGTGTAATGACTCTATATAATAGATCCCTCTGTGTGTAATGACTCTATATAATAGATCGCTCTGTGTGTAATGACTCTATATAATAGATCGCTCTGTGTGTAATGACTCTATATAATAGATCCCTCTGTGTGTAATGACTATATAATAGATCCCTCTGTGTGTAATGACTCTATATAATAGATCCCTCTGTGAGTAATGACTCTATATAATAGATCACTCTGTGTGTGATGACTCTATATAATAGATCCCTCTGTGTGTGATGACTCTACATAATAGATCCCTCTGCGTATAATGACTCTATATAATAGATCCCTCTGTGTGTAATGACTCTATATAATAGATCACTCTGTGTGTAATGACTCTATATAATAGATCACTTTGTGTGTAATGACTCTATATAATAGATCCCTCTGTGTGTAATGACTCTATATAATAGATTACTCTGTGTGTATTCACTCTATATAATAGATCGCTCTGTGTGTAATGACTCTATATAATAGATCCCTCTGTGTGTAATGACTCTATATAATAGATCACTCTGTGTGTAATGACTCTATATAATAGATCCCTCTGTGTGTAATGACTCTATATAATAGATCTCTCCGTGTGTAATGACTCTATACAATAGATCCCTCTGTGTGTAATGCCTCTATATAATAGATCGCTCTGTGTGTAATGACTCTATATAATAGATCCCTCTGTGTGTAATGACTCTATATAATAGATCACTCTGTGTGTAATGACTCTATATAATAGATCCCTCTGTGTGTAATGACTCTATATAATAGATCGCTCTGTGTGTAATGACTCTATACAATAGATCCCTCTGTGTGTAATGCCTCTATATAATAGATCGCTCTGTGTGTAATGACTCTATATAATAGATCCCTCTGTGTGTAATGACTCTATATAATAGATCACTTTGTGTGTAATGACTCTATGTAATAGATCCCTCTGTGTGTAATGACTCTATATAATAGATCCCTCTGCGTGTAATGACTCTATATAATAGATCCCTCTGTGTGTAATGACTCTATATAATAGATACCTCTGTGTGTTATGACTCTATATAATAGATCCCTCTGTGTGTGATGACTCTATATAATAGAACCCTCTGTGTGTGATGACTCTATATAATAGATCCCTCTGTGTGTAATGACTCTATATAATAGATCCCTCTGTGTGTAATGGCTCTATATAATAGATCGCTCTGTGTGTAATGACTCTATATAATAGATCGCTCTGTGTGTAATGACTCTATATAATAGATCACTCTGTGTGTAATGACTCTATATAATAGATCCCTCTGTGTGTAATGACTCTATATAATAGATCCCTCTGTGTGTAATGACTCTATATAATAGATCCCTCTGTGTGTAATGACTCTATATAAAAGATCCCTCTGTGTGTAATGACTATATAATAGATCCCTCTGTGTGTAATGACTCTATATAATAGATCACTCTGTGTGTAATCACTCTATATAATAGATGCCTCTGTGTGTAATGACTCTATATAATAGATCCCTCTGTGTGTAATTACTTTATATAATAGATCACTCTGTGTGTAATGACTCTAAATAATAGATCCCTCTGTGTGTAATGACTCTATATAATAGATCTCTCCGTGTGTAATGACTCTATATAATAGATCCCTCTGTGTGTAATGACTCTATATAATAGATCGCTCTGTGTGTAATGACTCTATATAATAGATCCCTCTGTGTGTAATGACTCTATATAATAGATCGCTCTGTGTGTAATGACTCTATATAATAGATCCCTCTGTGTGTAATGACTCTATATAATAGATCGCTCTGTGTGTAATGACTCTATATAATAGATCCCTCTGTGTGTAATGACTCTATATAATAGATCGCTCTGTGTGTAATGACTCTATATAATAGATCCCTCTGTGTGTAATGACTCTATATAATAGATCACTTTGTGTGTAATGACTCTATGTAATAGATCCCTCTGTGTGTAATGACTCTATATAATAGATCCCTCTGCGTGTAATAACTCTATATAATAGATCCCTCTGTGTGTAATGACTCTATATAATAGATACCTCTGTGTGTTATGACTCTATATAATAGATCCCTCTGTGTGTGATGACTCTATATAATAGAACCCTCTGTGTGTGATGACTCTATATAATAGATCCCTCTGTGTGTAATGACTCTATATAATAGATCCCTCTGTGTGTAATGGCTCTATATAATAGATCGCTCTGTGTGTAATGACTCTATATAATAGATCGCTCTGTGTGTAATGACTCTATATAATAGATCACTCTGTGTGTAATGACTCTATATAATAGATCCCTCTGTGTGTAATGACTCTATATAATAGATCCCTCTGTGTGTAATGACTCTATATAATAGATCCCTCTGTGTGTAATGACTCTATATAAAAGATCCCTCTGTGTGTAATGACTATATAATAGATCCCTCTGTGTGTAATGACTCTATATAATAGATCCCTCTGTGTGTAATGACTCTATATATTAGATCCCTCTGTGTGTAATGACTCTATATAATAGATCACTCTGTGTGTAATGGCTCTATATAATAGATCCCTCTGTGTGTAATGACTGTATATAATAGATTCCTCTGCGTGTAATGACTCTATATAATAGATCGCTCTGTGTGTAATGACTCTATATAATAGATCCCTCTGTGTGTAATGACTCTATATAATAGATCCCTCTGCGTGTAATGATTCTATATAATAGATCCCTCTGTGTGTAATGACTCTATATAATAGATCACTCTGTGTGTAATGACTGTATATAATAGACCCCTTTGTGTGTAATGACTCTATATAATAGATCCCTCTGTGTGTAATGACTCTATATAATAGATCCCTCTGTGTGTAATGACTCTATATAATAGATCACTCTGTGTGTAATGGCTCTATATAATAGATCCCTCTGTGTGTAATGACTCTATATAAATAGATCACTCTGTGTGTAATGACTGTATATAATAGACCCATCTGTATGAAATGACTCTATATAATAGATCCCTCTGTGTGTAATGACTCCAGATAATAGATCCCTCTGTGTGTAATGACTCTATATAATAGATCCCTCTGTGTGTAATGACTCTATATAATAGATCGCTGTGTGTAATGACTCTATAAAATAGATCCCTCTGTGTGTAATGACTCTATATAATAGATCGCTCTGTGTGTAATGGCTCTATATAATAGATCGCTCTGTGTGTAATGACTCTATATAATAGATCCCTCTGTGTGTAATGTCTCTATATAATAGATCCCTCTGTGTGTAATGACTCTATATAATAGATCCCTCTGTGTGTAATGTCTCTATATAATAGATCCCTCTGTGTGTAATGACTATATAATAGATCCCTCTGTGTGTAATGACTCTATATAATAGATCTCTCTGTGTGTAATGACTCTATATAATAGATCACTCTGTGTGTAATGACTCTATATAATAGATCACTTTGTGTGTAATGACTCTATATAATAGATCCCTCTGTGTGTAATGACTATATAATAGATCACTCTGTGTGTAATCACTCTATATAATAGATCGCTCTGTGTGTAATGACTCTATATAATAGATCCCTCTGTGTGTGATGACTCTATATAGTAGATCCCTCTGTGTGTGATGACTCTACATAATAGATCCCTCTGCGTATAATGACTCTATATAATAGATCCCTCTGTGTGTAATGACTCTATATAATAGATCACTCTGTGTGTAATGACTCTATATAATAGATCACTTTGTGTGTAATGACTCTATATAATAGATCCCTCTGTGTGTAATGACTCTATATAATAGATCACTCTGTGTGTAATCACTCTATATAATATATCGCTCTGTGTGTAATGACTCTATATAATAGATCCCTCTGTGTGTAATTACTTTATATAATAGATCACTCTGTGTGTAATGACTCTATATAATAGATCCCTCTGTGTGTAATGACTCTATATAATAGATCTCTCCGTGTGTAATGACTCTATATAATAGATCCCTCTGTGTGTAATGACTCTATATAATAGATCGCTCTGTGTGTAATGACTCTATATAATAGATCCCTCTGTGTGTAATGACTCTATATAATAGATCGCTCTGTGTGTAATGACTCTATATAATAGATCCCTCTGTGTGTAATGACTCTATATAATAGATCGCTCTGTGTGTAATGACTCTATATAATAGATCCCTCTGTGTGTAATGACTCTATATAATAGATACCTCTGTGTGTTATGACTCTATATAATAGATCCCTCTGTGTGTGATGACTCTATATAATAGAACCCTCTGTGTGTGATGACTCTATATAATAGATCCCTCTGTGTGTAATGACTCTATATAATAGATCCCTCTGTGTGTAATGGCTCTATATAATAGATCGCTCTGTGTGTAATGACTCTATATAATAGATCGCTCTGTGTGTAATGACTCTATATAATAGATCACTCTGTGTGTAATGACTCTATATAATAGATCCCTCTGTGTGTAATGACTCTATATAATAGATCCCTCTGTGTGTAATGACTCTGTATAATAGATCCCTCTGTGTGTAATGACTCTATATAAAAGATCCCTCTGTGTGTAATGACTATATAATAGATCCCTCTGTGTGTAATGACTCTATATAATAGATCCCTCTGTGTGTAATGACTCTATATATTAGATCCCTCTGTGTGTAATGACTCTATATAATAGATCACTCTGTGTGTAATGGCTCTATATAATAGATCCCTCTGTGTGTAATGACTGTATATAATAGATTCCTCTGCGTGTAATGACTCTATATAATAGATCGCTCTGTGTGTAATGACTCTATATAATAGATCCCTCTGTGTGTAATGACTCTATATAATAGATCCCTCTGCGTGTAATGATTCTATATAATAGATCCCTCTGTGTGTAATGACTCTATATAATAGATCACTCTGTGTGTAATGACTGTATATAATAGACCCCTTTGTGTGTAATGACTCTATATAATAGATCCCTCTGTGTGTAATGACTCTATATAATAGATCCCTCTGTGTGTAATGACTCTATATAATAGATCACTCTGTGTGTAATGGCTCTATATAATAGATCCCTCTGTGTGTAATGACTCTATATAAATAGATCACTCTGTGTGTAATGACTGTATATAATAGACCCATCTGTATGAAATGACTCTATATAATAGATCCCTCTGTGTGTAATGACTCCAGATAATAGATCCCTCTGTGTGTAATGACTCTATATAATAGATCCCTCTGTGTGTAATGACTCTATATAATAGATCGCTGTGTGTAATGACTCTATAAAATAGATCCCTCTGTGTGTAATGACTCTATATAATAGATCGCTCTGTGTGTAATGACTCTATATAATAGATCGCTCTGTGTGTAATGACTCTATATAATAGATCCCTCTGTGTGTAATGTCTCTATATAATAGATCCCTCTTTGTGTAATGACTCTATATAATAGATCCCTCTGTGTGTAATGTCTCTATATAATAGATCCCTCTGTGTGTAATGACTATATAATAGATCCCTCTGTGTGTAATGACTCTATATAATAGATCTCTCTGTGTGTAATGACTCTATATAATAGATCACTCTGTGTGTAATGACTCTATATAATAGATCACTTTGTGTGTAATGACTCTATATAATAGATCCCTCTGTGTGTAATGACTCTATATAATAGATCACTCTGTGTGTAATCACTCTATATAATAGATCGCTCTGTGTGTAATGACTCTATATAATAGATCCCTCTGTGTGTGATGACTCTATATAGTAGATCCCTCTGTGTGTGATGACTCTACATAATAGATCCCTCTGCGTATAATGACTCTATATAATAGATCCCTCTGTGTGTAATGACTCTATATAATACATCACTCTGTGTGTAATGACTCTATATAATAGATCACTTTGTGTGTAATGACTCTATATAATAGATCCCTCTGTGTGTAATGACTCTATATAATAGATCACTCTGTGTGTAATCACTCTATATAATAGATCGCTCTGTGTGTAATGACTCTATATAATAGATCCCTCTGTGTGTAATTACTTTATATAATAGATCACTCTGTGTGTAATGACTCTATATAATAGATCCCTCTGTGTGTAATGACTCTATATAATAGATCTCTCCGTGTGTAATGACTCTATATAATAGATCCCTCTGTGTGTAATGACTCTATATAATAGATCGCTCTGTGTGTAATGACTCTATATAATAGATCGCTCTGTGTGTAATGACTCTATATAATAGATCCCTCTGTGTGTAATGACTCTATATAATAGATCGCTCTGTGTGTAATGACTCTATATAATAGATCCCTCTGTGTGTAATGACTCTATATAATAGATCGCTCTGTGTGTAATGACTCTATATAATAGATCCCTCTGTGTGTAATGACTCTATATAATAGATCACTTTGTGTGTAATGACTCTATATAATAGATCCCTCTGTGTGTAATGACTCTATATAATAGATCCCTCTGCGTGTAATGACTCTATATAATAGATCCCTCTGTGTGTAATGACTCTATATAATAGATCCCTCTGTGTGTTATGACTCTATATAATAGATCCCTCTGTGTGTGATGACTCTTTATAATAGATCGCTCTGTGTGTAATGACTCTATATAATAGATCACTCTGTGTGTAATGGCTCTATATAATAGATCGCTCTGTGTGTAATGACTCTATATAATAGATCCCTCTGCGTGTAATGACTCTATATAATAGATCCCTCTGTGTGTGATGACTCTTTATAATAGATCGCTCTGTGTGTAATGACTCTATATAATAGATCACTCTGTGTGTAATGACTCTATATAATAGATCACTCTGTGTGTAATGGCTCTATATAATAGATCGCTCTGTGTGTAATGACTCTATATAATAGATCGCTCTGTGTGTAATGACTCTATATAATAGATCACTCTGTGTGTAATGACTCTATATAATAGATCCCTCTGTGTGTAATGACTCTATATAATAGATCCCTCTGTGTGTAATGACTCTATATAATAGATCCCTCTGTGTGTAATGACTCTATATAATAGATCCCTCTGTGTGTAATGACTATATAATAGATCCCTCTGTGTGTAATGACTCTATATAATAGATCCCTCTGTGTGTAATGACTCTATATAATAGATCCCTCTGTGTGTAATGGCTCTATATAATAGATCCCTCTGTGTGTAATGACTGTATATAATAGATTCCTCTGCGTGTAATGACTCTATATGTCAGGCAAAAGGTATTTTTGCCCGAGTTTTTAAAAATGAGAGATGTTTTAAAAAAGGAAAAAAAAAACCCCACCCCCTATCTGTTTGTAAGTGAAGACATAGAACTCACTTTTGCTTTTCCCCAAACCAGGAATTTTTATGACCCGCCATAAAACCTCAGTCCAGGGCAAGCGCTAGTACAAACCGGAAAATCCCTCCAAAAAATCCCATTGTTTAATTGTACAAACGTTTTATGCCAATTTTAATCCCGCACATGTCTGACAGAAACATCGGAACCACGTTTTTTGAATGCTTACCTTTTTCCCATTACAATAGTATAACTTGCATAACTGAGGAATGACCGGGAACTGAGATAATGGATTCTGAGCTTCTGAGCGTCATAGAGGTTTCATATTTAATATCTATCTTCATGAATATTGGTGACGGTCAAGATGATGTCTCCCTCTTGGATGTGGGACCCCCCCACACCAAGATATGGAATCTGAAGGATCTGTTAGGTCTTCTGCAGCTGGGTGGGCTCGCAAAGCCGAGCCCCCCTTGTAAGGTAAATAAGGGGTGTTCCCCAGAGTTTTGGCTGCTTACTAAAAAGCAAATCGGCCATTTTCAGGTCATTCTTCTCAGGGACGTCGAACGCACGCACTTCACACGGCGTAAGAAGAATCACCTCTAATTTCCGGGGAGCCGTCCCTCCCACAGAATCTGAGACCATCACCTTGTGAAGCAGGTTTTGCTATTACTTATCCCTTTTATTTTAATAACTGTTGATGCATACATGTAAATTGTCTCCTTTATAATATCTTGTATATATTTTGTAAACACTGCCCACCTTTTGGGAGTAAATCATTAATTATTTACCAGTTTCTTTCTTCTTGTCCTATGTCGAGCAAACACGTTCCTCACCCGCTAATTCACGTTACCTACCAGGTACCCGATCCACCTGTTAAGCGATCGGTGGTGGCAGTATACCAGTATTTATGTGATATTGTGGTTTGAGGGTGGCTGGTCGGAGGTATATATACGTTCCTGGAAGGAACTGGTGGTATATATACGTCCTGTCACATCACGTGCCGCAATAGTCGACATAAATGAGAGCAGCTGCACCCGTGCTTATCCTCTGTCAATACCGTGTTTGACCAGCAGGATAAGGGGGCGCCAGAGAGCTGCAAGGTCTGACCCAAGAGTGGGTGTTGTTTTCATGACAAATTGGTGGCAAGCGGTGGGATCATAGGACATTAGTGATCTGGTTTGAGCAATCATTCCTCTCACTAAAAACTTGCACAAAAGTTTTGAAGATCGAACTCAGTGTTTATTAGATCTGAGACAATACTGTATGTGTAGCAGTTACCCCTACCCTTCTTCGCTTTTTCTTTTCTATTTTTATTTTGGTGATCATGGTCGTAGTTGGGGAGTCCTGGTATCACCAGCAGAAAAAGGACACTCTTACTGGAATATGTATAACCAAAGGCATTGACCCCCACGGCAAAAGCAAAGAACAAATGATTTCTGAACTGTTACAAGATGCTGCAGAGCCCGTCCGACAGCAGAGCCCTGATGAGGGGGCGGCCAGCCAGGGCCCGGATGGTGTTGCTGCCGGGGTCCAACCGGTGATTGCCAGCCATACCCGCAACCAGGGTAGTGTGGACCCCCACCTGCAGATGGCCTTGGAGGAGCTCGCCACAGACAATCATGATGGACGACTGGAGCTGATCCTGAAATTCCAGGAGCGGGCTGAGCGACAAGCTGACCGAGAGGCTGCTGAGCGACAAGCTGACCGACAACACCAGCTGGAGCTAGCCCGGATTCAGAAGGAGTCGCCCTCTACGCAGACCCGTGAGTCCAACAGTGCCAGCTGCTTTAAACCTCGTCCTGAGCACTTCCCTGTGATGGAAAAGGATGGGGACTTGGACACATTTCTGCGAGGCTTTGAAAAGGCCTGCAGGCAGTATCAGCTGCCCATGGACCAATGGGCAAGATATTTGACTCCAGGGCTCCGAGGAAAAGCTTTGGAGGTGTTTGCTTCCCTCCCTCGAGAGCAGGATGGAGACTATGAGGCCGTCAAGCAGGCCCTGATAAAAAAGTACCAGCTGACTCCGGAGGTTTACCGGAAAAAATTCAGAACCCTCCAGCGTGGACCACAGGACACCTACCGTGATGTGGTAGACGGGCTCAGAATCAACTTTGAGCAGTGGATCCAAGGACTGTCAGCGACCACCTTTGAGCAGCTAAAGGACCTGATGGTGAAAGACCAGTTCCTGCATCTGTGTCCGACTGAGGTACGGCAGTTCCTGATGGATCGGGAGCCACCTGATGCCAATAAAGCAGCGCAGATCGCAGACACCTACGAGGCCAACCGGAGACCAGAGGTGCGGAAGCCGGTCGTCGCCAGCTGGAAAGGGGGTAAGCCATCAACCACCATCCCTGCCCCTGCCAGCCGACCTTCCGGAGGCCTTTTTCCCGTTGCCAAGGCCCTGCCTGCATCCGATGCCCGCAGGTGTTATTCCTGCAACCAGACTGGTCATCTCAGCGCCACTTGCCCAGAGAAGCAGAGGAAGAACCCCCCATCCAAGGCCCCAGGGCCTAATGCTTCAGTTCTTTTGGTGGGTGGGCCGGTTGGGAGGGCCTGTGAAAACTTTCAGTCTGTCAGGGTGGGGGACACTCTCACTGTAGGCCTCAAGGACACTGGGGCCGAACGAACCCTCATCCGACCTGAACTGGTGTCCCCTGAAGCGCTTATTCCAGGAAAGACCCTGACTGTCACTGGGATTGGGGGCGTCCGATGCCCCTTGCCCATGGCCCGGGTTTTTATTGATTGGGGTGCGGGGAGTGGGGTGAAGGAAGTGGGAGTATCCAAAAACCTACCTGCAAATGTTTTGTTGGGAACTGATTTGGGGAGGATGTTTGCTTATTATGTCCCTGACACCCCTCCCCGATCTGATACGGTTGGTAAGGTTAATGCTAATAATGTGAATGTCAATGCTTTACATGATGATGGTGATGATGATGATGATGATGATGTTGTTGTATTGGAAGGTGCAGGAGAACTCAGCCATGTCACTCTGCGGGGTGATGTTGCTGAGGATCCCCTAGCAGGAGCAAATGTCAGTGCCAAGGGTAATGGGGAGAGGCACGAGGACCATGAAGCAGGTGGTGCTGTGCCAGTGACCAGTGTCACAACAGATGGAGACCTGGCTGATGGTAGCTGCCGCATACGTAGCACTGTGCCTGAGGTAATGGAGGATGATGGAGAAGTAGTTCTCATGGCCTCTCAGGCTAATGAGACGGTGTTATTCCCCGGGGAGACGGCCTATATAGCCGCTGTTACCCGCAGTCAGAGTGCCCAGAATGCAAGTAACGCCCTGCCTTCTGGACCCCCCTCGAACAGAGGAATAACTGAATCAGGTATGGACCCAGAGCCGGTCCCAGAGGGTCCCAGTGAGGACGTGGCCTTAACCTCACTTCTGGCTTCCTCCAGCCAGGAGTTTCAGGCAGCTCTGCACTCAGATGATAGTCTGGAGACGTTAAGGAGCCTCGCGGAGAAACCCACCTCCGAGTCGGATAAGGAGAGGGTATTCTGGGACCAAGGGAGGTTGTACCGGGAGACAGTTCCCTGTACACCCCAACAGGAGTGGCTGAGGGAAAGACAGCTGGTCGTCCCCTACCAATTCAGGGACGAGTTGTTGCGGATCGCCCATGAAATTCCACTCGCTGGACACTTGGGGGTTAGCAAAACCAAGGCCCGGCTGTCTCATCACTTTTATTGGCCCAAAATGAGGACAGATGTGGTGAACTACTGTCGCTCCTGTACCACGTGTCAAAGAGTGGGAAAGTCAGGGCCGGCCCCCAAAGCCCCCCTGATCTCTTTGCCAGTGATAGAGGAGCCTTTCCAGAGGATTGCTGTGGACATTGTGGGACCACTGGCCATACCCAGCAGCTCTGGAAAACGATTCATCCTTACCGTGGTAGACTATGCTACCCGGTATCCGGAGGCAGTAGCCCTGTCCTCAATTAGGGCGGATAAGGTGGCGGACGCCCTCTTGGCCATCTTTTCGCGAGTAGGATTTCCCAGGGAGATGCTTACCGACCAGGGGACTCAGTTCATGTCACGCTTAATGGAGGCCCTATGTAAGAAAATGCAGGTGCAGCATCTGGTATCGAGTGCGTATCACCCACAGACCAATGGTTTGTGTGAGCGATTCAACGGTACCCTCAAACAGATGTTAAAAATGCTGGTTGAGACCCAGGGTCGCGACTGGGAGCGTTACCTCCCACACCTGCTATTTGCTTACAGAGAGGTTCCACAGGCCTCGACGGGGTTCTCCCCCTTTGAGCTCCTGTATGGCAGGCGTGTCCGAGGACCCCTTGGGTTGATAAGGGAATTCTGGGAAGAAGAGCCGAGCTCCCCAGGAGTGTCCATCGTGGAGTATGTCATGCGCTTCCGTGACAAGATGCAGACCTTGACGCAGTTGGTGCATGACAACATGGCGCAAGCCCAGGCTGACCAGAAGCATTGGTACGACCAGAACGCCCGAGAGCGGACCTACCAGGTGGGTCAGAAGGTGTGGGTGCTGGTCCCCGTACCAAAGGACAAGCTTCAGGCGGCCTGGGAAGGCCCGTACGTCATTCACCAACAGCTCAACCCGGTCACCTACGTGATCACCCTTGACCACGAGCGGGGTAGGCGGAAGGCGTTTCACGTTAATATGATGAAGGCTCATCAAGAACGTGGAACCTGCGTCCTACCGGTCTGCAACCTGCCCGAGGATGGGGAGGATGACCCCCTCTTGGACATGCTCGCCCAAGCAAAGGCCAGCGGGTCCCTAGAGGATGTAGAGCTAAGCGACTTGCTATCCGCAGACCAGAGGTCTCAGATGCAAGCAGTGCTGAAACCCTTCCAAGCAGTGTTCACCAACCTGCCTGGCAGGACTGAAGTGGCGGTCCATGAAGTGGACACCGGGAATTATGCCCCACTCCGGCGGACAGCCTATCGAATCTCCGACGAGGTGCAGCATGTCATGCGCCAGGAGGTCGAGGAGATGCTGCAGTTGGGAGTGATTAAGCGGTCCAAGAGCGCGTGGGCCTCACCTGTAGTCCTGGTGCCTAAGAAGGACCGGACCACCCGGTTCTGTGTGGACTACAGGGGGCTCAACGCTATCACCGCCTCTGACGCACAACCAATGCCACGCATTGAGGAGCTGCTGGAGCGGTTAGCCAGCGCGAGCTATCTCTCCATTATGGATTTGAGTCGGGGATATTGGCAGATTCCCTTGAGCCCCGGGGCTCAGGAGAAGTCCGCCTTTATCACCCCCTTCGGATTGTATGAATCCACGGTCATGCCCTTCGGCATGAAAAATGCCCCTGCCACGTTCCAGCGAATGGTCAACCACCTGCTCCAGGGGCTGGAGAGGTACGCAGTAGCGTACCTGGATGACATTGCCATCTTCAGTCCCACCTGGGAGGATCACCTCGAGCATCTGCAGCAGGTGCTCGGGCGCATTCACCAGGCGGGCTTGACCATCAAGCCGGGAAAGTGCCAGATGGGCATGAACGAGGTCCACTACCTGGGGCACCGGGTAGGTGGGGGTACTCTGAAGCCAGAGCCTGGGAAGGTGGACGCTATCGTGTCCTGGCCCACCCCCAGGACCAAGAAGCAGGTGCAGTCCTTCTTGGGCACCGCAGGGTACTATAGACGCTTTGTGCAGGACTATAGTAGCCTTGCGAAGCCCTTGACAGACCTCACCAGGAAGAGCCTACCCCATTCCGTCAAATGGACGGATGAATGCGAGGTGGCCTTTAGGGCTTTGAAGACTGCCCTGAGCAGCTCTCCTGTACTAAAGGCGGTCGACGGCACACGGCCACTCTTAGTACAGACCGACGCCAGTGAATTTGGCCTCGGTGCTGTACTCAGCCAGGTCGACTCGGGGAACCAAGAACACCCCGTGTTGTACCTAAGCCGGAAACTGCTGCCGAGGGAAGTGGCCTATTCCACCATAGAGAAGGAGTGCCTGGCCATTGTATGGGCCCTCAACCGCTTACAGCCTTACTTGTACGGGCGCCCCTTCACTGTCGTGACTGACCACAACCCCCTGAGTTGGCTGCACACCATGTCAGGTGCCAACGGAAGGTTGTTACGCTGGAGCCTCACCCTCCAGCAGTACGACTTTACTGTTCAACACTGCAAGGGCAGCGAGCATGGCAATGCCGATGGGTTGTCCCGGCGAGGGGAGCCTCCAGACATACGCTTGGAGGAGTACCAGAAGGTCCTACCTCCATAGCGCAGTCAAAAAGGGGGAGGTGTCAGGCAAAAGGTATTTTTGCCCGAGTTTTTAAAAATGAGAGATGTTTTAAAAAAGGAAAAAAAAAACCCCACCCCCTATCTGTTTGTAAGTGAAGACATAGAACTCACTTTTGCTTTTCCCCAAACCAGGAATTTTTATGACCCGCCATAAAACCTCAGTCCAGGGCAAGCGCTAGTACAAACCGGAAAATCCCTCCAAAAAATCCCATTGTTTAATTGTACAAACGTTTTATGCCAATTTTAATCACGCACAGGTCTGACAGAAACATCGGAACCACGTTTTTTGAATGCTTACCTTTTTCCCATTACAATAGTATAACTTGCATAACTGAGGAATGACCGGGAACTGAGATAATGGATTCTGAGCTTCTGAGCGTCATAGAGGTTTCATATTTAATATCTATCTTCATGAATATTGGTGACGGTCAAGATGATGTCTCCCTCTTGGATGTGGGACCCCCCCACACCAAGATATGGAATCTGAAGGATCTGTTAGGTCTTCTGCAGCTGGGTGGGCTCGCAAAGCCGAGCCCCCCTTGTAAGGTAAATAAGGGGTGTTCCCCAGAGTTTTGGCTGCTTACTAAAAAGCAAATCGGCCATTTTCAGGTCATTCTTCTCAGGGACGTCGAACGCACGCACTTCACACGGCGTAAGAAGAATCACCTCTAATTTCCGGGGAGCCGTCCCTCCCACAGAATCTGAGACCATCACCTTGTGAAGCAGGTTTTGCTATTACTTATCCCTTTTATTTTAATAACTGTTTATGCATACATGTAAATTGTCTCCTTTATAATATCTTGTATATATTTTGTAAACACTGCCCACCTTTTGGGAGTAAATCATTAATTATTTACCAGTTTCTTTCTTCTTGTCCTATGTCGAGCAAACACGTTCCTTACCCGCTAATTCACGTTACCTACCAGGTACCCGATCCACCTGTTAAGCGATCGGTGGTGGCAGTATACCAGTATTTATGTGATATTGTGGTTTGAGGGTGGCTGGTCGGAGGTATATATACGTTCCTGGAAGGAACTGGTGGTATATATACGTCCTGTCACATCACGTGCCGCAATAGTCGACATAAATGAGAGCAGCTGCACCCGTGCTTATC
Organism: Phyllobates terribilis; assembly: GCF_046119375.1. Taxonomy (NCBI): domain Eukaryota; kingdom Metazoa; phylum Chordata; class Amphibia; order Anura; family Dendrobatidae; genus Phyllobates; species Phyllobates terribilis. The sequence goes on from NW_027362770.1 coordinate 176,168,687, forward strand.
CTCTGTCAATACCGTGTTTGACCAGCAGGATAAGGGGGCGCCAGAGAGCTGCAAGGTCTGACCCAAGAGTGGGTGTTGTTTTCATGACACTATATAATAGATCGCTCTGTGTGTAATGACACTATATAATAGATCCCTCTGCGTGTAATGACTCTATATAATAGATCCCTCTGCGTGTAATGATTCTATATAATAGATCCCTCTGTGTGTAATGACTCTATGTAATAGATCACTCTGTGTGTAATGACTGTATATAATAGACCCCTCTGTGTGTAATGACTCTATATAATAGATCCCTCTGTGTGTAATGACTCTATATAATAGATCCCTCTGTGTGTAATGACTCTATATAATAGATCGCTCTGTGTGTAATGACTCTATATAATAGATCCCTCTGTGTGTAATGACTCTATATAATAGATCCCTCTGTGTGTAATGACTCTATATAATAGATCACTCTGTGTGTAATGGCTCTATATAATAGATCCCTCTGTGTGTAATGACTGTATATAATAGATTACTCTGCGTGTAATGACTCTATATAATAGATCGCTCTGTGTGTAATGACTCTATATAATAGATCCCTCTGTGTGTAATGACTCTATATAATAGATCCCTCTGCGTGTAATGATTCTATATAATAGATCCCTCTGTGTGTAATGACTCTATATAATAGATCACTCTGTGTGTAATGACTGTATATAATAGACCCCTAAGTGTGTAATGACTCTATATAATAGACCCCTCTGTGTGTAATGACTCTATATAATAGATCCCTCTGTGTGTAATGACTCTATATAATAGATCACTCTGTGTGTAATAGCTCTATATAATAGATTCCTCTGTGTGTAATGACTCTATATAATAGATCACTCTGTGTGTAATGACTGTATATAATAGACCCCTCTGTATGTAATGACTCTATATAATAGATCCCTCTGTGTGTAATGACTCTATATAATAGATTCCTCTGTGTGTAATGCCTCTATATAATAGATCCCTCTGTGTGTAATGACTCTATATAATAGATCGCTGTGTGTAATGACTCTATATAATAGATCCCTCTGTGTGTAATGACTCTATATAATAGATCGCTCTGTGTGTAATGACTCTATATAATAGATCCCTCTGTGTGTAATGACTCTATATAATAGATCCCTCTGTGTGTAATGTCTCTATATAATAGATCCCTCTGTGTGTAATGACTATATAATAGAACCCTCTGTGTGTAATGACTCTATATAATAGATCCCTCTGTGTGTAATGACTCTATATAATAGATCACTCTGTGTGTAATGACTCTATATAATAGATCCCTCTGTGTGTGATGACTCTATATAATAGATCCCTCTGTGTGTGATGACTCTACATAATAGATCCCTCTGCGTATAATGACTCTATATAATAGATCCCTCTGTGTGTAATGATTCTATATAATAGATCACTCTGTGTGTAATGACTCTATATAATAGATCACTTTGTGTGTAATGACTCTATATAATAGATCCCTCTGTGTGTAATGACTCTATATAATAGATCACTCTGTGTGTAATCACTCTATATAATAGATCGCTCTGTGTGTAATGACTCTATATAATAGATCCCTCTGTGTGTAATGACTCTATATAATAGATCACTCTGTGTGTAATGACTCTATATAATAGATCCCTCTGTGTGTAATGACTCTATATAATAGATCTCTCCGTGTGTAATGACTCTATATAATAGATCCCTCTGTGTGTAATGACTCCATATAATAGATCCCTCTGTGTGTAATGACTCTATATAATAGATCCCTCTGTGTGTGATGACTCTATATAATAGATCCCTCTGTGTGTGATGACTCTATATAATAGATCACTCTGTGTGTAATGACTCTATATATAGATCCCTCTGTGTGTGATGACTCTATATAATAGATCCCTCTGCGTGTAATGATTCTATATAATAGATCCCTCTGTGTGTAATGACTCTATATAATAGATCCCTCTGTGTGTAATGACTGTATATAATAGATTACTCTGCGTGTAATGACTCTATATAATAGATCGCTCTGTGTGTAATGACTCTATATAATAGATCCCTCTGTGTGTAATGACTCTATATAATAGATCCCTCTGCGTGTAATGATTCTATATAATAGATCCCTCTGTGTGTAATGACTCTATATAATAGATCGCTCTGTGTGTAATGACTCTATATAATAGATCGCTCTGTGTGTAATGACTCTATATAATAGATCCCTCTGTGTGTAATGTCTCTATATAATAGATCCCTCTGTGTGTAATGACTATATAATAGATCCCTCTGTGTGTAATGACTCTATATAATAGATCCCTCTGTGTGTAATGACTCTATATAATAGATCACTCTGTGTGTAATGACTCTATATAATAGATCACTTTGTGTGTAATGACTCTATATAATAGATCCCTCTGTGTGTAATGACTCTATATAATAGATCACTCTGTGTGTAATCACTCTATATAATTGATCGCTCTGTGTGTAATGACTCTATATAATAGATCCCTCTGTGTGTGATGACTCTATATAATAGATCCCTCTGTGTGTGATGACTCTACATAATAGATCCCTCTGCGTATAATGACTCTATATAATAGATCCCTCTGTGTGTAATGACTCTATATAATAGATCACTCTGTGTGTAATGACTCTATATAATAGATCACTTTGTGTGTAATGACTCTATATAATAGATCCCTCTGTGTGTAATGACTCTATATAATAGATCACTCTGTGTGTAATCACTCTATATAATAGATCGCTCTGTGTGTAATGACTCTATATAATAGATCCCTCTGTGTGTAATTACTTTATATAAAAGATCACTCTGTGTGTAATGACTCTATATAATAGATCCCACTGTGTGTAATGACTCTATATAATAGATCTCTCCGTGTGTAATGACTCTATATAATAGATCCCTCTGTGTGTAATGACTCTATATAATAGATCGCTCTGTGTGTAATGACTCTATATAATAGATCCCTCTGTGTGTAATGACTCTATATAATAGATCGCTCTGTGTGTAATGACTCTATATAATAGATCCCTCTGTGTATAATGACTCTATATAATAGATCGCTCTGTGTGTAATGACTCTATATAATAGATCCCTCTGTGTGTAATGACTCTATATAATAGATCGCTCTGTGTGTAATGACTCTATATAATAGATCCCTCTGTGTGTAATGACTCTATATAATAGATCACTTTGTGTGTAATGACTCTATATAATAGATCCCTCTGTGTGTAATGACTCTATATAATAGATCCCTCTGCGTGTAATGACTCTATATAATAGATCCCTCTGTGTGTAATGACTCTTTATAATAGATCCCTCTGTGTGTTATGACTCTATATAATAGATCCCTCTGTGTGTGATGACTCTTTATAATAGAACCCTCTGTGTGTAATGACTCTATATAATAGATCCCTCTGTGTGTAATGACTCTATATAATAGATCACTCTGTGTGTATTGGCTCTATATAATAGATCGCTCTGTGTGTAATGACTCTATATAATAGATCGCTCTGTGTGTAATGACTCTATATAATAGATCACTCTGTGTGTAATGACTCTATATAATAGATCCCTCTGTGTGTAATGACTCTATATAATAGATCCCTCTGTGTGTAATGACTCTATATAATAGATCCCTCTGTGTGTAATGACTCTATATAATAGATCCCTCTGTGTGTAATGACTATATAATAGATCCCTCTGTGTGTAATGACTCTATATAATAGATCCCTCTGTGTGTAATGACTCTATATAATAGATCCCTCTGTGTGTAATGGCTCTATATAATAGATCCCTCTGTGTGTAATGACTGTATATAATAGATTCCTCTGCGTGTAATGACTCTATATAATAGATCGCTCTGTGTGTAATGACACTATATAATAGATCCCTCTGCGTGTAATGACTCTATATAATAGATCCCTCTGCGTGTAATGATTCTATATAATAGATCCCTCTGTGTGTAATGACTCTATATAATAGATCACTCTGTGTGTAATGACTGTATATAATAGACCCCTCTGTGTGTAATGACTCTATATAATAGATCCCTCTGTGTGTAATGACTCTATATAATAGATCCCTCTGTGTGTAATGACTCTATATAATAGATCACTCTGTGTGTAATGGCTCTATATAATAGATCCCTCTGTGTGTAATGACTGTATATAATAGATTACTCTGCGTGTAATGACTCTATATAATAGATCGCTCTGTGTGTAATGACTCTATATAATAGATCCCTCTGTGTGTAATGACTCCATATAATAGATCCCTCTGCGTGTAATGATTCTATATAATAGATCCCTCTGTGTGTAATGACTCTATATAATAGATCACTCTGTGTGTAATGACTGTATATAATAGACCCCTTTGTGTGTAATGACTCTATATAATAGACCCCTCTGTGTGTAATGACTCTATATAATAGATCCCTCTGTGTGTAATGACTCTATATAATAGATCACTCTGTGTGTAATAGCTCTATATAATAGATTCCTCTGTGTGTAATGACTCTATATAATAGATCACTCTGTGTGTAATGACTGTATATAATAGACCCCTCTGTGTGTAATGACTCTATATAATAGATCCCTCTGTGTGTAATGACTCTATATAATAGATCCCTCTGTGTGTAATGACTCTATATAATAGATCACTCTGTGTGTAATGGCTCTATATAATAGATCCCTCTGTGTGTAATGACTGTATATAATAGATTACTCTGCGTGTAATGACTCTATATAATAGATCGCTCTGTGTGTAATGACTCTATATAATAGATCCCTCTGTGTGTAATGACTCTATATAATAGATCCCTCTGCGTGTAATGATTCTATATAATAGATCCCTCTGTGTGTAATGACTCTATATAATAGATCACTCTGTGTGTAATGACTGTATATAATAGACCCCTTTGTGTGTAATGACTCTATATAATAGACCCCTCTGTGTGTAATGACTCTATATAATAGATCCCTCTGTGTGTAATGACTCTATATAATAGATCACTCTGTGTGTAATAGCTCTATATAATAGATTCCTCTGTGTGTAATGACTCTATATAATAGATCACTCTGTGTGTAATGACTGTATATAATAGACCCCTCTGTATGTAATGACTCTATATAATAGATCCCTCTGTGTGTAATGACTCTATATAATAGATTCCTCTGTGTGTAATGCCTCTATATAATAGATCCCTCTGTGTGTAATGACTCTATATAATAGATCGCTGTGTGTAATGACTCTATATAATAGATCCCTCTGTGTGTAATGACTCTATATAATAGATCGCTCTGTGTGTAATGACTCTATATAATAGATCGCTCTGTGTGTAATGACTCTATATAATAGATCACTCTGTGTGGAATGACTCTATATAATAGATCCCTCTGTGTGTAATGTCTCTATATAATAGATCCCTCTGTGTGTAATGACTATATAATAGAACCCTCTGTGTGTAATGACTCTATATAATAGATCCCTCTGTGTGTAATGACTCTATATAATAGATCACTCTGTGTGTAATGACTCTATATAATAGATCCCTCTGTGTGTGATGACTCTATATAATAGATCCCTCTGTGTGTGATGACTCTACATAATAGATCCCTCTGCGTATAATGACTCTATATAATAGATCCCTCTGTGTGTAATGACTCTATATAATAGATCACTCTTTGTGTAATGACTCTATATAATAGATCACTTTGTGTGTAATCACTCTATATAATAGATCCCTCTGTGTGTAATGACTCTATATAATAGATCACTCTGTGTGTAATCACTCTATATAATAGATCCCTCTGTGTGTAATGACTCTATATAATAGATCACTCTGTGTGTAATCACTCTATATAATAGATCGCTCTGTGTGTAATGACTCTATATAATAGATCCCTCTGTGTGTAATGACTCTATATAATAGATCTCTCCGTGTGTAATGACTCTATATAATAGATCCCTCTGTGTGTAATGACTCCATATAATAGATCCCTCTGTGTGTAATGACTCTATATAATAGATCCTTCTGTGTGTGATGACTCTATATAATAGATCCCTCTGTGTGTGATGACTCTATATAATAGATCACTCTGTGTGTAATGACTCTATATAATAGATCCCTCTGTGTGTGATGACTCTATATAATAGATCCCTCTGCGTGTAATGATTCTATATAATAGATCCCTCTGTGTGTAATGACTCTATATAATAGATCCATCTGTGTGTAATGACTGTATATAATAGATTACTCTGCGTGTAATGACTCTATATAATAGATCGCTCTGTGTGTAATGACTCTATATAATAGATCCCTCTGTGTGTAATGACTCTATATAATATATCCCTCTGCGTGTAATGATTCTATATAATAGACCCCTCTGTGTGTAATGACTCTATATAATAGATCCCTCTGTGTGTAATGACTCTATATAATAGATCCCTCTGTGTGTAATGACTCTATATAATAGATCACTCTGTGTGTAATGGCTCTATATAATAGATCCCTCTGTGTGTAATGACTCTATATAATAGATCGCTGTGTGTAATGACTCTATATAATAGATCGCTCTGTGTGTAATGACTCTATATAATAGATCCCTCTGTGTGTAATGACTCTATATAATAGATCCCTCTGTGTGTAATGACTCTATATAATAGATCACTCTGTGTGTAATGGCTCTATATAATAGATCCCTCTGTGTGTAATGACTGTATATAATAGATTACTCTGCGTGTAATGACTCTATATAATAGATCGCTCTGTGTGTAATGACTCTATATAATAGATCCCTTTGTGTGTAATGACTCTATATAATAGATCCCTCTGCGTGTTATGATTCTATATAATAGATCCCTCTGTGTGTAATGACTCTATATAATAGATCACTCTGTGTGTAATGACTGTATATAATAGACCCCTTTGTCTGTAATGACTCTATATAATAGACCCCTCTGTGTGTAATGACTCTATATAATAGATCCCTCTGTGTGTAATGACTCTATATAATAGATCACTCTGTGTGTAATAGCTCTATATAATAGATCCCTCTGTGTGTAATGACTCTATATAATAGATCACTCTGTGTGTAATGACTGTATATAATAGACCCCTCTGTATGTAATGACTCTATATAATAGATCCCTCTGTGTGTAATGACTCTATATAATAGATCCCTCTGTGTGTAATGCCTCTATATAATAGATCCCTCTGTGTGTAATGACTCTATATAATAGATCGCTGTGTGTAATGACTCTATATAATAGATCGCTCTGTGTGTAATGACTCTATATAATAGATCCCTCTGTGTGTAATGACTCTATATAATAGATCCTTCTGTGTAATGACTCTATATAATAGATACCTCTGTGTGTAATGTCTCTATATAATAGATCCCTCTGTGTGTAATGACTATATAATAGAACCCTCTGTGTGTAATGACTCTATATAATAGATCCCTCTGTGTGTAATGACTCTATATAATAGATCACTCTGTGTGTAATGACTCTATATAATAGATCACTTTGTGTGTAATGACTCTATATAATAGATCCCTCTGTGTGTAATGACTCTATATAATAGATCACTCTGTGTGTAATCACTCTATATAATAGATCCCTCTGTGTGTAATGACTCTATATAATAGATCACTCTGTGTGTAATCACTCTATATAATAGATCGCTCTGTGTGTAATGACTCTATATAATAGATCCCTCTGTGTGTAATGACTCTATATAATAGATCTCTCCGTGTGTAATGACTCTATATAATAGATCCCTCTGTGTGTAATGACTCCATATAATAGATCCCTCTGTGTGTAATGACTCTATATAATAGATCCCTCTGTGTGTGATGACTCTATATAATAGATCCCTCTGTGTGTGATGACTCTATATAATAGATCACTCTGTGTGTAATGACTCTATATAATAGATCCCTCTGTGTGTGATGACTCTATATAATAGATCCCTCTGCGTGTAATGATTCTATATAATAGATCCCTCTGTGTGTAATGACTCTATATAATAGATCCCTCTGTGTGTAATGACTGTATATAATAGATTACTCTGCGTGTAATGACTCTATATAATAGATCGCTCTGTGTGTAATGACTCTATATAATAGATCCCTCTGTGTGTAATGACTCTATATAATATATCCCTCTGCGTGTAATGATTCTATATAATAGACCCCTCTGTGTGTAATGACTCTATATAATAGATCCCTCTGTGTGTAATGACTCTATATAATAGATCCCTCTGTGTGTAATGACTCTATATAATAGATCACTCTGTGTGTAATGGCTCTATATAATAGATCCCTCTGTGTGTAATGACTCTATATAATAGATCGCTGTGTGTAATGACTCTATATAATAGATCGCTCTGTGTGTAATGACTCTATATAATAGATCCCTCTGTGTGTAATGACTCTATATAATAGATCCCTCTGTGTGTAATGACTCTATATAATAGATCACTCTGTGTGTAATGGCTCTACATAATAGATCCCTCTGTGTGTAATGACTGTATATAATAGATTACTCTGCGTGTAATGACTCTATATAATAGATCGCTCTGTGTGTAATGACTCTATATAATAGATCCCTCTGTGTGTAATGACTCTATATAATAGATCCCTCTGCGTGTAATGATTCTATATAATAGATCCCTCTGTGTGTAATGACTCTATATAATAGATCACTCTGTGTGTAATGACTGTATATAATAGACCCCTTTGTCTGTAATGACTCTATATAATAGACCCCTCTGTGTGTAATGACTCTATATAATAGATCCCTCTGTGTGTAATGACTCTATATAATAGATCACTCTGTGTGTAATAGCTCTATATAATAGATCCCTCTGTGTGTAATGACTCTATATAATAGATCACTCTGTGTGTAATGACTGTATATAATAGACCCCTCTGTATGTAATGACTCTATATAATAGATCCCTCTGTGTGTAATGACTCTATATAATAGATCCCTCTGTGTGTAATGCCTCTATATAATAGATCCCTCTGTGTGTAATGACTCTATATAATAGATCGCTGTGTGTAATGACTCTATATAATAGATCGCTCTGTGTGTAATGACTCTATATAATAGATCGCTCTGTGTGTAATGACTCTATATAATAGATCCTTCTGTGTAATGACTCTATATAATAGATCCCTCTGTGTGTAATGTCTCTATATAATAGATCCCTCTGTGTGTAATGACTATATAATAGAACCCTCTGTGTGTAATGACTCTATATAATAGATCCCTCTGTGTGTAATGACTCTATATAATAGATCACTCTGTGTGTAATGACTCTATATAATAGATCTCTCTGTGTGTGATGACTCTATATAATAGATCCCTCTGTGTGTGATGACTCTACATAATAGATCCCTCTGCGTATAATGACTCTATATAATAGATCCCTCTGTGTGTAATGACTCTATATAATAGATCACTCTGTGTGTAATGACTCTATATTATAGATCACTTTGTGTGTAATGACTCTATATAATAGATCCCTCTGTGTGTAATGACTCTATATAATAGATCACTCTGTGTGTAATCACTCTATATAATAGATCGATCTGTGTGTAATGACTCTATATAATAGATCCCTCTGTGTGTAATGACTCTATATAATAGATCACTCTGTGTGTAATGACTCTATATAATAGATCCCTCTGTGTGTAATGACTCTATATAATAGATCTCTCCGTGTGTAATGACTCTATATAATAGATCCCTCTGTGTGTAATGACTCCATATAATAGATCCCTCTGTGTGTAATGACTCTATATAATAGATCCCTCTGTGTGTGATGACTCTATATAATAGATCCCTCTGTGTGTGATGACTCTATATAATAGATCACTCTGTGTGTAATGACTGTATATAATAGACCCCTCTGTATGTAATGACTCTATATAATAGATCCCTCTGTGTGTAATGACTCTATATAATAGATCCCTCTGTGTGTAATGCCTCTATATAATAGATCCCTCTGTGTGTAATGACTCTATATAATAGATCGCTGTGTGTAATGACTCTATATAATAGATCCCTCTGTGTGTAATGACTCTATATAATAGATCGCTCTGTGTGTAATGACTCTATATAATAGATCGCTCTGTGTGTAATGACTCTATATAATAGATCCCTCTGTGTGTAATGACTCTATATAATAGATCCCTCTGTGTGTAATGTCTCTATATAATAGATCCCTCTGTGTGTAATGACTATATAACAGAACCCTCTGTGTGTAATGACACTATATAATAGATCCCTCTGTGTGTAATGACTCTATATAATAGATCACTCTGTGTGTAATGACTCTATAATAGATCCCTCTGTGTGTGATGACTCTATATAATAGATCCCTCTGTGTGTGATGACTCTACATAAAGATCCCTCTGCGTATAATGACTCTATATAATAGATCCCTCTGTGTGTAATGACTCTATATAATAGATCACTCTGTGTGTAATGACTCTATATAATAGATCACTTTGTGTGTAATGACTCTATATAATAGATCCCTCTGTGTGTAATGACTCTATATAATAGATCACTCTGTGTGTAATCACTCTATATAATAGATCGCTCTGTGTGTAATGACTCTATATAATAGATCCCTCTGTGTGTAATGACTCTATATAATAGATCACTCTGTGTGTAATGACGCTATATAATAGATCCCTCTGTGTGTAATGACTCTATATAATAGATCTCTCCGTGTATAATGACTCTATATAATAGATCCCTCTGTGTGTAATGACTCTATATAATAGATCCCTCTGTGTGTAATGACTCTATATAATAGATCACTCTGTGTGTAATGACTGTATATAATAGACCCCTCTGTATGTAATGACTATATAATAGATCCCTCTGTGTGTAATGACTCTATATAATAGATCCCTCTGTGTGTAATGCCTCTATATAATAGATCCCTCTGTGTGTAATGACTCTATATAATAGATCGCTGTGTGTAATGACTCTATATAATAGATCCCTCTGTGTGTAATGACTCTATATAATAGATCGCTCTGTGTGTAATGACTCTATATAATAGATCGCTCTGTGTGTAATGACTCTATATAATAGATCCCTCTGTGTGTAATGACTCTATATAATAGATCCCTCTGTGTGTAATGTCTCTATATAATAGATCCCTCTGTGTGTAATGACTATATAACAGAACCCTCTGTGTGTAATGACTCTATATAATAGATCCCTCTGTGTGTAATGACTCTATATAATAGATCACTCTGTGTGTAATGACTCTATAATAGATCCCTCTGTGTGTGATGACTCTATATAATAGATCCCTCTGTGTGTGATGACTCTACATAATAGATCCCTCTGCGTATAATGACTCTATATAATAGATCCCTCTGTGTGTAATGACTCTATATAATAGATCACTCTGTGTGTAATGACTCTATATAATAGATCACTTTGTGTGTAATGACTCTATATAATAGATCCCTCTGTGTGTAATGACTCTATATAATAGATCACTCTGTGTGTAATCACTCTATATAATAGATCGCTCTGTGTGTAATGACTCTATATAATAGATCCCTCTGTGTGTAATGACTCTATATAATAGATCACTCTGTGTGTAATGACGCTATATAATAGATCCCTCTGTGTGTAATGACTCTATATAATAGATCTCTCCGTGTGTAATGACTCTATATAATAGATCCCTCTGTGTGTAATGACTCTATATAATAGATCCCTCTGTGTGTAATGACTCTATATAATAGATCCCTCTGTGTGTGATGACTCTATATAATAGATCCCTCTGTGTGTGATGACTCTATATAATAGATCACTCTGTGTGTAATGACTCTATATAATAGATCCCTCTGTGTGTGATGACTCTATATAATAGATCCCTCTGCGTGTAATGACTCTATATAATAGATCCCTCTGTGTGTAATGACTCTATATAATAGATCCCTCTGCGTGTAATGACTCTATATAATAGATCCCTCTGTGTGTAATGACTCTATATAATAGATCCCTCTGTGTGTGATGACTTTATATAATAGATCCCTCTGTGTGTGATGACTCTATATAATAGAACCCTCTGTGTGTGATGACTCTATATAATAGATCACTCTGTGTGTAATGGCTCTATATAATAGATCGCTCTGTGTGTAATGACTCTATATAATAGATCCCTCTGTGTGTAATGACTCTATATAATAGATCGCTGTGTGTAATGACTCTATATAATAGATCCCTCTGTGTGTAATGACTCTATATAATAGATCGCTCTGTGTGTAATGACTCTATATAATAGATCGCTCTGTGTGTAATGACTCTATATAATAGATCCCTCTGTGTGTAATGACTCTATATAATAGATCCCTCTGTGTGTAATGTCTCTATATAATAGATCCCTCTGTGTGTAATGACTATATAATAGAACCCTCTGTGTGTAATGACTCTATATAATAGATCCCTCTGTGTGTAATGACTCTATATAATAGATCCCTCTGTGTGTAATGACTCTATATAATAGATCCCTCTGTGTGTAATGACTCTATATAATAGATCCCTCTGTGTGTGATGACTCTATATAATAGATCCCTCTGTGTGTGATGACTCTATATAATAGATCACTCTGTGTGTAATGACTCTATATAATAGATCCCTCTGTGTGTGATGACTCTATATAATAGATCCCTCTGCGTGTAATGACTCTATATAATAGATCCCTCTGTGTGTAATGACTCTATATAATAGATCCCTCTGCGTGTAATGACTCTATATAATAGATCCCTCTGTGTGTAATGACTCTATATAATAGATCCCTCTGTGTGTGATGACTTTATATAATAGATCCCTCTGTGTGTGATGACTCTATATAATAGAACCCTCTGTGTGTGATGACTCTATATAATAGATCCCTCTGTGTGTAATGACTCTATATAATAGATCACTCTGTGTGTAATGGCTCTATATAATAGATCGCTCTGTGTGTAATGACTCTATATAATAGATCCCTCTGTGTGTAATGACTCTATATAATAGATCGCTGTGTGTAATGACTCTATATAATAGATCCCTCTGTGTGTAATGACTCTATATAATAGATCACTCTGTGTGTAATGGCTCTATATAATAGATCCCTCTGTGTGTAATGACTCTATATAATAGATCGCTGTGTGTAATGACTCTATATAATAGATCGCTCTGTGTGTAATGACTCTATATAATAGATCCCTCTGTGTGTAATGACTCTATATAATAGATCCCTCTGTGTGTAATGACTCTATATAATAGATCACTCTGTGTGTAATGGCTCTACATAATAGATCCCTCTGTGTGTAATGACTGTATATAATAGATTACTCTGCGTGTAATGACTCTATATAATAGATCGCTCTGTGTGTAATGACTCTATATAATAGATCCCTCTGTGTGTAATGACTCTATATAATAGATCCCTCTGCGTGTAATGATTCTATATAATAGATCCCTCTGTGTGTAATGACTCTATATAATAGATCACTCTGTGTGTAATGACTGTATATAATAGACCCCTTTGTCTGTAATGACTCTATATAATAGACCCCTCTGTGTGTAATGACTCTATATAATAGATCCCTCTGTGTGTAATGACTCTATATAATAGATCACTCTGTGTGTAATAGCTCTATATAATAGATCCCTCTGTGTGTAATGACTCTATATAATAGATCACTCTGTGTGTAATGACTGTATATAATAGACCCCTCTGTATGTAATGACTCTATATAATAGATCCCTCTGTGTGTAATGACTCTATATAATAGATCCCTCTGTGTGTAATGCCTCTATATAATAGATCCCTCTGTGTGTAATGACTCTATATAATAGATCGCTGTGTGTAATGACTCTATATAATAGATCGCTCTGTGTGTAATGACTCTATATAATAGATCGCTCTGTGTGTAATGACTCTATATAATAGATCCTTCTGTGTAATGACTCTATATAATAGATCCCTCTGTGTGTAATGTCTCTATATAATAGATCCCTCTGTGTGTAATGACTATATAATAGAACCCTCTGTGTGTAATGACTCTATATAATAGATCCCTCTGTGTGTAATGACTCTATATAATAGATCACTCTGTGTGTAATGACTCTATATAATAGATCTCTCTGTGTGTGATGACTCTATATAATAGATCCCTCTGTGTGTGATGACTCTACATAATAGATCCCTCTGCGTATAATGACTCTATATAATAGATCCCTCTGTGTGTAATGACTCTATATAATAGATCACTCTGTGTGTAATGACTCTATATTATAGATCACTTTGTGTGTAATGACTCTATATAATAGATCCCTCTGTGTGTAATGACTCTATATAATAGATCACTCTGTGTGTAATCACTCTATATAATAGATCGATCTGTGTGTAATGACTCTATATAATAGATCCCTCTGTGTGTAATGACTCTATATAATAGATCACTCTGTGTGTAATGACTCTATATAATAGATCCCTCTGTGTGTAATGACTCTATATAATAGATCTCTCCGTGTGTAATGACTCTATATAATAGATCCCTCTGTGTGTAATGACTCCATAAAATAGATCCCTCTGTGTGTAATGACTCTATATAATAGATCCCTCTGTGTGTGATGACTCTATATAATAGATCCCTCTGTGTGTGATGACTCTATATAATAGATCACTCTGTGTGTAATGACTGTATATAATAGACCCCTCTGTATGTAATGACTCTATATAATAGATCCCTCTGTGTGTAATGACTCTATATAATAGATCCCTCTGTGTGTAATGCCTCTATATAATAGATCCCTCTGTGTGTAATGACTCTATATAATAGATCGCTGTGTGTAATGACTCTATATAATAGATCCCTCTGTGTGTAATGACTCTATATAATAGATCGCTCTGTGTGTAATGACTCTATATAATAGATCGCTCTGTGTGTAATGACTCTATATAATAGATCCCTCTGTGTGTAATGACTCTATATAATAGATCCCTCTGTGTGTAATGTCTCTATATAATAGATCCCTCTGTGTGTAATGACTATATAACAGAACCCTCTGTGTGTAATGACACTATATAATAGATCCCTCTGTGTGTAATGACTCTATATAATAGATCACTCTGTGTGTAATGACTCTATAATAGATCCCTCTGTGTGTGATGACTCTATATAATAGATCCCTCTGTGTGTGATGACTCTACATAAAGATCCCTCTGCGTATAATGACTCTATATAATAGATCCCTCTGTGTGTAATGACTCTATATAATAGATCACTCTGTGTGTAATGACTCTATATAATAGATCACTTTGTGTGTAATGACTCTATATAATAGATCCCTCTGTGTGTAATGACTCTATATAATAGATCACTCTGTGTGTAATCACTCTATATAATAGATCGCTCTGTGTGTAATGACTCTATATAATAGATCCCTCTGTGTGTAATGACTCTATATAATAGATCACTCTGTGTGTAATGACGCTATATAATAGATCCCTCTGTGTGTAATGACTCTATATAATAGATCTCTCCGTGTGTAATGACTCTATATAATAGATCCCTCTGTGTGTAATGACTCTATATAATAGATCCCTCTGTGTGTAATGACTCTATATAATAGATCACTCTGTGTGTAATGACTGTATATAATAGACCCCTCTGTATGTAATGACTCTATATAATAGATCCCTCTGTGTGTAATGACTCTATATAATAGATCCCTCTGTGTCTAATGCCTCTATATAATAGATCCCTCTGTGTGTAATGACTCTATATAATAGATCGCTGTGTGTAATGACTCTATATAATAGATCCCTCTGTGTGTAATGACTCTATATAATAGATCGCTCTGTGTGTAATGACTCTATATAATAGATCGCTCTGTGTGTAATGACTCTATATAATAGATCCCTCTGTGTGTAATGACTCTATATAATAGATCCCTCTGTGTGTAATGTCTCTATATAATAGATCCCTCTGTGTGTAATGACTATATAACAGAACCCTCTGTGTGTAATGACTCTATATAATAGATCCCTCTGTGTGTAATGACTCTATATAATAGATCACTCTGTGTGTAATGACTCTATAATAGATCCCTCTGTGTGTGATGACTCTATATAATAGATCCCTCTGTGTGTGATGACTCTACATAATAGATCCCTCTGCGTATAATGACTCTATATAATAGATCCCTCTGTGTGTAATGACTCTATATAATAGATCACTCTGTGTGTAATGACTCTATATAATAGATCACTTTGTGTGTAATGACTCTATATAATAGATCCCTCTGTGTGTAATGACTCTATATAATAGATCACTCTGTGTGTAATCACTCTATATAATAGATCGCTCTGTGTGTAATGACTCTATATAATAGATCCCTCTGTGTGTAATGACTCTATATAATAGATCTCTCCGTGTGTAATGACTCTATATAATAGATCCCTCTGTGTGTAATGACTCTATATAATAGATCCCTCTGTGTGTAATGACTCTATATAATAGATCCCTCTGTGTGTGATGACTCTATATAATAGATCCCTCTGTGTGTGATGACTCTATATAATAGATCACTCTGTGTGTAATGACTCTATATAATAGATCCCTCTGTGTGTGATGACTCTATATAATAGATCCCTCTGCGTGTAATGACTCTATATAATAGATCCCTCTGTGTGTAATGACTCTATATAATAGATCCCTCTGCGTGTAATGACTCTATATAATAGATCCCTCTGTGTGTAATGACTCTATATAATAGATCCCTCTGTGTGTGATGACTTTATATAATAGATCCCTCTGTGTGTGATGACTCTATATAATAGAACCCTCTGTGTGTGATGACTCTATATAATAGATCCCTCTGTGTGTAATGACTCTATATAATAGATCACTCTGTGTGTAATGGCTCTATATAATAGATCGCTCTGTGTGTAATGACTCTATATAATAGATCCCTCTGTGTGTAATGACTCTACATAATAGATCGCTGTGTGTAATGACTCTATATAATAGATCCCTCTGTGTGTAATGACTCTATATAATAGATCGCTCTGTGTGTAATGACTCTATATAATAGATCGCTCTGTGTGTAATGACTCTATATAATAGATCCCTCTGTGTGTAATGACTCTATATAATAGATCCCTCTGTGTGTAATGTCTCTATATAATAGATCCCTCTGTGTGTAATGACTATATAATAGAACCCTCTGTGTGTAATGACTCTATATAATAGATCCCTCTGTGTGTAATGACTCTATATAATAGATCCCTCTGTGTGTAATGACTCTATATAATAGATCCCTCTGTGTGTAATGACTCTATATAATAGATCCCTCTGTGTGTGATGACTCTATATAATAGATCCCTCTGTGTGTGATGACTCTATATAATAGATCACTCTGTGTGTAATGACTCTATATAATAGATCCCTCTGTGTGTGATGACTCTATATAATAGATCCCTCTGCGTGTAATGACTCTATATAATAGATCCCTCTGTGTGTAATGACTCTATATAATAGATCCCTCTGCGTGTAATGACTCTATATAATAGATCCCTCTGTGTGTAATGACTCTATATAATAGATCCCTCTGTGTGTGATGACTTTATATAATAGATCCCTCTGTGTGTGATGACTCTATATAATAGAACCCTCTGTGTGTGATGACTCTATATAATAGATCCCTCTGTGTGTAATGACTCTATATAATAGATCACTCTGTGTGTAATGGCTCTATATAATAGATCGCTCTGTGTGTAATGACTCTATATAATAGATCCCTCTGTGTGTAATGACTCTATATAATAGATCGCTGTGTGTAATGACTCTATATAATAGATCCCTCTGTGTGTAATGACTCTATATAATAGATCGCTCTGTGTGTAATGACTCTATATAATAGATCGCTCTGTGTGTAATGACTCTATATAATAGATCCCTCTGTGTGTAATGACTCTATATAATAGATCCCTCTGTGTGTAATGTCTCTATATAATAGATCCCTCTGTGTGTAATGACTATATAATAGAACCCTCTGTGTGTAATGACTCTATATAATAGATCCCTCTGTGTGTAATGACTCTATATAATAGATCACTCTGTGTGTAATGACTCTATATAATAGATCCCTCTGTGTGTGATGACTCTATATAATAGATCCCTCTGTGTGTGATGACTCTACATAATAGATCCCTCTGCGTATAATGACTCTATATAATAGATCCCTCTGTGTGTAATGACTCTATATTATAGATCACTCTGTGTGTAATGACTCTATATAATAGATCACTTTGTGTTTAATGACTCTATATAATAGATCCCTCTATGTGTAATGACTCTATATAATAGATCACTCTGTGTGTAATCACTCTATATAATAGATCGCTCTGTGTGTAATGACTCTATATAATAGATCCCTCTGTGTGTAATGACTCTATATAATAGATCACTCTGTGTGAAGTTGACGCGCCCCTGGGCCTGTGTCGCGCTGCGGTGCGCACGCGGGAGCTTACCCGGAGCCGGATCCGTGGAGGGTTGTAGTCTCGTGGCGGTGACCCGGTCCGTGCCCAGGGAGTCAAACTGGACGGCAGTCTACTAGTAGTAAATAGTTGATGACTACGCCACCCGTTGAGTGCAGCCAGGGAGCTGCTGCTGCGGGGCAGACCGCTGAGGCCGATGGTAGGATTATGCAGCGTGATAGTATAACCCCCAACGGGAGGGGTATGGTCTCAGGGCAGCCGACGTGGATGATGGGGGTAGCAGGAACCACTCAGAGACGGTACGGTGTAGTTCAGGGTCTTTACTGGTAACAACGATAGACCCTCCCGGAGTACTTGCTAGCGAACGGGGCCTGGTCAGTCCTTGAGCAGATGGGATCTCCCCTGGCCAGGCGTAGTTGTAGGCCTCCCAAACTGACTGTACTCTTCTGGCTACCTTGCTAGAAGCTGATGTAAGTAGCCCACGTCCCTGAGTGTACCGTGTGGTGCTCACCCGTATGGCCGGTGACTCGGGGCCTTCTAATGGCTTCCGCTCCACGATGGCGGTTCTGGTCCCACGCGTGTGACCGTGCCTTCGGGCTTCTGGGCCAGAGGACCTGAAATCCCCTGCCTGACGGATTCTGCTGCTGGGTAGGAGTTAGTCCCCACAGCCTCGGACTCCGGGTCCGGAAAGAAGTCTTCTTAGTCAGGGCGAGCTCTGCAGCTGCCAGCCTCTGACTCCTTGTAACTCTGCTGTTTCCTATGCTGCTTCTTGTCTCTACTCCACTTGTCTGACTCACCCTGCCTCAGCCCCGGGTTTATACAGGGGAAGTTCTTCCCCTCCCAAGACTGGGCAGGAGGTGTGGCATGCACAGGATCCCTGACCAAAGGACCTCCCACCTGCTCTCAGACATAACATTACATTACTGTGGAAAACCAGACCCCTGGGGTGCCACATTCCCCCCTAGTGAAATTTAGTACTCCGGGACTAAACACATTTAGAAAAACATAACAAAGTATAACAATAACAATACTATAAGAAAAACACATAAGATGGTTACGGCGTGTCCGCAACCGGATGCAGTCTTTGAAGAAAAGCAAAGGTGTCCATTTCACCAACACAGGGAGACGTAACCAGGTAGGGGTCTGTCCTACCCCGAGTCCTTAACAGTCTCTAGTCCATCCTGGGTTACGCTCCAACTATATACAAGGATTCCCGGTAAATCCACCAAGGTTTCCTAAAAACAACTGGAAACACAAAATTATACACAAGCAACAATACACAGATAAACATAAATAAAACTATTTTTACACTTCAAATTCTCCAGCGTGCGGGTAACTGGCCTCTAGTGGCCCTAGTGGACCTACGGAGCTGACTGTCTGGCCCTGAACTACAGGGTGTAGGAGCTGTCAAGGGTAAACTGGGCAGCTGTCTACCGGCTCTTTGTCTCACTAGGGGTACGGCAGGCTCACTATAAGCAGAGGGTTGATTCTCCTGTTCTACTCGTGTGGAGTCTTCTGCCTCCTGGACCGGCTGTTCTTCCAGCTCTACCCGTTGCTCCGTAGGTTCTTGGGATGATGGTTGGAGGAAGGTGAGTACGGGTACCACAACTGCACCATTGACTTGAGTCCAAGACCGAGGGAAGTCCCCGAGCACGGTACTAACCATATCTTCCCTTTCTCCCACGGGTCGATGGTCTTCTTGTTCCTCTTCAGGGTTCCTCAGTTGTTCGGGACACTTCTTCAGGTGGTCCCGGGATACAATGGCTGTGGTTTCCCCTCCGTCTTTACTGATGGTACAGACCTTCGGGTTCTCGTGGCTTGAGGGCAGTACGGTGTACGGGTCCTTCTCCCACTGGTCATCCAACTTGTGGAGCCGTCTTTTCCTCTTCAAGACCTGCTCTCCGGGTACCAGGGGAACAGCGGGAGCATACTGGTTGTAAGTCTTCTCTTGTCTTTCCCTAGCCTGACAGAGACTTCGCTCCACGCTCTCTTGTACTCTCCGGTACTGCTGCTGCCTCTCTGTGTCCCAGTCTGTTTCTGGTGAAGTGTCCTCAGGTGTCAGGACTCCCATTTCCAGGTCAACAGGTAACTTACCAGGTCTCGCCCTCATTAGGTAAGCCGGGGTACAGTTGGTGGAACCTACCGGGATGTGGTTGTATAGGTCCACCAGATCGGGCAACTTCTCAGGCCACAGACTGCGTTCTTCCAGGGGCAATGTTTTTAGAAGATCCATTACCACCTGGTTCATTTTTTCACAAAGTCCATTAGTTTGCGGATGGTAGGGTGTCGTCCTTATCTTCCGGCAGCCATACAGATTGCAGAATTCCTGGAAGACCTCCGCTTCAAAGGCAGGTCCCTGGTCCGTCAGCACTTGGTCCGGGTACCCGTGTGGACGGCAGAAGTGCTGCTGGAAGGCTCTAGCTGCTGTTTGAGCCGTTAAGTCCTTGACGGGGACGACAACCAAGAACCGGGAGTAATGATCCACGATGGTTAACGCGTAGACGTAGCCACTTCTGCTTGGGGTCAGTTTTACATGATCCAAGGCTACCAGTTCCAACGGTTGCCGGGTGACGATGGACTGCAGGGGAGTCTTCTGGCTGGCCCGGTCCTTCCTTCTCAGATTGCACGGGCCACAGTCTCTGCACCACTTCTCGATGGTTCCCCTCATGCCTACCCAGTGGAACCGCTCGCGCAGCAGGAACTCCAGCTTTTTCCACCCGAAGTGTCCAGCTCCGTCGTGGTATGCCTCCATCACCATGGCTGCGTCTCTTCGTGGCACCACTACTTGCCAGAGTAGTTCATGCGTCCGGGAGTTGACCATTCTGCGGCACAACTTTCCCTTGTAAAGGAATAGTCGACTCTTCTCCGCCCATAATTGTTTGGCTTCCTCCGGAGCGTCTGGTTCAAGGCGAGCCTCCGGCCGAGTCAGCATCTCCTTCACCAGTCGGACGGCAGGGTCGCTGTCTTGCGTTTCCGCCCAGTTGTAGTGGGGTAAGGGGTTCAACGTAGCAGCCTGCTTACCCCTTACCCGGTGGGAATACTGGATAGTCCCATGACGGTGGAACGCAGGGAGTTCAACTTCTTCCAGTCCCTCCGGATCTTCTCCTTCGTCCGGCAGGTTGGGCATCCTGGACAGGGCATCCGCGTTAGTATTGGAGCGTCCTGCCCGGTATTTGATTGTGAACTCGTAGTTGGACAGACGGGCCATCCACCTCTGCTCCAGGGCACCGAGTCTTGCCGTGTCCAGGTGTGTCAACGGGTTGTTATCCGTGTATACGGTGAACCGGGAAGAAGCGAGGTAATGCCTAAAGCGCTCGGTGACTGCCCATACCACGGCCAGGAACTCTAGCTTAAATGAGCTGTAATTCTCGGGGTTCCTTTCGGTGGGTCGCAGTTTTCGGCTGGCATAGGAGATTACTCGTTCTCTCCCCTGCTGAATCTGGGACAGTACGGCTCCTAGCCCGATGTTACTGGCGTCGGTGTAGAGGATGAAGGGCTGGCTATAGTCCGGGTACGCCAAGATTTCATCCCCCGTGAGGGCCATCTTCAGCTGGCGGAAGGACTCTTCTTCTAGCTCTTCCCATTTGAAGGGCGGCTTCTGGTTCTTGGCCTTTCGGGACTGGCCTATCAGGAGGTCCTGCATAGGCGCTGCCTTTTTGGTGAAACCGGGAATAAACCTTCGGTAGTAGCCTACCAACCCTAGGAACTGCCGCACTTCTTTTACGCTGGAGGGGCTTGGCCATCCCTTAATTGCGGTGATCTTATCGGGGTCGGGAGCCACTCCGTCAGCGCTCACCACGTGTCCCAGGTATTGCACCTTTGGTTTCAGGAGGTGACACTTGGAGGGTTTCACCTTTAGGCCGTAACTCGCCAGAGCTTCGAACACCTCCGCCAGGTGTTTCAGGTGGTCCTCATAAGTTTTGGAGTATACGATGACATCGTCCAGGTACAACAGGACCGTCTCGAAGTTTCTGTGGCCCAGACAGCACTCCATTAATTGTTGGAAGGTTCCTGGGGCGTTGCAGAGTCCGAACGGCATGCAGGTGAACTCGCTAAGTCCCATCGGGGTGGTGAATGCGGTCTTCTCCCGGTCCGCCTCTGCTACAGGAACCTGCCAGTACCCGCTAGTGAGATCCAAGGTAGAGAAGAAGTTAGCAGATCTTAAAGCAGCCAATGACTCCTCTATCCTTGGTAAGGGGTACGCATCCTTGTGTGTGATACGGTTGATTTTCCGGTAATCTACACACATCCTCATGGTGTTGTCTTTCTTTTTGACTAAAACTAGTGGGGCTGCCCAGGGGCTACAGCTATCCCGGATTACCCCAGCCTCCTTCATGTCTCTAAGCATCCCCTTGGCGTGTTGGTAATGTGCAGGGGGTACGGGTCGATACCTCTCTTTTATGGGAGGATGATCTCCCGTGGGGATGCGGTGTTCTACCCCCTTGACTCGCCCGAAGTCTAACGGGTGTTTACTAAACACTCTCTCATACTCTTGAACCACCCGATAGACTCCTTGTTTCTGATGTGAGGGAGTGGAATCAGTACCCAAATGTAGTTGCTGACACCAGTCCTCCATGTTTTTCTTAGAGCCGTTACCTTCCTCCGGGTGAGATGGAGGCAAGGGTTCCACAGATTGTATAGAATTTTGATTAGTGGTATATAATTTGGCTAGCGTGGCATACCGGGGCAGGTACACTTCCCTCTCCCCGATATTTATTATGCGAATGGGCACCCTCCCATGGCGTACATTGACCACCCCCCGTGCTGTCAAAATGGTGGGCCTACTGTCTGAGTAAACTGGTTCTACCATTGCCTGGTAATCTCTACCTCTCAGACCAATAGCTGCCCGGCACCAAATCATCATTTCACTTTTTGGGGGCATGGCAATAGGAAAAGGGTCACACATTCTTACGCTACCAATCTCACCGCCGGAGAGTTCCACTTGTTGCCGTTGCATCAGTGCCCGGATCTCTTTCTGGAGCACCCGCTGCTCGCCGGAGCTGGCGTTCTTGGCAACCTGCTGTAAAAGGAAAATCACCTCTGCAAGACAATTTTCAATTACGTTAGTTCCTAGAGTTATTTTTGGGTGACTCTCATGTTTATCAATATCTACAATGATCAGTCCCTGTGCGGCCAGTTCGACTCTACCGATTTTGAGGGTCACCTCTTTAAATCCGATCTGTGGCACGGGCTGGCCATTGCTGGCGATGATACTCAAGTCGTCGTCAGGGTAGCGGGTAATATCCGAGTCATTCCAGTACTGCTTGAAGAGCACGTACGGGATGGTGGTGACCTGTGACCCGGTATCCAGTAGGGCACTCATGGGAATGCCATCCAGTACCACAGGCAAGACTGGACGTCCTCCCACATATCTGTCGCGCCAGTTCGATGGGCCTGGTGATCTTTTTCCTGGGGGTTGGCCCTCTACCCCAGGTTGTGCCCGTTTAAAGAACAGTACCTTGCCATATGTCCGGGTTGATTGCAGCGGCGGCAGATGGGTCGTCCGTCCTCACTGTATCGGTCACTGGGTCTTCCTCTGGCCGGTGGGGTCCTCCTTGGTCGACGCCACGGGATGTCCTCCGGTCCGGATGCCAGCTGGATCTTCCCTGGGGTGGAAACCTGTAAAGACTGCACAGTTCGGGTTAGCGCAGCAACGCTCTTAGCTACCTCTTGGACCTGATGGTGTAGGTCTGGAGCCGGGTCATTGTCCAAAGCCTGCGCATCAGCTCCCACAGGCCCTGCTGACAAGGGCGCCGCCTCCTGGTAGTAAGTGGTAGTGGGGCGTCTGTGGGTCACAACGCCACCTGGTGCCGGTTCTCGGAGCACCCGGATGGCTCTGTCCTTGAACTGTGCAAAGTCCAGATGGGGATCCTGTAAGGCCATTGCCCGCAACTGGGTTCGGTGGGCATTGCAATATAAACCCTCTATAAATTGTTCAGTCAACAGCCTGTCCTCGTTTCCCACCCCATCAGGGTCGGTCTGCTTTATGGCCCTCAGGGCCTCTTGTAGGTTTAGTGCATAGTCCCTTATACTCTCATGCGCTCGCTGCTTGCACCCGTAGAATCTAAGCTTAATCTCGGCTGAGGTGCGGGTATCAAAGGTGTCCTTCAGCCGGGTTAGTATCCCTGCGACAGTCTTCCTCCCAGGTGGCCAGGATTTTACTTCCCTTTTGGCTGCCCCTGTTAGTTGGGCCACCAGGATGCTCACTTTTTGCTCTTCTGTGAGGGGGTACACCTGGAAGAGGCTATCCAGCTTTTCTCTAAAGTCATGCAGGGTATGTGACTCCCCTGAGTACTGGGGTAGCCAAGCTGCTCCCGGGATATAGGGCATGGTGAAGGGCATAACTGCAGCAGCGGTAGCGCTGGCGGGGGTTGAGGCAGTGAAGCTCTCCTCCGTATCCGACATCTTCCTCCCCCCTAGTGGACCGTGGCCTACCTTGCGATGATCCTCTTCCGTAGGCCGCGGCTCCGCAGTGGATCGTCAGGGTTGAGGACCTTCCGTCGCGCTCCTGTGACGTCGGCGTCTGCTGGGCTCCTTCCAGGACCTTACGCAACGTCCGGACGTGAGGCGGGGCTTCAGTTCTCGCGCGCTTTCGGAGTCCACGCCCCTCTTCTTCCCGCGCGGCGTCCTCAAGATGGCGTCCAATGGCGGGAAAACTCCACAGATGGCGGGAAGAAGGTCGAAGATGGCGCCGGATGGCGGGAAAACTTCGCGGATGGCGGGAATCTTCACCACTGGTAAGTTTGAACAGTCTTTGCTTTTCAGGCACGCAGTACCCGGTGGTTGCGGGCACGAAATCCTGCCGACTACGCCAAAGTTGACGCGCCCCTGGGCCTGTGTCGCGCTGCGGTGCGCACGCGGGAGCTTACCCGGAGCCGGATCCGTGGAGGGTTGTAGTCTCGTGGCGGTGACCCGGTCCGTGCCCAGGGAGTCAAACTGGACGGCAGTCTACTAGTAGTAAATAGTTGATGACTACGCCACCCGTTGAGTGCAGCCAGGGAGCTGCTGCTGCGGGGCAGACCGCTGAGGCCGATGGTAGGATTATGCAGCGTGATAGTATAACCCCCAACGGGAGGGGTATGGTCTCAGGGCAGCCGACGTGGATGATGGGGGTAGCAGGAACCACTCAGAGACGGTACGGTGTAGTTCAGGGTCTTTACTGGTAACAACGATAGACCCTCCCGGAGTACTTGCTAGCGAACGGGGCCTGGTCAGTCCTTGAGCAGATGGGATCTCCCCTGGCCAGGCGTAGTTGTAGGCCTCCCAAACTGACTGTACTCTTCTGGCTACCTTGCTAGAAGCTGATGTAAGTAGCCCACGTCCCTGAGTGTACCGTGTGGTGCTCACCCGTATGGCCGGTGACTCGGGGCCTTCTAATGGCTTCCGCTCCACGATGGCGGTTCTGGTCCCACGCGTGTGACCGTGCCTTCGGGCTTCTGGGCCAGAGGACCTGAAATCCCCTGCCTGACGGATTCTGCTGCTGGGTAGGAGTTAGTCCCCACAGCCTCGGACTCCGGGTCCGGAAAGAAGTCTTCTTAGTCAGGGCGAGCTCTGCAGCTGCCAGCCTCTGACTCCTTGTAACTCTGCTGTTTCCTATGCTGCTTCTTGTCTCTACTCCACTTGTCTGACTCACCCTGCCTCAGCCCCGGGTTTATACAGGGGAAGTTCTTCCCCTCCCAAGACTGGGCAGGAGGTGTGGCATGCACAGGATCCCTGACCAAAGGACCTCCCACCTGCTCTCAGACATAACATTACATTACTGTGGAAAACCAGACCCCTGGGGTGCCACATAATGACTCTATATAATAGATCCCTCTGTGTGTAATGACTCTATATAATAGATCTCTCCGTGTGTAATGACTCTATATAATAGATCCCTCTGTGTGTAATGACTCTATATAATAGATCCCTCTGTGTGTAATGACTCTATATAATAGATCCCTCTGTGTGTGATGACTCTATATAATAGATCCCTCTGTGTGTGATGACTCTATATAATAGATCACTCTGTGTGTAATGACTCTATATAATAGATCCCTCTGTGTGTGATGACTCTATATAATAGATCCCTCTGCGTGTAATGACTCTATATAATAGATCCCTCTGTGTGTAATGACTCTATATAATAGATCCCTCTGCGTGTAATGACTCTATATAATAGATCCCTCTGTGTGTAATGACTCTATATAATAGATCCCTCTGTGTGTGATGACTCTATATAATAGATCCCTCTGTGTGTGATGACTCTATATAATAGAACCCTCTGTGTGTGATGACTCTATATAATAGATCCCTCTGTGTGTAATGACTCTATATAATAGATCACTCTGTGTGTAATGGCTCTATATAATAGATCGCTCTGTGTGTAATGACTCTATATAATAGATCCCTCTGTGTGTAATGACTCTATATAATAGATCGCTGTGTGTAATGACTCTATATATTAGATCCCTCTGTGTGTAATGACTCTATATAATAGATCGCTCTGTGTGTAATGACTCTATATAATAGATCGCTCTGTGTGTAATGACTTTATATAATAGATCCCTCTGTGTGTAATGACTCTAAATAATAGATCCCTCTGTGTGTAATGTCTCTATATAATAGATCCCTCTGTGTGTAATGACTATATAATAGATCCCTCTGTGTGTAATGACTCTATATAATAGATCCCTCTGTGTGTAATGACTCTATATAATAGATCACTCTGTGTGTAATGACTCTATATAATAGATCCCTCTGTGTGTGATGACTCTATATAATAGATCCCTCTGTGTGTGATGACTCTACATAATAGATCCCTCTGCGTATAATGACTCTATATAATAGATCCCTCTGTGTGTAATGACTCTATATAATAGATCACTCTGTGTTTAATGACTCTATATAATAGATCACTTTGTGTGTAATGACTCCATATAATAGATCCCTCTGTGTGTAATGACTCTATATAATAGATCACTCTGTGTGTAATCACTCTATATAATAGATCGCTCTGTGTGTAATGACTCTATATAAAAGATCCCTCTGTGTGTAATGACTCTATATAATAGATCACTCTGTGTGTAATGACTCTATATAATAGATCCCTCTGTGTGTAATGACTCTATATAATAGATCTCTCCGTGTGTAATGACTCTATATAATAGATCCCTCTGTGTGTAATGACTCTATATAATAGATCCCTCTGTGTGTAATGACTATATAATAGATCCCTCTGTGTGTAATGACTCTATATAATAGATCCCTCTGTGTGTAAAGACTCTATATAATAGATCCCTCTGTGTGTGATGACTCTATATAATAGATCCCTCTGTGTGTGATGACTCTATATAGTAGATCACTCTGTGTGTAATGACTGTATATAATAGATCCATCTGTGTGTGATGACTCTATATAATAGATCACTCTGTGTGTAATGACTCTATATAATAGATCCCTCTGTGTGTAATGACTCTATATAATAGATCACTCTGTGTGTAATGACTCTATATAAAGATCCCTCTGTGTGTAATGACTCTATATAATAGATCCCTCTGTGTGTAATGACTCTATATAATAGATCCCTCTGCGTGTAATGACTCTATATAATAGATCCCTCTGTGTGTAATGACTCTATATAATAGATCCCTCTGCGTGTAATGACTCTATATAATAGATCCCTCTGTGTGTAATGACTCTATATAATAGATCCCTCTGTGTGTGATGACTCTATATAATAGATCCCTCTGTGTGTGATGACTCTATATAATAGAACCCTATGTGTGTGATGACTCTATATAATAGATCCCTCTGTGTGTAATGACTCTATATAATAGATCACTCTGTGTGTAATGGCTCTATATAATAGATCGCTCTGTGTGTAATGACTCTATATAATAGATCCCTCTGTGTGTAATGACTCTATATAATAGATCGCTCTGTGTGTAATGACTCTATATAATAGATCCCTCTGTGTGTAATGACTCTATATAATAGATCGCTCTGTGTGTAATGACTCTATATAATAGATCCCTCTGTGTGTAATGACTCTATATAATAGATCGCTCTGTGTGTAATGACTCTATATAATAGATCCCTCTGTGTGTAATGACTCTATATAATAGATCGCTCTGTGTGTAATGACTCTATATAATAGATCCCTCTGTGTGTAATGACTCTACATAATAGATCACTTTGTGTGTAATGACTCTATATAATAGATCCCTCTGTGTGTAATGACTCTATATAATAGATCTCTCTGTGTGTAATGACTATATATAATAGATCGCTTTGTGTGTAATGACTCTATATAATAGATCCCTCTGTGTGTAATGTCTCTATATAATAGATCGCTCTGTGTGTAATGGCTCTATATAATAGATCGCTCTGTGTGTAATGACTCTATATAATAGATCCCTCTGTGTGTAATGACTCTACATAATAGATCACTCTGTGTGTAGTGACTCTATATAATAGATCCCTCTGTGTGTAATGACTCTATATAATAGATCCCTCTGTGTGTAATGACTCTATATAATAGATCCCTCTGCGTGTAATGACTCTATATAATAGATCCCTCTGTGTGTAATGACTCTATATAATAGATCCCTCTGCGTGTAATGACTCTATATAATAGATCCCTCTGTGTGTAATGACTCTATATAATAGATCCCTCTGTGTGTGATGACTCTATATAATAGATCCCTCTGTGTGTGATGACTCTATATAATAGAACCCTCTGTGTGTGATGACTCTATATAATAGATCCCTCTGTGTGTAATGACTCTATATAATAGATCACTCTGTGTGTAATGGCTCTATATAATAGATCGCTCTGTGTATAATGACTCTATATAATAGATCCCTCTGTGTGTAATGACTCTATATAATAGATCGCTCTGTGTGTAATGACTCTATATAATAGATCCCTCTGTGTGTAATGACTCTATATAATAGATCGCTCTGTGTGTAATGACTCTATATAATAGATCCCTCTGTGTGTAATGACTCTATATAATAGATCACTTTGTGTGTAATGACTCTATATAATAGATCCCTCTGTGTGTAATGACTCTATATAATAGATCTCTCTGTGTGTAATGACTATATATAATAGATCACTTTGTGTGTAATGACTCTATATAATAGATCCCTCTGTGTGTAATGACTATATAATAGATCGCTCTGTGTGTAATGTCTCTATATAATAGATCGCTCTGTGTGTAATGACTCTATATAATAGATCCCTCTGTGTGTAATGACTCTATATAATAGATCGCTCTGTGTGTAATGACTCTATATAATAGATCGCTCTGTGTGTAATGGCTCTATATAATAGATCGCTCTGTGTGTAATGACTATATAATAGATCGCTCTGTGTGTAATGACTCTATATAATAGATCCCTCTGTGTGTAATGACTCTATATAATAGATCACTTTGTGTGTAATGACTCTATATAATAGATCCCTCTGTGTGTAATGACTCTATATAATAGATCTCTCTGTGTGTAATGACTATATATAATAGATCACTTTGTGTGTAATGACTCTATATAATAGATCCCTCTGTGTGTAATGACTCTATATAATAGATCGCTCTGTGTGTAATGGCTCTATATAATAGATCGCTCTGTGTGTAATGACTCTATATAATAGATCCCTCTGTGTGTAATGACTCTATATAATAGATCGCTCTATGTGTAATGACTCTATATAATAGATCCCTCTGTGTATAATGACTTTATATAATAGATCCCTCTGTGTAATGACTCTATATAATAGATCGCTCTGTGTGTAATGACTCTATATAATAGATCCCTCTGTGTGTAATGACTCTATATAATAGATCCCTCTGTGTGTAATGACTCTATATAATAGATCCCTCTGTGTGTAATGACTCTATATAATAGATCACTTTGTGTGTAATGACTCTATATAATAGATCCCTCTGTGTGTAATGACTCTATATAATAGATCCCCCTGTGTGTAATGACTCTATATAATAGATCCCTCTGCGTGTAATGACTCTATATAATAGATCCCTCTGTTTGTAATTACTCTATATAATAGATCCCTCTGTGTGTAATGACTCTATATAATAGATCCCTCTGTCTGTAATGACTCTATATAATAGATCCCTCTGTCTGTAATGACTCTATATAATAGATCCCTCTGTGTGTAATGACTCTATATAATAGATCCCTCTGTGTGTAATGACTCTATATAATAGATCACTTTGTGTGTAATGACTCTATATAATAGATCCCTCTGTGTGTAATGACTCTATATAATAGATCACTCTGTGTGTGATGACTCTATATAATAGATCCCTCTGTGTGTAATGACTCTATATAATAGATCCCTCTGTGTGTAATGACTCTATATAATAGATCCCTCTGCGTGTATTGACTCTATATAATAGATCCCTCTGTGTGTAATGACTGTATAAATTAGATCCCTCTGTGTGTAATGACTCTATATAATAGATCCCTCTGTGTGTAATGACTCTATATAATAGATCGCTCTGTGTGTAATGACTCTATATAATAGATCGCTCTGTGTGTAATGACTCTATATAATAGATCGCTCTGTGTGTAATGACTCTATATAATAGAACCCTCTGCGTGTAATGACTCTATATAATAGATCCCTCTGTGTGTAATGACTCTATATAATAGATCACTCTGTGTGTAATGACTCTGTATAATAGATCCCTCTGTGTGTAATGACTCTATATAATAGATCTCTCTCTGTGTAATCACTCTATATAATAGATCACTCTGTGTGTAATCACTCTATATAATAGATCGCTCTGTGTGTAATGACTCTATATAATAGATCGCTCTGTGTGTAATGACTCTATATAATAGATCCCTCTGCGTGTAATGACTCTATATAATAGATCCCTCTGTGTGTAATGACTCTATATAATAGATCACTCTGTGTGTAATGACTCTGTATAATAGATCCCTCTGTGTGTAATGACTCTATATAATAGATCTCTCTCTGTGTAATCACTCTATATAATAGATCACTCTGTGTGTAATCACTCTATATAATAGATCGCTCTGTGTGTAATGACTCTATATAATAGATCGCTCTGTGTGTAATGACTCTATATAATAGATCCCTCTGTGTGTAATGACTCTATATAATAGATCAGTCTGTGTGTAATGACTCTATATAATAGATCCCTCTGTGTGTAATGACTCTATATAATAGATCGCTCTGTGTGTAATGACTCTATATAATAGATCCCTCTGTGTGTAATGACTCTATATAATAGATCCCTCTGTGTGTAATGACTCTATATAATAGATCCCTCTGTGTGTAATGACTCTATATAATAGATCTCTCTGTGTGTAATGACTCTATATAATAGATCCCTCTGTGTGTAATGACTCTATATAATAGATCCCTCTGCGTGTAATGACTCTATATAATAGATCCCTCTGTGTGTAATGACTCTATATAATAGATCCCTCTGTGTGTAATGACTCTATATAATAGATCCCTCTGTGTGTAATGACTCTCTATAATACATCCCTCTTCGTGTAATGACTCTATATAATAGATCCCTCTGCGTGTAATGACTCTATATAATAGATCACTTTGTGTGTAATGACTCTATATAATAGATCCCTCTGTGTGTAATGACTCTATATAATAGATCCCTCTGCGTGTAATGACTCTATATAATAGATCCCTCTGTGTGTAATGACTCTATATAATAGATCACTCTGTGTGTAATGACTCTATATAATAGACCCCTCTGTGTGTAATGACTCTATATAATAGATCCCTCTGTGTGTAATGACTCTATATAATAGATCCCTCTGTGTGTAATGACTCTATATAATAGATCACTCTGTGTGTAATGACTCTATATAATAGATCACTCTGTGTGTAATGACTAGTGTTGAGCCACCCCCGTAGTGTTCGAGTTCGGTTCGGTTCGTCGAACACCCGTGTGTTCGCCGAACTGTTCGTCGAACTGTTCGTCGAACACCTTCGAACACCGTTAAAACCAATGGCAGGCAAACAAAAACACATAGAAACACATAGAAAACACCTTCAAAGGTGTCCAAAAGCTGACAAACTGCTCAGAAGACACAACTAACACATGGAAAAGTGACAAGTACATATAGTCATGCGAAAAGAAAAGAGGTGGAGGAGTAAAAGGAGGGGGAGACACAGATATAGGCATGTCATGCCCTTCTAAAATCCAAAAAGTGAGAAGCCGACACGCTCAGTCCGCTCCTGCCCGTGCCACCTCCGTGTCGCCGGGTTTATGCCAGAGCCGCGGTGAACCCTGACGGCCAGCCCCCCTCTCCCAATACTGGTGCCTGTCCGCTGGTGGGTCGAGCGAGCCCCCCTGTGGTGGAGGCAGCTCTAAGCTTTTTAATTTAAATTGTCTCTCTAATTTGAATGAATACACTTTAAATCCATTTACAAGGATCTATTGGAGGGCAAGTCTCATGCCAGCAGCCGCGTAATTCCAGCTCCAGTAGCGTCCACTAAAGCTGCTGCAGTTAAAAAGCTTTTATAAGGATCGAGCTCGGCTGTCCACCGCAAGGCATCGAAATGCCAGTCCGAGCCCCTATGCCTTGGGGTGCCTCCTGATGCTCTTCACTGAGTATCCCGTGGTCCCGAAGCATTTCCTTTGAAAAAATGAAGTGTCCAAACTACAGGTGGTGTAGCTTGCTTAACAGCCGGGATAATCCGCTGACTAGCAGACCCTGCTACTAGGCACAAAGTATTTCCTGGGCTAGATGCAGTTAAAAATTTGTAATTAGATACTCTCGTTGGATGCTGAGAAAGCATTCCATAGAGTCTCCTGGCACGCCATATATGATTCTCTTAAAAAGCTTGGGGTAGGGGTCTAGGGGACCCTTTTATAGCCAAAATCACGGCCCTGTATCGCAATACGTCACCTAGGCTGAAGATAAATGGAACTGTAGCACCCTGAGGGCTCGGTTGCTACAGAGGTATTGCACCTCACCCAGAGGTGTGATATCTCACTCTCAGGTAAGGATGATCCCTCTGTGTGTAATGACTCTATATAATAGATCTCTCTGTGTGTAATGACTATATATAATAGATCACTTTGTGTGTAATGACTCTATATAATAGATCCCTCTGTGTGTAATGACTCTATATAATAGATCGCTCTGTGTGTAATGGCTCTATATAATAGATCGCTCTGTGTGTAATGACTCTATATAATAGATCCCTCTGTGTGTAATGACTCTATATAATAGATCGCTCTGTGTGTAATGACTCTATATAATAGATCACTCTGTGTGTAATGGCTCTATATAATAGATCGCTCTGTGTGTAATGACTCTATATAATAGATCGCTCTGTGTGTAATGACTCTATATAATAGATCCCTCTGTGTGTAATGACTCTATATAATAGATCGCTCTGTGTGTAATGACTCTATATAATAGATCCCTCTGTGTGTAATGACTCTATATAATAGATCACTTTGTGTGTAATGACTCTATATAATAGATCCCTCTGTGTGTAATGACTCTATATAATAGATCTCTCTGTGTGTAATGACTATATATAATAGATCACTTTGTGTGTAATGACTCTATATAATAGATCCCTCTGTGTGTAATGACTCTATATAATAGATCGCTCTGTGTGTAATGGCTCTATATAATAGATCGCTCTGTGTGTAATGACTCTATATAATAGATCCCTCTGTGTGTAATGACTCTATATAATAGATCGCTCTATGTGTAATGACTCTATATAATAGATCCCTCTGTGTATAATGACTCTATATAATAGATCCCTCTGTGTAATGACTCTATATAATAGATCGCTCTGTGTGTAATGACTCTATATAATAGATCCCTCTGTGTGTAATGACTCTATATAATAGATCCCTCTGTGTGTAATGACTCTATATAATAGATCCCTCTGTGTGTAATGACTCTATATAATAGATCACTTTGTGTGTAATGACTCTATATAATAGATCCCTCTGTGTGTAATGACTCTATATAATAGATCCCCCTGTGTGTAATGACTCTATATAATAGATCCCTCTGCGTGTAATGACTCTATATAATAGATCCCTCTGTTTGTAATTACTCTATATAATAGATCACTCTGTTTGTAATGACTCTAAATAATAGATCCCTCTGTGTGTAATGATTCTATATAATAGATCCCTCTGTGTGTAATTGTAGCACCCCGAGGACTCGGCTGCTACAGGGGTATTGCACCTCGATCCAGAGGTGTGGTATTCCACTCCCGGGTAAGGATGGAGTGTGGAACATAGCTCAGTTAGCTGCATGCACTACACTCACCCCATTTCCGGGGGACAGACCAACGGTACTCCCACCAGATAGATGTGCAGGTACGACAGCTTCTGTCCCTGGCTGGAGTGGGGAGGGGGGAGGAACATCCCAGTGGTGTAGGAGCAGAGAGGGGAGGGACTCTGGGCATAGGTAGGAGCCCATTGGGTGCTAGTCACCTGGGCTCGGGTGTCAGAAGGGAGTATATAAGGTGGGCACCATCTTGGATAGGGGGTCAGTTCAGAGAGGCGCTCAGCCAGAGAGGGCTGACAGGGAGTTGTGGCTCAGTCTGGGCCCAGCTCCAGAGCTAGGCCTGGAGAGGAGGCCTGACGCAGAGGGAGAGAGAGAGAAAGAAGAAGAAGGAGAAACAGGAACACCAGGAAAGGCCCAGAGACGCAAGAAGAGAGGGAACCCTGAGATCCCACGAGTTAACGGGTGAAGGGTTGGCAGAGAAGGGTACCGGATCCCAAACTGGTGGAGGCCAATTATCCTCAGCCAGGAACCGGAGGTCGTGGTCAAGTCTTGGCGCGACCCCTCACCATATCCACCAGGAAGGCATACCATATAGGGTCAGGGAAACCGGGAAAGGTTTCACCACCAGAAGGCCCGAGGGAGCCGGACAAAGGTGGGTCCCTAGTGGGGACGGCCAGTAGAAAGGAAGAGAGGGGAGCCCTGGACCACGCTCCGGAATTGCCCGGGAGTTAGCCAAGTCCCTCACCTGGTGGGCGCAGCACGGCTCGGGTGGTCCTTACTGCGCACAAGTGACCTGATAAAGAACTGTGAGTAAAGCTGTGAAAACTGCAACCGCACGTCTCAGTGATTCCTTGTCACACCACCACGACCACCATCATTTCTCCCTGCCTCGCCAGCTGCCCTGAGGCTATACCCCTCCCGTTGGGGGTTATACCATCCACGCTGCACCACCGTATCACCGGCCTCAGCGGTCTGCCCTGCAGCGGCGGCTTCATAGCCGCAATCAACGGGTGGCGTAGTCGAACAAAACAACATCTTAATGCCGAGCACTGCCACTTAGTTTGACCACCCTGGGCGCGGACCGGGTCACCGCCACAAGAAGACTACTACCCCCATCGGATCCGGCTCCGGGTATCCCCCGCATGCGCAACGCAGCACAACATGGCCCAGGGGGTGAGTCAACTTTGGCGTAGTCGGCAGGATTACGTGCCCGCAACCACCGGGTACTGCGTGCCTGAAGGAAAGTTAACAGTTACCTCAAAAAGAAGTCTCCCGCCAATTCCGGAGGATTCCCGCCATCGGACGCCGTCCGGAGTCGTTTCCCGCCGTTTGCCCGCCATTTGCAGCCTTTACCCGCCATCCGCGGAGTTTCCCGCCATCAGGAGACGATTCCCGCCATCTGAGACGGTTTCCCGCCCTGGCAGAGCGGACGCCATTATGGGCGTGCCAGAGGGTGGCAAGAGACCACCTCCCATCGTGGGCATGGCCCCAGAGTGGCGCCAAAGGAAGAGACCGCCCCCACCAGCCGAGACTACAATAATGGAGATGTCCATCAGAGTGGGGGGTCTGCCCCTGAAACTGACTGTCACTAAGATGCCCCGGGACCACTCCCAATGGGGGCGGATAGGGAATAAAGCTGAGAAGATGGGTGCGGCCTGGAGGAGTCTGGACAGATCGCACCCGGGGATGGAGGAAGAGTCGAGCAGCACCGACCCCGTGGTTCGGAGCCTGTTGCAGGCCGCCACCCCAGAAGGCCTGGTGGAGATCCTGGCACAACTCCCCAGAGATCGGGAGCGTGCACAGACCGCGCTGGAGGCCTTGGCCCGGAAGATGGCCCGAGTACAGCAGGAAGCACTGGCCGAATGGAGAAGGGAGATGGCCCAGCAGGCTGGAACCCGCCAGCAGAGGACGCCACCCGCAACGTGGGGCATGTCTGCCCCTGAGGATGGTGCAGGAGGGACGAAGGCCGGAGACGATGCCGCGGAGGGAGCTGCAAGGATGGAAGCAGGTAATGGGGACGTCATCACCCCATGCCCAGTAGCCGTAAGCCTGCCCCAGCTCCCCGTCGCAGAGCCCGAAGTCATACTCACCGCGCCCGTTGCCGCACCGCCGCTGCTCCAAACTAGGCCTCAAGCGGCAGGAGCCGCGGTCGCGCCCTCTGTTACGCCACGCCCCTTGACCCTGAGCGCGGCAAAACAGGAAGTGCCACCGGCCTGGTCGCAAGGCCGAGTACCCCCGGGCGCCGCGGTCTCCACAGCGCCCTCTACCTCCACTGTGCCGCCGGCCTGGTCGCAAGGCCTGGTGCATCCGGGCGCCGCTGCCCCCACAGCGCCCTCCTCCCCAAAGGTGCCATACCTGGACCCAAAGAGGATGCCTCCGGCCTGGATGCAAGGCCGGGTACCTCCGGGCACCGCTGCCCCCACAGCGCCCTCGACCTCCACAGTGCTGCCCCTGGGCGAAGATCTCTTCGCGCAGCATACTAGCCCGGACGGGCTGCCCTTCGTGTGGCCACCGGAGTACATCAACCCCCGACTCCGGAGGGAACGGCCCCTGTGTGAGCCTCTGATCCCGGCATCGGCGCCCGCCAAAATTGTACCGCTCCCGTTGGAAGACGCCCAATTCGCATGGGATCCGACCGGTGAGGACCTCATGGGGTTCACCAAGGAGACCCGGGCAGTCGCAGCCCGGCGTGAGGAGTGCTGCCGTCAACAGCTGGAGGTCTTTGGGAGAGAACGGCGAGAGAGGCGAATCCGCGAGGAACAGCTGCAGGCCCAAAGCGCGGAGCAGAAACGCCGGGCCCGACGAAACCCCCGTACGGCCCACGGCCCCCGCACCACCGGGACCGTAATAAAGTTTCAACTGGAGAACGGCTGGGGCTTTATCCGGGATCACCGAACCCCCGGCGACGTCTTTGTCACCCGCAGGGATGTCGAGAGCCACCTGCCGGAGGGACACCGCGGACGTGACCTCTACCCGGGTGATGTGGTCGCCTTCACCCGGCATCAGTGTGCTAAAGGACCGTACGCCCTTCACGTACACCGGCTGACTGAGGAGGCGATGCAGTATGAGGAAGACCAAGAGGACCCGGACGGGTCTGAAGACTACCCTCAGGAAGGAGCGTGTGGAGGACACCGTAAATCGTAAACGGTAAAAGAGGAGATATAAATAGTTACCCGATCGGGTATAAGGACTGTTGTGGGACTGTTTCCACAAGGAGTGTGGTCCCCGTTGGGACAGAAAGAGAACTGTTGCCTGTTTTGCCCTAATCCCTAACCTGACCGGGGACTGAGAGCGGTCATCCTTTCCCTCTACCTGGCTGAGGACTGAGAGCGGCCACCCTGTAAATAGTTGCGCTTCTTAAAGCGCCCCCTACTGGTTTTATAAGAACTGTTTTTCTATCACGAAATTAGTGACTGTTGCACTTTACCTGGTCGCAAGTTGCACAGTGGCCGGAGATCAAGAATATGTTTGAAAATGTCTGATTTGAGAATGTCTTATATTGGAAAGTTAAATATGCTGCTAAAATAATAATGCCAAGAGTTTTATATGGTGTTTTTCAAAAAGAGTTCCGGTGGCATTAGTAGAATGTCTTAGGAAAATGTTTTATACCCGTAACGTTAAAAGAGAAAAGT
The DNA here is from genome assembly GCF_046119375.1 of Phyllobates terribilis. Taxonomy (NCBI): domain Eukaryota; kingdom Metazoa; phylum Chordata; class Amphibia; order Anura; family Dendrobatidae; genus Phyllobates; species Phyllobates terribilis. The sequence goes on from NW_027362770.1 coordinate 176,207,175, forward strand.
ACCTCCCATAAAGGGACGAGTTATAGTTAAGATCTTATATGTGAGTGCACTTTAAAATTTTTGTATGTCTAATTGTTTTGCTCTATTCCAGCCCGAGGACGTGCTGTGATTTACCAGGGGGGAATGTAGCACCCCGAGGACTCGGCTGCTACAGGAGTATTGCACCTCGATCCAGAGGTGTGGTATTCCACTCCCGGGTAAGGATGGAGTGTGGAACATAGCTCAGTTAGCTGCATGCACTACACTCACCCCATTTCCGGGGGACAGACCAACGGTACTCCCACCAGATAGATGTGCAGGTACGACAGCTTCTGTCCCTGGCTGGAGTGGGGAGGGGGGAGGAACATCCCAGTGGTGTAGGAGCAGAGAGGGGAGGGACTCTGGGCATAGGTAGGAGCCCATTGGGTGCTAGTCACCTGGGCTCGGGTGTCAGAAGGGAGTATATAAGGTGGGCACCATCTTGGATAGGGGGTCAGTTCAGAGAGGAGCTCAGCCAGAGAGGGCTGACAGGGAGCTGTGGCTCAGTCTGGGCCCAGCTCCAGAGCTAGGCCTGGAGAGGAGGCCTGAGGCAGAGGGAGAGAGAGAGAAAGAAGAAGAAGGAGAAACAGGAACACCAGGAAAGGCCCAGAGACGCAAGAAGAGAGGGAACCCTGAGATCCCACGAGTTAACGGGTGAAGGGTTGGCAGAGAAGGGTACCGGATCCCAAACTGGTGGAGGCCAATTATCCTCAGCCAGGAACCGGAGGTCGTGGTCAAGTCTTGGCGCGACCCCTCACCATATCCACCAGGAAGGCATACCATATAGGGTCAGGGAAACCGGGAAAGGTTTCACCACCAGAAGGCCCGAGGGAGCCGGACAAAGGTGGGTCCCTAGTGGGGACGGCCAGTAGAAAGGAAGAGAGGGGAGCCCTGGACCACGCTCCGGAATTGCCCGGGAGTTAGCCGAGTCCCTCACCTGGTGGGCGCAGCACGGCTCGGGTGGTCCTTACTGCGCACAAGTGACCTGATAAAGAACTGTGAGTAAAGCTGTGAAAACTGCAACCGCATGTCTCAGTGATTCCTTGTCACACCACCACGACCACCATCATTTCTCCCTGCCTCGCCAGCTGCCCTGAGGCTATACCCCTCCCGTTGGGGGTTATACCATCCACGCTGCACCACCGTATCACCGGCCTCAGCGGTCTGCCCTGCAGCGGCGGCTTCATAGCCGCAATCAACGGGTGGCGTAGTCGAACAAAACAACATCTTAATGCCGAGCACTGCCACTTAGTTTGACCACCCTGGGCGCGGACCGGGTCACCGCCACAAGAAGACTACTATCCCCATCGGATCCGGCTCCGGGTATCCCCCGCATGCGCAACGCAGCACAACATGGCCCAGGGGGTGAGTCATAATGACTCTATATAATAGATCCCTCTGTGTGTAATGACTCTATATAAGAGATCCCTCTGTGTGTAATGACTCTATATAATAGATCCCTCTGTGTGTAATGACTCTATATAATAGATCCCTCTGTCTGTAATGACTCTATATAATAGATCCCTCTGTCTGTAATGACTCTATATAATAGATCCCTCTGTGTGTAATGACTCTATATAATAGATCCCTCTGTGTGTAATGACTCTATATAATAGATCACTTTGTGTGTAATGACTCTATATAATAGATCCCTCTGTGTGTAATGACTCTATATAATAGATCACTCTGTGTGTGATGACTCTATATAATAGATCCCTCTGTGTGTAATGACTCTATATAATAGATCCCTCTGCGTGTATTGACTCTATATAATAGATCCCTCTGTGTGTAATGACTCTATATAATAGATCCCTCTGTGTGTAATGACTCTATATAATAGATCCCTCTGTGTGTAATGACTCTATATAATAGATCGCTCTGTGTGTAATGACTCTATATAATAGATCGCTCTGTGTGTAATGACTCTATATAATAGATCGCTCTGTGTGTAATGACTCTATATAATAGATCCCTCTGCGTGTAATGACTCTATATAATAGATCCCTCTGTGTGTAATGACTCTATATAATAGATCACTCTGTGTGTAATGACTCTATATAATAGATCCCTCTGTGTGTAATGACTCTATATAATAGATCCCTCTGTGTGCAATGACTCTATATAATAGATCCCTCTGTGTGTAATGACTCTATATAATAGATCCCTCTGTGTGTAATGACTCTATATAATAGATCCCTCTGTGTGCAATGACTCTATATAATAGATCCCTCTGTGTGTAATTACTCTATATAATAGATCCCCCTGTGTGTAATGACTCTCTATAATAGATCCCTCTGCGTGTAATGACTCTATATAATAGATCCCTCTGCGTGTAATGACTCTATATAATAGATCACTTTGTGTGTAATGACTCTATATAATAGATCCCTCTGTGTGTAATGACTCTATATAATAGATCACTCTGTGTGTGATGACTCTATATAATAGATCCCTCTGTGTGTAATGACTCTATATAATAGATCCCTCTGTGTGTAATGACTCTATATAATAGATCCCTCTGCGTGTAATGACTCTATATAATAGATCCCTCTGTGTGTAATGACTCTATATAATAGATCACTCTGTGTGTAATGACTCTATATAATAGACCCCTCTGTGTGTAATGACTCTATATAATAGATCCCTCTGTGTGTAATGACTCTATATAATAGATCCCTCTGTGTGTAATGACTCTATATAATAGATCACTCTGTGTGTAATGACTCTATATAATAGATCACTCTGTGTGTAATGACTAGTGTTGAGCCACCCCCGTAGTGTTCGAGTTCGGTTCGGTTCGTCGAACACCCGTGTGTTCGCCGAACTGTTCGTCGAACTGTTCGTCGAACACCTTCGAACACCGTTAAAACCAATGGCAGGCAAACAAAAACACATAGAAACACATAGAAAACACCTTCAAAGGTGTCCAAAAGCTGACAAACTGCTCAGAAGACACAACTAACACATGGAAAAGTGACAAGTACATATAGTCATGTGAAAAGAAAAGAGGTGGAGGAGTAAAAGGAGGGGGAGACACAGATATAGGCATGTCATGCCCTTCTAAAATCCAAAAAGTGAGAAGCCGACACGCTCAGTCCGCTCCTGCCCGTGCCACCTCCGTGTCGCCGGGTTTGTGCCAGAGCCGCGGTGAACCCTGACGGCCAGCCCCCCTCTCCCAATACTGGTGCCTGTCTGCTGGTGGGTCGAGCGAGCCCCCCTGTGGTGGAGGCAGCTCTAAGCTTTTTAATTTAAATTGTCTCTCTAATTTGAATAAATACACTTTAAATCCATTTACAAGGATCTATTGGAGGGCAAGTCTCATGCCAGCAGCCGCGTAATTCCAGCTCCAGTAGCGTCCACTAAAGCTGCTGCAGTTAAAAAGCTTTTATAAGGATCGAGCTCGGCTGTCCACCGCAAGGCATCCTACTGCCAGTCCGAGCCCCTATGCCTTGGGGTGCCTCCTGATGCTCTTCACTGAGTATCCCGTGGCCCCGAAGCATTTCCTTTGAAAAAATGAAGTGTCCAAACTACAGGTGGTGTAGCTTGCTTAACAGCCGGGATAATCCGCTGACTAGCAGACCCTGCTACTAGGCACAAAGTATTTCCTGGGCTAGATGCAGTTAAAAATTTGTAATTAGATACTCTCGTTGGATGCTGAGAAAGCATTCCATAGAGTCTCCTGGCACGCCATATATGATTCTCTTAAAAAGCTTGGGGTAGGGGTCTAGGGGACCCTTTTATAGCCAAAATCACGGCCCTGTATCGCAATACGTCACCTAGGCTGAAGATAAATGGAACTGTAGCACCCTGAGGGCTCGGTTGCTACAGAGGTATTGCACCTCACCCAGAGGTGTGATATCTCACTCTCAGGTAAGTATGTAGTGTGGATCAGGACCCGACACCTGCATGCATTACACCACATTGCCGTGGGGCAGGGCGACCAATATGCCCCTGAGATTTGCACGACAGTCCCTGTCCCTGGCTGGAGTGGGGGGAGGGAACACTGAGGAAGGGGAACCCTGTAGTGCAGGAGCAGGGAGGAAGCAGTTCCTGGGTGCATTGAGAAGGGAGTATAAAAGGTGGGCACCATCTTAGTTCAGTGCAGAGAAGTCTGAGCAGAAGTGGCAGGGAGCAGGGGCTCTGCATGAGCTCTGCTCCGGAGGCGGGCCTAGTAACAGAGGCCCAGGCCTGGAAGAGGGAGAAGGAAGGAAGAGGAGCGGAGAAGGCTCCAGGAACGAGGAACGAAGGGATCTCAGGGGTGCGGACGGGCGAGTCGCCACCGCACGCCCGAATCCACCTGCGTGGAGGGGTCAGGCCAAAAGGGGAGACCGGTCCCCGAAACTAGTGGAGGCAGGAAACGACCCTCAGCTAGAAACCGGAGGCTGTGACATTTTATGTGGCGCAGCCCCTCGCTACACCCGCTAGGAAGGCACCACATAGGGTCAGGGAAACTGGCGCCAAGTTTACCAAGAGGAGGCCCGAGGCAGCCGGACAGAAGGGTTGGTAAGAAAGGCCAGACAAAGGACACACAAAGGGGGTCCTGTGAAGCACTCCAAAGTTATCTGGGAGTTGTCTGAGCCCCTCACCTGGTGAGCACAGTACGACGTGGGCAGCCGTTACCTGCAGACGTGGTCTGGATAATAAGAACTGTGAGTAAAGGCCCTGGACTGCATCACTGACTCCGTGTCATTACTGCTGCTGCCCTGCACCATCACCCCCATCCTCCGCATACACTGCCCTGAGGCTATATTCCTCCCGTGGGGAGTTATGCTACGCTCTGCTGCACCCACAACACCAGCCTCAGCGGTCTGCCCTGGAGCGGCGGTTCACTCTGACCGCAATCCACGGGTGGCGTAGTAGGACATTTAAACATCAAAACCACATAAATAGTTCCGCCACTGGTTTGACCGCCCTGAGCCACGGAACCGGGTTGCCGCCACGGAGACTACAACCACCAGCATCCACCAAAAAGGGTCCGGCTCCGGGTGTCCCAAGGCCCAGGGGGCGCGTCAGAACATTTTCATCACCTTTCACAATCACCAATGGGACAAGGCAGGGATGTTCTCTGTCCCCTCTCTTATACATCCTAGTGACGGAGCACCTGCTCTCATCAATTCGCCATAACCCCAATATTAGGTGGATTGAGGTGGGAGGCACCGAGTACAAGTGCTCTCTATTTGCTGATGATGTCCTAGTATATATCACTCAATCACATATATCCATCCATGCTGTTATGGCTGAAATAGATCACTTTGTTACATGGTCAAATTTTAAAATCAATGCAGCGAAGTCTGAGGCCCTCGATGTCTCCCTCCCCAAATCCATATAGGATTCCATCCAGTCCAACTTTCCCTTTGCTTGGCCCTCACAGGGTATCAAATACTTAGGAATTCCTATTCATAGAGACCTCTCCCATCTATGTTATCTTAATTTTGGGCCCTTTATTGAACAACTCCATACAGACCACGGTTGGCAAGTTAGAACTGTAAGATTCACTACGTGAACCACTGGTGTTTTGTGGAAAAGCACATGTACACTGTGTTCCAAATTATTATGCAAAAAGTGTTTAGGAGTGATAAGGGAAGAATTTGTTTGTTTGTCAGTTAAACTCATTGATGGTGATTTGTGTCAGGGCTCTTTATATCACTGTAAGCAATTGCAGACACCTGTGCTAATTAGTTTGGCAGGTGTGTCCAATGAAAGGCAAGACTACTTAAGAAGGCTGTCTCACATTATTAAGCAGCCTACATTTTCTGCCAAAATGGGAAAGAAAAAGGATGTGTCGGCTGCTGAGAAGCAACAAATTGTGGAGTGTTTAGGTCAAGGCATGACTACAATCAACATTGTGCGATGATCAGGATGAAGTGTCTTGGCAATCAAGAAGTATGTAGCTGATTCACAGTACACACGTGTGCGTGCTGATAAGGGCAAATTGAGGACTCTTTCCTACAAGCAATTACGTCAGGTTGAAAGAGCAGCGGCAAAAAAGCCTTGTCATAGCAGCAGACAAGTTTTTGAAGCTGCTTGTGCCTCCAACGTCCCCCGAACAACAAGATGCAGGGTCCTTCAGAGGTTTGCAGCTGTGCATACGCCATCCTGTCGACCTCCTCTATCCACTTCACACAAGCAGAAACGGCTCCAGTGGGCCAAACATTACATGAAGACTGATTTCAAAACTGTTTTGTTCACGGATGAGTGCCGTGCAGCGCTCGATGGTCCAGATGGATGGAGTGGAGGATGGCTGGTTGATGGACACCCCACGCAAACACGGCTACAGCGCCAACAAGGAGGAGGTGGAGTAATGTTTTGGGCTGGAATCATGGGGAGAGAGATTGTCGGCCCCTTTAGGATCCCTGAAGGCGCTAAAGATGAACTCCATAATGTATGTGGATTTTCTCAAACAGCACTTCCTGCCATGGTTCAAGAAGAAGAACCGTGTATTTCACAGCAAGATCATTTTTCTGCATGATAATGCACCATCTCATGCAGCACATAAAACATCTGCATCTCTGGCTGATATGGGCATAAAAGGGGACAAACTTATGGTGTGACCCCCATGCTCCCCTGACCTCTATCCCATTCAGAACCTTTGGAGCATCATTAAAAGGAGTGTCTATGATGGCGGGAGGCAGTTCACATCTAAGCAACAGCTCTGGGAGGGTATTCTGTCCTCATGCAAAACAATTGAAGCAGAAACCATCCAAAACCTGACAAATTCAATGGACGAGAGAGTTCAGAAGCTCCTTTCGAACAAGGGGTCCTATGTGAAAATGTAACATCACCTAGAATAAAGTTTTGAGTTGAAAACTGTTTGATTTCAGTTTCTAACAACCTGCTAATGCTTATAATTTCAAAAATGACCATTTTTTTGGTCTTTATTAAAATGAAAAGGTTGATCGAAAAGTTTGGGGGATCTAAGAGTGTGGCAACCCAGTAGTCATGATTACTTCGAATTCTGACAATATGAGGGTCATGCTGCAGGTAGTGCAGCAAGAAGGCACTTATGTGTCTTGCGCATCTCGGAGCCCCAAAATTATTTTCCGGGCTAGATGCAGCTAAAAATTATTATTAATTTTAAATCTGGTGAAGCTTTAATGGATGTTGAGAAGGCCGAACTTTTTAATTCCTATTTTGCATCTGTTTTCTCTCAGAAAGAAAATGTAACATCAACTGATCTTCACTGTCCTTTTAAAGGAATAGAAGTATCCAAGTTATCTGTAAACAGAAAGATTGTGAGGAAATATTTAGCTAACATAAATGAGTTCAAGTCTCCAGGTCCAGATGAATTACACCCCAGAGTACTGAAGGAGATCGTAGAAGAAATTTTAGAACCACTCTCCATAATCTTTGAAAATTCTTGGAGAACAGGAGAAGTCCCAGAAGACTGGAGAAGAGCAAATGTTGTTCCTATCTTCAAAAAGGGGAAGAAGGTGGACCCAGGGAACTATAGGCCGGTGAGTCTGACTTCTATACCAGGAAAGATCTTTGAACAAATTATTAAACAACATGTATGTAAGTACATGGATAAGAATGAAGTGATTAACCAGAGTCAGCATGGGTTTGTAACTAACAAGTCATGTCAGACTAACTTAATTTCCTTCTATGACAGAATCACTGACTGGGTGGATCAGGGAAATGCTGTAGATATAGTATATCTTGACTTCAGCAAAGCATTTGACAAAGTATCTCACACCATCCTTATTGAAAAAATGACCAAGTATGCAATGGACCAGGCAACTGTTAGGTGGATTCATAACTGGCTTAGTGATCGGACTCAAAGGGTGGTTGTAAATGGCTTCACATCCAGCTGGATGAATGTCTCAAGTGGGGTACCACAGGGCTCCGTCCTGGGACCTGTATTGTTCAACATCTTTATCAATGATTTAGATGAAGGAATTGAGGGTAAACTGATTAAATTTGCTGATGACACAAAGCTAGGAGGGATAGCTAATACTAGAGAAGAGAGAGAGAGGATTCAAAAAGACCTAAATAAACTGGAGCAGTGGGCAGCAACCAACAGAATGGTTTTTAACAGGGAAAAATGCAAAGTACTACATCTGGGCAATAAAAATGAAAAAAGCATATACAGAATGGGTGGAATAGAGCTAAGCAACAGTACATGTGAAAAAGACCTAGGTATACTAATAGATCATAGACTGAACATGAGTCAACAGTGTGATGCAGCAGCAAAAAAGGCAAATACAATTCTGGGATGTATTAACAGAAGCATACAGTCTAGATCACGTGAAGTCATTATCGGTCTTTACTCCTCTTTGTTCAGACCTCATCTGGAATACTGTGTACAGTTTTGGGCACCACATTTTAAAAAAGACATAGACAAACTGGAGCAAGTTCAGAGAAGAGCGACCAGAATGGTGACTGGTCTGCAAACCATGTCCTATGAGGAACGGTTGCAGGATTTGGGAATGTTTAGCTTGCAAAAAAGAAGACTGAGAGGAGACTTAATAGCTGTCTACAAATATCTCAAGGGCTGTCACATTGTAGAAGGATCATCTTTATTCTCATTTGCACAAGGAAAGACTAGAAGCAATGGGATGAAACTAAATGGGAGGAGACACAGATTAGATATTAGAAAAAACTTTTTGACAGTTAGGGTGATTTATGAGTGGAACAGGCTGCCACGAAAGGTGGTGATTTCCCCTTCAATGGACGTCTTCAAACAGAGGCTGGACAGACATCTGTCTGAGATGATTTAGTGAATCCTGCTTTGAGCAGGGGGTTGGACCAGATGACCCAGGAGGTCCCCTCCAACTCTACCATTCTATGATTCTATGATTCTATGATTTAGTATAGATGGCCTAATAGGATCAGTGCTGCACACTGCTACAAAGCCCAAATTATTTTCCAGTCAAGATACAGATAAACATGATTAGTAATTTTAAATCTGGTGGAGCTTATTATAGATGGCCTAATAGAATCAGTGCTGCACACTGCTACAAAGCCCAAATTATTTTCCAGCCAAGATACAGATAAACATGATTAGTAATTTGAAAGCTTAAAACGGTTGGTAGGGTGATTTTAACCAATCATCAAGCTTTTACTCTCCCCAGGATGACACAGGGGTAGAAAAGTCGTTTCGGATCCATGATTTGTTCATCTTTATGAACGTGAGTCTGTCTACATTATCAGTGGAGAGCCGCGTGCGCTTATCTGTCAGCACACCACCAGCAGCGCTGAACACACGTTCAGACAGAACGCTGGCTGCGGGGTATGACAAGATCTCCAAGGCGTAAGTGGCTAGCTCCGGCCATTTATCCAGATTGGAAGCCTAAAAAGATCAAGGGTCCAGTGACACAGTCGTGGCTTCAATGTTTACTTGGAGATACTCCTGTACCATCGTCTCTAGGCGTTGACTATGTGTCAGACTTCTTGTCTCCTGTGGCCTTGCAAAGGATGGGCTAAAAAAGTGGTGAAATGATTCCGCAAAATTGATGTTACCAGCAGATACTGTGGTTCTGTTACGGTTTGAGTGCTGAACACTTGACGGTCCCACGGTTGGCAAGTTGGAACTGTGAGATTCACTACGTGCACCACTGGTATTTTGTGGAAAAGCACATGTAAGATTCTGCAACAGTCTCTGCTGATACTCCTGCATGCGTGCATCCCTTTCTATGGCAGGAATAATTTCTGCAAATTTACTTTTGTACCGGGGATCTAACAGTGTGGCAACCCAGTAGTCAGGATTATTCCTAATTCTCACAATTCGAGGGTCATGTTGCAGGTAGTGCAGCAAGAAGGCACTCATGTGTGTTGCGCATCCAGGAGCACCAAGTCCCTGTTGTGTTGGTGGCGAGGTAACAATCATGCTTCCTTCCTCTGTCCTCTCCCCCCAACCTCGCACAACAGAAATGTGATCAAGGTCTCCCTCATCTGATGAGTCTTCCATCAGTTCGTCCTCCACTTCTTCCTGGGCTCCTGCACCTTCCTCACTAGTTTGGCTGCTACCATGCGCCCTGGTAAAACCATCTCCCCCACCCTCACATGCCTGCTGCCTTGGTGCTGCCGACCTTCTGGACCTTGCAGATGTTAGCCCTTCCGCATACAACTCCTCCTCCTCTACTTCCTCCACCTCCTCTTGTGCCACCACCTGACTCCGAATTCTGTTTAACATGTGCTCCAGCATGTAAATCACCGGAATAGTCATGCTGATAATGGCATCGTTAGCACTAAACATCTTCGTCGCCATTTCAAAACTGTGCAGAAGGGTGCATAGGTCCCTGATCTGAGACCACTCCTCCAGCGTGATTTGCCCCACCTCTGGATCTCGTTGGCCCAGGATATACGTCAGAACGTATTGCACCAGGGCTTGTCGGTGCTGCCACAGTCGCTGCAACATGTGCAGAGTTGAATTCCACCGGGTAGGCACATCGCATTTTAGCCGGTGAAGTGGCAGGCCCAACGACTTCTGTAGAGATGTAAGTCGCTGAGCTGCGGGATGCGAACGGCGAAAGTGAGCACACAGCGACCGTGCCCTCTGCAGAAGGCCATCTAGTCTGGGATAGTGAGCTAAAAATTGCTGGACAACCAGGTTCAACACGTGAGCCATACAAGGCACGTGTGTGACATTGCCCCGGCGAAGGGCCGCACCCAGGTTTGCAGCATTGTCGCACACGGCCTTCCCTGGTTTCAGGTCCAGTGGAGACAACCATTCATGAAATTGGTTCTCCAGAGCTGACCACAACTCCTCAGCTGTGTGACTCACATTTCCCAGACATTTCAATGTAAAAACCGCCTGACGACGTTGAGCCCTACTGCCAGCATAGTAAGGAGGTGTGCAGGATCCCTTCTGCGCAGTTAGAAAGCTTGTGGCATGACCAGACAGGCTTTGGGTGCAGGTGGAAGACCGAGAGGAGGTTGAGGAGGCAGAAGCAGTGGAGGAACTTTGACATAAAGAGGATTGACGCACAACTCGTGGGGACGGCAAGACTTGGACAGCAGCCCCTTGTCCTGCTGTCACCATAGTTACCCAGTGCCCAGTCAGCGACATGTAACGCCCCTGTCCATGCCTACTCGTCCAAGTGTCTGTGGTGAAATGCACCCTGTCACACACAGAGTTTCTCAAAGAAGCGGTGATGTTGTGTGCGACATGCTGGTGGAGCGCAGGCACACCTTTCTTTGAGAAGTAGTGCCGACTGGGCATCTGGTACTGGGGCACTGCGACGGACATAAGGTCTCGAAAATCCTCTGTGTCCACCAGGCGGAAAGGCAGCATTTCTGTAGCCAAGAACTTGCAGATGGTGAAATTCAACCTCTTAGCTTTCTCATGGCTAGGAGGAAATGGTCTTTTACTTGTCCACATCTGAGGGACCGAGGGCTGGCTATTGTGCTTAGACGGGGTTGATAAGGGTGTCCCCGGCAAACTGCCGGTCTGTGAGGAAGATGCAGGCGGACATGTTAGGTTGCCTTGATCCAAAGGTGGTGCTATCGATGTCGGACAGCGCTCAACACCAGCTGGTGTTACCACCTCCAAAGAAAATGATGACCTGCCAATCACGCTGGCTGTTGCGGGTAAAGAGGTGGCAGGTCTGCGCCCCAAAACAGGTGTGACTGCTGTCCCCCCAGTCACAGAGGATGAAGAGGCCGCGGATGCACAAGATATGGCAGACGGTGGTTGGCCCGGCCGGCTAGGCCGCATTGTAGCACACTGAGCTTCCCACTGCAACTTATGCTTCATGTCCATGTGCCGGTTCATGCATGAAGTACTCAAACTATGTATTTTTTGGCCTCTACTTAGCTTTTGCTGACAAATGTTACAGATAACACGAGTTGGGTCATCTTTATCGATCTGAAAAAATGCCCAGGCTATGCAAGGCTTAGCACCCATGCGACCTGAAGAGCCACCACGACTTGTGGTGAGAGGCAGAGTTGTGTTTGAGGATGCAGTTGTTGACGTTCTTCCAGTACTACGTCTCTGTCCAGGAAGGCGCAACCTGACCTCGTCGTCACTAGCATCTTCCTCCACCTCCTCTGCTGACCTCATCTCTTGGCTGACTGTGGGTTGACAGTAAGTGGGATCTCCAACCTCATCATCATCACCCTGTGCGTTATCACACCCGTCGTCCTCAGAGCCAACCTGTTCCTGCCCTGACAAAAAACTAAAGTTGTCGCTCCAATCAGGTATTTGAGTCTTATCATCGTCTTCCTCATTGTCTCCACCAACAGGAGTTACAGTTTGGGAATGAGGGTCTACATTATGGTCAGAATGTAGCACCCCGAGGACTCGGCTGCTACAGGGGTACTGCACCTCGACCCAGAGGTGTGGTATTCCACTCCCGGGTAAGGATGGAGTGTGGGACTGAGCTCAGTAGGCTGCATGCACTACATACATCCCATTTCCGGGGGACAGAACTACGGTACTCCCACCAGATAAATGTGCAGGTACGACAGCGTCTGTCCCTGGCTGGAGTGGGAAGGGGGGTGGAACATCCCAGTAGTGTAGGGGCAGATAGGGGAGGGGCTCTGGGCATAGAGATAGGAGCCCATTGGGTGCTAGTCACCTGGGCTCACACATAGAGGGAGTATATATGGTGGGCACCATCTTAGATCAGAGTCAGTCAGAGAGTCCAGGAGAAGCAGAGCAGAGGAGCTCAGCCAGGAGGGCTGACAGGGAGCTGTGGCTCCTGCTGGGCCCAGCTCCAGGGCCAGGCCTGAAGCAGAGAGGAAGAAGAAAGGCCCAGAGACGCAGAGTCAGAGGGAACCCTGAGATCCCAGAATTAAGCCAGAAGGGTGAAGGGTTGGCAGAAGAGGGCACCGGATCCCAAGCTGGCGGAGGCAAAAGTAACCCTTAGCCAGGAACCGGAGGTCGTGGTCAAGCTTTGCCACGACCCTCACCACATCCACCAGGAAGGTACACCAAGAGTAGGGTCAGGAAAGCCAGAGAAGGTTTTGCCACCAGGAGACCCAAGGGAACCGGACAAAGGTGGATCCCTGGTGGGGACGGCCAGCAGAGAGAGAAAGAGAAGGGAGCTCAGGACCACGCTCCGGAACTGCCTGGGGGTTAGCCGAGTCCCACACCTGGTGAATGCAGCACGGCTCGGGTGGTCACTCAAGGCCAGAGTGACTGAAAGAACTACTGTGAGTAAAAACCCTGAAACTGCATCTCACGCCTCTGACTCTCTTTTCTGCACTACCACTACCTCCATCATCCACACCAGCTGCCCTGAGGCCATACCCCTCCCGTTGGGGGTTATACCACCATCGCTGCACACATACTACCGGCCTCAGCGGACTGTTCTGCAGCGGCGGCCTTGTGACCGCAAATCAACGGGTGGCGTAGTCGACACTTAACAACATCTACAAAGACTGCCACACACTTAGTTTGACACCCTGGGCACGGACCGGGTCACCGCCACGAGGACTACTACCCCTGTCAGATTCTGCTCCGGGTATCCCCTGAACATGGCCCAGGGGGCACGTCAACTTTGGCGTAGTCGGCAGGATCACGTGCCCGCAACTACCGGGTACTGCGTGCCTGAAGAAAAGTCTAAATGTACCGTAAAAAGAAGTCTCCCGCCAGTTCCGGAGGGTCCCCGCCATCGGACGCCATCTCGGATCATTTCCCGCCGGTTGCCCGCCATCTGCAGCTTTTTCCCGCCATCCACGGAGTTTCCCGCCACTGGGAGACGATTCCCGCCATCTGAGAAGATTTCCCGCCCTGGCAGAGCGGACGCCATTATGGGCGTGCCAGAGGGTGGCAAGAGACCACCTCCCATCGTGGGCCAGGTCCAAGAATGGCGCCAAAAGCGAAGACCGCCCCCACCATCAGAGACTGTAATGATTGAGATGTCCGTCAGCGTGGGGGGTCTGCCCCTGGAACTGACAATCACCAAGTTGCCCCAGGACCGCCCTGAGTGTGGGCGGATCAAGAACAAAGGAGTGAAGATGGGAGCAGCCTGGAGGAGTCTGGAGAGAACGCACCCGGAGATGGAGGGAGAGGCAGGCAGCACCGACCCAGTGGTCAGGAGCCTGTTGCAAGCGACTATCCCAGAAGGCCTGGTGGAGATCCTGGCGCAGCTCCCCAGAGATCGGGAGCATGCACGGACCGCACTGGAGGGCTTGGCTCAGAGGATGGCCCGAGTGCAGCGAGACGTACTGGCCGCGTGGAGCAAGGAGATGGCCCAGCAGGCTGGAAACCGCCAGCAAAAGACACCGCCAGCAGCGAGGAGCACGCCTGCCCCTGAAGGAAGAGCAGGAGGGACGAAGGCCGGAGACGGCGCCGTGGAGGGAGCTGAAGTAACGGAAGCAGGTAATGGGGACGTCAACACCCCGTACCCGGAGGCCGAGAACTTGCCCCAGCTCCCCGTCGCAGAGCCCGAAATCCCGTTCACTGCGCCCGTCGCTGCACCGCCACCGCTCCAAACTAGGCCTCACGCGGCAGGAGCCGCGGCCGCGCTCCCCGTGACGTCACGCGCCTCAAATCAGAGTGCGACCAAACAGGAAGCGCCATCGGCCTGGTCACAGTGCAGAGTACCCCCGGGCGCAGCCGTTTCCACAGTGCCCTTCACATTCAAAGTGCCCCCGGGCGCTGCGGCAATCATCGCGCCCTCAACCTCCATCGTGCTACCCCTGGGAGAAGATTTGTTTGCCCAGCATAGGTGGCCACCGGAGTTCGTCAATCCCCGACTCCGGAGGGAACGGCCTCTGGATGAACCTCTAATTCCGGCTCCGGCGCCCGCCAAACTTGACCCGCTGCCGTTGGAGGACGCCCAATTTGAGTGGGACCCCACCGGTGAGGACCTGATGGGATTCACCGAGGAGACCCGGGCGGCCGCAGCCCAGCGTGCAGAGTGCTGCCGGCAGCAGCTAGCGGTCTTTGACAGAGAAAGGAGAGAGAGGCGGGTCCGCGAGGAGCGGCTGCAAATCCAGAGTGCAGAGCAGAAAAGCCGGACCCGACGGAACCCCCGTCCAGCCCACGGTCCCCGTGCCACCGGGACTGTAATCAAATTCCAACTGCAGCACGGTTGGGGCTTCATCAGGGATCACAAAACCCCCGGTGACGTTTTTGGAACCCGCAGAGATGTCGAGTCTCACCTACCGGAGGGACACCGTGGTCGTGACCTGTACCTGGGTGACGAGGTCACCTTCACCCGGCACCAGTGTGCCAAAGGACCCTATGCCCTTCATGTACATCGCCTGACGGAAGAAGAGCTGCGGTGGGAGGAGGAACAAGAGGACCCGGACGGGTCTGAAGCCTACCCTCAGGAAGGAGCAGGAGGGCATCGTCACCATTAAGAGGTGAACTGAAACTGTATATAGTTACCCGTAAGGGTATATGCCATGCTGCTTAATTAAAATGAGTTCCCCGTTGGGACAAGTGTGAACTGTTCCAGTGTGTCCCATCTCCCCACAGGCTGAGGACTGTGAGCAGCCATTCCCCTTTTCCCCACTGGCCGAGGACTGAGAGCGGCCATATCCCCTGTAAATAGTTGCGCTTCTTAAGGCGCCCCCTACTGGTTTTATAGAAGGACTGCGTTTCTATTTTAGAACTACAGACTGTTGCACTTTTACCTGGTCACAAGTTGCACGGTGGCCAGAGATCAAGGACGTATTGGTCAAAAATGTTTTATATGAAAAGTTTTATTATGCTGAAAGAGTTAATATTATTTTATGATGTGTCTGTAACATTTTAAGAGAGAAGTACCTCCCATAAAGGGATGGGTTGAAAGTTATATTTTATATGTAAGTGCACTTTCAAAATTTGTATGTTTTATGTTTTGCTCTTTTACAGCCCGAGGACGTGCTGTGATTTACCAGGGGGGAATGTAGCACCCCGAGGACTCGGCTGCTACAGGGGTACTGCACCTCGACCCAGAGGTGTGGTATTCCACTCCCGGGTAAGGATGGAGTGTGGGACTGAGCTCAGTAGGCTGCATGCACTACATACATCCCATTTCCGGGGGACAGAACTACGGTACTCCCACCAGATAAATGTGCAGGTACGACAGTGTCTGTCCCTGGCTGGAGTGGGAAGGGGGGTGGAACATCCCAGTAGTGTAGGGGCAGATAGGGGAGGGGCTCTGGGCATAGAGATAGGAGCCCATTGGGTGCTAGTCACCTGGGCTCACACATAGAGGGAGTATATATGGTGGGCACCATCTTAGATCAGGGTCAGTCAGAGAGTCCAGGAGAAGCAGAGCAGAGGAGCTCAGCCAGGAGGGCTGACAGGGAGCTGTGGCTCCTGCTGGGCCCAGCTCCAGGGCCAGGCCTGAAGCAGAGAGGAAGAAGAAAGGCCCAGAGACGCAGAGTCAGAGGGAACCCTGAGATCCCAGAATTAAGCCAGAAGGGTGAAGGGTTGGCAGAAGAGGGCACCGGATCCCAAGCTGGCGGAGGCAAAAGTAACCCTTAGCCAGGAACCGGAGGTCGTGGTCAAGCTTTGCCACGACCCTCACCACATCCACCAGGAAGGTACACCAAGAGTAGGGTCAGGAAAGCCAGAGAAGGTTTTGCCACCAGGAGACCCAAGGGAACCGGACAAAGGTGGATCCCTGGTGGGGACGGCCAGCAGAGAGAGAAAGAGAAGGGAGCTCAGGACCACGCTCCGGAACTGCCTGGGGGTTAGCCGAGTCCCACATCTGGTGAATGCAGCACGGCTCGGGTGGTCACTCAAGGCCAGAGTGACTGAAAGAACTACTGTGAGTAAAAACCCTGAAACTGCATCTCACGCCTCTGACTCTCCTTTCTGCACTACCACTACCTCCATCATCCACACCAGCTGCCCTGAGGCCATACCCCTCCCGTTGGGGGTTATACCACCATCGCTGCACACATACTACCGGCCTCAGCGGACTGTTCTGCAGCGGCGGCCTTGTGACCGCAAATCAACGGGTGGCGTAGTCGACACTTAACAACATCTACAAAGACTGCCACACACTTAGTTTGACACCCTGGGCACGGACCGGGTCACCGCCATGAGGACTACTACCCCTGTCAGATCCGGCTCCGGGTATCCCCTGAACATGGCCCAGGGGGCGTGTCAAGAACCTTCTGCGTCTGGTCCTGGATCCGACTCATAAAGATTCTGGGCATCAGTGCAGATCATTTCCTCGTCTGGATTCACAGAAGCGCTGGAGTCGACCTCTGATTCCCAGGCTATAGTATGAGTAAACAGCTCTGCAGACTCAACCATCTGTTCTACCTCATACTCAGACGGGCAGCTGGAGATTTGGGAGCTGTGAGGAAGCAAGTGCGATTTGGGTGACACCTTTGAGGACTGGAGTATTTGTGATGTTGAAGTTGATGTGGAGGAGAGCCCACTTAAAGGAGCACTTGATATCCGTTGAAGCACCTGCTGTTTTTGTGCCTCATCTGGAATTTGTAGCGATTGGCGTGGCCGTAAGAAAGGGATCTTATCACATTGTCCGCTAAAAGAAGTAGACATTTTAGTTTGGCTGGAAGATGGTCTTTCTTCTGCAGTTGTTACTGTTGCTTTAACACCTACCCCACGGACACAACCTTTTTTCCCCTTCCCAACACGCCTATTCCCCTTTCCACCAGCAGCAGGCCTTTTTCCACTCATTTTGGTGGTTAACTAATTAACAACTCTGGAGTTGTTTGCACAAAAAAACAATGGATGGGAACCGAGCAGAGCTGAGTGGCCAAACTGTGGTATTAGGCCAAAACTATTGGCTGGGTTAGATGCAGAAAAAAATTATATTCAATTTGCAACCTGATGGAGGTCAGTATAGATGGACTAATAGAGAAAGTCCCACACACTGCTAGAAGCCCAATATTTTTTCAGAGGTAGATGCAGAAAAAAAAATATTTAGTTTGCAACCTGATGGAGGTCAGTATAGATGGATTAATAGAACAAGTCCCACACACAGCTAGAAGCCCAATATTTTTTCAGAGGTAGATGCAGAAAAAAATATATTCAGTTTGCAATCTGATGGAGGTCTGTATAGATGGATTAATAGAACAAGTCCCACACACAGCTAGAAGCCCAATATTTTTTCAGAGGTAGATGCAGAAAAAAATATATTCAGTTTGCAATCTGATGGAGGTCTGTATAGATGGATTAATAGAACAAGTCCCACACACAGCTAGAAGCCCAATATTTTTTCAGAGGTAGATGCAGAAAAAAATATATTCAGTTTGCAATCTGATGGAGGTCTGTATAGATGGATTAATAGAACAAGTCCCACACACTGCTAGAAGCCCAATATTTTTTCAGAGGTAGATGCAGAAAAAAATATATTCAGTTTGCAACCTGATGGAGGTCAGTATAGATGGACTAATACAACAAGTCCCACACACAGCTAGAAGCCCAATATTTTTTCAGAGCTAGATGCAGAAAAAAATATATTCAGTTTGCAACCTGATGGAGGTCAGTATAGATGGACTAATAGAACAAGTCCCACACACAGCTAGAAGCCCAATATTTTTTCAGAGCTAGATGCAGAAAAAAATTATATTCAATTTGCAACCTGATGGAGGTCAGTATAGATGGACTAATAGAATGATGCTATGCCCAAAAGATTTTACTTCACTAGGTGCAGTAAAAAAATTGGTATTCTATACACAGGTGTTATATCTTGCAACACAGATAGGCTACTCCACTGACTAACACACTCTGCAATAGGCCAAAAAGGATTAGCTTTGCTAGATTCAGCCAAATGCTGTGAAAAAAACTTGCACAGCACTGGCACAGACCTGCCTGGCAAAAACTGATAGGAACTCATGTAACCTAGTCCTGAAAAGGACTGAAATTACAATTAGTCTTTACTCCCACAATCTATCTATTTAAGAGCACAGACCTGCCTGATAAAAGTCGTAGGAAATGCTGTAACCTAGTCCTTAAAAGGACTGCAATCACAACTATTCCCTACTCCCAAGCTATCTGTATATTTGTGCGAAAATTGGCTTGAAATTAACAAGGTATAGCGCACACAGCAACAGCGGTGCCGTCTAACACGCAGCTGCAGCAGTGAGAAAATGGTGGCGACGGGGAAAATGGCTTGGTCTTATAGGGCAAGGACATGTGACATACACTGCCAATCACACATGCCCTTGCTTGTGTGAAAAAAAGCACTTCGCTCCATGTGTGCGCTGCTGATAGGCTGACAGATTGCACCTCCCCACTGCAAATGCGGGAAAGAGAAAAAAAAATGGAGATCTTCATTGTTCCTGCAGAGATCCATCCCCTGCCCCTCCCCCCACCCCGCTGTACACTCAAACTGCGTATTAACGTTAATTTTCATCATTACTGAGAAAAAATCCAGTTATGATTTTGGTGCACGAACAGTTATCGAACATAACCTCGAACAGCCGAATTTTTCTCAAATCGTTCGTGTTCGCCGAACGGCTCGAACACCGCCCAAAACAGCTCGAATTTGAGATTGGCGAACAGTTCGAGTAGAACAACGCTCATCTCTAGTAATGACTCTATATAATAGATCCCTCTGTGTGTAATGACTCTATATAATAGATCCCTCTGTGTGTAATGACTCTATATAATAGATCACTCTGTGTGTAATGACTCTATATAATAGATCCCTCTGTGTGTAATGACTCTATATAATAGATCCCTCTGTGTGTAATGACTCTATATAATAGATCCCTCTGTGTGTAATGACTCTATATAATAGATCCCTCTGTGTGTAATGACTCTATATAATAGATCCCTCTGTGTGTAATGACTCTATATAATAGATCCCTCTGTGTGTAATGACTCTATATAATAGATCCCTCTGTGTGTAATGACTCTATATAATAGATCCCTCTGCGTGTAATGACTCTATATAATAGATCCCTCTGTGTGTAATGACTCTATATAATAGATCACTGTGTGTAATGACTCTATATAATAGATCCCTCTGTGTGTAATGACTCTATATAATAGATCACTCTGTGTGTAATGACTCTATATAATAGATCGCTCTGTGTGTAATGACTCTATATAATAGATCCCTCTGTGTGTAATGACTCTATATAATAGATCCCTCTGTGTGTAATGACTCTATATAATAGATCACTCTGTGTGTAATGACTCTATATAATAGATCACTCTGTGTGTAATGACTGTATATAATAGATCCCTCTGTGTGTAATGACTCTATATAATAGATCCCTCTGTGTGTAATGACTATATAATAGATCCCTCTGTGTGTAATGTCTCTATATAATAGATCCCTCTGTGTGTAATGACTCTATATAATAGATCCCTCTGTGTGTAATGACTCTATATAATAGATCCCTCTGTGTGTAATGACTCTATATAATAGATCCCTCTGTGTGTAATGACTCTAGATAATATAGGAGTTTCACATTTTGTATTGAAGAACTGAAATAAATTAACTTTTTGATGATATTCTAATTTAGTGAGATGCACCTGTATATGCTGGAACTGTACCCCGTGCGTCCTGTAGGTGGCGTCTGTGTTCACCAAATAAACTACTAAGCGCTCGTGCTGCAGCATCAGTCAGTGACCAGCTGAACACAGCGGTGGATTAAGAGTAGCAAGGTCCCTGGGCAGTTTAGAAGGCGCCCCCCCCCCACACACACACCTGATGTATCACATCTCACATGATCCCCTGTGATAGATCATGTGATAGTTCACGTGAAATTAATTTGGCACAATATTAACTATAATAATTTTTTTTAGGCTGTGTGCCCACTATGCGTTTTTTAAGCGTTTCCGCAGCGGCAATTCCAATGCAGAAACGCTTAAAAAATGCTTGGTAGAAGGTCTGCCATGTTCCCCAATGATAATCCGCATGTGCTTTGCACATACTGCGGAAATTTCCGCTGAGGATTATCATTGCGGAAAAATCCGCAGCACTAACAATTATTTTGCGGAAGCGCGGCGTTTTCGCCGCCATTGACTTGCATTGGAACACATGACATCCGCATCACTGCATCTGTACATGCAGAATCCATGCGTTTCAATGTGCGGATGGTACCCGGGTGTGGAGGGCAGAAGAGTCTCCTCCGGACCCGGGTACCATAGAACCTGTAAAAAAAAGAATAAAATAAAAAATAAATATTATACTTACCTTCTGATGGCCTCCGGTGTCTTTATCCGATGCGTCCTGGCTTGCCGGCAGCTCGCGATGGTCTGAAAAGGACCTGCCATGACGTCATTTAGTCATGTGATGGGTCACGCGACCGCTGACGTCGGCAGGCTATCAGAAGGTAAGTATATATTTATTTTTTACCATTCTTTTACGGTCACACTATATAAATCCATGCTGGTTGCCGGTTGCATGGATTTATATAGTGTGACCAAGTTGACAAGCACTTTCCAAGTGATGCTAAAATCGCTTGTCAACCCGCATGCGGAAATGCATGTGAAGAACGCTTCACATCCACATGTACAATCCGCATGTACAATCCACATGTACAATCTGCATGTACAATCCGCATGTACAATCCACATGCGTTTTTTCTGCCAGGGAGATGCAGAAACGCTCAAAAAAAAACCGGAGCATTTCTGCATTGTGGGCACATAGACTTACATTAATTGTATGACTCAATATTGAGCACACGTAGCCATCTATACACAGCGGGAGGTCGCACGTAGCCATCTATACACAGCAGGAGGCCGCACGTAGCCATCTATACACAGCAGGGGGCCGTACGTAGCCATCTATACACAGCAGGAGGCCGCACGTAGCCATCTATACACAGCAGGGGGCCGCACGTAGCCATCTATACACAGCAGGAGGCCACACGTAGCCATCTATACACAGCAGGAGGCCACACGTAGCCATCTATACACAGCGGGAGGCCGCACGGTGCCATCTATACACAGCAGGAGGCCGCACGTAGCCATCTATACACAGCGGGAGGCCGCAAGTAGCCATCTATACACAGCGGGAGGCCGCACGGAGCCATCTATACACAGCGGGAGGCCGCACAGAGCCATCTATACACAGCGGGAGGCCGCACGTAGCCATCTATACACAGCGGGAGGCCGCACGTAGCCATCTATACACAGCGGGAGGCCGCACGTAGCCATCTATACACAGCGGGAGGCCGCACGGAACCATCTATACACAGCGGGAGGCCGCACGGAGCCATCTATACACAGCGGGAGGCCGCACGGAGCCATCTATACACAGCGGGAGGCCACACGTAGCCATCTATACACAGCGTGAGGCCGCACGGCGCCATCTATACACCGCAGGGGGCCGCACGGCGCCATCTATACACAGCGGGAGGCCGCACGGCGCCACCTATACACAGCGGGAGGCCGCACGACGCCACCTATACACAGCGGGAGGCCGCATGGCACCATCTATACACAGCAGGGGGCCGCACGGTGTCATCTATACACAGCGGGAGGCCGCACGATGCCATCTATACACAGCGGGAGGCCGCACGATGCCATCTATACACAGCGGGAGGCCGCACGTAGCCATCTATACACAGCGGGAGGCCGCACGTAGCCATCTATACACAGCGGGAGGCCGCACGGAGCCATCTATACACAGCGGGAGGCCGCACGGGGCCATCTATACACAGCGGGAGGCCGCACGGAGCCATCTATACACAGCGGGAGGCCACACGTAGCCATCTATACACAGCGGGAGGCCGCACGGCGCCATCTATACACCGCAGGGGGCCGCACGGCGCCATCTATACACAGCGGGAGGCCGCACGGCGCCACCTATACACAGCGGGAGGCCGCACGACGCCACCTATACACAGCGGGAGGCCGCACGGCACCATCTATACACAGCAGGGGGCCGCACGGTGCCATCTATACACAGCGGGAGGCCGCACAATGCCATCTATACACAGCAGGGGGCCGCACGATGCCATCTATACACAGCGGGAGGCCGCACGGTGCCATCTATACACCGCAGGGGGCCGCACGGCGCCATCTATACACAGCGGGAGGCCGCACGCAGTCACACACGCAGTCACGCACACACACAAACATATACAGACATATACATGCATGCATAAACACATTTGAAACACAAAAATACATATAAACAGACATCACACAATGATATCTGCCTGCACACACACACATACACACACACTCACACTCACACCATCCCCCGGCTCGGCTCCAGTCCTCCTGCTATTTTCCGGTTCAGCACTGCAGGCCTGGTGTGCACTGCGTGATGTCACAGCTAGGAGACACGGCCGTGCACAGGGCCGTGTCTCCTAGCAGTGATGCGGCCGGGCCAGCACAGGGAAGTTAACTGCTGCAGTGCTGGCCCGGCCGAAGAAGAAGCAGCGGCAGTGCGCCGCTGCTGGGGGAGCGGTCCGGGGGCCCCCCCCCGCCACTGTCTCCCGGTATGTGCCGCGGCGCCGCACATATAATGAGGGCAATCTGGCCATAGACATCCCGGAGCCCCGGGCCCCCTGGAGGTTCGGGGTCCCGGGTGGTAGCCCAGATTGCCCTCATTATAATCCGCCTATGGCTGAAGATATTTCTAAGATGGGACTAAGTAGAAGGAAATGTAGACCTTTCATATACGCCTCAGGCCCGCGCAGTGTGGAGAAGTCTTTACAGCAGCTGGTTAACCTTTGATTGACAGCTGTATTCCCCATTGACGGATCCCCGACACCCGTCTTGCATGGTTTATAGAGGAGGGATGTGACCTGTCAGGCTGAGTGATATGTTCCAGTCTTGCCAGCAATTCAGGACTTCATTTTCCTACATTCTTGGTTGTCGATGTTCAGATTTTAAGAGCATAGGCCCAGAAAGGGGACTCTAACCCAACGTACATACTTGCTCTTTTACCCTACACTAACATTTGACTTATCCCTTCCAAAGACCTTACATAGGTCCAGGGGGCGCTCATTATGGGTGGAGGAAAGGCGATTCTGGCAGCTCAATAGGAAAGGGTTCTTTACAGTCAGAGCAGTCACTGTGGAATGCCCGACCACAAGAGGTAGTGATGGCCGACACTATAACAGCTTTATACAAGGGCTGGAGTCTTTTCTCACAACAAATGGCATTGTGGGTAATAAATTATCTACTGATAGAAAATGTAGAACTGGTGGAGAAAGGCTGAACTTTATGGACCTAGGTCTTTTTGCAACCTATGTAACTAAAGAGGACAACATGGCTAGTACTGTTATATGGCTACTGATATCAAGGGTATTATTATATGACCACTAATACTATTGGCACTGTTATATGGCTGCAAGTTTTGGTGGTATTAATATACAACTAATGTTATTGATGGTACTATTGTATGGGAAATGGTATTGCCG
Source organism: Phyllobates terribilis (assembly GCF_046119375.1). Classification (NCBI taxonomy): domain Eukaryota; kingdom Metazoa; phylum Chordata; class Amphibia; order Anura; family Dendrobatidae; genus Phyllobates; species Phyllobates terribilis. The sequence goes on from NW_027362770.1 coordinate 176,231,388, forward strand.
CTACTGTTATATGGACACTGATATTGATAGTACTGTTATATGGTTACTAATGTGAATGGTACTCTTGTATGAGCACTGATATTGATGGTATTATTATATGGTTACTAATATGGCTGGTACTGTTATATGAGCACTGCTATTGAAGAACATTGGTATTGTTATACAATTATAATAATTTTAGTACATGGGGAACAATTTGGCTGGTACTGTTGTATGGTCACTTTTTATGTCTGATTTGTAGTATAAGGATATTGATATCTGTTTTATTATTATCCAGTTACTAATATGGCTGGTACTATTACATGGGCACTGAGAGTCATAATATTATTATATGGTTACTAATATGGCTGGTACTGTTATATGGACACTGAGATTGATGGTATTATATGGTTTCTAATATGGTTGGTACTATTGTATGGACACTGAAATTGATGGTTGCAGTATAAGGACATTGACATCAATTGTATTATCATGCAGTTTCCAATATGGTCGGTACTGTTATATGGGCATTAATAACAATGGTACTGTTATATGGGCATTAATAACAATAGTTCTGTTATATGGGCATTAATAACAATGGTTCTGCTATATGGGCATTAATGACAATGGTACTGTTATATGGACATTAATAACAATGGTACTGTTATATGGGCACTGATCTTGATGGTATTGTTACATGGGAAATACTTCGGCAGGTACTTATGTATGGTCACTTTTATGGTAGTACAAGGACTTTGACATCTATTGTATTATAAGGTTATTAGCTTGACTGGTACTATTGTATGGCCATAAATAACAATGGTATTGTGATGTGTGCATTTATATAGCTGCCACTATTGTAGCGATGGCATTATTATGTGATCAATAACATGGCTTTTATTTATGGTACTAGTATTAGGACACTGAGATGAATGGTATTATTATTAGTAATGTCCTTTCGTTAGTACAGTCATGGCCAAAAGTTTTGAGAATGACACAAAAATGATATTTTCACATGATCTGCTGGCCTCTGGTTTTTATTAGTGTTTGTCTGATGTTTATATCACATACAGAAATATAATTGCAATCATATTATGAGTACCAATAGGTTATATTGACAGTTAGAATGCGTTAATGCAGCAAGTCAATATTTGCATTGTTGCCCCTTCTTCTTCAAGACCTCTGTAATTCTCCCTGGCTGCTCTCAATCAACTTTTGGACCAAATCCTGACTGATAGCAGTCCATTCTTGCATAATCAATGCTTGCATTTTACCAGAATTTGTTGGTTTTTGGTTGTCCACCCGTCTCTTGATGATTGACCACAAGTTATCAATGGGATTAAGATCTGGGGAGTTTCCAGGCCATGGACCCAAAATCTATGTTTTGTTCCATGAGCCATTTAGTTATCACCTTTGCTTTATGGCAAGGTGCTCCATCATGCTGGAAAAGGCATTGTTGGGCGCCAAACTGCTCTTGGACGGTTGGGAGAAGTTGCTCTTGGAGGACATTCTGGTACCATTCTTTATTCATGGCTGTGTTTTTAGGCAAGACTGTGAGTGAGCCGATTCCCTTGGCTGAGAAGCAACCCCACACATGAATGGTTTCAGGATGCTTTACAGTTGGCATGAGACAAGACTGGTGGTAGCGCTCACCTCTTCTTCTCCGAATAAGCTGTTTTCCCGATGTCCCAAACAATCGAAAAGGGGATTCATCAGAGGAAATGACTTTGCCCCAGTCCTCAGCAGTCCACTCCCTGTACCTTTTTCAGAATATCAGTCGGTCCCTGATGTTTTTTCTGGAGAGAAGTGGCTTCTTTGCTGCCCTCCTTGAAACCAGCCCTTGCTCAAAGAGTCTCCGCCTCACAGCGCGTGCAGAAGCACTCACACCAGCCTGCTGCCATTCCTGAGCAAGCTCGGCGCCGCTGGTAGTCCGATCCCGCAGCTGAAACAGTTTTAAGATACGGTCCTGGCGCTTGCTGGTCTTTCTTGGGCACCCTGGAGCCTTTTTGACAACAATGGAAGCTCTCTCCTTGAAGTTCTTGATGATGCGGTAGATTGTTGACTGAGGTGCAATCTTTGTAGCTGCGATACTCTTCCCTGTTAGGCCATTTTTGTGCAGTGCAATGATGGCTGCACGTGTTTCTTTAGAGATAACCATGGTTAACTGAAGAGAAACAATGATAACAAGAACCAGCCTCCTTTTAAAGTGTCCAGTGATGTCATTCTTACTTAATCATGACTAATTGATCGCCAGCCCTGTCCTCATCAACACCCACACCTGTGTTAATGGATCAATCACTAAAACGATGTTAGCTGCTCCTTTTAAGGCAGGACTGCAATGATGTTGAAATATGTTTTGGGGGTTAAAGTTCATTTTCTGGGCAAATATTGACTTTTCAAGTACAGTAATTGCTGTTAAGCTGATCACTCTTTGACATTCAGGAGTATATGCAAATTGCCATTACAAAAAATGAAGCAGTAAACTTTGGAAAAATTACTATTTGTCTCATTCTCAATACTTTTGGCCATGACTGTAGAAGACCCTGCTGGTAAGCACGGTGTTGTATGGTCGGGACAAATGCTGGTAAGGACGGTGTTGTATGGTCAGCACAAATGGCAGTAAGGACGGTGTTGTATGGTTGGCACAAATGCCGGTAAGGACGGTGTTGTATGGTCGGCACAAATGCTGGTAAGGACAGTGTTGTATGGTCGGCACAAATGCCTGTAAGGACAGTGTTGTATGGTCGGCACAAATGAAATGCCTGTAAGGACGATGTTATATGATGGGCACAAATGCCTGCAAGGACGGTGTTGTATGGTCGGCACAAATGCCTGTAAGGACGGTGTTGTATGGTCGGCACAAATGCCTGTAAGGACGATGTTGTATGGTCGGCACAAATGCCTGTAAGGACGGTGTTGTATGGTCAGCACAAATGCCTGTAAGGACGGTGTTGTATGGTTGGCACAAATGTCTGTAAGGACGGTGCTACGGTGTTGTATGGTTGGCACAAATGCCTGTAAGGACGATGTTGTATGGTCGGCACAAATGCCTGCAAGGACGATGTTGTATGGTCGGCACAAATGCCTGTAAGGACGGTGTTGTATGGTCAGCACAAATGCCTGTAAGGACGGTGTTGTATGGTTGGCACAAATGCCTGTAAGGACGGTGTTACGGTGTTGTATGGTTGGCACAAATGCCTGTAAGGATGATGTTGTATGGTCGGCACAAATGCCTGCAAGGACGGTGTTGTATAGTCGGCACAAATGCCTGTAAGGACGGTGTTGTATGGTCAGCACAAATGCCTGTAAGGACGGTGTTGTATGGTTGGCACAAATGCCTGTAAGGACGGTGTTACGGTGTTGTATGGTTGGCACAAATGCCTGTAAGGACGATGTTGTATGGTCGGCACAAATGCCTGCAAGGACGGTGTTGTATGGTCGGCACAAATGCCTGTAAGGACAGTGTTGTATGGTCAGCACAAATGCCTGTAAGGACAGTGTTGTATGGTCGGCACAAATGCCTGCAAGGACGGTGTTGTATGGTTGGCACAAATGCCTGTAAGGACGGTGTTACGGTGTTGTATGGTTGGCACAAATGCCTGTAAGGATGATGTTGTATGGTCGGCACAAATGCCTGTAAGGACAGTGTTGTGTGGTCGGCACAAATGCCTGTGAGGACGGTGTTGTGTGGTCGGCACAAATGCCTGTAAGGACGGTGTTGTATGGTTGGCACAAATGCCTGTAAGGACAGTGTTGTATGGTCGGCACAAATGCCTGTAAGGACGGTGTTGTATGGTCGGCACAAATGCCTGCAAGGACAGTGTTGTATGGTCAGCACAAATGCCTGTAAGGACGGTGTTGTATGGTCGGCACAAATGCCTGTAAGGACGGTGTTGTATGGTCGGCACAAATGCCTGCAAGGACGGTGTTGTATGGTTGGCACAAATGCCTGTAAGGACGGTGTTACGGTGTTGTATGGTTGGCACAAATGCCTGTAAGGATGATGTTGTATGGTCGGCACAAATGCCTGTAAGTACAGTGTTGTGTGGTCGGCACAAATGCCTGTAAGGACGGTGTTGTGTGGTCGGCACAAATGCCTGTAAGGACGGTGTTGTATGGTTGGCACAAATGCCTGTAAGGACAGTGTTATTTGGTCGGCACAAATGCCTGTAAGGACGGTGTTGTATGGTCGGCACAAATGCCTGCAAGGACGGTGTTGTATGGTTGGCACAAATGCCTGTAAGGACGGTGTTACGGTGTTGTATGGTTGGCACAAATGCCTGTAAGGATGATGTTGTATGGTCGGCACAAATGCCTGTAAGTACAGTGTTGTGTGGTCGGCACAAATGCCTGTAAGGACGGTGTTGTGTGGTCGGCACAAATGCCTGTAAGGACGGTGTTGTATGGTTGGCACAAATGCCTGTAAGGACAGTGTTATATGGTCGGCACAAATGCCTGTAAGGACGGTGTTGTATGGTCGGCACAAATGTGTAGACAGTAATTTTGGCACTGATAAGTGGTTGTGACTATTGTAAGGGCACTACTGTACAGCCACACACGGGCATTGCTATGCGGGTAAGGACATTTTTCACTGCTGATACTGTACATATGCCGTTCAGGTTGCCTTCATGGCTGGCACGTGGCACGGCTCGCACCGCCAGTGATTCTTTCCTTTTGCCATGTGACCGCAGAAAGGAACAGCTGTGCAGTTCTTTTAAGGGAAAATACATAAATTATCCAAGGAAAAGGCTGGAACAGATGGCAGGTTATCCATTGTGAAGCTTTAACCATAATTCTCAATTAATCTTCTCCATGACACACAGTATGGAATAATTGCAAAGAAAAACCTGTGCGCTCCGGCGGTGCGATTTGCTATTTTTTATTCTTGCCTCTGAGTCCAATATATTTCTAAGTGAATGTTTATTAACCAGTAAAAAGCCAGAGAAGAGTTAACTGATGGCTTCTATTCATTGGTCACTCTATCAACCCACTCATCAACCAACAATATACCCCCGGGCCCTATAGATCAACCAGTCCTTCCACCGACTCACACTATCCACTACCTATCCACCCATCCACCCTACTCATCAACCCGCTGCACCCCCTCTGTGCACCCATCTGCCATAGCTTTCCAACTGATCCGTCCATCTGTCCGATCCGTCATAAATGCTCCAGACTATCTAGGAATTCACTTTACTCTCAACCCTCCCTGTACTGCAATCAGCCTGTATTCCCGTTTCCACTGATTCACCTTTTCCGCCTAGACGTCTCTTCATATTGACCCACCGATCCACCCCATTCACAACTCTTTCATCCGTCTGCTCTTTCCACTGATCCACCCTATTAACACAATCCACCCTAACTCCTATGCACTGGTCCACCTTGTCCACCTTATTCACCCATCAGCTTGATCCACCTAACAAATCTACCCTATCCATCAATCTACCCATCTGCCCCACCCACACTATTAACGCTATCTGTCCTATCCACCCATTTCCATATCCACTGATCCAATCTATTTACCCATCCATTCTATCTGACCGTCTGTCCTATCCACTGATTCACCCAGCTGCCTTATCCATTTATCCACCTTATCTGCCCTTCTGTATTGTCCACTGATCCACCCTATCCACTAATCTAGTCTATCCAATGATCCACCTATATGCCCACCTTCCCCATCCACTGACCCAGCCTATCCACCAATCTGTCCTTTCTTCTGATCCACCCTATCTGCCCATTTGTCCTATCTACTGATCCACACTATCTGCCTATCTTTCCCACCTACTGATCCACCCACTCCACCAATCTGTGTTATTCACTAATTCATCCTATCTGCCCATCTGTCCCATCTACTGATCGACTCTATCTGCTAATCTGTTCTATCTGAGGATTCACCCTATATTCCCATCTGTCCTATCCACTGATTCACCTCATCTGCTCATCTGTTCTATCCACTGCTCCACCCTATCAACAAATCTGCCCTATCCACTGCTCCACCCTTTCTGCCCATCTTTCCCACCTACTGATCCACCCTCTCCACCAATCTGTCTTATCCACTAATCCACGCTATCTGTCCATCTGTCCTATCCACTGATCCACCCCATCCACCAGTCTGTCCTATCCATTGATCCACCCTATCAACAATCCTGCCCTATCCACTGCTCCACTCTTTCTGCTCATCTTCCCCATCCACTGATCAACAATATTTACCCATCCACATACAGTACGTGTCCTATCTACTGATCCACCCTATCTGCTCATCTCTTCTATCTACTGATCCACCCTATACCGTTATGTCCTATCCACTGATCCACCCTATCTACCAATCTGTGCTATCCATTAATTCACTCTAACTACTTATCTGCCCTATCCACTGATCCACCCTGTACACCCATCTGTCCAATCCACTGATCCTCCCGATAGTTACCTGTCCTACCCACTGATCCACCCTATCTACCAATCTGTCCTATCCATTAATACACTCTAACTGCTTAACTGCCCTATCCATTGATCCACCCTGTACACCCATCTGTCCTATCCACTGATCCACCCCATCTGTCCAATACTATTCTCAGAACTGCCCTACTAACAAACCTGCCCCCCAATCCGCCCTCTTTGCCCTATTTTCCATTCTGTCCTATCAGCCCTATTTATTTTTACGGGTCTAAACTTCCAGGAAAGCGGAAGGATGAAGAAGCTGGGACTTGGAATTCTGTAGATTGTTGTAGCCATTGCAGCCACAGCACGGATCCAGGATCAATAAGGAACAATAGAAGAATTCATTTGGGTATGGGGATCCATAATCTGACCCCCAGCCCTGTGTAGGGTCAACCAATGTCAAAAGGATGTAGGATCAGTCTGCCAGTCTGAGCTATGCGCTCACTACATATACAAACAAAAAAAACATTACTTGCAGTTTTCACATTAGCCTCTAGATGTCAATAGATCAGGCTAAAATCCTGACCGGTAAGACAAGGCACCTTGCTTTACAACGTACAGTTAAACCAAATGTGATGGTCTCATTACTATTAAAAGGGGTTGTCCTCTGTTTACAGGTTGTGTGTACTGTAGTTGAACTTTACTCCTCTCCTAAACAGACACCAGGAGGGGAGTTTAGCTTTTTTTTTCTTAAATCACCCTGTAAAGTAGAGGGAAACCACTCTAATATGTGGATGGTTGCCTGAGCCAAGATAAGCAGCTTTTACACTCAGTCATTCAGTGCAGAGAAGCTGTCCAGGACTGAACAGAAACAATGATTATCGTAAGAGTATATTGAGTCCTGTCATAGGTGTTCATGAGTCAAAGCCCAACCTTCACTCAAGCACAGATTCCAAAATTTGATACCAATTTTTTGGGGATGCACCTGTATTTTTACCTTGTCCCAAACCCAATTCGTAAAATCTCTGAAGGATCCAATGAGAATAAGGTGGCATTCAGTGTCAGACATTGGGCCCGCCTGAGGACTTGATTCTTTCAGCTATACAAATCCAATGCATTGTCCTTAAAGTTTTTTTTGGACATCAGGCACTTTATCAAGTGGTATAGTATATAGTATATGGCCCCTTGACGAAGACTCGCCGAAACGCGCGTTGGGGCGGACGTGCGCCCACCAGCAAGCTGAATTATCCCAAGATCCCCTTACTAAAGGTATACATGGACCCTGTGCACTATGCTAATATTATTTATATATGTACTATACTTAACAGGTACAATTAAGCAGAGGTTTGGATCATGGGTGTCTAACAATATTGGCTTTAATTGTTTTCTTACCTGCAGTTTTAACCAATCGCTTCCTGGGTGGACCGCAGGTCCAGTTTGCATTTGTACATGGTTTCCATGTCATTTGTCCCTATATTGTCACATACACTTTTGGACATTTAATAAAGTTTCTATTTTTACATGACATAGTTTATGAGGACTTCTTTGATCGCTTCTTTTTCTCCTGGTTTTCAAGTGGTATAGTCGTAAGATGCACAATGCACAATTCAGCTCCCATCGGGTATCACAGGATTGCTCAGATACTGTTGAAATCCAAATGGTGGCGCTAAGTTCTCACCTACTCAAGAGCCCCATAGCATCTGCAAGGTCTGCACTATAGACTCGTCTGATGGAGAAGCCAAGGCCCACCGGAGGATTCTCTGGTGCTCCAACGTGCCAGTCCAATCCTGGTTACATTAATGGGAAAGCTGTTGCTTTAGCTTTAGTATACCCCTCTGTGTGGGTCAACATGTCTGCCAGTGACCCTGCATACTTGAACACACCCAAAATAGGCTAGATTTATGCAAATTTGTATTGAAAGGGGCGTTTCTGTGCACTATTTGGGGTGTGGCCACCTAAAAGCATGGGCGGGGCTTAAATATATTTTACCTTAGGATTCACATGTTGGGGAGTTAATTGATGGCATAGCAATTATGGTACATGGCTACTACTTTCTCTCAGAGCATGCTGGGAGTTGCAATCAGAAAAAGAAATATAAAAAATATTAAAATGGGAAAATAAATGGGTTAACCAGTGAATTATAATAAAGGCAACAGATGGGAACCAGGAGAAGTAGGAGTGTGATGCTGGCGTAGCAGCGTGTGTGTGTGATCCTGGGAGTTTATATGTTATTAGGTGCAATCAGCGCTCAGATATGGAGGCAATTTCAGCCATGTGAGCGGTAATTATATGATAAAGTTTACATTACACACAGGGCAGGCAGAGGTGAGGAGGTAACCTGGAGTGCAGGCGGCACAGCGCTGTCTAAATCCAAGGAGACCACCTCTGCCTTACTTTGTGTAATTGAACCTCGGCACAAGTGCTGCAGTTAACATATCAGTTTCTCAACCTCCGACTCGCCTCTTCGTAAGAGATAGATTAAAGTGGACTGGCAGTCAAGGTAGCCATTACTATGTACTGAATGAGGCATGGGGCAAAAAAATATCACTTACTGGCATTCAGAGGGGCCCGAAGAACCATCTCTAATAGGGTCCTCAACCCCTACCATGTGCCCTTTGCAAACCTGGCTGAGCATAGCCACCATCAGGGTGGTATCAGTCGCAGTGCCACATGGTGGTCGCCACTTCCCAGTGGGGCTCATAGAGCTACCTAGATCAAAGTATGAGCCCATAGTGTCATCCGGCATGTTTCTTTAACTATGTAAGCACAATGGAGCCACACTTATTTCCTCTAGACTTTTCCTGACCTCTACCCTATCACCTCCCGAGATCATTCTTACCCTTACCACTATCCGAACTCCTGCCCCACCATGTTTGTATTTCTCCTCCCTGCCCCCTACCATAAAGCATATGGGACCACCTGCTTCTGCCCCCCAGTCCAATAACAAACCCTTTTCTTAAACTTCCCCATCTTCTCTATGACCCCTTCTGACTGCCTCTCCCCAAGTGACCCTACCACATCTGTCTAAATCTCTTTACAGAGCCCCTACCGCCTTCTTGTTCCTTCATAGCCTATGCTATCATGAAGCTGACTCGCCCCCTGGGCCGAGGGGCACCCGGAACCAGGCTTCTGGGGGTTGTAGAATCCGTGGTGGTGACCCGGTCCCGTGGCTCAGGGTGGTCAGGCCGATGGCGGTATTTTGTGGGGGTTTTAGGTTAATTGTCCGACTACGCCACCCGTGGATTGCGGTCAGTGCGGACCGCCGCTGCAAGGCAGACCGCTGGGGCTGATGGGGTATGCAGCTGAGATAGTGTGACTCCCCACGGGAAGAGTGCAGCCCCAGGGCAGAGAATGTGGATGATGGGAGTGATGGTGAGGGCGTCCCAGTACTAATAGTGCTGACGCGGTGAGAAAGCACAGAGACAAGGTGTTGCAGTTCAAATGCTTTACTCACAGTTCTCATCCAGGTCACTTGTGCGCAGGTAGGACCGCCCGAGCCGTGCTGCGTCCACCAGGCAAGGGGCTCGGTCATTTCCCAGGTAATTCCAGAGTGTGGCCCAGGACTCCCTTCTATTCCTTTCTCTGGCCGTGCCCCACCAGTGACACTACTTTTGTCCAGCTGCCTCGGGCCTTCTCTTGGGAGGGCTTCGTGCTCACTGCCCTGGCCCTATGTGGTATGCCTTTCTAGTAGGTGTAGTGAGGGGTCGCACCAAGATATGATCGCGACCGCCGGTCCTTGGCTGAGGATTAGTCGCCTCCACCAACTTGGGATCCGGTACAATGTTCTGCCAACCCGTCACCCGCAATCTCCTTGGCCTTTGGGGTTCCTTCTGCCTTCGTGTCTCTGGGCCTCTCTTGGTGTTCTGTTCCTTTCCTTCTTTCCTTTCTGTTCCTTTCTGTTCCTGTTCCTTGCTGTTACTGTCCTTCTCCTCTGGCTCTGGCCTTCACTCCAGGCCTGCCTCGTGGAGCTGGGCCCTGGCTGAGCCACAGCTCTCTGTCAGCCCTCTCTGGCTGAACTCCTTCTCTCACTCCTCTCCTCTGACTGTCCTGACCTTCTAAGATGGTGCCCACCTTATATACCTCCCTCTCTGTGTATGAGCCCAGGTGACTTGCAACCAATGGGCTCCTACCTATGCCCAGAGACCGTCCCCTCCTGCTCCTACATCACTGGGTGTGCTTCCCCCTCCCCACTCCAGCCAGGGACAGATGCTGTCGTGCCTGCACTTCTGTCTCGTGGGAGCACCGTTGAGCTGTCCCTCGGAAATGGGGTGTGTGTGATGCATGCAGCTAAACGAGCCCTGTTCCACACTCCCTCCATACCCGGGAGTGGAATACCACACCTCTGGTTGAGGTGCAATACCCCTGTAGCGGCCGAACCCTCGGGGCGCTACATATCCAACTCTGGTTTTACCAAAAATTGCTGATGGTGTCCCTGTGGTTACGGGACCTTAGGCGACTCTCAAGTGCTATGTCAGTAGGGCTCATAAATCTACCTAGATCAAAGTATGAGCCCATAGTGTCATCGGGCATGTTTCTTTAACTAAATGGACCCGAAACATCACAATGGAACCCCACTTATTTCCTCTAGACTCTTCCTGACCCCTACTCTATTACCTCCCGAGATCCTTCTTACCCTTACCACTATCCGAGCTCCTACCCTACCACGTTTGTATTTCTTGTCCCTTCCTCCAACCATAAAGCCTATGGGACTGTCTGACCCCTTCCACCTGCTTCTGTCCCCCAGTCCAATATCAGACCCCCTATCTTCCACTTCCCCATTTCCTTCATGACCCCTTCTGACTGCCTTGCCCCTAAAGTGACCTGACACCTTTCTCATCTGTCTTTACCCTTTTACAGAGCCCCTGCAGCCTTCTTGTCCCTTTAAAACCTATGCTACCATGTATCCAACCCTGGTTTTGCGAAAAAATGCTTATGGTGTCCCTGTGTCTAAGGGACCTTAGGAGACTGTCAAACACCATGTCAGTGGGACTCATAGAGCTACCTAACTCAAAGTACGAGCCCATAGTGTCATCGGACATGTTTCTTTAACTATTTGGGCCCCAAACATCATAATGGAGGCATGCATTTTTCCTCTAGAGTCTTCCTGACCCCAAACCCTATCATTTCCTTACCTCCTTACCCTTACCTCTATCCAAACTCCTACCCTACCACATTTGTATTTCTTGTCCCTGCCCCAACCATAAAGTCAATGGGATTGTCTAACCCCTTCCACCTGCTTCTGCTTCCCTGTCCAATAAGGAGTCCAATAAGAGGCCCCTATCTTCCACTTCTCCATCTCCTCCATGACCCCTTCTGACTGCCTTGCCCCAAAAGTGACCCTGCCACCTTTCTCCTCTGTCTGTACTCTTTTACAAAGCCCCTGCCGCCTTCTTGTCCCTTCAAAACCTATGCTACTATGTATCCAACCTTGGTTTTTCAGAAATTGTGGCTAAGGGACCTTAGGAGACTCTGAAGCATCATGTCATGGTTGCAAATTGTACTTCTGCACCCCCTATAGTCATACTCCTGGGGAAATCCCTATGAAAAAAACCCGAAACTGGTGGCCACAAATGTTAACATGGTTGAAAAATATGCCAAAACCTTGCTTTTCCCATTGTGCCCTCTTGGCCTTTGTGTCAGCCGTTCCTTAACCCATAGACGTGCCATAGAGTTTTGGAAGTTGCTGTCTCGGTCGATCATTCGGATATCAAATCCTCCAGTTCTGTGTGTTTGATGGTGTCTCTCCTTTCTTTTTTCTTTCCTCATTGGGCCCCCCTGGGCTATCTTGACATGTCTCCGAAGAGGGCCAACACTTGCAAAGGGTTAGTTTAAAGAGCACTTAACATCAGAGACCCTGACTCTCTATATATATAACTCATCATATCTGGCTGAATGATAAAGAATGGCTTTACTATATTATTATTATTTTCTCGCCCCCTACTGCTCCGCACTGTATCCTGGCCCATTATAAGTAAATTATAGTAATAGCATCGGGTAATGGAGCAAGCCTCGCATCTCCAAATTACACATTGCCTCTGGTATATTGGAAAATAATTTAACCCTTGTTGAAGGGATAAAGAAAAGGGGAAAAAAAACTGAACATTTTTTTTCTTTTGATGCCGTGGATAGCTGTCGGGACTGACGGAGCACCGGTGCATCATAATCGGGCACTGTGACTTGTAAAAGTTTTCAAAGCCTTTGGACAGTCCATCTGTCATGGCCTCTTTGGAGCGAGCGCTGGGGCATGTTGGACACGACGTGACAGCTTGCTTGTGTCACAACTGGGACTTCTATCAAGTTAGCGAGCGCTGCGGTGCATATGCCGCCATCTGCTCACTAGATGTGGTCAGGGAACGATGGCCTTTACGTCTTGACATTATTATTGGTCATTAAAACTGTGCTTACATGAGAGGACACAATGGCAGGACCTGAGGGCACACACAGGGGTCTCGTCTCTTCACTGCTTCCTATGGGGGCAGCCAAGTAAACAGTATTAGAGGAGCCCAGTGGCACATCAACCATGATATCGCGGTATTGTAATATTGCATTGGACTCTCTTTTGTGACCCACAGAGGACTGGACTCCACCAGTCTGGCAGCAGATTGTATAAGTGGTTCCATGGATCGGACTTGTTTTTCCAGCAGGTAGAGATCTGAGGATTTGGAGACGAGTCATCACCTTGATCTCTTTATTATGTTCCTCAGACCATTCCTGACCGACCATTATCTGCACTGCCATCAGGCGATCCCCATACCATGAAGGGGGCTTGGCACTGGGTCGGTGCAATATTTAGTTAGGTGGCTCATGCCACATCCAAATGGCACATTTACTGACGTCTCATTGTGCATCCTAGTGCCATCTCTTCTTCAGGTGAGTGGCACATTCAGCTGAAATGTATTGTGGTGCAGGGACCCTCTGGCTCCCTGTCCTGCAATACACGCCGCCAGCCAATCAGAAGCCAGGAGCAGACATCGGCTTGCCTGTGACGGGCGGCACATGGCAGTGACGTCATGCACTGACAGTGTCGGCACATCTAAGTATGTTGCCGGCTTCTGCAGCGCCTATAGAGGAGGATGCCGCATGTCGTGGGTGCGGGGGAGGAAAGAATAATGTTTGTTTCTTTTTAAAATGCACTACAGAAGAACGGAAGGGGTCCAGGATGGGGAACATTATACCAGGAAAGGGTCCAGGATGGGGGACATTATGCCAGGAAATGGTCCAGGATGGGGGACATTATGCCAGGAAAGGGTCCAGGATGAGGGACATTATGCCAGGAAATGGTCCAGGATGGGGGACATTATACCAGGAAAGGGTCCAGGATGGGGGATATTATACCATGAAGGGGTCCAGGATGAGGGACATAATACCAGAAAAGGGTCCAATATGGGGGACATTATACCAGGAAGGGGCCAAGGATGGGTGGCATTATTACTAGAAAAGTCCAGGATGGGGGACATTATTATGGGAAGGGGCCCAGGACGGAGGATATTATTATTGAAAGGGGTCAGGATGGAATATTATTGCTGGAAATTGCTCAGAATGAAGGACATTTTTAGATGAAAGGGCCCAGGATGGGGGACATTTTTAAATAAAGGGCCCAGGACGAAGGACATTATTACATGATGGGGAACGTTATACCAGGAAGGGGCCCAGGATGGGGAACATTGTTATAGCATGGGACCCAGGATTGAGAGCATTATTACTGGAAGGGCCAGAACAGGGACATTATTACAGGAAGGAGCCAGGATGGGGGACATTATTACGGAATGGAGCCCGGATGGAGGACATTATTATATGGGGGGCAAATATAAATGTCTATATAGGATCTAGAACACTACAAGGTCCCGTACATCTGATCAACATGCAGGTCCAAATTTTCCACCGTGCCCATTGGACTATAGTTACGCCACCGCTTTGCGGTCCATAATTGTGTCACAGTTTGAGCCAAATCGAGGATCCTCTGGTGGGCACGTCTGACGCGGAGCATTGACTCCAGCACCGCTCTACCATTTATAGCTGGGAAAAAGCAAATGAATGAACCATGAAAACATTTTTTTTGCCCTGTTTGTGAATTTTTGTGAATTTTTCTCATTGATTTTGCACCAGGATTAATGGAGAATCGTAATCTAATTAGAGGGCTGATGTCAATGACCCTCTCTGGAGCGCGGCATTATTATGTAATCATCATAGCGCCGATTTTGATGGTTTGATTGGGTTAATCCACAGACAAAATAATTGAGAAGGCAGAACAGGTTAACTCTTTAACGGCTGGCTAAGCCCTGATAGTCTGTTGGTACAACTACGGATCCTTTCCGACCTTAATTGGAAATCTTTGACTGGCACCCCTTATGGAGACCAGCTGACTATGAAGTCTTATTGGCAATACTCCATAGGAAAAATATGCAGATTAGCTCTCTTCCCGGAAGGAAAGGAAACCTTGTTAGTACTTCAAAGTCTGACCATAACCAGAGAGCAGTTTCAGGGTCCTTACCCGTCATCTGTGTAGGTTTGGCTGGCTTCTTAAAGGGTCAAACATTGACTTTCAGGGCAGATACCTCCAATAGGTGGCACGTCCAAGATGGTAGTCTTTCCCTCTGGGTGAGAACCATCCTGGACATTGAGAGTCATCTTGGATCCTACCCAAACGATCGTAGAGAAGATGCCTTCACTGCAAAAATCAAAATGGTTCTGATACCAAAAAAGTCCAGAAAGTTTTCCCTATCCCTGCACTGAAGTCCATTTATTTATATATGGAGGGTGGGCCACCAGAATCACATCCTTTAGAGAACTAAGGGACCCAGTTAATAACTGTAAAAAGGCGGGGTCTTCACTTAGGGGAAACTAGGAATGGGAGGATACAGCTGGTCCATGTAATACAGCATACGGATCTTAAAAGGCTCGTTGCAATACTTCATTTCTCCTGCGGCTGTGCTGCAGGGAAATTGAACACTTGCTGTTTGATTTTGCAGTCGATCACAGCTGATCATTAAAAGGGGTTTTCCACATTTTTAGGGGACTTTTTTTCTATTTACAAAAATGCATGTATTTGAGGCAAAAAAATCATTTTTGCATTTGGGTTTCATTAAGTTTTTTGCACTGTTTGGCTTTTACGGGCTCGTTGTTTCCCTGCTCATTCAACATTGATGTGGTCTGTGGTCATCAATCAGCTGAAGGGGGCTCAGAAAAAAGACAGATAAAAGAGTTACATACTCCTTATCAGATCATCATTGTCTCTGACTGACGGATACTCAGTTAACTCATTCTGTAGCACAGAACCAGGCTGCAAAAAGTGTCTAATGTATGTAAATTTGCATTAAAACGGTGTGTAGGGTGGGGCTCAAAATGAGCATCAGTAAAATCTGTATAAAGTACAATCAGTAAAGTAAGATAAAATAGTAAAGGGAAAAGTGGCAGGTGCACAGCGGTCACTATAGATGTGCTGGTAACTGACACTGTGAAACGAGCGCTGGCCCTTTAATTTGCTGCACACTATTGACATACCTGCTTGAATAATACATGTGAGGTCACTGTGAATATTTATGAGGTGGCTGCCCCCCCGTTCATTAACCTGACGCTGCAGTCGCTCCACCATCATGTGGTGTCTAATGTGATCTTATAGACTAATCTATATGGTCCTGACTGTAGAGTCTCCAACCGGCTCTTGTGCAGGATATCATGGAGCCCATAGAAGTGTCTCCCGAGATTTAGAATTACTCTCCATCAAACATGGAGCCTCACTGTCCAAATCCACATTTATTCAGGGGGTGTGGTCTGAAAAGGGGAGTGGTAACATATTTAGGGGCGTGGTGTGATAGGGCGTGGAAGATGTGGAGGGTGTGGTCTGAAAGGGGATGTGGCAGATGTGTGGGGTGTGGTCTTAAATGGGGTGCAGAAGATGTGTGATGGGTGTAGTCTGGAAGGAGGTGTGTTCTTAAAGGAGGACATTTTTATATGAAAGGGCCCAGGATGGGGGAAATTGTTAAATAAAGGCCCCAGGATGAGGGACATTATTACATGATGGGGAACATTATACCAGGAAGGGGCCCAGGATGGGGAACATTGTGATAGCATGGGACGCAGGATGGAGAGCATTATTACTGGTCTGAAAAGGGGAGTGGTAACATATTTAGGGGCGTGGTGTGAAAGGGCGTGGAAGATGTGGAGGGTGTGGTCTGAAAGGGGATGTGGCAGATGTGTGGGGTGTGGTCTTAAATGGGATGCGGAAGATGTGTGGTGGGTGTGGTCTGGAAGGAGGTGTGGCGTATGTGTTCTTAAAGGAGGTGTGGAAGATGTTTGGGGTGTGATCTGAAAGGGGGTGTGGAAGAAGTGTGGGAGGTGTGATCTGAAAGGGGGTGTGGAAGATGTGTTGTGGGTGTGGTCTAAAAGAAGCAGTGGAGTATGTGTGTGGGTGTGGTATTAAAGGGAAGTGGAATATGTGTTGTGGGTGTGGTATTAAAGGGGAGTGGAATAGGTGTGGTCTTAAAAGGGGAGAGGAATATGTGTTCTGGGTGTGGTCTTAAATGAGGCGTGGAATATTTGTGCTGGGTGTTGTCTAAAAGGGGAGTGGAATATGTGTGGGGGTGTGGTCTTAAAGGGCAGTGGAATAGGTGTGGGTGTGTGGTCTTAAAGGGGAGTGGAATATGTGTGGTAGGTGTGGTCTTAAAGGGGAGTGGAATAGGTGTGGGGGTGTGGTCTTAAAGGGGAGTGGAATAGGTGTGGGTGTGTGGTCTTAAAGGGGAGTGGAATAGGTGTGGGGTGTGGTCTTAAAGGGGAGTGGAATGGGTGTGGGGGTGTGGTCTTAAAGGGGAGTGGAATAGGTGTGGGTGTGTGGTCTTAAAGGGGAGTGGAATAGGTTGTGGGGGTGTGGTCTTAAAAGGGGAGTGGAATATGTGTTTTGGGTGTGGTCTTAAATGGGGCGTGGAATATGTGTTTTGGGTGTGGTCTTAAATTGGGCGTGGAATATTTGTGGTTGGTGTGGTCTAAAAGAAGATGTGGAGTATGCGTGGTCTTATACGGTGGTGTGGAAGGTGTGGGGGTGTGTGGTCTTAAACGGTGGTGTGGAAGGTGTGGGGTGTGTGGTCTTAAACGGTGGTGTGGAAGGTGTGGGGGGTGTGGTCTTAAACGGTGGTGTGGAAGGTGTGGGGGTGTGTGGTCTTAAACGGTGGTGTGGAAGGTGTGGGGGGTGTGGTCTTAAACGGTGGTGTGGAAGGTGTGGGGGGGTATGGTCTTAAACGGTGGTGTGGAAGGTGTGGGGGTGTGTGGTCTGAAAGGGGGATTGGAAGATGAGTGATGGGTGTTGTCTGAAAAGAGGCATGGAAGATATGTGGTTGGCGTGGTTTGAAATGTGGTGTGGAAGATATGTTTTAGGGTGTGGTCTGAAAGGAACATGGAAGATTTGTGGGGGTAGACTGAAAGGGGACATACAATATGTATAGAGGGGTGTGGTTTGAAAGAGGCATTGACCATGGAGGGTGTGGTCTTAGAGGGGGGTGCGGAAAACTTGTTGAATGATGTCTGGAAGGGGGCGTGGAAGGAGTTGAGGGGTATGGTCTAAAAGGGGTGTGTTAGATGTTTTAAGGTGTGTGTGGTCTGAAAAGGGTTGTGGAGTATGTGTTGAGAGGCGTGATCTGAAAAAGGGTGTGGTCTAAGAGGGGGAATCAAAGTTGTTTGGAGGGGTGTGGTCTAAAAATGGGCATGGACTTTGTGTGGGGGGGTGTGGTATGAATAGGGCCGTGGTCCATATGTGGAACAGTGTGGTCTGAAGGGAGTGTCTATACAACAGACTTCCCCGTTATGCCGCACAGACTTGTTTCAGATACAGGATGATAGTATAAATCTGGCAATACCTTCATCAGGGGGATCTCACTGTGCGATTACACACTGAGGTAGAAAACATTCCGCGCTCCACGAACTTAAGTTTAGTTTGACGAATGCTAATACATAATTTCATAAAACATCTAACACCGTAGAGAGCCTTGGAAGACAAGATAATGCAGGCTAAATCAGGATCTCTAGAACATGCCATCAGTGGGACCCCACTAAATTTGTCACAGCTCTGAGTCCCCTGTCCAGAGGCACTCATGGACATCTGTTTCTGCAGGGAATTGCAGAATGTCGTGCTGCAGTCCCCTGCGCAGCGAACAGGTAGGGCATTGCTTTGCAGTGATGGAGCTAAAAGGCCCCTATATACATTAAAGTGGGTCAACCCAACCGATCTAGTGTTGGAGGTCAAAAGAATCAGACAGATGATATTGAGAGTCATAAGGATCAAACAGATGATATTGGGATTATATGGATCAAACTGATGTTTTTGAGTCATAAGGACTGAAGAGATGATATTGGGGGTCATAAGGATCAGACAGATGATATTGGGGGTGATAATGATCAGGTAGATTATAGTGGGGTCATAAAGATTGAACAGATGATAATGGGAGTCATAAGGATGAAACAGATGATTTTGGGGTCATAAAGGTCAGACAGTTGATATTTGGGGTGATAAGGATCAAACAGATGATATTAAAGGTCATAATGATCATACTGTTGATATTGGGGTCATAAGCATCAAACAGATGACTTTTAGGGCTATAAGGATTATACAGTTGATTTTGGGGTCATAAGGATTAGACAGATGATATTGGGGGTCATAAAGAGCAGACAGATGATATTGGGGTTATAAGGGTCAGACAAGATATTGGATGTCATAAGGATCAGACAGATGAGATTGGAGGTCATCATAAAGATCAGACATGATATTGGGGATCATAAGGATCAGATAGATGATATTGGAGGTCATAAGGATCAGACAGATGAGATTGGGGGTAATAAGGATCAGATAGATGATACTGGAGTTCATAAGGATCAGACAGATAAGATTGAAGGTAATAATTATCAGACAGTTGATATTGGAGTTCATAACGATCAGACAGTTGATATTGGAGGTCATAAGGATCAGACAGTTGATATTGGAGGTCATAAGGATCAGACAGTTGATTTTGGAGGTCATAAGGATCAGACAGTTGATATTGGAGATCATGAGGATCTGGGAGTTTGAATTCACAGACTCTAGAAAAGAAGCGGCTGCCAGAGGAGTCTGATAGCGATTTACTACTCTGTCATGTGCATGTGGGAGTCGGGATTAATAGTTGTAATACACTGAACCTCCTAAAGAGTTGTTTTTCCATTCTGACCCATAGAAAAGGGTCTGTAAGACCCCCGGCCTGCGCTGTACACACCCTCCTCCCGCACACAATTGATTTGTATATTTTTGAATAATACAATATCTCAACCTAAGTGGATCAAATTGTAAAAAAAAAAAATAAATTACCGCGCCGGTGTACTAATGCTCCATTACGAAAAGCATCTGCATCGATTCCCCCCGATGCTTTCTATGCCGCTGCTTAAATGCACCGAGACGATCCATCAGCTGGAGCCCGGCGCAGTTCCCTCGTGTTCATTTCCTTATCGTATTGATTTTGTTTTAAATTACCCCGGATGATGTGACGCACGTACGCCCGGCCTCCATCTTTAATGCAGATACATATTAATGCACCGCAGATAAGACCTGCCAATTATATTAATAGAGATAGTGCATGACAGTGATCATTAAGTGTAAGAGGTCTGGCTGATAAGTACAGACCTTTGGCAACCAGTTGTAAATCACGTCCTGGGATGGGGGAGGGGAAGGGTTTAACTTCTGCAAAAAAAATATTCTTTGCACCATCTTTTGTATACTCTACTGGGGAGACAAATGCTAAAAAACCAAATGCCCCCCCCCCTGCCTCAACCAACTTGGTATTGACCAAGATCTTTTTCAAGCAGATGGTGTTTATATGCTTTTTTTCCCCAATATACAGTAACACAAAAAAGTAAAATAAAGCTCATTTGGGGAAAAGTTGACATGGATATGCAAATTCTTCCTTTCTGCCCCTAGTGGCCAACTCAGAGACAGCCTATTCAAAGGAGTCTGTCAGCAGGTAATAATAATGTAATATGATATAGGAGCCGAGACCCTGATTCTAGCAATGTATCACTTATTGGGCTGTATGTTACTGTTTTAATACAATCAGTGTTTTATCGTCAGGAGATTATCACTACAGGACTAAGTGTCTCATACCTCCTAGTCCAAGCACACCCCCACCACTGATTGGCAGCTTTCTGTCAATCTACAGTGGTGTGGGCGGAGTTATACAGAGCTCAGCTTTCCGAGCTCTGCAGCAGAGAAAACTGTGATTGTATCAAAATGACAGCAAGCAGGCCAGTAAGTGACACATCATTGGAATCAGGGTCTCTGCCCCTACATCATGCAGCTGCTCATAGCAAAATAAGTGCTGACATATTCCCTTTAAATATTTATTCAGGACACTGCTGTGAAGGTAAAGAGGGGTTGTCCTGTGAAAATAAGTTATCCCCTATCCTATAGGTTTCTGTGCTGTGGGAGGGAGAAGGACAGTTTCCCTCATATCCAATGGTGCGATGCTGTGATAAAGATTTTCTTTTATACGTCAGTGGGTTACGTATCTATATATATAATCGTCTTATCCCGTCTGTCTGTCTGTCTGTCCAGGAAATCCCGCGTCGCTCATTGGTCCGGCAGCGGCCAATCAGCGCCGCGGGATTTCTGAAAAAAGATGGCGGCCGTTAGCGGCTCATCTGCGGGACGGAGCTCAGCGGCGATGCAGCTGGGAGATGAACGCCGCGAGGCGCTCATCTCCCGGCCGGTACCAGCAGAAGGAACCCGACCGCCGGACCCATCTGCGGGACGGAGATGCAACCGGGAGATGAGCGGCGCGAGGCGCTCATCTCCCGGCCGGTAGCAGCGGAAGGACCGCCGGCGTCGCTGACCTCCATGCGGAAGAGAGGACCTGGGAGCGGCGCTGCGGGTCGGGATACTTCTGCTGCGAGCGCCCGCTCATGTCCCGGGTTCTCACAGCGGAAGTAGCCGCACAGGCAGCGCCGCTCCCCGATCCTCACCAAGACGATTCGATGATTGGTCACGGTCTTCGGACCCGACCAATCACTGATCTTAGCGCAAAAGTTAAACACTACTGTGCTGATTGGTCGCGGACGCTGCCCGCGACCAATCACCGATTTGGGCGCCACATTTAAATAGCGGCCGCGACCAATCAGCACAGCGGTGTTTAATCAGCACAGTAGTGTTTAACTTTTGCGGCAAGATCAGTGATTGGGCGTGGGCCAAGACGGCGACCAATCACCGATTTGTGCGGCACATTTAAATAGCGGCCGCGACCAATTGGATGTCAGCTTCGCTCCCCGGTCCTCCCTTCACACCCTAGCCGCTGATGTCCCCACAGTATCCGCATGGTGTTACAAAGGTCCGGACATTTGTGTTAAAAATCGCTGATTGGTCGCTGGCGCTGCCCGCGACCAATCACCGATTTGGGCGCCAAATTTAAATATCGGCCGCGACCAATCACCGATCTTGGCTCCACATTTAAACACCGCTGTGTTGATTGGTCGCGGACGCCAGCCGCGACCAATCAGCGAGCTTGGCGCCAAATTTAAACAATGCTCTACTTCCGCTGCGAGAACCCGGGACATGAGCGGGCGCTCGCAGCAGAAGTATCCGGACCGGCAGCGCCGCTCCCCGGTCCTCCCTTCACACCCTAGCCGCTGATGTCCCCACAGTATCCGCATGGTGTTACAAAGGTCCGGACATTTGTGTTAAAAATCGCTGATTGGTCGCAGGCGCTGCCCGCGACCAATCACCGATTTGGGCGCCACATTTAAATAGCGGCCGCGACCAATCACCAATTTTGACGCCACATTTAAACACTGCTGTGCTAATTGGTCGCGGACGCCAGCCGCGACCAATCAGCGAGCTTGGCGCCAAATTTAAACAATGCTCTGCTGATTGGTCGCGGACGCCAGACGCGTCCAATCTGCGAGATTGGCGCCAAATTTAAACAACGCTCTGCTGCTTGGTCGCGGTGGCCGGCTGCGACCAATGAACGAGATGGGCGGCAAATTTAAACGCCGCTGTGCTGATTGGTCGCGGCCGGCTACCGCAACCAATCAGCGAGATGGGCGGCAAATTTAAACGCCGCTCTGCTAATTGGTCGCGGTGGCCGGCCGCGACCAATCAGCGAGAAGGGCGGCAAATTTAAACGCTGCTCTGCTAATTGGTCGCGGTGGCCGGCCGCGACCAATCAGCGAGATATCCGGCAAATTTAAATGCCTCTCTGCTGATTAATCGCGGCCGGCTACCGCGACCAATCAGCGAGATGGGCGGCAAATTTAAACGCCTCTCTGCTGATTCCTCGCGGCCGGCCACCGCGACCAATCAGCGATATCGCCAGCAAATTTAAACGCCGCTCTGCTCATTGGTCACGGTGGCCGGCCGCGACCAATCAGCAAGATGGGCGCACATTTAAACGCAGCTCTGCTGATTGGTCGCGGTGGTCGGCCGCGACCAATCCGCGAGATTGGCGCCAAATGTAAACACCGCTGTGCTGATTGGTCGTGGCCGCCAGCGACCGCTACCAATCAGCGATTTTGGCGCCAAATTTAAACACCGCTCTGCTCATTGGTCCCGGCCGCCGTCCAGCCGAGATCAATCAGCGAGATTGCCGCCAAATTTAAACAACGCTCTGCTGATTGGTCGATTTTATCGCCAAATTTAAACAAGCTCTCCGGTCCTCACTAACACAGTTCGCTGAATGGTCGCGGCCGCCACCCGTGACCAATCAGCGATCTTGCCGCCAAATTTAAACACCGCTGTGCTGATTGGTCGCAGCCGCCACCCGTGACCAATCACCGATATTGACGCCAAATTTAAACACCGTTTTGCTGATTGCGCCCGGTCGGCCGCATACATATTCTAGAATACCCGATGCGTTAGAATCAGGCCACCATCTAGTCTACTATATAGTTGTCTTATCCCGTCTGTCTGTCTATCTGTCTTTCTGTCTGTCCTGGAAATCCCGCGTCGCTCATTGGTCTGGCAGCGGCCAATCAGCGCCGCGGGATTTCTGAAAAAAGATGGCGGCCGTTAGCGGCTCATCTGGCGGACGGAGGTCAGCGGCGATGTAGCGGGGAGATGAGCGGCGCTAGCAGCACAACTACCCCGACCGGCGCCGCTGACCTCCATGCGGCTCACGTCGGAAGATCAGCGGCTTGGCCCGCTGATCTCCCGACAGCAAGTGTGAACGGAGGACCGGGGAGCGGCGCCGCCGGTCGGGATACTTCTGCTGCGAGCAGACATTCATCTTCCAGCTTCTCGCAGCAGAAGGAGCCGCACAGGCAGCGCCGCTCCCCGTTCCTCGCTAATACGGAGCCGCATAAGCAGCGCCGCTCCCGGGCCCACACTAATACGACGCTGATTGGTCGTGGTGGCCGGCCGCGACCAATGACCTAGATGGGCGGCAAATTTAAACTCCGCTCTGCTGATTGGTCGCGGCCGGCCACCGTGACTAATCAGCTAGATGGGCGGCAAATTTAAACGCCGCTCTGCTGATTAATCGAGGCCGGTGACCGCGACCAGTGAACGAGATGGGCGGCAAATTTAAACGCCGCTCTGCTGATTGGTCGTGGTGGCCGGCCGACCGCGACCAATCAGCGAGATGGGCGGCAAATTTAAACGCCGCCCTGCTGATTGGTCGCGGTGGCCGGCCGTGACCAATCAGCGAGATGGGCGGCAAATTTAAACGCCGCCCTGCTGATTGGTCGCGGTGGCCGGCCGACCGCGACAATCAGCGAGATGGGCGGCAAATTTAAACGCCGCTCTGCTGATTGGTCGCGGTGGCTGGCCGTGACCAATCAGCGAGATGGGCGGCAAATTTAAACGCCGCTCTGCTGATTGGTCACGGTGGCCGGTTACCGCGACCAATCAGCGAGATGGGTGGCAAATTTAAACGCCGCTCTGCTGATTCCTCGCGGCCGGCTACCGCGACCAATCAACTAGATGGGCGGCAAATTTAAACTCCGCTCTGCTGATTGGTCGCGGTGGCCGGCCGCGACCAATGATCGAGATGGGCGGCAAATTTAAACGTCGCTCTGCTGATTAATCGCGGCCGGCCACCGCGACCAATCAGCGAGATGGGCGGTAAATTTAAACTCCGCTGTGCTTATTGGTCGCGGTGGCCGGCCGCGACCAATCAGCGAGATTGGCGGCAAATTTAAACGCCGCTCTGCTGATTGGTCGCGGCCGGCCACCGCGACCAATCAGCGAGATGTCCGGCAAATTTAAACACCGCTCTGCTGATTGGTTGCTGCCGGCCACCGTGACCAATCAGTGATATCAGCGGCAAATTTAAACGCCGCTCTGCTGATTGGTCGCGGTCGCCGGCCGCGACCAATCAGCGATATAGGCTGCAAATTTAAATGCCGCTCTGTTGATTGGTCGCTGTGGCCGACCGCGACCAATCAGCGAGATTGGCGCTAAATTTAAACACCGCTCTGCTGATTGGTCGCGGCCGCCAGCCGACCGCGACCAATCAACGAGATTGGCGCCAAATGTAAACACCGCTGTGCTGATTGGTTGCAGCCGCCAGCTGCAACCAATCAGCGAGATTGGCGCCAAACTTATACAACGCTCTGCTGATTGGTCGATTTTATCGCCAAATTGAAACAAGCTCTCCGGTCCTCACTAACACAGTTCGCTGATTGGTCGCGGCCGCCACCCGTGACCAATCACCGATATTTCCGCCAAATTTAAACACCGTTTTGCTGATTGCGCCCGGTCGGCCGCATACATATTCTAGAATACCCGATGCATTAGAATTGGGCCACCATCTAGTCTATATATATAATCGTCTTATCCCGTCTGTCTGTCTGTCTGTCTGTCTGTCTGTCCAGGAAATCCCGCGTCGCTCATTGGTCCGGCAGCGGCCAATCAGCGCCCGGGATTTCTGAAAAAAGATGGCGGCCGTTAGCGGTTCATCTGCGGGACGGAGCTCAGCAGCGATGCAGCCGTAAGATGACCGGCGCGAGGCGCTCATCTCCCGACCGCCGGCGCGGGATACTTCTGCTGTGAGCAGTTGCTCATCTCCAGGCTTCTCGCAGCGGAAGAAGCCACACAGGCAGCGGCGCTCCCCGGTCCTCACCAGTACGATTCCGCTCCCCGGTCCTCACCAATACGCCTGCGACCAATCACCGATTTGGGCGCCACATTTAAATAGCGGCCGCGACCAATCACCGATGTTGACGCCACATTTAAACACTGCTGTGCTGATTGGTCGCGGACGCCAGCCGCGACCAATCAGCGACATTGGCGCCAAATGTAAACACCGCTCTGCTGATTGGTCGCGGCTGTGACCAATCATTATTATTGGCGCCAAATTTAAATACCGCTCTGCTGATTGGTCGCGACCGCCGGCCGCAACCAATCAGCATTATTGGCGCAAAATTTAAACACCGCTCTGCTAATTGCGCCCGGTCGGCCGCATACATATTCTAGAATACCCAATGCATTAGAATCGGGCCACCAGCTAGTCTATACATTCATCCATTGGTTTCATAAATTACTCTTTTGAAAGCTGAAACCCTCTCAAATTTGGTTTAGGTTAAGAAAATTGATTGGCATCAATGCTGAAATATTGATCATTTAATGAACACAGAATGGTCAGATTTTGGCAAGACAAAAGTTTTGTCGCCCACAGAAAGTAATGTGATATTCAAACAAATAATTATCTTAAAATACAAATGTATGTGGCATAACATTGGTGAATGAAGTTGTGGTGCTATTAGAGTCATATTTAATATTTAGTGTGACTTCCATGAGCTTGAAGGACGGCATCCATGCGGTTCAACAATGATTCATACAATTTATTAATGAAGTCATCAGGAATAGCAGAGAATGCCGTCTTACATGCCTCCCAGAGTTCATCTAGAATTGGTTTTGTCTTCCAAGCTTCCTCTTTCATCCTACCCCAAACATGCTCAATGATGATCATGTCTGGTGACTGGGCTGGCCAGTCCTTGAGCTCCTTGATCTTTTTTGCCTGGAGGAACTTTGTTGTAGAGATGGATGTATGAGACGGATCACCATCCTGCTGCAGAATTTGACCCCTTTTATGATTTGGAATGTAAGAGGTAGCTAATACTTCTTGATATTTTAGGCTCACCCCCATACTGAATGTAACCCCAGACCATGATCTTTCCACCACCAAATGTAACTGTTTTCTGGGTGTATTTTGGATCCATACGGGCTCCAGTAGGTCTCCTGCAGTATTTGCGGTGGCTGTGGTGTAATTCTACTGAAAATTCATCAGAGAAATCCACCTTCTGTCACTTTTCCAGCGTTCATCTGTTTAGCAGGCTGTGGGACTTTGTAGATGCCACACGGTTTTTTATTTGCCTTTTGTTTAGTGCTGGCTTCTGAGCACTGATTCGACCATGGAGGCCATTTCGAGACAGAATCCTACAAACTGTTCTAGTTGACACAGGGACTTGAGGTGACCAGGCCTGCTGGAGCTCTGCTGCAGTGGAAGAGGGGCTTGATTTGGATTTTCTAACCAACAAACGTTCCTCCTGAGCAGTTGCCTTGCGGCGTCTGTCGGACCTGGGCTTGTCAAACACATCTCCACTCTCTTCAAATCTTTTTTTAATTCTTTGTACTTGATGCTGAGACACATTAAAGGTGCCAGCCACCTCTGCAGTGGATCTGGTCTTCAGCCTCTTGATAATCAAGGCTTTGGTCGCAGGGTGGATTTTTGGCATGTTGTCAGAGCTCAAGTTGCAGTTCAAGTGAAGGTCTGGGGTGCTGGGTTTCTTTTTATACACACCCACTAATTAACCGATCATTTACTGAGCACTGGTGAGGATGTAAACTAGGATTGGGTGCATTATATGACCAGGCGACAAAACTTTTGTCTTACCAAAATCTGACCATTCTGTGTTCATTAAATGATCAATATTTCAGCATTGATGCCAATTTATTTTCTTAACCTAAACCAAATTTGGGAGGGTTTCAGCTTTCAAAAGAGTAATTTATGAAACCAATGGATGAATTTAACGTCAGGTTATAAGCTTTTATTTACATAACATGGATAAGCGACATAACTTCTGTCAGGCAGTGTATATATAATTGTCTTATCCCGTCTGTCTGTCTGTCTGTCCAGGAAATCCCGCGTCGCTCATTGGTCCGGCCGCTGTCTGTCAAGGAAATCCCGCGTCGCTCATTGGTCCGGCCGCGGCCAATCAGCGACACGGGATTTCAGAAAAAGATGGCGGCCGTTAGCGGCTCATCTGCCGCACGGAGGTCAGCGGCGATGCAGCCGGGAGATGAGCGGCTCTAGCCGCTCATCTCCCCGCTGCTGGCAGCACAAGTGCCCCGAGAGGCGGCGAAGCTCACCTCCATGCGGCTAACGTCGGGAGATCAGCGGCTTGGCCCGCTGATCTCCGGACGACAAGTGTGAACGGAGGACCGGGGAGCTGCGTCGCCGGTCGGGATGCTTCTGCTGCGAGCAGCCGCTCATCTCCCAGCTTCTCGCAGCGGAAGTACCCGCACAGGCAGCGCCGCTCCCCGGTCCTCACTAATACGACGCTGATTGGTCGCTGTCGACGCCCGCGACCAATCAGCGATGTGGAAGGAAAATTTTAACGCCGCTCTGCTGATTGGTTGCGGTGATTTCATGATGCATTGCACACATTCAAGGCACCCAGTGCCAGAGGCAGCAAAATAACCCCAAAACATCTTTGAACCTCCACCATATTTGACTGTAGGTACTGTGTTTCTTTCTTTGTAGTTCTCATTCCGTTTTTGGTAAATAGTAGAATAAATTTACGAAAAAGCTATATCTTGGTCTCATCTGTCCACAAGATGCTTTCCCAGCAGGATTTTGGCTTACTCACATACATTTTGGAAAACTGCAGTCTAGCTCTTTTATGTCTCTGTGTCAGCAGTGGGACCCCCCTGGGTTTCCTGCTATTGCGTTTTATTTTATTCCAATGTGGGTGGATAGATCGTGCTGACACTGATGCACCCTGAGCCTGCAGGACAGCTTGAATTTCTTTAGAACCTGATTGGGGGCTGCTTATCCACCATCTGGTCTATCCTTCGTTGCAACCTTTCATCAAATTTTCCCTGCCGTCCACGTCCAGGGAGATTAGCTACAGTGCCATGGGTTGTAAACTTTTTGATTATGTTGCACACCATGTACAAAGGAGCATTAAGATCTCTGGAGATGGACTTGTAACCTTGAGATTGTTGGTATTTTTCAACAATTTTGGTTCTCAAGTCCTTAGACAGTTCTCCTCTCCTCTTTCTGTTCTCCATGCTTGGACACACAATGCAAATACTGAGTCAACTTCTCACCTTTTTATTTGGTTTCAGGTGTGATTTTCCTATTGCCCACACCTGTTATTTGCTACAGGTGAGTTTAAATGAGCATCACATGCTTGAAACAAAGTTGGTTACCCACAATTTTGGAAGGGTGCCAACAATTTTGTCCAACCCATTTTTGGGGTTTTGTGTGAAACTATGTCCAATTTGCCTTTTTTTGTGTTGTTCCAATACACACAATGGAAAGCAAAGCCATTGCTAAACTAATAGCCACACATGTAAAATCTAAGACATTTTTTGGAGGAGCAATCCAAAATTATTTCAGTTTGCTCTAAGATCCATCATAAAATGTCACATGTGGATCCAGATTTGATTTGACAGAACTAAGGTTACAATCTGAATTATTGGTTTCGTTCTTGAACTATTGTGCAATATAAAATAATAATAGAAAATAATAATAGAATACTAGATTGAAATTCATTTCCCCGCAATCGTCCTGCGGTTTTGAAGGTCTTATTCCGCACGGCGGTATTTTATGTACAGATAAGGAACATGCCGATCAACAAACTCATTTTTCTTTCTTTTTTTTTATTGCGACCAATAATTTTTTTTTTATGTTTTGGAGAAAAATGGTATTTAGAGGAGATTTCCATCTTCGGATAATGTTGTGTTTTCTTACTTACACTGAGAAGTCACACAATGTTGGGATGTTTACGCCCACGACACTGTGTATAGAGTATTGCACGTAAATTAAGCTTAATCAGTGCATAATGACAAGAAATGCCACTTTATAATATTCTTTTTGTTTCCATTCCTCACTTTTCAAGATCGATTGTAACCACTAAATGTCTGGGCCAATAGATTGTAACCACCAAGTGTCTGTGCCAATAGATTGTAACCACCAAGTGTCTGTACCAATTGATTGTAACCACCAAGTGTCTGTGTCAATAGATTTAACCACAAAGTGCCTGTGCCAATACATTGTAACCACCAAGCATCTGTGCCATTAGATTGTAACCACTAAATGTCTGGGCCAATAGATTGTAACCACCAAGTGTCTGTGCCAATAGATTGTAACCACTAAGTGTCTGTGCCAATAGATTGTAACCACCAAGTGTCTGTGCCAATAGATTGTAACCACTAAGTGTCTGTGCCAATAGATTGTAACCACCAAGTGTCTGTATCAATAGATCGTAACCACCAAGTGTCTGTGCCAGTAGATCGTAACCAGCAAGTGTCTGAGCCAATAGATTGTAACCACCAAGTGTCTGTGTCAATAGAGTGTAACCACCAAGCATCTGTGCCAATCGATTGTAACCACCAAGTGTCTGTGCCAATAAATTGTAACCACCAAGTGTCTGTGCCAATAGATTGTAACCACCAAGTGTCTGTGCCAATAAATTGTAACCACCAAGTGTCTGTGCCAATAGATTGTAACCACCAAGTGTCTGTGCCAATAGATTGTAACCACCAAGTGTCTGGGCCAATAAATTGTAACCACCAAGCATCTGTTCCAATAGATTGTAACCACCAAGTGTCTGGGCCAATACATTGTAGGCAACAAGTGTTGGTTCCAATAGACTGTAACCACCAAGTGTCTGTTTCAATAGATTATAACCACAAGTGCCTGTGCCAATATATTGTAACCAAGTACCTGTGTCAATTGATTTTAACCACCAAGTGTCTGTATCAATAGATTGTAGCCATCAAGTGTGTCATTAGACTGCAAACATTAAGCATCTGCACCAATAGACTATAATCTGCAAACCTCTATAAGATATACTGTAACCACCAAGCGTCTCTGCCATTTGCTATAACCACCAAGCTTTTGTTCAACGTACTGCAACCACCAAGCGTCTCTGTCATTTACTGGAAACAGTTTACTTTGCTTTTATTTGGAAAATGATGAGTCTGCCTCACTTAGTGTACAATTCTCAAGAGCTCAGCTAAGTTGTAAGAAGTGTTAGGTCAATAGAATGCTGACATTCATTGATTGATCTTTACTCTAGTCATTCGATCATTAAAGTGAATGACCAATCTTTTTTTTTCATGGCTGGAGCTTTATTTATTTTTTTTTAATCCAGATCTGTAAATTCTCTGCATAGACTTCCTTCAGCCACCACTAGAGGGAGCAGACTGCATACTAATTATACATTGAGCTCAGTATGCAATTAGCTCCTAAGCTCCCTCTAGTGGTGGCTACAGGTAGACAGAATGTTATCGTTTATGTTTATAAATTTGAAATGGGTCTATCAGAAATATATTAAAAAAAAGTTATATTAGAAAATTAATCAGGGTCCAGGGAAGAGTGTAATAAATTGTCCCTTTAAATTATCACCACCAAGATGGTCTTATCATCAATGAGTTCCCCCCCATAGACAAATCTTTTTTTCTATTCCACCTGATGACTTGCAAACATCTGAAAATAATTTTTTTCTTCTCAACTTGTCAAAAGATGGACTCGTATTTACCTCTCCTTAAATACAGATCTCAGCGCCGCTTTTCCATGAAAAATAACCGGAGGGAATTGATGTTTTTTTTTTTTTATAGACAGATGGCGCCGGCCAATCACACAACCGATCAGCAAAACCTACAAGCAACGAAAAAAAAAAATAATTCAAAAACATTCCGAAAAAGATTAAAGCAGGAGAGAAGAAGCGTTGCATATCTTAGTCCGGGGCCGCGGGTTCGCGATGTTACATTGATATTCTCACCTATTCCCTCTGTGTTTTCTCTGCTCCAGAAAAGAAGAATCTGCTTGTTTTATTCTCTCACGTCTCGCACTGCAGCACTGACACATCTCGACCTACATAAACACCATGAATATTTCACACCAAGTGGGATTTTCAAAAAAAAAAAAGAAAAACATAGAGAAAAATGCTTCCCTCTTAGGTGCGAAAACTGTGTTTTATGCCTTTATTTTCTCTTAAAGGGGAAGATCGGTAGAAGAGGTTTTAAATATCAATGGTCACTTATCTCTGTTACATCGTAGGAACTGGTAGCTTTTTAATTCTTGACACTTATTTTTACACCATAGCAATATGTTTGACAGACTCCACCTTCTTAAAGGGATTGTCCACCCTTCTCCTAGTGTTGCCTTATCCTCTTACAGTCTCCTTGCCTGTCTTCATATAGGGGAAAGGGGTCACATGTTTGCATGCCCAGAAACTGATTTGGAGAGGGAATCTAGTTTGTTATATTTTTTAGTTTTTGCACCATGCTTGGCAATTTTTAAATATCATTCCCTTTAAGATGGCCACACTGCTATGCCGGTCAACAGCTATTCCTTTCGAGCTCCCCATACATATTCGATACGGCAGAGCATGCATGTTTTCCCTCTGGGGAGAGAGGAATAATCCACTGCCAGATTCCTCTTAATCCACTGCCAGACTCCTCGGGGGATGGCTTATCTTCCTTGAGAGCAAAAGGATTGGGCATGTTGAAATCCAACATGACCAACATGTCATGCAAGGTAAGGGAAGATCCAAGAGCACAACAACGGGAAGAGGGGGAGGAAACCCAAACACTAGGGAAAGGGGGAGTGGAGACCCCTAGGCAGATCTGGCAATCACCCTGACTCCCCTAATGTCCCTAAATAGGTTCCACACCTATCGCCAAACAGGATACCTAATCCCTGATTGCCCCTAGCGATAGGCCCTAGATAGGGAGAGGACGGGGTGAGCACTAGTCAGTCCCCACTGCAACTAAAGACAAACAGGTAAACAGACAAGGGAAACACTTAGCTTGAGAAGACACCAGAGAGATCATGCCAACTATCCTCCAAGGGAATTCCAATCCAAGAAGACACTAGCCGACTACTAGTACTTCAGACCTGGACAGAGGAAAATAGAGCTATCACCAGCGAGTCTCTGGAGAGACTGAAGGTATTTAAACATCCAGCAAGAGTGTGTCAATTAGCAGCAGAAGGTGAAGGTCACTGCCGGGTCCTAGAGGGAGAAGGATATCACTACATTACAGAGATGAACGGATCAAGAAGGTACCTGCAGAGCCAAGTGCAATGACCTTCTCTACAGCTGGATCCAGAACGACTATCTGTCACACCTGACACACCCGTGACACAACCCTTTTCTCCACCAACATCTACCATGTAAGGACAGTCTGGTGTCCCTTCATGGTTAGAAGGTTGGCCATTATTCTCCTAATATGTATGACCACCTATACTAAAAGAATCAAATGTGGACAGGAAGGGATTGCTAAGCTCCACCCCCGCAGAGCAAGATTTAGAAACTTACCATTAAAAGCAGTGGATTTTGGGAAATCAATTGCTTTTTGTTAGAATTGTCCCCCGATCATGTTAATCATGCGGAATGCAACTACAGGGATCTTTAAGTCACCAAAGGAATATGGGCCCTTAGGCACCTGCCTAATTTCCACTCGACACCTGCATGGGGAACAGAAAATGGTGAAAATCTCCTGTGCCCCTTCAAAACTTTTAGGAAAGTTTCTAGCTCTGCTATGTATTAGAGAGGCAAAGACTGACATGTGGAGGCATGGAAGGGTGGAGAATAGGTGTTCAGGGGTGTGACCTATAAAGGGGGCATGGCTGCTGTCCACAATTTCACTGGTTCATTGAATGGGATGGGACTTATAATGTATATAGAGCAGCGAGGGAAGATTTCAGCTGCAGCAAGCTGCCTCTCAGCTGAAGACAGATATTACCACTGAGTTTAATGCTACCTGTATGCATTCATGTGGATTGAGCTCCCCCTAGTGGTAGCTAAAGTCAGACAGAATTATATTATTTATCAAGTAAGAAGAATCAGATTTATCTTAAAAAAAAAGAATGGATGTGTTAGGTTTGTGCAGAGTTTCTGCTGCATACTTCTCTGCAAAGGATTTATACAGCTTTTTCCTACCTTCAGCTCTTGCAGCCACTCCTGGGGATTTATGGTGATCATTTGGTTCCTGATTTAAATGAGCTAATGAGGTTATCACCTTAACGAGCTGCTATGAAAATCTATTTTCCATGAGATAAAGCGCAGGTTACTGATCCTCCACCAGCTCACGCCACCCTGCAGCTAATCACTGTCATCACTTTACAGAGTAAACTTTTCACCTCCGACTTTCTAACCCTGCACATTTTTTTTCTTCCTATCTGTGAATTTATTGACTCTAAGATAAACATTTTTCATGATGAAGTCAGATACTGAGCTACTAAAATGTGTTTATTTCTGTGGCCAGAACTAATTTACCCAACTGTATTGTGCAAGCTTCTCATCTAATTATATAATATAATGCAAAAAAGGGAGGACAAAAGAGTATTATAGCAAAAACAGACATCATTTTATTTAATACAAAAATCCAAAGTGGTAAAAGTATACAGAATTACAAAAACAGGGGATAAGGTGCCAAGTGCCAGAGAGCGGAGAATTCCTGGTGAAGAAAGAGACAGGGCAATGGAAAATGTAAATTCTTGGGTATGTAAGTATCGAGGGGCAGATATAAATATATAAATAGATAAAAAAATAAAAAAAATCTAAATACGAGGCCTCTTGAGAAAGACCGGCGAAACGCGCGTCGGGGCGCGTTCCTCACCATCAGCACTCTCTGGGGTCTCCCTGGGACTCGTGGGCTCCTTTCCACTCCTGAATTCTAGGGTGAGTTATTTAGTTTACCTGTAGGGCAGCTATTTTGGGACACTGTGTGGGCATTTCCCTTGATTCTATATGGAGCATTATGACTGCTCCCAATTTAACATTGCTTTCAGCTCTTACCATTACATCTGACTTGTGTTTGATATATGACAGTCACTTAATGATTTATGGTTGAGCTGTATGCTATATCAAGGGAACAGGGAAAGGGAAAAAAAAGGGAAAAAAAAAGTGAAAAAGAGAAAAAGAAAAAAAAAACAATAACAACAAAAAAAAAAAAACAGTTGCCTCATATTTAGATTTTTTTTTTTTATCTATTTATATATTTATGGATTTTTGTATTAAATAAAATGATGTCTGTTTTTGCCATAATACTCTTTTGTCCTCCCTTTTTTGCACTAAACTGTGTGAGTAGGCAATACGGACCTAGGGCCTGACACTCTTGTCTTGGCACTAAGGTCCGTCTTTTATTGTTTAGTTGGCCATTATTGTGTTTATATAATATAATGTGTGATCATAATTTCTATGTGTTATTTCATAGGCATTTGGAAAGCTACAAAAAGAAAGTACGTAGATAAATCTACTATATAATTGTCTTATCCCGTCTGTCTGTCTGTCTGTCTTTCTGTCTGTCTGTCCAGGAAATCCCGCGTCGCTCATTGGTCCGGCAGCGGCCAATCAGCGCCGCGGGATTTCAGAAAAAAGATGGCGGCCGTTAGCGGCTCATCTGCGGGACGGAGCTCAGCGGCGATGCAGCCGGGAGATGAGCGCAAAAGTTAAATACCGCTGTGCTGATTGGCCGCGGACGCTCCCCGCGACCAATCACCGATTTGGGCGCCAAATTTAAATATCGGCCGTGACCAATCAGCACAGTAGTGGTTAACTTTAGCCGCAAGATCAGTGATTGGTCACGGGCCAAGACCGCGACCAATCACTGATTTGTGCGGCACATTTAAATAGCGGCCGCGACCAATTGGATGTCAGCGCTGCTCCCCGGTCTTCCCTTCACACCCTAGCCGCTGATGTCCCCACAGTATCCGCATGGTGTTACAAAGATCCAGACATTTGTGTTAAAAATCGCTGATTGGTCGCAGGCGGTGCCCGCGACCAATCACCGATTTGAGCACCAAATTTAAATATCGGCCGCGACCAATCGCCGATCTTGGCTCCACATTTAAACACCGCTGTACTGATTGGTCGCGGCCGCTATTTAAATGTGGCGCCAAAATCGGTGATTGGTCGCGGCCCGGGCAGCGGCCGCGACCAATCAGCAGAGCGGTGTTTAACTTTAGCGCCAAGATCACTGATTGGTCGCGTGCGGAGAGCGCAGCCAATCAGCGAATCATATTGGTGAGGAGCGGGGAGCGGAATCGTATTAGTGAGGACCGGGGAGCGCCGCTGCCTGTGCGGATACTTCCACTGCGAGAACCCGGGACATGAGCGACTGCTCGCAGCAGAAGTATCCCGACCCGCAGCGCCGCTCCCCGGTCCTCCCTCGACACCCTAGCCGCTGATGTCCCCACAGTATCCGCATGGTGTTACAAAGGTCTGGACATTTGTGTTAAAAATCACTGATTGGTCGCTGGCGCTGTCCGCGACCAATCACCGATTTGGGCGTCAAATTTAAATATCGGCCGCGACCAATCACCGATCTTGGCTCCACATTTAAACACCCCTGTACTGATTGGTCACGGACGCTATTTAAATGTGGCGCCAAAATCGGTGATTGGTCGCGCCCAGCGTCGGCGACCAATCAACACAGCGGTGTTTAAATGTGGAGCCAAGATCGGTGATTGGTCGCGGCCGATATTTAAATTTGGCGCCCAAATCGGTGATTGGTCGCGGGCAGCGCCAGCGACCAATCAGCGATTTTTAACACAAATGTCTGGACCTTTGTAACACCATGCGGATACTGTGGGGACATCAGCGGCTAGGGTGTGAAGGGAAGACCGGGGAGCGGCGCTGCGGGTCGGGATACTTCTGCTGCGAGCGCCAGCTCATGTCCCGGGTTCTAGCAGCGGAAGTATCCGCACAGGCAGCGGTGCTCCCCGGTCCTCACTAATACGATTCCTCTCCCCGCTCCTCACCAATACGATTCGCTGATTGGTCGCGCTCTCCGCACGCGACCAATCAGTGATCTTGGCGCTAAAGTTAAACACCGCTCTGCTGATTGGTCGCGGCTGCTGCCCGCGACCAATCACCGATTTGGGCGCCACATTTAAATAGCGGCCGCGACAAATCACCGATCTTGCCGCCACATTTAAACACTGCTGTGTAAATTGGTCGCGGACGCCAGCCGCGACCAATCAGCGAGCTTGGCGCCAAATTTAAACAACGCTCTGCTGATTGGTCGCGGACGCCAGACGGGTCCAATCAGCGAGATTGGCGCCAAATTTAAACAACGCTCTGCTGATTGATCGCGGTCGCTGGCCGAGATCAATCAGCAGTATTGGCGCAAAATTTAAACAACGCTCTGCTGATTGGTCGCGGCCATCAGCCGCGACTGATCAGCGATTTTGGCGCCAAATTTAATCACCGCTCTGCTGATTGTTCGCGGCCGGCGACCAATCAGCGATTTTGGCGCCAAATTTAAACCCCGCTCTGCATCGCTCTGCTGATTGGTCGCGGTCGCCGGCCGTGACCAATCAGCAGTATTGTCGCCAAATTTAAATACCTCTTTGCTGATTGGTCGCGGTCGCGACTAATCAGCGATTTTGGTGCCAAATTTAAACACGCTCTCCATTCCTCACTAACACAGTTCGCTGATTGGTCGCGGCCGCCGCCCGCGACCAATCAGCGATTTTGGCGCCAAATTTAAACACTGCTCTGCTTATTGGTCGCGGCTGGAGTCCGCGACCAATCAGCGAGATTGGCGCCAAATTTAAACAATGCTCTGCTGATTGGGCGCGGACGCCAGCCGCGACCAATCAGCGAGATTGGCGCCAAATTTAAACAAAGCTCTGCTGATTGGTCGCGGATGTCAGCCGCGACCAATCAGAGATTTTGGCGCCAAATTTAAACAACACTCTGCTGATTGGTCACGGACTCCAGCCGCGACCAATCAGCGAGATTGTCGCCAAATTTAAACAGCGCTCTGCTGATTGGTTGCGGACGCTAGCCGACCGCGACCAGTCAGCGAGATTGGCGCCTAATTTAAACAACGCTCTGATCTCCTGACGGCAAGTGTGAACGGAGGACCGAGGAGCGGTGCCGCCGGTCGGGATGCTTCTGCTGCGAGCAGCCGCTCATCTCCCAGCTGCTCGCAGCGGAAGTACCCGCACAGGCAGCGCCGCTCCCCGGTCCTCACTAATACGACGCTGATTGGTTGCGGCCGCGATATGGGCGGCAAATTTAAACACCGCTTCGCTGATTGGTCGCGGTGGCCGGCCGCGACCAAGCAGCGAGATGGCCGGCAAATTCAAACGCCGCTCTGCTGATTGGTCGCAGGTGGCCGGCCGCGACCAATCAGCGAGATTGGCGCCAAACTTAACGCTCTGCTGATTGGTCGCGGCCGCCGGCGACCGCTACCAATCAGCGAGATTGGCGCCAAATTTAAACAACGCTCTGCTGATTGGTCGCGGTGGCCGGCCGCGACCAATCAGCGATTTTGGTGCCAATTTGAAACACCGCTCTGCTGATTGGCCGCGGTCGGCTGCCGCGACCAATAAGCAGTATTGGTGCCAAATTTAAACCCCGCTCTGCTGATTAGTCGCGGTCTCCGGCCGCGACCAATCAGCAATATTGGCGCCAAATTTAAACACCGCTCTGCTGATTAGTCGCGACCGCCGGCCGTCACCAATCAGCGATATAGGCGCCAAATTTTAACACCGCTTTGCTAATTGGTCGCGGTTGCCGGCCTCGACCAATCAGCGATTTTGGCGCCAAATTTAAATACCGCTCTGCTGATTGCACCCGGTCGGCCGCATACCTATTCTAGAATACCCGATGCGTTAGAATCGGGCCACCATCTAGTACTATATAATGAAATACTATATAATGACTATAATACTACCACCTAGGTACAGGCAGTAACTACTAGAATACTGCCCCTATGTACAAGAATATAACTACTATAATACTGCCCCTATGTACTAGAATATAACTACTATAATACTGCCCCCTATGCAGGGGCGGAACTACCGCCCGTGCAGCCGGTTCATTGAACGGGGGCCCCGAGGGAGAGGGGGCCCCTCCAGCAGGGCCGCCATCAGGGCATGACTGCCCTGACTCCAGTATGGGGCCCGGCCGGTAGGGGCCCCCTCGGGGGCCCCCCTCTTGTGCGTCTCTCTCCGGGGCCCCATGCTATGCGCCGGGTCCGGGACATTTCAGCGCTGAGCTGCGCTGTTGCAGCAGCGCCTTGATGATTCCCCTGACTTCCGGTCATGTGACGGTGCCGTCACATGGCCGGAAGTCAGGAGAACCTGCTGTCAGCGATTTGGACGAGCGCCAGGATTCTGCAGGGATCGAATGGGGGTAAGTATAACAAGTTTTATTTTTTTTAAAATACAATTAACTAGGAGTGGAGAGATGGGAGAAGCACATGTGTGTGTGTGTGTGGGGGGGGAGATGGGAGATGCACATGTGTGTGTGTGTGGGGGGGAGATGGGAGATGCACATGTGTGTGTGTGTGGGGGGGGAGATGGGAGATGCACATGTGTGTGTGTGTGGGGGGGGAGATGGGAGATGCACGTGTGTGTGTGGGGGGGGGAGATGGGAGATGCACATGTGTGTGGGGGGGAGATGGGAGATGCACATGTGTGTGGTGGGGGGGGAGATGGGAGATGCACATGTGTGTGTGGTGGGGGGGGGAGATGGGAGATGCACATGTGTGTGTGGTGGGGGGGGGAGATGGGAGATGCACATGTGTGTGTGTGGGGGGGGAGATGGGAGATGCACGTGTGTGTGTGGGGGGGAGATGGGAGATGCACATGTGTGTGTGTGGGGGGGGAGATGGGAGATGCACATGTGTGTGTGTGGGGGGGGAGATGGGAGATGCACATGTGTGTGTGGGGGGGGGGGAGATGGGAGATGCACATGTGTGTGTGTGGGGGGGGAGATGGGAGATGCACGTGTGTGTGTGTGGGGGGGGAGATGGGAGATGCACATGTGTGTGTGTGGGGGGGGAGATGGGAGATGCACGTGTGTGTGTGTGGGGGGGGAGATGGGAGATGCACATGTGTGTGTGTGTGGGGGGGGGAGATGGGAGATGCACATGTGTGTGTGTGTGGGGGGGGAGATGGGAGATGCACATGTGTGTGTGTGTGTGGGGGGGGAGATGGGAGATGCACATGTGTGTGTGTGTGTGGGGGGGGAGATGGGAGATGCACATGTGTGTGTGTGTGTGGGGGGGAGATGGGAGATGCACATGTGTGTGTGTGTGTGTGGGGGGGGGAGATGGGAGATGCACGTGTGTGTGTGGGGGGGGGAGATGGGAGATGCACATGTGTGTGGGGGGGGAGATGGGAGATGCACATGTGTGGGGGGGGAGATGGGAGATGCACATGTGTGTGGTGGGGGGGAGATGGGAGATGCACATGTGTGTGGTGGGGGGGGGAGATGGGAGATGCACATGTGTGTGGTGGGGGGGGAGATGGGAGATGCACATGTGTGTGGTGGGGGGGGGAGATGGGAGGGGCACATGTGGTGGAGGGGGATGAGAGAGGGGCACATGTGGGGGAGGGGGATGAGAGAGGGGCACATGTGGGGGGGAGGGGGATGAGAGAGGGGCACATGTGGGGGGGAGGGGGATGAGAGAGGGGCACATGTGGGGGGGAGGGGGATGAGAGAGGGGCACATGTGGGGGGGGGGATGAGAGAGGGGCACATGTGGGGGGGAGGGGGATGAGAGAGGGGCACATGTGGGGGGGAGGGGGATGAGAGAGGGGCACATGTGGGGGGGAGGGGGATGAGAGAGGGGCACATGTGGGGGGGAGGGGGATGAGAGAGGGGCACATGTGGGGGGGAGGGGGATGAGAGAGGGGCACATGTGGGGGGGAGGGGGATGAGAGAGGGGCACATGTGGGGGGGAGGGGGATGAGAGAGGGGCACATGTGGGGGGGAGGGGGATGAGAGAGGGGCACATGTGGGGGGGAGGGGGATGAGAGAGGGGCACATGTGGGGGGGAGGAGGATGAGAGAGGGGCACATGTGGGGGGGAGGAGGATGAGAGAGGGGCACATGTGGGGGGGAGGGGGATGAGAGAGGGGCACATGTGGGGGGGAGGGGGATGAGAGAGGGGCACATGTGGGGGGGAGGGGGATGAGAGAGGGGCACATGTGGGGGGGAGGGGGATGAGAGAGGGGCACATGTGGGGGGGAGGGGGATGAGAGAGGGGCACATGTGGGGGGGAGGGAGTAGGGGGATAATGAGCTGCACATAACGAATGTGGGGTGGGGGAGAGTAAATGATAAATGATGATGGGGTGGGGAGAGCACGGACATGATATAATGAATTGGGGCAGGGGGTGCATGTAAATATTGAATGCGGGGAGCAGGAAGTATAGAGTAGGGGGCGTTGCGGATGCAGGAGTGTGACTGGTAACAAATTGGCGGAAAGAGTAGAGGTTCTAATTAAATTATATATTAAGTGCCTATTTACAGTTAATGGGGGCACAGTGGTGGATTACAATTTATATTTGGAATGGTAGGTTGCCTAATAACTAACCATATATTGATGGTGGATGCACGTCTGTATTCAGCTGCGTAATGTAGAAGTTGGGGAATGTGCTCTAGATAACTGTGTTATTTTATGCAGAGACGAGTGATGGCGGTCTGTGCTGGATGAAGGAGAAAAGCGAAGATGAAGGACTTCACCTAGAGACGTCACCGGTGAGTCAGTCTATTACATGTACACTGTGTATAATGTCACTGGTGATCACTGTATTACCTGTACACTGACACTATATACAGAGCTCCTGTGTATAATGTCACTGGTGATCACTGTATTACCTGTACACTGACACTATATACAGAGCTCCTGTGTATAATTTCACTGGTGATCACTGTATTACCTGTACACTGACACTATATACAGAGCTCCTGTGTATAATGTCACTGGTGATCCCTGTATTACCTGTACACTGACACTATATACAGAGCTCCTGTGTATAATGTCACTGATGATCACTGTATTACCTGTACACTATATACAGAGCTCCTGTGTATAATGTCACTGTATTACCTGTACACTGACACTATATACAGAGCTCCTGTGTATAATTTCACTGGTGATCACTAGATTACCTGGACACTTACGTTATACATACCATGTATAGAGCTCCCGTGTATAATGACACTTATGGTAATATTAGTAATGTGGTGGTAATATTAGTAATGTAGTGGTAATATGTGGTCTGGTCATGGTGTGGCAGTTTTTCTCCCTTCTGTGTGGTATTATTCGGTCACTATGTTGTGGTAATATGTGGTCTGGTCATGGTGTGGCGGTATTCCCTGTATGTGGTATTATTGGTCATTTAAAAAAAAAATGTATATGACACATTCCCTTAAAGAAAACTAAATAAAAATATATCTAAAAAGAGTATTGGATATTTTAAGAAAATTTTAATAGGTTAGAGTAGGGCCCGCCCAGAAGAGTCTACCTTATCGTGGTGGCGGCTTTAAAAATCTTTTGGCCAAAACAAAAGCTGATGGCTATGTATGTGGCGCCGTCACATGGCCGAACGTCAGGAGAACCTGGTGGCAGCGACGTGGACGAGCGCCAGGATTCTGCAGGGATTGCATGGGGGTAAGTATAACAAGTTTTATTTTTTTTAAATACAATTAATTAACTAGGAGTGGGGGGAATCAGAGATGCACATGGGGGGGGATGAGAGATGCACATGGGGGGGGGATGAGAGATGCACATGGGGGGGGGGATGAGAGATGCACATGGGGGGGATGAGAGATGCACATGGGGGGGATGAGAGATGCACGGAGGGGGATGAGAGATGCACATGGGGGGGATGAGAGATGCACGGGGGGTGAGAGCTGCACATGGGTGGGATGAGAGCTGCACATGGGGGGGTGAGAGATGCACATGGGGGGTTATGTTTACATAACTTTGTTGCCTTATGAAGGGCAGGGGGGGCCCCCCAAAATTTCTTGCACAGGGGCCCACTACAGTCTGTGTCCGCCCCTGCCCCTATGTACAAGAATATAACTACTATAATACTGCTCCTATGTACAAGAATATAACTACTATAATACTGCCCCCTATGTACAAGAATATAACTACTATAATACTGCCCCCTATGCACAAGAATATAACTACTATAATACTACCCCTATGTACAAGAATATAACTACTATAATACTGCCCCCTATGTACAAGAAGATAATTACTATAATACTGCTCCTATGTACAAGAATATAACTACTATAATACTGCCCCTATGTACAAGAATATAACTACTATAATATTGCCCCCTATGTACAAGAATATAACTACTGTAATACTGCCCCTATGTACAAGAATATAACTACTATAATACTGTCCCCTATATACAAGAATATAACTACTATAATACTGCCCCCATGTACAAGAATATAACTACTATAATACTGCCCCTATGTACAAGAATATAACTACTATAATGCTGCCCCCAATGTACAAGAATATAACTACTATAATACTGCCCCCTATGTACAAGAATATAACTACTATAATACTGCCCCTATGTACAAGAATATAACTACTATAATACTGCCCCTATGTACAAGAATATAACTACTATAATACTGCCCCTATGTACAAGAATATA
Source organism: Phyllobates terribilis (assembly GCF_046119375.1). Classification (NCBI taxonomy): domain Eukaryota; kingdom Metazoa; phylum Chordata; class Amphibia; order Anura; family Dendrobatidae; genus Phyllobates; species Phyllobates terribilis. Next base: position 176,274,353 of record NW_027362770.1, read on the forward strand.
ACTACTATAACACTGCCCCCAATGTACAAGAATATAACTACTATAATACTGCCCCCTATGTACAAGAATATAACTACTATAATACTGCCCCCTATGTACAAGAATATAACTACTATAATACTGCTCCTATGTACAAGAATATAACTACTATAATACTGCCCCCTATGTACAAGAATATAACTGCTATAATACTGCCCCTATGTACAAGAATATAACTACTATAATACTGCTCCTATGTACAGGAATATAACTACTATAATACTGCCCCCTATGTACAAGAATATAACTACTATAATACTGCCCCCTATGTACAAGAATATAATTACTATAATACTGCCCCTATGTACAAGAATATAACTACTATAATACTGCTCCTATGTACAGGAATATAACTACTATAATACTGCCCCCTATGTACAAGAATATAATTACTATAATACTGCCCCCTATGTACAAGAATATAACTACTATAATACTGCTCCTATGTACAGGAATATAACTACTATAATACTGCCCCTATGTACAAGAATATAACTACTATAATACTGCTCCCTATGTACAAGAATATAACTACTATAATACTGCCCCTATGTACAAGAATATAACTACTATAATACTGCTCCCTATGTACAAGAATATAACTACTATAATACTGCCCCTATGTACAAGAATATAACTACTATAATACTGCCCCTATGTACAAGAATATAACTACTATAATACTGCTCCTATGTACAAGAATATAACTACTATTATACTGCCCCTATCTACAAGAATATAACTACTATAATACTGCTCCTATGTACAAGAATATAACTACTATAATACTGCCCCTATGTACAAGAATATAACTACTATAATACTGCCCCTATGTACAAGAATATAGCTACTATAATACTGCTCCTATGTACAAGAATATAACTACTATTATACTGCCCCTATCTACAAGAATATAACTACTATAATACTGCCCCTATGTACAATGATATATATCTGGTGTTATTTCCACATATGCAGTGAATGGTAATGACTTGGGGCTCTTCGTTTTCCGTGTCTCAGTGGGATGTCACTCTGGAGTCTTGTTTCGGTATTTCTTCGTTATTGGGAGCTATATGGGTGAATTCTCGGGCAGACACTTGTGAAGATCCCGCCGCCGCTGAGAACTGTGTTTTAATTTTAAACAGGTAAGATGTAATTGAAGCTCACATTTGCGCTGAGCAGACGGAGCGCGAGCTGCCTCTGTATACCAGCCGTCTTTATTGTTGTTGAAAGAGCAGCGTCCAACCTTTCCCGGCTTTCATACAGTTTCATTGTCCCGTTCACGGCACTTCCGCCAGCTGGGAGACTTCCACAAGAAGCACCGATGGCAGACGCTTTGTTTTCACAATTGGAGGCTCCATTCAGGAAAAACGATTGACAGAGACGGTGCTGGCACAAGAAAACGAAATGTCATATAGTTTGGCAAATGTTGTTGACACAAAAGGCAAACAATGAGCACATTTTTTTTTGTTTCTACAAAGGCTGCGGTACAATGGCTGCTCGGTGTGAAGTCACCATCCTGTCATACATACCGTACACGACATCGAACAACTCTAAGCCTGATGTGAAAACTTCATGAGTGCAGAGAATGGATGTGACCAAGGGCAATTACATTCACTAGTAATATTAATATTTCAGGTGGGGTCAATGTTCTACATACTAAAAAAAAGTTATTTCTAATTACTACAATTTTTAAATATAATACTGCCCACTATGTACAAGAATATAACTACTATAATACTGCCCCCTATGTACAGAATATAACTACTATAATACTGCCCCTATGTACAAGAATGTAACTACTATAATATTGCCCCCTATGCACAAGTATATAACTACTATAATACTGCCCCTATGTACAAGAATATAACTACTATAATACTGCTCTTATGTACAAGAATATAACTACTATAATACTGCCCCCTATATACAAGAATATAACTGCTATAATACTGCCCCTATGTACAAGAATATAACTACTATAATACTGCTCCTATGTACAAGAATATAACTACTATAATACTGCTCCTATGTACAAGAATATAACTACTATAATACTGCCCCTATGTACAAGAATATAACTACTATAATACTGCCCCCTATGTACAAGAATATAACTACTATAATACTGCCCCCTATGTACAAGAATATAACTACTATAATACTGCTCCTATGTACAAGAATATAACTACTATAATACTGCTCCTATGTACAAGGATATAACTACTATAATACTGCTCCTATGTACAAGAATATAACTACTATAATACAGCTCCTATGTACAAGAATATAACTACTATAATACTGCCTCCTATGTACAAGAATATAACTACTATAATACTGCCCCCTATGTGCAAGAATATAACTACTATAATACTGCTCCTATGTACAAGAATATAATTACTATAATACAGCTCCTATGTACAAGAATATACCTACTATAATACTGCTCCTATGTACAAGGATATAACTACTATAATACTGCTCCTATGTACAAGAATATAACTACTATAATACTGCTCCTATGTACAAGAATATAATTACTATAATACAGCTCCTATGTACAAGAATATACCTACTATAATACTGCTCCTATGTACAAGGATATAACTACTATAATACTGCTCCTATGTACAAGAATATAACTACTATAATACTGCTCCTATGAACAAGAATATAATTACTATAATACAGCTCCTATGTACAAGAATATAACTACTATAATACTGCCCCTATGTACAAGAATATAACTACTATAATACTGCCCCTATGTACAAGAATATAACTACTATAATGCTGCCCCTATGTCCAAGAATATACCTATTATAATACTGCCCCCTATATACAAGAATGTAACTACTATAATACTGCCCCCTATATACAAGAATATAACTACTATTATACTGCTCCTATATACAAAAATATAACTACTATAATACTGCCCCTATGTACAAGAATATAACTACTATAATACTGCCCCTATGTACAAGAATATAACTACTATAATACTGCCCCCTATGTACAAGAATATAACTACTATAATACTGCCCCTATGTACAAGAATATAACTACTATAATACTGCCCCTATGTACAAGAATATAACTACTCTAATACTGCCCCCTATGTACAAGAATATAACTACTATAATACTGCCCCCTATGTACAAGAATGTAACTACTATAATACTGCCCTCTATATACAAGAATATAACTACTATTATACTGCTCCTATTTACAAGAATATAACTACTATAATACTGCTCCTATGTACAAGAATATAACTACTATAATACCGCTCCTATCTACAAGAATATAACTACTATAATACTGCCCCCTATGTACAAGAATATAACTGCTATAATACTGCTCCTATGTACAAGAATATAACTACTATAATACCGCTCCTATCTACAAGAATATAACTACTATAATACTGCTCCTATGTACAAGAATATAACTACTATAATACCGCTCCTATCTACAAGAATTTAACTACTATAATACTGCTCCTATGTACAAGAATATAACTACTATAATACCGCTCCTATCTACAAGAATATAACTACTATAATACTGCCACCTATGTACAAGAATATAACTACTATAATACTGCCCCCTATATACAAGAATATAACTACTATAATATTGCCCCCTATGTACAAGAATATAAGTACTATAATATTGCCCCCTGTGTACAAGAATATAACTACTATTCATAGAGTTTTGTACTTCCATCTTAATGAAGATAGCTCTAGAGCAGGGATGTTAAACTCAAATACACAAAGGGCCAAAATGAAAGGCTTGGACAAAGTCTGGGGCCAACATTGATATTTACTTAATAAAATGTCTACAATTGAGGAAGTTTTTCCTTACCATCAAATATAACAATCAACTTTTTCATATGGAAATCAACTTAAATGAGTTGTCCCACGAACAAGGTGCATTTTACTAAAGATCTTTGTGAAGGATGTGAGGATGTGATGGCAGCTTACAATGATTCTGTAAGCATGTGTAGTTGTAAGACACCTGGCCAGTTTCAAACAGGGATTCAACCCGCCACCAGCTAGCTAGATGCAAGCTCCAACAGGAAGACCCCCTGTGGATCCAAACCATGCGGTCTGCTTTATTCAGACAGATAAGAATTCTATATCGAGTTATAGAAATACTATGTGTCCTATCCGTACATCGTGTATATTTCCGAGATCCCCAGGACATGGCGAATGTCCGCCTGTGTCTTGACCCATTCTAGCACTTAGGTATAGGGAGATACATAGAATAGCTAGCAGGAAACACATAGTACAGCTGCTTTTAGTCTCCACACATACAGTGCATTGTGAAAGTATTTGCCCCCCTTGAACTTTTCTACCTTTTGCCACATTTCTGGCTTTAAACATAAAGATATAAAATTCAATTTTTTGGGGGAAGAATCAACAACAAGTGGGACACAATCGTGCATCGTATTTGATATTTTAAACTTTTTAAAAAAGATAAAAAATGAAAAGTGGGGCGTGCAGTATTATTCAGCCCCTTTACTTTCAGTGCAGCAAACTCACTCAAGAAGTTCAGTGAGGATCTCTGAATGATCCAATGTTGTCCTAAATGACTGGTAATGATAAATAGAATCCACCTGTGTGTAATCAAGTCTCCGTATAAATGCACCTGCTCTGTGATAGTCTCAGGGTTCTGTCTCAAGTGCAGAGAGCATCATGAAGACCAAGGAACACACCAGGCAGCTCCGAGATACTGTTGTGGCGAAGTTTAAAGCCGGATTTGGATACAAAAAGATTTCCCAAGTTTTAAACATCTCAAGGAGATATTGAAATGGAAGGAGTATCAGACCACTGCAAATCTACCAAGACCCGGCCTTCCCTCTAAACTTTCATCTCGAACAAGGAGAAGACTGATCAGAGATGCAGCCAAAAGGCCCATGATCACTCTGGATGAACTGCAGAGATCTACAGTAAAGGTGGGAGAGTCTGTCCATAGGACAACAATCAGTCGTATACTTCACAAATCTGGCCTTTATGGAAGAGTGGCAAGAAGAAAGCCATTTCTCAAAGATATCCATAAAAAGTCTCGTTTGAAGTTTGCCACAAGCCACCTGGGAGACACACCAAATATGTGGATGAAACCAAAATTGAACTTTGCGGCCACAATGCAAAACGATATGTTTGGAGTAAAAGCAACACAGCACATCACCCTCAAAACACCATCCCCACTGTCAAACATGGTGGTGGCAGCATCATGGTTTGGGCCTGCTTTTCTTCAGCAGGGACAGGGAAGATGGTTAAAATTGATGGGAAGATGGACAGAGCCAAATACAGGACCAGTCTGGAAGAAAACCTGTTGAAGTCTGCAAAAGACCTGAGACTGGGATGGAGATTTATCTTCCAACAAGACAATGATCCCAAACATAAAGCAAAATCTACAATGGAATGGTTCAAAAATAAACATATCCAGGTGTTAGAATGGCCAAGTCAAAGTCCAGACCTGAATCCAATCGAGAATCTGTGGAAAGAGCAGAAAATTGCTTTTCACAAACGCCCTCCATCCAACCTCAATGAGCTCGAGCTGTTTTGCAAGGAAGAATGGGCAAGAATTTCCGCCTCTCGATGTGCAAAACTGATAGAGACATACCCCAAGAGACTTGCAGCTGTAATCGCAGCTAAAGGTGGCGCTACAAAGTATTAACTCAAGGGGGCCGAATAATATTGCACGCCCCACTTTTCAGTTTTTAATTTGTTAAAAAACGTTAAAATATCCAATAAATTTCTTCCCCCAAAAATTAGAATTTTATATCTTTATGTTTGAAGCCAGAAATGTGGCAAAAGGTAGAAAAGTTCAAGGGGGCCAAATACATTCACAATGCACTGTAGCAGGGGCCCGGCTGTATCCTCCGATGACACCAGAACTGCTTTCCTAGGACAGTCCATAAAGGAGTTATGATCTTTCATAGGTTTTGGCAGATTTAGCTATAAACCTCCTGGGGAGAGGACTTAGGTCTAGCCCAGGGGGGAGGAGGAAAGTGACACCAAAGGTGTTAAATGCTCATGTAAAGAAGGACCTAGTGTTTTTCCCTAGGAGGTCGCAACGACAAATTATGTGAGAAGTCATGCAACAAAGCGGACCACAAGCCTCCCATGTGGCAACCCCTCCCCTGCAAGCCAGGCCTTTCATCTGACTGGTAACTGACTCTTAAAATCTGCATACTTTTGTACCACTACTATTGTGTTGCATATCTGTCCATTATGTATGTATTACCGTTATGTATATAATCTATTTTCTAGTGTGCCCTTAAGGCGATTAAATATAAAATTTAACCTCGGGCTGTTCTTTTATCTCGATCCACAAATCCACACGTCCGTTGCTCAGTTTAATTTCCGATGCTACCGGGGCTGGTTTCTAGCTTGATATAATTCCCATTAACGGACTGGGCTTATATCAAATAGGAACTTGTGGCAGCTCTACCTAGCTGATAAGGTTCTGTTTCACTGGGGCTAGTGAAGGGAGCCTCTCAGCCTGTCAGGGGTGTGAGCAAGTGTAGTGCCACATCAGTGACTTAGTGGGCCACCCCTTATCACTCCCTGTGCCTTTCTGGAGCCCTCCATACAGTGTAATGGCCCCACATAGTCCTCCATACAGTATAATGGCCCCACATAGTCCTCCAAAGAGTATAATGTCCCCATATAACCCTCCATACAGCATAATGGCCTCACATAGTCCTCCATACAGTATAATGGGCCTCACATAGACCTCCATACAGTATAATGGGCCCCACACAGTCCTCCATACAGCATAATGGCCTCACATAGTCCTCCATACAGTATAATGGCTCCACATAGTCCTCCATACAGTATCATGACCCCAGATAGTCCTCCATACAGTATAATGGCCCCACATAGTCCTCCATACAGAATAATGGGCCCCACATAGTCCTCCATACAGTATAATGGCCCCATACAGTCCTCTATACATTATAATGGCCCCACATAGTCCTCCATACAGTATAATGGGCCACACATAGTCCTCCATACAGTATAATGGGCACCACATATTCCTCCATACAGTATAATGGGCCCCACATAGTCCTTCATACAGAATAATGGCCCCATATAGCCCTCCATACAGTATAATGGCCCCACATAGTCCTCCATAGAGTACAATGGGCCCCACATAGTCCTCCATACAGTATAATGGGCCCCACATAGTCCTCCATACAGCATAATGGCCTCACATAGTCCTCCATACAGTATAATGGGCCTCACATAGACCTCCATACAGTATAATGGTCCCCACACAGTCCTCCATACAGCATAATGGCCTCACATAGTCCTCCATACAGTATAATGGCTCCACATAGTCCTCCATACAGTATCATGACCCCAGATAGTCCTCCATACAGTATAATGGCCCCACATAGTCCTCCATACAGAATAATGGGCCCCACATAGTCCTCCATACAGTATAATGGCCCCATACAGTCCTCTATACATTATAATGGCCCCACATAGTCCTCCATACAGTATAATGGGCCACACATAGTCCTCCATACAGTATAATGGGCACCACATATTCCTCCATACAGTATAATGGGCCCCACATAGTCCTTTATACAGAATAATGGCCCCATATAGCCCTCCATACAGTATAATGGCCCCACATAGTCCTCCATAGAGTACAATGGGCCCCACATAGTCCTCCATACAGTATAATGGGCCCCACATAGTCCTCCATACAGCATAATGGCCTCACATAGTCCTCCATACAGTATAATGGGCCTCACATAGACCTCCATACAGTATAATGGGCCCCACACAGTCCTCCATACAGCATAATGGCCTCACATAGTCCTCCATACAGTATAATGGCTCCATATAGTCCTCAATACAGTATCATGACCCCAGATAGTCCTCCATACAGTATAATGGCCCCACATAGTCCTCCATACAGAATAATGGGCCCCACATAGTCCTCCATACAGTATAATGGCCCCATACAGTCCTCTATACATTATAATGGCCCCACATAGTCCTCCATACAGTATAATGGGCCACATAGTCCTCCATACAGTATAATGGGCCCACATAGTCCTCCATACAGTATAATGGGCCCCACAGTAAAAAAAACAACAAAAACTACTCACCTCTGCCCTTTTCCCCTCTGCTCCGGTCTCTTTGTGGTGTCTTTAGATCATCTGCACATCTCAGTACAGCTGGCGCGTTGTAATGACATCATCGGACCAGCTGTGCTGAGAGACGTCAGACGCAGAGGGGGAATGGTGGGAGAGAGCGTCAGCTCACACTCCTACCTCCATCATTGCTTTCAACTGATATAGCTGAAAGTGCGATGCCGGGCGGGGGACCACCAGCTTAGCGGGCCAAATACACCCACCCTGTGGACCAGGTCTGGTGCAGGCCAGAGTTTGACGTATGTGTTCTAGAGTGAGATGTGTCGAATTGAATGAAGGTGGCACATTTTTCATCTGCTGTGCGCCATTGCCAGAAATGTTTGCCAGTCAGGGACTGACATGAATATCAGTCGTAATATGTGTCAGCTTGTGCCATTTATAATATATACTTTTCTATAAGTTGGTGGCGCTTGCCGGAATTAGTGTGAATTCTGGTACTTGATGAGCTGGGTCTTCTACAGTATCTTTACCCAGTAGGGTCAACACGAACGTGTAGGTTTTTATGGCGGTAAGAGACTTGAGTAGTTGTTTACATCTCTGCTGTAGGGAGAAGTTGTTTTTTTTTCTTTCCATATCATAAATTATAATATGAGAAGAATTTATAACCTGGGCTATAAAGCAGATAATGGTCGTAAAGTCATTTGGTCGGGTTCACCCGCAGGTTAGTCACAAGTTCAGCTTTTCCTCTTGGCGTTGATAACTTGGAAAATATCCATAAAGCTTGAGCTAAAATGGATCTGAGAGGTGTAAAAGCAGAAGCCGTGTATTGGACCGGAGTAATACTCTGGCTAATGGAGGGATTTAAAGGACACCCAAAATGAAACTCTTGTGTCATGCCCCTCCGACTAGGCGCTGATGGTCATGCTTGTCATATTGAGAGAGGATCTTGGAAAAAAAGTAGACCTCCCAGACTCCAGAAGGAGTCTGCAAGCCTCCAAACCTCCAGAGAGGTGGGGAATGTCTACAGGCGGGAAAAGCATCATGGAGTGATGTGGTGTGGGCAGAGAAGGGGCTTGGCTATAGCTTTGCACCACCAATGGTTCCTCCTCCCAGATCCTTTACTTGGATAGATGGCAAAGGGTTTTCCATGGCAGCCCATGCCAAAAGCACAGCCTAAGGTCAGTTTTATAAGTTAGACATTCACGGTCTGGGCCGGCTATGAGAAATCAACATCCTCCTTAATGCCTAGACCTGCGTCCGGTCTGGACATTATTTCAGACAGTCAATTCGGAGGTTTGAAACTGACCCAACAGTAATCCTCTTGGTTTATTTATCCCGATCACTATGGAAGCGATCAGCAGATCGTATTGTGAAGCTGCTAGTTTAGTAAAGTGTAAAAGTAAAAGAGGAAAAAAAAGAAAACATTTTTTCATGGTTTTTATTTTGTAAAAATCTGTTATGCTATTTCTATTTTTTTGTGTTTTTTTATTCGTTTTTTTATTTTTTATTTATCACAGGTACACTTATTGATCTCCAACAAAATCCAAAATGAATTCTCAGTTATGGAAATCTTCACTGGTAGTAACCCTTAATGGTGGATGTTACATACCTGTCCTTGGTTTCCTGGGCTCCGCTCCCTTTTCCTGGATCCGCTGCCCTCTGTTGTGCTCCACATCCTAAGATGCCAGGCTTGTATCATCTCCCAAGACCTTTTTAGGGCTCATTGACACACACACCTATCTCTTGCGACTGAGACTCTAGTGTTCCTTCTTGGTGTGCTCCATTATCCGTTCTACTGTGTTCAAACTCACATCCATCCCTGCTGGATTCTCCAACATCTGTCCATCTGCTCCTGAGTTTCCAGTTAGTCCTTGCCCATCTGGAAGCAGTACCAACGCCTGGAGTCCTTGTGCCCAGTCGATCGATCTCACCTGGTGATATATATCACTTTACTTTTTGATGTAAATTATTCTATTCTAGAGGCTGCTTTCGCTGTATTGACCTTTCTAGCTGTTATAGAGGTGACCACCCAGTTTCTGGAGCAGTGAGGGCTGTAATGTCACCCATACTATTGTTCCTTTGTGTTCCTAGAAGATAAAAGAACTAAGAAAATATCATGATTTCTGAGCCAGTCAGCTGCTCTTTCTCCCCTCTCACAGCATAACTCACACACAGACACTTTATGAGAAATACTGCAGCTGCATCCCCCTCCTCCCCTTCCTTTCTAACTTTTTTGGTTTCAATCTCAAACTGGCAAGAAAAGGTAAAAGAACCACCTGGCTCACCCCACGTTTTGGTTTTTCTAATGTAGTTTAATTTTATTTGCAATTTTCTCACCAGGTTCTTTGTGAGCTTTGATTTAGCGACACATTCTCACTGCCTCCAGATACCACTAGCTGACCAAACTGCGTACAGGTTTTACAGCTTCTCCTAGGGACCCTTATACACAACAGATAGCTGCTGACCAAGCCATTATCTATCTGTCCAGACTTCTTCATCTGTTTCTCTGAGAACAAAAGTTTGGAAGGCCAAAACCGGACATATCGGATTGTGATCTCTCGCAACATCATTAGACGGAGGTACACATACAATTTAGTTTGTCTGCCTAGCCTGACAATATAAGCATGTTGAGTTGATATTATTCCAATGTGGACTATAAACCCCCTAAAAATTTTTGCTTCTTTTTGGGTACATCCAACTTTGGGTCCCCGTGTACGTTGCGGACTCAGGACTTGAGCACGCACCATACCCGGAAGATGCCAGCTGAATTATACAGCCAGGAACTACCTGAAACATCAGCGATCTGAGCTCCAATCACTGCTGTTAACACCTTAAATGTGGCTTTCAAGATGCGTGCCTTTCTCTGTGTACATTGGCTCCCAGCAACACAATCGCGGGGAGCCTGGTGAATACTCCTGTGCTTGCCATGTCAGTCTGGCTGGGCTTCATTGGAGACCATGATTTTAACTATATACTGAAATACCGTAGTACAAGTGATTAGACGAACACAAGTTCAGGTTCTCTAAAAGGAATAAAAATATAAAGCAAAAAATGTTTTGAAAAATATATATATAAAAAAAAAATCGAAATGTCGAATTTGTATTTTTTGTTCGGTCGCCACAATTCCGTTAAAAAATGGAATAAGAAGCAGTCAAATCATCGTATGAACCCCAAAATTGTATATATTTTGCGTCAGCTCGACACGTAAAAAATAAGCTCCTGCACATCTTGATCGACGGAAAAATGAAACCAGTACGAGTGTTTAGAAAATGAAAACACGGACAATTTTCTTTTAACAAATGTATGATTTTTTATTTACCGCTTGAATGAAAAAAAAGAATTTTAAAAATGTGGTTTCGCTGAAAAACGAGCCCTCATACGGCGATGTCCATGGAAAAAAAAAAAGTTATGGCTTTTGGAAAAAAGAGAGGGAAAAAAAAACAAAAGCCTTAAAAAAGGAAAAATTGCCCTGTAAGGAAGGGGTTAATAAGCTATAGAATATTATATATATGCAGTGGATTTGGAACTCTGCATCAGAAGAATGATTAGCGCGGTATATGTTGCTTTATTTCCTGCTGACCTTGAGTTGTCGCCTATAACATCGCTCCGTGGAGGGTTTTGTTTTGCTGCTCCCACAGTTGCTCTGTACAATGTTGTGATGTTTGCGCTGATACTTTATACTTTTTATACTGTATATCGTAATACAATTCTATCTTATCTGCCGCACAGCAGATTACACAGAACACAGCAAGAAAACAGACAGGTCTCAATGTGGAGCAAAGGTGTTGTTACTCACTGAATGTCGCCCATAGTGCTCCCCTTGGGTGACTTTTTTTGGAAAGATCTCCTAATACCTGCCTGGTATATTGAAGATCTTGGGTGTGTACTTGGTATAAGTCAGGTCTTATAGTGTACAGCACATCTTGTGGGGTGTTCCTGGTATACGACAGGTCTTGATGGGTGTTCCCAGTGTATGGTGAGTCTTGTGGGGTGTTCCTGACATGTGGTAGGTCTTCTTGGGTGTTGCCAGTATATGGAGGGTCTTGTGGTTTGTTACTGGTATATGGCGAGTCTTGTATGTTGTTACTTTTATATGGCGCGTCTTCTGGGGTGTTCCCAGTATATGGCAGGTCTTCTTGTGTGTTCCCAGTATATGATAGTTCTTCTGGGGTGTTCCCAGTATATGGCAGGTCTTCTTGTGTGTTCCCAGTATATGGCGGGTCTTCTGGGGTGTTCCCAGTATATGGCGGGTCTTCTTGTGTGTTCCCAGTATATATCAGATCTTATGGAGTTTTACCAGTATATGGCAGATCTTCTGGGGGTGTTCCCAGTATATGGCAGGTCTTCTGGGGTGTTACCAGTATATGGCGGGTCTTCTGGAGTGTTCCCAGTTTATGGCAGGTCTTCTGGGGTGTTCCTACTATATGGCAGGTCTTCTGGGGTGTTACCAGTATATGGCGAGTCTTCTGGGGTGTTCCCAGTATATGGCAGGTCTTCTGGGGGTGTTCCCAGTATATGGCAGGTCTTCTGGGGTGTTACCAGTATATGGCGGGTCTTCTGGGGTGTTCCCAGTTTATGGCAGGTCTTCTGGGGTGTTCCTACTATATGGCAGGTCTTCTGGGGTGTTACCAGTATATGGCGAGTCTTCTGGGGTGTTCCCAGTATATGGCAGGTCTTCTGGGGTGTTACCAGTATATGGCGGGTCTTGTGGGGTGTTCTCAGTATATGGCGGGTCTTCTGGGGTGTTCCCAGTATATGGCAGGTCTTCTGGGGTGTGCCCGGTATATGGCAGGTCTTTTGGGGTGTTCCCAGTATATGGCAGGTCTTCTGGGGTGTTCCCAGTATATAGCAGGTCTTCTGGGGTGTGCCCAGTATATAGCAGGTCTTCTGGGGTGTTCCCAGTATATGGTGGGTCTTTTGGGGTGTTCTCTCTATATGGCAGGTCTTCTAGGGTGTTCCTAGTATATGGCAGGTTTTCTGGTGTGTTCCCAGTATATAGCAGGTCTTCTGGGGTGTTACCAGTATATGGCGGGTCTTCTGTGGTGTTACCAGCATATGGCAGGTCTTCTGGGTGTTCTTAGTATATGGCAGGTCTTCTGGGGTGTTCCCAGAATATGGCAGATCTTCGGAGGTGTTCCCAGTATATGGCAGGTCTTCTTGTGTGTTCCCAGTATATAGCAGGTATTTTGGGGTGTTACCAGTATATGGCAGGTCTTCTGTGGTGTTACCAGCATATGGCAGGTCTTCTGGGTATTCCTAGTATATGGCAGATCTTCTGAGGTGTTCCCAGTATATGGCAGATCTTCTGAGGTGTTCATAGTATATGGCGGGTCTTGTGTTTTTTTTACTGGTATATTGTGGGTCTTGTGGGGTGTTCCTTGTATACAACTAGTGAACTGGTGAAAAGGTCATGGTTGCCTAAAAGCTCATAGATGCACGTGAGGAGGAAAGTGAAGGTTAGCTGGTGGAGGTGGTGTGATAAGGCCATGTTCTGCTTGGAAATCTTGGATCCTGGTGATATGTACCACCTAACCAAAGAATTCAATGTGATGTCTCCCAATTCTCAATTCTGTTGATCATCTGATGGATGTGTCTGAAATACTATTATGGAGACAACGTACAGGACTGAAAGGATCTGCTTTGCTGTATTCTACATGTAAGTGATGTTGGTACAGATAGTGCTGCCTCCCTGTCTCTTCCTGTAAAGGGTGTAGCTACAGATAGTACTGCCTACCTGTCTCTACCTGTAAGTGATGTTGGTACAGATAGTACTGCCTCCCTGTCTCTTCCTCTAAAGGATGTAGATACATATAGTGCTGCCTACCTGTCTCTTCCACTAAATGATTTAGGTACAAATAGTTCTCCCTCCCTGTCTCTTCCTGTAAATGATGTAGCTACAGATAGTGCTGCCTAACTGTATCTTCCTGTAAATGATGTAGCTACAGATAGTGCTGCCTCCCTGTCTCTTCTTATAATTTTATAGACACAGATTTCTGCCCTTTCTCTTCCTGTACATTTTTTAGGTACAGATAGTACTGCCCCCTGTCACTTACTGCAGATTTTGTAGGTACAGATAGTACTGCCTCTCTGACTTTGTCATAAATTAAGTAAGTATAGATAGTTTAGATAGTACTACTTCCTTGTCGTTTTCTGTAAATTATATAGTTAGAGGTAGAACTGCTTCCCTCTCTCTTCCTGTAGCCTTTTTAGGTGCAGATAGTGCTGATTCCCTGTCTTTTGCTGTAAATGACGTAGGTACAGATAATACTGCCTCCGTGTCTCTTCCTGTAAATGATGTAGCTACAGCTAGTGCTGCCTCCCTGTCTCTTCCTATAATTTTATAGGTGCAGATTTCTGCCCTTTCTCTCCCTGTAAATTTTGTGTGTAGAGATAGTACTGCTCCCCCTCTCTGTCCCTTACTGTACATTTGTTCAGGTACAGATAGTGCTGCTTCCCTGTCTCTTGTTGTAAATGATGCAGGTATAGATAGTACTACCTCCTTGTCACTTTCTGTAAATTGTATAGTTACAGATAATTCTCTTTCTGCATCTCTTCCTATAAATATGTAGGCACAGATAGTGCTTCATTTCTGCAAATAGCATAGGCATAGATAGTACTACCTCCTTGTTTCTCACTACTAATGACATAAGCATATATAATATTGCCTCATGGTCGTTCACTGTGCGTAATATTGGCGCATATATTGCCTTCTCATCGCCCCCGTATAGCTGAGGAACTATGCCCTGTCTCCTTTTGTAAATGGTGTCTGTACAGATTGTACTACCTTCCCAAATTCCTCCAAAAACGATGCCGTCATTGCTTAAAGCTCATGTGGTGTGGGAATCAATAGAAGAGAATGAATCGAGGACTTTTTGATTTGGGTGAAATCCTTTAGATTCCTATGTTCATGGTCTGAACACGATCCACACGAAGCAACGTATTTTCGGAGGCCATGTCTAATTCTAAGACGTGACTCCATTCACATTGACCAGTTTATGGTTCTTCTGATATCTACAGACAACTGCGTGGGAGATAAAGCAGGTGAAACTGCATGAACCAACTGTAAACGGCTTTGAATTTGTTGGGTTTCTAATTACTGCGAAATTACTTTATGGCCTTCTAAAGATAACGTGAATTATCCTCCCTCCCCTCTTGGGCATACAGCAGCCGAGGTCGGACAGCAGTCGAGGCTGTGATAATGCGAGGGCAATCGGTCACCGTACCCTTATAAGAAAGATTAGGTAATCTAAGATGGTGAACAACCCGTCTATTCATCCTTGGGTCTATACGTGCTGTCAATATCTCTTAATGCCCATCCCTGGGACAGTCAACAGGAGCTAAAATGAAATGGTAGGCCACCCTATGATCATATGAAGAAAGCAATCACTGGAGAAGGACATCATGGTCAAAAAAATAGAAGGAACAAGGAGAAGAGGAAGACCAATTACCCATCTATTCATCCTTGGGTCCATACGTGCTGTCAATATCTCCTAATGCCCATCCCTGGGACAGTCAACAGGAGCTAAAATTAAAGGGTAGGTCACCCTATGATCATACGAAGAGAGCCATCACTGGAGAAGGACATCATGGTCGGAAGAATAGAAGGAACAAGGCATAGAGGAAGACCAGCAATCCAATGGCTTGATACTATCAATATAAAAGCAGAGAAGACCCTGGTGGACCTATCTAGACTTGCACAAGATCGATCTTCCTACTGAGCGTTCATCCATCAAGTCGCCATGACTTGAGATCGAGCTGAAGGTTGTTGATAATAATAATAATATAGGTGACCCTATATTATCTTGAAGATGGCCTCTGGTCCTCCAATGGGAAGTCCAAGTCTGTGGCCATCATCTTCTAATTTGAGGGCTTCAGAAGACCTCTTACCACCTTCTTCACACCCCCCTCTCCGGTGATAGGGAGATTTTGAGATTTCGTGAGACTTCTTAACTCTCCTGGGAGACAAGGAAGTGTTTCCTTTTTTTTTCCTGGAACCTTCCTGACATTTTTGGAAAGTTTTTTTGGAAAAGAAAAAAAAAAGTTTTTGGAAACTTTTTGTCCTTGTTTTTTAGCGCAGTAATCGTCCCTGGGTACACATAATAAATGAAATTAGTGCATTTCTTCCTCTTATCTCCCGGGATTTTATGTGTTAAACTTTACTGAAGAGAAGTGTTTAAGATGCAAAATAATAATAAAAAAAAATAACTCAGAATTAGATGAAAAATTCATGAGCTGATTTTGACTCTGGGGGTCCATTGAGACCAGCAGTGAACATGATGAATTTGGATCTACGGAGTGGTAAAGCGTCTCTTGTGTACAAGTATTGAAAAACAGCTTTAATGGAATATTCTCTAAAGGGGCTAAAAAGTTTTTCTTTTTTTTAAAGGGAACAAGACACTGGGTTGTTGTTTTGGTAAAACAGAACCCAAAAAAGTGCCAGTCAAGGAGCTGGAAGAAAAGTTTGGGTGGCACACAGGACCCAAATCCGTGCTCCTTAGATACCTAAGAAACAAGACGAGCCATAGTGCAAAGTAAAATCGGAGTAGGGTCTAATTTATCCGGGTCTTGTTGCAGTTGTGCCTACTGGTTCATCTTTAATGGCATCTTACAAAAGGGAGCAGCCATGCCTCCCAGTTTGGCACTGTGGCTGTCATCGGAGGACACTATAGTTTTTACTAATGGTACGATGGTTGGGTCTACAGTTTCTTTCCTTGATAGGTCAGGGTATCTGGTTGGGTATTTGGTCTCTCTGCAGAGTTCTTAAAGGAATGCAAATTGTGCCGTCTAGTCCAACAGGTGTCTCCGGGCCCCGTTCGGCACCTCCTCAGTCCTGACAAACTTCTTTCTTGATGGATGTCTACAACGTCTTCGACATCATCGATACAGTGTTCGAAGTCTCGGGCCTGTGCCGTTGAATCTGTGACCCTCTCTGTGCCCTATTGAACAGCGAGTAGCGGATCAAGAAACTAAAGTTGTGGAAGTAAAGCCAGCGCCTGTGCACTACCGGACTTTGCTCTTCCCTTGGTAGGGTAGAGCGAGGCGCGCCTGCTCAGGTCAACGGTTCATCTGCGCTGGTGCAAGACTTCCAGGACCATGTGGATGACACAGGAGAAGTCATCCATGTCCATCAAGGAAGAAGAGGAGATGTTTGCCGGGAGTGAGGAGGCGCCGAGTGTGGTCTGGAGACACCAATCGGACCGGCGCGCCTGCTCAGGTCAATGGTTCATCTGCACCGGCGTGAGACTTCCAGCACCATGTGGATGACACAGGAGAAGTCATCCATGTCCATCAAAAAAGAAGAGGCGGTGTTTGCCCGGAAGTCAGCAGGCGCCGAGTGTGGTCCGGAGACACCCATTGGACTGGTGCACCTGCTCAGGTCAACTGTTCATCTGCGCAGGCGCGAGACTTACAGCACCATGTGGAAGACACAGGAGAAGTCATTCATGTCCATCAAGAAAGAAGAGGAGATGTTTGCCGGGAGTGAGGAGGCGCAGACTGTGGTCCGAAGATACCCATTGGACTGGCGCACCTGCTCAGGTCAACAGTTCATCTGTGCTGGTGCAAGACTTCCAGCTCCATGTGGATGACACAGGAGAACTCATCCATGTCCATCAAGAAAGAAGAGGAGATATTTGCCGGGAGTGAGGAGGCGCAGACTGTGGTCCGAAGATACCCTTTGGACTGGCGCACCTGCTCAGGTCAACAGCTCATCTGTGCTGGTGCAAGACTTCCAGCACCATGTGGATGACACAGGAGAAGTCATCCATGTCCATCAAGAAAGAAGAGGAGATATTTGCCGGGAGTGAGGAGGTGCCGAGTGTGGTCCGAAGACACCCATTGGACTGGCGCACCTGCTCAGGTCAACGGTTCATCTGTGCTGGTGCAAGACTTCCAGCACCATCTGGATGACACAGGAGAAGTCATCCATGTCCATCAAGAAGGAGGAGATGTTTCAGTGCCGTAGCTATAAACTTCGGGGCCCCGGGGCAAAACTTCATAGTGGGGCCCCTCAACATTTCAATCACTAGAGGTTGTGCGGATCGTGGTGAAGCTGCTACGCATTGTTGTATACAACCCACAGGCTTCACCACGATCCGCAAGACCTTTAATAGATTTTGTTGTTTATGATGCTAGTTTTAGAAGTTAAATATTCAGTGAATATGTTTGGAAAATTAATAAGGTGAATAATTCCAAATATTCCACAATTTTCAAATAACTGTATATGTTTATTAAATAGCAGGGCTTCTCACAGTTTGTCACAGAGATATTTGTGTCTGCTGAGACTGTCTCCTCTCAATGATGCTGAGTGTTACAGTCAGTGTGCCCTGTGCCGGCCTCGCCAACTCTCTGTGATCTCCAGACTAACATATTGTTACACATCCAGTGCTATGAGACTCTCCAGGCCAGTGCAGGTTTCCATTCATTGACAGCTGGCAGAGCTCCTGGAAATTATTGAAATGATAGTCTCTCCTGTCCTCCGGGTGACATTGTCTGACAGGAATATAGGAACTGGGTATTTTATGAGAAATTAAAGTATTAAAATACTATTTTTTACCATCAGTTTGGGGCCCTTTGGGTGGTTGGGGCCCCGGGTCAGTGCCCCGGCTGCCCCGGTTGTAGTTACGGCCCTGAGATGTTTGCTGGGAGTGAGGAGGTGCCAAGTGTGGTCCAAAGACACCCATTGGACTGGCGCACCTGCTCAGGTCAACGGTTCATCTGTGCTGGTGCAAGACTTCCAGCACCATGTGGATGACACATTAGAAGTAGTGTTGAGCCACCCCCGTAGTGTTCGAGTTCGGTTCGGTTCGTCGAACACCCGTGTGTTCGCCGAACTGTTCGTCGAACTGTTTGTCAAACACCTTCGAACACCGTTAAAACCAATGGCAGGCAAACAAAAACACATAGAAACACATAGAAAACACCTTCAAAGGTGTCCAAAAGCTGACAAACTGCTCTGAAGACATAACTAACACATGGAAAAGTGACAAGTACATATAGTCATGCGAAAAGAAAAGAGGTGGAGGAGTAAAAGGAGGGGGAGACACAGATATAGGCATGTCATGCCCTTCTAAAATCCAAAAAGTGAGAAGCCGACACGCTCAGTCCGCTCCTGCCCGTGCCACCTCCGTGTCGCCGGGTTTGTGCCAGAGCCGCGGTGAACCCTGACGGCCAGCCCCCCTCTCCCAATACTGGTGCCTGTCCGCTGGTGGGTCGAGCGAGCCCCCCTGTGGTGGAGGCAGCTCTAAGCTTTTTAATTTAAATTGTCTAATTTGAATGAATACACTTTAAATCCATTTACAAGGATCTATTGGAGGGCAAGTCTCATGCCAGCAGCCGCGTAATTCCAGCTCCAGTAGCATCCACTAAAGCTGCTGCAGTTAAAAAGCTTTTATAATGATCGAGCTCAGCTGTCCACCGCAAGGCATCCTACTGCCAGTCCCAGCCCCTATGCCTTGGGGTGCCTCCTGATGCTCTTCACTGAGTATCCCGTGGTCCCGAAGCATTTCCTTTGAAAAAATTAAGTGTCCAAACTACAGGTGGTGTAGCTTGCTTAACAGCCGGGATAATCCGCTGACTAGCAGACACTGCTACTAGGCACAAAGTATTTCCTGGGCTAGATGCAGTTAAAAATTTGTAATTAGATACTCTCGTTGGATGCTGAGAAAGCGTTCCATAGAGTCTCCTGGCATGCCATATATGATTCTCTTAAAAAGCTTGGGGTAGGGGTCTAGGGGACCCTTTTATAGCCAAAATCACGGCCCTGTATCGCAATACGTCACCTAGGCTGAAGATAAATGGAACTGTAGCACCCTGAGGGCTCGGTTGCTACAGAGGTATTGCACCTCACCCAGAGGTGTGATATCTCACTCTCAGGCAAGGATGGAGTGTGGATCAGGACCCGACACTTGCATGCATTACACCACATTGCCGTGGGGCAGGGCGACCAATATGCCCCTGAGATGGGCACGACAGTCCCTGTCCCTGGCTGGAGTGGGGGGAGGGAACACTGAGGAAGGGGAACCCTGTAGTGCAGGAGCAGGGAGGAAGTAGTTCCTGGGTGCATTGAGAAGGGAGTATAAAGGTGGGCTCCATCTTAGTTCAGTGCAGAGAAGTCTGAGCAGAAGTGACAGGGAGCAGGGGCTCTGCATGAGCTCTGCTCCGGAGGCGGGCCTAGTAACAGAGGCCCAGGCCTGGAAGAGGGAGAAGGAAGGAAGAGGAGTGGAGAAGGCTCCAGGAACGAAGGGATCCCAGGGGTGCGGACGGGCGAGTCGCCACCGCACGCCCGAATCCACCTGCGTGGAGGGGTCAGGCCAAAGGGGGAGACCGGTCCCCGAAACTAGTGGAGGCGGGAAACGACCCTCAGCTAGAAACCGGAGGCTGTGACATTTTATGTGGCGCAGCCCCTCGCTACACCCGCTAGGAAGGCACCACATAGGGTCAGGGAAACTGGCGCCAAGTTTACCAAGAGGAGGCCCGAGGCAGCCGGACAGAAGGGTTGGTAAGAAAGGCCAGACAAAGGACACACAAAGGGGGTCCTGTGAAGCGCTCCAAAGTTATCTGGGAGTTGTCTGAGCCCCTCACCTGGTGAGCACAGTACGACGTGGGCAGCCGTTACCTGCAGACGTGGTCTGGATAATAAGAACTGTGAGTAAAGGCCCTGGACTGCATCACTGACTCCGTGTCATTACTGCTGCTGCCCTGCACCATCACCCCCATCCTCCGCATACACTGCCCTGAGGCTATACTCCTCCCGTGGGGAGTTATGCTACGCTCTGCTGCACCCACAACACCAGCCTCAGCGGTCTGCCCTGGAGCGGCGGTTCACTCTGACCGCAATCCACGGGTGGCGTAGTCGTACATTTAAACATCAAAACCACATAAATAGTTCCGCCACTGGTTTGACCACCCTGAGCCACGGAACCGGGTCGCCGCCACGGAGACTACAACCACCAGCATCCACCAAAAAGGGTCCGGCTCCGGGTGTCCCAAGGCCCAGGGGGTGCGTCAGAACATTTTCATCACCTTTCACAATCACCAATGGGACAAGGCAGGGATGTCCTCTGTCCCCTCTCTTATACATCCTAGTGACGGAGCACCTGCTCTCATCAATTCGCCATAACCCCAATATTAGGTGGATTGAGGTGGGAGGCACCGAGTACAAGTGCTCTCTATTTGCTGATGATGTCCTAG
Source organism: Phyllobates terribilis (assembly GCF_046119375.1). Taxonomy (NCBI): domain Eukaryota; kingdom Metazoa; phylum Chordata; class Amphibia; order Anura; family Dendrobatidae; genus Phyllobates; species Phyllobates terribilis. The sequence continues at coordinate 176,295,711 of NW_027362770.1, forward strand.
TATATATCACTCAATCACATATATCCATCCCTGCTGTTATGGCTGAAATAGATCACTTTGTTACATGGTCAAATTTTAAAATCAATGCAGCGAAGTCTGAGGCCCTCGATGTCTCCCTCCCCAAATCCATACAGGATTCCATCCAGTCCAACTTTCCCTTTGCCTGGCCCTCACAGGGTATCAAATACTTAGGAATTCCTATTTATAGAGACCTCTCCCATCTATGTTATCTTAATTTTGGGCCCTTTATTGAACAACTCCATACAGACCACGGTTGGCAAGTTAGAACTGTAAGATTCACTACGTGAACCACTGGTGTTTTGTGGAAAAGCACATGTACACTGTGTTCCAAATTATTATGCAAAAAGTGTTTAGGAGTGATAAGGGAAGAATTTGTTTGTTTGTCAGTTAAACTCATTGATGGTGATGTGTGTCAGGGCTCTTTATATCACTGTAAGCAATTGCAGACACCTGTGCTAATTAGTTTGGCAGGTGTGTCCAATGAAAGGCAAGACTACTTGAGAAGGCTGTCCCACATTATTAAGCAGCCTACATTTTCTGCCAAAATGGGAAAGAAAAAGGATGTGTCGGCTGCTGAGAAGCAACAAATTGTGGAGTGTTTAGGTCAAGGCATGACTACAATCAACATTGTGCGATGATCAGGATGAAGTGTCTTGGCAATCAAGAAGTATGTAGCTGATTCACAGTACACACGTGTGCGTGCTGATAAGGGCAAATTGAGGACTCTTTCCTACAGACAATTATGTCAGGTTAAAAGAGCAGCGTCAAAAAAGCCTTGTCATAGCAGCAGACAAGTTTTTGAAGCTGCTGGTGCCTCCAATGTCCCCCGAACAACAAGATGCAGGGTCCTTCAGAGGTTTGCAGCTGTGCATACACCATCCTGTTGACCTCCCCTATCCACTTCACACAAGCAGAAACGGCTCCAGTGGGCCAAACATTACATGAAGACTGATTTCAAAACTGTTTTGTTCACGGATGAGTGCCGTGCAACGCTCGATGGTCCAGATGGATGGAGTGGAGGATGGCTGGTTGATGGACACCCCACGCAAACACGGCTACAGCGCCAACAAGGAGGAGGTGGAGTAATGTTTTGGGCTGGAATCATGGGGAGAGAGATTGTCGGCCCCTTTAGGATCCCTGAAGGGGTAAAGATGAACTCCATAATGTATGTGGAGTTTCTCAAACAGCACTTCCTGCCATGGTTCAAGAAGAAGAACCGTGTATTCCACAGCAAGATCATTTTTATGCATGATAATGCACCATCTCATGCTGCACATAAAACATCTGCATCTCTGGCTGATATGGGCATAAAAGGGGACAAACTTATGGTGTGACCCCCATGCTCCCCTGACCTCTAGCCCATTCAGAACCTCTGGAGCATCATCAAAAAGAGTGTCTATGATGGCGGGAGGCAGTTCACATCTAAGCAACAGCTCTGGGAGGGTATTCTGTCCTCATGCAAAACAATTGAAGCAGAAACCATACAAAACCTGACAAATTCAATAGACGAGAGAGTTCAGAAGCTCCTTTCGAACAAGGGGTCCTATGTGAAAATGTAACATCACCTAGAATAAAGTTTTGAGTTGAAAACTGTTTGATTTCAGTTTCTAATAACCTGCTAATGCTTATAATTTCAAAAAAGTTGATCGAAAAGTTTGGGGGATCTAAGAGTGTGGCAACCCAGTAGTCAGGATTACTTCGAATTCTGACAATATGAGGGTCACGTTGCAGGTAGTGCAGCAAGAAGGCACTTATGTGTCTTGCACATCTCGGAGCCCCAAAATTATTTTCTGGGCTAGATGCAGCTAAAAATTATTATTAATTTTAAATCTGGTGGAGCTTAGTATAGATGGCCTAATAGAATCAGTGCTGCACACTGCTACAAAGCCCAAATTATTTTCCAGCCAAGGTACAGATAAACATGATTAGTAATTTTAAATCTGGTGGAGCTTAGTATAGATGGCCTAATAGAATCAGTACTGCACACTGCTACAAAGCCCAAATTATTTTCCAGCCAAGATACAGATAAACATGATTAGTAATTTTAAATCTGGTGGAGCTTATTATAGATGGCCTAATAGAATCAGTGCTGCACACTGCTACAAAGCCCAAATTATTTTCCAGCCAAGATACAGATAAACATGATTAGTAATTTGAAAGCTTAAAACGGTTGGTGAGGTGATTTTAACCAATCATCAAGCTTTTACTCTCCCCAGGATGACACAGGGGTAGAAAAGTCGTTTCGGATCCATGATTTGTTCATCTTTATGAACGTGAGTCTGTCTACATTATCAGTGGAGAGCCGCGTGCGCTTATCTGTCAGCACACCAACAGCAGCGCTGAACACACGTTCAGACAGAACGCTGGCTGCGGGGCATGACAAGATCTCCAAGGCGTAAGTGGCTAGCTCCGGCCATTTATCCAGATTGGAAGCCCAAAAAGAGCAAGGGTCCAGTGACACAGTCATGGCTTCAATGTTTACTTGGAGATACTCCTGTACCATCGTCTCTAGGCGTTGACTATGTGTCAGACTTCTTGTCTCCTGTGGCCTTGCAAAGGATGGGCTAAAAAAGTGGTGAAATGATTCCGCAAAATTGATGTTACCAGCAGATACTGTGGTTCTGTTACAGTTTGAGTGCTGAACACTCGACGGTCCCACGGTTGGCAAGTTGGAACTGTGAGATTCACTACGTGCACCACTGGTGTTTTGTGGAAAAGCACATGTAAGATTCTGCAACAGTCTCTGCTGATACTTCTGCATGCGTGCATCCCTTTCTATGGCAGGAATAATTTCTGCAAATTTACTTTTGTACCGGGGATCTAACAGTGTGGCAACCCAGTAGTCAGGATTATTTCTAATTCTCACAATTCGAGGGTCATGTTGCAGGTAGTGCAGCAAGAAGGCACTCGTGTGTTGCGCATCCAGGAGCACCAAGTCCCTGTTGTGTTGGTGGCGAGGTAACAATCATGCTTCCTTCCTCTGTCCTCTCCCCCCAACCTCGCACAACAGAAATGTGATCAAGGTCTCCCTCATCTGATGAGTCTTCCATCAGTTCGTCCTCCACTTCTTCCTGGGCTCCTGCACCTTCCTCACTAGTTTGGCTGCTACCATGCGCCCTGGTAAAACCATCTCCCCCACCCTCACATGCCTGCCGCCTTGGTGCTGCCGACCGTCTGGACCTTGCAGATGTTAGCCCTTCCGCATACAACTCCTCCTCCTCTACTTCCTCCACCTCCTCTTGTGCCACCACCTGACTCCGAATTCTGTTTAACATGTGCTCCAGCATGTAAATCACCGGAATAGTCATGCTGATAATGGCATCGTCAGCACTAAACATCTTCGTCGCCATTTCAAAACTGTGCAGAAGGGTGCATAGGTCCCTGATCTGAGACCACTCCTCCAGCGTGATTTGCCCCACCTCTGGATCTCGTTGGCCCAGGCTATACGTCAGAACGTATTGCACCAGGGCTTGTCGGTGCTGCCACAGTCGCTGCAACATGTGCAGAGTTGAATTCCACCGGGTAGTCACATCGCATTTTAGCCGGTGAAGTGGCAGGCCCAACGACTTCTGTAGAGATGTAAGTCGCTGAGCTGCGGGATGCGAACGGCGGAAGTGAGCACACAGCGACCGTGCCCTCTGCAGAAGGCCATCTAGTCCGGGATAGTGGGCTAAAAATTGCTGGACAACCAGGTTCAACACGTGAGCCATACAAGGCACGTGTGTGACATTGCCCCGGCGAAGGGCCGCACCCAGGTTTGCAGCATTGTCGCACACGGCCTTCCCTGGTTTCAGGTCCAGTGGAGACAACCATTCAAGAAATTGGTTCTCCAGAGCTGACCACAACTCCTCAGCTGTGTGACTCACATTTCCCAGACATTTCAAAGTAAAATCCGCCTGATGACGTTGAGCCCTACTGCCAGCATAGTAAGGAGGTGTGCAGGATCCCTTCTGCGCAGTTAGAAAGCTTGTGGCATGACCAGACAGGCTTTGGGTGAAGGAGGACCGAGAGGAGGTTGAGGAGGCAGAAGCAGTGGAGGAACTTTGAGATAAAGAGGATTGACGCACAACTCGTGGGGATGGCAAGACTTGGACAGCAGCCCCTTGTCCTGCTGTCACCATAGTTACCCAGTGCCCAGTCAGCGACATGTAACGCCCCTGTCCATGCCTACTCGTCCAAGTGTCTGTGGTGAAATGCACCCTGTCACACACAGAGTTTCTCAAAGAAGTGGTGATGTTGTGTGCGACATGCTGGTGGAGCGCAGGCACACCTTTCTTTGAGAAGTAGTGCCGACTGGGCATCTGGTACTGGGGCACTGCGACGGACATAAGGTCTCGAAAATCCTCTGTGTCCACCAGGCGGAAAGGCAGCATTTCTGTAGCCAAGAGCTTGCAGATGGTGAAATTCAACCTCTTAGCTTTCTCATGGCTAGGAGGAAATGGTCTTTTACTTGTCCACATCTGAGGGACCGAGGGCTGGCTATTGTGCTTAGACGGGGTTGATAAGGGTGTCCCCGGCAAACTGCCGGTCTGTGAGGAGGATGCAGGTGGACATGTTAGGTTGCCTTGATCCAAAGGTGGTGCTATCGATGTCGGACAGCGCTCAACACCAGCTGGTGTTACCACCTCCAAAGAAAATGATGACCTGCCAATCACGCTGGCTGTTGCGGGTAAAGAGGTGGCAGGTCTGCGCCCCAAAACAGGTGTGACTGCTGTCCCCCCAGTCACAGAGGATGAAGAGGCCGCGGATGCACAAGATATGGCAGACGGTGGTTAGCCCGGCCGGCTAGGTCGCATTGTAGCACAGTGAGCTTCCCACTGCAACTTATGCTTCATATCCATGTGCCGGTTCATGCATGAAGTACTCAAACTATGTATTTTTTGGCCTCTACTTAGCTTTTGCTGACAAATGTTACAGATAACACGAGTTGGGTCATCTTTAATCGATCTGAAAAAATGCCCAGGCTATGCAAGGCTTAGCACCTATGCGACCTGAAGAGCCACCACGACTTGTGGTGAGAGGCAGAGTTGTGTTTGAGGATGCAGTTGTTGACGTGCTTCCAGTACTACGTCTCTGTCCAGGAAGGCGCAACCTGACCTCGTCGTCACTAGCATCTTCCTCCACCTCCTCTGCTGACCTCATCTCTTGGCTGACTGTGGGTTGACAGTAAGTGGGATCTCCAACCTCGTCATCATCACCCTGTGTGTTATCACACCCGTCGTCCTCAGAGCCAACTTGTTCCTGCCCTGACAAAAAACTAAAGTTGTCGCTCCAATCAGGTATTTGAGTCTCATCATCGTCTTCCTCATTGTCTCCACCAACAGGAGTTACAGTTTGGGAATGAGGGTCTACATTATGGTCAGAACCTTCTGCGTCTGGTCCTGGATCCGACTCATAAAGATTCTGGGCATCAGTGCAGATCATTTCCTCGTCTGGATTCACAGAAGCGCTGGAGTCGACCTCTGATTCCCAGGCTATAGTATGAGTAAACAGCTCTGCAGACTCAACCATCTGTTCTACCTCATACTCAGACGGGCAGCTGGAGATTTGGGAGCTGTGAGGAAGCAAGTGCGATTGGGGTGACACCTCTGAGGACTGGATTATTTGTGATGTTGAAGTTGAGATGGAGGAGAGCCCACTTAAAGGAGCACTTGATATCCGTTGAAGCACCTGCTGTTTTTGTGCCTCATCTGGAATTTGTAGCGATTGGCGTGGTCGTAAGAAAGGGATCTTATCACATTGTCCGCTAAAAGAAGTAGACATTTTAGTTTGGCTGGAAGATGGTCTTTCTTCTGCAGATGTTATTGTTGCTTTAACACCTACCCCACGGACACAACCTTTTTTCCCCTTCCCAACACGCCTATTCCCCTTTCCACCAGCAGCAGGCCTTTTTCCACTCATTTTGGTGGTTAACTAATTCACAACTCTGGAGTTGTTTGCACAAAAAAACAATGGATGGGAACCGAGCAGAGCTGAGTGGCCAAACTGTGGTATTAGGCCAAAACTATTGGCTGGGTTAGATGCAGAAAAAAATTATATTCAATTTGCAACCTGATGGAGGTCAGTATAGATGGACTAATAGAACAAGTCCCACACACTGCTAGAAGCCCAAATATTTTTTCAGAGCTAGATGCAGAAAAAAATTATATTCAATTTGCAACCTGATGGAGGGTAGTGTAGATGGACTAATAGAATGATGCTATGCCCAAAAGATTTTACTTCACTAGGTGCAGTAAAAAAATTGGTATTCTATACACAGGTGGTATATCTTGCAACACAGATAGGCTACTCCACTGACTAACACACTCTGCAATAGGCCAAAAAGGATTAGCTTTGCTAGATTCAGCCAAATGCTGTGAAAAAAACTTGCACAGCACTGGCACAGACCTGCCTGGCAAAAACTGATAGGAACTGATGTAACCTAGCCCTGAAAAGGACTCCAATTACAATTAGTCTTTACTCCCAACCTATCTATTTAAGAGCACAGACCTGCCTGATAAAAGTCGTAGGAAATGCTGTAACCTAGTCCTTAAAAGGACTGCAATCACAAATATTCCCTACTCCCAAGCTATCTGTAGATTTGTGTGAAAATTGGCTTGAAATTAACAAGGTATAGCGCACACAGCAACAGCGGTGCCGTCTAACACGCAGCTGCAGCAGTGAGAAAATGGTGGCGACGGGGAAAATGGCTGGGTCTTATAGGGTAAGGACATGTGTGTAGCGCTGGCGTCCCTGCCCTCTGCTAGGCAGGGACGCTGCTCCCCTCACCGCTCTGCTCCGTGCCCGACGTCCTCTCCCCGCTCTGCTGTCAGCGCGCGCTCCTTCCCGGCGTCCTCCTCCCGCTCTGCTCTCAGCGCGCGCTCCTTCCCGGCCCCTGTGCTTAGGGCGCGCGCGCGCTCCCCTCCTCTTAAAGGGGCCGCGCGCGCCGTCCTAAGGAGTCCCCGGCCAATGGCCGGAGGACTTCATCATATATAAGGCACCTCCTCCAAAATGGAGGTGCCCGAGCAATGTTGTTTGCACCTGTGTCTCACCTGTGCTTCAGCCCTCAGGTCCCGCTGCCAGTTACCTGCCAGTTTCCTGCCAGTTACCTGCCTGATTCCTGCCTGAATACTTGTTACCTGTCTGCCAGTCTGAGGTCCGACGGTCTGCCTTACTACTCCTGTCAGTCTGTCTAAAGGACCAGCCTGCCCGCTCACCTGGGAGCGCACATCAGCTACCTGCCTGCTTTCCTGAGGTCCGACGGTCTGCCTTACAACTCCGGTCAGTCTGTCTATGGACCAGCTTGCCCGCTCACCTGGGAGCGCTTCTCCGTTACCTGCCTGCTTGCCAGCCCGGAGGCTCCGTTGTCACGTGCTGTGACCACCAGCTATTCCAGACTCTTGCCCGCTCACCTGGGAGCGCTTCTCCGTTACCTGCCTGCTTGCCTACCTGGAGGCTCCGCCGTCACGTGCTGTGACCACCAGCTATTCCAGACTCTTGCCCGCTCACCTGGGAGCGCTTCTCCGTTACCTGCCTGCTTGCCTGCCCGGAGGCTCCGTTGTCACGTGCTGTGACCATCAGCTACTTCAGACTCTTGTCCGCTCACCTGGGAGCGCTTCTCCGTTACCTGCCTGCTTGCCAGCCCGGAGGTTCCGCCGTCACGTGCCGTGACCACCTGCTATTCCAGAGACTCTCGCTTGCTCACCTGGGAGCACACATCTACCATCTGCCTGCTAGCCTACCCGGAGGCTCTGCCATCACAGGTCGTACCTACCCTTTACCCAGAGACTGCCCTGATCACTTGCCGTATCTCCCTGTCCGTTCATCCAGAGACTGCCACCCGCTCCCTTACAAGGGCCGCCCCCTTGTATAGTAGCTCAGAGGTTCCGCCTCCCAGACCCGTTACAGTTTGCTCGGGCCATGGAACCCGGTGGCACCCAAGCTCCCTCGCTCTCGGACCTCTGTCTTGAACTGTCCCGTCAGAGGTCCCAACAGGAGTCCATCCTGGGTCACCTGCGGAATGTTAATACTCGCCTGAACACTCTGTCTGATCCACCAACAACCTCCGCCAGTGCCATATCTTGCAATCCGGCAGCTCCGCTGCCCACTAATACCATGGTATCCTACGCCGGACCCCGCCTTTCTGAACCTCCTCGCTTCGGAGGCGACTCCGTCCAGGCTCGGGGCTTCTTAAATCAGTGCACCCTGCATTTCGAACTTTTGTCCTACCAGTTTAACTCCGACCGGGCCAAAATTGCCTTCATCATGTCCCATCTCACCGGGGAGGCCCTGGCCTGGCTAAATCCTCTATGGGAGAGAGGAGACCCCCTGGTGTCCAACTTGCCTGCTTTTCTCACGGCTTTCCGGAAAGTCTTCGACGAACCCGGACGGAAGACCTCATCTGCATCATCGTTGCTACGCCTCCGTCAGGGGAGTCTCACCGTGGGCCAATATGCCATACGGTTCCGTACCCTTGCCTCGGAGCTGGCCTGGGATAACGACGCTCTGGTTTCCGTCTTCTGGGAGGGTCTGTCCGGCCGTATTAAAGATGAACTTGCCGGTCGGGACATTCCTACCACTCTCGATGACTTAATAACTCTTGCCACCCGGATTGACCTACGGTTCCAGGAGCGTGCCAGAGAGGTCACCCGTGAGAGGAGGTTACCACGTCTAGCTCCTACTTTTCAGAAACCCGTCACTCCTTCTGTCTCTAGCCAGGTACACCCTCCTGAGCCTATGCAGGTCGACCAGACCAAGATGGTCAAGACCCGTCAGGACTTACGCCGTGCCGAGGGGACCTGCTTCTACTGTGGCAGTAAGGAGCACCGGATCCGTGCCTGCCCGGAGAGGTCGGGAAACGCCTGTGTCTAGGTTCGCTCAGAGAGGTCCACCTAGACAAGAATAAATCCTCTCCATCCCTGCTGTTGTCAGTTTCAATCGTCTACGGGGAGAACCGTTATTTCGAACTAGCCCAACTGGACTCTGGAGCAGCCAGGAATCTTATTTCACAGTCCCTGGTAGAGAAATACCGCATCCCCACCAAACCTCTGGCTGTACCCTTGTCTGTGGCTGCCGTGGATGGGGGCCTCTTACCACGCCCCATCCAACTCATCACCGAATCCATTACTCTGCAGGTGGGAATGCTGCATTCTGAGAGTATCTCCTTTCATGTTCTGCCTGGACTCTCTCACGCCCTCTTGCTAGGTCTGCCTTGGCTCCAGAAACATGCACCCGTGCTTGACTGGCAAACCGGAGAAGTCCTTCGCTGGGGACAAGACTGTCATAAGACCTGCCTGGTTCCCGTCCATCCCGTCCGTCCCTCTCCTACCCCAGCTAATCTACCTGGACTTCCAATTCCTTATTGGTCTTATGCTGATGTCTTTAATAAAAAGGAGGCAGAGACATTACCCCCTCATAGACCATACGACTGTCCCATCGACCTGTTACCCGGTACTACTCCTCCCCGTGGGCGTATTTATCCTTTATCCGCTGCTGAGACCCGGTCGATGTCCGAATATATTGAGGAGAATCTGGCCAGGGGATTCATCCGGAAATCTACCTCCCCGGCGGGAGCAGGCTTCTTTTTCGTCAAAAAGAAGGACGGCTCTCTCCGTCCCTGTATAGACTATAGAGGCCTAAACCAGATCACGGTGAAGAATAAGTATCCCCTTCCGCTCATTCCAGAATTATTTGATCGTCTGAGGGGGGCTAGAATCTTCACCAAACTAGACCTCCGTGGGGCGTACAACCTGGTTCGTATCCGTCAAGGGGATGAATGGAAGACGGCATTCAACACCCGGGATGGCCACTATGAATACCTGGTAATGCCCTTTGGTCTCTGTAACGCTCCTGCCGTCTTTCAAGAGTTGGTCAATGACATCTTCCGGGACCTTCTCTACTCCTGCGTAGTGGTGTACCTGGACGACATCTTGGTCTTCTCTCCGGATCTCCAGACTCACCGGAGGGACGTTCGTCAGGTCCTGCTCAGGCTCAGGCAGAATCACCTCTTCGCTAAATACGAGAAGTGCCTCTTTGAGCAGACCTCGCTTCCGTTTTTGGGCTACATTATTTCTCAGACCGGCCTACGAATGGATCCAGAGAAACTGTCTGCCATCGAGAAATGGCCCCGACCGGAGGGGTTGAAGGCCATTCAGCGGTTCCTGGGCTTCGCCAACTACTACCGCCTCTTCATACCACACTTCTCTTCCCGGACTGCCCCAATTTCCGCGCTCACCCGTAAGGGTACTAATACCAAAGAGTGGCCGCCCGAAGCAGAAGAAGCCTTTCTTTCCTTAAAACAGGCCTTCTCTTCCGCCCCGGTGCTGCATCGCCCGGACGGCAACAAGCAGTTCTTCCTGGAAGTGGACGCCTCCTCCTCTGGAGCTGGAGCGGTACTTACTCAAAAATCTTCTTCCGGGAGGATGGTAACTTGCGGCTTCTTCTCTAAACTCTTCTCCTCCTCAGAGCGCAATTATTCTATAGGAGATCGAGAGTTATTGGCCATCAAACTGGCATTGGAGGAGTGGCGTTACCTGCTTGAGGGGGCTCTTCACCCGGTAATAATTTACACTGACCACAAGAACTTGGCTTACCTCCAGCATGCCCAGAGACTTAACCCGCGCCAAGCCCGGTGGTCCTTGTTTTTTGCTCGTTTTGATTTTGTCCTTCATTTTCGCCCGGCTGACAAAAACGTCAAGGCGGACGCCTTGTCTCGATCCTTTCTGGTATCTGATCTCGAGGAAGATCCGAAACACATCATCGATCCCGCCAGAGTAATGCAGGTGGCTCCCGTGAGTCTAAATCGTCTCCCTCCCGGAAAGACGTTCGTATCAGTACCTGATCGGGAGAAGATCCTTCACTGGGGTCACTCGTCTAAACTGGCTGGCCACGCTGGTCAGAAGAAGACCCTCCAGCTTATTTCCCGGCACTACTGGTGGCCTACCCTGCACAAGGATGTAATAGACTTTGTTTCTGCCTGTGTGTCCTGCGCCCGCAACAAGGTTCCGAGACATCTGCCAGCCGGTCGCCTCCTTCCGCTCCCAGTACCTGCTGCCCCCTGGCAGCATATTGCAATGGACTTCATAACTGACCTCCCACTCTCTGCCGGTTGTACGGTCATTTGGGTGGTCGCTGACCGCTTCTCCAAGATGGCTCATTTCGTTCCCCTGCCAGGCCTCCCGTCTGCACCCGAGCTAGCTAGAGACTTTATTCGTCACATCTTCCGTCTTCATGGCCTGCCCCTCCACATCGTGTCGGATCGTGGGGTACAGTTCACCTCACGCTTCTGGAGAGCCACTTGTAAACTACTAGACGTCACCCTGGACTTCTCTTCCGCTTACCACCCACAGTCCAATGGTCAAGTGGAGCGGATCAATCAGAACCTGACCAGTTACCTCCGGCACTTCGTTAATGCCCACCATTCTGACTGGGTGGATCTCCTACCATGGGCCGAGTTCTCTTACAATAATCACGAGAGCGAATCCTCCTCCAAATCCCCGTTTTTTGTAGTCTTTGGTCAGCATCCTCGGATTCCTTTTCCTGTCTCCACCTCGGTGGACAACCCGGCTGCGGAATCTCTCGTTAGCAAATTTTCCTCCATTTGGGAGAGTACCCGATCCGCACTCCTTCAGTCTTCCGAGCGTATGAAAAGACACGCTGACAAAAAACGTCTGGACCCTCCTCAATTCCGTCCTGGGGATAAAGTCTGGCTCTCGTCCAAATATGTCCGGCTCAAGATCCCTTCCTATAAGTTAGGGCCTCGGTTCATCGGCCCACTGGAGGTCATCAGTCAGATCAACCCGGTGGCCTATAAATTGAAACTCCCGGCCAACTTACGGATCCCTAACTCCTTCCATGTATCTCTCCTCAAACCTGTGGTACTTAACTCTTTTTCCAAGTCTACAGGTACGCCTCCTGCTCCGGTTTCTGCTGAGGACGAGTTTGAGGTAGAGAACATTCTTGCCACCAAAAGGGTAAGAGGAAAGACCTTTTTTCTGGTAGATTGGAAGGGGTTTGGTCCTGAGGAGAGAACGTGGGAGCCCCGGGAGAACATCCATGCCCCTCTCATCCTAGCTAAATTTCTGTCTGGCCTAAAAAAGGGGGGGCCTAAAGGGGGGGGTACTGTAGCGCTGGCGTCCCTGCCCTCTGCTAGGCAGGGACGCTGCTCCCCTCACCGCTCTGCTCCGTGCCCGACGTCCTCTCCCCGCTCTGCTGTCAGCGCGCGCTCCTTCCCGGCGTCCTCCTCCCGCTCTGCTCTCAGCGCGCGCTCCTTCCCGGCCCCTGTGCTTAGGGCGCGCGCGCGCGCGCTCCCCTCCTCTTAAAGGGGCCGCGCGCGCCGTCCTAAGGAGTCCCCGGCCAATGGCCGGAGGACTTCATCATATATAAGGCACCTCCTCCAAAATGGAGGTGCCCGAGCAATGTTGTTTGCACCTGTGTCTCACCTGTGCTTCAGCCCTCAGGTCCCGCTGCCAGTTACCTGCCAGTTTCCTGCCAGTTACCTGCCTGATTCCTGCCTGAATACTTGTTACCTGTCTGCCAGTCTGAGGTCCGACGGTCTGCCTTACTACTCCTGTCAGTCTGTCTAAAGGACCAGCCTGCCCGCTCACCTGGGAGCGCACATCAGCTACCTGCCTGCTTTCCTGAGGTCCGACGGTCTGCCTTACAACTCCGGTCAGTCTGTCTATGGACCAGCTTGCCCGCTCACCTGGGAGCGCTTCTCCGTTACCTGCCTGCTTGCCAGCCCGGAGGCTCCGTTGTCACGTGCTGTGACCACCAGCTATTCCAGACTCTTGCCCGCTCACCTGGGAGCGCTTCTCCGTTACCTGCCTGCTTGCCTACCTGGAGGCTCCGCCGTCACGTGCTGTGACCACCAGCTATTCCAGACTCTTGCCCGCTCACCTGGGAGCGCTTCTCCGTTACCTGCCTGCTTGCCTGCCCGGAGGCTCCGTTGTCACGTGCTGTGACCATCAGCTACTTCAGACTCTTGTCCGCTCACCTGGGAGCGCTTCTCCGTTACCTGCCTGCTTGCCAGCCCGGAGGTTCCGCCGTCACGTGCCGTGACCACCTGCTATTCCAGAGACTCTCGCTTGCTCACCTGGGAGCACACATCTACCATCTGCCTGCTAGCCTACCCGGAGGCTCTGCCATCACAGGTCGTACCTACCCTTTACCCAGAGACTGCCCTGATCACTTGCCGTATCTCCCTGTCCGTTCATCCAGAGACTGCCACCCGCTCCCTTACAAGGGCCGCCCCCTTGTATAGTAGCTCAGAGGTTCCGCCTCCCAGACCCGTTACAATGTGACATACACTGCCAATGACACATGCCCTTGCTTGTGTGAAAAAAAGCACTTCGCTCCGTGTGTGCGCTGCTGATAGGCTGACAGATTGCACCTCCCCACTGCAAATGCGGGAAAGAGAAAAAAAAATGGAGAGCTTCATTGTTCCTGCAGAGATCCATCCCCTGCCCCTCCCCCCGCCCCGCTGTACACTCAAACTGCGTATTAACATTAATTTTCATCATTACTGAGAAAAAATCCAGTTATGATTTTGGTGCACGAACAGTTATCGAACATAACCTCGAACAGCCGAATTTTTCTCAAATTGTTCGTGTTCGCCGACCGGCTCGAACACCGCCCAAAACAGCTCGAATTTGAGATTGGCGAACAGTTCGAGTCGAACAACGCTCATCTCTAATTAGAAGTCATCCATGTCCATCAAAAAAGAAGATGCGGTGTTTGCCCGGAAGTCAGCAGGCGCCGAGTGTGGTCCGATGACACCCATTGGACTAGTGCACCTGCTCAGGTCAACGGTTCATCTGTGCTGGTGCAAGACTTCCAGCACCATGTGGATGACACAGGAGAAGTCATCCATGTCCATCAAGATAGAAGAGGAGATGTTTGCCGAGAGTGAGGAGGTACCGAGTGTGGTCCGAAGACACCCATTGGACTGGCGCACCTGCTCAGGTCAACGGTTCATCTGCACTGGTGCAAGACTACCAGCACCATGTGGATGACACATTAGAAGTCATCCATGTCCATCAAGAAAGAAGAGGCGGTGTTTACCCGGAAGTCAGCAGGCGCCAAGTGTGGCCCCAAGACACCCATTGGACTGGCGCACCTGCTCAGGTCAATGGTTCATCTGCGCTGGTGCAAGACTTCCAGCACCATGTGGATGACACAGGAGAAGTCATCCATGTCCATCAAGAAAGAAGAGGAGATGTTTGCCTGGGAGTGAGGAGGTGCCGAGTGTGGTCCAGAGACACCCATCTGACTGGCGCGCCTGCTCAGGTCAACTGTTCATCTGCGCTGGTGCAAGACTTCCAGCACCATGTGGATGGCACAGGAGAACTCATCCATGTCCATCAAGAAAGAAGAGGAGGTGTTTGCCAGGAGTGAGGAGGCAGCGAGTGTGGTCCGGAGACACCCATCAGACCAGCGCACCTGTTCAGGTCAACGGTTCATCTGTGCTGGTGCAAGACTACCAGCACCATGTGGATGACACAGGAGTAGTCATCCATGTCCATCAAAAAAGAAGAGGCGGTGTTTGCCCGGAAGTCAGGTGCCGCCGAGTGTGGTCCGGAGACACCCATTGGACTGGTGTGCCTGCTCAGGTCAATGGTTCATCTGTGCAGGTGTGAGACTTACAGCACCATATGGATGACATAGGAGAAGTCATCCATATCCTTCAAGAAAGAAGAGGAGGTGTTTGCCGGGAGTGAGGAGGTGCCGAGTGTGGTCTGCAGACACCAATCGGACCGGCGCGCCTGCTCAGGTCAACTGTTCATCTGCGCCGGTTGCGAGACTTCCAGCCCCATGTGGATGACACAGGAGAAGTCATCCATGTCCATGAAGAAAGAAGACGCAGTGTTTGCTGGGAGTGAGGAGGCGCCGAGTGTGGTCTGGAGACACGCATTGGACTGGCGCGCCTGCTCAGGTCAACTGTTCATCTGTGCCGGTGTGAGACTTCCAGCACCATGTGGATGACACAGGAGAAGTCATCCATGTCCATCAAGAACGAAGAGGCGGTGTTTGCCCGGAAGTCAGGAGGCGTCGAGTGTGGTCCAGAGACACCCATTGGACTGGCGTGCCTGCTCAGGTCAATGGTTCATCTGTGCAGGTGCTAGACTTACAGCACCATGTGGATGACACAGGAGAAGTCATCCATGTCCATCAAGAAAAAAGAGGAGATGTTTGCCGGGAGTGAGGAGGCGACGAGTGTGGTCTGGAGACACCCATTGGACTGGCGCGCCTGCTCAGGTTAACTGTTCATCTGCGCCGGTGCGAGTCCTCTATCACCATGTGAATGACACAGGAGAAGTCATCCATGTCCATCAAGAAAGAAGAGGAGATGTTTGCCGGGAGTGAGGAGGCACCGAGTGTGGTCCAGAGACACCCATCGGACCGACTCGCCTGCTCAGGTCAATGGTTCATCTGCGCTGGTGCAAGACTTCCAGCTCCATGTGGATGACACAGGAGAAGTCATCCATGTCCATCAAGAAAGAAGAGGAGGTGTTTGCCGGGAGTGAGGAGGCGCCGAGTGTGGTCTGCAGACACCCATCTGACTGGCGCGCCTGCTCAGGTCAATGGTTCATCTGCGCTGGTGCAAGACTTCCAGCACCACGTGGATGATGCAGGAGAACTCATCCATGTCCATCAAGAAAGAAGAGGAGGTGTTTGCCAGGAGTGAGGAGGTGCCGAGTGTAGTCCGGAGACACCCATTGGACCAGCGCACCTGCTCAGGTCAATGGTTCATCTGTGCAGGTGCGAGACTTACAGCACCATGGGGATGACACAGGAGAAGTCATCCCTGTCCGTCAAGAAAGAAGAGGAGGTGTTTTCCGGGAGTGAGGAGGCGCTGAGTGTGGTCTGGAGACACCCATTGGACTGGCGCGCCTGCTCAGGTGAACTGTTCATCTGCGCCGGTGCGAGACCTCCAGCACCATGTGGATGACACAGAAGTCATTCGTGTCCATCAAGAAAGAAGAGGCGGTGTTTGCCTGGAATTCAGGAGGCGTCGAGTGTGGTCCAGAGACACCCATTGGCCTGGCGTGCCTGCTCAGGTCAATGGTTCATCTGTGCAGGTGCGAGACTTACAGCACCATGTGGATGACACAGGAGAAGTCATCCATGTCCATCAAGAAAGAAGAGGAGATGTTTGCCGGGATTGAGGAGGCGTCGAGTGTGGTCCGGAGACACCCATCGGACTGATGCACCTGCTCAGGTCAATGGTTCATCTGTGCTGGTGCAA
This sequence comes from Phyllobates terribilis, assembly GCF_046119375.1. Lineage (NCBI taxonomy): Eukaryota > Metazoa > Chordata > Amphibia > Anura > Dendrobatidae > Phyllobates > Phyllobates terribilis. The sequence goes on from NW_027362770.1 coordinate 176,311,957, forward strand.
GACTTCCAGCACCATGTGGATGACACAGGAGAAGTCATCCATGTCCATCAAGAAAGAAGAGGAGGTGTTTGCCGGGAGTGAGGAGGCTACGAGTGTGGTCTGGAGACACCCATTGGACTGGCGCGCCTGCTCAGGTTAACTGTTCATCTGCGCCGGTGCGAGTCCTCCAGCACCATGTGGATGACACAGGAGAAGCCATCCATGTCCATCAAGAACGAAGAGGCGGTGTTTGCCCGGAAGTCAGGAGGCGTCGAGTGTGTTCCAGAGACACCCATTGAACTGGCGTGCCTGCTCAGGTCAATGGTTAATCTGTGCAGGTGCGAGACTTACAGCACCATGTGGATGACACAGGAGAAGTCATCCATGTCCATCAAGAAAGAAGAGGAGATGTTTGCCGGGAGTGAGGAGGCACCGAGTGTGGTCCGGGGACATCCATCGGACCGACGCGCCTGCTCAGGTCAATGGTTCATCTGCGCTGGTGCAAGACTTCCAGCTCCATGTGGATGACACAGGAGAAGTCATCCATGTCCATCAAGAAAGAAGAGGAGGTGTTTGCCGGGAGTGAGGAGGCGCCGAGTGTGGTCTGCAGACACCCATCTGACTGGCGCGCCTGCTCAGGTCAATGGTCCATCTGCGCTGGTGCAAGACTTCCAGGACTACGTGGATGACGCAGGAGAACTCATCCATGTTTGTCAAGAAAGAAGAGGAGGTGTTTGCCAGGAGTGAGGAGGCGCCGGGTGTAGTCCGGAGACACCCATTGGACCAGCGCACCTGCTCAGGTCAACGGTTCATCTGTGCTGGTGCAAGACTTCCAGCACCATGTGGATGACACAGGAGAAGTCATCCATGTCCATCAAAAAAGAAGAGGCGTTGTTTGCCCGGAAGTCAGGTGGCGCCGAGTGTGGTCCGGAGACACCCATTGGACTGGCGTGCCTGCTCAGGTCAATGGTTCATCTGTGCAGGTGCGAGACTTACAGCACCATGTGGATGACACAGGAGAAGTCATCCCTGTCCGTCAAGAAAGAAGAGGAGGTGTTTTCCGGGAGTGAGGAGGCGCCGAGTGTGGTCCGGAGACACCCATCGGACTGATGCGCTTGCTCAGGTCAATGGTTCATCTGCGCTGGTGCAAGACTTCCAGCTCCATGTGGATGACACAGGAGAAGTCATCCATGTCCATCAAGAAAGAAGAGGAGGTGTTTGCCGGAAGTGAGGAGGCGCCGAGTGTGGTCCAGAGACACCCATCGAACCGGACGGTGCATTTTGCATACAGAGTGAGATATGAATAAAGGACTTTTTCAGAGATATGGGTGCACCCAAGGTGTAAAACCGATGACAGGTTCCCTTTAAAAGGAATCCTGCGACCCCTGGCTCTGGCAAGCTTCATATCCGTAACAGAGGTAATGTGTCTGATTCCAGATGTAATCTTGTTAATTAGAAGAAGCCGGTTTGCTATGGTCTCAGATCTGCAGGCCGTGCCGTGCCGCTAATTATACAATGCTTCGCCCTTCCTAACAATTACAGTACAAAGAAAACAGTAAAAGGCTGCGTGAATTAAAAGCCATTCGGAGCAGTGCTGCATTCTACCTTACACCAGGATTGACCTTGAAAGCAGAAAAATTACCTACAGTAGGTCCTTATTCAAGTGACCTCTATAGCAAGGTGCAACTATGCTGATACATCAGGTGCCTATGGCTCCAGAATATGGAATATACTCATATTCTGGTTCTGTGCAAAAGTCTGATGTTGCCACATTTTAGGCTACATTGTCATTTGTATAAGAAAACACCAAAACTGTAGAGAAAGCGATGTGTGAATACAGCCTATAAGTACCACCCTGTAACAGTTATAGGCTTTGTTCTAAATTTTTCTTTGTTGGTGCTAATCCCATGCTATGATCATAGCGTATGTTATTATGATGTACAAGCTATATTTTTTAGCTGTGGTAATAATTTTGTTTCTCATACAATTTAGTAGTACCGTATATTGTTTTGTTTTTTTAACATTTCGTTTTTGTGTGGACCGGTCATTTTTCAGAAATATATATATATATTTTTATTTGGTGTAAATGCCGCTGTTCTCCTGAATCCGACAATGTTTTTCTAGTGTTCCTGCGCCTCTCCGTTCCTGAGTTATGGACCTTTCTTCCCTGTATATAAATCCAGTCTTTTTAGCCAAGTGGGCATGGTCCTTAACTCTTCTCATTGGGTGCCTTCTTAAAGATCACGCCCAGTTGGATAAAAATGACTAGATTTATAGAGCGAAAAGAAGAGGCCATATCTCAGGATTGGAGAGGTGCAGGAACAAAAGAAAAACATCGCCGGATTCAGGAGAACAGCGGCATTTACACAAAGTAATAAATAAATATATATAGGTTCTATTTAATCTATACTGTATGTACCCATACGTTTTTTAAAGTGTATGACTCAAAAAAATTGGATATCTTCTTCTTTGACTGCAAAATGGTCACTCAATACTTGAATATAGCCTTCCTCATCCTATCCCAACCACATCTTGACTTAAAGTCATAGTCTTCTTACCCTACGGCTTGAATATATGGGCGCCGGAAAAAACATATTATATTTTCAATGTAATATGCTAATAGTGACAGGACCTGAAACGCGTTGGTGACACTAATTTCCTTATCTAACATCGCTTCCAGTCACTGGCGTGCTGTGAATATTCATTACAAAGGGCTTTCTTGTAATTAATGAGCCCACATATCACCCACCTATCGTTCTCCACCTTGTAGATGAAACCCTTGAGTCTGAATAGAGTCAGACTGGTCCCAATTAGTTTTATGGTAAAACAGAATTATTTTTTTCATTATATACCTACTTTCCTGCTGGAAAAAAAATGAAATTCAGTTCTTTCAGCTTTGATTCTGAGAGTAGATATATATATGTGGACTCCAGGAATATACATTTTTTTCCCCTTAATAATATGGTAGAAATGTCAGGACTCAAAATGCGTTGGGAGACACACTAATTTGGACATTTTTTCAGTGTGATGTCACTTATTGTAGCACTTATTCAGTCATGCTGTGATTCTATATGATGTAAACTCCACAGGAAAGACATAATGGTCCAAAGGACTTGAAATGCGTTAGTGATCTTAGTTTGGTTTTATGCTCGGTGTGAGGTCACTTATTCTGTAGCACACCATGAATCTACATTAACAGTACCAATAATGAGCCCTATTTATTTCTTTGCAATTATGCAAACTCAATGTTAAACACAGAATTTTCCCAATGCGTTTCAAGCCCCTGTTGAAAATGTATTAGCGCAGGTTTGTCTAATATTATTCTATTCCTAATTTACTTCTGGGGAGGAAAATTAAATCATAATTTATTTTACCCCAATATTTAATATGTGGGTGCAAGAAAGATACCCTGGGTTCTCTACATAATATAGCAAAAATGTCTGTACTCGAAATGCGTTGGTGACCTTGGCTCTTATGCTCAGTGTGATATTTCCAATCAATTTTTCTGTAACACTCTGCGAATATGCATTATCTGCACAATAAGCCCATTCTATTCCTATGCTTAACAGTAAACTAATATAATTAACACAGAATGGTTCAAACGCATTTCAAACCACGTAAGAAATGATTGATGCAGGTTTTTCTAATATCATTCTATTCCTATCTTTCTCCAGGGGAGAAAAATAAAATCAGGATATATGACTACAATATTTTAATACGTGGGTGCAAGAAAGAAATACTGCATCCACTATGTAATAGGGTTAAAGTGTCAGAACTCAAAATGTGTTGGTACCCTTACTTTTGTGAAGAGTGATGTCACTTATTCTCTACATGAATCTACATTATCAGTCTAAATGACTGTGATGAACCTGTAGCCGCCATCTTGGTAATGATAAATCATATCCAGGGATGGCCACACTTCAGCAGCCCCCACCCTTGGGACCTTCTGTTAAAACGTCAACTAGATAGTTTCCCCCCATCCAGGCTCCTGTAAGATAAGAAGCCTACTTAACACTTGAATGCTAGGAGCTTCAAAGACTTCGAGAGGAAACACAGCCAGCAGGGGGGGGTGCTTCGTCTATCTGTACCTGACCATTTGTCCCATAGGACTAGTTTCTTTGTCTGTCACAAGCATGGAGGCATAAGATATAGAAACATGAATAGTACACGCATGTTGCGTGGGATGGGCCAATAAAAAAATATCACGGCGTCCCGGAGCCATTGCGCACACAAGCCTCCGCGGTAGACGTTTGTACGTGCTCTGGAAGCCAAGATATAGCGCGGAGCCATTCCTGAGGACCGTATGGTATCATAATTGATATCAAAAGGTCGGTTACGGCGGCCCGAATCCATGGGAACCCCTGGGGGTATCATGAGACCATCCCAGAAGAAGTTATTGGGTTCCATAGAATTTGGGCTTCTGATCGAAGTTAGACCTGAGGGTGGAGACTGAGCCAGCTGACCTCACCAGCAGTGGGCGGGACGGGGCAGGTAAGATAGCAGGACAGACAAGAGACAAGTCAGTCTTGACCCAAGAGTGGGGTGCTGAACATCTGAGCACCAGCTGAGGCCACCAAGGGGAGGAGCAGTTTGACCATGCGGTGGTAGGCCTCAGCCTGTAACAAAGAACCGTGCCTGCGACCGCAGAATCCTCTCCCTGCGTCACAAGAAAATCAAGAAACCGGTAACTGATATGCTGTGGTGATTCTGTGTGTTGTATTCCATTGTTGTATAGTTTAGCCTGACCTTATACCTGTGTATATTTAGTTGTATATCGTGTATCTAGTGTATTATTATAATCAATTACCTCAAGTAATTGTGGGCCTGCCTTTTATTCTGCATAACGAACGCACGTCCGTGTGAGCTCGGCTCAAGCCAAAAACGCTACCCAGGGTTGGTTCCTGACCCGATATAGGCCCATTCACGGACTGGGCGTATATCTAAAATAGGGACTGGTGGCAGCATACCAACTGGGGATTGGGGAAGGCTGGTAGTGACGGTCGGAGGTTCAGATATATATATTCCTGGCGCGGCCAAGGAAGATATATATACCGCCCTCACTACAGAGGGCCCCGATACCCAGTAGGTTACAGGACAGTCTCCCTGGCGACCGCTTATCCTAGGTGCAGTTCCTTGACTGACCTGAGGCTAAGAGGGCGCTAGCGAGTTGTGCTGTGTAGTGACGTTACGGTTTAGTGACGTTGAAGGGATAACACACTACCGTGTTCCCTGCGCGGGTTGCAGCTACCTGGCACTACTTTCTCTAGGTGCAGTACCTTGACTGACCTGAGAGGTAAGGGGGCGCCAGAGAGCTGCACCCACCGGCCGGCTTTCATCACATTGGTGGCAGAGCGGTGGGATTGCAGAATAATAGTGTTGTGGGACCCCTACTCCCAGGCACTAAAGACTGCCAGTGGTAACTTCCACTGCTGGAGTCTTAAGGTCAGCCCAACGTTAGACGGTCAGGCTAAAAGTATAACAAGGTGTGTGCAAACTCAGGGTTGCAGCGGTGTCGGTTACCAAGATGGCAGACGGCACCAGGAGCAAGACCCTGCAGGAGGCTAATGCTACGGTCCGTGTGGCAGGAGGGGAGGACATTGTTACTCATGGCGAGGAGGAGTCCAGCCCGGGCACCTCAGGGAGCCAGTCCCCAGTATACGGTCCCGCAGTGGGCTGCCCACCACCTACCCAGCCCAGCCTGTCCAGATCACAAGCCCTTTTACAAGCGGCTATGGCAAGTCTCCAGTCTCATGGCGATGCCGTCTACAAAACCCTCCTGGCAGCATCAGAGAAGGCAGCGGAGGAGGAGCGCGAAGCTGCGGAGCGCCGGGAGGCTGCGGAGCGTGAAGCTGCAGAGCGCCGGGAGGCTGCGGAGCGTGCAGAGCGAGCTGCGGAGCGCCAGCACCAACTGGACCTGGCCCAGCGGGGGCTTCCGCTAGAGCAACCAACCCATCAGGAGACCAAGTCGTCCAAAGTCCGAGCTGAGGACTTCCCTCTACTGGAGAAGGATGGGGACCTGGACTCCTTTCTGGTGGCATTTGAACGGACCTGTCTTCAGCACCATCTGGCCCGGGATCAGTGGGCCAGATACCTGACCCCCCGTTTGAGGGGTAAGTCCCTGGATGCCTTGGGGGACTTACCTGCCGGGGAGGTACAGAACTACGACTGCATCAAGCGGGCCCTGATCCGGCAGTACAACCTCACTCCCGAGTCGTACCGCCAGAAGTTCCGGAGCCTGCTGCGTGGCCCCAAGGACACCTGGACCGATCATATGCGGGCGCTGTTGAGAGCCGCAGAGCACTGGACCTCGGGTCTAGCGCTTACTACCCGCCAGGAGGTCCAGGAACTGTTCGTCACGGAGCAGTTCTTGTGGAACTGCCCAGAGGACCTCCGACAGTTCCTCCGTGACCGAAAACCAACAGGGGCTTCTGCTACAGCCGCCCTGGCAGACGAGTATGCCAATAACAGGGCGCCTGAGCTGAAGAAGTCTGCCAGCAGCACCTGGAGAGGGGGTAAGCCCAGTCATGCCCCTGTTTCCCCGGCCCCTAGAACACAAGGGGTGTATCCCCCTGTTGCCCTCTCCAGGCAAGGACCAGACGTAAGACGTTGTCATCTATGCAACAAACCAGGACACTTTAGGGCTGAGTGTCCCCAGCGCCAAAAGACCCCATCCCAGTCCCAGAGAGCGCCCAATGTTTTGTGTGTGGGAGGGGGTGGTGGTAGGTCCCTGGACAACATCCAACCCGTCACCATAGGCCGTTCTGCGGTCATGGGACTGCGGGACACGGGCGCTGAACGAACACTGGTACGGCCTGAGGTGGTGTCCCCCCAGGACTTGGTACCAGGAAAGACTCTTTCCGTCTCCGGGGTTGGAGGCGTGGAGCCGGCACTTCCCGTTGCCATGGTGTATTTGGACTGGGGTGCCGGAAGGGGGATGCGGGAGGTGGGAGTAACGCCAAATATTCCCGCAAATGTTTTATTAGGGACCGACTTGGGGCGCCTAGTATCGCAGTATGTACCCTCTGAACCCCCAAGTTCGGCCCCCCAAGAGTGTATTGATTTGTCTGCTGCTAATGCCAACCATGTTGTATGTAGTGTGTGTCCTGCTGAGGAGGAGGGAGTGAAACCTGAGGGTAACACCTGCACAGACACAACACAAACAGGGTTAGTGAAAGCAGGTGGGGAGTGTGGGGATGCCCGCAGAGGTGCTCAGCCGGCGTGCCGTGACCTCTTGTCCTCCGGTGAGGGAGGGGGCGGGCAGGATTCTGTAGAGGGAAGCTCAGGGATGGAGAGGGGGGCAGCTACCGGCAGTGTAGGGCTCCCAGGGGTATCCAGGCTGCTGAGTATAGGCCCACTGCAGGGGGAGGAACAGGCCATGGGAGGTGGGGGTGTCCCAAGAGAGGAGCCGCCAGGTAAGACCCCAGGGCAGGAGTTCCCCACATCCGAGATGTCCAAAGGCCTAGGAAGCCTGCCTGATCGGGCGGCTTGGTCAGAAACAGAGGGGAAGCAGGCACTACCCACGGTCACAGCGGTCATAGCCGCTGTCACCAGGAGTGGGAGCGCCGGAGCCCAAGGAGCCTTGCAGAGGTCCGACGGCTTCCCCACTTCTGACCAAGTGTCTGCCGGGTCAGACAGCGGCCAGGTGACATGCCCGGAGGGGCTGACAGAGGATGTGGCAGTTTCGTCGATTCTGGCCACATCAAGTCAGGAATTTCAGGCTGCGTTGGAAGCAGACGACAGCCTGAAAGCTCTCAAGGAACAGGCGGCACAGCCTCCCATGGAGTCAGACTGCGAGCGGGTGGTCTGGGACCAGGGACGGCTGTACCGGGTAACGGTCCAGCAGGGTTCACCGGAGGCGTGGCCCAGGGACCGACAGTTAGTGGTACCCTATCCGTTCAGGGCGGAATTGTTGCGGATCGCACACGAGATTCCGATGGCCGGACACCTAGGGATCGCTAAAACCAAGGCCAGGATAGCTCAGCATTTCTACTGGCCTGGGATGGGAGCCGCGGTGGGTGCCTACTGCCGTTCGTGTGACACCTGTCAGAGGGTGGGGAAGGCGGGGCCGCGCCCCAAAGCCCCACTGGTAACTCTGCCAATCATCGAAGAGCCTTTCTCGAGGGTCGCTGTGGATCTTATTGGACCTCTGTCCACTCCCAGCCACTCCGGGAAATGCTTCATACTCACGGTAGTGGACTATGCCACCCGGTACCCGGAAGCGGTAGCTTTGTCGTCCATTCGGGCCGACAAGGTGGCTACCGCCTTACTGGAGATCTTCTCCAGAGTGGGTTTCCCCCAAGAAATGCTCACCGACCGAGGGACCCAGTTCATGTCGCGGCTGATGGAGTCCCTCTGTAAGCAAATGCAGGTGCAACATCTGGTGGCCAGCCCGTATCACCCACAGACTAATGGCCTGTGTGAGCGGTTCAATGGCACCTTAAAGCAGATGCTTAAGATGTTGGTCGACTCCCACGGGAGAGACTGGGAGCGTTACCTCCCACACCTCCTATTTGCTTACCGGGAGGTTCCGCAGGCCTCAACGGGGTTCTCCCCCTTTGAGCTCCTGTACGGGCGACGGGTACGGGGCCCCCTGGCTCTGGTGAAGGAAGCATGGGAAGGGGATTTGGCCACCCCCGAGGTGTCGGTCATCGAGTATGTCGTGCGCCACCGGGACAGGATGATGGCCTTGGCAAAGCTGGTGCAGGACAATATGGCCCAGGCCCAGGCCGACCAGAAGCGGTGGTACGACCAGAATGCTTGTGAGAGGACCTACCAGGTGGGTCAAAAGGTGTGGGTACTGGTCCCCGTACCACAGAACAAGCTTCAGGCAGCCTGGGAAGGTCCCTACTTCGTGCACCAGAAACTCAATGCCGTCACCTATCTGGTCACCCTGGATCACGCCCGTGGAAGGAGGAAGGCCTTCCACGTGAACATGATGAAGGCTCATCATGAGCGGGAAGCGACTGCCCACCCAGTGTGCAACCTTCCCGAGGAAGGAGAGGTAGAAACCCTCCTGGATCTGCTCACCCAAGCCAAGGCGGGTGGGTCCATCGAGGATGTGGGGGTTGGCCACCAGCTCACGGAGGACCAACGGTCCCAGCTGGGGACCACCCTGCACCCCTTCCGGGGGCTGTTCAGCAGCCTGCCCGGAAGGACTGAGATGGCTGTCCACGACGTGGACACTGGCGATCACCCGCCGATCCGGCGTTCAGCATATCGGGTCTCTTTCGAGGTGCAGGGAAACATGCGCCAAGAGATAGACGAGATGCTGAAGCTGGGGGTGATCCAGGCATCCAGCAGCGCGTGGGCCTCGCCTGTAGTCCTCGTACCAAAGAAGGACCGAACTACACGGTTCTGCGTGGACTACCGGGGGCTCAACGCTGTAACGGTCACCGATGCGTTCCCCATACCACGCATCGATGACCTGCTCGATCGGATGGCCGGGGCTAAGTACCTGACCATCATGGATCTGAGCCGGGGGTACTGGCAGATTCCTCTGACCCCCGCGGCAAGGGAACGCTCTGCCTTTATCACCCCTTTTGGACTGTACGAGTCCACAGTGATGCCATTCGGCATGAAGAATGCCCCTGCCACTTTTCAGCGGATGGTCAATACGCTGCTTGAGGGACTTGAAGGGTACGCGGCTGCGTACTTGGACGATATTGCAGTCTTCAGTCCCACTTGGGAGGATCACCTAGAGCACCTGCGGCAGGTGCTCGGTCGGATCCACCGGGCAGGCTTGACCATCAAGCCGGAAAAGTGCCAGCTGGGCATGAGTGAGGTCCTCTACCTGGGTCACCGGGTAGGCGGGGGGGTTCTGAAGCCAGAACCGGGGAAAGTGGATGCCATCGCATCCTGGCCCACTCCTAGGACCAAAAAGCAGGTGATGTCCTTCTTGGGGACCGCCGGGTACTATAGGAGGTTCGTCCCACACTATAGCATCCTGGCCAAGCCCCTGACGGACCTCACCAAGAAGAAGCTGCCCGTCGCAGTCGACTGGACAGTCGCCTGCGAGACAGCTTTCGGGGCACTCAAGGCCGCCCTAAGTAGCTCCCCTGTACTGCAAGCTGCCGACTTCGACCGGCCGTTTGTGGTACAGACCGACGCCAGTGACTTTGGCCTCGGTGCTGTGCTAAGTCAGGTCAACACGACAGGCCAGGAACATCCTGTCTTGTACCTGAGCAGGAAGCTACTGCCCCGGGAGGTGGCTTACTCCACGGTGGAAAAAGAATGCCTGGCAATTGTATGGGCCCTGCAGCGTCTGCAGCCCTACTTGTACGGGAGCCATTTCACCGTGGAGACGGACCACAACCCCCTCAGCTGGTTACACACGGTCTCTGGGTCGAATGGCAGGTTGCTACGCTGGAGCCTCGCTCTCCAGCAGTACCACTTCTCCATTCGCCACAGAAGAGGCCGTGACCACGGTAACGCTGACGGGTTATCCCGGCAAGGGGAGGGTGCAGAAGGACGCACGGGGGAACACAGGAATGTGCTACCCCCTCGCGCCCTCGTATAGGGGGAGGTGTGATGAACCTGTAGCCGCCATCTTGGTAATGATAAATCATATCCAGGGATGGCCACACTTCAGCAGCCCCCACCCTTGGGACCTTCTGTTAAAACGTCAACTAGATAGTTTCCCCCCATCCAGGCTCCTGTAAGATAAGAAGCCTACTTAACACTTGAATGCTAGGAGCTTCAAAGACTTCGAGAGGAAACACAGCCAGCAGGGGGGGGTGCTTCGTCTATCTGTACCTGACCATTTGTCCCATAGGACTAGTTTCTTTGTCTGTCACAAGCATGGAGGCATAAGATATAGAAACATGAATAGTACACGCATGTTGCGTGGGATGGGCCAATAAAAAAATATCACGGCGTCCCGGAGCCATTGCGCACACAAGCCTCCGCGGTAGACGTTTGTACGTGCTCTGGAAGCCAAGATATAGCGCGGAGCCATTCCTGAGGACCGTATGGTATCATAATTGATATCAAAAGGTCGGTTACGGCGGCCCGAATCCATGGGAACCCCTGGGGGTATCATGAGACCATCCCAGAAGAAGTTATTGGGTTCCATAGAATTTGGGCTTCTGATCGAAGTTAGACCTGAGGGTGGAGACTGAGCCAGCTGACCTCACCAGCAGTGGGCGGGACGGGGCAGGTAAGATAGCAGGACAGACAAGAGACAAGTCAGTCTTGACCCAAGAGTGGGGTGCTGAACATCTGAGCACCAGCTGAGGCCACCAAGGGGAGGAGCAGTTTGACCATGCGGTGGTAGGCCTCAGCCTGTAACAAAGAACCGTGCCTGCGACCGCAGAATCCTCTCCCTGCGTCACAAGAAAATCAAGAAACCGGTAACTGATATGCTGTGGTGATTCTGTGTGTTGTATTCCATTGTTGTATAGTTTAGCCTGACCTTATACCTGTGTATATTTAGTTGTATATCGTGTATCTAGTGTATTATTATAATCAATTACCTCAAGTAATTGTGGGCCTGCCTTTTATTCTGCATAACGAACGCACGTCCGTGTGAGCTCGGCTCAAGCCAAAAACGCTACCCAGGGTTGGTTCCTGACCCGATATAGGCCCATTCACGGACTGGGCGTATATCTAAAATAGGGACTGGTGGCAGCATACCAACTGGGGATTGGGGAAGGCTGGTAGTGACGGTCGGAGGTTCAGATATATATATTCCTGGCGCGGCCAAGGAAGATATATATACCGCCCTCACTACAGAGGGCCCCGATACCCAGTAGGTTACAGGACAGTCTCCCTGGCGACCGCTTATCCTAGGTGCAGTTCCTTGACTGACCTGAGGCTAAGAGGGCGCTAGCGAGTTGTGCTGTGTAGTGACGTTACGGTTTAGTGACGTTGAAGGGATAACACACTACCGTGTTCCCTGCGCGGGTTGCAGCTACCTGGCACTACTTTCTCTAGGTGCAGTACCTTGACTGACCTGAGAGGTAAGGGGGCGCCAGAGAGCTGCACCCACCGGCCGGCTTTCATCACAATGACTATCCCACACTACAGAGCAAACATCATGTTTAACACAGAATTGTCCCACACTTTTCAGGCCACTGGAGAATTTCTTGGACTTAAACGTGAAATGCGTTAGTAGCCTTGCTTTGTTCTTATGGTGACACCAAAATTGGCAATATCAGTGCCAGTACTGAGCCTATGTTATCCTTCTTCTCTATGGCAACCTCACATTGCTAGTACAGAATAGACCAACACGTTTCAAGCCACTGAAGAAATTATTTGGATAGGTTTGTTTAATGCCATCCTAATCCTTCATATTTTACTCGAGGGGGGACAAATAAAAACACAATTCAAGTATAGGATATTTAGACAGGATATTTCAATACACCGAGGCAAGAAAGATGGACTTTACCCCCTTTGTCATACAGAAGAAGAGACTGGGCTGTAAACGCGTTGGTTGAACCAACTTTGCTTTGCTCAGTATGATGTCATTGCCAAGCGCTTATTCACTAGCTCATCATCAATCTACAATACATTATCAGTCCCAATGACCCTGCTCTATTCCTCTGCTACACAGCAAACTCCATATTCAATACATAATAGCCCCAACACGTTTCAAGACATTGAATAAACTATTCCTCCTATTTTTCTACAGAGTAAGAAAATAAAATTCATCATTCAAACCTGCAATATTTGGTTTCAATGTCTCAATATCTGGGGCAAGAAATATTAACTCTGTTCCCTATGTAATTGTGACTCAAAACACGTTGGTTGAACCAACTTTTATCTTTGGTCTACTCAGTGAGATGTCCAATTAATCTTTAGCCCACCATGGATCTATATTATCAGTGTAATATGGTAGTAATATATATAATGTGGTAGAACTATCTGGACTTTAAACGCTTTGGTTGAACCAGCTTTATTTTGCTCAGTATCCGGGCATGTATCCACTAGCCCATCATGCATCTACAATACATTATCAGTCACAATGAGCCTGCTCTATCCCTCTACAACACACCAAACTCCATATTTAAGACATAAAAGTCCTAACACATTTCAAGACGCTGGAGAATCTATTCCTTTTATTTTACTACAAGGGAGGAAAGAAAAATCATTATTCATGTCTGCAATATTAGTCTTCAATGTTTTAACGTCTGGGGGCAAGAAATATGAACTCTGTTCTCTGTAATATGGTAGAAGTGTGACTCGAAACGCGTTGGTTGACACAACCTCAATCTTTGGTCTGATCAGTGTGCTGTCCAATTGTTCTCTAGCCCACCATGAATCTGCATTATCAGTGTAATATGGTAGTATTATACATAATATAGTAGAATTATCTGGACTTTAAACGCGTTGGTTGATCCAACTTTGTTTTGCTCAATGTGATGTCAACTCCGGGCACTTATTCACTAGCCCATCATGAGTCTACAGTACAATATCCATCCGAATGAGCCTGCTCTTTTCCTCCACCTTCATAGAAAACTCTTGTCTGGGGGCAAGAAATCTGAACTCTGTTCTCTGTAATATGGTAGAAGTGTGACTCGAAACGTGTTGGTTGACACAACTTCAATCTTTGGTCTGATCAGTGCGTCATCCAATCGTTCTCTAGCTCACCATTAATCTACATTATCAGTGTAATATGGTAGTAATTACACAATGTGGTTCAACTATCTGGACTTTAAACGCGTTGGTTGAACCAAGTTTGTTTTGCTCAGTGTGATGTCACCTCCGGGCACTAACTCACTAGCCCATCATGAGTCTACAGTACAATATCCATCCGAATGAGCCTGCTCTTTTCCTCCACCTTCATAGAAAACTCTTGTCTGGGGGCAAGAAATCTGAACTCTGTTCTCTGTAATATGGTAGAAGTGTGACTTGAAACGCGTTGGTTGACACAACCTCAATCTTTGGTCTGATCAGTGCGCTGTCCAATTGTTCTCTAGCCCATCATGAATCTACATTATCAGCGTAATATGATAGTATTATACATAATGTAGAAGAATTATCTAGACTTTAAACGCGTTGGTTAAACCAACTTTGTTTTGCTCAGTGTGATGTCACCTCTGGACACTTATTCACTAGCCCATCATGAGTCCAGCAGTACATTATTCATCCGAATGAGCCTGCTCTTTTCCTCCACCTTCATAGAAAACTCTTGTCTGGGGGCAAGAAATCTGAACTCTGTTCTCTGTAATATGGTAGAAGTGTGACTCGAAACGTGTTGGTTGACACAACTTCAATCTTTGGTCTGATCAGTGCGTCATCCAATTGTTCTCTAGCCCACCATTAATCTACATTATCAGTGTAATATGGTAGTAATTACATAATGTGGTAGAATTATCTGGACTTTAAACGCGTTGGTTAAACCAACTTTTTTTTGCTCAGTGTGATGTCACCTCCGGGCACTAACTCACTAGCCCATCATGAGTCTACAGTACAATATCCATCCGAATGAGCCTGCTCTTTTCCTCCACCTTCATAGAAAACTTTTGTCTGGGGGCAAGAAATCTGAACTCTGTTCTCTGCAATATGGTAAAAATGTGACTCGAAACGTGTTGTTTGACACAACTTCAATCTTTGGTCTGATCATTGCACCATCCAATTGTTCTCTAGTCCACCATTAATCTACATTATCAGTGTACTATGGTAGTAATTACATAATGTGGTACAACTATCTGGACTTTAAACGCGTTGGTTGAATCAACTTTTTTTTGCTCAGTGTGATGTCACCTCTGGGCACTTATTCGCTGGCTCATCATGAGTTTACAGTACATTATCCATTGGAATGAGCCTGCACTTTTCCTCCACCTCCATAGAAAACATGTAATTGTCTCAACACATTTCAAGACGCTGGAGAATCTATTACTCCTATTTTACTACAAGGGATTAAAACAAAATCATTATTCAAGTTTGTAATATTAGTCTTTAATGTCTGGGCACAAGAAATATGAACCCAATGTCCTATGTAATATGATAGAAGTGTTACCCGAAATGCGTTGGTGAGCAAACTTCAGTTTTTGGTCCATTCAGTTGTTCATTAGCCCACCACGAATCTACATTATCAATGGCAATAATAAACTCTTTCTATCCCTCTTCTCCAAAGCAAATTCCACACCGAAGACGGAAGGAACAGTAGAATTTATTTATGCAGACGGTGTTCTAATATAATTCTATTCCATCCATTTTACCCTCAGGGGAAAAATAAAATCATGATTCAAGTTTGTACTCTTTGACTCTGAGGTTTTAGCATCTAGATCCATTCTGTCTTCTCTATAACATGCAAGAGACTTCAGGACTCGAAATGCGTTAGTGACCCTAATTTGCTCTTTTGCTCAGTACGATATCACTTCCAGTCACCGGCGTGCTGTGAATTTGTATTATGAACGTAGTCGCTTGTGATTAATGAGCCCACATATCACCCACCTCTTGCCCTCCGCTACGCGGCAGACTCCATATTGAAGACAGACTCGCCCCAATTAGTTTCAAGGAAGCGGCGAGTGTATATATCTAAATATATATATATATCTGCAGCACATCATGCTTGGTGTCAGAAGTTTGGAGAAAGTGATCGCTACTCCCCAGGCGATAGATGCAGAATATATTTTTTCAGTCTGGTTGTATAGAGATTGGTCTTTGTGAAGTGGCGTGCCCTGCAGGTTCATCCAGTGAGTGTCACGTTTCGCAGTCTGGGTCCGGTGTCTGCCATACAAGCAGTCAATGTATTTTCCGCAGAGGGGAGTTGAGCCTCATTGATTTGAGGTATTCTAGGAACAAATCTCATGTTATCTAGAGCAATGCAGAGGGTTAATGTAAAACTCCCTGGTGGTCTGGAGCAGGAAAGGGGTAATCGTTACTCTTGCAATGATCCCTGGTGGTCTAGTGTTGTAAAAGGGTTAATGTTAGCTTCCCAATGTAAATAGCCCTGGTGTTCTAGGGAAAGTAAAGTAAAAGGGTTAATATCAACTTCCTAGGTGGTCTGATCTGGTAACTGGTTGAATGTGCGGTAAATGGGTTAATATCACCCTCACACATAGTTTGGTGTCCTAAAGAAGTTAATGTCAGCTTCCCTGGTGGTCTAGTAAGGTAAAAAGGTTAATGTCAGCTTCCCTGGTGGTCTAGTAAGGTAAAAAGGTTAATGTCAGCTTCCCTGTTGATATAGTGTGTTAAACTGGTTCATGTCAGCTGTCCTGGTGGTCTAGTTTGGTAAGCAGGTTAATGTCTGCTTCCCTGGTGGTCTAGTGCCATAAACAGGTTAATGTCAGCTTTCCTGGTGGTCTAGTGTGTATGCTCACTACTTCACTATAAGCTCACCACTATATGCTCACCAGTTCACTATAAGCTCACCACTTCATTGTATGCTCAAACACTGTATGCTCACTTTATGGTTTCAGCTATATACTCACAACTTCACTTTATGCTTAACGCTTCACTATAAGCTCACAATGTGCTCAGTACTGTGTGATAAAACATTCCTGTAAACTCACCACTGTACACTCACCACTCTATTGTATGCATACCACAGTGTGTCCTCCACTTCACTCTAAGCTTACCACTGTATGCTCACCCCTTCACTGTAAGCTCACCACTTCACTTCATGATCACGGCAGTGTGCTCACCAATTCAATATAAGCTCACCACTTATGCTCACCACTTCACTATAAGCTCACCACTGTATGCTCACCATTTCACTGTATGCTCACCACTTCAGTGTAAGCACACCACTGTATGCTCACCACTTCACTATAAGCTCACCAGAATATGCTCCCCACTTTACTATAAGCTCACCACTTTATGCTCACCACTTCACTATAAGCTCACCACTCTAGGCTCACTACTTCACTGTAAGCTCACCACTGCATGCTCACCATTACACTGTATGGTCATCACTTCACTGTAAGCTCACCACTATATGCTCACCACTCCACTGCATGATCACTGCTGTGTGCTCACCACTTCACTATAAGCTCAATGCTGTATCCTCACCACTGTATGCTTATCATTTCACTGTATGCTCACCACTTCACTATAAACTCACCACTGTATGCTCACCATTTCACCATATGCTCACCACTTCCGTGTAAGCACACCACTGCATGCTCACCACTTCACTATAAGCTCACCACTGCATGCTCACCATTTCACTATAAGCTCACTGCTGTATGCTCACCACTTCACTGTAAGCTCACTACTGTATGCTCACCACTTCACTATAAGCTCTCCATTGTATGCTCACTACTTCACAATATGCTCACTGCTGTGCGCTCACCAGTCTATTTTTCAAAGTGACATTAGTCTAGATACAATATTTCTTATATTTTCATGTATGGAGTGCCGAAGTTCTTTTTGCAATTGAGATTACTCTTTTCTTCAGAGCACCCGAATAGACCAGTGAGCGACCCCTCTCTTTTTTCTATTAATCATTTTTGGGATCCCGCTCCTGGAGTATTGCAGCAGGTACGTGTTCACACTATTAGAAGTTTGACAGCCTTTTTTCTGACCATGTGTCCCTCCCATTCAGTCACAGGTGGTTTTAACTAGCTCTACCAGCCCATACATTGTAGGTTAAAAGCCCAAGCAGAGACATATTGTCCATACAGGCTTACAGCCCAAGAGTGGCATATCCAGTGGTAGCGTAGCGTAGTTTCCCATCATACGAAGGTGACCTTGTCGTGGTTGATGGGCACACATAAATTGGCCAAATTATGCGCAAAAAACCTTCATTTTTCAAAGTGACATTAGTCTAGATACAATATTTCTTATATTTTCATGTATGGAGTGCCGAAGTTCTTTTTGCAATTGAGATTACTCTTTTCTTCAGAGCACCCGAATAGACCAGTGAGCGACCCCTCTCTTTTTTCTATTGTACAATCAGTCCTTCACTGTATGCTCACAACTTCACTGTATGCTCACCACTACACTATAAGCTCACTATAATACTGTGTGCTCATCTCTATACTGTATGCTCACCACTATACTGTATGCTCACCTCTATACTGTATGCTCACCAATATACTGTATGCTCACCTCTATACTGTGTGCTCACCTCTATACTGTATGCTCACCTCTATACTGTGTGCTCACCTCTATACTGTGTGCTCATCTCTATACTGTGTGCTCACCACTACACTGTATGCTCACCTCTATACTGTATGCTCACCTCTATACTGCATGCTCACCACTATACTGTATGCTCACCACTATACTGTGTGCTCACCACTATACTGTGTGCTCACCACTATACTGTGTGCTCACTATAATACTGTGTGCTCATCTCTATACTGTATGCTCACCACTATACTGTATGCTCACCTCTATACTGTATGCTCACCTCTATACTGCATGCTCACCACTATACTGTATGCTCACCACTATACTGTGTGCTCACCTCTATACTGTATGCTCACCTCTATACTGCATGCTCACCTCTATACTGTGTGCTCACCACTATACTGTATACTCACCACTATACTGTATGCTCACCACTATACTGTGTGCTCATCTATATACAGTGTGCTCACCTCTATACTGTATGCTCACCTCTATACTGTATGCTCACCACTATACTGTATGCTCACCACTATACTGTGTGCTCATCTATATACAGTGTGCTCACCACTATACTGTATGCTCACCTGTATACTGTGTGCTCACCACTATACTGTATGCTCACCACTATACTGTATGCTCACCTCTATACTGTATGCTCACCACTATACTGTATGCTCACCACTATACTGTGTGCTCATCTATATACAGTGTGCTCACCTCTATACTGTATGCTCACCTCTATACTGTATGCTCACCACTATACTGTATGCTCACCTCTATACTGTATGCTCACCACTATACTGTGTGCTCACCTCTATATTGTATGCTCACCACTATACTGTATGCTCACCTCTATATTGTGTGCTCACCTCTATACTGTATGCTCACCACTATACTGTGTGCTCACCACTATACTGTGTGCTCACCTCTATACTGTATGCTCACCTCTATACTGTATGCTCACCACTACACTGTGTGCTTATCTCTGTACTGTATGCCCACCACTATACTGTGTGCTCACCTCTATACTGCATGCTCACCACTATACTGTATGCTCACCACTATACTGTGTGCTCATCTATATACAGTGTGCTCACCACTATACTGTATGCTCACCTGTATACTGTGTGCTCACCACTATACTGTATGCTCACCTCTATACTCTATGCTCACCACTATACTGTATGCTCACCTCTATACTGTATGCTCACCACTATACTGTGTGCTCACCTCTATATTGTATGCTCACCACTATACTGTATGCTCACCTCTATATTGTGTGCTCACCTCTATACTGTATGCTCACCACTATACTGTGTGCTCACCACTATACTGTGTGCTCACCTCTATACTGTATGGTCACCTCTATAATGTGTGCTCACCTCTATACTGTATGCTCACAACTATACTGTGTGCTCACCTCTATACTGTATGCTCACCACTATACTGTATGCTCACCTCTATACTGTGTGCTAACCTCTATACTGTGTGCTCACCTCTATATTGTATGCTCACCTCTATACTGTATGCTCACCAATACACTGTGTTCTCACCTCTATACTGTGTTCTCCCCACTATACTGTATGCTCACCTTTATACTGTGTGCTCACCTCTATACTGTATGCTCACCTCAATACTATATGCTCACCACTATAATGTATGCTCACCTCTATACTGTATGCTCACCTCTATACTGTGTGCTCACCACTATACTGTATGCTCACCTCTATACTCTATGCTCACCACTATACTGTGCGCTCAACTCTATACTGTGTGCTCACCTCTATATTGTATGCTCACCTCTATACTGTATGCTCACCAATACACTGTGTGCTCACCTCTATACTGTGTGCTCACCACTATACTGTATGTTCACCTCTATACTGTGTGCTCACCTCTATACTGTATGCTCACCTCTATACTGTATGCTCACCACTACACTGTGTGCTCACCTATATATTGTATGCTCACCACTATACTGTATGTTCACCTCTATACCGTATGCTCAACACTATACTGTATGCTCACCTCTATACTGTATGCTCACCTCTATACTGTGTGCTCACCACTATACTGTATGCTCACCTCTATACTGTATGCTCACCACTATACTGTATGCTCACCTCTATACTGTGTGCTCACCACTATACTGTATGCTCACCTCTATACTCTATGCTCACCACTATACTGTATGCTCACCTCTATACTGTATGCACACCAATATACTGTGTGCTCACCTCTATATTGTATGCTCACCACTATACTGTATGCTCACCTCTATACTGTGTGCTCACCTCTATACTGTATGCTCACCACTATACTGTGTGCTCACCACTATACTGTGTGCTCACCTCTATACTGTATGGTCACCGCTATAATGTGTGCTCACCTCTATACTGTATGCTCACCATTATACTGTATGCTCACCTCTATACTGTGTGCTAACCTCTATACTGTGTGCTCACCTCTATATTGTATGCTCACCTCTATACTGTATGCTCACCAATACACTGTGTGCTCACCTCTATACTGTGTGCTCACCACTGTAATGTATGCTCACCCCTATACTGTGTGCTCACCTCTATACTGTATGTTCACCTCTATACTGTATGCTCACCACTATACTGTGTGCTCACCTCTATACTGTATGCTCTTCTCTATACTGTGTGCTCACCACTATACTGTATGCTCACCTCTATACTCTATGCTCACCACTATACTGTGTGCTCAACTCTATACTGTATGCTCACCACTATACTGTGTGCTCACCTCTATACTGTATGCTCACCACTATACTGTATGCTCACCTCTATACTGTGAGCTCACCTCTATACTGTGTGCTCACCTCTATACTGTGTGCTCACCACTATGCTATATGCTCACTGTTATACTGTGTGCTCACCTCTATACTGTATGCTCACCTCTATACTGTATTCTCAGTTCTATACTGTGTGCTCACCACTATACTGTATGCTCACCACTATAATGTATGCTCACCTCTATACTGTGTGCTCACCTCTATACTGTATGCTCACCTCTATACTGTGTGCTCACCTCTATACTGTGTGCTCACCTCTATACTGTGCGCTCACCACTATGCTGTGTGCTCACCTCTATGCTGTATGCTCACCACTATACTGTATGCTCACCACTATACTGTATGCTCACCTCTATACTGTGTGCTCACCTCTATACTGTGAGCTCACCTCTATACTGCATGCTCACCTGTATACTGCATGCTCACCTCTATACTGTGTGCTCACCTCTATACTGTATGCTCACCACTATACTGTATGCTCAACTTTATACTGTATGCTCACCACTATACTGTATGCTCACCTCTATACTGTGTGCTTACCTCTATACTGTATGCTCACCTCTATACTGTATGCTCACCACTATACTGTATGCTCACCTTTATACTGTATGCTCACCACTATACTGTATGCTCACCTCTATACTGTGTGCTCACCACTATACTGTATGCTCACCTCTATACTGTATGCTCACCTCTATACTGTGTGCTCACCTCTATACTATGTGCTAACCACTATAATGTATGCTCACCACTATACTGTGTGTTCACCTCTATACTGTGTGCTCACCTCTATACTGTATGCTCACCTCTATACTGTATGCTCACCACTATACTGTATGCTCACCTTTATACTGTATGCTCACCACTATACTGTATGCTCACCTCTATACTGTGTGCTCACCACTATACTGTATGCTCACCTCTATACTGTATGCTCACCTCTATACTGTGTGCTCACCTCTATACTGTATGCTCACCTCTATACTGTATGCTCACCTCTATACTGTGTGCTCACCACTATACTGTATGCTCACCTCTATACTGTGTGCTCACCTATATACTGTGTGCTCACCTCTATACTGTATGTTCACCACTATACTGTGTGCTCACCACTATACTGTATGCTCACCTCTATACTGTGTGCTCACCTCTATACTGTATGCTCACCTCTATACTGTGTGCTCACCTCAATACTGTGTGCTCACCTCTATACTGTGTGCTCACCTCTATACTGTGTGCTCACCTCTATACTGCGTGCTCACCTCTATACTGTATGCTCACCTCTATACTGTGTGCTCACCTCTATACTGTGTGCTCACCTCTATACTGTATGCTCACCTCTATACTGTGTGCTCACCTCTATACTGTATACTCACCTCTATACTGTGTGCTCACCTCTATACTGTATACTCACCTCTATACTTTGTGCTCACCTCTATACTGTATGCTCAACTCTATACTGTATGCTCACCACTATACTGTGTGCTCACCTCTATACTGTGTGCTCACCTCTATACTGTATGCTCACCACTATACTGTGTGCTCACCTCTATACTGTGTGATCACCTCTATACTGCGTGCTCACCTCTATACTGTATGCTCACCTCTATACTGTGTTCTCACCTCTATACTGTATGCTCACCTCTATACTGTGTGATCACCTCTATACTGTGTGCTCACCTCTATACTGCGTGCTCACCTCTATACTGTATGCTCACCTCTATACTGTGTTCTCACCTCTATACTGTATGCTCACCTCTATACTGTGTGCTGACCTCTATACTGTATGCTCACCTCTATACTGTATGCTCACCACTATACTGTATGCTCACCTCTACACTGTGTGCTCACCTCTATACTGTGTGCTCACCTCTATACTGTATGCTCACCTCTATACTGTGTGCTCACCTCTATACTGTATGCTCACCACTATACTGTATGCTCACCTCTATACTGTGTGCTCACCTCTATACTGTGTGCTCACCACTATACTGTGTGCTCACCTCTATACTGTGTGCTCACCTCTATATTGTGTGCTCACCTCTATACTGTATGCTCACCACTATACTGTATGCTCACCACTATACTGTATGCTCACCTCTATACTGTATGCTCACCTCTATACTGTATGCTCACCACTATACTGTGTGTTCACCTCTATACTGTGTGCTCACCACTATACTGTGTGCTCACCTCTATACTGTATGCTCACCTCTATACTGTGTGCTCACCACTATACTGTGTGCTCACCTCTATACTGTATGCTCACATCTATACTGTGTGCTCACCACTATACTGTGTGCTCACCTCTATACTGTGTGCTCACCTCTATACTGTATGCTCACCTCTATACTGTATGCTCACCTCTATACTGTGTGCTCACCTCTATGCTGTATGCTAACCTCTATGCTGTATGCTCACCACTATGCTGTGTGCTCACCACTATGCTGTATGCTCACCACTATACTGTATGCTCACCTCTATACTGTGTGCTCACCTCTATACTGTATGCTCACCACTATACTGTGTGTTCACCTCTATACTGTATGCTCACCTCTATACTGTATGCTCACCACTATACTGTATGCTCACCTCTATACTGTGTGCTCACCACTATACTGTGTGCTCACCTCTATACTGTGTGCTCACCTCTATATTGTGTGCTCACCTCTATACTGTATGCTCACCACTATACTGTATGCTCACCACTATACTGTATGCTCACCTCTATACTGTATGCTCACCTCTATACTGTATGCTCACCACTATACTGTGTGCTCACCTCTATACTGTGTGCTCACCACTATACTGTGTGCTCACCTCTATACTGTATGCTCACATCTATACTGTGTGCTCACCACTATACTGTGTGCTCACCTCTATACTGTGTGCTCACCTCTATACTGTGTGCTCACCTCTATGCTGTATGCTAACCTCTATGCTGTATGCTCACCACTATGCTGTGTGCTCACCACTATGCTGTATGCTCACCACTATACTGTATGCTCACCTCTATACTGTGTGCGCACCTCTATACTGTATGCTCACCACTATACTGTGTGTTCACCTCTATACTGTATGCTCACCTCTATACTGTATGCTCACCACTATACTGTGTGCTCACCTCTATACTGTATGCTCACCTCTATACTGTGTGCTCACCTCTATACTGTATGCTCACCACTATACTGTGTGCTCACCTCTATACTGTATGCTCACCTCTACACTGTGTGCTCACCTCTATACTGTATGCTCACCACTATACTGTGTGCTCACCTCTATACTGTGTGCTCACCACTATACTGTGTGCTCACCTCTATACTGTGTGCTCACCTCTATACTGTGTGCTCACCTCTATGCTGTATGCTAACCTCTATGCTGTATGCTCACCACTATGCTGTGTGCTCACCACTATGCTGTATGCTCACCACTATACTGTATGCTCACCTCTATACTGTGTGCGCACCTCTATACTGTATGCTCACCACTATACTGTGTGTTCACCTCTATACTGTATGCTCACCTCTATACTGTATGCTCACCACTATACTGTGTGCTCACCTCTATACTGTATGCTCACCTCTATACTGTGTGCTCACCTCTATACTGTATGCTCACCTCTGTACTGTGTGCTCACCTCTATACTGTGTGCTCACCTCTATAATGTGTGGTCACCTCTATATTGTATGCTCACCTGTATACTGTATGCTCACCACTATACTGTGTGCTCACCTCTATACTGTGTGCTCACCTGTATACTGTATGCTCACCACTATACTGTGTGCTCACCTCTATACTGTGTGCTCACCACTATACTGTGTGCTCACCTCTATACTCTGTGCTCATCTCTATACTGTATGCTCACCTGTATACTGTATGCTCACCTCTATACTGTGTGCTCACCTCTATACTGTGTGCTCACCTCTATACTGTATGCTCACCTGTATACTGTGTGCTCAACACTATACTGTGTGGTCACCACTATACTGTATGCTCACCTCTATTCTGTGTGCTCACCTCTATACTGTATGCTCACCTGTATACTGTGTGCTCAACACTATACTGTGTGCTCACCACTATACTGTATGCTCACCTCTATACTGTGTGCTCACCTCTATACTGTATGCTCACCTCTATACTGTTTGCTCACCTCTATACTGTATGCTCACCACTATACTGTGTGCTCACCTCTATACTGTGTGCTCACCTCTATACTGTATGCTCACCTCTATACTGTGTGCTCACCTCTATACTGTATGCTCACCACTATACTGTATGCTCACCTCTATACTTATGCTCACCTCTATACTGTGTGCTCACCTCTATACTGTATGCTCACCTCTATACTGTATGCTCACCTCTATACTGTATGCTCACCTCTATACTGTGTGCTCACCTCTATACTGTATGCTCACCTCTATACTGTGTGCTCACCTCTATACTGTGTGCTCACCTCTATACTTATGCTCACCACTATACTGTATGCTCACCTCTATACTGTATGCTCACCTCTATACTTATGCTCACCTCTATACTGTATGCTCACCACTATACTGTGTGCTCACCTCTATACTGTATGCTCACCTCTATACTGTATGCTCACCTCTATACTGTATGCTCACCACTATACTGTATGCTCACCTCTATACTTATGCTCACCTCTATACTGTATGCTCACCTCTATACTGTGTGCTCACCTCTATACTTATGCTCACCTCTATACTGTATGCTCACCTCTATACTGTGAGCTCACCTCTATACTGTATGCTCACCACTATACTGTATGCTCACCTCTATACTGTATGCTCACCACTATACTGTATGCTCACCTCTATACTGTATGCTCACCTCTATACTGTATGCTCACCACTATACTGTATGCTCACCTCTATACTTATGCTCACCTCTATACTGTGTGCTCACCACTATACTGTGTGCTCACCTCTATACTGTATGCTCACCTCTATACTGTATGCTCACCTCTATACTGTGTGCTCACCTCTATACTGTATGCTCACCTCTATACTGTGTGCTTACCTCTATACTCTATGCTCACCTCTATACTATATGCTCACCACTATACTGTATGCTCACCACTATACTGTATGCTCACCTCTATACTGTATGCTCACCTCTATACTGTATGCTCACCTCTATACTGTGTGCTCACCTCTATACTGTATGCTCACCTCTATACTGTGTGCTCACCACTATACTGTATGCTTACCTCTATACTGTATGCTCACCACTATACTGTGTGCTCACTTCTATACTTATGCTCACCTCTATACTGTATGCTCACCTCTATACTGTTTGCTCACCTCTATACTGTATACTCACCTCTATACTGTATGCTCACCTCTATACTGTATGCTCACCTCTATACTGTATGCTCACATCTATACTGTGTGCTCACCACTATACTGTGTGCTCACCACTATACTGTGTGCTCACCTCTATGCTGTGTGCTCACCTCTATACTGTGTGCTCACCACTATACTGTATGCTTACCTCTATACTGTATGCTCATCTCTATACTGTGTGCTCACCTCTATACTGTATGCTCACCACTATACTGTATGCTTACCTCTACACTGTATGCTCATCTCTATACTGTGTGCTTACCTCTATACTGTATGCTCACCTCTATACTGTGTGCTCACCTCTATATTGTGTGCTCACCTCTATATTGTGTGCTCACCTCTATACTGTATGCTCACCTCTATACTGTGTGCTCACCTCTATACTGTATGCTCACATCTATACTGCATGCTCACCACTATACTGTATGCTCACCTCTATACTGTGCGCTCACCTCTATACTGTATGCTCACCTCTATACTGTGTGCTCACCACTATACTGTGTGCTCACCACTATACTGTGTGCTCACCTCTATACTGTGTGCTCACCTCTATATTGTGTGCTCACCACTATACTGTATGCTCACCTCTATACTGTGTGCTCACCACTATACTGTATGCTCACCTCTATACTGTGTGCTCACCTCTATACTGTATGCTCACCTCTATACTGTATGCTCACCACTATACTGTGTGCTCACCTCTATACTGTATGCTCACCTCTATACTTTGTGCTCACCACTATACTGTATGCTCACCTCTATACTTTGTGCTCACCTCTATACTGTATGCTCACCTCTATACTGTGTGCTCACTTCTATACTGTGTGCTCACCACTATAATGTATGCTTACCTCTATACTGTGTGCTCACCTCTATACTGTGTGCTCACCTCTATACTGTATGCTCACCTCTATACTGTGTGCTCACCACTATACTGTATGCTCACCTCTATACTGTATGCTCACCTCTATACTGTGTGCTCACCTCTATACTGTGTGCTCACCACTATACTGTGTGCTCACCTCTATACTGTGTGCTCACCACTATTCTGTATGCTCACCACTATACTGTATGCTCACCTCTATACTGTATGCTCACCTCTATACTGTGTGCTCACCTCTATACTGTGTGCTCACCACTATACTGTGTGCTCACCTCTATACTGTGTGCTCACCTCTATACTGTATGCTCACCTCTATACTGTATGCTCACCTCTATACTGTGAGCTCACCACTATACTGTGTGCTCACCTCTATACTGTGTGCTCACCTCTATACTGTATGCTCACCTCTATACTGTATGCTCACCTCTATACTGTGTGCTCACCACTATACTGTGTGCTCACCTCTATACTGTGTGCTCACCTCTATACTGTATGCTCACCTCTATAATGTATGCTCACCACTATACTGTGTGCTCACCTCTATACTGTGTGCTCACCTCTATACTGTATGCTCACCTCTATACTGTATGCTCACCACTGTACTGTATGCTCACCTCTATACTTATGCTCACCTCTATACTTATGCTCACCTCTATACTGTATGCTCACCTCTATACTGTATGCTCACCTCTATACTTATGCTCACCTCTATACTGTGTGCTCACCACTATACTGTGTGCTCACCTCTATACTGTATGCTCACCTCTATACTGTATGCTCACCTCTATACTGTGTGCTCACCTCTATACTGTATGCTCACCTCTATACTGTGTGCTTACCTCTATACTCTGTGCTCACCTCTATACTGTATGCTCACCACTATACTGTATGCTCACCTCTATACTGTATGCTCACCACTATACTGTATGCTCACCTCTATACTGTATGCTCACCTCTATACTGTATGCTCACCTCTATACTGTATGCTCACCTCTATACTGTATGCTCACCACTATACTGTATGCTCACCTTTATACTGTATGCTCACCTCTATACTGTATGCTCACCTCTATACTTATGCTCACCTCTATACTGTGTGCTCACCACTATACTGTGTGCTCACCTCTATACTGTATGCTCACCTCTATACTGTGTGCTCACCTCTATACTGTATGCTCACCTCTATACTGTGTGCTTACCTCTATACTCTATGCTCACCTCTATACTGTATGCTCACCACTATACTGTATGCTCACCTCTATACTGTATGCTCACCACTATACTGTATGCTCACCTCTATACTGTATGCTCACCTCTATACTGTGTGCTCACCTCTATACTGTATGCTCACCTCTATACTGTGTGCTCACCACTATACTGTATGCTCACCACTATACTGTATGCTCACCTCTATACTGTATGCTTACCTCTATACTGTATGCTCACCTCTATACTGTATGCTCACCACTATACTGTATGCTCACCTCTATACTTATGCTCACCTCTATACTGTATGCTCACCACTATACTGTATGCTCACCACTATACTGTAAGCTCATCTCTATACTGTGTGATCACCTCTTTACTGTATGCTCACCTCTATACTGTGTGCTCACCTCTATACTGTATGCTCACCTCTATACTGTATGCTCACCTCTATACTGTATGCTCACCACTATACTGTATGCTCACCTCTATACTGTATGCTCATCTCTATACTGTGTGCTTACCTCTATACTCTGTGCTCACCTCTATACTGTATGCTCACCTCTATACTGTATGCTCACCACTATATTGTGTGCTCACCTCTATACTGTATGCTCACCTCTATACTGTGTGCTCACCTCTATACTGTGTGCTCACCTCTATACTGTATGCTCACCTTTATACTTATGCTCACCACTATACTGTGTGCTCACCTCTATACTGTATGCTCACCTCTATACTGTATGCTCACCTCTATACTGTATGCTCACCTCTATACTTATGCTCACCACTATACTGTATGCTCACCTCTATACTGTATGCTCACCTCTATACTGTGTGCTCACCTCTATACTTATGCTCACCTCTATACTGTATGCTCACCTCTATACTGTATGCTCACCACTATACTGTATGCTCACCTCTATACTGTATGCTCACCTCTATACTGTGTGCTCACCTCTATACTTATGCTCACCTCTATACTGTATGCTCACCTCTATACTGTGAGCTCACCTCTATACTGTATGCTCACCACTATACTGTATGCTCACCTCTATACTTATGCTCACCTCTATACTGTATGCTAACCTCTATACTTATGCTCACCTCTATACTGTATGCTCACCTCTATACTGTATGCTCACCACTATACTGTATGCTCACCTCTATACTGTATGCTCACCTCTATACTTATGCTCACCTCTATACTGTGTGCTCACCACTATACTGTGTGCTCACCTCTATACTGTATGCTCACCTCTATACTGTATGCTCACCTCTATACTGTGTGCTCACCTCTATACTGTATGCTCACCTCTATACTGTGTGCTTACCTCTATACTCTATGCTCACCACTATATTGTATGCTCACCACTATACTGTATGCTCACCTCTATACTGTATGCTCACCACTATACTGTATGCTCACCTCTATACTGTATGCTCACCTCTATACTGTGTGCTCACCTCTATACTGTATGCTCACCTCTATACTGTGTGCTCACCCCTATACTGTATGCTCACCACTATACTGTATGCTCACCTCTATACTGTATTCTCACCACTATACTGTGTGCTCACCACTATACTGTATGCTCACCTCTATACTGTATGCTCACCTCTATACTGTATGCTCACCTCTATACTTATGCTCACCTCTATACTGTGTGCTCACCACTATACTGTGTGCTCACCTCTATACTGTATGCTCACCTCTACACTGTATGCTCACCTCTATACTGTGTGCTCACCTCTATACTGTGTGCTCACCTCTATACTGTGTGCTTACCTCTATACTCTATGCTCACCTCTATACTCTATGCTCACCTCTATACTGTATGCTCACCTCTATACTGTATGCTCACCTCTATACTGTGTGCTCACCTCTATACTGTATGCTCACCTCTATACTGTGTGCTCACCTCTATACTGTGTGCTCACCTCTATACTGTGTGCTCACCACTATACTGTATGCTCACCTCTATACTGTATGCTCACCTCTATACTGTGTGCTCACCTCTATACTGTATGCTCACCTCTATACTGTGTGCTCACCTCTATACTGTATGCTCACCTCTATACTGTATGCTCACCTCTATACTGTGTGCTCACCTCTATACTGTATGCTCATCTCTATACTGTGTGCTCACCTCTATACTGTATGCTCACCACTATACTGTATGCTCACCTCTATACTGTATGCTCACCACTATACTGTATGCTCACCTCTATACTGTGTGCTCACCTCTATACTGTACGCTCACCTCTATACTGTACGCTTACCTCTATACTGTATGCTCACCTCTATACTGTGTGCTCACCTCTACACTGTATGCTC
The DNA here is from genome assembly GCF_046119375.1 of Phyllobates terribilis. NCBI lineage: Eukaryota > Metazoa > Chordata > Amphibia > Anura > Dendrobatidae > Phyllobates > Phyllobates terribilis. The sequence goes on from NW_027362770.1 coordinate 176,342,565, forward strand.
ACCACTATACTGTGTGCTCACCCCTATACTGTACGCTCACCTCTATACTGTGTGCTCACCACTATACTGTATGCTCACCTCTATACTGTGTGCTCACCTCTATACTGTGTGCTCACCTCTATATTGTGTGCTCACCTCTATACTGTGTGCTCACCTCTATACTGTGTGCTCACCTCTATATTGTGTGCTCACCTCTATACTGTGTGCTCACCTCTATACTGTGTGCTCACCACTATACTGTGTGCTCACCACTATACTGTGTGCTCACCTCTATACTGTATGCTCACCACTATACTGTGTGCTCACCTCTATACTGTATGCTCACCACTATACTGTATGCTCACCTCTATACTGTATGCTCACCTCTATACTGTGTGCTCACCTCTATACTGTATGCTCACCTCTATACTGTGTGCTCACCTCTATACTGTATGCTCACCACTATACTGTATGCTCACCTCTATACTGTATGCTCACCTCTATACTGTGTGCTCACCTCTATACTGTATGCTCACCTCTATATTGTGTGCTCACCTCTATACTGTATGCTCACCTCTATACTGTGTGCTCACCTCTATACTGTGTGCTCACCTCTATACTGTATGCTCACCTCTATACTGTGTGCTCACCTCTATACTGTATGCTCACCTCTATACTGTGTGCTTACCTCTATACTGTATGCTCACCTCTATACTGTATGCTCACCACTATACTGTATGCTCACCTCTATACTGTATGCTCACCACTATACTGTATGCTCACCTCTATACTGTGTGCTCACCTCTATACTGTGTGCTCACCACTATACTGTATGCTTACCTCTATACTGTATGCTCACCACTATACTGTGTGCTCACCTCTATACTGTATGCTCACCACTATACTGTATGCTCACCTCTATACTGTATGCTCACCTCTATACTGTGTGCTCACCTCTATACTGTATGCTCACCTCTATACTGTGTGCTCACCTCTATACTGTATGCTCACCTCTATACTGTGTGCTCACCTCTATACTGTGTGCTCACCTCTATACTGTATGCTCACCTCTATACTGTGTGCTCACCTCTATACTGTATGCTCACCTCTATACTGTGTGCTTACCTCTATACTGTATGCTCACCTCTATACTGTATGCTCACCACTATACTGTATGCTCACCTCTATACTGTATGCTCACCACTATACTGTATGCTCACCTCTATACTGTGTGCTCACCTCTATACTGTGTGCTCACCACTATACTGTATGCTTACCTCTATACTGTATGCTCACCACTATACTGTGTGCTCACCTCTATACTTATGCTCACCTCTATACTGTATGCTCACCTCTATACTGTGTGCTCACCTCTATACTGTATGCTCACCTCTATACTGTATGATCACCTCTATACTGTATGCTCACCACTATACTGTGTGCTCACCACTATACTGTATGCTCACCTCTATACTGTGTGCTCACCACTATACTGTATGCTCACCTCTATACTGTGTGCTCACCTCTATACTGTGTGCTCACCTCTATACTGTGTGCTCACCTCTATACTGTGTGCTCACCTCTATATTGTGTGCTCACCTCTATACTGTGTGCTCACCTCTATACTGTATGCTCACCTCTATACTGTGTGCTCACCTCTATACTGTGTGCTCACCTCTATACTGTGTGCTCACCTCTATACTGTGTGCTCACCTCTATACTCTATGCTCACCTCTATACTGTATGCTCACCTCTATACTGTGTGCTCACCTCTATACTGTATGCTCACCTCTATACTGTGTGCTCACCTCTATACTGTGTGCTCAACTCTATACTGTATGCTCACCTCTATACTGTGTGCTCACCTCTATACTGTGTGCTCACCTCTATACTGTATGCTCACCTCTATACTCTATGCTCACCTCTATACTGTGTGCTCACCTCTATATTGTGTGCTCACCTCTATACTGTGTGCTCACCTCTATACTGTGTGCTCACCTCTATACTGTATGCTCACCTCTATACTGTGTGCTCACCTCTATACTGTGTGCTCACCTCTATATTGTGTGCTCACCTCTATACTCTATGCTCACCTCTATACTGTGTGCTCACCACTATACTGTATGCTCACCTCTATACTGTGTGCTCACCTCTATACTGTGTGCTCACCACTATACTGTATGCTCACCTCTATACTGTATGCTCACCTCTATACTGTGTGCTCACCTCTATACTGTATGCTCACCACTATACTGTGTGCTCACCTCTATACTGTGTGCTCACCTCTATACTGTGTGCTCACCTCTATACTTTATGCTCACCTCTATACTGTGTGCTCACCTCTATACTGTATGCTCACCACTATACTGTATGCTCACCTCTATACTGTGTGCTCACCTCTATACTGTATGCTCACCTCTATACTGTGTGCTCACCTCTATACTGTATGCTCACCACTATACTGTATGCTCACCTCTATACTGTGTGCTCACCACTATACTGTATGCTCACCACTATACTGTATGCTCACCACTATACTGTATGCTCACCTCTATACTGTGTGCTCACCTCTATACTGTATGCTCACCTCTATACTGTGTGCTCACCACTATACTGTATGCTCACCACTATACTGTATGCTCACCTCTATACTGTGTGCTCACCTCTATACTGTATGCTCACCTCTATACTGTGTGCTCACCTCTATACTGTATGCTCACCACTATACTGTATGCTCACCACTATACTGTATGCTCACCTCTATACTGTGTGCTCACCTCTATACTGTATGCTCACCTCTATACTGTGTGCTCACCACTATACTGTATGCTCACCACTATACTGTATGCTCACCTCTATACTGTATGCTCACCTCTATACTGTGTGCTCACCTCTATACTGTGTGCTCACCTCTATACTGTGTGCTCACCACTATACTGTGTGCTCACCTCTATACTGTATGCTCACCTCTATACTGTATGCTCACCTCTATACTGTGTGCTCACCTCTACACTGTGTGCTCACCTCTATACTGTGTGCTCACCACTATACTGTATGCTCACCTCTACACTGTGTGCTCACCTCTATACTGTGTGCTCACCACTATACTGTATGCTCACCTCTATACTGTGTGCTCACCTCTATACTGTGTGCTCACCACTATACTGTATGCTCACCTCTACACTGTGTGCTCACCTCTATACTGTGTGCTCACCTCTACACTGTGTGCTCACCTCTATACTGTATGCTCACCTCTATACTGTGTGCTCACCTCTATACTGTATGCTCACCACTATACTGTATGCTCACCTCTATACTGTGTGCTCACCTCTATACTGTATGCTCACCTCTATACTGTGTGCTCACCTCTATACTGTATGCTCACCACTATACTGTATGCTCACCACTATACTGTATGCTCACCTCTATACTGTGTGCTCACCTCTATACTGTATGCTCACCTCTATACTGTGTGCTCACCACTATACTGTATGCTCACCACTATACTGTATGCTCACCTCTATACTGTATGCTCACCTCTATACTGTGTGCTCACCTCTATACTGTGTGCTCACCACTATACTGTGTGCTCACCTCTATACTGTATGCTCACCTCTATACTGTATGCTCACCTCTATACTGTGTGCTCACCTCTACACTGTGTGCTCACCTCTATACTGTATGCTCACCTCTATACTGTGTGCTCACCACTATACTGTATGCTCACCTCTATACTGTGTGCTCACCTCTATACTGTGTGCTCACCACTATACTGTATGCTCACCTCTACACTGTGTGCTCACCTCTATACTGTGTGCTCACCTCTACACTGTGTGTTCACCACTATACTGTATGTTCACCTCTATACTGTGTGCTCACCTCTATACTGTATGCTCACCTCTATACTGTGTGCTCACCTCTATATTGTGTGCTCACCACTATACTGTATGCTCACCTCTACACTGTGTGCTCACCTCTATACTGTGTGCTCACCTCTACACTGTGTGTTCACCACTATACTGTATGTTCACCTCTATACTGTGTGCTCACCTCTATACTGTATGCTCACCTCTATACTGTGTGTTCACCACTATACTGTATGCTCACCTCTATACTGTGTGCTCACCTCTATACTGTATGCTCACCACTATACTGTATGCTCACCTCTATACTGTGTGCTCACCTCTATACTGTATGCTCACCTCTATACTGTGTGCTCACCTCTATACTGTATGCTCACCACTATACTGTATGCTCACCTCTATACTGTGTGCTCACCTCTATACTGTATGCTCACCTCTATACTGTGTGCTCACCTCTATACTGTGTGCTCACCTCTATACTGTATGCTCACCTCTATACTGTATGCTCACCTCTACACTGTGTGCTCACCTCTATACTGTGTGCTCACCTCTATACTGTGTGCTCACCTCTATACTGTATGCTCACCTCTATACTGTATGCTCACCTCTACACTGTATGCTCACCTCTATACTGTATGCTCACCTCTATACTGTATGCTCACCTCTATACTGTATGCTCACCTCTACACTGTGTGCTCACCTCTATACTGTGTGCTCACCTCTATACTGTGTGCTCACCACTATACTGTATGCTCACCTCTACACTGTATGCTCACCTCTATACTGTGCGCTCACCTCTATACTGTATGCTCACCTCTATACTGTATGCTCACCTCTACACTGTGTGCTCACCTCTATACTGTGTGCTCACCTCTATACTGTGTGCTCACCACTATACTGTATGCTCACCTCTACACTGTGTGCTCACCTCTATACTGTGTGCTCACCTCTACACTGTGTGTTCACCACTATACTGTATGTTCACCTCTATACTGTGTGCTCACCTCTATACTGTATGCTCACCTCTATACTGTGTGCTCACCTCTATATTGTGTGCTCACCACTATACTGTATGCTCACCTCTACACTGTGTGCTCACCTCTATACTGTGTGCTCACCACTATACTGTATGCTCACCTCTATACTGTATGCTCATCTCTATACTGTGTGCTCACCTCTATACTGTATGTTCACCACTATACTGTATGTTCACCTCTATACTGTGTGCTCACCTCTACACTGTGTGTTCACCACTATACTGTATGTTCACCTCTATACTGTGTGCTCACCTCTATACTGTATGCTCACCTCTATACTGTGTGTTCACCACTATACTGTATGCTCACCTATATACTGTGTGCTCACCTCTATACTGTATGCTCACCACTATACTGTATGCTCACCTCTATACTGTGTGCTCACCTCTATACTGTATGCTCACCTCTATACTGTGTGCTCACCTCTATACTGTATGCTCACCACTATACTGTATGCTCACCTCTATACTGTGTGCTCACCTCTATACTGTATGCTCACCTCTATACTGTGTGCTCACCTCTATACTGTGTGCTCACCTCTATACTGTATGCTCACCTCTATACTGTATGCTCACCTCTACACTGTGTGCTCACCTCTATACTGTGTGCTCACCTCTATACTGTGTGCTCACCTCTATACTGTATGCTCACCTCTATACTGTATGCTCACCTCTATACTGTGTGCTCACCACTATACTGTATGCTCACCTCTACACTGTGTGCTCACCTCTATACTGTGTGCTCACCTCTACACTGTGTGTTCACCACCATACTGTATGTTCACCTCTATACTGTGTGCTCACCTCTATACTGTGTGCTCACCTCTATACTGTGTGCTCACCTCTATACTTTATGCTCACCTCTATACTGTGTGCTCACCTCTATACTGTATGCTCACCACTATACTGTATGCTCACCTCTATACTGTGTGCTCACCTCTATACTGTATGCTCACCTCTATACTGTGTGCTCACCTCTATACTGTATGCTCACCACTATACTGTATGCTCACCACTATACTGTATGCTCACCTCTATACTGTGTGCTCACCTCTATACTGTATGCTCACCTCTATACTGTGTGCTCACCACTATACTGTATGCTCACCACTATACTGTATGCTCACCTCTATACTGTGTGCTCACCTCTATACTGTGTGCTCACCTCTATACTGTGTGCTCACCACTATACTGTGTGCTCACCTCTATACTGTATGCTCACCTCTATACTGTATGCTCACCTCTATACTGTGTGCTCACCTCTACTCTGTGTGCTCACCTCTATACTGTATGCTCACCTCTATACTGTGTGCTCACCACTATACTGTATGCTCACCTCTATACTGTGTGCTCACCTCTATACTGTGTGCTCACTACTATACTGTATGCTCACCTCTACACTGTGTGCTCACCTCTATACTGTGTGCTCACCTCTACACTGTGTGTTCACCACTATACTGTATGTTCACCTCTATACTGTATGCTCACCACTATACTGTATGCTCACCTCTATACTGCGTGCTCACCTCTATACTGTGTGCTCACCTCTACACTGTGTGCTCACCTCTATACTGTATGCTCACCTCTATACTGTGTGCTCACCTCTACACTGTGTGCTCATCTCTATACTGTATGCTCACCTCTATACTGTATGCTCACCTCTATACTGTGTGCTCACCTCTATACTGTGTGCTCACCTCTACACTGTGTGCTCACCTCTATACTGTATGCTCACCTCTATACTGTATGCTCACCACTATACTGTATGCTCACCTCTATACTGTGTGCTCACCTCTATACTGTATGCTCACCACTATACTGTATGCTCACCTCTATACTGTATGCTCACCTCTATACTGTGTGCTCACCTCTATACTGTGTGCTCACCTCTATACTGTATGCTCACCTCTATACTGTGTGCTCACCTCTATACTGTATGCTCACCACTATACTGTATGCTCACCTCTATACTGTATGCTCACCTCTATACTGTATGCTCACCTCTATACTGTATGCTCACCACTATACTGTATGCTCACCTCTATACTGTGTGCTCACCTCTATACTGTATGCTCACCTCTATACTGTGTGCTCACCTCTATACTGTATGCTCACCACTATACTGTATGCTCACCTCTATACTGTGTGCTCACCTCTATACTGTATGCTCACCTCTATACTGTGTGCTCACCTCTATACTGTGTGCTCACCTCTATACTGTATGCTCACCTCTATACTGTATGCTCACCTCTACACTGTGTGCTCACCTCTATACTGTGTGCTCACCTCTATACTGTGTGCTCACCTATATACTGTATGCTCACCTCTATACTGTATGCTCACCTCTATACTGTGTGCTCACCACTATACTGTATGCTCACCTCTACACTGTGTGCTCACCTCTATACTGTGTGCTCACCTCTACACTGTGTGTTCACCACCATACTGTATGTTCACCTCTATACTGTGTGCTCACCTCTATACTGTGTGCTCACCTCTATACTGTGTGCTCACCTCTATACTTTATGCTCACCTCTATACTGTGTGCTCACCTCTATACTGTATGCTCACCACTATACTGTATGCTCACCTCTATACTGTGTGCTCACCTCTATACTGTATGCTCACCTCTATACTGTGTGCTCACCTCTATACTGTATGCTCACCACTATACTGTATGCTCACCACTATACTGTATGCTCACCTCTATACTGTGTGCTCACCTCTATACTGTATGCTCACCTCTATACTGTGTGCTCACCACTATACTGTATGCTCACCACTATACTGTATGCTCACCTCTATACTGTGTGCTCACCTCTATACTGTGTGCTCACCTCTATACTGTGTGCTCACCACTATACTGTGTGCTCACCTCTATACTGTATGCTCACCTCTATACTGTATGCTCACCTCTATACTGTGTGCTCACCTCTACTCTGTGTGCTCACCTCTATACTGTATGCTCACCTCTATACTGTGTGCTCACCACTATACTGTATGCTCACCTCTATACTGTGTGCTCACCTCTATACTGTGTGCTCACTACTATACTGTATGCTCACCTCTACACTGTGTGCTCACCTCTATACTGTGTGCTCACCTCTACACTGTGTGTTCACCACTATACTGTATGTTCACCTCTATACTGTATGCTCACCACTATACTGTATGCTCACCTCTATACTGCGTGCTCACCTCTATACTGTGTGCTCACCTCTACACTGTGTGCTCACCTCTATACTGTATGCTCACCTCTATACTGTGTGCTCACCTCTACACTGTGTGCTCATCTCTATACTGTATGCTCACCTCTATACTGTATGCTCACCTCTATACTGTGTGCTCACCTCTATACTGTGTGCTCACCTCTACACTGTGTGCTCACCTCTATACTGTATGCTCACCTCTATACTGTATGCTCACCACTATACTGTATGCTCACCTCTATACTGTGTGCTCACCTCTATACTGTATGCTCACCACTATACTGTATGCTCACCTCTATACTGTATGCTCACCTCTATACTGTGTGCTCACCTCTATACTGTGTGCTCACCTCTATACTGTATGCTCACCTCTATACTGTGTGCTCACCTCTATACTGTATGCTCACCACTATACTGTATGCTCACCTCTATACTGTATGCTCACCTCTATACTGTATGCTCACCTCTATACTGTATGCTCACCACTATACTGTATGCTCACCTCTATACTGTATGCTCACCTCTATACTGTGTGCTCACCTCTATACTGTGTGCTCACCACTATACTGTATGCTCACCACTATACTGTATGCTCACCTCTATACTGTATGCTCACCTCTATACTGTGTGCTCACCTCTATACTGTATGCTCACCTCTATACTGTATGCTCACCTCTATACTGTGTGCTCACCTCTATACTGTATGCTCACCTCTATACTGTATGCTCATCTCTATACTGTATGCTCACCTCTATACTGTATGCTCACCACTATACTGTATGCTCACCACTATATTGTATGCTCACCTCTATACTGTGTGCTCACCTCTATACTGTGTGCTCACCACTATACTGTATGCTCACCTCTATACTGTGTGCTCACCACTATATTGTATGCTCACCTCTATACTGTATGCTCACCACTATACTGTATGCTCACCTCTATACTGTATGCTCACCTCTATACTGTATGCTCACCACTATACTGTATGCTCACCTCTATACTGTATGCTCACCTCTATACTGTGTGCTCACCTCTATACTGTATGCTCACCACTATACTGTATGCTCACCTCTATACTGTGTGCTCACCTCTATACTGTATGCTCACCACTATACTGTATGCTCACCTCTATACTGTGTGCTCACCACTATATTGTATGCTCATCTCTATACTGTGTGCTCACCTCTATACTGTATGCTCACCTCTATACTGTGTGCTCACCTCTATACTGTATGCTCACCTCTATACTGTGTGCTCACCTCTATACTGTATGCTCACCACTATACTGTGTGCTCACCTCTATACTGTGTGCTCACCTCTATACTGTATGCTCACCTCTATACTGTATGCTCACCACTATACTGTATGCTCACCTCTATACTGTATGCTCACCTCTATACTGTATGCTCACCTCTATACTGTGTGCTCACCTCTATACTGTATGCTCACCTCTATACTGTATGCTCACCACTATACTGTGTGCTCACCTCTATACTGTGTGCTCACCTCTATACTGTATGCTCACCTCTATACTGTATGCTCACCACTATACTGTGTGCTCACCTCTATACTGTGTGCTCACCTCTATACTGTATGCTCACCTCTATACTGTATGCTCACCTCTATACTGTGTGCTCACCTCTATACTGTATGCTCACCTCTATACTGTATGCTCACCACTATACTGTGTGCTCACCTCTATACTGTGTGCTCACCTCTATACTGTGTGCTCACCTCTATACTGTATGCTCACCTCTATACTGTATGCTCACCACTATACTGTATGCTCACCTCTATACTGTGTGCTCACCTCTATACTGTGTGCTCATCCCTTCATATCTACCAGTTTTTGAGAAGCCGTAATCCTCTATGAACTGGTAAATGGTTAATTGTTCTAGATAATTCCATCTTCTTTCCACTTGAGGCTGAAGCAGCAGAATTCTCATCTTTTAATTTCAAGCAAAGGAACATTAAACTCGTCCATTCTGCTTTCTTAGTCCACAAAAAAAGCCCCGGAGCAGATGGGATTCCCAATATCTCATATCACTTTCCATCTTGGAAATTCGTCTCTTGAAATCTTTATTTTTTATTTTTTGCAAGCTCGTCAATCCGCGATCTTCATTTTCTTCTTTTCGATCGTATAAATTGTCACAGCCTTCAGTTCCACTCGTCTTCTAAAGTGGTCCCATGAACCCAAGTTATTGGACTTCGGGAACATCTGTTCGCAGTTTCCGACATTTTCCCCACCCGCGTCCAAGGTATAAATAAATGATAAGGTGTTTTAATTGCTCCTGCGTTCTTGACGATGGCGCCGCTTGCTTATCTCCAGTTTTTAAACAACAGATAAATGGGTTTTTGTGGTGAAGCGTCTCTTGTCGCCCTCTGGAGAGGAGCAATTAACCGCTTGCCGTTAGTTACAGATATATTTCTTCCTCTGATGAAGTGCCGACCCCATCTGCTGCGTATTACCCAGCGCCACTCGTACCATGTAGCACGAGAATGTCATCCAAACATGAGAGATTCTCAGTCACCTCCCGAAACTATGTTGGCATGGCAAGAACACCGCTGTAGCCGACCCTGTGAGGGAAAGGAACGTAGTAGGGCGCTGGCCTCATTGATATTCGTTGTTGAGAAGCTATGGAGGACAAGTTGGGCACCAAGGATGCCAAGGAAGGAAAGTGACCTTGAAAGGGTACGTAATACCTATGCGTTGATTCAATACCAGGAGACGTCTTCATATGTAAATTGAAGTCCTGCAAAATTAAAGGTATTCAAGTCAGGAGGGGAAAATACTAGAAATTTACAAAATTTAGCTTTTTTTTTTAAAAAAAAAAAAAACATTTTTTGTTGCCCATTGTAAAGACTGTGGAAGAGCAGTGGCCAATAAGACCCTCGTGGGTTGAACTCGTCAACTCTTATTGGCCACAGTCTTGTTCTTTGTGGATAATCAGAGCTGTTGAGTTCCACCTCATCATAGGAGATTGGGTTGATGGCCACTGCATAGCCATTAACACCTTCGTGGGATGAACTCGTCAACTCTTATTGACCACTGTCTTGTTCTTTGTGGATGATCAGAGCCGTTGAGTTCCACCTCATCATTGGAAATTGGGTTGATGGCCACTAAATGGGAGCAGTACCCATTAAGACCCTCGTGTGTTGAACTCGTCAACTCTTATTGGCCACATTCTTGTTCTTTGTGGATGATCAGAGCCGTTGAGTTCCACCTCATCTTAAGAGATTGGGTTGATGGCCACTGCATAGGAGCAGTGGCCTTAATAACCTCGTGGGTTAAATTTGTCGACTCTTATTGGCCACAGTCTTGTTCTTTGTTGATGATCAGAGCAGTAGAGTTCCACCTCACCATGGGATATTGGGTTGATGGCCACTATATGGCCAATAAGACCTCCATGGGTTGAACTCGTCAACTCTTATTGGCCACAGTTTTGTTCTTTGCGAATGATTAGAGCCATTGAGTTCCACCTCATCATAGGAAATAGTTTTGATGGCCATTGAATGGGAGCAGTGGCCATTAAGACCTTCATGATTTGAACTTGTCAACTCTTATTGGCCACAGTCTTGTTCTTTGTGGATGATTAGAGCCGTTGAGTTCCACCTTATCATAGGAGATTGGGTTGATGGCCACTGCATGGCCATTAACACCTTCGTGGATTGAACTCATCAACTCTTACTGGCCACAGTTTTGTTCTTTGTGGATGATCAGAGCCATTGAGTTCCACCTCATCATAGGAAATTAGGTTGATGGCCACTGCATGGGAGCAGTGCCCATTAAGACCCTCGTGGGTTGAATTAGTCAACTCTTGTAGGCCACAGTCTTTTTCTTTGTGGATGATCAGAGCCATTGAGTTCCACATCTTCATAGAAAATTGGGTTGATGGCCACTGCATGGGAGCAGTGCCCATGAAGACCCTCGTGGGTTGAACTCGTCAACTCTTATTGGCCACAGTCTTTTTCTTCATTCGAGAGATTGCTCCCGGAGCAAATAGGCTGCAAAGCTTTTGGGTGGGTTGTATGCAAAAAAACATTATTAAAGGACACTATTATTATTTTTATGGAAAAAACAGCCAAACCAAAATTCAGCCTTCATGGGCAGGCTGAATTTTTCGTTCGAAATGGCACCTCTCACATCATCTCTGTAGGGTGAAGGAGGAAGGTCTTTTTTAATTATTGTTTTGAGACCTCCAGTTCCTCGTGGATGGGGTCATTTTTCATTATGAATTTATGAACTCAGTGGTGCACCTTCCATATTGAAATTGTACTGGGAAACACTAAGAAACTTAACTTAGATTGGCCCCATTGTGTTTCTCTATAGATGGTGAGAGCCTCTGTGGAGATCCTCATCTTAATAGAGGACCTTCTCAATGGACATTGCATTGTTCTTTCCTTCAAAGGACATGTTTGGTAGCAAATAGATTCCAAGCCATTTGGGTGGGTTATATCCAAATACAATTACAAAAGGGGAAGGTCTATTTTAATTATTGTTTTGAGACCTCCAGTTCCTCGTGGGTGGGGCCAATTTTTCACTATGGATTTATGAACTCAGTGGTGCTCCTTCCATATTGACATTGTACGGGGAAACACTTAAAGACTAAATATTTCCAAAACCCATGATGCAATGCAACAAATTCAGACATATCCATACATGGATAAATATGATAGTTACGATGTCATCTTACCATAGAATCAGCTTTCGGTGCTGGAATCATGTCCATTGTAGTAAGGTTCTGGAGGCCTCCAAAATTGCCAAGCTTTTCGTATTTCCGCCACTTAGCGCGCCGGTTCTGAAACCAAATCTTACGAAATAAAATATATATATTTAAAAAAATTATTAATTAAAAATTGTAAAAATTTTACTTCTTAAAGCTACAGGGCCCCTTTTTTAATCGAATTCTGCTTTTAATAGTTTAAACATGGAGACCTGGCCGCCCAGAATATACGGTGGATTGGACCGCTGGCAAATCTGGACATGTCCGAGTGCACTATGACTTTCCTTTGAAGTTTTTGGAGGAATTTACATATAAAAAGTATTGCGCCACCTGGTGTTCAACAAGTATAGGAATGTGCACATCCACCAATGAGCTCAGTGTTGGTGGACACACATGCTCAGTCACTAGCTTTCTGCTTGCTTCCAGGGAAGAAGCAGAGCCTTTATGCTAGTATAGATGGGAACAAATAAGAAGGGCAGATATTATCAGCTGCCAGATGGGGAAGGAGACTGATTCTGATTAGAAACAGAATCAAGAGGAATACTGAATACCCTGCCTCCCTAATAGTCTTCCCAGCTAAAATCATTGAGGTACCTGAACTCGTGTTTCGGGAAGTTTAATCTTTGAGGCCAGCTTGTCTCTTGTCTGAACGTCGGGGTAATGTGTCACATGGAAGATCCTCTCCAGCTCCTGGAGTTGCTCCATAGTAAAAGTGGTTCTGATCCGTCTTTTGTTCTTGCGTTCACCTTGATAACAAAGTATAATTCATATGGAAATGTAAATCCAGGACACACAAAAGTACATGACTGCTGCGAGATATGTCTGCTTCCCGTGCAAAAGAAATAGCTGGAATTGGGACACAGCAGCACAGAGTACTTCAGGAGAGACGTATAATGAACAGCGCAGATAGTGAATAGCGTAATAACGAAATAATCTGATAGAATACATACGTAATAGTTACTTACTGTGGGGGCTGATTTGCATAGAATCACTCATCTCATCATCACCGTCCTGATGTGAAAAGTCTTCATGTCTCACGTCTGAATGAAAATCTGAATCTAAGGAAATACAGAAATATAAACATTACTACCAAATATAACATGACTCCTCACAGAAGATATTTCATAGTATTATAGTAGTTATATTCTTGTATATAGGGGGCAGTATTATAGTAGTTATATTCTTGTACATAGGAGCAGTATTATAGTAGTTATATTCTTGTACATAGGAGGCAGTATTATAGTAGTTATATTCTTGTACATAGGTGCAGTATTATAGTAGTTATATTCTTGTACATAGGAGCAGTATTATAGTAGTTATATTCTTGTACATAGGAGCAGTATTATAGTAGTTATATTCTTGTACATAGGTGCAGTATTATAGTAGTTATATTCTTGTACATAGGAGCAGTATTATAGTAGTTATATTCTTGTACATAGGAGCAGTATTATAGTAGTTATATTCTTGTACATAGGAGCAGTATTATAGTACTTATATTCTTGTACATAGGTGCAGTATTATAGTAGTTATATTCTTGTACATAGGAGCAGTATTATAGTAGTTATATTCTTGTACATAGGAGCAGTATTATAGTAGTTATATTCTTGTACATAGAAGCAGTATTATAGTAGTTATATTCTTGTATATAGGAGGCAGTATTATAGCAGTTATATTCTTGTACATAGGGGGCAGTATTATAGTAGTTATATTCTTGTACATAGAGGTCAGTATTATAGTAGTTATATTCTTATACATAGGGGGCAGTATTATAGCAGTTATATTCCTGTACATAGGAGCAGTATTATAGTAGTTATATTCTTGTACATAGGGGCAGTATTATAGTAGTTATATTCTTGTACATAGGGGGCAGTATTATAGTAGTTATATTCTTGTACATAGGGGCAGTATTATAGTAGTTATATTCTTGTACATAGAAGCAGTATTATAGTAGTTATATTCCTGTACATAGGGGCAGTATTATAGTAGTTATATTCTTGTACATAGGGGCAGTATTATAGTAGTTATATTCTTGTTCATAGGGGCAGTATTATAGTAGTTATATTCTTGTACATAGGGGAGCAGTATTATAGTAGTTATATTCTTGTACATAGAGGGCAGTATTATAGTAGTTATATTCTTGTACATAGGGGCAGTATTATAATAGTTATATTCTTTTACATAGGAGCAGTATTATAGTAGTTATATTCTTGTACATAGGGGCAGTATTATAGTAGTTATATTCTTATACATAGGAGCAGTATTATAGTAGTTATATTCTTGTACATAGGAGCAGTATTATAGTAGTTATATTCTTGCATATAGGGGGCAGTACTTTAACTAACCTGATGAAGAGCAGGCACATTAGAGAGCTTTACTCTCTAGTCCATAGTGCTCAGTTCTGGTAATTACCATCTATTCTGTGTAATTGACATTAGAAGGATTTGTATTTCCGTCACATATATAACTTGCGCATATTAGTAGAATGATAAATCTTCGGATCTTCCCGCGGTGGGTGAGCGCCATCAGATATTGTGATGAGCCCAGACAGCCATAACTCAGAGGCTGACGCTCAGCGTTCTCCTGAAATCACTCATAGTGGAAAAGTAAGAGTTTAATAGAAGTCATTAATTCCCCGGATTCTTCTTTTCACTACTTTACAAAATTCATGTTTAAGTTTTTTTCAGTAAATTTACGGGGTATTACCTTATCAGGATTGACCAAAGAGTTTTTAATTTCTCTTTTAAATCTGAACGCCCCCTAAAATGTCCTGTCTTTTAATATTAAAAATGTAAAAAAAAATAAAATAAAATAAAATAATAAAAATTGCCTACAAAGTCAAATAGTAAAGATTACACTACATTACCAATGGGATTTAACGCCACTTTAACTTCCTCGCTGAGCGAAAAATGGGAATGTGGCGTTCACCCTCTGAAGTTTTAAATGGGTTCGACGTAAAACTTTGTTAAAGGGCAACGAGCATGAAGAATCCCATCACACGCTGCGGTCGGCGGTGTAAATGTCGTCACGGGCATTTAATGCATGACATTTCCAGTGTGCCTTCAGAAAAAAAAAAAAAGCGACATCCAGAAGGAAGACACTTTTTCTGTCCTGAAATACTCTGTGCTGCGGGGGGGACCCTGCTCCTGACGCCTGTCTACGATCTTATACATGTCTCCATTCCCCTCCTGTCCTTGTCGCATCATTCAGCCAGGACAGGTAATCCCCACCGACAAGGTGAGCAAATTTTTCCTGAAATACTCTGTGTTGCTGGGGTTCTCTCTAGTAGTAATTTGAGGACTGCACATGACTGCATTGTTTTTGGCATTACATAGCGGTATTTTGTGGGCTATGTTTGGAAATATTACATAAGCACTGAGGAACAGCCAAACACTGCTAAAAAGGTGAGGTTGTGGAAGACAGCTTCCACAGCAACAAGACACAAGTTAGTTATACTGCATCAGCAAGGGGTCTCCCAGCCAATGATTTCCATGTATACTGGGGGTATCAAGATGCGCTGTTAGGTCTCCAAGAAATGGGCCACATTGAGGACTGTAGACGCAGGGGTCGGCCAAGGAAACTTAGTGTAGCAGATGAAATACACATCACGTTACTTCCCTACAAAATTGTTAAATATTCAGCAGTGCCATCAACTCAGAACTGCCAGCAACCAGGGAGACTCAGCTGTTCGGAGAAGTTTGGGTAGAAGTGGTCTTCACCTGCTTAACACTTTTGCACAGTGCTGTTTATAGTAGTATTATATTGGCACTATCTGGCAGAATTATGTAGAGTGTGTATGTCAGTAAACGGTAGTATTATATTGGCACTATATGGTGGTATTATATAGGCTGTTATAGAACTATGTTGCAGACTCTTACTGGGAATACTAATGTATCTGGACTGATTATTACTGATAATAATTTTTGGGGATTTTTTTGGATAGTTTTTGGGCACTATGTAGAGCTTTTATGTGGGAAGTACTTGGCAGTGGTGTTATAAATACTATTATGTAGGTTGTATATGGCAGCAATATCATTGCACTACAGTATAAAGCGGCATTATGTGAGCTCTATGTGGTGGTAATATCTGGTATTATGTGGGCTGTCTATGGCTATATTACATAGGTTCTTACTAAGAGATGTAATGTATTTGGATACTGCATATCATACTGTATGGTATGGTAGTATTATGTGGGTTGTATATAGCAGTATTATGTTAACAATGTAAACCTGTATTATCTGGGCTGTACATAGCAGTACTATCTTGGTACTAAATACGATATGTGGGCTGTATACAATAGTATTATCTTGACACTATTTAGTGGTATTATATCAGCTCTATATGGCAATATTATCTTGACACTATATTGTTGTACTATGTGGGCTGTATATGGCTGTATCTTCTTGGCACTAGATAGTTGTGATATGTGAGCTGTATATGGCAGTATTATGTGGTCTGTTTATGGTAATAGCATGTTGGCTCTATATGGTGGTATTATGTGCTCTATGTAGACAGCATCATTTTGGCATTGTATGGCTGTACTATGTGGGCTGTATATAGCAGTATCATGTTGGCACTATAAGGTGGTATAATTTGGTCTGTTTACGGTAATACCATCCTGGCACTATTTGTTAGTAATTTTTGGGTTGTATATGGCAGTATTATCTTGGCACTATATATTGATATTATGTAGGCTGTATAAGGCAATATCATCTTGGTACTTTTAGGTAGTATCATTTTTGGTTGTATGTGGTCTATATGTGGCAATTCAATTCTGGCACTATTTAGGAGTACTGTGTGAGTTGTATATTTAAGTATCAACTTGGCACAACATAGTGGTAGTATGAGCGCTGTATATGGCAATATCATCTTAGTACTATTACGGTATTATTTAGGGTTGTATATGGCAGTATTATCATACCAGGCAATACCATCCTGGCACTATTTAGGAGTATTGTGTGAGTTGTACATGGCAGTTACATCTTGCCATTATTTGGAATTATTTAGGGTTGTACTGTATATGGCAGTATTATTGTACCATTAAAAGGTGGTATTATATAGGCTCTATAAGGCAATACCATCCTGGCACTATTTGGTAATATTGTGTGGCTTGTACATGGCAGTATCATCTGGTCATTATATGGCGGTATTATGTAGGCTTTATATGACAATATTATCCTGGCACTATTTGATAGTTTTGCGTGGGTAGTATAATCTGGGCACTACATGGTGGTAACATCTTGGCACTATATGGCGGTATTACATGTGCTGTATATAGCAATATCATCCTGGCATTATTTGGTTGTATTATGTGGTCGTATATAACAGTGTCATCTGGGTACTACATGGCTGTAACATGTAACATCATACCATATAACCCGCTCAGCTCTGCTACATCATCACCTCCTTTCGTACTCATACAGACGCTTACCGGCAGGTGATTCCCGAGGATCCTTTTTTGAGGAATATTCCCGGTTTGTGTTTTCCGTGGAGGCAGAAGACGGTTTCTTCAATATCTCTTCTATGGAGTAGGATAAATACGGTTTTGGCGATGTCCGGCAGGGCGTCATCGAGCCGCGATCCATGGCTGTGAGCACCGGACACCGGGTCTGTGCAAGGTAACCGGTTACTGGAAGCTTCCTATGGAGAATAGCTGCTCAACCTCCAGAGGCTGCTGCTAAAGCCGTGGTAATTTCACCGTATCTCGCAAGAAATAGTCCAGCCGCGACGGAGCCAATATCAGTAGTGTTAGTCTCACAGTCATGGAGGAGCACGCCCAGCTCATCCAGAATTACGCCATAACCCATGCCTGGGATTGGCTGCGGGCCCCGATTAGTCCAATGGAGATAATAGAATGTCCACCTATAGGGGGCGCCATCTATTGGTTACACTCTGTCCATAGAAGACAATTCCTTCACGGCTAACTTCATATATTGTTCTCTGTTATCAGCCATTTCAACCTTGGTCATAACACAAGTGACCATTCCCTGCCCCTTATTTATGTCACATGTCTCCAGTGGTGAGACTGATATCGGACGCCCCTCTTATTACGCTCCGGCACTATTATAAGCCGGTAGGTCCCGGATGTTCCGGGGCTGAGACTCTCCATGTCTCAGGTACAGACCTATGGCCGATCTCCACCTGCTGCTCAGAGATTACTGAGTAACCAGATTACAGCTAGCCGTCACTTTAACCCCTTCTGTAATCGATGGTCATCAGCATCACGGCGTCATTGATGGGCAGTGGGATCATCTACTTCATATAATGCCATCAAACACCCTCGACTGCCAAAGTCCGACACTACACCCCGAGTGTCATTATCCTGTACCCCCAGTGTGAGTGTCATTATCCTGTACCCCGAGTGTCATTATCCTGTACCCCCAGTGTCATTATCCTGTACCCCCAGTGTCATTATCCTGTACCCCGAGTGTCAGTGTCATTATCCTGTACCTCAAGTATCAGTGTCAATATCCTGTACCCAGAGTGTCATTATCCTGTACCCCGAGTGTCAGTGTCATTATCCTGTACCCTGAGTGTCAGTGTCATTATCCTGTACCCCAAGTGTCTTTATCCTGTAACCCGAGTGTCAGGGTCATTATCCTGTACCCCAAGTGTCTTTATCCTGTACCAGAGTGTTAGGGTCATTATCCTGTTCCCCCAGTGTCATTATCCTGTACCCAGAGTGTCAGGGTCATTATCCTGTACCCCGAGTGTCAGTGTCATTATCCTGTACCCCGAGTGTCATTATTCTGTATCCCGAGTGTCATTATCCTGTACCCCGAGTGTCAGGGTCATTATCCTGTAACCCGAGTGTCAGTGTCATTATCCTGTACCCCGAGTGTCATTATTCTGTACCCCGAGTGTCATTATCCTGTACCCCGAGTGTCAGTGTCATTATCCTGTACCCCGAGTGTCATTATCCTGTACCCCGAGTGTCATTATCCTGTAACCCGAGTGTCAGGGTCATTATCCTGTACCCCCAGTGTCAGTGTCATTATCCTGTACCCCGAGTGTCATTATCCTGTACCCCGAGTGTCAGTGTCATTATCCTGTAACCCGAGTGTCAGTGTCATTATCCTGTACACCGAGTGTCATTATCCTGTACCCCGAGTGTCAGTGTCATTATCCTGTACCCCGAGTGTCATTATCCTATACCCCGAGTGTTAGTGTCATTATCCTGTACCCCGAGTGTCATTATACTGTACCCCGAGTGTCAGTGTCATTATCCTGTACACCGAGTGTCATTATCCTGCACCCCGAGTGTCAGTGTCATTATCCTGTACCCCGAGTGTCATTATCCTGTATCCTCAGTGTCATTATCCTGTACCCCGAGTGTCAGTGTCATTATCCTGTACACCGAGTGTCATTATCCTGTACCCCGAGTGTCAGTGTCATTATCCTGCACCCCGAGTGTCAGTGTCATTATCCTGTACCCCGAGTGTCATTATTCTGTACCCCGAGTGTCATTATCCTGTACCCCGAGTGTCAGTGTCATTATCCTGTACACCGAGTGTCAGTGTCATTATCCTGTACCCCGAGTGTCATTATCCTGTACCCCGAGTGTCATTATCCTGTACCCCGAGTGTCATTATCCTGTATCCTCAGTGTCATTATCCTGTACCCCGAGTGTCAGTGTCATTATCCTGCACCCCGAGTGTCAGTGTCATTATCCTGTACCTCCAGTGTCAGTGTCATTATCCTGTACCTCCAGTGTCAGTGTCATTATCCTGCACCCCGAGTGTCAGTGTCATTATCCTGTACACCGAGTGTCAGTGTCATTATCCTGTACCCCGAGTGTCATTATCCTGTACCCCGAGTATCATTATCCTGTACCCCGAGTGTCAGTGTCATTATCCTGTACCCCGAGTGTCAGTGTCATTATCCTGTACCCCGAGTGTCATTATCCTGTACCCCGAGTGTCAGTGTCATTATCCTGTACCCCGAGTGTCATTATCCTGTACCTCGAGTGTCAGTGTCATTATCCTGTACACCGAGTGTCATTATCCTGTACCCCGAGTGTCAGTGTCATTATCCTGTACCCCGAGTGTCATTATCCTGTACCCCGAGTGTCAGTGTCATTATCCTGTACCCCGAGTGTCAGTGTTATTATCCTGTACCTCCAGTGTCAGTGTCATTATCCTGTACACCGAGTGTCATTATCCTGTACCCCGAGTGTCATTATCCTGTACCCCGAGTGTCAGTGTCATTATCCTGTACCCCGAGTGTCAGTGTCATTATCCTGTACCCCGAGTGTCAGTGTCATTATCCTGTACACCGAGTGTCATTATTCTGTACACCGAGTGTCATTATCCTGTACCCCGAGTGTCATTATCCTGTACCCCGAGTGTCAGTGTCATTATCCTGCACCCCGAGTGTCATTATCCTGTACCCCGAGTGTCAGTGTCATTATCCTGTACCCCGAGTGTCATTATTCTGTACACCGAGTGTCATTATCCTGTACCCCGAGTGTCAGTGTCATTATCCTGTACCCCGAGTGTCAGTGTCATTATCCTGTACCCCGAGTGTCAGTGTCATTATCCTGTACCTCCAGTGTCAGTGTCATTATCCTGTACACCGAGTGTCATTATCCTGTACCCCGAGTGTCAGTGTCATTATCCTGTACCCCGAGTGTCAGTGTCATTATCCTGTACACCGAGTGTCATTATCCTGTACCCCGAGTGTCAGTGTCATTATCCTGCACCCTGAGTGTCAGTGTCATTATCCTGTACCCCGAGTGTCATTATCCTGTACCCCGAGTGTCAGTGTCATTATCCTGTACCCCGAGTGTCATTATCCTGTACCCCGAGTGTCATTATCCTGTACCCCGAGTGTCAGGGTCATTATCCTGTACCCCGAGTGTCAGTGTCATTATCCTGTACCCCGAGTGTCATTATCCTGTACCCCGAGTGTCATTATCCTGTAACCCGAGTGTCAGTGTCATTATCCTGTACCCCCAGTGTCAGTGTCATTATCCTGTACCCCGAGTGTCATTATCCTGTACCCCGAGTGTCAGTGTCATTATCCTGTAACCCGAGTGTCAGTGTCATTATCCTGTACACCGAGTGTCATTATCCTGTACCCCGAGTGTCAGTGTCATTATCCTGTACCCCGAGTGTCATTATTCTATACCCCGAGTGTTAGTGTCATTATCCTGTACCCCGAGTGTCATTATCCTGTACCCCGAGTGTCAGTGTCATTATCCTGTACACCGAGTGTCATTATCCTGCACCCCGAGTGTCAGTGTCATTATCCTGTACCCCGAGTGTCATTATCCTGTATCCTCAGTGTCATTATCCTGTACCCCGTGTGTCAGTGTCATTATCCTGTACACCGAGTGTCATTATCCTGTACCCCGAGTGTCATTATCCTGTACCCCGAGTGTCAGGGTCATTATCCTGTACCCCGAGTGTCAGTGTCATTATCCTGTACCCCGAGTGTCATTATCCTGTACCCCGAGTGTCATTATCCTGTAACCCGAGTGTCAGTGTCATTATCCTGTACCCCCAGTGTCAGTGTCATTATCCTGTACCCCGAGTGTCATTATCCTGTACCCCGAGTGTCAGTGTCATTATCCTGTAACCCGAGTGTCAGTGTCATTATCCTGTACACCGAGTGTCATTATCCTGTACCCCGAGTGTCAGTGTCATTATCCTGTACCCCGAGTGTCATTATCCTATACCCCGAGTGTTAGTGTCATTATCCTGTACCCCGAGTGTCATTATCCTGTACCCCGAGTGTCAGTGTCATTATCCTGTACACCGAGTGTCATTATCCTGTACCCCGAGTGTCAGTGTCATTATCCTGTACCCCGAGTGTCATTATCCTATACCCCGAGTGTTAGTGTCACTATCCTGTACCCCGAGTGTCATTATCCTGTACCCCGAGTGTCAGTGTCATTATCCTGTACACCGAGTGTCATTATCCTGCACCCCGAGTGTCAGTGTCATTATCCTGTACCCCGAGTGTCATTATCCTGTATCCTCAGTGTCATTATCCTGTACCCCGAGTGTCAGTGTCATTATCCTGTACACCGAGTGTCATTATCCTGTACCCCGAGTGTCAGTGTCATTATCCTGCACCCCGAGTGTCAGTGTCATTATCCTGTACCCCGAGTGTCATTATTCTGTACCCCGAGTGTCATTATCCTGTACCCCGAGTGTCAGTGTCATTATCCTGTACACCGAGTGTCAGTGTCATTATCCTGTACCCCGAGTGTCATTATCCTGTACCCCGAGTGTCATTATCCTGTACCCCGAGTGTCATTATCCTGTATCCTCAGTGTCATTATCCTGTACCCCGAGTGTCAGTGTCATTATCCTGTACACCGAGTGTCATTATCCTGTACCCCGAGTGTCAGTGTCATTATCCTGCACCCCGAGTGTCAGTGTCATTATCCTGTACCTCCAGTGTCAGTGTCATTATCCTGTACCTCCAGTGTCAGTGTCATTATCCTGCACCCCGAGTGTCAGTGTCATTATCCTGTACACCGAGTGTCAGTGTCATTATCCTGTACCCCGAGTGTCATTATCCTGTACCCCGAGTATCATTATCCTGTACCCCGAGTGTCAGTGTCATTATCCTGTACCCCGAGTGTCAGTGTCATTATCCTGTACCCCGAGTGTCATTATCCTGTACCCCGAGTGTCAGTGTCATTATCCTGTACCCCGAGTGTCATTATCCTGTACCTCGAGTGTCAGTGTCATTATCCTGTACCCCGAGTGTCAGTGTCATTATCCTGTACCTCCAGTGTCAGTGTCATTATCCTGTACACCGAGTGTCATTATCCTGTACCCCGAGTGTCAGTGTCATTATCCTGTACCCCGAGTGTCATTATCCTGTACCCCGAGTGTCAGTGTCATTATCCTGTACCCCGAGTGTCAGTGTCATTATCCTGTACCTCCAGTGTCAGTGTCATTATCCTGTACACCGAGTGTCATTATCCTGTACCCCGAGTGTCATTATCCTGTACCCCGAGTGTCAGTGTCATTATCCTGTACCCCGAGTGTCAGTGTCATTATCCTGTACACCGAGTGTCATTATTCTGTACACCGAGTGTCATTATCCTGTACCCCGAGTGTCATTATCCTGTACCCCGAGTGTCAGTGTCATTATCCTGCACCCCGAGTGTCATTATCCTGTACCCCGAGTGTCAGTGTCATTATCCTGTACCCCGAGTGTCATTATTCTGTACACCGAGTGTCATTATCCTGTACCCCGAGTGTCAGTGTCATTATCCTGTACCCCGAGTGTCAGTGTCATTATCCTGTACCCCGAGTGTCAGTGTCATTATCCTGTACCTCCAGTGTCAGTGTCATTATCCTGTACACCGAGTGTCATTATCCTGTACCCCGAGTGTCAGTGTCATTATCCTGTACCCCGAGTGTCAGTGTCATTATCCTGTACACCGAGTGTCATTATCCTGTACCCCGAGTGTCAGTGTCATTATCCTGCACCCTGAGTGTCAGTGTCATTATCCTGTACCCCGAGTGTCATTATCCTGTATCCCGAGTGTCAGTGTCATTATCCTGTACCCCGAGTGTCATTATCCTGTACCCCGAGTGTCATTATCCTGTACCCCGAGTGTCAGGGTCATTATCCTGTACCCCGAGTGTCAGTGTCATTATCCTGTACCCCGAGTGTCATTATCCTGTACCCCAAGTGTCATTATCCTGTAATCCGAGTGTCAGTGTCATTATCCTGTACCCCCAGTGTCAGTGTCATTATCCTGTACCCCGAGTGTCATTATCCTGTACCCCGAGTGTCAGTGTCATTATCCTGTAACCCGAGTGTCAGTGTCATTATCCTGTACACCGAGTGTCATTATCCTGTACCCCGAGTCAGTGTCATTATCCTGTACCCCGAGTGTCATTATCCTATACCCCGAGTGTTAGTGTCATTATCCTGTACCCCGAGTGTCATTATCCTGTACCCCGAGTGTCAGTGTCATTATCCTGTACACCGAGTGTCATTATCCTGCACCCCGAGTGTCAGTGTCATTATCCTGTACCCCGAGTGTCATTATCCTGTATCCTCAGTGTCATTATCCTGTACCCCGTGTGTCAGTGTCATTATCCTGTACACCGAGTGTCATTATCCTGTACCCCGAGTGTCAGTGTCATTATCCTGCACCCCGAGTGTCAGTGTCATTATCCTGTACCTCCAGTGTCAGTGTCATTATCCTGTACCTCCAGTGTCAGTGTCATTATCCTGCACCCCGAGTGTCAGTGTCATTATCCTGTACACCGAGTGTCAGTGTCATTATCCTGTACCCCGAGTGTCATTATCCTGTACCCCGAGTGTCATTATCCTGTACCCCGAGTGTCAGTGTCATTATCCTGTACCCCGAGTGTCATTATCCTGTACCCCGAGTGTCATTATCCTGTACCCCGAGTGTCAGTGTCATTATCCTGTACCCCGAGTGTCAGTGTCATTATCCTGTACCTCCAGTGTCAGTGTCATTATCCTGTACACCGAGTGTCATTATCCTGTACCCCGAGTGTCAGTGTCATTATCCTGTACCCCGAGTGTCATTATCCTGTACCCCGAGTGTCAGTGTCATTATCCTGTACCCCGAGTGTCAGTGTCATTATCCTGTACCTCCAGTGTCAGTGTCATTATCCTGTACACCGAGTGTCATTATCCTGTACCCCGAGTGTCATTATCCTGTACCCCGAGTGTCAGTGTCATTATCCTGTAGCCCGAGTGTCATTATCCTGTACCCCAAGTGTCTTTATCCTGTAACCCGAGTGTCATTATCCTGTACACCGAGTGTCATTATCCTGTACCCCGAGTGTCATTATCCTGTACCCCGAGTGTCAGGGTCATTATCCTGTACCCCGAGTGTCATTATCCTGTACCCGAGTGTTAGGGTCATTATCCTGTAACCTGAGTGTCATTATCTTGTACCCGAGTGTTAGGGTCATTATCCTGTTCCCCCAGTGTCATTATCCTGTACCCCGAGTGTCAGGGTCATTATCCTGTACCCCGAGTGTCAGGGTCATTATCCTATAACCCGAGTGTCAGTGTCATTATCCAGTACCCCGAGTGTCATTATTCTGTACCCCGAGTGTCATTATCCTGTACCCCGAGTGTCAGGGTCATTATCCTGTAACCCGAGTGTCAGTGTCATTATCCTGTACCCCGAGTGTCATTATTCTGTACCCCGAGTGTCATTATCCTGTACCCCGAGTGTCAGTGTCATTATCCTGTAACCTGAGTGTCAGTGTCATTATCCTGTACCCCGAGTGTCATTATCCTGTACCCCGAGTGTCATTATCCTGTAACCCGAGTGTCAGGGTCATTATCCTTTACCCCCAGTGTCAGTGTCATTATCCTGTACCCCGAGTGTCATTATCCTGTACCCCGAGTGTCAGTGTCATTATCCTGTAACCCGAGTGTCAGTGTCATTATCCTGTACACCGAGTGTCATTATCCTGTACCCCGAGTGTCAGTGTCATTATCCTGTACCCCGAGTGTCATTATCCTATACCCCGAGTGTTATTGTCATTATCCTGTACCCCGAGTGTCATTATCCTGTACCCCGAGTGTCAGTGTCATTATCCTGTACACCGAGTGTCATTATCCTGCACCCCGAGTGTCAGCGTCATTATCCTGTACCCCGAGTGTCATTATCCTGTACCCCAAGTGTCAGTGTCATTATCCTGTACACCGAGTGTCATTATCCTGTACCCCGAGTGTCAGTGTCATTATCCTGCACCCCGAGTGTCAGTGTCATTATCCTGTACCTCCAGTGTCAGTGTCATTATCCTGCACCCCGAGTGTCAGTGTCATTATCCTGTACCTCCAGTGTCAGTGTCATTATCCTGTACCCCGAGTGTCAGTGTCATTATCCTGCACCCCGAGTGTCAGTGTCATTATCCTGTACCTCCAGTGTCAGTGTCATTATCCTGCACCCCAAGTGTCAGTGTCATTATCCTGTACACCGAGTGTCATTATCCTGTACCCCGAGTGTCAGTGTCATTATCCTGCACCCCGAGTGTCAGTGTCATTATCCTGCACCCCGAGTGTCAGTGTCATTATCCTGTACCTCCAGTGTCAGTGTCATTATCCTGCACCCCGAGTGTCAGTGTCATTATCCTGTACACCGAGTGTCATTATCCTGTACCCCGAGTGTCATTATCCTGTACCCCGAGTGTCATTATCCTGTACCCCGAGTGTCAGTGTCATTATCCTGTACCCCGAGTGTCATTATCCTGTACCCCGAGTGTCATTATCCTGTACCCCGAGTGTCAGTGTCATTATCCTGTAGCCCGAGTGTCAGTGTCATTATCCTGTACCTCCAGTGTCAGTGTCATTATCCTGTACACCGAGTGTCATTATCCTGTACCCCGAGTGTCAGTGTCATTATCCTGTACTCCGAGTGTCATTATCCTGTACCCCGAGTGTCAGTGTCATTATCCTGTACCCCGAGTGTCATTATCCTGTACCCCGAGTGTCAGTGTCATTATCCTGTACCCCGAGTGTCAGTGTCATTATCCTGTACCTCCAGTGTCAGTGTCATTATCCTGTACCTCCAGTGTCAGTGTCATTATCCTGTACCCAGAGTGTCATTATCCTGTACCCCGAGTGTCATTATCCTGTACCCCGAGTGTCAGTGTCATTATCCTGTACCTCCAGTGTCAGTGTCATTATCCTGTACCCCGAGTGTCATTATCCTGTACCCCGAGTGTCAGTGTCATTATCCTGCACCCCGAGTGTCAGTGTCATTATCCTGTACCCCGAGTGTCATTATCCTGTACCCCGAGTGTCAGTGTCATTATCCTGCACCCCGAGTGTCAGTGTCATTTTCCTGTACCCCGAGTGTCATTATTCTGTACACCGAGTGTCATTATCCTGTACCCCGAGTGTCATTATCCTGTACCCCGAGTGTCATTATCCTGCACCCCGAGTGTCAGTGTCATTATCCTGTACCCCGAGTGTCAGTGTCATTATCCTGTACCTCCAGTGTCAGTGTCATTATCCTGTACACCGAGTGTCATTATCCTGTACCCCGAGTGTCAGTGTCATTATCCTGTACCCCGAGTGTCAGTGTCATTATCCTGTACACCGAGTGTCATTATCCTGTACCCCGAGTGTCAGTGTCATTATCCTGCACCCCGAGTGTCAGTGTCATTATCCTGTACCCCGAGTGTCATTATCCTGTACCCCGAGTGTCAGTGTCATTATCCTGTACCCCGAGTGTCATTATCCTGTACCCCGAGTGTCATTATCCTGTACCCCGAGTGTCAGTGTCATTATCCTGTACCCCGAGTGTCATTATCCTGTACCCCGAGTGTCATTATCCTGTAACCCGAGTGTCAGTGTCATTATCCTGTACCCCCAGTGTCAGTGTCATTATCCTGTACCCCGAGTGTCATTATCCTGTACCCCGAGTGTCAGTGTCATTATCCTGTAACCCGATTGTCAGTGTCATTATCCTGTACACCGAGTGTCATTATCCTGTACCCCGAGTGTCAGTGTCATTATCCTGTACCCCGAGTGTAATTATCCTATACCCCGAGTGTTAGTGTCATTATCCTGTACCCCGAGTGTCATTATCCTGTACCCCGAGTGTCAGTGTCATTATCCTGTACCCCCAGTGTCATTATCCTGTATCCTCAGTGTCATTATCCTGTACCCCGAGTGTCAGTGTCATTATCCTGTACCCCGAGTGTCATTATCCTGTACCCCGAGTGTCAGTGTCATTATCCTGTACCCCGAGTGTCATTATCCTGTACCCCGAGTGTCAGTGTCATTATCCTGTACCCCGAGTGTCAGTGTCATTATCCTGTACCTCCAGTGTCAGTGTCATTATCCTGTACCCCGAGTGTCATTATTCTGTACCCCGAGTGTCATTATCCTGTACCCCGAGTGTCAGTGTCATTATCCTGTACCTCCAGTGTCAGTGTCATTATCCTGTACCCCGAGTGTCATTATCCTGTACCCCGAGTGTCAGTGTCATTATCCTGCACCCCGAGTGTCAGTGACATTATCCTGAACCCCGAGTGTCATTATCCTGTACCCCGAGTGTCAGTGTCATTATCCTGCACCCCGAGTGTCAGTGTCATTATCCTGTACCCCGAGTGTCATTATTCTGTACACCGAGTGTCATTATCCTGTACCCCGAGTGTCATTATCCTGTACCCCGAGTGTCATTATCCTGCACCCCGAGTGTCAGTGTCATTATCCTGTACCCCGAGTGTCAGTGTCATTATCCTGTACCTCCAGTGTCAGTGTCATTATCCTGTACACCGAGTGTCATTATCCTGTACCCCGAGTGTGAGTGTCATTATCCTGTACCCCGAGTGTCAGTGTCATTATCCTGTACACCGAGTGTCATTATCCTGTACCCCGAGTGTCAGTGTCATTATCCTGCACCCCGAGTGTCAGTGTCATTATCCTGTACCCCGAGTGTCATTATCCTGTACCCCGAGTGTCAGTGTCATTATCCTGTACCCCGAGTGTCATTATCCTGTACCCCGAGTGTCAGTGTCATTATCCTGTACCCCGAGTGTCATTATCCTGTACCCCGAGTGTCATTATCCTGTAACCCGAGTGTCAGTATCATTATCCTGTACCCCCAGTGTCAGTGTCATTATCCTGTACCCCGAGTGTCATTATCCTGTACCCCGAGTGTCAGTGTCATTATCCTGTAACCCGAGTGTCAGTGTCATTATCCTGTACACCGAGTGTCATTATCCTGTACCCCGAGTGTCAGTGTCATTATCCTGTACCCCGAGTGTCATTATCCTATACCCCGAGTGTTAGTGTCATTATCCTGTACACCGAGTGTCATTATCCTGCACCCCGAGTGTCAGTGTCATCATCCTGTACCCCGAGTGTCATTATCCTGTATCCTCAGTGTCATTATCCTGTACCCCGAGTGTCAGTGTCATTATCCTGTTCACCGAGTGTCATTATCCTGTACCCCGAGTGTCAGTGTCATTATCCTGCACCCCGAGTGTCAGTGTCATTATCCTGTACCCCGAATGTCATTATCCTGTACCCCGAGTGTCAGTGTCATTATCCTGTACCCCGAGTGTCAGTGTCATTATCCTGTACCCCGAGTGTCATTATCCTGTACCCCGAGTGTCAGTGTCATTATCCTGTACCCCGAGTGTCATTATCCTGTACCCCGAGTGTCATTATCCTGTACCCCGAGTGTCAGTGTCATTATCCTGTACCCCGAGTGTCAGTGTCATTATCCTGTACCTCCAGTGTCAGTGTCATTATCCTGTACACCGAGTGTCATTATCCTGTACCCCGAGTGTCATTATCCTGTACCCCGAGTGTCAGTGTCATTATCCTGTACCCCGAGTGTCATTATCCTGTACCCCGAGTGTCAGTGTCATTATCCTGTACCCCGAGTGTCAGTGTCATTATCCTGTACCTCCAGTGTCAGTGTCATTATCCTGTACACCGAGTGTCATTATCCTGTACCCCGAGTGTCATTATCCTGTACCCCGAGTGTCAGTGTCATTATCCTGTACCCCGAGTGTCATTATCCTGTACCCCGAGTGTCAGTGTCATTATCCTGTACCCCGAGTGTCAGTGTCATTATCCTGTAACCCGAGTGTCATTATCCTGTACCCCGAGTGTCATTATCCTGTACCCCGAGTGTCATTATCCTGTAACCCGAGTGTCAGTGTCATTATCCTGTACCCCCAGTGTCAGTGTCATTATCCTGTACCCCAAGTGTCATTATCCTGTACCCCGAGTGTCATTATCCTGTACCCCGAGTGTCAGTGTCATTATCCTGTAACCCGAGTGTCATTATCCTGTACCCCGAGTGTCATTATCCTGTACCCTGAGTGTCATTATCCTGTACCCCGAGTGTCAGTGTCATTATCCTGTAACCCGAGTGTCAATATCCTGTAACCCGAGTGTCAGTGTCATTATACTGTACCCCGAGTGTCATTATCCTGTACCCCGAGTGTCAGTGTCATTATCCTGTACCCCGAGTGTCATTATCCTGTACCCCGAGTGTCAGTGTCATTATCCTGTACCCCGAGTGTCATTATCCTGTACCCCGAGTGTCAGTGTCATTATCCTGTACCCCGAGTGTCATTATCCTGTACACCGAGTGTCATTATCCTGTACCCCGAGTGTCAGTGTCATTATCCTGTAACCCGAGTGTCATTATCCTGTACCCCGAGTGTCATTATCCTGTACCCCGAGTGTCAGTGTCATTATCCTGTACACCGAGTGTCATTATCCTGTACCCCGAGTGTCAGTGTCATTATCCTGCACCCCGAGTGTCAGTGTCATTATCCTGTACCCCGAGTGTCATTATCCTGTACCCCGAGTGTCAGTGTCATTATCCTGTACCCCGAGTGTCAGTGTCATTATCCTGTACCCCGAGTGTCATTATCCTGTACCCCGAGTGTCAGTGTCATTATCCTGTACCCCGAGTCTCATTATCCTGTACCCCGAGTGTCATTATCCTGTACCCCGAGTGTCAGTGTCATTATCCTGTACCCCGAGTGTCAGTGTCATTATCCTGTACCTCCAGTGTCAGTGTCATTATCCTGTACACCGAGTGTCATTATCCTGTACCCCGAGTGTCATTATCCTGTACCCCGAGTGTCAGTGTCATTATCCTGTACCCCGAGTGTCATTATCCTGTACCCCGAGTGTCAGTGTCATTATCCTGTACCCCGAGTGTCAGTGTCATTATCCTGTACCCCGAGTGTCATTATCCTGTACCCCGAGTGTCAGTGTCATTATCCTGTACCCCGAGTGTCATTATCCTGTACCCCGAGTGTCATTATCCTGTACCCCGAGTGTCAGTGTCATTATCCTGTACCCCGAGTGTCATTATCCTGTACCCCGAGTGTCAGTGTCATTATCCTGTACCCCGAGTGTCATTATCCTGTACACCGAGTGTCATTATCCTGTACCCCGAGTGTCAGTGTCATTATCCTGTAACCCGAGTGTCATTATCCTGTACCCCGAGTGTCATTATCCTGTAACCCGAGTGTCAGTGTCATTATCCTGTACCCCCAGTGTCAGTGTCATTATCCTGTACCCCAAGTGTCATTATCCTGTACCCCGAGTGTCATTATCCTGTACCCCGAGTGTCAGTGTCATTATCCTGTAACCCGAGTGTCATTATCCTGCACCCCGAGTGTCATTATCCTGTACCCCGAGTGTCAATGTCATTATCCTGTAACCCGAGTGTCATTATCCTGTACCCCGAGTGTCATTATCCTGTACCCTGAGTGTCATTATCCTGTACCCCGAGTGTCAGTGTCATTATCCTGTAACCCGAGTGTCATTATCCTGTACCCCGAGTGTCAGTGTCATTATCCTGTACCCCGAGTGTCATTATCCTGTACCCCGAGTGTCAGTGTCATTATCCTGTACCCCGAGTGTCATTATCCTGTACCCCGAGTGTCATTATCCTGTACCCCGAGTGTCATTATCCTGTACCCCGAGTGTCAGTGTCATTATCCTGTAACCCGAGTGTCAGTGTCATTATCCTGTACCCCGAGTGTCATTATCCTGTACACCGAGTGTCATTATCCTGTACCCCGAGTGTCAGTGTCATTATCCTGTAACCCGAGTGTCATTATCCTGTACCCCGAGTGTCATTATCCTGTTCCCCGAGTGTCATTATCCTGTAACCCGAGTGTCAGTGTCATTATCCTGTACCCCCAGTGTCAGTGTCATTATCCTGTACCCCGAGTGTCAGTGTCATTATCCTGTACCCCGAGTGTCATTATCCTGTACCCCGAGTGTCATTATCCTGTACCCCGAGTGTCAGTGTCATTATCCTGTACCCCGAGTGTCATTATCCTATACCCCGAGTGTTATTGTCATTATCCTGTACCCCGAGTGTCATTATCCTGTACCCCGAGTGTCAGTGTCATTATCCTGTACCCCGAGTGTCATTATCCTGTACCCCGAGTGTCAGTGTCATTATCCTGCACCCCGAGTGTCAGTGTCATTATCCTGTACCTCCAGTGTCAGTGTCATTATCCTGTACACCGAGTGTCATTATCCTGTACCCCGAGTGTCATTATCCTGTACCCCGAGTGTCAGTGTCATTATCCTGTACCCCGAGTGTCATTATCCTGTACCCCGAGTGTCAGTGTCATTATCCTGTAGCCCGAGTGTCAGTGTCATTATCCTGTACCCCGAGTGTCATTATCCTGTACCCCGAGTGTCAGTGTCATTATCCTGTACCCCGAGTGTCATTATCCTGTACCCCGAGTGTCATTATCCTGTACCCCGAGTGTCAGTGTCATTATCCTGTACCCCGAGTGTCATTATCCTGTACCCCGAGTGTCAGTGTCATTATCCTGTACCCCGAGTGTCATTATCCTGTACACCGAGTGTCAGTATCCTGTACCCCGAGTGTCAGTGTCATTATCCTGTAACCCGAGTGTCATTTTCCTGTACCCCGAGTGTCATTATCCTGTAACCCGAGTGTCAGTGTCATTATCCTGTACCCCCAGTGTCAGTGTCATTATCCTGTACCCCAAGTGTCATTATCCTGTACCCCGAGTGTCATTATCCTGTACCCCGAGTGTCAGTGTCATTATCCTGCACCCCGAGTGTCATTATCCTGCACCCCGAGTGTCATTATCCTGTACCCCGAGTGTCAGTGTCATTATCCTGTAACCCGAGTGTCATTATCCTGTACCCCGAGTGTCATTATCCTGTACCCTGAGTGTCATTATCCTGTACCCCGAGTGTCAGTGTCATTATCCTGTAACCCGAGTGTCATTATCCTGTACCCCGAGTGTCAGTGTCATTATCCTGTACCCCGAGTGTCATTATCCTGTACCCCGAGTGTCAGTGTCATTATCCTGTACCCCGAGTGTCATTATCCTGTACCCCGAGTGTCATTATCCTGTACCCCGAGTGTCAGTGTCATTATCCTGTACCCCGAGTGTCAGTGTCATTATCCTGTAACCCGAGTGTCATTATCCTGTACCCCGAGTGTCATTATCCTGTACCCCGAGTGTCATTATCCTGTACACCGAGTGTCATTATCCTGTACCCCGAGTGTCATTATCCTGTACCCTGAGTGTCATTATCCTGTACCCCGAGTGTCAGTGTCATTATCCTGTAACCCGAGTGTCATTATCCTGTACCCCGAGTGTCATTATCCTGTACCCCGAGTGTCAGTGTCATTATTCTGTACCCCGAGTGTCATTATCCTGTACCCCGAGTGTCATTATCCTGTACCCCGAGTGTCAGTGTCATTATCCTGTACCCCGAGTGTCAGTGTCATTATCCTGTACCCCGAGTGTCATTATCCTGTACACCGAGTGTCATTATCCTGTACCCCGAGTGTCAGTGTCATTATCCTGTAACCCGAGTGTCATTATCCTGTACCCCGAGTGTCATTATCCTGTACCCCGAGTGTCATTATCCTGTAACCCGAGTGTCAGTGTCATTATCCTGTACCCCCAGTGTCAGTGTCATTATCCTGTACCCCGAGTGTCAGTGTCATTATCCTGTACCCCGAGTGTCATTATCCTGTACCCCGAGTGTCAGTGTCATTATCCTGTACCCCGAGTGTCATTATCCTGTACCCCGAGTGTCATTATCCTGTACCCCGAGTGTCAGTGTCATTATCCTGTACCTCCAGTGTCAGTGTCATTATCCTGTACCTCCAGTGTCAGTGTCATTATCCTGTACACCGAGTGTCATTATCCTGTACCCCGAGTGTCAGTGTCATTATCCTGTACCCCGAGTGTCATTATCCTGTACCCCGAGTGTCAGTGTCATTATCCTGTACCCCGAGTGTCAGTGTCATTATCCTGTACCCCGAGTGTCATTATCCTGTACCCCGAGTGTCAGTGTCATTATCCTGTACCCCGAGTGTCATTATCCTGTACCCCGAGTGTCATTATCCTGTACCCCGAGTGTCAGTGTCATTATCCTGTACCCCGAGTGTCATTATCCTGTACCCAGAGTGTCAGTGTCATTATCCTGTACCCCGAGTGTCATTATCCTGTACACCGAGTGTCATTATCCTGTACCCCGAGTGTCAGTGTCATTATCCTGTAACCCGAGTGTCATTATCCTGTACCCCGAGTGTCATTATCCTGTAACCCGAGTGTCAGTGTCATTATCCTGTACCCCCAGTGTCAGTGTTATTATCCTGTACCCCAAGTGTCATTATCCTGTACCCCGAGTGTCATTATCCTGTACCCCGAGTGTCAGTGTCATTATCCTGTAACCCGAGTGTCATTATCCTGCACCCCGAGTGTCATTATCCTGTACCCCGAGTGTCAGTGTCATTATCCTGTAACCCGAGTGTCATTATCCTGTACCCCGAGTGTCATTATCCTGTACCCTGAGTGTCATTATCCTGTACCCCGAGTGTCAGTGTCATTATCCTGTAACCCGAGTGTCATTATCCTGTACCCCGAGTGTCAGTGTCATTATCCTGTACCCCGAGTGTCATTATCCTGTACCCCGAGTGTCAGTGTCATTATCCTGTACCCCGAGTGTCATTATCCTGTACCCCGAATGTCATTATCCTGTACCCCGAGTGTCAGTGTCATTATCCTGTACCCCGAGTGTCAGTGTCATTATCCTGTACCCCGAGTGTCATTATCCTGTACACCGAGTGTCATTATCCTGTACCCCGAGTGTCAGTGTCATTATCCTGTAACCCGAGTGTCATTATCCTGTACCCCGAGTGTCATTATCCTGTACCCCGAGTGTCATTATCCTGTAACCCGAGTATCAGTGTCATTATCCTGTACCCCCAGTGTCAGTGTCATTATCCTGTACCCCAAGTGTCATTATCCTGTACCCCGAGTGTCATTATCCTGTACCCCGAGTGTCAGTGTCATTATCCTGTACCCCAGTGTCAGCATTATTATCCTGTACCCCGAGTGTCAGGGTCATTATCCTGTACCCCGAGTGTCATTATCCTGTACACCGAGTGTCATTATCCTGTACCCCGAGTGTCAGTGTCATTATCCTGTAACCCGAGTGTCATTATCCTGTACCCCGAGTGTCATTATCCTGTACCCCGAGTGTCAGTGTCATTATCCTGTACACCGAGTGTCATTATCCTGTACCCCGAGTGTCAGTGTCATTATCCTGCACCCCGAGTGTCAGTGTCATTATCCTGTACCCCGAGTGTCATTATCCTGTACCCCGAGTGTCAGTGTCATTATCCTGTACCCCGACTGTCAGTGTCATTATCCTGTACCCCGAGTGTCATTATCCTGTACCCCGAGTGTCAGTGTCATTATCCTGTACCCCGAGTGTCATTATCCTGTACCCCGAGTGTCATTATCCTGTACCCCGAGTGTCAGTGTCATTATCCTGTACCCGGAGTGTCAGTGTCATTATCCTGTACCTCCAGTGTCAGTGTCATTATCCTGTACACCGAGTGTCATTATCCTGTACCCCGAGTGTCATTATCCTGTACCCCGAGTGTCAGTGTCATTATCCTGTACCCCGAGTGTCATTATCCTGTACCCCGAGTGTCATTATCCTGTACCCCGAGTGTCAGTGTCATTATCCTGTACCCCGAGTGTCATTATCCTGTACCCCGAGTGTCATTATCCTGTACCCCGAGTGTCAGTGTCATTATCCTGTACCCCGAGTGTCATTATCCTGTACCCCGAGTGTCAGTGTCATTATCCTGTACCCCGAGTGTCATTATCCTGTACACCGAGTGTCATTATCCTGTACCCCGAGTGTCAGTGTCATTATCCTGTAACCCGAGTGTCATTATCCTGTACCCCGAGTGTCATTATCCTGTAACCCGAGTGTCAGTGTCATTATCCTGTACCCCCAGTGTCAGTGTCATTATCCTGTACCCCAAGTGTCATTATCCTGTACCCCGAGTGTCATTATCCTGTACCCCGAGTGTCAGTGTCATTATCCTGTAACCCGAGTGTCATTATCCTGCACCCCGAGTGTCATTATCCTGTACCCCGAGTGTCAGTGTCATTATCCTGTAACCCGAGTGTCATTATCCTGTACCCCGAGTGTCATTATCCTGTACCCTGAGTGTCATTATCCTGTACCCCGAGTGTCAGTGTCATTATCCTGTAACCCGAGTGTCATTATCCTGTACCCCGAGTGTCAGTGTCATTATCCTGTACCCCGAGTGTCATTATCCTGTACCCCGAGTGTCAGTGTCATTATCCTGTACCCCGAGTGTCATTATCCTGTACCCCGAGTGTCAGTGTCATTATCCTGTACCACGAGTGTCAGTGTCATTATCCTGTACCCCGAGTGTCATTATCCTGTACACCGAGTGTCATTATCCTGTACCCCGAGTGTCAGTGTCATTATCCTGTAACCCGAGTGTCATTATCCTGTACCCCGAGTGTCATTATCCTGTACCCCGAGTGTCATTATCCTGTAACCC
The DNA here is from genome assembly GCF_046119375.1 of Phyllobates terribilis. Lineage (NCBI taxonomy): Eukaryota > Metazoa > Chordata > Amphibia > Anura > Dendrobatidae > Phyllobates > Phyllobates terribilis. The sequence continues at coordinate 176,379,731 of NW_027362770.1, forward strand.
GAGTGTCAGTGTCATTATCCTGTACCCCCAGTGTCAGTGTCATTATCCTGTACCCCGAGTGTCAGTGTCATTATCCTGTACCCCGAGTGTCATTATCCTGTACCCCGAGTGTCAGTGTCATTATCCTGTACCCCGAGTGTCATTATCCTGTACCCCGAGTGTCAGTGTCATTATCCTGTACCTCCAGTGTCAGTGTCATTATCCTGTACCTCCAGTGTCAGTGTCATTATCCTGTACACCGAGTGTCATTATCCTGTACCCCGAGTGTCATTATCCTGTACCCCGAGTGTCAGTGTCATTATCCTGTACCCCGAGTGTCATTATCCTGTACCCCGAGTGTCAGTGTCATTATCCTGTACCCCGAGTGTCAGTGTCATTATCCTGTACCCCGAGTGTCATTATCCTGTACCCCGAGTGTCAGTGTCATTATCCTGTACCCCGAGTGTCATTATCCTGTACCCCGAGTGTCATTATCCTGTACCCCGAGTGTCAGTGTCATTATCCTGTACCCCGAGTGTCATTATCCTGTACCCCGAGTGTCAGTGTCATTATCCTGTACCCCGAGTGTCATTATCCTGTACACCGAGTGTCATTATCCTGTACCCCGAGTGTCAGTGTCATTATCCTGTAACCCGAGTGTCATTATCCTGTACCCCGAGTGTCATTATCCTGTACCCCGAGTGTCAGTGTCATTATCCTGTACCCCCAGTGTCAGTGTCATTATCCTGTACCCCAAGTGTCATTATCCTGTACCCCGAGTGTCATTATCCTGTACCCCGAGTGTCAGTGTCATTATCCTGCACCCCGAGTGTCATTATCCTGCACCCCGAGTGTCATTATCCTGTACCCCGAGTGTCAGTGTCATTATCCTGTAACCCGAGTGTCATTATCCTGTACCCCGAGTGTCATTATCCTGTACCCTGAGTGTCATTATCCTGTACCCCGAGTGTCAGTGTCATTATCCTGTAACCCGAGTGTCATTATCCTGTACCGCGAGTGTCAGTGTCATTATCCTGTACCCCGAGTGTCATTATCCTGTACCCCGAGTGTCAGTGTCATTATCCTGTACCCCGAGTGTCATTATCCTGTACCCCGAGTGTCATTATCCTGTACCCCGAGTGTCAGTGTCATTATCCTGTACCCCGAGTGTCAGTGTCATTATCCTGTAGCCCGAGTGTCATTATCCTGTACACGGAGTGTCATTATCCTGTACCCCGAGTGTCAGTGTCATTATCCTGTAACCCGAGTGTCATTATCCTGTACCCCGAGTGTCATTATCCTGTACCCCGAGTGTCATTATCCTGTAACCCGAGTGTCAGTGTCATTATCCTGTACCCCCAGTGTCAGTGTCATTATCCTGTACCCCAAGTGTCATTATCCTGTAACCCGAGTGTCATTATCCTGTACCCCGAGTGTCAGTGTCATTATCCTGTACCCCAGTGTCAGCATTATTATCCTGTACCCCGAGTGTCAGGGTCATTATCCTGTACCCCGAGTGTCACGGTCATAATCCTGTACCCCGAGTGTCAGTATCATTATCCTGTACCCCAGTGTCAGTATCATTATCCTGTACCCCAGTGTCAGGGTCATTATCCTGCACCCCGAGTGTCAGTGTCATTATCCTGTACCCCAGTGTCAGGGTCATTATCCTGTACCCCGAGTGTCAGTATCATTATCCTGTACCCCGAGTGTCAGGGTCATTATCCTGTACCCCGAGTGTCAGGGTCATTATCCTGCACCCCGAGTGTCAGGGTCATTATCCTGCACCCCGAGTGTCAGGGTCATTATCCTGTAGTCCGAGTGTCAGGGTCATTATCCTGTACCCCGAGTGTCATTATCCTGTACACCGAGTGTCATTATCCTGTACCCCGAGTGTCATTATCCTGTACCCCGAGTGTCAGTGTCATTATCCTGTACACCGAGTGTCATTATCCTGTACCCCGAGTGTCAGTGTCATTATCCTGCACCCCGAGTGTCAGTGTCATTATCCTGTACCCCGAGTGTCATTATCCTGTACCCCGAGTGTCAGTGTCATTATCCTGTACCCCGAGTGTCAGTGTCATTATCCTGTACCCCGAGTGTCATTATCCTGTACCCCGAGTGTCAGTGTCATTATCCTGTACCCCGAGTGTCATTATCCTGTACCCCGAGTGTCATTATCCTGTACCCCGAGTGTCAGTGTCATTATCCTGTACCTCCAGTGTCAGTGTCATTATCCTGTACACCGAGTGTCATTATCCTGTACCCCGAGTGTCATTATCCTGTACCCCGAGTGTCAGTGTCATTATCCTGTACCCCGAGTGTCATTATCCTGTACCCCGAGTGTCAGTGTCATTATCCTGTACCCCGAGTGTCAGTGTCATTATCCTGTACCCCGAGTGTCATTATCCTGTACCCCGAGTGTCAGTGTCATTATCCTGTACCCCAAGGGTCATTATCCTGTACCCCGAGTGTCATTATCCTGTACCCCGAGTGTCAGTGTCATTATCCTGTACCCCGAGTGTCATTATCCTGTACCCCGAGTGTCAGTGTCATTATCCTGTACCCCGAGTGTCATTATCCTGTACACCGAGTGTCATTATCCTGTACCCCGAGTGTCAGTGTCATTATCCTGTAACCCGAGTGTCATTATCCTGTACCCCGAGTGTCATTATCCTGTAACCCGAGTGTCAGTGTCATTATCCTGTACCCCCAGTGTCAGTGTCATTATCCTGTACCGCAAGTGTCATTATCCTGTACCCCGAGTGTCATTATCCTGTACCCCGAGTGTCAGTGTCATTATCCTGTAACCCGAGTGTCATTATCCTGCACCCCGAGTGTCATTATCCTGTACCCCGAGTGTCAGTGTCATTATCCTGTAACCCGAGTGTCATTATCCTGTACCCCGAGTGTCATTATCCTGTACCCTGAGTGTCATTATCCTGTACCCCGAGTGTCAGTGTCATTATCCTGTAACCCGAGTGTCATTATCCTGTACCCCGAGTGTCAGTGTCATTATCCTGTACCCCGAGTGTCATTATCCTGTACCCCGAGTGTCAGTGTCATTATTCTGTACCCCGAGTGTCATTATCCTGTACCCCGAGTGTCATTATCCTGTACCCCGAGTGTCATTATCCTGTACCCCGAGTGTCAGTGTCATTATCCTGTACCCCGAGTGTCAGTGTCATTATCCTGTACCCCGAGTGTCAGTGTCATTATCCTGTACCCCGAGTGTCATTATCCTGTACACCGAGTGTCATTATCCTGTACCCCGAGTGTCAGTGTCATTATCCTGTAACCCGAGTGTCATTATCCTGTACCCCGAGTGTCATTATCCTGTACCCCGAGTGTCATTATCCTGTAACCCGAGTGTCAGTGTCATTATCCTGTACCCCCAGTGTCAGTGTCATTATCCTGTACCCCGAGTGTCAGTGTCATTATCCTGTACCCCGAGTGTCATTATCCTGTACCCCGAGTGTCAGTGTCATTATCCTGTACCCCGAGTGTCATTATCCTGTACCCCGAGTGTCATTATCCTGTACCCCGAGTGTCAGTGTCATTATCCTGTACCCCGAGTGTCAGTGTCATTATCCTGTACCTCCAGTGTCAGTGTCATTATCCTGTACCTCCAGTGTCAGTGTCATTATCCTGTACACCGAGTGTCATTATCCTGTACCCCGAGTGTCATTATCCTGTACCCCGAGTGTCAGTGTCATTATCCTGTACCCCGAGTGTCATTATCCTGTACCCCGAGTGTCAGTGTCATTATCCTGTACCCCGAGTGTCATTATCCTGTACCCCGAGTGTCAGTGTCATTATCCTGTACCCCGAGTGTCATTATCCTGTACCCCGAGTGTCATTATCCTGTACCCCGAGTGTCAGTGTCATTATCCTGTACCCCGAGTGTCATTATCCTGTACCCCGAGTGTCAGTGTCATTATCCTGTACCCCGAGTGTCATTATCCTGTACACCGAGTGTCATTATCCTGTACCCCGAGTGTCAGTGTCATTATCCTGTAACCTGAGTGTCATTATCCTGTACCCCGAGTGTCATTATCCTGTAACCCGAGTGTCAGTGTCATTATCCTGTATCCCCAGTGTCAGTGTTATTATCCTGTACCCCAAGTGTCATTATCCTGTACCCCGAGTGTCATTATCCTGTACCCCGAGTGTCAGTGTCATTATCCTGTAACCCGAGTGTCATTATCCTGCACCCCGAGTGTCATTATCCTGTACCCCGAGTGTCAGTGTCATTATCCTGTAACCCGAGTGTCATTATCCTGTACCCCGAGTGTCATTATCCTGTACCCTGAGTGTCATTATCCTGTACCCCGAGTGTCAGTGTCATTATCCTGTACCCCGAGTGTCAGTGTCATTATCCTGTACCCCGAGTGTCATTATCCTGTACCCCGAGTGTCAGTGTCATTATCCTGTACCCCGAGTGTCATTATCCTGTACCCCGAGTGTCATTATCCTGTACCCCGAGTGTCAGTGTCATTATCCTGTACCCCGAGTGTCAGTGTCATTATCCTGTACCCCGAGTGTCATTATCCTGTACACCGAGTGTCATTATCCTGTACCCCGAGTGTCAGTGTCATTATCCTGTAACCCGAGTGTCATTATCCTGTACCCCGAGTGTCATTATCCTGTACCCCGAGTGTCATTATCCTGTAACCCGAGTATCAGTGTCATTATCCTGTACCCCCAGTGTCAGTGTCATTATCCTGTACCCCAAGTGTCATTATCCTGTACCCCGAGTGTCATTATCCTGTACCCCGAGTGTCAGTGTCATTATCCTGTACCCCAGTGTCAGCATTATTATCCTGTACCCCGAGTGTCATTATCCTGTACACCGAGTGTCATTATCCTGTACCCCGAGTGTCAGTGTCATTATCCTGTACCCCGAGTGTCATTATCCTGTACCCCGAGTGTCATTATCCTGTACCCCGAGTGTCAGTGTCATTATCCTGTACACCGAGTGTCATTATCCTGTACCCCGAGTGTCAGTGTCATTATCCTGCACCCCGAGTGTCAGTGTCATTATCCTGTACCCCGAGTGTCATTATCCTGTACCCCGAGTGTCAGTGTCATTATCCTGTACCCCGAGTGTCAGTGTCATTATCCTGTACCCCGAGTGTCATTATCCTGTACCCCGAGTGTCAGTGTCATTATCCTGTACCCCGAGTGTCATTATCCTGTACCCCGAGTGTCATTATCCTGTACCCCGAGTGTCAGTGTCATTATCCTGTACCTCCAGTGTCAGTGTCATTATCCTGTACCTCCAGTGTCAGTGTCATTATCCTGTACACCGAGTGTCATTATCCTGTACCCCGAGTGTCATTATCCTGTACCCCGAGTGTCAGTGTCATTATCCTGTACCCCGAGTGTCATTATCCTGTACCCCGAGTGTCAGTGTCATTATCCTGTACCCCGAGTGTCAGTGTCATTATCCTGTACCCCGAGTGTCATTATCCTGTACCCCGAGTGTCAGTGTCATTATCCTGTACCCCGAGTGTCATTATCCTGTACCCCGAGTGTCATTATCCTGTACCCCGAGTGTCAGTGTCATTATCCTGTACCCCGAGTGTCATTATCCTGTACACCGAGTGTCATTATCCTGTACCCCGAGTGTCAGTGTCATTATCCTGTAACCCGAGTGTCATTATCCTGTACCCCGAGTGTCATTATCCTGTAACCCGAGTGTCAGTGTCATTATCCTGTACCCCCAGTGTCAGTGTCATTATCCTGTACCCCAAGTGTCATTATCCTGTACCCCGAGTGTCATTATCCTGTACCCCGAGTGTCAGTGTCATTATCCTGTAACCCGAGTGTCATTATCCTGCACCCCGAGTGTCATTATCCTGTACCCCGAGTGTCAGTGTCATTATCCTGTAACCCGAGTGTCATTATCCTGTACCCCGAGTGTCATTATCCTGTACCCTGAGTGTCATTATCCTGTACCCCGAGTGTCAGTGTCATTATCCTGTAACCCGAGTGTCATTATCCTGTACCCCGAGTGTCAGTGTCATTATCCTGTACCCCGAGTGTCATTATCCTGTACCCCGAGTGTCAGTGTCATTATCCTGTACCCCGAGTGTCATTATCCTGTACCCCGAGTGTCATTATCCTGTACCCCGAGTGTCAGTGTCATTATCCTGTACCCCGAGTGTCAGTGTCATTATCCTGTACCCCGAGGGTCAGTGTCATTATCCTGTACCCCGAGTGTCATTATCCTGTACACCGAGTGTCATTATCCTGTACCCCGAGTGTCAGTGTCATTATCCTGTAACCCGAGAGTCATTATCCTGTACCCCGAGTGTCATTATCCTGTACCCCGAGTGTCAGTGTCATTATCCTGTACCCCCAGTGTCAGTGTCATTATCCTGTACCCCGAGTGTCAGTGTCATTATCCTGTACCCCGAGTGTCATTATCCTGTACCCCGAGTGTCAGTGTCATTATCCTGTACCCCGAGTGTCATTATCCTGTACCCCGAGTGTCAGTGTCATTATCCTGTACCCCGAGTGTCAGTGTCATTATCCTGTACCTCCAGTGTCAGTGTCATTATCCTGTACCTCCAGTGTCAGTGTCATTATCCTGTACACCGAGTGTCATTATCCTGTACCCCGAGTGTCATTATCCTGTACCCCGAGTGTCAGTGTCATTATCCTGTACCCCGAGTGTCATTATCCTGTACCCCGAGTGTCAGTGTCATTATCCTGTACCCCGAGTGTCATTATCCTGTACCCCGAGTGTCAGTGTCATTATCCTGTACCCCGAGTGTCATTATCCTGTACCCCGAGTGTCATTATCCTGTACCCCGAGTGTCAGTGTCATTATCCTGTACCCCGAGTGTCATTATCCTGTACCCCGAGTGTCAGTGTCATTATCCTGTACCCCGAGTGTCATTATCCTGTACACCGAGTGTCATTATCCTGTACCCCGAGTGTCAGTGTCATTATCCTGTAACCCGAGTGTCATTATCCTGTACCCCGAGTGTCATTATCCTGTAACCCGAGTGTCAGTGTCATTATCCTGTACCCCCAGTGTCAGTGTCATTATCCTGTACCCCAAGTGTCATTATCCTGTACCCCGAGTGTCATTATCCTGTACCCCGAGTGTCAGTGTCATTATCCTGCACCCCGAGTGTCATTATCCTGCACCCCGAGTGTCATTATCCTGTACCCCGAGTGTCAGTGTCATTATCCTGTAACCCGAGTGTCATTATCCTGTACCCCGAGTGTCATTATCCTGTACCCTGAGTGTCATTATCCTGTACCCCGAGTGTCAGTGTCATTATCCTGTAACCCGAGTGTCATTATCCTGTACCCCGAGTGTCAGTGTCATTATCCTGTACCCCGAGTGTCATTATCCTGTACCCCGAGTGTCAGTGTCATTATCCTGTACCCCGAGTGTCATTATCCTGTACCCCGAGTGTCATTATCCTGTACCCCGAGTGTCAGTGTCATTATCCTGTACCCCGAGTGTCAGTGTCATTATCCTGTACCCCGAGTGTCATTATCCTGTACACCGAGTGTCATTATCCTGTACCCCGAGTGTCAGTGTCATTATCCTGTAACCCGAGTGTCATTATCCTGTACCCCGAGTGTCATTATCCTGTACCCCGAGTGTCATTATCCTGTAACCCGAGTGTCAGTGTCATTATCCTGTACCCCCAGTGTCAGTGTCATTATCCTGTACCCCAAGTGTCATTATCCTGTACCCCGAGTGTCATTATCCTGTACCCCGAGTGTCAGTGTCATTATCCTGTACCCCAGTGTCAGCATTATTATCCTGTACCCCGAGTGTCAGGGTCATTATCCTGTACCCCGAGTGTCACGGTCATAATCCTGTACCCCGAGTGTCAGTATCATTATCCTGTACCCCAGTGTCAGTATCATTATCCTGTACCCCAGTGTCAGGGTCATTATCCTGCACCCCGAGTGTCAGTGTCATTATCCTGTACCCCAGTGTCAGGGTCATTATCCTGTACCCCGAGTGTCAGTATCATTATCCTGTACCCCGAGTGTCAGGGTCATTATCCTGTACCCCGAGTGTCAGGGTCATTATCCTGCACCCCGAGTGTCAGGGTCATTATCCTGCACCCCGAGTGTCAGGGTCATTATCCTGTAGCCCGAGTGTCAGGGTCATTATCCTGTACCCCGAGTGTCATTATCCTGTACACCGAGTGTCATTATCCTGTACCCCGAGTGTCATTATCCTGTACCCCGAGTGTCAGTGTCTTTATCCTGTACACCGAGTGTCAGTGTCATTATCCTGTACCCCGAGTGTCATTATCCTGTACCCCGAGTGTCAGTGTCATTATCCTGTACCCCGAGTGTCATTATCCTGTACCCCGAGTGTCATTATCCTGTACCCCGAGTGTCAGTGTCATTATCCTGTACCCCGAGTGTCAGTGTCATTATCCTGTACCCCGAGTGTCATTATCCTGTACACCGAGTGTCATTATCCTGTACCCCGAGTGTCAGTGTCATTATCCTGTAACCCGAGTGTCATTATCCTGTACCCCGAGTGTCATTATCCTGTACCCCGAGTGTCATTATCCTGTAACCCGAGTATCAGTGTCATTATCCTGTACCCCCAGTGTCAGTGTCATTATCCTGTACCCCAAGTGTCATTATCCTGTACCCCGAGTGTCATTATCCTGTACCCCGAGTGTCAGTGTCATTATCCTGTACCCCAGTGTCAGCATTATTATCCTGTACCCCGAGTGTCATTATCCTGTACACCGAGTGTCATTATCCTGTACCCCGAGTGTCAGTGTCATTATCCTGTACCCCGAGTGTCATTATCCTGTACCCCGAGTGTCATTATCCTGTACCCCGAGTGTCAGTGTCATTATCCTGTACACCGAGTGTCATTATCCTGTACCCCGAGTGTCAGTGTCATTATCCTGCACCCCGAGTGTCAGTGTCATTATCCTGTACCCCGAGTGTCATTATCCTGTACCCCGAGTGTCAGTGTCATTATCCTGTACCCCGAGTGTCAGTGTCATTATCCTGTACTCCGAGTGTCATTATCCTGTACCCCGAGTGTCAGTGTCATTATCCTGTACCCCGAGTGTCATTATCCTGTACCCCGAGTGTCATTATCCTGTACCCCGAGTGTCAGTGTCATTATCCTGTACCTCCAGTGTCAGTGTCATTATCCTGTACCTCCAGTGTCAGTGTCATTATCCTGTACACCGAGTGTCATTATCCTGTACCCCGAGTGTCATTATCCTGTACCCCGAGTGTCAGTGTCATTATCCTGTACCCCGAGTGTCATTATCCTGTACCCCGAGTGTCAGTGTCATTATCCTGTACCCCGAGTGTCAGTGTCATTATCCTGTACCCCGAGTGTCATTATCCTGTACCCCGAGTGTCAGTGTCATTATCCTGTACCCCGAGTGTCATTATCCTGTACCCCGAGTGTCATTATCCTGTACCCCGAGTGTCAGTGTCATTATCCTGTACCCCGAGTGTCATTATCCTGTACACCGAGTGTCATTATCCTGTACCCCGAGTGTCAGTGTCATTATCCTGTAACCCGAGTGTCATTATCCTGTACCCCGAGTGTCATTATCCTGTAACCCGAGTGTCAGTGTCATTATCCTGTACCCCCAGTGTCAGTGTCATTATCCTGTACCCCAAGTGTCATTATCCTGTACCCCGAGTGTCATTATCCTGTACCCCGAGTGTCAGTGTCATTATCCTGTAACCCGAGTGTCATTATCCTGCACCCCGAGTGTCATTATCCTGTACCCCGAGTGTCAGTGTCATTATCCTGTAACCCGAGTGTCATTATCCTGTACCCCGAGTGTCATTATCCTGTACCCTGAGTGTCATTATCCTGTACCCCGAGTGTCAGTGTCATTATCCTGTAACCCGAGTGTCATTATCCTGTACCCCGAGTGTCAGTGTCATTATCCTGTACCCCGAGTGTCATTATCCTGTACCCCGAGTGTCAGTGTCATTATCCTGTACCCCGAGTGTCATTATCCTGTACCCCGAGTGTCATTATCCTGTACCCCGAGTGTCAGTGTCATTATCCTGTACCCCGAGTGTCAGTGTCATTATCCTGTACCCCGAGGGTCAGTGTCATTATCCTGTACCCCGAGTGTCATTATCCTGTACACCGAGTGTCATTATCCTGTACCCCGAGTGTCAGTGTCATTATCCTGTAACCCGAGAGTCATTATCCTGTACCCCGAGTGTCATTATCCTGTACCCCGAGTGTCAGTGTCATTATCCTGTACCCCCAGTGTCAGTGTCATTATCCTGTACCCCGAGTGTCAGTGTCATTATCCTGTACCCCGAGTGTCATTATCCTGTACCCCGAGTGTCAGTGTCATTATCCTGTACCCCGAGTGTCATTATCCTGTACCCCGAGTGTCAGTGTCATTATCCTGTACCCCGAGTGTCAGTGTCATTATCCTGTACCTCCAGTGTCAGTGTCATTATCCTGTACCTCCAGTGTCAGTGTCATTATCCTGTACACCGAGTGTCATTATCCTGTACCCCGAGTGTCATTATCCTGTACCCCGAGTGTCAGTGTCATTATCCTGTACCCCGAGTGTCATTATCCTGTACCCCGAGTGTCAGTGTCATTATCCTGTACCCCGAGTGTCATTATCCTGTACCCCGAGTGTCAGTGTCATTATCCTGTACCCCGAGTGTCATTATCCTGTACCCCGAGTGTCATTATCCTGTACCCCGAGTGTCAGTGTCATTATCCTGTACCCCGAGTGTCATTATCCTGTACCCCGAGTGTCAGTGTCATTATCCTGTACCCCGAGTGTCATTATCCTGTACACCGAGTGTCATTATCCTGTACCCCGAGTGTCAGTGTCATTATCCTGTAACCCGAGTGTCATTATCCTGTACCCCGAGTGTCATTATCCTGTAACCCGAGTGTCAGTGTCATTATCCTGTACCCCCAGTGTCAGTGTCATTATTCTGTACCCCAAGTGTCATTATCCTGTACCCCGAGTGTCATTATCCTGTACCCCGAGTGTCAGTGTCATTATCCTGCACCCCGAGTGTCATTATCCTGCACCCCGAGTGTCATTATCCTGTACCCCGAGTGTCAGTGTCATTATCCTGTAACCCGAGTGTCATTATCCTGTACCCCGAGTGTCATTATCCTGTACCCTGAGTGTCATTATCCTGTACCCCGAGTGTCAGTGTCATTATCCTGTAACCCGAGTGTCATTATCCTGTACCCCGAGTGTCAGTGTCATTATCCTGTACCCCGAGTGTCATTATCCTGTACCCCGAGTGTCAGTGTCATTATCCTGTACCCCGAGTGTCATTATCCTGTACCCCGAGTGTCATTATCCTGTACCCCGAGTGTCAGTGTCATTATCCTGTACCCCGAGTGTCAGTGTCATTATCCTGTACCCCGAGTGTCATTATCCTGTACACCGAGTGTCATTATCCTGTACCCCGAGTGTCAGTGTCATTATCCTGTAACCCGAGTGTCATTATCCTGTACCCCGAGTGTCATTATCCTGTACCCCGAGTGTCATTATCCTGTAACCCGAGTGTCAGTGTCATTATCCTGTACCCCCAGTGTCAGTGTCATTATCCTGTACCCCAAGTGTCATTATCCTGTACCCCGAGTGTCATTATCCTGTACCCCGAGTGTCAGTGTCATTATCCTGTACCCCAGTGTCAGCATTATTATCCTGTACCCCGAGTGTCAGGGTCATTATCCTGTACCCCGAGTGTCACGGTCATAATCCTGTACCCCGAGTGTCAGTATCATTATCCTGTACCCCAGTGTCAGTATCATTATCCTGTACCCCAGTGTCAGGGTCATTATCCTGCACCCCGAGTGTCAGTGTCATTATCCTGTACCCCAGTGTCAGGGTCATTATCCTGTACCCCGAGTGTCAGTATCATTATCCTGTACCCCGAGTGTCAGGGTCATTATCCTGTACCCCGAGTGTCAGGGTCATTATCCTGCACCCCGAGTGTCAGGGTCATTATCCTGCACCCCGAGTGTCAGGGTCATTATCCTGTAGCCCGAGTGTCAGGGTCATTATCCTGTACCCCGAGTGTCATTATCCTGTACACCGAGTGTCATTATCCTGTACCCCGAGTGTCATTATCCTGTACCCCGAGTGTCAGTGTCATTATCCTGTACACCGAGTGTCATTATCCTGTACCCCGAGTGTCAGTGTCATTATCCTGCACCCCGAGTGTCAGTGTCATTATCCTGTACCCCGAGTGTCATTATCCTGTACCCCGAGTGTCAGTGTCATTATCCTGTACCCCGAGTGTCAGTGTCATTATCCTGTACCCCGAGTGTCATTATCCTGTACCCCGAGTGTCAGTGTCATTATCCTGTACCCCGAGTGTCATTATCCTGTACCCCGAGTGTCATTATCCTGTACCCCGAGTGTCAGTGTCATTATCCTGTACCTCCAGTGTCAGTGTCATTATCCTGTACCTCCAGTGTCAGTGTCATTATCCTGTACACCGAGTGTCATTATCCTGTACCCCGAGTGTCATTATCCTGTACCCCGAGTGTCAGTGTCATTATCCTGTACCCCGAGTGTCATTATCCTGTACCCCGAGTGTCAGTGTCATTATCCTGTACCCCGAGTGTCAGTGTCATTATCCTGTACCCCGAGTGTCATTATCCTGTACCCCGAGTGTCAGTGTCATTATCCTGTACCCCGAGTGTCATTATCCTGTACCCCGAGTGTCATTATCCTGTACCCCGAGTGTCAGTGTCATTATCCTGTACCCCGAGTGTCATTATCCTGTACCCCGAGTGTCAGTGTCATTATCCTGTACCCCGAGTGTCATTATCCTGTACACCGAGTGTCATTATCCTGTACCCCGAGTGTCAGTGTCATTATCCTGTAACCCGAGTGTCATTATCCTGTACCCCGAGTGTCATTATCCTGTAACCCGAGTGTCAGTGTCATTATCCTGTACCCCCAGTGTCAGTGTCATTATCCTGTACCCCAAGTGTCATTATCCTGTACCCCGAGTGTCATTATCCTGTACCCCGAGTGTCAGTGTCATTATCCTGTAACCCGAGTGTCATTATCCTGCACCCCGAGTGTCATTATCCTGTACCCCGAGTGTCAGTGTCATTATCCTGTAACCCGAGTGTCATTATCCTGTACCCCGAGTGTCATTATCCTGTACCCTGAGTGTCATTATCCTGTACCCCGAGTGTCAGTGTCATTATCCTGTAACCCGAGTGTCATTATCCTGTACCCCGAGTGTCAGTGTCATTATCCTGTACCCCGAGTGTCATTATCCTGTACCCCGAGTGTCAGTGTCATTATCCTGTACCCCGAGTGTCATTATCCTGTACCCCGAGTGTCATTATCCTGTACCCCGAGTGTCAGTGTCATTATCCTGTACCCCGAGTGTCAGTGTCATTATCCTGTACCCCGAGTGTCATTATCCTGTACACCGAGTGTCATTATCCTGTACCCCGAGTGTCAGTGTCATTATCCTGTAACCCGAGTGTCATTATCCTGTACCCCGAGTGTCATTATCCTGTACCCCGAGTGTCATTATCCTGTAACCCGAGTGTCAGTGTCATTATCCTGTACCCCCAGTGTCAGTGTCATTATCCTGTACCCCGAGTGTCAGTGTCATTATCCTGTACCCCGAGTGTCATTATCCTGTACCCCGAGTGTCAGTGTCATTATCCTGTACCCCGAGTGTCATTATCCTGTACCCCGAGTGTCATTATCCTGTACCCCGAGTGTCAGTGTCATTATCCTGTACCCCGAGTGTCAGTGTCATTATCCTGTACCTCCAGTGTCAGTGTCATTATCCTGTACCTCCAGTGTCAGTGTCATTATCCTGTACACCGAGTGTCATTATCCTGTACCCCGAGTGTCATTATCCTGTACCCCGAGTGTCAGTGTCATTATCCTGTACCCCGAGTGTCATTATCCTGTACCCCGAGTGTCAGTGTCATTATCCTGTACCCCGAGTGTCAGTGTCATTATCCTGTACCCCGAGTGTCATTATCCTGTACCCCGAGTGTCAGTGTCATTATCCTGTAACCCGAGTGTCATTATCCTGTACCCCGAGTGTCATTATCCTGTAACCCGAGTGTCAGTGTCATTATCCTGTACCCCCAGTGTCAGTGTTATTATCCTGTACCCCAAGTGTCATTATCCTGTACCCCGAGTGTCATTATCCTGTACCCCGAGTGTCAGTGTCATTATCATGTAACCCGAGTGTCATTATCCTGCACCCCGAGTGTCATTATCCTGTACCCCGAGTGTCAGTGTCATTATCCTGTAACCCGAGTGTCATTATCCTGTACCCCGAGTGTCATTATCCTGTACCCTGAGTGTCATTATCCTGTACCCCGAGTGTCAGTGTCATTATCCTGTAACCCGAGTGTCATTATCCTGTACCCCGAGTGTCAGTGTCATTATCCTGTACCCCGAGTGTCATTATCCTGTACCCCGAGTGTCAGTGTCATTATCCTGTACCCCGAGTGTCATTATCCTGTACCCCGAGTGTCAGTGTCATTATCCTGTACCCCGAGTGTCATTATCCTGTACCCCGAGTGTCATTATCCTGTACCCCGAGTGTCAGTGTCATTATCCTGTACCCCGAGTGTCAGTGTCATTATCCTGTACCCCGAGTGTCATTATCCTGTACACCGAGTGTCATTATCCTGTACCCCGAGTGTCAGTGTCATTATCCTGTAACCCGAGTGTCATTATCCTGTACCCCGAGTGTCATTATCCTGTACCCCGAGTGTCATTATCCTTTAACCCGAGTGTCAGTGTCATTATCCTGTACCCCCAGTGTCAGTGTCATTATCCTGTACCCCAAGTGTCATTATCCTGTACCCCGAGTGTCATTATCCTGTACCCCGAGTGTCAGTGTCATTATCCTGTACCCCAGTGTCAGCATTATTATCCTGTACCCCGAGTGTCAGGGTCATTATCCTGTACCCCGAGTGTCACGGTCATAATCCTGTACCCCGAGTGTCAGTATCATTATCCTGTACCCCAGTGTCAGTATCATTATCCTGTACCCCAGTGTCAGTATCATTATCCTGTACCCCAGTGTCAGGGTCATTATCCTGTACCCCGAGTGTCAGTATCATAATCCTGTACCCCGAGTGTCAGTATCATTATCCTGTACCCCAGTGTCAGTATCATTATCCTGTACCCCAGTGTCAGTGTCATTATCCAGCACCCCGAGTGTCAGTGTCATTATCCTGTACCCCAGTGTCAGGGTCATTATCCTGTACCCCGAGTGTCAGTATCATTATCCTGTACCCTGAGTGTCAGGGTCATTATCCTGTACCCCGAGTGTCAGGGTCATTATCCTGCACCCCGAGTGTCAGGGTCATTATCCTGTAGCCCGAGTGCCAGTGTCATTATCCTGTACCCCGAGTGTCAGTGTATCATGCTTTGAAGAAATGCCATCAAACAGTTAATGATGCGAGCCCCTGCTTTCCAGTATGGGAGCCGTTCTCTCTCCCCCTGTGGCCCGTACACCCTCATTCCTCACATCTCCTTCTGCCTCCTCAGCGATCTCCCTCTCGCTTCCTATTAGCTCCCGTCTCTCTGGCTCATTTGCTGCTCATTCTGTGAATAATTAAGAAAGGTTTTTTAATAACTGGATAGAAGTGGATTCATTTCTGGAGTCTCGCTCTTCGCTCTCATACAGTGCTGCCCTGCACTGCACCCAGCGGGCACCAGGGGGCGCTGTGACCACGGCCACTCCGTCATGTCCCTAATGTGTTTCTGTATCAATACAACCCCAATTAGCCGTACATATTTCACAACCAATCATCTGAGGAAGACCTTACCTGCCGCCTTAACCCCCTCCCCACCAGACACCCACCACGTACCGCTGCATCTGTCATCCTGGTCAGCGACTAATATGCCAATACCTTTCGCCTTTGTTATCGCCCGTGATTGATGACGACCAGGAAAGTGTATTTTGTAGTCGCAGTGGTATAATAATTTTCAGGATTGGATAAAAGTTTTAGGCAGGGGTGGAAAAAATGCTGCAGAGTAAAAAGATTCCGAAAATAGAAGTGTTAATAGTTTATTTTTATCAATTAACAAAAACCGAATGAACAAAAAAAATAATCTAAATCCCATCAACATTTGGTGTGACCAGTACTTTCTACTGAAAACAGGGTTGGACTGGCCCACCAGAGCACCGGAGAATCCTCTGGTGGGCCCTGACTTCTCCTTCAGGAGAGTTCATAGTGCAAACCTTGCAGCTGCTATGGGGCTCTTGAACTGGGGAGAAGGGTGGGCGACCAGAATCAAATCCTCTGGTGGGCCCAATGTTCTTCAGTCTGATACTGACTGAAAACATCACAAAACCTAAAACAGGGGGAAAATTGGGTTTAGACTTAAAGGAAATGTCCACTTTGGGCCTCATTTATCATAACTGTCTACAAGAAAAACGCTCTATGTTGCCAATATAATCTAATCAGAACGCAGCTTTCATTTCTGAAAATTCTGGTCGGGTGAAATCCATCTGTGTTCAGTAGATATCGATATTATGATGTGGTCTCTCCCAGGATTCAAACTCACAACCTGTAGCATGACAGGCAGCACTGGAAGATTTCCTCTGCTTCAAGATCTAAACAGTCCCTTGAATCAGCATATTGTACATCTCTATCTATCTGTTTTACCTACACCCTGTTTTCACCCTATAGAACCTATATTAGGAGTTAAATAAAAGTCAGGAGTTGTTTTAATTACTAAAAAGTAATTAAAAAAGAATTACAATAATCACATTTTTTCGATAAACCATTATTTTCTAACAACAATATTAATATCCATACTGCAATATAAGGGACAAATAAGACAGCCCGACCATAACCATATATTATCGGCGTATATAGTAATGACTGAATAATACCGCCAAACTGATCATTAACCAAAACCACTGTACAAAGACGAATATTACCTCCATATAGTGACCGTACGGTGGTATACACCAGTTCTCTGCAGACCATAGAAGTGTATTATGTGCAGATAAATCCAGTGTCTCGCAGGCGACGTTCTCACTGATCTCAGTCATTTATTTTCGTTCTTGCTTCTCCATCCAGCCATGACCGCCATGATGACTTCTTCCATCAATGATGTTCCTCTGCAGAATTTAGCACTCTGGATCATCACTTTTTTCCATCACTACACAAACCACATAGGACCATCCATAGTGACCTAGATGGTGATAATGCCCCCTTCGTGCCCTTCTCAGTAATAATTCTCTAATTTTGTGCCTGACACATAATTAGTGCTTTCTCTGTGCCCACACACAGTAATAATGCCCCTCTGTACCTCCATATAGTAGCCGTGCCCCCTTTCAGCCTCCTTATAGTAATAATGTCCCTTTTGTTCCTCCACATATTAATAAAGCCCTCCTGTGCCACCACATAGAAATAATGTCCCCCCTATAACTCCACGCAGTAGCAATGCCCCCGTTGTGCCTCCACATAGTAATAATGCTCCCTGTGGTGTGTCCGCCTTGTATAACTGCCCCTACTATTCCTCCACAAAGTAATAATGCGCCCTTTGCACCGCCACATAGAATTAATGGCCCATCTGTGCTTCCATATTTTAATAGTGGCGCACTCTGTGCCTCCACACAGTAGTAATTTCCCTGGTCTGTGCCTTCACATAGTATTAGTAATAATGCTCACTCTTTGCATCCACATAGTAATAATGCCCCTGATGTTCCTCCACAAAGTAGTAATTCCCCCGTCTGTGCCTCCACATAGTAATAGTGCCCCCAACGGTGTCTCCACATAGTAGTAATGCTCCCATCTGTGCCTTCACATTGTAATTTTGCCCCCTCTGTGCCTCCACTTAGCAATAATGCCCCCAATATTCCTCCACAAAGTAGTAATTCCCCTGTCTGTGCTTTCACATAGTAATAGTGCCCCCTCTGTGCCTCCACATATTAATAGTGCCCCCTCTGTGCCACCACATAGCAATAATGCCCCCAATGTTCCTCCACAAAGTAGTAATTCCTCTGTCTGTCCCTTCGCAAAGTAGTAGTGCCCCCTCAGTGCCTCCACATAGTAGCAGTTCCCCCTCTGTGCCTCCACATAGTAATAGTGTCCTCTCTGTGCCTCCACATAGTAATAATGCCCCAATATTCCTCCACAAAGTAGTAATTCCTCTGTCTGTCCCTTCACAAAGCAGTAGTGTCCCCTCTGTGTCTCCACATAGTAGTAGTTCCCTCTCTTTGCCTCCACATAGCAATAGTGTCCTCTCTGTGCCTCCACATAGCAATAGTGTCCCCTCTGTGCCTCCACATAGTAGTAGTTCCCTCTCTGTGCCTCCACATAGTAGTAGTTCCCTCTCTGTGCCTCCACATAGTAGTAGTTCCCTCTCTGTGCCTCCACATAGCAATAGTGTCCTCTCTGTGCCTCCACATAGTAATAGTGCTCCCGCTGTGCCTCCACATAGTAATAGTGCCCCCTCTGTGCCTCCTCATAGTAGTAGTTCCCCCTCTGTGCCTCTGACTAGCCCAGGGGGATGGGGACGACTCGATACCTGGGCCTTTGCCTGGCCTTTGGGGATGTCGCGGTGGTCGGCTCCCGGGCCCGTACCCTGGGGTCAGCTTTTAAAAGGGGATTGTTTGTTAATTTTAAGAAAGTTCGTGACGCCACCTGTGGTTTCTGGTGAGAATCACCAGCGCTGCTCTGTCCACTGAGGCCGGTGATAAGGCAGCTCGATGGTATAGCTCCCCACAGGTGGAGCTAGGCCTCAGGGCAGCGTACGGAGAGGGGGATGCAGGACAGAGGGGACCCAGCCGGGTCAGAGCAAGAATAGGAGCACACACGAAAGTCACTTCAGTACCTTTTACTGATGGAAATTCAGGCACGTCCTGGAGCACTGTAGGGTGAGGGGTGCACGTCCGGATTCTCCCCAGTGAGCGGGTGTAGGGCCTCCTGTCTCTTGCCTCTCTGTAGTAAGTTTCTGACCTGCCTGGAGCTAGGCCTAACTTGGTTTCTGTTCTGCACCTGCTGACTTGGTGATAGGGCCTTCTGCTGGAGATCACTCTCCCTATTCTCTGGGGTCTCCGTGATTCCTGACCCTGGTTACTCACTTTCCACTCGCCTTCGGCCCCGCTCGGGCCCTCACTAGGCTACACACACTGCAGCGGGGACACTGCTCTTCTTCGCCGCTCTCAGAGCGTCGGCACACTCCTAGCTCTCTATCCTGAGCTCTGTGAGTTCTAGTCTGGTCTCACTCTACAGACTGTACTGAACTCTTTCTGCAGGAACTGCTAGGCTCTGGCTCGACTGCACTGACTCCTTCTGTGTCTGAGCAGGGACTGCTGAATCACTGAGCTGCCTAGCTCCACCTTCCCTATTTATATCCCTATCGGGCTCCCTCTGGTGGTCTGAGGTGGAAGGTGGAAGTGTGTGTATGCTGTGGGGGCCTCTTGTGGAGAAATCCGGTAATGCACCCCTCTAGGATCTGTGGTACCAAGCGCAGCTGGGCGCCACACCTCCACATAGCAATAGTGTCCTCTCTGTGCCTCCACATAGCAATAGTTCCCCCTCTGTGCCTCCACATATTAATAGTGTCCACTCTGTGCCACCACATAGCAATAATGTCACAATGTTCCTACACAAAGTAGTAATTCCCCTGTCTGTGTCTCCACATAGTAATAGTGCCCCCTCTGTGTCCCCACTTATTAATAGTGCCCTCTCTATAGTAATAATGCTCCCAATGTCCCTCCACAAAGTAGTAATGCCCCGATCTGTGGCTCCAAAAAGTAATAGTGCCCCCTAATGTCCTTATATAATCCTTACTCCCCACCATTTCAGTCCTCCTGTGCCTGGCAATAAAAACCTCATGTATGAAACTCACCTCACCCCACTACCCCAATGAGTGAAGATGTGCTGCTCCTCCTTACTGCAGTCTTCAGTGCAAAGGGCTCTTTATTCCTCCACCATTTTAGCGGTATTTTCATCTTGATGATGAGGATACCATTAAAAGTGCTTTGGGGGCTGGCATTTGCCGAAAATGCCAGTCTGGCCCTGTCTAAAGGGGATGGAGAGGGCGGCTTGGGAGCAAGTGTTTACTTTCCTTTCAACACCAAAACAGTGAAAATGAAGAATTCTGCCTTTGTCATTCGAATCAATGGACTGTTTGTGACGTGCCCCCAGAGCCGTGGGGTACTCGGCAGCCGGGCCTAAGGATACTGGTGGGGGATATCACGGTGGCTGGCCCGGTCCGTGGCCCAGGGCGGTCAACAAAAAGGGGAATTATTTATAGGGGATTTGTAAAGTTCGTGACGCCACCTGTGGAATGCGGCTAAAGGGAGCCGCCATTGCGGAGCAGGTCCTCTGGAGCTGATGTTACTGCAGCAGGGATGGTGTGGCTCTCCACAGGAAGAGCTAGCTCCAGGGCAGTGTAGATAGTGTTGTTGGTTGCGCTGGGCATTGTAGTGCAGGGGGAAGATGGCGCAGGTGAAATAATGGACGGAGGCAGTGCGGTGCAGTCATCTGAGTCTTTGCTCACAGTTGTTAAGTTCCTCAGGTTGCACTGTCCAGCTTACAGCCTCTCACGTCGCGCTGCGTTCACCAGAACAAGGGTTCAGCTCTTCCTCAGGGAGTTTAGGAGCACCTGGCGGAACGCCGCTCTCTTGTGTTCCTCACTAGACTGTCTTCACGCTGGGTCTTCTTCCTCCTGCCCTGCGCTTCCCCACTCTCAGTCCCGCTCGGGTGCTCTGAAGTCCCTCCTGTCTAATTGGAGTTCCCGGACCTGCTTGACCCTCACAGAGATCAGAATGAGGCTTTGGCAACTGACTATAAAAGCCCGAAACCTCTGGTTTTTCCAGCCGGCACCTGGAGTAACACGGCTGGTCCAGGCGCCGGTCCCCTTCTTGCGGCCTACGATCCCTCTGTCTTCTGACAGATTCGGGGCGTACGGGTGCCGTCCTGCACTCGCCGTACCCCCTGAGATCCCTTAAACAAAACGGAGCCTACTCCTTTGGGTTCCCCCCACCCCAGCCAGGGACAGGGCTCAGCAGGAAACACATTGCATCTTGCCCTTCCAGCCAGCCTGGAGCAGTGTAGTGTTGAGTGCAGGTGTTAGGGTCCTGGGCAGTACTCCCTCCTTACCTGAGAGAAGGAGACACCACACCTCTGGGTGAGGTGCAGTACCTCTGTGGCGACTGAACCCTCAGGGGCGCCACACTCCCCCCTAGTAAAACACAGCACGTCCGCGGGCTTGGAGCAGAATAAAACAGGGTATATTACAGACATGCAAATTTTTAGATGCATCACATACAAAATCATCAAACATAACATTTCTTCCCTTTATGGGAGGCACTTTACTTTAACGTTACAGGTTATCATAACATCATAAACACTTTTTAATAACATTCTGTAACAGGGTGTCCTTTTTCCTTTTAAAACAGGTGCAAAAATAGCAACATGAGGGACCCGTCCGCAAACCCTCAACGTAGGCCCTGGGCGTGGCTGCAGGGCATAGGTGATCCTGGTGCTGGACCACGTCTTCCGCCACGCCAAACGGGTTTTTCTTCTGAGGTCATTTGGTTACGCTTATAAGACCAATAGAGAGCACTTTAAGAAGTGCAGAACTATATGCAAAATCAGTTTTTGGCTGTTCACAGTCCCCAGCCAGGAGTCTGTATACGCTGACGGGTAATTAGGAAAACACACTATAAGAAAAACATTCTTTTTAAACTTAGTAACATAGTTTGTAAACAAACATACAGACTCCTGGCTGGGGACTTACGGGTGACTATTTACAGTTTAGTCCCTCCTACTGTACTAGTAATGGGGTCCCTGCCTGGGGTACTTTTGGTTTTTGCTGGACCCAACCGGGTCATTAGCCATGTCCTGCGGGGGGTGTGTCCTCGATCACACGGTACACCTTGAGGGCATACCACCCGCGTTCCCCGTGGTGCCGAGTGTAAGTGACACGGTCACCGGGGTACAGGTTCCGGTCGGGATGGCCCTGTTCCAGCTCGGACTCAACATCCCGCCGGTTCACAAAAATGTCCCTTGCGAAGTCGGGATCTCGGATGAAGCCCCACCCAGCCTTCAGGTCAAACTTCACCACGAGTCCTTCTTCAAGAGGGCTGGGGTGGGCAGACTCCGCCTGCCGGGCTTGAGCCTTTGTGGCCTTGTTCCGGGCCTCTAGTCGCTCACAGCGTGCCCGCCGAGCGTGCCGTTCTTTCTCAAGCTGCAGGAGCTCCCTCCTGCAAAACTCCTTCCTTTTGCAGGGCTTCGGCTTGGGTCTCCTGCGGGAACCCCATCAGGTCCCCCCCCGGTTGTCCCAACTAAATTCTTCTCCTCTGGGGCAGGCAACCGGGGGCGCTGGTGTCGGGAGTAGCGGGCACGTCTGCTGGTCCTCGAACCGGGCGGACCAATCAAAAGCTGGTGCGCTGTACACCCACTCGGGTGCCGGAGGTGGAGGCTCCGGAAGGGAACCGAGCAGGAGGTTCCTGGCTTCAGCGCCCGGGAGTGGAGGTTCCGGGCTTAGTAGCTGCTCCAGGGAGGGCATGGTGGGGTACGGGGAGTGCTGGTGTAGGAGGCCCAGGAGCAGGTCGGCGCTTGCAGCGCCCAGGACAGGGGATTTCTTCCTATCTGATCCTGTGCTGCACACGGCTTCCTGGTATTCAGCGGGCTCCGCCGGGGTGCCGCTGCTGGCATCCTGGGCTGTTCTCCGCCGTGCTGCCAATTTCTCTAGCAGCTCGCTCCTCCACTTGGTGACCGCTGCTTGCTGGGCCCGTTCTACCTGCTGGCTCAGCTCCAGAATCTCACTCTGGAGGAATTCCACATCCTCCGAGGACAATTTACTGGATTCCCCCTCCAGGGTGAGGGGGGTCGCTTGTTGCTGCAGGCCAGAGGCGGAGGCTGGATACTTGCTTCCGTCCATGCTGGCTGCCGGGTGCGGTCTGTCTAGACTGGTTAAGACCACACCCTGTCTCCATTCCTTCTCTCTTCCTCCCCTCCCCTTTCGGGGGCGGTCCCATGGCAATCTGCTGTCGGTCACTCCTTGTGACGTCCTCCCTGCCTTGACGGACACATCTATGCAGACAGTCACTGTTGCAAGGGGCAGGGTGTGCTTTTGGCGCCATTCTGGGACCCGGCCCACGATGGGAGGTTCTATGTTGTTGTTTTTGATCACGCACATAATGGCGCCCGTTCTTCTTGGGCGGGCGCCACATTCAATGTAGAAAAACAGTTCATATCAGGCACACAATACCCGCTGGTAACGAGCTGGTCACGGATCCTGTTCGTGACACCAGAAGATGACGCGCCCCCAGAGCTGTGGGGTACTCGGCAGCCGGGCCTATGGATGCTGGTGGGGGATATCACGGTGGCTGGCCTGGTCCGTGGCCCAGGGCGGTCAACAAAAAGGGGAATTATTTATAGGGGATTTGTAAAGTGTTCGTGACGCCACCTGTGGAATGCGGCTAAAGGGGGCCGCCGCTGCGGAGCAGTCCTCTGAAGCTGATGTTACTGCAGCAGGGATGGTGTGGCTCTCCACAGGAAGAGCTAGTTCCAGGGCAGTGTAGATAGTGTTGTTGGTTGCGCTGGGCGTTGTAGTGCAGGGGGAAGATGGCGCAGGTGAAATAATGGACGGAGGCAGTGCGGTGCAGTCACCCGAGTCTTTGCTCACAGTTGTTAAGTTCCTCAGGTTGCACTGTCCAGCTTACAGCCTTCCACGTCGCGCTGCGTTCACCAGTACAAGGGTTCAGCTCTTCCTCAGGGAGTTTAGGAGCACCTGGCGGAACCAAGCTCTCTTGTGTTCCTCACTAGACCGACTATCACGCTGGGTCTTCTCCCTCCTGCCCTGCGCTTCCCCACTCTCAGTCCCGCTCGGGTGCTCTGAAGTCCCTCCTGTCTAATTGGAGTTCCCAGACCTGCTTGACCCTCATGGAGATCAGAATGAGGCTTTGGCAACTGACTATAAAAGCCCGAAGCCTCCGGTTTTTCCAGCCGGGACCTGGAGTAACACGGCTGGTCCAGGCGCCGGTCCCCTTCTTGTGGCCTACGATCCCTCTGTCTTCTGACAGATTCGGGGCGTACGGGTGCCGTCCTGCACTCGCCGTACCCCCTGAGATCCCTTCAAAAAAACGGAGCCTACTCCTCTGCTCCCCTCCGGGGCCTCTAAGACTGGGCCCTGCTTGTGGAGCAGAGCTCCTGACGAGACTCTGCTCCCTGTCTGACTGTCCTCTCTCACGCCTCTGACTGACGTCCTCCTGCCACCCTAAGATGGCTTCCCTTTTATATCTACTGTCAAAGTGCTCCCCTAAACTGCTTCCTCCACCCACACCCACTACTGGTTCCCCCTACCTTTGGGTTCCCCCCACTCCAGCCAGGGACAGGGCTCAGCAGGAAACACACTGCATCTTGCCCTTCCAGCCGGCCTGGAGCAGTGTAGTGTTGGATGCAGGTGTTGGGGTTCCGGGCAGCACTCCCTCCTTACCTGAGAGGAGACACCACACCTCTGGGTGAGGTGCAGTACCTCTGTGGCGACTGAACCCTCAGGGGCGCCACATTTGCATTAGTGTGAATGTGTTGGGTCCTCCAGAAAGACAGAGGCACTCCATACAGCACTTCTACAAGATCCTAAAGAAGAAACCCGCTTCCATTGTGTCCTCATCTTTTTAAATAAATGTCGCCATCTCTACTTTATGGATTGTCGATGTCTCCATCCCATACGTAGAATAAATCTCTTAAGAAATAAATCAGAAAAACAGGTGCTGCCGAGATTAGAAAGCTTGTTGTCAGAAGGGAGAACATAAGGAGATTTCCCACGCACAACACAGTGACTGAAAATCTTAAGAAAAAAATAAAATGACAACTGCATTCTTCTAACGACTCGATAATTAGTCGAAAACTAAAGGAATATATAATCTGTATTGCATTTAATTCTTTGGCTAGTTTCTAGTGACTAGTTCTTTGAATAGTGAGTGCTGCTCTGGAGTATACAGTATGTAAGGGTGGTGGACAATGGCGGTTGCGTTCCTTGCCATGTTATGTGATGTGTAATGTGAATAGTATAATGAATAATGTGTTGGCAATATGTGCAGTAATGTAAGTTAAGTAATCTATAGTGTAATATGTGTAGTTTGACTATAGGAACAGTCAGAGTTAATAATTGGGACTAGCCCACAGTGGGAGGGGCTAGTGTTAAGTGACTGCTTCCTGCTAGGAAGCCAGTTAGGGTCTGGAGTGCGTAGTGAGTGGACCACAAGGTCCAAGGTGAACAGTGCTGCATTTGAGGGTGATCCTAGATGAGAGGAGACTGAAGAGAGGGGATAGCGAGATCCTGAGGATAAGTGACAGAGAGGCAGAGTGGCCACCTAGAAACGGGTCTTAGGAGAGAACGCCTAGCCACGAGACCACAAGCTTACAACACTGAAGGTAACGGGCCTAAACAGGACTGAGTATGGGGGACTAGCGAAGGGTCCCGAGTGGACGTTCCAGGGCACCAGTAGTGGAAACAAATAGGACACGGAACTGCTGTACAAGTAAAGGAGACTGTAGTGTTAAAGCTGGGTTGTGGCAAAGTAGGGAGAAACAGCAGACATAGAGATCCCTGGAGTAAACTACTAAGGAAGGAAACTATGTGGAAATGCTTCATACCGTAAAGGAAACGTCCATAAGACTTTGTACCCGCTATCCCATGTATATAACCCTTATCAAGTTACCGTTCAGTAAAGAGTTTATTTTTAAATGGTGGTCTCCCTCATTGAACTGTGAAACATCTGGTCCTGGCAAACCTGCAACATCGGTTACATGCGGCCTGCATGGGCATAATGTCCTCACAGCACAAGTCTACGAGCCCAGCCAGGACTTCCACTTTCATGTAATTTGCCGGGGCGCCACAGATGAGTGTGTGTCACCCCAGACCTGAATGCCACAAACAATAATCTGTGTCTGAGAGCAGGAGGGAGGTTCCCTGGTTAGGGACCATTAGCATGCAGCACCTCCTGTCCCAGGCCAGTAGGGGGAGCTGGCTGCCCTATAAAAGCTGGAACTGGGGCAGGGTTAGAGAGACCAGAACCCACTTCTGAAGTGACCAGAAGGGTTCCTTAGAGGAAGGGACAGGTCAGCAGCAGCTGAGGAGTCCATGAGGCAGAGGAGAGACTGCGAGCCAGGGACAGAGGCGACGAGAGCCGGTCCTGGCTGAGAGAACCAATCTAACCGGACATTGGGGTCCGAGGCTGTCAGGGTTATAAGCCCAGCAGCAGAGAACCAACCTGCGAGGGATTTCAGGTCCCTTGGCCTAAGAAGCCTGGAGGCTCTGCCACACAGAGGGACCAGTACAGGTAGGAGAAAGCAAAAGGTACCCAAGGCCCGAGTCGCAAGCCATACAGGCGAGAAGTACACCGCCAGCTCAGGGACGTGGGCTATTACACCACGAAGAGGGGGATAGTCAGAAAGAGCATAGAGAGAACGGTAGGCCTACACACTCACCCTGACCAGTGGGGCTCGCCCAAATGCTCTCAGACACCCAGGCCCATTCCTAACCGGTACTACTGTTGGGTCATTATTAATTCCTACAATAAAGACCCTGGACTGTTTGAAGCGGACTCTGAACTCTTACTATTGCGGCCTGCACTATCAACCCCAGCATCCACCTACACTGCCCTGAGGCTACACTCTTCCCGTGGGGAGTTATCCTACCCCTGTGTTGCACACCAACACCAGCCTCAGCGGTCTGCCTCGCAGCGGCGGTTATCCCTGACCGCAATCCACAGGTGGCGTAGTCGGACATTTAAAGCACTGATTGATAGACTGCCACAATTTGGTCTGACCACCCTGAGCCACGGGATCGGGTTGCCACTACTACCCCCAGCATCGTACAGAAGCCCGGTTCCGGGTACCCCACGGCCCAGGGGGCGAGTCAAGTGCCTCACCCACTGCTACTTCCCCACATCACATTACACTTGGCATAGTTGGCAGCATCGAGTCTTGCAGCTGAAGGAGCAACACAGTGCAGGGAAGACTCGAGTTGTATGAGAGATGGTGACTGTTACTTGGTGTAACATGGCACCGAACAAGGACTGAAAAATGTCGGTGAGTGTTACAAAACGGTGAGAAGGATCTGCCCATCATAGCTGGACAAGGAGCAAAATAAGCGGTGTTCAGCCCTTCAGAAGGCATGCCTACAGAGGGAGGTGTCGGGACTGAGAGTGCTAGCCCACATCGGGGAGTGGTTGTTGCTGCAGAGTGAACTGGAAGGAAAAGATCCACCCAGTAAGGTGAGGTCCCAGGAAACGGGCAGAGAAGATCGAGAAGCGGGAAAGTGAGTCAGAGAGGACTCCACCCAGCAAAAGGCTGGGCCATGATGGGTCTCAGGAGGAGGAAGAGACAGCGCTATTTGTGGGTTGTATGTCGGAGAGAGAGCAGCAGTGTGGTATGATGGCGGAGTGTCACATTTTATTAAAGTGGAGTAAGTAACCCGAGGAGAGAGCTGGCTGAGGATGGCTGCGCCAGCTGATGGAGATGGCAGGCAAGGAGGTCAGGCCTAGTGGCCTGAAGGAGCAGCTGGGAACAAACAGGAGCCAGAGCTATGGACTGCGACCTGGTTCGTGGCCGGCGGCAGAGTAAAACACTTGGAGGCTATCCAACCTGGAGGTGAACCCTAGCAAGGAGTGCACACCTTTTGCTACTCGGGTGAAGTGGATTGCAGTGATCCGGGCCAAGAAGGAAAGGGAGCAGTAGGTCCGGGACCATCTGGACAGCCCTGATGGAGAACTCGCCCAACAGATGAACCGGGGTACTGTGATGCATTATGACTGCGGGTGGGGCTATGGCTTTGTAATGGAGGAGAGGACCAGACATAAGTTGTATGTCAACTCTGGCTCCCTGTTGGTGGGGATCTAGTCTACAAGAGGGCGAACACATCTAGTTCATGAAGAAGGATGGACCACAGGGCTGGTTCGTGGTTGTGGTCTCCAGGGTCAGAATGGAGATGAGAAGAGAGCCGGCAGCCATTCAGCCTTGTCAGGAGGTAGTAGCACCCAGAGTCGTCACACCCGCCAGGACCAGACAAAAGGAACACCAGTGGAGAAACTGACTCGGGTTCCTGTGAAACTGCAGCAGTAGGTAGAGTCACGGGACTGTCATAGGTAGTGGCCAATCCAGCCGTAGTACACGTGGTCTCCCTCATTGAACTGTAAAACATCTGGTCCTGGCAAACCCGCTACATGTGGCTTGCATGGACGTAAGGCCTTCACAGCACAAGTCTACACACCCAGCCCGGACCTCCACTTTCATGTAATGAGCCGGGATGCCATAGACGAGTGCCTCGAGCGCGGCTACCCCGTGCCACGTTACGTATAATACAGGATGTAACTCAGGATCAATACAGGATTAGTAATGTAATGTATGTACACAGTGACTGCACCAGCAGAATAGTGAGTGCAGCTCTAGAGTATAATACAGGATGTAACTCAGGATCAGTAATGTAATGTATGTACACAGTGACTGCACCAGCAGAATAGTGAGTGCAGCTCTGGAGTATAATACAGGATGTAACTCAGGATCAGTAATGTAATGTATGTACACAGTGACTCCACCAGCAGAATAGTGAGTGCAGCTCTGGAGTATAATACAGGATGTAACTCAGGATCAGTAATGTAATGTATGTACACAGTGACTCCACCAACAGAATAGTGAGTGCAGCTCTGGAGTATAATACAGGATGTAACTCAGGATCAGTAATGTAATGTATGTACACAGTGACTGCACAAGCAGAATAGTGAGTGCAGCTCTGGAGTATAATACAGGATAAGTAATAAAATGTATGTACATGGTAACTCCACCTGCAGAATAGTGAGTGCAGCTCTGGAGTATAATACAAGATGCAACTCAGGATCAGTAATGTAATGTATGTACACAGTGACTGCACAAGCAGAATAGTGAGTGCAGCTCTGGAGTATAATACAGGATGTAATTCAGGATCAGTACAGGATCAGTAATGTATGTACACAGTGACTGCACCAGCAGAATAGTGAGTGCAGCTCTGAAGTATAATACAGGATGCAACTCAGGATCAGTAATGTAATGTATGTACACAGTGACTGCACAAGCAGAATAGTGAGTGCAGCTCTGGAGTATAATACAGGATGTAACTCAGGATCAGTAATGTAATGTATGTACACAGTGACTGCACCAGCAGAATAGTGAGTGCAGCTCTGGAGTATAATACAGGATGTAACTCAGGATCAGTAATGTAATGTATGTACACAGTGACTGCACCAGCAGAATAGTGAGTGCAGCTCTGATCCGCTGTTGCTCACTATGGTGATTGTGGGTGTGGTGGCTGCAGATCCTGCTGTGTGCTCCTGAGCTCTGAGAACCACTGTGGAGAACCTGGGGATCTGCTCTCTCTCCTACCCAGGTAGGGAGTGGGTTTCCTGGGATGAGCGATGGAGCCAAGTCCCAGGCCGGCGGGGGGCAGGAGAAACCAGCAACCGGCCTGCACATCAGAGGACTCGGGGGTGAGACGCTCCACCAGGAGTCGCAGCAATGTGGCTCCTACTCCCCCCGGGACTGTGGAGACTCCTAGAAGCCGCAAGGCTTCCAGCATGGAGGAAAAGCCTGACAGCGTGCATGATGGCTCTCCTTCCGGAGGAAAGCTGAGTGCTCACGGAGGTGAGGCTGACCTCACTGAGGAAGGTTGGGGGCTGCAAAGTCCCCGGGAGTCTGTGTCCACCTATGCCTCCCGGGTCATGATCCACCTCCGTGAGTATGAAGATGCAAGTAAGCTCATCAGGAGGCTTCGGGAGGAGCTGCGCTGCACAAGCGCTAAAGCTGCAGGTGCCTCCAAACCGAGGAAGACAAAGCTCCAAGCAGAGGTAAAGAGGCTCAAAACTGAGATTAATGTGCTTGAACTAAGGAAAGCCACCATTTTTAGTTTTTTTCCACTCCCCCCTCCCCCCTCTGCCCTCCTCTTTCCTTTGTCTTCTTTTAATATGCATGCCATGTCCTATAGGTTCATGGTCCATGAAGTGGTTATGGACTTCTGAGGTTGCGCCCCATGTGGTCGGCATGCGTTCCACACATGCGTTCCACTGCTCTGCATAGATAGGCTTTACCCTATGGGTCTGGTTCCTGTATAGCGGCGTGCGGCCAATGGGAGCTGTGCGCATGCGTGTGTGACATCATCTACTGACTTCCGGGGATGCGCTACATGTGGACGGCGTGCGTTCCACACATGGTTCCACTGCGCATTACCCGGAAGTCCCTTTTGCAAATAGGTGTACTATACACGCGCGCGATGCGCCATCAAAGCACCTCACGGCTGGCACATAATTAATGGGATAGCACCCTACAGACAGCCCCTCGGACGCCTGGCCTATCACTAGACATCTTCTATTTTTCTTACTTTCTTTCTTATACATCGGTTAATGCAATTGGCTAGATGGCTCTATATATATCCAAGCTCCTGAGTGGAAAGACACCCCCCCAGAAGAAGCTTAACAGCGACACGGCGTAGGGGTTCTGAGAGGTAAATGCTGTTAATATGGTCAGTTTGTAGCAATTTTTAATGGGCACATTGACTATTTCATGGCACTTTGCATATTTGTTTACGGTCTATTGAATGGGATGGGGTAATGCAGACATTTTCTTTCTAAATATAAGCACTTAGCACTTTATGATCATAGATTCAAATGTCTGACTCCCCACCCTTTAATTTATTTCATTATTATATTGATCAACTCTAGTGTTGTTTAGAATCTTCTTGGATTTGGTGAATAAGACTTTTTTTACCTGCAGCATTTAACTATTGGTGAATCTCAGCAGCGTAACCTCTTCTCACCTTTAATATTAAAAAGGAGCTGGACTATCTGGACATCTTCAGAGGCTGTGCTGAGAGTTGGAGCTTTGTAAAAGATGGAAACCATAAATTACATTTATCTGCTCCATGATATTATAATATATAGTTTGGACGTTTCCTCTTAGGTCTTATAAATTAAAATGTTTTTAGGAAACCATTTGTCAAAGCCCTATTAGGGAATCCACACTTATAAATCTAGAAGAAAAATTACAAAGAGCGTCCCTCACTCCGGAGGACCCAACACGTCTGTGTAATACGTAGACAACCCATTGATGAATTAAATATTGTGTAATATATCATTTCACCAGTGGTGGTGCTGCAGGGAAAGTAAGTACTTGCTGTTCTCCTTTTTACAGCTGATCGCCAGAGATCTGAGATTAACTTTTCGTCATGTGACCCCTCCTAATAATAGTGGTGTAGCTTTTTATTCTGCTCGATGTGAAGAAACGATACCTTCCCTTCTTGAAGACAATTTTCTTACAGACTTGAAAACTTCTGCTGCTATTAAGTTATTAAATGACCCATGAGTCTCTTTGTAGGACGAGGAGTCCTAGCGCTAATGTCATCACCTTGAATGAAAATGTTTATTTTCTAGGAGCTCATCTTCCCCGGTTTTTGATTAATTAAATGCTCTAATGATGCTTAAAGACCATCGGACGGCGTGTAATAAGCGCTACAAATGTGCGGCGCCATTATTAACCGCACTGATTAGATGTTTTCCGAGATGTTACACGGGGAACTGTCTAATTAACGGACGATTCATCAAAGTTTAACAAGAACCCTGATAAATGGACGACACTGATTAACCCCGGCGCTCCAGACATAATCTCCATATTTTCTTGTGCTCCTATAGGCTGTAATGGGAGACTGCCCCATTGGGTATTCCAATGTCCGATACACCCTAGTCTAATGGCGTTGTGCATCTCCTCTAATTTATAAAGGATACTCCTCTGACAGAGGGGATTTAAGTAAAAATTGCCTCCAAGGGAAATTTTCCTACTGAGAGTCTTCAAATACTAAAGTCCCATATATAGGTCCATATAATCATTCTGTACCTGTCTGATTTCACAACCGTACAGCTGCACATAGTGGCTTTTATAGCATGTAACTGTAGAAACCTGCTATATTGGCTATCAAAGGACTCTTAGCCAATAAATGGCCATCAAAGGACTCTCAGCCAATAAGTGGTCATCAAAGGACTCTCAGCCAATGAGTGACCATCAAAAGACTCTCAGCTAATAAGTGACCATCAAAGGACTCTCAGCAAATGAGTAGCCGTAAAAGGACGCTCACCCAATTATTTGCCACCAAAGGACTCTTAGCCAATAAGTGGCTATCAAAGGACTCTCAGCCAATGAGTGACCATCAAAAGACTTTCAGCCAATGAGTGACCACCAAAGGACTCTCACCCAATAATTGGCCATCAAAGGACTCTTAGCCAATAAGGGGCCATCAAAGGACTCTCAGTAAACAAGTAGGCAGCAAATGACTCTCAACAAATAAGTGTCCATCAAAGGACACTCGGCAAATAAGTGGCCATCAGAGGACTTTCAGTCAATAAATTTCCATCACAGGACTCTCATCCAATAACTGTCCATCAAAGGACTCTTAGCCAATAGGTGGCCATCTAAGGACTCTCAGCAAACAAGTGGACAACAAATGACTCTCAACAAATAAGTGGTCATCAAAGGACGCTCGGCCATCAGAGGACTTTCAGCCAATAAATTTCCATCACAGGACTCTCACCCACTACACAAGCACGTGTCCCAAAACATCTGCCGTGCCCTCAACAACGCAGTTTCTGGGAGAATCCACCTGACAACGGACACGTGGACACGTGCTTGTGGCCAGGGATGGTACGTCTCCCTGACGGCACACTGGTTAAACATAGTGGAAGCCGGGACCCAGTCGGACCTTGGGACGGAACACATCCTCCCCACACCGAGGATTGCGGGCCCTATGTCAGTCACAGTTGCCCCCACAGTATACAGCTTCTGCGCATCATCCTCCTCCTCCACCTCATGTTCAGCCTCCATCTCAGATATCACCACATCAGTTACAAGCTGGAAGCACTGCAGTACTGCCTCAGCCAAGCGACAACAGGCTGTGCTGAAACTCATAAGCCTAGGTGATAAACCTCACACTGCTTGTGAGTTGTGGACAGCTGTGAAAGAGCAGGCAGATCTGTGGCTGAGACCGCTGAACCTACATCCAGGCATGGTCGTGTGTGACAATGGCCGTAACCTGGTGGCGGCTCTGAGGCGAGGCGAGATCACACACTTACCATGCCTGGCTCATGTGCTTAACCTTGTGGTTCAGCGGTTTCTTAAATCGTACCCCGAGTTGCCAGATCTGCTCGTCAAAGTATGCCGCCTGTCAGCTCATTTTCAGAAGTTGGCTACAGCTTGCGCCGCCCTTGCTGTGTTGCAGCAGCGTTTGCAGCTTCCGGCACATCGACTGGTGTGTGATGTCCTCACACGTTGGAACTCTACCCTCCACATGTTGCAAAGGATTTGTGAGCAGAAGAGAGCAGTTGTGGAGTACCAGCTGCAACAAGGCCGTCGATATTCAGGTCAGACTCCACACATAAGACCTCAGAAGTGGACCTGGATGTCTGACATATGTACCATCCTGACAAACTTTGAGGAGTCCACCAAGATGGTGAGTGGTGATGATGCCATCATTAGCAACAGCATCCCACTTGTCTGTCTTTTGCAACGCTCTCTGCAGAGAATTAAAGAGGAGGCATTGCAGCCAGAGTATGATGAGATGGATCAAGAAGCCGTAATGGGCGATTACACACAGCCCAGCCTCATCTCATCCCAACGTGCATTGGGGGACAATGAGGGAGAGGAGGAGGAGGAAGAATAGGAGCTGGTATCATGCGCTGTAGATGGTAGTACCTGTACAACTGTCATACAGTCGGTTCAGCGTGGGTGGCCTGAGGACAGGGGGGGAGGAGGAGGAGAGCATGGTCAGTCGTCATCTTGGTGAGGACACGGAAGTCTTGACCGTTACCAGTCTGGCACACATGGCTGACTTTATGTTACGCTGCCTTAACCGTGACCCTCGCGTTGTCAAAATGTTGGGTGACAGTCATTACTAGTTGGTGACACTTTTAGATCCCCGCTACAAGGAGAACTTTCACTCTCTTATTCCTGAGGTGGAGAGGTCTACAAAAATGTGGCAGTACCAGAAGGCCGTTGCTGCAGAACTGTTAAAAACATTCCCATCTGAACACGCTAGCGGCAGAGGTCACAGTTCGTTGACCAACCAAGGCGTACAGGCGAGAGAGATGCAACTCCAATCCAGCAGAGGCAGGGGAACACTGTGAACATTCTGGGACTGTTTTCTGAGACCCGCTCAGCTTACAGGCCCTGAGGCGCAGGGTACTCTTACAAGGAGTGGAAAGTTTCAAAAGATGGTGAGGGAGTACCTTGCTGACCGTACCGGCGTCCTCCGTGATTCCTCTGTGCCTTTTAATTATTGGGTATCCAAGCTGGACACTTGGAATGAACTCGCTCTGTACGCCTTGGAGGTCCTGGCCTGCCCTGCCGCTAGCGTGTTATCGGAGCGTGTTTTTACTGCCGCTGGGGGAATTATAACTGATTAGCGCACTCGCCTGTCAACTGAATGCTGACAAGCTGACCCTTATCAAAATGAACAAGGGCTGGATTGGGCCAGACTTCTCATCACCACCAAATGACAACAGAGTAACATAAAGTCAAATCCACTGTGTTATTTCGGGAGGTGTATTCCCATGCACCGCTTCACACTCACACATGGGTATACGCTTCCTCATTTCGGCTGTATTTTGCTCTTCTCCATATCCTCTGCCCCCACCACCACTATACCACCAGGGTGACCGTGGTCAATGTTGCCAGCATTGCAAGTTCCTCCGTCCTCATTTTTGGCAGCTTTTGCTTGGAAGGCATAGGCAAAGACTATGGGAGACCCACTCCACAATAATGGGAATAATGTTTTTAATATGCTGTATTGCATGGCTCTTGTTTGCCAGCATTGCAAGTTCCTCCGTCCTAATTTTTGGCAGCTTTTGCTTGGAAGGCATAGGCAAAGATTATGGGAGACCCACTCCACAATAATGGGAATAATGTTTTTAATATGCTGTACTGCATGGCTCTTGCTTGCCAGCATTGCAAGTTCCTCCGTCCTAATTTTTGGCAGATTTTGCTTGGAAGGCATAGGCAAAGACAATGGGAGACTCACTCCCCAATAATAGGAATAATGTTTTTAATATGCTGTACTGCATGGCTCTTGTAAGGGACATGAAAACCGTCTTGTTAAGCTATTGCGACCTCCACGTCTCTTCCAAGGGGCATTAAAACCGTCTTGTTAAGCTACTGCGACCTCCACGTCTCTTCCAAAGGGCATTAAAACCGTCTTGTTAAGCTACTGCGACCTCCACCACTTTTCCAAGGGGCATTGATATTGTCTTTTTATTCCACTGCGACCTCCACCATTCTTCCAAGGGGCGTTAAAACCGTCTTGTTAAGCTACTGCGACCTCCACGTCTCTTCCAAGGGGCATTAAAACCATCTTGTTAAGCTACTACGACCTCCACCACTTTTCCAAGGGACATTAAAACCGTCTTGTTAAGCTACTGCGACCTCCACGTCTCTTCCAAGGGGCATTAAAACCGTCTTTTTAAGCTACTGCGACCTCCACCACTTTTCCAAGGGGCATAAAAACCATCTTGTTAAGCTACTGCGACCTCCACCACTTTTGCAAGGGGCATTAAAACCGTCTTGTTAAGCCACTGCGACCTCCACGTCTCTTCCAAGGGGCATTAAAACCGTCTTGTTAAGCTACTGTGACCTCCACCACTTTTCCAAGGGGCATTAAAACCATCTTGTTAAGCTACTGCGACCTCCACGTCTCTTCCAAGGGGCATTAAAACCATCTTGTTAAGCTACTGCGACCTCCACCACTTTTCCAAGGGCCATTGATATTGTCTTTTTATTCCACTGCGACCTCCACCATTCTTACAAGGGGCATTAAAACCATCTTGTCAAGCTACTGTGACCTCCACGTCTCTTCCAAGGGGCATTAAAACCGTCTCGTTAAGCTACTGCGACCTCCACGTCTCTTCCAAGGGGCATTAAAACCATCTTGTTAAGCTACTGTGACCTCCACCACTTTTCCAAGGGGCATTGATATTGTCTTTTTATTCCACTGCGACCTCCACCATTCTTCCAAGGGGCATTAAAACCGTCCTGTTAAGCTACTGCGACCTCCACGTCTCTTCCAAGGGGCATTAAAACCGTCTTGTTAAGCTACTGCGACCTCCACCACTTTTCCAAGGGGCATTAAAACCGTCTTGTTAAGCTACTGTGACCTCTACGTCTCTTCCAAGGGGCATTAAAACCGTCTTGTTAAGCTACTGCGACCTCCACCACTTTTCCAAGGGGCATTAAAACCGTCTTGTTGAGCTACTGCGACCTCCACGTCTCTTCCAAGGAGCATTAAAACCATCTTGTTAAGCTAGTGCGACCTCCACGTCTCTTCAAAGGGGCATTAGAACCGTCTTGTTAAGCTACTGAGACCTCCACCACTTTTCCAAGGGGCATTGATATTGTCTTTTTATTCCACTGCGACCTCCACCATTCTTCCAAGGGGCATTAAAACCGTCTTGTTAAGCTACTGCGACCTCCACGTCTCTTCCAAGGGGCATTAAAACTGTCTTGTTTAGCTACTGCGACCTCCACCACTATTCCAAGGGGCATTGATATTGTCTTTTTATTCTACTGCGACCTCCACCATTCTTCCAAGGGGCATTAAAACTGTCTTGTTAAGCTACTGCTACCTCCACGTCTCTTCCAAGGGGCATTAAAATCGTCTTGTTAAGCTACTGCGACCTCCACCACTTTTCCAAGGGGCATTAAAACCGTCTTGTTAAGCTACTGCAACCTCCATGTCTCTTCCAAGGGGCATTTAAACCGTCTTGTTAAGCTACTGCAACCTCCACGTCTCTTCCAAGGGGCATTAAAACCGTCTTGTTAAGCTACTGCGACCTCCACCACTTTTCCAAGGGGCATTGATATTGTCTTTTTATTCCACTGCGACCTCCACCATTCTTCCAAGGGGCATTAAAACTGTCTTGTTAAGCTACTGCGACCTCCACGTCTCTTCCAAGGGGCATTAAAACCGTCTTGTTAAGCTACTGCGACCTCCACGTCTCTTCCAAGGGGCATTAAAACTGTCTTGTTAAGCTACTGCGACCTCCACCACTATTCCAAGGGGCATTGATATTGTCTTTTTATTCTACTGCGACCTCCACCATTCTTCCAAGGGGCATTAAAACTGTCTTGTTAAGCTACTGCTACCTCCACGTCTCTTCCAAGGGGCATTAAAACCATCTTGTTAAGCTACTGCGACCTCCACCACTTTTCCAAGGGGCATTGATATTGTCTTTTTATTCCACTGCGACCTCCACCATTCTTCCAAGGGGCATTAAAACCGTCTTGTTAAGCTACTGCGACCTCTACGTCTTTTCCAAGGGGCATTAAAACCGTCTTGTTAAGCTACTGCGACCTCCACCACTTTTCCAAGGGGCATTAAAACCGTCTTGTTAAGCTACTGCGACCTCCACGTCTCTTCCAAGGGGCATTAAAACCGTCTTGTTAAGCTACTGTGACATCCACGTCTGTTCCAAGGGGCATTAAAACCGTCTTGTTAAGCTACTGCGACCTCCACCACTTTTCCAAGGGGCATTGATATTGTCTTTTTATTCCACTGCGACCTCCACCATTTTTCCAAGGGGCATTAAAACCATCTTGTTAAGCTACTGCGACCTCCACGTCTCTTCCAAGGGGCATTAAAACCATCTTGTTAAGCTACTGCGACCTCCACCACTTTTCCAAGGGGCATTGATATTGTCTTTTTATTCCACTGCGACCTCCACCATTCTTCCAAGGGGCATTAAACCGTCTTGTTAAGCTACTGAGACTTCCACGTCTCTTCCAAGGGGCATTAAAACCGTCTTGTTAAGCTACTGTGACCTCCACGTCTCTTCCAAGGGGCATTAAAACTGTCTTGTTAAGCTACTGCGACCTCCACCACTATTCCAAGGGGCATTGATATTGTCTTTTTATTCTACTGCGACCTCCACCATTCTTCCAAGGGGCATTAAAACCGTCTTGTTAAGCTACTGCGACCTCCACGTCTCTTCCAAGGGGCATTAAAACCATCTTGTTAAGCTACTGCAACCTCCACCACTTTTCCAAGGGGCATTGATATTGTCTTTTTATTCCACTGCGACCTCCACCATTCTTCCAAGGGGCATTAAAACCGTCTTGTTAAGCTACTGCGACCTCTACGTCTTTTCCAAGGGGCATTAAAACCGTCTTGTTAAGCTACTGCGACCTCCACCACTTTTCCAAGGGGCATTAAAACCATCTTGTTAAGCTACTGCGACCTCCACGTCTCTTCCAAAGGGCATTAAAACCGTCTTGTTAAGCTACTGTGACCTCCACGTCTGTTCCAAGGGGCATTAAAACCGTCTTGTTAAGCTACTGCGACCTCCACCACTTTTCCAAGGGGCATTGATATTGTCTTTTTATTCCACTGCGACCTCCACCATTTTTCCAAGGGCAATTAAAACCGTCTTGTTAAGCTACTGCGACCTCCACGTCTCTTCCAAGGGGCATTAAAACCATCTTGTTAAGCTTCTGCGACCTCCACCACTTTTCCAAGGGGCATTGATATTGTCTTTTTATTCCACTGCGACCTCCACCATTCTTCCAAGGGGCATTAAACCGTCTTGTTAAGCTACTGCGACCTCCACGTCTCTTCCAAGGGGCATTAAAACCATCTTGTTAAGCTACTGCGACCTCCACCACTTTTCCAAGGGGCATTAAAACTGTCTTGTTAAGCTACTGCGACCTCCACGTCACTTCCAAGGGGCATTAAAACCGTCTTGTTAAGCTACTGCGACCTCCACCACTTTTCCAAGGGGCATTAAAACCGTCTTGTTAAGCTACTGCGACCTCCACGTCTCTTCCAAGGGGCATTAAAACCGTCTTGTTAAGCTACTGCGACCTCCACGTCTCTTCCAAGGGGCATTAAAACCGTCTTGTTAAGCTACTGCAACCTCCACCACTTTTCCAAGGAGCATTGATATTGTCTTTTTATTCCACTGCGACCTCCACCATTCTTCCAACGGACATTGCATTTCCTAATAATTTTAGTCAGCTTTTGCTTTTCAATGCATAGGCGAACACTAAGGGAGATCCACTCCCCAATAATGGGTAGAAGGTTTTTAGTATGCTGTAATCCACGTCTGTTTCAAGGGGCATTGCAGTTGCTCATAATTTTTGGAAAGCCTTCCATTCACTGATTAGGCCAACAGTGCACAGGAGACCCAGTTGCTATAAATGGAAAAAACGGTTTAGTTAAGGCCCTCTGACCTCCATGTCACTTCCAAGGGGCATTGGAGTGCCTCTAAATTTTTGGTAGGCATTGCACTCACTGTATGCCCTATAACTGTGTAGCCGAACCGCTCCTTTTGCTACAGAAACATATCCTACAAGACATGTGTGGTTGACTGGCCTGATATTGATGTGAATGGTCCCTCTTCCTCCTGCTCTTTCTCCTTTGCCACCACCTCATCCATCATTCATCACCTGAAGCTTTGTTTTAACGGGAGTCATAGAACTGGGATAGTAGCAGGAAAAGATCCAGCAATCCACGGAGGAGGCAGGATATGCGCGAAAACGCTGACCACCTCAGGCCTAGCCGCTACTACATATATGCACTTGCATTCAAAGAAAACAAAGCAGACACTAACTTCTATCATCATCGTCATGCTCCTCATCTTGGCACTCTCAACTCCCCTGATGGAGAAGCCAGGGCCCACCGGAGGAGTCTGGTTCTCTGGTGGGCTCGTCCATTGCTGCCCTAAAGCAGGTCAGGCTAAGAAAAGTGTGGGGGAAGTTCCCAGGAGAAATAGGGACAGCTGGGGACCGTTTATGGACACCCGGCCGCCCCCAGGCGGCTGGGGACCGTGTGTGGACACCCGGCCGCCCCCCCGACGGCTGGGGACCGAGCGTGGACACCCGGACGCCGGGCGGCTGGGGACTGAGTATGGATACTTCGCTGCCAAAGCAGCCATGAGGTAGTGGCCAGCTTTGGCCTCCTCCAAACTAAAAGGCCCCGTTTCAAGTGCAAGCTAGCAGTATGGTATTGCAGCCTGGGGGTGGGTGGGTGGCAGGTTGCACACTTACGCTTGCATTCCAAGAAAACAAAGCAGATGCTAACTTCTATCATCATCATCATGCTTCTCACCTTGGCACTCTCAACTCCCCTGATGGAGAAGCCAGGGCCCTCCGGAGGAGTCTGGTTCTCTGGTGGGCTCGTGCAATGCTGCTCTAAAGCAGGCCAGGCTAAGAAAAGTGTGGGGGAAGTTCCTAGGAGAAATAGGGGCGGCTGGGGACCGTTTATGGACACCCGGCCGCCCCCAGGCGGCTGGAGACCGTGTGTGGACACCCGGCCGCGGGGCGGCTGGGGACCAAGTATGGATACCCGGCCGCCCCCTGGCGGCTGGGGACCGAGCGTGGACACCCGGCCACCGGGCGGCTGGGGACTGAGTATGGATACCTCGCTGCCGAAGCAGCAATGAGGTAGTGGCCAGCTTCGGCCTCCTCCAAACTAAAAGGCCCCATTTCAAGTGCAAGCTAGCAGTATGGTATTGCAGCCAGGGGGTGGGTGGGTGGCAGGTTGCACACTTACGCTTGCATTCCAAGAAAACAAAGCAGATGCTAACTTCTATCATCATCATCATGCTTCTCACCTTGGCACTCTCAACTCCCCTGATGGAGAAGCCAGGGCCCTCCGGAGGAGTCTGGTTCTCTGGTGGGCTCGTGCAATGCTGCCCTAAAGCAGGCTAAGCTAAGAAAAGTGTGGGGG
The DNA here is from genome assembly GCF_046119375.1 of Phyllobates terribilis. Lineage (NCBI taxonomy): Eukaryota > Metazoa > Chordata > Amphibia > Anura > Dendrobatidae > Phyllobates > Phyllobates terribilis. The sequence goes on from NW_027362770.1 coordinate 176,420,461, forward strand.
AAGTTCCAAGGAGAAATAGGGGCGGCTGGGGACCATTTATGGACACCCGACCACCCCCAGGCGGCTGGGGACCGTGTGTGGACACCAAGCCGTGGGGCGGCTGGGGACCGAGCGTGGACACCCGGCCACCGGGCGGCTGGGGACTGAGTATGGATACCTCGCTGCCGAAGCAGCCATGAGGTAGAAGCCAGCTTCAGCCTCCTCCAAACTAAAAGGCCCCCTTTCAAGTGCAAGCTAGCAGTATGGTATTGCAGCCTGGGGGTGGGTGGGTGGCAGATTGCACACTTACGCTTGCATTCCAAGAAAACAAAGCAGATGCTAACTTCTATCATCATCATCATGCTCCTCACCTGGGCACTCTCAACTCCCCTGATGGAGAAGCCAGGACCCACCGGAGGAGTCTGGTTCTCTGGTGGGCTCGTCCAATGCTGCCCTAAAGCAGGCCAGGCTAAGAAAAGTGTGGGGGAAGTTCCCAGGAGAAATAGGGGCGGCTGCGGACCGTTTATGGACACCCGGCCGCCCCCAGGCGGCTGAGGACCGTGTGTGGACACCCGGCCACGGGGCGGCTGGGGACCGAGTATGGACACCTGGCCGCCCCTTGGCGGCTGGGGACCGAGCATGGACACCAGGCCGCCGGTGACTGAGTATGGATACCAGGCCGCCGATGCAGCCATGACATGGTAGCCGGCGTCTGCCTCCACATGCCTAAAAGGCCCAATTTCAAGTGCAAGCAAGCTAGCAGTATGGTATTGCAGCCTGGGGGTGGGTGGGTGGCAGGCTGCATACTTGCGCTTGTATTGCAAGGAATGGGGAGGTACAATTGAACACTGCCCTGGGACAAGGACTTGCACAGGGATAGTTGCAAGTCTGCATCTTCTGATGCGGCAAGGATCACTTCTGATGGGCACACTTTTAGGCAGTGACCTGGGTGTCAGAGATGCTTCCAGGGGTCTTCCCCATGCTGTTCCCATGTCTTTTCAGCACTGTATGCATGTGTCACACAGCACATGGCCAGATAAGATTGTAAAATGTTAAAATGACATTTCCCGGTGAATGCATTTGTCACGGTTGAAAGCAATACAAAAGTACAAAAACGCATAAAAAATGCTACTTGTGAACATAGCCCAAGGTGTGAAGGAGTATTTTTGTTTTTGGTTATTTATTTTATCTTATACACAAGTCTTTACCCTGGAAAGGATGTTCCTTAACATATTTCACAGGAAAACCGTTTCAGTTTCGTTTTTGAGCGCTTTATTGTGAGCCCGTAAAAGTGGCTTAATACCTCTGACCACGTTGTTGACAGCAGTGACCTGGGGGTCAGAAATGCTTCCTTGGGTGATCCCCATGCTGTACCCATGTCTTTTGAGCACTGTCACTATCGTTTTGGGCACTTTTTAGGCTTTCTACAGACTGCCAGGGGTGCCGCCGCAAAAATGCTCGGGTCTGCCATAGACTAACATTGGGCTCGTTGCTCGGGTCGAGCACCCGAGTATCACGGTGAGCTCGGCCCGAGCTTCGAGCACCCGAGCATTTTAGTGCTCGCTCAACACCAGTCACCACCAAAAGACTCTCACCCAAAAAGTGGCCATCAAAGGACCCTCAGCCAATAAATTGACATCAAAGTACTCTTAGCCAATAAATGGCCATTAAAGGACTCTCCATCAATACATTTCTTTCAAAGGACTCACAGACAATAAGTAGCCATTAAAGGACTCTCAGCCCATAAGTAGCCAAAGGACTCTCAGCCAATAATTGGCCATCAAAAGACTCTCAGCAAATAAGTGTCTAACAAAAGAATCTCAGCCAATGAGTGACCATCAAAGGACTCTCAGTCAATAAATGGCCAGTATCCCACCGCTGCCACCACATGTGACAAATCTGCACCTCGCCACCCTGCCTGACATCAATAATATAATATACATCAGCGGGATCACGTGGTAACGTCGTCCCACTTGTACCAACGTGATGTTCCACACACCTCAGGGACAAGTAAGGTCAACTTGGCACAGTTTTGCACAGACACCCCCTGTCCACACGGGCCCAGGAAGGCAAAGGGAGAGAGAAAAGGTGGCCCACACAATCACTGATGTGGCACCACACTCGCTCACAACCCCTAACAGATTGAAAGGCCCCTTTCCATAGCTCCAATGAAACAGAACTTTGTGAGCCCGGTAGAACTGCCACCAGTTCCTGTTCAATATAAGCCCAGTCCATTAACGGGATTATAGCGGACCAGAAACCAGCCCCGCTAAGATGGAAATTTAAACAGAGAAACGGACGTGTAGATTCTTGGATCAAGATAAAAGAGCAGCCCAAGGTTAAATTATATATCTAATCCCTTTAATGGCACAATAGACAGTACACTATATACACAAGGGTTATACATATATAATGGTCAGATAAGCAAATACAATAGTGGTAGGACAAAACATATAAGCAGAATATAAACCAGTTACCAGTCACATGGAAGGCCTGCTTGTGGGGGAGGGGTTGTCACATGGGAGGCTTGCGAACCCCTCTGTTCCTGGACTTCTCCTCACACGATATGTCATCATGACTTCTCAGGAAAAAGCACTGGATGTTTTTTTTTTTTTTTCCTGGACACTCCCCTCCTTCCCCCTGGATGGAACTTAAGTCCCCTCACCTGGGGGTTTGTAACTAAATCTCCCAAAACCTATGAAAGATCATAACTCCTTTCTGGATGGTCCTAGGGCGGCGGCTCTTGTGCCATTGGATCCAGCCGGGCCCCTGCTACGCGTGGAGACTAAACACAGCTTGGCTACCTGGTTGCTACTAGCTGTTCTACGTATCTCGCCACCCTGTGAGGCCAGAATGGATCGAGACACTGGATGGTGTATGGTTCGGTCTGGGGATCTTAGAAATATACATGATGTATGGCTAGGACGTATAGTATCTCCATAACTCCCTTATGGAATTATGTTTCTGGATTGTTCTGCAGCTACAGCAGGACTCTATATTGCAAGAAAGTGACGCGCCCCCAGGGCCGTGGGGTACTCGGTAGCCGGGCCGATCGATACTGGGGGAGATGTCACAGTGGCGATGACCCGGTCCGTGACCCAGGGCGGTCAATAAAAGGGGATTTTATAGCTTTTGTATTTAATGTTTGTGACGCCACCTGTGGTATGCGGCTATATGGAGCCGCCGCTGCGGAGCAGGTCCTCTGGAGCTGTTGGTAATGCAGCAGAGTTGGTTCAGGTAGAGCTAAGCTCCAGGGCGGTGCAGTGATGTTATAGATGAGGTAGATGTTGGTGCTGTGTAGGGCAGGTGATGGCGCAGATAATAATTCTAGGACACCGTGGGGTGCAGTCTTCAAGGTTTACTCACAGTTATTGAACTCCAGGTTACCAGTACTAGAGTAACCTCCCATGTCGTCCTGCGTTCACCAAGGAAGGGGTTCAGAAATCTCTCAAGTAACTCAGTAGTACTTAAACGGGACCCCATTCTATGTGCCTTCCTCGGTCGTCTTCCTGCGCTGGCTCTCACCCTCCTGCCCTGCGCCTCACAATCAGTGTCCCAAGCCGGTAGCCTCCGATGTTGTCGGGCGACCTGCAGTCCCCTGGACCCTCTGTGGCCACAATGTAATTGTGGTGGTTGGCAGCTGCACCTTGCACCGGTTTCTAGCTGAGCCTTGTAGTTCTCCACTAGTTTAGGGGCCGGTCCCCTCTGCGGCCTGATCCCTCCACATCCTGGTAGATTCGGGCGCACGGGTGGCATCCGCACTTCCCGTGCCCCTAGGATCCCTTCTGTTCCTCTTGGAGCCTTCCTCTGCCCCTGTCCTCTCTCTCTCTCTCCTGGGCCTCTCTTACTAGGCCCCACTCCTCTCAACTCCTGCTCCAAGCACTGGAGCCAGGAGACTGGACCTCCTCCACTGCTCTCCTGAGCAGTACTGGCTGCTTCTAGATGGTTCCTTGCTTTCTTATACTCCTACTGAAGTGCTCCCCTAAACTACTTCCTCCACCCACACCCACTACATGGTTCCACCCTCCAGCTAGGGACCAAGGACTGTGCTCTCCCTCAGGAGCAATTCCGCCCTTCCCTCCTGAAGTGTAATGGATGCAAGTGTGTGGGTCCCGGGCAGCACTCTATCCTTACCTGAGAGTGGGATACCACACCTCTGGATGAGATGCAGTACCTCTGTGGCGACTGAACCCGCAGGGGCGCCACACAAGCCTTTGTCCTGCTTTAAGTTCATCACTATGTGAGATCTGTCACTCACAGTCTTTGAGGCTGGGCACCCCTGCTGAGCTCGGTTTCCTGTCTGTGCTGGACAAAGGGAGAGGTTTTATAATCCCAGGCCAAATAGGATGCAAATGATTGACATGGAATTATATCTCCAATATTCTTCACAGCCATCAAATGACTCTCAGCCAATAATTGGCCATCAAAGGACTCTCAGCCAATAAGTGGTGTTGGAATATGTTTAATGCAACAACTCCATTCCTGTGTACGTAAATGTTCTATTGCTAGGTTTGTGTATTGTCTTTAAAAGAAAAACTCCCAGAGGCTCACACACAGAAAAGACCATGTGACTGTGTTCAGTTTCCTGTGTCTGTGCATGAGAGGAGAAGCAGGCTGTGATGCTGCACAGAGACACTTAAGATATGTATATTCCTGATTCCACAAAGCCGATCATATCTGTACCTGTTTATAGCTGAATTAAAACTTTGTTCTGTTGTCAACAGAGAGTATCCTGAATGATCCGCTACCGACAGGTTATGGGCCCAGTGTGACACAGAACTCCAGGAGTGACGCAGATCCCCAGGAGTGACACAGAACCCCAGGAGTGACACAGAACCCCAGGAGTGACACAGAACCCCAGGAGTGACACAGAACCCCAGGAGTGACACAGAACCCCAGGAGTGACACAGAACTCCAGCGTGACACAGAACTCCAGGAGTGACACAGAACCCCAGGAGTGACGCAGATCCCCAGGAGTGACACAGAACTCCAGCGTGACACAGAACTCCAGGAGTGACACAGAACCCCAGGAGTGACACAGATCCCCAGGAGTGACACAGAACCCCAGGAGTGACACAGAACCCCAGGACTGACGCAGATCCCCAGGAGTGACACAGAACCCCAGGAGTGACACAGAACTCCAGCGTGACACAGATCCCCAGGAGTGACACAGAACTCCAGCGTGACACAGAACCCCAGGAGTGACACAGAACCCCAGGAGTGACACAGAACTCCAGCGTGACACAGAACCCCAGGAGTGACACAGAACTCCAGCGTGACACAGAACTCCAGGAGTGACACAGAACTCCAGCGTGACACAGAACCCCAGGAGTGACACAGAACCCCAGGAGTGACACAGAACTCCAGCGTGACACAGAACTCCAGGAGTGACACAGAACCCCAGGAGTGACACAGATCCCCAGGAGTGACACAGAACCCCAGGAGTGACACAGATCCCCAGGAGTGACACAAATCCCCAGGAGTGACACAGAACCCCAGGAGTGACACAGAACTCCAGCGTGACACAGATCCCCAGCGTGACACAGAACTCCAGGAGTGACACAGATCCCCAGCGTGACACAGAACTCCAGCGTGACACAGATCCCCAGGAGTGACACAGATCCCCAGGAGTGACACAGAACTCCAGCGTGACACAGAACTCCAGGAGTGACACAGAACCCCAGGAGTGACACAGAACCCCAGGAGTGACACAGATCCCCAGGAGTGACACAGAACCCCAGGAGTGACACAGAACTCCAGCGTGACACAGATCCCCAGCGTGACACAGAACTCCAGGAGTGACACAGATCCCCAGGAGTGACACAGAACCCCAGGAGTGACACAGAACCCCAGGAGTGACACAGAACTCCAGCGTGACACAGAACCCCAGGAGTGACACAGAACCCCAGGAATGACACAGAACCCCAGGAGTGACACAGAACCCCAGGAGTGACACAGAACCCCAGGAGTGACACAGAACCCAAGGAGTGACACAGAACTCCAGCGTGACACAGAACTCCAGCGTGACACAGAACTCCAGGAGTGACACAGAACCCCAGGAGTGACGCAGATCCCCAGGAGTGACACAGAACTCCAGCGTGACACAGAACTCCAGGAGTGACACAGAACCCCAGGAGTGACACAGAACCCCAGGAGTGACACAGATCCCCAGGAGTGACACAGAACCCCAGGAGTGACACAGAACCCCAGGACTGACGCAGATCCCCAGGAGTGACACAGAACCCCAGGAGTGACACAGAACTCCAGCGTGACACAGATCCCCAGGAGTGACACAGAACTCCAGCGTGACACAGAACCCCAGGAGTGACACAGAACCCCAGGAGTGACACAGAACTCCAGCGTGACACAGAACCCCAGGAGTGACACAGAACTCCAGCGTGACACAGAACTCCAGGAGTGACACAGAACTCCAGCGTGACACAGAACCCCAGGAGTGACACAGAACCCCAGGAGTGACACAGAACTCCAGCGTGACACAGAACCCCAGGAGTGACACAGAACTCCAGCGTGACACAGAACCCCAGGAGTGACACAGAACTCCAGCGTGACACAGAACTCCAGGAGTGACACAGAACCCCAGGAGTGACACAGATCCCCAGGAGTGACACAGAACCCCAGGAGTGACACAGATCCCCAGGAGTGACACAGATCCCCAGGAGTGACACAGAACCCCAGGAGTGACACAGAACTCCAGCGTGACACAGATCCCCAGCGTGACACAGAACTCCAGGAGTGACACAGATCCCCAGCGTGACACAGAACTCCAGCGTGACACAGATCCCCAGGAGTGACACAGATCCCCAGGAGTGACACAGAACTCCTGCGTGACACAGAACTCCAGGAGTGACACAGAACCCCAGGAGTGACACAGAACCCCAGGAGTGACACAGATCCCCAGGAGTGACACAGAACCCCAGGAGTGACACAGAACTCCAGCGTGACACAGATCCCCAGCGTGACACAGAACTCCAGGAGTGACACAGATCCCCAGCGTGACACAGAACTCCAGCGTGACACAGATCCCCAGGAGTGACACAGATCCCCAGGAGTGACACAGAACTCCAGCGTGACACAGAACTCCAGGAGTGACACAGAACCCCAGGAGTGACACAGATCCCCAGGAGTGACACAGAACTCCAGGAGTGACACAGAACTCCAGCGTGACACAGAACCCCAGGAGTGACACAGAACTCCAGCGTGACACAGAACTCCAGGAGTGACACAGAACCCCAGGAGTGACACAGAACCCCAGGAGTGACACAGAACTCCAGCGTGACACAGATCCCCAGCGTGACACAGAACTCCAGGAGTGACACAGATCCCCAGCGTGACACAGAACTCCAGCGTGACACAGAACTCCAGCGTGACACAGATCCCCAGGAGTGACACAGATCCCCAGGAGTGACACAGAACTCCAGCGTGACACAGAACTCCAGGAGTGACACAGAACCCCAGGAGTGACACAGATCCCCAGGAGTGACACAGAACCCCAGGAGTGACACAGAACTCCAGCGTGGCACAGAACCCCAGGAGTGACACAGAACTCCAGCGTGGCACAGAACCCCAGGAGTGACACAGATCCCCAGGAGTGACACAGAACCCCAGGAGTAACACAGAACCCCAGCGTGACACAGAACTCCAGAAGTGACACAGAACTCCAGGAGTGACACAGAACCCCAGAGTGACACAGAACTCCAGGAGTGACACAGAACCTCACGAGTGACACAGAACCCCAGGAGTGACACAGAACCCCAGGAGTGACACAGAACCCCAAGAGTGACACAGAACTCCAGCGTGACACAGAACTCCAGCGTGACACAGAACCCCAGGAGTGACGCAGATCCCCAGGAGTGACACAGAACCCCAGGAGTGACACAGAACTCCAGCGTGACACAGATCCCCAGGAGTGACACAGAACTCCAGCGTGACACAGAACTCCAGGAGTGACACAGAACCCCAGGAGTGACACAGATCCCCAGGAGTGACACAGAACCCCAGGAGTGACACAGAACCCCAGGAGTGATGCAGATCACCAGGAGTGACACAGAACCCCAGGAGTGACACAGAACTCCAGCGTGACACAGATCCCCAGGAGTGACACAGAACTCCAGCGTGACACAGAACCCCAGGAGTGACACAGATCCCCAGGAGTGACACAGAACCCCAGGAGTGACACAGAACTCCAGCGTGACACAGAACCCCAGGAGTGACACAGAACTCCAGCGTGACACAGAACTCCAGGAGTGACACAGAACCCCAGGAGTGACACAGATCCCCAGGAGTGACACAGAACCCCAGGAGTGACACAGAACCCCAGGAGTGACACAGAACTCCAGCGTGACACAGATCCCCAGCGTGACACAGAACTCCAGGAGTGACACAGATCCCCAGCGTGACACAGAACTCCAGCGTGACACAGATCCCCAGGAGTGACACAGATCCCCAGGAGTGACACAGAACTCCAGCGTGACACAGAACTCCAGGAGTGACACAGAACCCCAGGAGTGACACAGAACCCCAGCGTGACACAGAACTCCAGAAGTGACACAGAACTCCAGGAGTGACACAGAACCCCAGAGTGACTCAGAACTCCAGGAGTGACACAGAACCTCACGAGTGACACAGAACCCCAGGAGTGACACAGAACCCCAGGAGTGACACAGAAACTCACGAATGACACAGAACCCCAGGAGTGACACAGAACCCCAGGAGTGACACAGAACCCCAGGAGTGACACAGAACTCCAGCGTGACACAGAACTCCAGCGTGACACAGAACCCCAGGAGTGACACAGAACCTCACGAGTGACACAGAACCCCAGGAGTGACACAGAACCCCAGCGTGACACAGAACCCCAGGAGTGACACAGAACCCCAGGAGTGACACAGAACCTCACGAGTGACACAGAACCCCAGGAGTGACACAGAACTCCAGCGTGACACAGAACTCCAGAGTGACACAGAACCCCAGGAGTGACACAGAATCCCAGGAGTGACACAGAACCCCAGGAGTGACACAGAACCTCACGAGTGACACAGAACCCCAGGAGTGACACAGAACCCCAGGAGTGACACAGAACCCCAGGAGTGACACAGAACTCCAGCGTGACACAGAACCCCAGGAGTGACACAGAACCCCAGGAGTGACACAGAACTCCAGCGTGACACAGAACTCCAGTGTGACACAGAACCCCAGGAGTGATACAGAACCCCAGCATGACACAGATCCCCAGGAGTGACACAGAACCCCAGGAGTGACACAGAACTCCAGCGTGACACAGAACTCCAGCGTGACACAGAACCCCAGGAGTGACACAGAACCCCAGGAGTGACACAGAACCCCAGGAGTGACACAGAACTCCAGCGTGACACAGAACCCCAGGAGTGACACAGAACCCCAGGAGTGACACAGAACTCCAGCGTGACACAGAACCCCAGGAGTGACACAGAACCCCAGGAGTAACACAGAACCCCAGCGTGACACAGAACACCAGGAGTGACACAGAACCCCAGGAGTGACACAGAACCCCAGGAGAGACACAGATTCCCAGGGTGACACAGAACCCCAGAAGTGACACAGATCCCCAGGAGTGACACAGAACTCCAGTGTGACACAGAACCCCAGGAGTGACACAGATCCCCAGGAGTGACACAGAACTCCAGAAGTGACACAGATCCCCAGTGTGACACAGAACCCCAGGAATGACACAGAACCCCAGAAGTGACACAGATCCCCAGGAGTGACACAGAACTCCAGTGTGATACAGAACCCCAGGAGTGACACAGAATCCCAGGAGTGACACAGAACCCCAGGAGTGACACAGAACCTCACGAGTGACACAGAACCCCAGGAGTGACACAGAACCCCAGGAGTGACACAGAACCCCAGGAGTGACACAGAACCCCAGGAGTGACACAGATCCCCAGCGTGACACAGAACCCCAGGAGCGACACAGATCCCCAGGAGTGACACAGAACTCCAGCGTGACACAGAACCCCTGGAGTGACACAGATCCCCAGGAGTGACACAGAACTCCAGAGTGACACAGAACTCCAGAGTGACACAGAACCCCAGGAGTGATAAAGAATCCCAGGAGTGACACAGATCCTCAGGAGTGACACAGAACTCCAGGAGTGACACAGAACTCCAGCGTGACACAGAACTCCAGGAGTGACACAGAACTCCAGGAGTGACACAGAACCCCAGGAGTGACACAGAACCCCAGGAGTGACACAGATCCCCAGCGTGACACAGAACTCCAGCGTGACACAGAACCCCAGGAGTGACACAGAACCCCAGGAGTGACACAGAACTCCAGGAGTGACACAGATCCCCAGCGTGACACAGAACTCCAGCGTGACACAGAACCCCAGGAGTGACACAGAACCCCAGGAGTGACACAGATCCCCAGCGTGACACAGAACCCCAGGAGTGACACAGAACTCCAGAAGTGACACAGAACTCCAGCGTGACACAGAACTCCAGCGTGACACAGAACCCCAGGAGTGACACTGAACCCCAGGAGTGACACAGAACTCCAGGAGTGACACAGATCCCCAGCGTGACACAGAACTCCAGCGTGACACAGAACTCCAGGAGTGACACAGATCCCCAGCGTGACACAGAACTCCAGCGTGACACAGAACCCCAGGAGTGACACAGAACCCCAGGAGTGACACAGATCCCCAGCGTGACACAGAATTCCTGAAGTGACACAGATCCCCAGCGTGACACAGAACCCCAGGAGTGACACAGAACCCCAGCGTGACACAGAACCCCAGGAGTGACACAGAACCCCAGGAGTGACACAGAACTCCAGGAGTGACACAGATCCCCAGCGTGACACAGAACCCCAGGAGTGACACAGAACTCCAGCGTGACACAGAACCCCAGTAGTGACACAGAAGCCAAGGAGTGACCCAGAACTCCAGCATGACACAGAACCCCAGGAGTGACACAGAACCCCAGGAGTGACACAGAACCCCAGGAATGACACAGATCCCCAGCGTGACACAGAACCCCAGGAGTGACACAGAACTCCAGCGTGACACAGAACCCCAGGAGTGACACAGAACCCCAGGAGTGACACAGAACCTCACGAGTGACACAGAACCCCAGGAGTGACACAGAACCCCAGGAGTGACACAGAACTCCAGCGTGACACAGAACTCCAGAGTGACACAGAACCCCAGGAGTGACACAGAATCCCAGGAGTGACACAGAACCTCACGAGTGACACAGAACCCCAGGAGTGACACAGAACCCCAGGAGTGACACAGAACCCCAGGAGTGACACAGAACTCCAGCGTGACACAGAACCCCAGGAGTGACACAGAACCCCAGGAGTGACACAGAACTCCAGCGTGACACAGAACTCCAGTGTGACACAGAACCCCAGGAGTGACACAGAAACCCAGCGTGACACAGATCCCCAGGAGTGACACAGAACCCCAGGAGTGACACAGAACTCCAGCGTGACACAGAACTCCAGCGTGACACAGAACCCCAGGAGTGACACAGAACCCCAGGAGTGACACAGAACTCCAGCGTGACACAGAACTCCAGCGTGACACAGAACCCCAGGAGTGACACAGAACTCCAGCGTGACACAGAACCCCAGGAGTGACACAGAACCCCAGGAGTAACACAGAACCCCAGCGTGACACAGAACACCAGGAGTGACACAGAACCCCAGGAGTGACACAGAACCCCAGGAGTGACACAGATTCCCAGGGTGACACAGAACCCCAGAAGTGACACAGATCCCCAGGAGTGACACAGAACTCCAGTGTGACACAGAACCCCAGGAGTGACACAGATCCCCAGGAGTGACACAGAACTCCAGAAGTGACACAGATCCCCAGTGTGACACAGAACCCCAGGAATGTCACAGAACCCCAGAAGTGACACAGATCCCCAGGAGTGACACAGAACTCCAGTGTGACACAGAACCCCAGGAGTGACACAGAATCCCAGGAGTGACACAGAACCCCAGGAGTGACACAGAACCTCACGAGTGACACAGAACCCCAGGAGTGACACAGAACCCCAGGAGTGACACAGAACCCCAGGAGTCACACAGATCCCCAGCGTGACACAGAACCCCAGGAGTGACACAGAACTCCAGCGTGACACAGAACCCCTGGAGTGACACAGATCCCCAGGAGTGACACAGAACTCCAGAAGTGACAGAGAACTCCAGAAGTGACACAGAACCCCAGGAGTGATAAAGAATCCCAGGAGTGACACAGATCCTCAGCGTGACACAGAACCCCAGGAGTGACACAGAACTCCAGGAGTGACACAGAACTCCAGTGTGACACAGAACTCCAGGAGTGACACAGAACCCCAGGAGTGACACAGAACTCCAGGAGTGACACAGAACCCCAGGAGTGACACAGAACCCCAGGAGTGACACAGATTCCCAGCGTGACACAGAACTCCAGCGTGACACAGAACCCCAGGAGTGACACAGAACTCCAGGAGTGACACAGATCCCCAGCGTGACACAGAACTCCAGCGTGACACAGAACCCCAGGAGTGACACAGAACCCCAGGAGTGACACAGATCCCCAGCGTGACACAGAACCCCAGGAGTGACACAGAACTCCAGGAGTGACACAGAACTCCAGCGTGACACAGAACTCCAGCGTGACACAGAACCCCAGGAGTGACACAGAACCCCAGGAGTGACACTGAACTCAAGGAGTGACACAGAACTCCAGCGTGACACAGAACTCCAGGAGTGACACAGATCCCCAGCGTGACACAGAACTCCAGCGTGACACAGAACCCCAGGAGTGACACAGAACCCCTGGAGTGACACAGATCCCCAGCGTGACACAGAACTCCTGAAGTGACACAGATCCCCAGCGTGACACAGAACCCCAGGAGTGACACAGAACCCCAGCGTGACACAGAACTCCAGGAGTGACACAGAACCCCAGGAGTGACACAGAACTCCAGGAGTGACACAGATCCCCAGCGTGACACAGAACCCCAGGAGTGACACAGAACCCCAGGAGTGACACAGAACTCCAGCGTGACACAGAACCCCAAGCGTGACACAGAAGCCAAGGAGTGACACAGAACTCCAGCATGACACAGAACCCCAGGAGTGACACAGAACCCCAGGAGTGACACAGAACCCCAGGAATGACACAGATCCCCAGGAGTGACACAGAACCTCACGAGTGACACAGAACCCCAGGAGTGACACAGAACCCCAGGAGTGACACAGAACTCCAGCGTGACACAGAACTCCAGAGTGACACAGAACCCCAGGAGTGACACAGAATCCCAGGAGTGACACAGAACCTCACGAGTAACACAGAACCCCAGGAGTGACACAGAACCCCATGAGTGACACAGAACCCCAGGAGTGACACAGAACCCCAGGAGTGACACAGAACTCCAGCGTGACACAGAACCCCAGGAGTGACACAGAACCCCAGTGGGACACAGAACACCAGGAGTGACACAGAACCCCAGGAGTGACACAGAACCCCAGGAGTGACACAGATTCCCAGGGTGACACAGAACCCCAGAAGTGACACAGATCCCCAGGAGTGACACAGAACTCCAGTGTGACACAGAACCCCAGGAGTGACACAGATCCCCAGGAGTGACACAGAACTCCAGAAGTGACACAGATCCCCAGTGTGACACAGAACCCCAGGAATGACACAGAACCCCAGAAGTGACACAGAACTCCAGGAGTGACACAGAACTCCAGCGTGACACAGAACTCCAGGAGTGACACAGAACCCCAGGAGTGACACAGAACTCCAGGAGTGACACAGAACCCCAGGAGTGACACAGAACCCCAGGAGTGACACAGATCCCCAGCGTGACACAGAACTCCAGCGTGACACAGAACCCCAGGAGTGACACAGAACCCCAGCGTGACACAGAACACCAGGAGTGACACAGAACCCCAGGAGTGACACAGAACCCCAGGAGTGACACAGATTCCCAGGGTGACACAGAACCCCAGAAGTGACACAGATCCCCAGGAGTGACACAGAACTCCAGTGTGACACAGAACCCCAGGAGTGACACAGATCCCCAGGAGTGACACAGAACTCCAGAAGTGACACAGATCCCCAGTGTGACACAGAACCCCAGGAATGACACAGAACCCCAGAAGTGACACAGATCCCCAGGAGTGACACAGAACTCCAGTGTGACACAGAACCCCAGGAGTGACACAGAATCCCAGGAGTGACACAGAACCCCAGGAGTGACACAGAACCTCACGAGTGACACAGAACCCCAGGAGTGACACAGAACCCCAGGAGTGACAGAGATCCCCAGCGTGACACAGAACCCCAGGAGTGACACAGAACTCCAGCGTGACACAGAACCCCTGGAGTGACACAGATCCCCAGGAGTGACACAGAACTCCAGAAGTGACACAGAACTCCAGAGTGACACAGAACCCCAGGAGTGATAAAGAATCCCAGGAGTGACACAGATCCTCAGCGTGACACAGAACCCCAGGAGTGACACAGAACTCCAGGAGTGACACAGAACTCCAGCGTGACACAGAACTCCAGGAGTGACACAGAACCCCAGGAGTGACACAGAACTCCAGGAGTGACACAGAACCCCAGGAGTGACACAGAACCCCAGGAGTGACACAGATCCCCAGCGTGACACAGAACTCCAGCGTGACACAGAACCCCAGGAGTGACACAGAACTCCAGGAGTGACACAGATCCCCAGCGTGACACAGAACTCCAGCGTGACACAGAACCCCAGGAGTGACACAGAACCCCAGGAGTGACACAGATCCCCAGCGTGACACAGAACCCCAGGGGTGACACAGAACTCCAGGAGTGACACAGAACTCCAGCGTGACACAGAACTCCAGCGTGACACAGAACCCCAGGAGTGACACTGAACCCCAGGAGTGACACAGAAATACAGGAGTGACACAGATCCCCAGCGTGACACAGAACTCCAGCGTGACACAGAACTCCAGGAGTGACACAGATCCCCAGCGTGACACAGAACTCCAGCGTGACACAGAACCCCAGGAGTGACACAGAACCCCAGGAGTGACACAGATCCCCAGCGTGACACAGAACTCCTGAAGTGACACAGATCCCCAGCGTGACACAGAACCCCAGGAGTGACACAGAACCCCAGCGTGACACAGAACCCCAGGAGTGACACAGAACCCCAGGAGTGACACAGAACTCCAGGAGTGACACAGATCCCCAGCGTGACACAGAACCCCAGGAGTGACACAGAACCCCAGGAGTGACACAGAACTCCAGCGTGACACAGAACCCCAGGAGTGACACAGAAGCCAAGGAGTGACACAGAACTCCAGCATGACACAGAACCCCAGGAGTGACACAGAACCCCAGGAATGACACAGATCCCCAGCGTGACACAGAACCCCAGGAGTGACACAGAACCCCAGGAGTGACACAGAACCCCAGGAGTGACACAGAACTCCAGCGTGACACAGAACCCCAGGAGTGACACAGAGCCCCAGGAGTGACACAGAACCCCAGGAGTGACACAGATCCCCAGCGTCACACAGAACTCCAATAGTGACACAGATCTCCAGCGTGACACAGAACTCCAGCGTGACACAGAACCCCAGGAGTGACACAGAACTCCAGGAGTGACACAGATCCTCAGCGTGACACAGAACCCCAGGAGTGACACAGAACTCCAGCGTGACACAGAACCCCAGGAGTGACACAGAACCCCAGGAGTGACACAGAACTCCAGGAGTGACACAGATCCCCAGCGTGACACAGAACCCCAGGAGTGACACAGAACCCCAGGAGTGACACAGATCCCCAGCGTGACACAGAGCCCCAGGAGTGACACAGAACCCCAGGAGTGACACAGAACTCCAGGAGTGACACAGATCCCCAGCGTGACACAGAACCCCAGGAGTGACACAGATCCCCAGGAGTGACACAGAACCCCAGGAGTGACACAGAACTCCAGCGTGACACAGAACTGCAGAAGTGACACAGAACCCCAGGAGTGACACAGATCCCAAACGTGACACAGAACCCCAGGAGTGACACAGAACCCCAGGAGTGACAGAGAATCCCAGGAGTGACACAGAACCCCAGGAGTGACACAGATCCCCAGCGTGACACAGAACTCCTGAAGTGACACAGATCCCCAGCGTGACACAGAACCCCAGGAGTGACACAGAACCCCAGCGTGACACAGAACTCCAGGAGTGACACAGAACCCCAGGAGTGACACAGAACTCCAGGAGTGACACAGATCCCCAGCGTGACACAGAACCCCAGGAGTGACACAGAACCCCAGGAGTGACACAGAACTCCAGCGTGACACAGAACCCCAGGAGTGACACAGAAGCCAAGGAGTGACACAGAACTCCAGCATGACACAGAACCCCAGGAGTGACACAGAACCCCAGGAGTGACACAGAACCCCAGGAGTGACACAGAACCCCAGGAGTGACACAGATCCCCAGCGTCACACAGAACTCCAATAGTGACACAGATCTCCAGCGTGACACAGAACTCCAGCGTGACACAGAACCCCAGGAGTGACACAGAACTCCAGGAGTGACACAGATCCTCAGCGTGACACAGAACCCCAGGAGTGACACAGATCTCCAGGAGTGACTCAGAACCCCAGGAGTGACACAGAACCCCAGGAGTGACACAGAACCCCAGGAGTGACACAGAACTCCAGGAGTGACACAGATCCCCAGCGTGACACAGAACCCCAGGAGTGACACAGAACCCCAGGAGTGACACAGATCCCCAGCGTGACACAGAGCCCCAGGAGTGACACAGAACCCCAGGAGTGACACAGAACTCCAGGAGTGACACAGATCCCCAGCGTGACACAGAACCCCAGGAGTGACACAGATCCCCAGGAGTGACACAGAACCCCAGGAGTGACACAGAACTCCAGCGTGACACAGAACTCGAGGAGTGACACAGAACCCCAGGAGTGACACAGATCCCAAACGTGACAGAGAACCCCAGGAGTGACACAGAACCCCAGGAGTGACAGAGAATCCCAGGAGTGACACAGAACCCCAGGAGTGACACAGATCCCCAGCGTGACACAGAACTCCTGAAGTGACACAGATCCCCAGCGTGACACAGAACCCCAGGAGTGACACAGAACCCCAGCGTGACACAGAACTCCAGGAGTGACACAGAACCCCAGGAGTGACACAGAACCCCAGGAGTGACACAGATCCCCAGCGTGACACAGAACCCCAGGAGTGACACAGAACCCCAGGAGTGACACAGAACTCCAGCGTGACACAGAACCCCAGGAGTGACACAGAAGCCAAGGAGTGACACAGAACTCCAGCATGACACAGAACCCCAGGAGTGACACAGAACCCCAGGAATGACACAGATCCCCAGGAGTGACACAGAACCTCACGAGTGACACAGAACCCCAGGAGTGACACAGAACACCAGGAGTGACACAGAACTCCAGCGTGACACAGAACTCCAGAGTGACACAGAACCCCAGGAGTGACACAGAATCCCAGGAGTGACACAGAACCTCACGAGTAACACAGAACTCCAGGAGTGACACAGAACCCCAGGAGTGACACAGAACCCCAGGAGTGACACAGAACTCCAGCGTGACACAGAACCCCAGGAGTGACACAGAACCCCAGGAGTGACACAGAACTCCAGCGTGACACAGAACTCCAGTGTGACACAGAACCCCAGGAGTGACACAGAACCCCAGCGTGACACAGATCCCCAGGAGTGACACAGAACCCCAGGAGTGACACAGAACTCCAGCGTGACACAGAACTCCAGCGTGACACAGAACCCCAGGAGTGACACAGAACCCCAGGAGTGACACAGAACTCCAGCGTGACACAGAACTCCAGCGTGACACAGAACCCCAGGAGTGACACAGAACCCCAGGAGTGACACAGAACTCCAGCGTGACACAGAACCCCAGGAGTGACACAGAACCCCAGGAGTAACACAGAACCCCAGCGTGACACAGAACACCAGGAGTGACACAGAACACCAGGAGTGACACAGAACCCCAGGAGTGACACAGAACCCCAGGAGTGACACAGATTCCCAGGGTGACACAGAACCCCAGAAGTGACACAGATCCCCAGGAGTGACACAGAACTCCAGTGTAACACAGAACCCCAGGAGTGACACAGATCCCCAGGAGTGACACAGAACTCCAGAAGTGACACAGATCCCCAGTGTGACACAGAACCCCAGGAATGACACAGAACCCCAGAAGTGACACAGATCCCCAGGAGTGACACAGAACTCCAGTGTGACACAGAACCCCAGGAGTGACACAGAATCCCAGGAGTGACACAGAACCCCAGGAGTGACACAGAACCTCACGAGTGACACAGAACCCCAGGAGTGACACAGAACCCCAGGAGTGACACAGAACCCCAGGAGTGACACAGATCCCCAGCGTGACACAGAACCCCAGGAGTGACACAGAACTCCAGCGTGACACAGAACCCCTGGAGTGACACAGATCCCCAGGTGTGACACAGAGCTCCAGAAGTGACACAGAACTCCAGAGTGACACAGAACCCCAGGAGTGATAAAGAATCCCAGGAGTGACACAGATCCTCAGCGTGACACAGAACCCCAGGAGTGACACAGAACTCCAGGAGTGACACAGAACTCCAGCGTGACACAGAACTCCAGGAGTGACACAGAACCCCAGGAGTGACACAGAACTCCAGGAGTGACACAGAACCCCAGGAGTGACACAGAACCCCAGGAGTGACACAGATCCCCAGCGTGACACAGAACTCCAGCGTGACACAGAACCCCAGGAGTGACACAGAACTCCAGGAGTGACACAGAACCCCAGCGTGACACAGAACTCCAGCGTGACACAGAACCCCAGGAGTGACACAGAACCCCAGGAGTGACACAGATCCCCAGCGTGACACAGAACCCCAGGAGTGACACAGAACTCCAGGAGTGACACAGAACCCCAGGAGTGACACAGAACCCCAGGAGTGACACAGATCCCCAGCGTGACACAGAACTCCAGCGTGACACAGAACCCCAGGAGTGACACTGAACCCCAGGAGTGACACAGAACTCCAGGAGTGACACAGATCCCCAGCGTGACACAGAACTCCAGCGTGACACAAAACTCCAGGAGTGACACAGATCCCCAGCGTGACACAGAACTCCAGCGTGACACAGAACCCCAGGAGTGACACAGAACCCCAGGAGTGACACAGATCCCCAGCGTGACACAGAACTCCTGAAGTGACACAGATCCCCAGCGTGACACAGAACCCCAGGAGTGACACAGAACCCCAGCATGACACAGAACCCCAGGAGTGACACAGAACCCCAGGAGTGACACAGAACTCCAGCATGACACAGAACCCCAGGAGTGACACAGAACCCCAGGAGTGACACAGATCCCCAGCGTCACACAGAACTCCAATAGTGACACAGATCTCCAGCGTGACACAGAACTCCAGCGTGACACAGAACCCCAGGAGTGACACAGAACTCCAGGAGTGACACAGATCCTCAGCGTGACACAGAACCCCAGGAGTGACACAGAACTCCAGGAGTGACACAGAACTCCAGCGTGACACAGAACCCCAGGAGTGACACAGAACCCCAGGAGTGACACAGAACTCCAGGAGTGACACAGATCCCCAGCGTGACACAGAACCCCAGGAGTGACACAGAACCCCAGGAGTGACACAGATCCCCAGCGTGACACAGAGCCCCAGGAGTGACACAGAACCCCAGGAGTGACACAGAACTCCAGGAGTGACACAGATCCCCAGCGTGACACAGATCCCCAGGAGTGACACAGATCCCCAGGAGTGACACAGAACCCCAGGAGTGACACAGAACTCCAGCGTGACACAGAACTCCAGGAGTGACACAGAACCCCAGGAGTGACACAGATCCCAAACGTGACAGAGAACCCCAGGAGTGACACAGAACCCCAGGAGTGACAGAGAATCCCAGGAGTGACACAGAACCCCAGCGTGACACAGAACCCCAGCGTGACACAGAACCCCAGGAGTGACACAGAACCCCAGGAGTGACACAGATCCCCAACGTGACATAGAACCCCAGGAGAGACACAGAACCCCAGGAGTGATACAGAACTCCAGCGTGACACAGAACACCAGGAGTGATACAGAACCCCAGGAGTAACACAGAACTCCAGGAGTGACACAGATCCCCAGCGTGACACAGAACCCCAGGAGTGACACAGATCCCCAGCGTGACACAGAACCCCTAGGAGTGACACAGAACCCCAGGAGTGACACAGAACCCCAGCGTGACACAGAACCCCAGGAGTGACACAGAACCCCAGGAGTGACACAGAACCCCAGGAGTGACACAGAACTCCAGCGTGACACAGAACCCCAGGAGTGACACAGAACCCCAGCGTGACACAGAACACCAGGAGTGACACAGAACCCCAGAAGTGACACAGAACCCCAGGAGTGACACAGATTCCCAGGGTGACACAGAACCCCAGAAGTGACACAGATCCCCAGGAGTGACACAGAACTCCAGTGTGACACAGAACCCCAGGAGTGACACAGATCCCCAGGAGTGACACAGAACTCCAGAAGTGACACAGATCCCCAGTGTGACACAGAACCCCAGTAATGACACAGAACCCCAGAAGTGACACAGATCCCCAGGAGTGACACAGAACTCCAGTGTGACACAGAACCCCAGGAGTGACACAGAATCCCAGGAGTGACACAGAACCCCAGGAGTGACACAGAACCTCACGAGTGACACAGAACCCCAGGAGTGACACAGAACCCCAGGAGTGACACAGAACCCCAGGAGTGACACAGATCCCCAGCGTGACACAGAACCCCAGGAG
Source organism: Phyllobates terribilis (assembly GCF_046119375.1). Lineage (NCBI taxonomy): Eukaryota > Metazoa > Chordata > Amphibia > Anura > Dendrobatidae > Phyllobates > Phyllobates terribilis. The sequence goes on from NW_027362770.1 coordinate 176,441,335, forward strand.
TGACACAGAACTCCAGCGTGACACAGAACCCCTGGAGTGACACAGATCCCCAGGAGTGACACAGAACTCCAGAAGTGACACAGAACTCCAGAGTGACACAGAACCCCAGGAGTGATAAAGAATCCCAGGAGTGACACAGATCCTCAGCGTGACACAGAACCCCAGGAGTGACACAGAACTCCAGGAGTGACACAGAACTCCAGCGTGACACAGAACTCCAGGAGTGACACAGAACCCCAGGAGTGACACAGAACTCCAGGAGTGACACAGAACCCCAGGAGTGACACAGAACCCCAGGAGTGACACAGATCCCCAGCGTGACACAGAACTCCAGCGTGACACAGAACCCCAGGAGTGACACAGAACTCCAGGAGTGACACAGATCCCCAGCGTGACACAGAACTCCAGCGTGACACAGAACCCCAGGAGTGACACAGAACCCCAGGAGTGACACAGATCCCCAGCGTGACACAGAACCCCAGGAGTGACACAGAACTCCAGGAGTGACACAGAACTCCAGCGTGACACAGAACTCCAGCGTGACACAGAACCCCAGGAGTGACACTGAACCCCAGGAGTGACACAGAACTCCAGGAGTGACACAGATCCCCAGCGTGACACAGAACTCCAGCGTGACACAGAACTCCAGGAGTGACACAGATCCCCAGCGTGACACAGAACTCCAGCGTGACACAGAACCCCAGGAGTGACACAGAACCCCAGGAGTGACACAGATCCCCAGCGTGACACAGAACTACTGAAGTGACACAGATCCCCAGCGTGACACAGAACCCCAGGAGTGACACAGAACCCCAGCGTGAAACAGAACCCCAGGAGTGACACAGAACCCCAGGAGTGACACAGAACTCCAGGAGTGACACAGATCCCCAGCGTGACACAGAACCCCAGGAGTGACACAGAACCCCAGGAGTGACACAGAACTCCAGCGTGACACAGAACCCCAGGAGTGACACAGAAGCCAAGGAGTGACACAGAACTCCAGCATGACACAGAACCCCAGGAGTGACACAGAACCCCAGGAGTGACACAGAACCCCAGGAATGACACAGATCCCCAGCGTGACACAGAACCCCAGGAGTGACACAGAACCCCAGGAGTGACACAGAACTCCAGCGTGACACAGAACCCCAGGAGTGACACAGAGCCCCAGGAGTGACACAGAACCCCAGGAGTGACACAGATCCCCAGCGTCACACAGAACTCCAATAGTGACACAGATCTCCAGCGTGACACAGAACTCCAGCGTGACACAGAACCCCAGGAGTGACACAGAACTCCAGGAGTGACACAGATCCTCAGCGTGACACAGAACCCCAGGAGTGACACAGAACTCCAGGAGTGACACAGAACTCCAGGAGTGACACAGAACTCCAGCGTGACACAGAACGCCAGGAGTGACACAGAACCCCAGGAGTGACACAGAACTCCAGGAGTGACACAGATCCCCAGCGTGACACAGAACCCCAGGAGTGACACAGAACCCCAGGAGTGACACAGATCCCCAGCGTGACACAGAGCCCCAGGAGTGACACAGAACCCCAGGAGTGACACAGAACTCCAGGAGTGACACAGATCCCCAGCGTGACACAGAACCCCAGGAGTGACACAGATCCCCAGGAGTGACACAGAACCCCAGGAGTGACACAGAACTCCAGCGTGACACAGAACTCCAGGAGTGACACAGAACCCCAGGAGTGACACAGATCCCAAACGTGACAGAGAACCCCAGGAGTGACACAGAACCCCAGGAGTGACAGAGAATCTCAGGAGTGACACGGAACCCCAGGAGTGACACAGATCCCCAGCGTGACACAGAACCCCAGGAGTGACACAGAACCCCAGCGTGACACAGAACTCCAGGAGTGACACAGAACCCCAGGAGTGACACAGAACTCCAGGAGTGACACAGAACCCCAGGAGTGACACAGAACCCCAGGAGTGACACAGAACTCCAGCGTGACACAGAACCCCAGGAGTGACACAGAAGCCAAGGAGTGACACAGAACTCCAGCATGACACAGAAACCCAGGAGTGACACAGAACCCCAGGAGTGACACAGAACCCCAGGAGTGACACAGATCCCCAGCGTCACACAGAACTCCAATAGTGACACAGATCTCCAGCGTGACACAGAACTCCAGCGTGACACAGAACCCCAGGAGTGACACAGAACTCCAGGAGTGACACAGATCCTCAGCGTGACACAGAACCCCAGGAGTGACACAGAACTCCAGGAGTGACACAGAACTCCAGCGTGACACAGAACCCCAGGAGTGACACAGAACCCCAGGAGTGACACAGAACTCCAGGAGTGACACAGATCCCCAGCGTGACACAGAACCCCAGGAGTGACACAGAACCCCAGGAGTGACACAGATCCCCAGCGTGACACAGAGCCCCAGGAGTGACACAGAACCCCAGGAGTGACACAGAACTCCAGGAGTGACACAGATCCCCAGCGTGACACAGAACCCCAGGAGTGACACAGATCCCCAGGAGTGACACAGAACCCCAGGAGTGACACAGAACTCCAGCGTGACACAGAACTCCAGGAGTGACACAGAACCCCAGGAGTGACACAGATCCCAAACGTGACAGAGAACCCCAGGAGTGACACAGAACCCCAGGAGTGACAGAGAATCCCAGGAGTGACACAGAACCCCAGGAGTGACACAGATCCCCAGCGTGACACAGAACTCCTGAAGTGACACAGATCCCCAGCGTGACACAGAACCCCAGGAGTGACACAGAACCCCAGCGTGACACAGAACTCCAGGAGTGACACAGAACCCCAGGAGTGACACAGAACTCCAGGAGTGACACAGATGTGACACAGAACCCCAGGAGTGACACAGAACCCCAGGAGTGACACAGAACTCCAGCGTGACACAGAACCCCAGGAGTGACACAGAAGCCAAGGAGTGACACAGAACTCCAGCATGACACAGAACCCCAGGAGTGACACAGAACCCCAGGAGTGACACAGAACCCCAGGAATGACATAGATCCCCAGGAGTGACACAGAACCCCAGGAGTGACACAGAACCCCAGGAGTGACACAGAACCCCAGGAGTGACACAGAACTCCAGCGTGACACAGAACTCCAGAGTGACACAGAACCCCAGGAGTGACACAGAATCCCAGGAGTGACACAGAACCTCACGAGTAACACAGAACCCCAGGAGTGACACAGAACCCCAGGAGTGACACAGAACCCCAGGAGTGACACAGAACTCCAGCGTGACACAGAACCCCAGGAGTGACACAGAACCCCAGGAGTGACACAGAACCCCAGGAGTGACACAGAACTCCAGCGTGACACAGTCCTCCAGTGTGACACAGAACCCCAGGAGTGACACAGAACCCCAGCGTGACACAGATCCCCAGGAGTGACACAGAACCCCAGGAGTGACACAGAACTCCAGCGTGACACAGAACTCCAGCGTGACACAGAACCCCAGGAGTGACACAGAACCCCAGGAGTGACACAGAACCCCAGGAGTGACACAGAACTCCAGCGTGACACAGAACTCCAGGAGTGACACAGAACCCCAGGAGTAACACAGAACCCCAGCGTGACACAGAACACCAGGAGTGACACAGAACCCCAGGAGTGACACAGAACCCCAGGAGTGACACAGATTCCCAGGGTGACACAGAACCCCAGAAGTGACACAGATCCCCAGGAGTGACACAGAACTCCAGTGTGACACAGAAACCCAGGAGTGACACAGAACCCCAGGAGTGACACAGAACCCCAGGAGTGACACAGAACTCCAGCGTGACACAGAACCCCAGGAGTGACACAGAGCCCCAGGAGTGACACAGAACCCCAGGAGTGACACAGATCCCCAGCGTCACACCGAACTCCAATAGTGACACAGATCTCCAGCGTGACACAGAACTCCAGGAGTGACACAGATCCCCAGCGTGACACAGAACCCCAGGAGTGACACAGAACCCCAGCGTGACACAGAACTCCAGGAGTGACACAGAACCCCAGGAGTGACACAGAACTCCAGGAGTGACACAGATGTGACACAGAACCCCAGGAGTGACACAGAACCCCAGGAGTGACACAGAACTCCAGCGTGACACAGAACCCCAGGAGTGACACAGAAGCCAAGGAGTGACACAGAACTCCAGCATGACACAGAACCCCAGGAGTGACACAGAACCCCAGGAGTGACACAGAACCCCAGGAATGACACAGATCCCCAGGAGTGACACAGAACCCCAGGAGTGACACAGAACCCCAGGAGTGACACAGAACCCCAGGAGTGACACAGAACTCCAGCGTGACACAGAACTCCAGAGTGACACAGAACCCCAGGAGTGACACAGAATCCCAGGAGTGACACAGAACCTCACGAGTAACACAGAACCCCAGGAGTGACACAGAACCCCAGGAGTGACACAGAACCCCAGGAGTGACACAGAACCCCAGGAGTGACACAGAACTCCAGCGTGACACAGTCCTCCAGTGTGACACAGAACCCCAGGAGTGACACAGAACCCCAGCGTGACACAGATCCCCAGGAGTGACACAGAACCCCAGGAGTGACACAGAACTCCAGCGTGACACAGAACTCCAGCGTGACACAGAACCCCAGGAGTGACACAGAACCCCAGGAGTGACACAGAACCCCAGGAGTGACACAGAACTCCAGCGTGACACAGAACTCCAGGAGTGACACAGAACCCCAGGAGTAACACAGAACCCCAGCGTGACACAGAACACCAGGAGTGACACAGAACCCCAGGAGTGACACAGAACCCCAGGAGTGACACAGATTCCCAGGGTGACACAGAACCCCAGAAGTGACACAGATCCCCAGGAGTGACACAGAACTCCAGTGTGACACAGAAACCCAGGAGTGACACAGATCCCCAGGAGTGACACAGAACTCCAGAAGTGACACAGATCCCCAGTGTGACACAGAACCCCAGGAATGACACAGAACCCCAGAAGTGACACAGATCCCCAGGAGTGACACAGAACTCCAGTGTGACACAGAACCCCAGGAGTGACACAGAATCCCAGGAGTGACACAGAACCCCAGGAGTGACACAGAACCTCACGAGTGACACAGAACCCCAGGAGTGACACAGAACCCCAGGAGTGACACAGATCCCCAGCGTGACACAGAACCCCAGGAGTGACACAGAACTCCAGCGTGACACAGAACCCCTGGAGTGACACAGATCCCCAGGAGTGACACAGAACTCCAGAAGTGACACAGAACTCCAGAGTGACACAGAACCCCAGGAGTGATAAAGAATCCCAGGAGTGACACAGAACCCCAGGAGTGACACAGAACTCCAGGAGTGACACAGAACTCCAGCGTGACACAGAACTCCAGGAGTGACACAGAACCCCAGGAGTGACACAGAACTCCAGGAGTGACACAGAACCCCAGGAGTGACACAGAACCCCAGGAGTGACACAGATCCCCAGCGTGACACAGAACTCCAGCGTGACACAGAACTCCAGCGTGACACAGAACCCCAGGAGTGACACAGAACTCCAGGAGTGACACAGATCCCCAGCGTGACACAGAACTCCAGCGTGACACAGAACCCCAGGAGTGACACAGAACCCCAGGAGTGACACAGATCCCCAGCGTGACACAGAACCCCAGGAGTGACACAGAACTCCAGGAGTGACACAGAACCCCAGGAGTGACACAGAACCCCAGGAGTGACACAGATCCCCAGCGTGACACAGAACTCCAGCGTGACACAGAACCCCAGGAGTGACACTGAACCCCAGGAGTGACACAGAACTCCAGGAGTGACACAGATCCCCAGCGTGACACAGAACTCCAGCGTGACACAGAACTCCAGGAGTGACACAGATCCCCAGCGTGACACAGAACTCCAGCGTGACACAGAACCCCAGGAGTGACACAGAACCCCAGGAGTGACACAGATCCCCAGCGTGACACAGAACTCCTGAAGTGACACAGATCCCCAGCGTGACACAGAACCCCAGGAGTGACACAGAACCCCAGCGTGACACAGAACCCCAGGAGTGACACAGAACCCCAGGAGTGACACAGAACTCCAGGAGTGACACAGATCCCCAGCGTGACACAGAACCCCAGGAGTGACACAGAACCCCAGGAGTGACACAGAACTCCAGCGTGACACAGAACCCCAGGAGTGACACAGAAGCCAAGGAGTGACACAGAACTCCAGCATGACACAGAACCCCAGGAGTGACACAGAACCCCAGGAGTGACACAGAACCCCAGGAATGACACAGATCCCCAGCGTGACACAGAACCCCAGGAGTGACACAGAACCCCAGGAGTGACACAGAACTCCAGCGTGACACAGAACCCCAGGAGTGACACAGAACCCCAGGAGTGACACAGATCCCCAGCGTCACACAGAACTCCAATAGTGACACAGATCTCCAGCGTGACACAGAACTCCAGCGTGACACAGAACCCCAGGAGTGACACAGAACTCCAGGAGTGACACAGATCCTCAGCGTGACACAGAACCCCAGGAGTGACACAGAACTCCAGGAGTGACACAGAACTCCAGCGTGACACAGAACTCCAGCGTGACACAGAACCCCAGGAGTGACACAGAACCGCAGGAGTGACACAGAACTCCAGGAGTGACACAGATCCCCAGCGTGACACAGAACCCCAGGAGTGACACAGAACCCCAGGAGTGACACAGATCCCCAGCGTGACACAGAGCCCCAGGAGTGACACAGAACCCCAGGAGTGACACAGAACTCCAGGAGTGACACAGATCCCCAGCGTGACACAGATCCCCAGGAGTGACACAGATCCCCAGGAGTGACACAGAACCCCAGGAGTGACACAGAACTCCAGCGTGACACAGAACTCCAGGAGTGACACAGAACCCCAGGAGTGACACAGATCCCAAACGTGACAGAGAACCCCAGGAGTGACACAGAACCCCAGGAGTGACAGAGAATCCCAGGAGTGACACAGAACCCCAGCGTGACACAGAACCCCAGGAGTGACACAGAACCCCAGGAGTGACACAGATCCCCAACGTGACATAGAACCCCAGGAGTGACACAGAACCCCAGGAGTGATACAGAACTCCAGCGTGACACAGAACACCAGGAGTGATACAGAACCCCAGGAGTAACACAGAACTCCAGGAGTGACACAGATCCCCAGCGTGACACAGAACCCCAGGAGTGACACAGATCCCCAGCGTGACACAGAACCCCTAGGAGTGACACAGAACCCCAGGAGTGACACAGAACCCCAGCGTGACACAGAACCCCAGGAGTTACACAGATCCCCAACGTGACATAGAACCCCAGGAGTGACACAGAACCCCAGGAGTGATACAGAACTCCAGCGTGACACAGAACCCCAGGAGTGACACAGAACACCAGGAGTGATACAGAACCCCAGGAGTGACACAGATCCCCAGCGTGACACAGAATCCCAGGAGTGACACAGATCCCCAACGTGACACAGAACCCCAGGAGTGACACAGAACCCCAGGAGTGACACAGAACCCCAGGAATGATACAGAACGCCAGCGTGACACAGAACTCCAGGAGTGACACAGAACACCAGGAGTGATACAGAACCCCAGGAGTGACACAGATCCCCAGCGTGACACAGAACCCCAGGAGTGACACAGATCCCCAGCGTGACACAGAACTCCAGGAGTGACACAGAACCCCAGGAGTGACACAGAACCCCAGGAGTGACACAGAACTCCAGCGTGACACAGAACCACAGGAGTGACACAGATCCCCAGGAGTGACACAGAACCCCAGGAGTGACACAGAACTCCAGCGTGACACAGAACTCCAGGAGTGACACAGAACCCCAGGAGTGACACAGATCCCAAACGTGACACAGAACCCCAGGAGTGACACAGAACCCCAGCGTGACAGAGAACCCCAGGAGTGACACAGAATCCCAGGAGTGACACAGAACCCCAGCGTGACACAGAACCCCAGGAGTGACACAGAACCCCAGGAGTGACACAGAACCCCAGGAGTGACACAGATCCCCAACGTGACATAGAACCCCAGGAGTGACACAGAACCCCAGGAGTGATACAGAACTCCAGCGTGACACAGATCCCCAACGTGACATAGAACCCCAGGAGTGACACAGAACCCCAGGAGTGATACAGAACTCCAGCGTGACACAGAACACCAGGAATGATACAGAACCCCAGGAGTAACACAGAACTCCAGGAGTGACACAGATCCCCAGCGTGACACAGAACCCCAGGAGTGACACAGATCCCCAGCGTGACACAGAACCCCTAGGAGTGACACAGAACCCCAGGAGTGACACAGAACCCCAGCGTGACACAGAACCCCAGGAGTGACACAGAACCCCAGGAGTTACACAGATCCCCAACGTGACATAGAACCCCAGGAGTGACACAGAACCCCAGGAGTGATACAGAACTCCAGCGTGACACAGAACCCCAGGAGTGACACAGAACACCAGGAGTGATACAGAACCCCAGGAGTGACACAGATCCCCAGCGTGACACAGAACCCCAGGAGTGACACAGATCCCCAACGTGACACAGAACCCCAGGAGTGACACAGAACCCCAGGAGTGACACAGAACCCCAGGAATGATACAGAACGCCAGCGTGACACAGAACTCCAGGAGTGACACAGAACACCAGGAGTGATACAGAACCCCAGGAGTGACACAGATCCCCAGCGTGACACAGAACCCCAGGAGTGACACAGCACCCCAGGAATGACACAGATCCCCAGCGTGACACAGAACCCCAGGAGTGACACAGAACCCCAGGAGTGACACAGAACTCCAGCGTGACACAGAACCCCAGGAGTGACACAGAACCCCAGGAGTGACACAGATCCCCAGCGTCACACAGAACTCCAATAGTGACACAGATCTCCAGCGTGACACAGAACTCCAGCGTGACACAGAACCCCAGGAGTGACACAGAACTCCAGGAGTGACACAGATCCTCAGCGTGACACAGAACCCCAGGAGTGACACAGAACTCCAGGAGTGACACAGAACTCCAGCGTGACACAGAACTCCAGCGTGACACAGAACCCCAGGAGTGACACAGAACCCCAGGAGTGACACAGAACTCCAGGAGTGACACAGATCCCCAGCGTGACACAGAACCCCAGGAGTGACACAGAACCCCAGGAGTGACACAGATCCCCAGCGTGACACAGAGCCCCAGGAGTGACACAGAACCCCAGGAGTGACACAGAACTCCAGGAGTGACACAGATCCCCAGCGTGACACAGAACCCCAGGAGTGACACAGATCCTCAGGAGTGACACAGAACCCCAGGAGTGACACAGAACTCCAGCGTGACACAGAACTCCAGGAGTGACACAGAACCCCAGGAGTGACACAGATCCCAAACGTGACAGAAAACCCCAGGAGTGACACAGAACCCCAGGAGTGACAGAGAATCCCAGGAGTGACACAGAACCCCAGCGTGACACAGAACCCCAGGAGTGACACAGAACCCCAGGAGTGACACAGATCCCCAACGTGACATAGAACCCCAGGAGTGACACAGAACCCCAGGAGTGATACAGAACTCCAGCGTGACACAGAACACCAGGAGTGATACAGAACCCCAGGAGTAACACAGAACTCCAGGAGTGACACAGATCCCCAGCGTGACACAGAACCCCAGGAGTGACACAGATCCCCAGCGTGACACAGAACCCCTAGGAGTGACACAGAACCCCAGGAGTGACACAGAACCCCAGCGTGACACAGAACCCCAGGAGTTACACAGATCCCCAACGTGACATAGAACCCCAGGAGTGACACAGAACCCCAGGAGTGATACAGAACTCCAGCGTGACACAGAACCCCAGGAGTGACACAGAACACCAGGAGTGATACAGAACCCCAGGAGTGACACAGATCCCCAGCGTGACACAGAACCCCAGGAGTGACACAGATCCCCAACGTGACACAGAACCCCAGGAGTGACACAGAACCCCAGGAGTGACACAGAACCCCAGGAATGATACAGAACGCCAGCGTGACACAGAACTCCAGGAGTGACACAGAACACCAGGAGTGATACAGAACCCCAGGAGTGACACAGATCCCCAGCGTGACACAGAACCCCAGGAGTGACACAGAACCCCAGGAATGACACAGATCCCCAGCGTGACACAGAACCCCAGGAGTGACACAGAACCCCAGGAGTGACACAGAACTCCAGCGTGACACAGAACCCCAGGAGTGACACAGAACCCCAGGAGTGACACAGATCCCCAGCGTCACACAGAACTCCAATAGTGACACAGATGTCCAGCGTGACACAGAACTCCAGCGTGACACAGAACCCCAGGAGTGACACAGAACTCCAGGAGTGACACAGATCCTCAGCGTGACACAGAACCCCAGGAGTGACACAGAACTCCAGGAGTGACACAGAACTCCAGCGTGACACAGAACTCCAGCGTGACACAGAACCCCAGGAGTGACACAGAACCCCAGGAGTGACACAGAACTCCAGGAGTGACACAGATCCCCAGCGTGACACAGAACCCCAGGAGTGACACAGAACCCCAGGAGTGACACAGATCCCCAGCGTGACACAGAGCCCCAGGAGTGACACAGAACCCCAGGAGTGACACAGAACTCCAGGAGTGACACAGATCCCCAGCGTGACACAGAACCCCAGGAGTGACACAGATCCCCAGGAGTGACACAGAACCCCAGGAGTGACACAGAACTCCAGCGTGACACAGAACTCCAGGAGTGACACAGAACCCCAGGAGTGACACAGATCCCAAACGTGACAGAGAACCCCAGGAGTGACACAGAACCCCAGGAGTGACAGAGAATCCCAGGAGTGACACAGAACCCCAGCGTGACACAGAACCCCAGGAGTGACACAGAACCCCAGGAGTGACACAGATCCCCAACGTGACATAGAACCCCAGGAGTGACACAGAACTCCAGCGTGACACAGAACCCCAGGAGTGACACAGAACCCCAGGAGTGATACAGAACTCCAGCGTGACACAGAACACCAGGAGTGATACAGAACCCCAGGAGTAACACAGAACTCCAGGAGTGACACAGATCCCCAGCGTGACACAGAACCCCAGGAGTGACACAGATCCCCAGCGTGACACAGAACCCCTAGGAGTGACACAGAACCCCAGGAGTGACACAGAACCCCAGCGTGACACAGAACCCCAGGAGTTACACAGATCCCCAACGTGACATAGAACCCCAGGAGTGACACAGAACCCCAGGAGTGATACAGAACTCCAGCGTGACACAGAACCCCAGGAGTGACACAGAACACCAGGAGTGATACAGAACCCCAGGAGTGACACAGATCCCCAGCGTGACACAGAATCCCAGGAGTGACACAGATCCCCAACGTGACACAGAACCCCAGGAGTGACACAGAACCCCAGGAGTGACACAGAACCCCAAGAATGATACAGAACGCCAGCGTGACACAGAACTCCAGGAGTGACACAGAACACCAGGAGTGATACAGAACCCCAGGAGTGACACAGATCCCCAGGGTGACACAGAACCCCAGGAGTGACACAGATCCCCAGCGTGACACAGAACTCCAGGAGTGACACAGAACCCCAGGAGTGACACAGAACCCCAGGAGTGACACAGAACTCCAGCGTGACACAGAACCCCAGGAGTGACACAGATCCCCAGGAGTGACACAGAACCCCAGGAGTGACACAGAACTCCAGCGTGACACAGAACTCCAGGAGTGACACAGAACCCCAGGAGTGACACAGATCCCAAACGTGACACAGAACCCCAGGAGTGACACAGAACCCCAGCGTGACAGAGAACCCCAGGAGTGACACAGAATCCCAGGAGTGACACAGAACCCCAGCGTGACACAGAACCCAAGGAGTGACACAGAACCCCAGGAGTGACACAGAACCCCAGGAGTGACACAGATCCCCAACGTGACATAGAACCCCAGGAGTGACACAGAACCCCAGGAGTGATACAGAACTCCAGCGTGACACAGAACACCAGTAATGATACAGAACCCCAGGAGTAACACAGAACTCCAGGAGTGACACAGATCCCCAGCGTGACACAGAACCCCAGGAGTGACACAGATCCCCAGCGTGACACAGAACCCCTAGGAGTGACACAGAACCCCAGGAGTGACACAGAACCCCAGCGTGACACAGAACCCCAGGAGTGACACAGAACCCCAGTAGTTACACAGATCCCCAACGTGACATAGAACCCCAGGAGTGACACAGAACCCCAGGAGTGATACAGAACTCCAGCGTGACACAGAACCCCAGGAGTGACACAGAACACCAGGAGTGATACAGAACCCCAGGAGTGACACAGATCCCCAGCGTGACACAGAACCCCAGGAGTGACACAGATCCCCAACGTGACACAGAACCCCAGGAGTGACACAGAACCCCAGGAGTGACACAGAACCCCAGGAATGATACAGAACGCCAGCGTGACACAGATCTCCAGGAGTGACACAGAACACCAGGAGTGATACAGAACCCCAGGAGTGACACAGATCCCCAGCGTGACACAGAACCCCAGGAGTGACACAGAACTCCAGGAGTGACACAGAAGAGTAATACAGCAACAGAAGTACAAAGCAAAAGCAGCACAGAGCAACAGAGAAGATGTCCACAAGCAGGGATCACTGCAAGTTCTCAGTGCAAAGTCTCACCAATCAGAATTATCAATCTTGGAAATTTAAGGTGAAAATGCTGCTCATAAGAGAAGGTATGTGGAAATATACACAGGAACATGTGCCTCATCCATTGCCAGATGATTGGCTAGAGAATGATCAGAAAGCACAAAGCACTATCTCCCTCAGTGTAGATGATGATCAGATTGTGAATATATGTGTGGCGCGCCTGGGGGTTCAGTCGCCACAGAGGTACTGCATCTCACCCTGAGGTGTGGTGCCTCCTTCTCTCAGGTAAGGAGGGAGTGCTGCCCGGGACCCCAACACCCACATTCAACACTACACTACTCCAGGCCGGCTGGAAGGGCAAGATGCATTGTGTTCCTGCTGAGCCCTGTCCCTGGATGGAGTGGGGGGGAACCAAAGAGAGGGGGAACCAGTAGTGGGTGTGGGTGGAGGATGTAGAGTAGGGGAGCACCATGATAGGAGGTATATAAAGGGAAGCCATCTTAGGGTGGCAGTTCAGTTAGACGGTCAGTAGTAGTAAGGAGGGGAGGGGAGCAGAGTCTCTTTAGGAGCTCTGCTCCACGTGTGGGGCCCAGCAATCGAGGTCCAGGAGTAGAGGAGAAAGGCTCCGTTTTATAGAAGGGATCCCAGGGGGTACGGTGAGTGCAGGACGGCAATCTATTTTCCACCCCCTTTTGGTTGACTGCCCTGGGCTATGGACCGGGTCACCGCCAGTGTGACATATCCCTTCCCCCAGCATCTAGAGGCCCGGCACCGAGTACCCCACGGCCCTGGGGGCGCCTCATATGCAAATGTGTAACTGTAAAAGAGATGTGGGATGAATTACAGAAAGTGCATGAAAGACCAAATCTCAGCAATAAGCTTTATCTCATGAGAAAACTGTCAGTCTAAGCTAAGTGATGGGCTAAGTGATGGGCAGAATATGCAGGACTATATAAGAAACACCCTAGAGATTGTGGAGCGTCTCAGGGGCATTGGAGAAGAAATTAAAGACTTTCATGTTGCTGCACTACTATTAAGTGGTCTTCCAGAAAGTTATGACACACTTGTCAATGCACTAGATGCACGGCCAGATGACGAGCTCACTCTAGAATATGTCAAAGGCAAGCTTGTAGATGAATTCAAGCGAAAAACACACCATGTAAGCAGCAGTAATGAATCTAGAGGAGAAACAGCATTAAAGACACAGGACTTTCCAAAAAATAAGACCAATGTAAGGGAAACTCGTGAATGTTTTGTCTGTAGAAAGCCCGGCCACCTTAAAGCAGACTGCAGAATTTGGAAAGCAAGAATGAGTCAGCTTTAAAAGCAGAACAGTGATCAAAAGGTGAAAACAGCTGTAGAGGAAAAGTCTGCATGTGTTGAAACTGCATTTAATACCAGTACAGGCTCATCTGCAAAGCATATGTGGTGTATAGACTCTGGTGCTAGCAGCCATATGACGAGTAACAAGGATTTCTTCACTGACCTTGATGAAAGCAGGTCAGAAAAGGTCATCTTAGCTAATGGTCAATATCTGACTTCAGAAGGAGTAGGAGACGGCTACCTCCACTGTCCAGTTTCCTAAGCACAAAGCAGAAAGATCTAAAAAAGATCTACAAATTTGGAAGAATGCCAAAAGCCCTGCGTGCAGATAATGGGACTGAATATACAAGTGGTAAGGTGCAAACCATTTTGAAAAAGAATGGAATCGTGTCCCAGACTACCATCCCATACAACCCAGGACAGAATGGCATTGCAGAGAGAAAGAACCGCACTCTCTGTGAAAGTGGAAGAAGTATATTGTTTGATGCGAATCTACCTACAATGTATGGGGGAGAAGCCATCACGACAGCTTGATATCTTCAAAACAGACTGCCATGTAAAGCCACAAATAAAACTCCATATGAGCTATGGAACTGTGAGAAGAGTAACCTGAAGCACCTAAGGATATTTGAAAGCAAAACGTTTGTGTATGTTCCCAAAGAAAAACGTTCCAAGTGGGAATCACATGCAAAGCAAGGAGTCCGGGTGGGCTATAGCGAAACTCAAAAGGGATACAGAATCTTGCACCCAGAGACCAACACAGTAACAATCAGCAGAGACGTAGGGATTGATGAGAACTGAATTTCGCTCAAATTCCATGAAGTTCCACCAGTCATTCAAGCCAAGAAACAAGAACAAGAATCTCAATCACCAAACCCAGACACTGAAAAAGAAAACACTGAAGTCTGGATAAGCTCTGAAGCCAGCAAGAAAGAAACAGAAGAACCAAGTCAACCTCCAGTCAGGAGATCAGAAAGACCAAACAAAGGTATCCCAGCTCGACGCCTTTCTTATATGGTCAGAACACTTCCTGAGCCAGAGCCACCGTCATGGCAAGAGATGCAAAAACTGCCTGTCTACGAGAAGCAGAGGTGGATAAATGCCGCTAATGAAGAGATGAAGTCCCTTCACCAATTCCAGACATGGGAGCTTACGGAGCTACCACAAGGAAAAAGAGCTATTGGATGTAAGTGGGTCTTCAAAAACAAATATGACTCAGAAGGTAAAGTTCACCGGTTTAAGACAAGATGTTAGCTGATGGTATGACAAAACCATTGCCAAGAGCCAAGTTTGGGGACTTCAGAACCACAATGGGACTAACTACAGGATAAGTAGTTTTTAACCGGGGGTGTTGGAATATTTTTAATGCAACAACTCCATTCCTGTGTATGTAAATGTTCTATTGCTAGGTTTGTGTATTGTCTATAAAGTTAAAAAAAAAAAACTCCCAGAGGCTCACACACAGAAAAGACCATGTGACTGTGTTCAGTTTCCTGTGTCCGTGCATGAGAGGAGAAGCAGCCTGTGATGCTGCACAGAGACACTTAAGATATGTATATTCCTGATTCCACAAAGCCGATCCTATCTGTACCTGTTTATAGCTAATTAAAGCTTTGTTCTGTTGTCAGCACACTTTGAGAGTATCCTGGAATGATCCGCTGCCAACAAGTGGCCATCAGAGGACTCTCAGCGAATAATTGGCCATCAAAGGACTCTCAGCCAATGAATAGCAATAAAAGGACTCTCACTAAATATTGGCTGAGAGTCCTTTAATGGCAAATTATTTACTTATAGGTCAGGCAATGCTTACTGGGACAAAAAGTATGTAACTTAACTCTCATCCAGGAGGAAGAAGCTCTTGGAAAGCCTACTGGAGGAAGACACTTTATAAGTCATTTGATGGCCACTTATTTGCTGAGAGTCCTTTGATGACCACTTATTGGGTGAGAGTCTTTTGGTGACGAATTATTGGGTGAGAGTCCTGTGATGGCCACTTATTGGCTGAAAGTCCTCCAATGGCCATTTATTGGGTAAGAGTCCTTTGTTGTCAACCTGTTTATTGAGAGTCCTTTGATGGCCACTTATTGGCTGAGAACCTTTAGATGGCCACTTATTGGCTGAGATTCCTTTTATGGCAAATTAAGTGGCCATCAAAGGACTCTCAGCAAACAGGTGGACAACAAAGAACTCTCAATAAATAACTGGCCATCAAAGGACACTCAGTAAATAAGTGGCCATCAAAGGACTCTTACCCAATAAATGGCCATTGGAGGACTTTCAGCCAATAAGTGGCCATCACAGGACTCTCACCCAATAATTCATCACCAAAAGACTCTCACCCAATAAGTGGTCATCAAAGGACTCTCAGCAAACAGGTGGACAACAAAGAACTCTAAAACAAATAAGTGGTCATCAAAGGACTCTCAGCAAATAAGTAGCCATCAAATGACTTATAACGTGTCTTCCTCCAGTAGGCTTTCCAAGAGCTTCTTCCTCCTGGATGAGAGTTAGTAAGCATTGCCTGACCTATAAGTCTATCTATGGAAGTTGGTGCTCTCACAAGGAGAACTAGTTCACATCTAGATCTCCATTTGGCCAATCAGTCCTCTGGTCTGTGCTGACGAGGGGCAAGAAATGGGTGCCTTTCCTTTTTGGACAAGATTTGTAGCTACCTCCAATAGGTGGTCAACGTTCCTCCTTCTGGATGAGACCCCTACTGTTTGGAAAGAGGGCCCCTTTGCAAAAATGTTTACACGATTTTGCCTATTAGGAGACAGAAGCTCCTGCTCGGTAAGGGTTAATGTCACCATCTCTTTAGGGTTCACTTTACTTCTGACATTAATCAATAATGTTGCACTGTGAAGACTGGAACATTCAGGCAAACAAACCACAGCACGCATAGAGTGGAAGGAGCTGTCAGGCGTCGCACGGAAGCATCCGGAGAAAAGTAAGAGCAAAAGATGGTAGATTTAATATGCCGTGGGTAGAGACCCTTTCTCCTGTCCTATTGGCACTCAAAATAGGGCTCCTACTTTGTACAGAAGACAACTGACCCAATGGAACAACCTAGCGGCAAAAAATAAACAAAAGCAAAGCAGATGGGGGTCATTGTGGTATAACTCATCTGGAATTTTGCCCTTTTAATGTTTTGATGTGTGACCTTCAGTCTCAGAGTAATTTTCAATAGTATTCAAATTTTTCAAAATGTGCAGTACCACTTTTTCGCCACAGGGGTAGTCGAGGAATTTCATGAGCACAAGTGCAACAGTGCCACCTGCTGGTGACAATGATTTGTATAAATCAATGATTTTGAAATACTTGGGCTCGTAACGTGGGGGCAAATGGCCCTCTAAGTGCAACTAAAGAGCTGCAGCCCCCTTTCTTTTTACCAGATCCAGCGCCATCCTTGTGGTCTACGTGCTCAAATCACTGACTTGGTAGAGGTTGGAAAGTAACAGCAGACACAGAAAATTTGGGATACTATGGTCCCATTTCCACAAGACTGGTGTTTTGTATGCCGGTCCTGATGACGGATGCACTGGAGTAAAATGCAGCAAATTATTGCTATTATTCCCATAGTAATTAAGCCCTAGTAACCCTTTCATTGCCAACATGTTCTAATCCCATTGTCTCTCCTAGTGATATCGTGGTCTCCGTCCCCCTCTTTTTCTCCCTCTTTGCGTCATGCACGGCTCCCCCTTCCCGTCTCTCCCCTGATGGCTGCCCCTGTGTACATGCAGCTATTTTGAGCCTGGCGGTTCTCCTATACTATCAATAATCCCTGTCTATCTCCTTCTCCTGGTTCTAGCTGAGCACAGATACTGTTGTCTGCATGATTAAGTGTTTGTGAGCGGCACAGTGATTCATAGGCAGCGGTTTTACTGGAGAGACCTCAATGGCCGTATGACTGAGCGGCATCAATATCTCTGCTGATATCATGTATAAAAACATTTGTAATTAGGAATTTATACACCCAATAATGTATGAATCAACCTGCCTATGGCAATAGCATCCCAATGTACCAGAATATAACTACTATAATACTGCCCCCTATGTACCAGAATATAACTACTATAATACTGCCCCCTATGTACAAGAATATAACTACTATAATACTGCTCCTATGTACAAGAATATAACTACTATAATACTGCCCCCCTATGTACAAGAATATAACTACTATAATACTGCCCCCTATGTACAAGAATATAACTACTATAATACTGCCTCCTATGTACAAGAATATAACTACTATAATACTGCTCCTATGTACAAGAATATAACTACTGTAATACTGCTCCTATGTACAAGAATATAACTACTATAATACTGCCCCAATGTACAAGAATATAACTACTATAATACTGCTCCCTATGTACAAGAATATAACTACTATACTACTGCCCCTATGTACAAGAATATAACTACTATAATACTGCTCCTATGTACAAGAATATAACTACTATAATACTGCTCCCTATGTACAAGAATATAACTACTATAATACTGCCCCCTATGTGCAAGAATATAACTATTATAATACTGCCCCCTATGTACAAGAATATAACTACTATAATACTGCTCCTATGTACAAGAATATAACTACTATAATACTGCTCCTATGTACAAGAATATAACTACTATAATACTGCTCCTATGTACAAGAATATAACTACTATAATACTGCTCCTATGTACAAGAATATAACTACTATAATACTGCCCCCTATGTACAAGAATATAACTACTATAATAGTGCTCCTATGTACAAGAATATAACTACTATAATACTGCTCCTATGTACAAGAATATAACTACTATAATACTGCCCCCTATGTACAAGAATATAACTACTATAATAGTGCTCCTATGTACAAGAATATAACTACTATAATACTGTACCCTATGTACAAGAATATAACTACAATAATACTGCACATATGTTCAAGAATACAAGAATATAACTACTATAATACTGCTCCTATGTACAAGAATATATGACGCGCCCCCTGGGCCTGTGTTGTGCAGGGGATACCCGGAGCCGGATCGCTGGGGGTTGTAGTCCTCCGTGGCGGTGACCCGGTCCGTGCCCAGGGCGGTCAAACCAGTGGCAGTCTTAGGTAATAACAATGTCCGACTACGCCACCCGTGGATTGCGGTCAGGATGGTACGGGATGGTGGTGACCTGTGACCCGGTGTCCAGTAGGGCACTCATAGGAATGCCATCCAGTACCACAGGCAAGACCGGACGTCCCCCTACGTATTTATCACGCCAGTTTGATGGGCCTGGTGATCTTTTTCCTGGGGGTTGGCCCTCTACCCCAGGTTGTGCCCGTTTAAAGGACAGTACCTTGCCATATGTCCGGGTTAATTGCAGCGGCGGCAGATGGGTCGTCCGTCCTCGTTGTATCTGTCGCTGGGTCTCCCTCTGGCTGTTGGGGTCCTCCTCAGTCGGCGCCACGGGACGTCCTCCGGTCCGGATGCCAGCTGGATCTTTCCTGGAGAAGAGACCTATAAAGACTGCACAGTTCTGGTTAGCGCGGCAACGCTCTTAGTCAGCTCTTGGACCTGATGGTGCAGGTCTGTAGCCGGGTTATTGTTCAAAGCCTGCGCATCAGCTCCCACAGGCCCTGCAGACAAGGGCGCCGCGTCCTGGTGGTAAGTGATATCAGGGCGCCTGTGGGTCACAGCGCCACCTGGTGCCGGTTCTCGGAGCACCCGGATGGCTCTGTCCTTGAACTGTGCAAAGTCCAGGTCAGGGTCCTGTAAGGCCATTGCCCACAACTGGGTTCGGTGGGCATTGCACAGTAGACCCTCAATAAATTGTTCGGTCAACAGCTTGTCTTCATTTCCCACGCTGTCAGGGTCTGCCTGCTTAATGGCTCTCAGGGCGTCTTGTAAGTTTAGAGTATAGTCCCTTATACTTTCATGTGCCCGTTGTTTGCACCCGTAAAATCTGAGTTTTATTTCAGCTGAGGTTTGGGTATCAAATGTGTCTTTCAGCCGGGCTAGTATCTCTCTGACAGTCCTCTTCTTCCCAGGTGACCAGGACTTTACCTCCCTTTGGGCTGCCCCGATTAACTGGGCCACCAGGATGCTCACTTTTTGCTCTTCCGTGAGGGGGTACACCTGGAAGAGGCTATCCAGTTTTTCCCTAAAGTCACTTAGGGTATGTGACTCCCCTGAGTACTGAGGTAGTCAGGTTGCCCCCGGGATATAGGGCATGGTGAATGGCATGACCGCTGCAGCGGTTGCGCTGGCGGCCGGTGTGGCGGTGTAGCTCCCCTCGGTGTCCGACATCCTCCTTCCCCCCTAGTGGACCATGGCCTACCTTGCGATGCTCTTCTTCCGTAGGCCGTGGCTCCGCAGTCGATCGTCGGGGTTGAGGACCTTGCGTCGCGCTCCTGTGACGTCAGCGTCGCTCTTCCTCCCTTCCAGGACCTTACGCAGCGTCGGAGCGTGGGGCGGAGCTTCGGATCTCGCGCGCTTTCGGCGTCCACGCCCCTCTTCTTCCCGCGCGGCGTCCTGAAGATGGCGTCTGATGGCGGGAAGCAGCTGCGGATGGTGGGAAGACGGCAGAAGACGGCGGGAAACGGTCCAAGATGGCGTCCGATGGCGGGAAACGACTCCGGACGGCGGGAAACTTCACCACAGGTAAGTATAAAAGTCTTTTTTTTCAGGCACGCAGTACCCGGTGGTTGCGGGCATGAAATCCTGCCGACTACGCCAAAGTTGACGCGCCCCCTGGGCCTGTGCTGTGCAGGGGATACCCGGAGTCGGGCCTTCTGTAAGATGCTGGGGGCTGTAGTCTCCGTGTGGCGGCGACCCGGTCCGTGCCCAGGGTGGTCAAACCAGTGGCAGTCTTAGGTAATAACAATGTCCGACTACGCCACCCGTGGATTGCGGTCAGTGGGGACCACCGCTGCGCTGCAGACCGCTGAGGCTGATGTTGTTTGCACAGTCGAGTATGGGATAACTCCCCACGGGAGAAGTATTGCCTCAGGGCAGCTAGTGTGGAAGATGGGAGTGATGGTGTGAGCGTCCCAGTAGTAATGGTGCTGGTGCGGCGATGAAACACAGAGACGTGTGGTGCAGTTGAGGGTCTTTACTGATGGTATAAAGCAGACCCTCCCGGGAGTACTGGTTAGCAGTAGGGGCCTGGTCAGTCTGTAAGCAAGTAGGATCTCCCCTGGCCAGGTGGAGTTGTAGGCCTCCCCGACTATCTGCACTCTTTCCTGGCTACCTTGCTCTATGCGGGTAGAAGTAGCCCACGTCCCTGAGTATACCGTGTGGTGCTCACCCGTATGGCCGGTGACTTGGGGCCTTCTGTTAGCCTCCGCTTCACAATGGCGTTGCTGGTCCCATGCTTGTGACCGTGCCTTCGGGTTTCTATGGCCAGAGGACATGGAATCCCCTGCCGGTTGGATTCTGCTGCTGGACCTGGATGTCCCCACAGCCTCAGACTCCGTGTCCGGTATTAGTGTCTTCAACCAGGGCGAACTCTGCTCAGCTCCAGCCCCTGGCACTCGCTCCTGCTCCTACAGAGCTCCTAGTTCTTGCTTTCCCTCTTCAGCTCTAACTGCTCTGCTTGTTCTGCAGGCTCTGTCTCTCAGACTCTGTCTGACCTAATCCCGCCCCAGACCCAGTTTATAAGGGCAGATTCCTCCCCTCCCAGGTCTGGGTGGGCCGTGTTGCATGCTTAGGGCTCCTGACCAGAGAAACCTCCCACTTGCTCTCAGACATAATATTTCTATTACTGTGGCAACCAGACCCCTGGGGTGCCACATATAACTACTATAATACTGCCCCCTATGTACAAGAATATAACTACTATAATACTGCTCCTATGTACAAGAATATAACTACTGTAATACTGCCCCTATGTACAAGAATATAACTACTATAATACTGCTCCCTATGTACAAGAATATAACTACTATAATACTGCCCCCATGTACAAGAATATAACTACTATAATACTGCTCCTATGTACAAGAATATAACTACTATAATACTGCCCCCTATGTACAAGAATATAACTACTATAATACTGCCTAGTGTAAAATAAAATATAAGTGTTACGATGCTGTTGCTCTGTATAATTACATGCTTACCTTTGTGTTCTATAATTGAATACATATAATACATTTCCGCACTTCCAGGTTGCTTTGTGATACACATAAGGGGTTAGTATTCGCTTCGGTTTGGATTGTAGGCGGATCAGCGGTGGAGGAGCGTTGCAGTCTCACCGCGTCTCAGAAAGCAGCGGAGTCATATGGGCTAGTTTATTTTTTTTGAAATGGAAAATAGTCTGTCCTCGGGGCAGCACTTGGCAGAGCGGCAGAGACTTCATCTCTCTTACATCCCATAACAGAGAAATCCTTCCAACGCTCATCTCAAGAACACCGACAAAATATCGTAAATTACACTCGAGGCCTACGAAAGATTCCAGGCTTTTCAGGGATCTTTAGTTGGAGCTAATACAGTGATAATAGAATTGTTAACCCTTGTTTGCCCACAGGCAGGAAAGAACCCGCCACGGATATATATTATTGGATTTCATAGTCAGCATAGAAGTTCTTGGCTTCTTGTTCATGCATATTCGTGTTGTAAAACTGCAGTATTAAGTTGGTTGAGATTAGCCAAGTTTACCAAAATTTTGCTGTGTTAAGCCCTAGTCTTATCATCATTGTGCAAAAAGCAAAAATTCCAAATGTTGTAAAATTCAAATAAAAAGTCAAAATCTAACAGGAGTTGAAGTAAACGAGTCCTATTATATATTCTCTATGGTGACAGACAAGAAACAAACCCTACAGGGGCTAATCCTGCCTTCATATACCCACTCAGGTGGCTCCTGCTTTTTGCCCATTTTTGCATGTAAGGATCAGACTTGCACAGTCCTTCTTTGTAGTCCTATAATCTGTAAATAAAGTACAGAAGGACATTTTTAATCTAAATACATTGCAAAGTTGCTTCAATTTTCAGCTTACATACATTAGGACAAAAATGTTTTTTGTTTAGGTATCGATCATATACTTTTCTTAGCCGTATGGTTGTCAAATTCCAGATTTGACTTTATTCAACTGTTAAAATTGTCATTGTCTACAATTACTTAATTTTACTTCTATTATGGATATGTTTACGTTATTGTCCAGATTCTCTAAGCATCACTTAGTAAAATTTGCTCAAGTTAATTATTCTTGTGCTTCTGTGTCCATCATCTAGAAAATGATGCTCCTGTGATCATCAAGTAAAATCTGCTCCTGTGACCATCAAGTAAAGTCTGCTCCTGTGACCATCAAATAAATTCTATTCCTGCGGCCACAATCAAGAAAATGATGGTCCTGTTACCATAATCAAGTAAATTCTGCTCCTGTGACCATCAAGTAAACTCTGCTCCTGTGACTATCAAGAAAATGATGCTCTTATGACCATCAATAAAATGATGCTCCTGTGACCATCAAGAAAATCATGCTCCTTTGATCTTCAAGAAAATGATGCTCCTAGATCCATCAAGAAAATGATGCTCCTTTGATTATCAACAAAATTATGCTCCCGCGACCATCAAGAAAGTTATGCTCCTGTGATCATCATGTAAATTCTCTTTATGTGATCATCAAGAAAGTGATACTCCTTTGTGATCATCAAGAAAATGATGCTTCTATGACCATCAAGAAAATGATGCTCCTTTGACCATCAAGAAAATGATGCTTCTGCGACCATCAAGAAAATGATCCTCCTGTGACCATCAAGAAAATGATGCTCCTGTGACCAACAGGAAAATGATGCTCGTGTGACTATCAAGAAAATGATGCTCCTTTGACCATCAAGAAAATGATGCCCGTGTGACCATCAAGAAAATTATGCTCCTTTGACATCAAGAAAATTATGCTCCTGTGACCATCAAAAAAATTATGCTTGTGTGACCATCAAGAAAATGATGCTCCTGTGACCATCAAGAAAATGATGCTCCTGTGACCATTAATAAAATTATGCTCCTGTGACTATCAAGAAAATGATGCTCCTTGGACCTTTAAGAAATTGAGGCTAGTGGATCCATCAAGAAAATGATGCTCCTTTGACCTTTAACAAATCGAGGCTAGTGGATCCATCAAGAAAATGATGCTACTTTGATTATCAAGAAAATTATGCTCCTGTGACCATCAAGAACATTATGCTCCTCTACACCATCATGTAAATTCTATTAATGTGACCATTAAGAAAATGATGCTCCTTTAATCATCAAGAAAATGATGCACCTGTGACCAAGAAAATAATGCGCCTTTGACCATCAAGAAAATGAAGCTCCTGTCACCATCAAGAAAATGATGCTCCTGTGACCTTCAAGAAAATTATGCTCTTGTGACCATCAAGAAAATTATGCTTCTTTGACCATCAGGAAAATGATGCTCCTGTGACGATCAAGAAAATGATGCTCATTTGACCATCAAGAAAAGGATTCTACTGTGAACATCAAGAAAATGATGCTCGTGTGACCATCAGGAAAATGATGCTCCTATGACATCAAGAAAATGATGCTCCTGTGACCAACAAGAAAATGATGCTCCTTTGATCATCAAGAAAATAATGTTCCTGTGACCATCAAGTTAAATCTGCTCCTGTGACCATCAAGTAAAGTCTGCTCCTGTGACCATCAAATAAATTCTATTCCTGCGACCACAATCAAGAAAATGATGGTCTTGTTACCATAATCAAGTAAATACTCCTCCTGTGACCATCAAGTAAACTATGCTCCTGTGACCGTCAAGAAAGTGATGCTCCTTTGATCTTCAAGAAAACAATGCTCCTTTGATTAGCAAGACAATGATGCTCCTGTGATCATCAATAAAATGATGCTCCTGTGACCATCAAGAAAATGATGCTCATGTGACCAACAAGAAAATGATGCTCCTTTGACCATCAAGAAAATGATGTTCCTGTAACCATCAAGAAAATGATGCTCCTGTGACCATCAAGAAAATGATGCTCCTTTAACCATCAAGAAAATGATATTCCTGCGACCATCAAGAAAATGATGCGCCTTTGACCATCAAGAAAATGATGCTCCTGTGACCATCATGTAAATTATGCTTCTACGACCATCAAGTAAATTATGCTGCTAAGACCAGTACTATAATTGTGAAATGCTTATGTGACCATCATTTGGTTAATTCTGCTTCTGTGACTACCATCTACTTAATTCTTCTGCTCCTGTGTCATTATTAAAAACATTGTTTCTCGATATCTTCTGTTTTTAGTATTGTTCTTCATTGGCTTTCATCTTGATTTGCATTCAATCTATTGATGTGATGGATTGTTTCTTATATAGGGTTAAATATATCCTGCTCCTGTCACCATCAAGTAAATTTTGTGTCTGAGACCATTATGATCATTATGCTCCTGTGACCACCATCTGGTAAATTCTGATTCTGTTCCTGTAACCAACATCAAGTTCTACTCCTGTGACTACTGTGACAGCTCAGCATCAATATGGCCACTTCTTGTGGGTGAACTATTCTTAATTATGCCAGACATAGCATTCCTTTGTTCAGTAAGTCAAGGTACATGAGCCATTGTTTCACGTGACACTGTCTGGTGCCCCAATTTCTATGCTAATTTGTGGAATGCCTGCTGATTACGGATTGCATCAGCCCCCTGCGGTGTACTAGTCTGCATCATTTGGAGGACAATTATGCAGTCTAATTGAATTAGCGAACAATGAGGGAACAGCCATAATTATCTCTCCCCCCAATCCTGTGGGGCATAATGCCCTGAAATGGGAGCTGAGGGATATGAAAAGGGGCTTGCTCTTGTCACTGGTGTGATTCTACGGAACTTCAGCCTAGGGACCATGGTGGTGGATTACAGAAATGATCCACTGCCCAACACTGAGGCCAGGAATTTGTTTGAATAACCCAGGTTAGGACAATCAGGTCACCTGGCCACATACCTCTCTGTGCTCAGTCAACTTCCTAAGCTTGCCGTACCCACTAAAATGATATCATGGGTGCAACATGTAGTGACCCAAGCTTATAGGGCAAACTTAAGGTCCACACAAGCCATGGAGAAACAAAATGTGGGAGCTTGGTTATCAAAGACTGTTGGATACAGTACCCGTAAGAGAAGTATGAAGGGGTTAATTCTGGCTTCCATGCCCTCATGCCCCTAACTCCAGATACATCCATGCTCAGATATTCCTTTGTCATTTTGGTAACCGCATAGTCACAAAGTAGGAGAAATCTCTCTAATAAGAAGGTGCGGGCACTGAGATACCAGCAGCCAGCCATACAGAGGCTCTGGATGTGATCATTATGATTTTGAAGCCTCCTGCTCCTCCTGTTCCCCCACATCATAGAAGCTCCTGTGGTCCCTCATCGCAGCGGCTCAGAGCCATACAATTAGGAGAGAGATGACAAAATGAGAACGACGCTTCCCCTGGGTGGTTTCCGGCATCTATCGCATAAGATCTCAATCCCTTCCCTTTACAGAGACAGAAATTGAGTTATTAGAATTTTGTACTTTATTTTCGGAGAATCATGGATACAAATTGATCTGGTTTCTCTTATTCCATTGCATATGATGAGTGCACGTGGCCAAGACTCAGAGTAACTAATAGGGATTTGGTCAGTTCCGAAATATAGTCCTTTATGGCTCCAACGTAAGAGAAGGATTGGCTGTTGACTTCTCTGGTTTGTCTCTGAAGTGTGGTCTCGGGGGCGAATCATTTGTGCAAGTCATGAAGAGGACATAGAATAAAGAATTCTATGTGACCCCAGGGTCACATCCTGATGATGTCACTGTCCACTCATCACAATGACCTCAGGGTCATTTCATGATGATGTCATGAGCCAAAAAGGCCCCCAAAGTCCAGATATATCTCCACTGGCCTTTGGGATTGAGGATTCAACGTTGGTTTACCAATAAACTTGAAACTGGGTAACACCCTGGTGATGTTACTGTCCACTCATCACAATGACCCCCGGATCACATCCTGGTGATGTCACTGTCCACTCATCACAATGACCTCAGGGTCACATGCTGGTGATGTCACTGTCCACTCATCACAATGACTCCAGGGTCACATGCTGGTGATGTCACTGTCCACTCATCACAATGACTCCAGGGTCACATGCTGGTGATGTCACTGTCCACTCATCACAATGACTCCAGGGTCACATGCTGGTGATGTCACTGTCCACTCATCTCAAAGACCTCAGGTTCACATGCTGGTGATGTCACTGTCCACTCATCACAATGACCCCCGGATCACATCCTGGTGATGCCACTGTCCACTCATCACAATGACTCCGGGGTCACATCCTGGTGATGTCACTGTCCACTCATCATAATGACCTCAGGGTCACATGCTGGTGATGTCACTGTCCACTCATCACAATAACTCCAGGGTCACATCCTGATGATGTCACTGTCCACTCATCACAATGACTCCAGGGTTACATGCTGGTGATGTCACTGTCTACTCATCACAATGACCCCAGGGTCACATCCTGATGATGTCACTGTCCACTCATCACAAAGACCCCAGGGTCACATGCTGGTGATGTCACTGTCCACTCATCACAATGACCCCAGGGTTACATGCTGGTGATGTCACTGTCTACTCATCACAATGACCCCAGGGTCACATCCTGATGATGTCACTGTCCACTCATCACAATGACTCCGGGGTCACATCCTGATGATGTCACTGTCCACTCATCACAATGACTCCGGGGTCACATCCTGATGATGTCACTGTACACTCATCATATTGACCCCAGGGTCACATCCTGATGATGTCACTGTCCACTCATCACAAAGACCCCAGGGTCACATGCAGGTGATGTCACTGTCCACTCATCACAATGACCCCAGGGTTACATGCTGGTGATGCCACTGTCCACTCATCACAAAGACCTCAGGTTCACATGCTGGTGATGTCACTGTCCACTCATCACAATAACTCAAGGGTCACATCCTGATGATGTCACTGTACACTCATCATATTGACCCCAGGGTCACATCCTGATGATGTCACTGTCCACTCATCACAATGACTCCGGGGTCACATCCTGGTGATGTCACTGTCCACTCATCACAAAGACCCCAGGGTCACATGCTGGTGATGTCACTGTCTACTCATCACAATGACCCCAGGGTCACATCCTGATGATGTCACTGTCCACTCATCACAATGACCTCAGGGTCGCTTCCTGATGATGTCATGAGCCATCGTTAGTTGAGGTTCTCTTCATTCCTTTGTATAGGAGCTCTGAAAATTGGGAAGCACAGTTCATCAATTTTCACACATGTGCTGACTATAGATCTATAGATTGAGTGGCCATTTAAATGTGGGTCGCTGCACTTTAAAATTGGGGATCTGCCCTTAGACAATGCTGTGTCAGTACCACAGACTGATACATATTGCCTGTGATATTCCCATTCACTGACAACAACCGGTGATGGTAAGAAATTGACACACAAAAGTACCTTACAAAGTTGAAGAACTTTTATTTAAAGTAGTACCCAGAGACCCCCAGAACCAGAAATGAACAAATCCAGCTGCAAAGTTTTTTAAGAACTTTTTCCACCCAGACCACATCCGGCTCCTGTTAATATATTAGCTTACTACTCGAGTAACTGAGGAGGTGATGTAAATTTTAATCAGGCGCTGGTGAGATCTGCAGCGCTCCCCTGCCAGATCAACCACAGTAACAGATAATTCAGCTAGTAATTACAGCATCTGCTCTTCATGAACATCACGGAGGCTGAAAGCAGACTGTGGATTTCTTTACAAGAAAGGCCGAAATAAGTATCCCCTGCACATCAGGAGTCTGCACGGATCTCCAGACTAATGAAATAACATCTAAAATTTGAAAGGCTGCAAAACCCTAAACCCAAGGTGAGAACCACAGCTCAGATGTATATAGACACAATGTCTATAATACTTAAAATGTATCATACTCCAGTGCTGCACTCACTATTCTGCTGGTGCAGTCACTGTATGCATACATTACATTACTGATCCTGAGTTACCTCCTGTATTATACCCCAGAGCTGCACTCACAATTCTGCTGGTGCAGTCACTGTGTATATACATTACATTACTGATCCTGTACTGATCCTGAGTTACACCCTGTATTATACTCCAGAGCTGCACTCACTATTCTGCTGGTGCACTCACTGTGTACATACATTACATTACAGATCCTGAGTTACATCCTGTATTATACTCCAGAGCGGCACTCACTATTCTGCTGGTGCAGTCACTTTGTACCTACATTACATTACTGATCCTGAGTTACCTCCTGTATTATACTCCAGAGCTGCACTCACTATTCTGCTGGTGCAGTCACTATGTACATACATTACATTACTGATCCTGAGTTACATCCTGTATTATACTCCAGAGCTGCACTCACTATTCTGCTGGTGCAGTCACTGTGTACATACATTACATTACTGATCCTGAGTTACCTCCTGTATTATACTCCAGAGCTGCACTCACTATTCTGCTGGTGCAGTCACTGTGTACATACATTACATTACTGATCCTGAGTTGCATCCTGTATTATACTCCAGAGCTGCACTCACTATTCTGCTGGTGCAGTCACTGTGTACATACATTACATTACTGATCCTGAGTTACATCCTGTATTATACCCCAGAGCTGCACTCACTATTCTGCTGGTGCAGTCACTGTGTACATACATTATATTACTGATCCTGAGTTACATCCTGTATTATACTCCAGAGCTGCACTCACTATTCTGCTGGTGCAGTCACTGTGTACATGCATTACATTACTGATCCTGAGTTACATCTTGTATTATACTCCAGAGCTGCACTCACTATTCTGCTGGTGCAGTCACTGTGTATATACATTACATTACTGATCCTGAGTTACATCCTGTATTATACTCCAGAGCTGCACTCACTATTCTGCAGGTGCAGTCACTGTGTACATACATTACATTACTGATCCTGAGTTACATCCTGTATTATACTCCAGAGCTGCACTCACTATTCTGCTGGTGCAGTCACTGTGTACATACATTACATTACTGATCCTGAGTTACATCCTGTATTATACCCCAGAGCTGCACTCACTATTCTGCTGGTGCAGTCACTGTGTACATACATTACATTACTGATCCTGAGTTACATCCTGTATTATACTCCAGAGCTGCACTCACTATTCTGCTGGTGCAGTCACTGTGTACATACATTACATCACTGATCCTGAGTTACATCCTGTATTATACTCCAGAGCTGCACTCACTATTCTGCTGGTGCAGTCACTGTGTACATACATTACATTACTGATCCTGAGTTACATCCTGTATTATACTCCAGAGCTGCACTCACTATTCTGCTGCTCCAGCCGCTCCCTCTCTCCTCACACACATATTATACATATATACACAATAATAACTACCTACACCATGACATCTGGTCCGGTTACCAAACAAATAATAACAATATAATAAACAATAACCGACAAATTATATACAAACTAATATATACATTTTTTTTTTTTAAATAAATAAAATAAATTCTAACTATACAAATATATACAAGACAAAACAAAACCCCCCACACTCGAGCCCACCAGTCCCTCCCCGGCACTGACCTGAGAGCTGCTCCTGCGTCTCATGCCTCAGTCCTTGTCCAACGTCCATAGGACAGATCAGGCAGTGCCAGTTTTTCACCCAAATACCCAGTGTCCCACAAGATGAACCCACCTCCCCCCTTTTCCCTCCACCCAACCTAACACCTCCACCCAAACCCATATATACAATATATACAGAAACAAACAATACAATAACCACAACTGACAAAGCCCAAGTTCGGCGCCTGCAGCCCTACATCACTGTCTACTGATCAATAAAACAAAAATCTATGGTGTCAGCAGCAGCCCACCACCAGGAGAGGAGATGACCAGACTAGGGCACACTAAAAGAAAAGCCCCTCCAGAGGAGAGCGGCCCTCCGTGTACCCAGTCTCTCATACTCCAGAGAACGCACCTTCACCAGGTCACCGAGTATGGTCCTAAACACATCGTCCACTGGGAGGATTTTCCGCTGCGTCGATACTAAGCACCGTGCGTTCCACGTGTGATACCTAACCACTGCGCTAACTAGAAATAAGGTGCAGCGGTCCCGACCACCCAGGTCCCCGAATGCTCCATAGGCCCATTCCGCATAAGAGAGACCGGCCAGCCGGGGCCAGCTAATGGAGGTGCCCACCCTGTTGTACACCTCTGTGTTAAAGGGACAACAAAGCAGGAAGTGGTCCATGCTTTCAAGCATGGTACTACAATGCTCCCGAGGACAGTTCCTGTCCTCAGAGCTCCTACACTTCAGATTGTCCCTCACACACAGTTTCCCATGGAAGCAGCGCCAAGCCAAGTCCCAAACCTTCGAGGGGATCCTGATAGAATTCAAAAGATGCAGACCCACCCCAAGATCCCGACTTGGGCAATCCCTGAGCGCCAGAGGCCTCTGAAAATGGGTCAACAGAACCCTTTTGTCAAGGAGCTTCCTTGGCAGAGTCCTGACCTCCCACATTCCCAGACCCCACCGGCGAATTACCTTCAGAACCACGGTAGCGTAAGCCGGGAGATGTCCATGCGGTGTGCGGAGATCCTTCACTTGCCCTCCTGTCTCCCATTCCTGGAAGAAAGGCTGAAACCATCCCTTACAGGAGAATACCCACGGAGGAGCCCTCTCTTTCCAGAGGTTTGCAATATTGATCTTAATGAAGGTATTCACAAGGAATACCACAGGGTTGACCATACCCAACCCTCCTAGTCTCCTCGTACGGTAAGTAACCTCCCTCTTGACCAGGTTCAGTCTATTCCCCCATAACAGTTGAAAGAACAAACTGTAGACCCGAGTCCAGAGAGGCTCTGGCAAGATGCACACACTGCCCAGATAGATCAGCAAAGGGAGCAGGTAAGTTTTGATCAGGTTTACCCTTTCCCTTAGGGTCAAAGACCAACCCTTCCATTGGTTCACCTTCTGAGTGGCGATCTCTAGCCTGCTGTCCCAATTTTGTTTGGGGTAATCCCCCTGGCCAAATTCGATGCCAAGAACTTTTGCAGAGACTTTGGGTTCTGGAAGGGTGTCCGGGAGATCAAAACCAGGATCTCCTCCTCCCAGCCAGAGACTCTCACACTTATCCCGGTTGATCTTAGACCCGGATGCCTCCGAGTAGCGATTTACCTCTGACATCAGCCATTCTGCCTCCCCATCAGAGGAAACAAAAACGGTGACGTCATCGGCATACGCCACCACTCTCAGAGTGGCTTCCGGTGCTGCCCCGTCCATCCCGATCCCAGCTAACGGTCCACGCTCCACCCTCCTAAGAAGTGGGTCAATCGAAAACGCGAACAGTAGCGAGCTCAAGGGACAACCCTGGCGAACACCACACCCAACCTCAAAAGTGCTGCCAATCCAACCGTTCACAAGCGGGAAACTCTCTGCCCCAGCGTACAAGGTCTTAAGCCAATCAACGAACCCCCCCGGCAGGCCATACCTCAGAAGGACAGACCAGAGGTACTCATGATTAACCCGATCAAACGCTTTTGCCTGGTCCAATGACAGCATGTACCCCTTCCAGTGGCCAGCCCTACCCTGCTCCACCGCCTCTCGGACACAGAGTACAGCACTAATTGTACTGCGGCCCGGAACAGAGCAATGCTGGGCCCCCGAAAGGAGCTGGGGTGCAAATTTCACCAGCCGATTAAACAGCACCTTTGCCAAAACCTTCCTGTCTGCATTGAGAAGCGCTATGGGACGCCAATTCTCAATGCAAGATGGGTCCTTACCCTTTGACAAGATGATCAGGGCAGACCTCCTCATTGACTTTGGCAGAGTGCCCGAGGAAAGACACTCATTGAATACCTCAGTCAAGAGGGGAACCAAGGCGTCCTTAAAGGTCTTATAGAATTCAGATGTTAAGCCATCCGGATCGGGAGATTTCTTCAGGGCAAGCCCTTCAATCGCCAACTTAACTTCCTCTTCCCTAATCATCTCTGTCAAAACGCCAAGAGAGGGGTCTACCCCTGGTTCGGGGACGGCTTCAGCCA
This sequence comes from Phyllobates terribilis, assembly GCF_046119375.1. Lineage (NCBI taxonomy): Eukaryota > Metazoa > Chordata > Amphibia > Anura > Dendrobatidae > Phyllobates > Phyllobates terribilis. Next base: position 176,474,446 of record NW_027362770.1, read on the forward strand.
GAAAAGCCGACATCTCATCCCAATCCAGATCCCGCTTCCCCAAGAGGTGCAAGTAGAAGGATCTGACGACCTCCAGGATCCCCGATCTGGATCTTTTCAGGGACCCCGCAGTGTCAACCAGTCCTGTAACAACTTTACTATTCACTGACATCTTGCAGTTTCTGTAAGGGTCGGGCGAGCGGTACTTCCCGTAATCCCTCTCAAAAACCAAAGATGCGTGTCTATCATACTGACACCTCATTAGCAAAGATTTCACTCTGGAGATCTCCTCGCGGCTACCTCCAGTTGAGACAAGATGCTCGAGTTTCCTCCTCAGGCCCTGATACAGGCGATACCTGTCCAGGCTCCTGAGGCTCGAGAGCTGGCGGAAGAATCTCGCCACCCTTTTCTTGAACATCTCCCACCACTCTGACTTACTACTACAAAGATCCAGTAAGGGTACCTGGCTCTGAAGAAAATCCTCAAAAGACTGTCTTATCTCCGCTTCTTCCAAGAGAGACGAATTGAGCCTCCAAAAGCCTCTTCCCATCCGGGGGGTCTCTGTAACATTCAGGGAAAACAAAATCATACAGTGATCGGAGAACTCCACCTCAACAACAGATACTGCTGAAGAGACGGCTTCCTCCTTTAAATAAAACCTGTCTATCCTGGACCTACAGTTACCTCTATGATAGGTGAACCCCTCGTGGCCTGGGGTGTGCCGGATGTGGACATCCACCAGGCGAGCCTCACTAGCTATACTATTAAGGGCGACGCTATCATAAGTCAGCTTGTCTCTGGAACCTCCTCTATCCCGGGGCCTCGTGACAGTGTTGAAGTCCCCTCCAAAGACGACCTGCCGACTCGTAAAAAGGTAGGGCTTGATCCCCGTAAAGAGACACTTCCGGTCCCACTTAGATTGGGGACCATAAATGTTAATGAGCCGAAGCTCCTGTCCCTTCATGAGGACATCTAATATCAGGCACCTCCCCATTTCTAACTCAATAACCCGTCGGCATTCTACTGGTGCGGTAAAAAGGACCGCCACTCCGCTATACGGCTCGGCCGCAAGAGACCAATAGGAGGGCCCGAGTCTCCACTCCCTCTTAGCTATAAACACCTCTGCCATATTTGGCAGCCTGGTCTCTTGCAAAAAGAAAATGTCAGCTTCAACCCGGCTGAGAAAATCAAAGGCCGCAAATCTAGCCATATTTGACTTAATGCTGGCGACATTAATGGAAGCCAGCGTCAACGGAGTGGGTACCGCCATCATTGGTGATTGAGTTAGATGGCTTTCTTCTTCCCACTCCCCTTACCCTCTGCCTCAGAGGAGGAATCCTTCCCCCTCTTTAATGACACAGAGGTGTCCATTCCCACATTTTTCCTTCTTTTCTCGTCCTCGTCTCCGGACTCTGGGCCAGTCCCTCCCCCCAAGGACCCTGCATCCCCAGGAGAAGGAGACTCGGCACCCCCTGTAAGCTCCGCTGAAGCCGGAACCTCACCCTCGGCCTCCTCCTCAGAGGAAGAGATGTTATCAAGGGCTTGGAACCGGTTAGAAAGACCAACCAGAGGGGAGTCAGTTTTACCTTCCTTAGGTACCTTGGTCAGAGCGGGAGAAGATGTTTTATCTCCCTTCTTTTTCTTCTTTTTGGTGCCGAGCTTACGCTTGTGCTTTAGCCACCGCTTATTATCCTCATCCATACTTTCATAATGGGAGGATTCTGAGGCAGAGGCGGTTTCCTCCCTGTGGATCCTCCTGACCTCCTCATCCAACTCATCATCCCTCGGGGCCTCAGCAGCAAGACTGGCATCCAGGACAGGGGCTGCCCCGGTAGTCTGGGGCTCGCCCCGCTCCCTCTCCTGTCTGCGCTTGTCTAGATGCCTCAGCTGGGCAGGCGTCTTTTTATTGCTTTTCTTCCCTGGCCCCTCGGCTCCACCACCCCTGCTAGTCCCCTCCCCAGCAGAATCGGCCTCACGGCTTACTCCCACCGGGGTCTCCACTGCATTAGCGAAGGAGCGAGGACAACGGCTGAATGGGTGACCTAACTCACCACACAGGTGGCACCTAATCTCCACACAAGAGGCGGCAAGATGGCCGACACCCCCACACAACGCACATTTCTGCACGGTGCAGTTTGCACTGAAGTGTGTGGGGTCGCCGCACCTGTGACAGAGCTTCGGTTGCCCCTGGTAGAAGACCAGGATACGATCCCTACCCAGGAAGGCAGACGATGGAATGTGGGCAACCGTACCACCTGAACGCTTAAGTTTTACCATAAACGTCCAGGCCCCTGACCAGATACCAAACTCGTCGTGGTTTTTCTTTGGCATCTCCACCACCTCTCCATACCAACCAAGCCACGTCATGATGTCATAGCAAGAAAGCGACTCGTTACGAGTCATCACGGTCACTTTCTTGATCTGGTTTTGGCGAGACACTGCCTGAACGGCAAAGTCTCGCCAGCCGGGCTCATTTTTTGCCAGCTCATAATTCGCCCAGAAGAGCTCAAGCCCCTCCGGCCGAACAAAGCTGATATCAAACTCAGGCGTGGAATAGGGATGTATCAAGGCGTAGATGTCAATCGCCTTGAAGCCCATCCTCAGCAGGAGCTCCACAACTTTAGACCTTGGAGGACATGCATCATTGCCCCTCCACCGAAGACGGACCACATTCCTACGCACACTGCCTGGCCCGGCTGTTGGGAGGGACCACACTGTATCCCCCCCTTTTTGCTCTCGGAAGGCCCCGAGGCCATGCCTCTCTATCCAGAAGGATAGATCAACCTCTCGACCCTCTACCATTAGTGATCTCTCCCCCTTCTTTAGAGCCTCCAGAAGGCGCCGTTGCAACATGCCGTCCCCAAAGCCCGGAGACAAGGAGGATGCCCTATTTGCCCCGGAGGTGACACTGGCATAACTCTGGACAGGTGTTGCCACCACCGGGGGGGCAACCGGACCAGTGACTACATCAGCCCCAACAGCATCACCATTACCCACCTCCATCTCACCCTCCACCAAACCAGCAACCACACCACTAGGCAATGAATTGGCCTCATTCACACCCACCACCACATTCATTCCTGCTGGACCAGTAACAATGGTGGATGACATTTTGACCTCCGCATCAGGCACAAGGGGCTCAGTCACCTCCATAGAACTGGAGGCAACCTCACGCCTGGTCTTATGTGTGCCCTCCACATCATCGGTCGGTAATTTCTGCTGTTTTGCATTTGTAGTGATGCGCCGCTGATCTTTAGCTGCTGTGAGGCGCCGCTGATCTTTAGCATCAGGATCTTCCTGACCAGCGGCGCCAACACAAAATAACACTTTGCTGGGAGGACCGGAACGCTCAGCCCCGACAGCCCCCTCACACTACCGCCGCTCAGGAGCACACAGTGGGATCTGCAGCCACCACACCCACAATCACCACAGTGAGCAACAGCTGATCAGAGCTGCACTCACTATTCTGCTGGTGCAGTCACTGTGTACATACATTACTGATCCTGAGTTACATCCTGTATTATACTCCAGAGCTGCGCTCACTATTCTGCTGGTGCAGTCACTGTGTACATACATTACATTACTGATCCTGAGTTACATCCTGTATTATACTCCAGAGCAGCACTCACTATTCTGCTGGTGCAGTCACTGTGTACATACATTACATTACTGATCCTGTACTGATCCTGAGTTACATCCTGTATTATACTCCAGAGCAGCACTCACTATTCTGCTGGTACAGTCACTGTGTACATACATCACATTACTGATCCTGAGTTACCTCCTGTATTATACTCCAGAGCAGCACTCACTATTCTGCTGGTGCAGTCACTGTGTACATACATTACATTACTGATCCTGAGTTACATCCTGTATTATACTCCAGAGCTACACTCACTATTCTGCTGGTGCAGTCACTGTGTACATACATTACATTACTGATCCTGTACTGATCCTGAGTTACATCCTGTATTATACTCCAGAGCTGCACTCGCTATTCTGCTGGTGCAGTCACTGTGTACATACATTACATTACTGATCCTGAGTTACATCCTGTATTATACTCCAGAGCTGCACTCACTATTCTGCTGGTGCAGTCACTGAGTACATACATTACTGATCCTGAGTAAAATCCTGTCTTATACTCCAGAGCTGCACTCACTATTCTGCTGGTGTTCTGACCCCTGGCAGTGTTCCCTTCATGTGACAGGCATCTGCCTTTCATCTGTATCTCGGTCCGGTTCTGATTTCATGAAGCAGGAGATCCACATCCCAGATTGACGCTGATTCTGACTCCCCAGCGCGTCTGATTCGTGGACACATCCATATAGAGTCGTTCTCCTGCAGTTTGACCATATAGTAATTGTTTCCACCATGAATTCATAAAGCCACTAAGTACCTCTATATGCGCCTGGGGGGAGGCATTGCTTTCTTCTTCTCACTTGGATGCCTCTTTTAAAGCTAGAAATCCTACTCTGTCTCAAAGTTGAAAATAAAATCATGATTCCTTTTAATTATTTGTTTGATCACTTCTGAATTGATATATTGGCCCTGGTGACCCAGTGATTCAAGACCAATGATGGGTATTGAAATGGTGTTGTGCCCTGTCTTAGGTGAAGTTGATTACTTCATTGTACCTGTCAAGCCAATTGTTTAATACCCAATTCCTGGTAGCCCAAGGAGAGTCCTGTCCCTGGTGGCTTAGTGGAGCTGTGTTCTGTCCCTGGTGGCTCATTGATTCTTTGTTCTGTCCCTGTTGTCTCAGTGAGGCTGTGTCTTGACTCCACTGGCTTAATGCTGCTAAGACCTGCACCTTGTGGCTATGTGACGCTGTGTATTGTTCCTGGTGGTCTTGTGAGGCTGTGTCCTGTTTCTAGTAACTGAGTGATACTGTGTTTTGCCTCTGGTGTCTCAGTGATGCTGTGTCCTGTCCTTGGGGGTTAGTGATGCTTTGTATTGTAACTGGTAGTTTTGTGATTCTTTCAATTATATCTAGTGGCTTAGTGATACTGTTTCTTGTCGCTGATGGATTTGTGATGTTATCAATTGTCCCTGGTAGCTTTGTGGTGCTGTCTCCTGTCCTTATTGGCTTAGTGATGTTGTGTATTGTCCCTGGTAGCTTTGTGGTGCTGTCTCCTGTCCTTAGTGGCTTAGTGATGTTGTGTATTGTCCCTGGTAGCTTTGTGGTGCTGTCTCCTGATCTTAGTAGCTTAGTGATGTTGTGTATTGTTCCTGGTAGGCTTGTGGTGCTGTCTCCTGATCTTAGTAGCTTAGTGATGTTGTGTATTGTCCCTGGTAGCTTTGTGGTGCTGTCTCCTGACTTTAGTGACTTAGTGATGTTGTGTTTTGTACGTGGTAGCTTTGTGGTGCTGTTTCCTAACCTTAGTGGCTTAGTGATGTCGTGTATTGCCCCTGGTAGCTTTGTGGTGCTGTCTCCAGACCTTAGCTGCTTAGTGATGTTGTGTATTGTCCCTGGTAGCTTTGTGGTGCTGTCTCCTGACCTTAGTGACTTAGTGATGCTGTGTATTGTCCCTGGTAGCCTTGTGGTGCTGTCTCCTGACCTTAGTTGCTTAGTGATGATGTGTATTGTCCCTGATAGCTTTGTGGTGCTGTCTCCTGACCTTAGTGGCTTAGTGATATTGTGTATTGTCCCTGGTAGGCTTGTGGTGCTCTTTACTAACCTTAGTGGCTTAGTGAAGCTGTTTATTGTCCCTGGTAGCTTTGTGGTGCTGTCTCCTGTCGGTAGTGGCTTAGTGATATTGTGTATTGTCCCTGGTAGGCTTGTGGTGCTGTCTCCTGATCTTAGTAGCTTAGTGATTTTGTGTATTGTTCCTGGTAGGCTTGTGGTGCTGTCTCCTGATCTTAGTAGCTTAGTGATGTTGTGTATTGTCCCTGGTAGCTTTGTGGTGCTGTCTCCTGACCTTAGTGACTTAGTGATGTTGTGTTTTGTACGTGCTAGCTTTGTGGTGCTGTTTCCTAACCTTAGTGGCTTAGTGATGTTGTGTATTGCCCCTGGTAGCTTTGTGGTGCTGTCTCCAGACCATAGCTGCTTAGTGATGTTGTGTATTGTCCCTGGTAGCTTTGTGGTGCTGTCTCCTGACCTTAGTGACTTAGTGATGCTGTGTATTGTCCCTGGTAGCTTTGTGGTGCTGTCTGCTGACCTTAGTTGCTTAGTGATGTTGTGTATTGTCCCTGGTAGCTTTGTGGTGCTGTCTCCTGACCTTAGTTGCTTAGTGATGATGTGTATTGTCCCTGATAGCTTTGTGGTGCTGTCTCCTGACCTTAGTGGCTTAGTGATATTGTGTATTGTCCCTGGTAGGCTTGTGGTGCTCTTTACTAACCTTAGTGGCTTAGTGATGCTGTGTATTGTCCCTGGTAGCTTTGTGGTGCTGTCTCCTGACCTTAGTTGCTTAGTGATGTTGTGTATTGTCCCTGGTAGCTTTGTGGTGCTGTCTCCTGACCTTAGTTGCTTAGTGATGATGTGTATTGTCCCTGATAGCTTTGTGGTGCTGTCTCCTGACCTTAGTGGCTTAGTGATATTGTGTATTGTCCCTGGTAGGCTTGTGGTGCTCTTTACTAACCTTAGTGGCTTAGTGAAGCTGTTTATTGTCCCTGGTAGCTTTGTGGTGCTGTCTCCTGTTGGTAGTGGCTTAGTGATATTGTGTATTGTCCCTGGTAGGCTTGTGGTGCTGTCTCCTGATCTTAGTAGCTTAGTGATGTTGTGTATTGTCCCTGGTAGCTTTGTGGTGCTGTCTCCTGACCTTAGTGACTTAGTGATGTTGTGTTTTGTACGTGCTAGCTTTGTGGTGCTGTTTCCTAACCTTAGTGGCTTAGTGATGTTGTGTATTGCCCCTGGTAGCTTTGTGGTGCTGTCTCCAGACCATAGCTGCTTAGTGATGTTGTGTATTGTCCCTGGTAGCTTTGTGGTGCTGTCTCCTGACCTTAGTGACTTAGTGATGCTGTGTATTGTCCCTGGTAGCTTTGTGGTGCTGTCTCCTGACCTTAGTTGCTTAGTGATGTTGTGTATTGTCCCTGGTAGCTTTGTGGTGCTGTCTCCTGACCTTAGTTGCTTAGTGATGATGTGTATTGTCCCTGATAGCTTTGTGGTGCTGTCTCCTGACCTTAGTTGCTTAGTGATGATGTGTATTGTCCCTGATAGCTTTGTGGTGCTGTCTCCTGTCGGTAGTGGCTTAGTGATATTGTGTATTGTCCCTGGTAGGCTTGTGGTGCTGTCTCCTGATCTTAGTAGCTTAGTGATTTTGTGTATTGTTCCTGGTAGGCTTGTGGTGCTGTCTCCTGATCTTAGTAGCTTAGTGATGTTGTGTATTGTCCCTGGTAGCTTTGTGGTGCTGTATCCTGACCTTAGTGACTTAGTGATGTTGTGTTTTGTGCGTGCTAGCTTTGTGGTGTTGTTTCCTAACCTTAGTGGCTTAGTGATGTTGTGTATTGCCCCTGGTAGCTTTGTAGTGCTGTCTCCTGACCTTAGTTGCTTAGTGATGTTGTGTATTGTCTCTGGTAGCTTTGTGGTGCTGTCTCCTGACCTTAGTGGCTTAGTGATGATGTGTCTTGTCCCTGGCAGCTTTGTAGTGCTGTCTCCTGACCTTAGTTGCTTAGTGATGTTGTGTATTGTCCCTGGTAGCTTTGTGGTGCTGTCTCCTGACCTTAGTGGCTTAGTGATGCTGTGTATTGTCCCTGGTAGCTTTGTGGTGCTGTCTCCTGACCTTAGTTGCTTAGTGATGTTGTGTATTGTCCCTGGTAGCTTTGTGGTGCTGTCTCCTGACCTTAGTGGCTTAGTGATGTTGTGTATTGTTCCTGGTAGCTTTGTGGTGCTGTCTCCTGACCTTAGTGGCTTAGTGATGCTGTGTATTGTCCCTGGTAGCTTTGTGGTGCTGTCTCCTGACCTTAGTTGCTTAGTGATGTTGTGTATTGTTCCTGGTAGCTTTGTGGTGCTGTCTCCTGACCTTAGTGGCTTAGTGATGCTGTGTATTGTCCCTGGTAGCTTTGTGGTGCTGTCTCCTGATCTTAGTAGCTTAGTGCTGTTGTGTATTGCCCTGGTAGCTTTGTGGTGCTGTCTCCTGACCTTAGTGGCTTAGTGATGTTGTGTATTGTCCCTTTCTGATCCTCTGTCTTATCCCTGGTGACTTAGTGATGCTGGATCATGTTCCTGGTGGCCTAGTGATGATGTTAGTGATGTTGTGTATTGTCCCTGGTAGCTTTGTGGTGCTGTCTCCTGACCTTAGTGACTTAGTGATGCTGTGTATTGTCCCTGGTAGCTTTGTGGTGCTGTCTCCTGACCTTAGTTGCTTAGTGATGTTGTGTATTGTCCCTGGTAGCTTTGTGGTGCTGTCTCCTGACCTTAGTTGCTTAGTGATGATGTGTATTGTCCCTGATAGCTTTGTGGTGCTGTCTCCTGACCTTAGTTGCTTAGTGATGATGTGTATTGTCCCTGATAGCTTTGTGGTGCTGTCTCCTGTCGGTAGTGGCTTAGTGATATTGTGTATTGTCCCTGGTAGGCTTGTGGTGCTGTCTCCTGATCTTAGTAGCTTAGTGATTTTGTGTATTGTTCCTGGTAGGCTTGTGGTGCTGTCTCCTGATCTTAGTAGCTTAGTGATGTTGTGTATTGTCCCTGGTAGCTTTGTGGTGCTGTATCCTGACCTTAGTGACTTAGTGATGTTGTGTTTTGTACGTGCTAGCTTTGTGGTGTTGTTTCCTAACCTTAGTGGCTTAGTGATGTTGTGTATTGCCCCTGGTAGCTTTGTAGTGCTGTCTCCTGACCTTAGTTGCTTAGTGATGTTGTGTATTGTCTCTGGTAGCTTTGTGGTGCTGTCTCCTGACCTTAGTGGCTTAGTGATGATGTGTCTTGTCCCTGGCAGCTTTGTAGTGCTGTCTCCTGACCTTAGTTGCTTAGTGATGTTGTGTATTGTCCCTGGTAGCTTTGTGGTGCTGTCTCCTGACCTTAGTGGCTTAGTGATGCTGTGTATTGTCCCTGGTAGCTTTGTGGTGCTGTCTCCTGACCTTAGTTGCTTAGTGATGTTGTGTATTGTCCCTGGTAGCTTTGTGGTGCTGTCTCCTGACCTTAGTGGCTTAGTGATGTTGTGTATTGTTCCTGGTAGCTTTGTGGTGCTGTCTCCTGACCTTAGTGGCTTAGTGATGCTGTGTATTGTCCCTGGTAGCTTTGTGGTGCTGTCTCCTGACCTTAGTTGCTTAGTGATGTTGTGTATTGTTCCTGGTAGCTTTGTGGTGCTGTCTCCTGACCTTAGTGGCTTAGTGATGCTGTGTATTGTCCCTGGTAGCTTTGTGGTGCTGTCTCCTGATCTTAGTAGCTTAGTGATGTTGTGTATTGTCCCTGGTAGCTTTGTGGTGCTGTCTCCTGACCTTAGTGGCTTAGTGATGTTGTGTATTGTCCCTGGTAGCTTTGTGGTGCTGTCTCCTGACCTTAGTGGCTTAGTGATGTTGTGTATTGTTCCTGGTAGCTTTGTGGTGCTGTCTCCTGACCTTAGTGGCTTAGTGATGCTGTGTATTGTCCCTGGTAGCTTTGTGGTGCTGTCTCCTGACCTTAGTTGCTTAGTGATGTTGTGTATTGTTCCTGGTAGCTTTGTGGTGCTGTCTCCTGATCTTAGTAGCTTAGTGATGTTGTGTATTGTCCCTGGTAGCTTTGTGGTGCTGTCTCCTGATCTTAGTAGCTTAGTGATGTTGTGTATTGTCCCTGGTAGCTTTGTGGTGCTGTCTCCTGACCTTAGTGGCTTAGTGATGTTGTGTATTGTCCCTTTCTGATCCTCTGTCTTATCCCTGGTGACTTAGTGATGCTGGATCATGTTCCTGGTGGCCTAGTGATGATGTTTTCTGCCTCTGGTGGTTTGGTGATTGCGTAATCTGGGCCTATTGATATTGTGGCCTTCCCCGGTGGCTTAGTGATGCTGTGTCTTGCCCTGGTGGCTTAATAATGCTGTTTATGGCCCTGGGGGCCATGTGGTTTAATGACACATCTCTGGTAACCTTTTGGTTCAGTATGTGTGTTTTGTAACTCAATTGCTTAACTTTCTGGAAACGTGACATTACATTTTGTAATCATTAGTAATTTCATACTTAGGTTGATCACTACGCCACTGATGGTAGAAGAATGATACAATGTCCAGTCCCTGGTGGGCCAGTGGTTTAGTGCCAAATCTCTAATTATTCTGTGATTTGGTATCCAGTCTCTGGTAACTCAGTGGTTTAACACCAGATAGTGGTACCTAATCTGGTCTCTGCCCATTTTCTGGTGGCTTAGTGAAATAGTGCTGCATCCCTGGTGGGCTGATAATGCTGTGCTCTGTCCCTGGTGGTCCACTGATTTGGTGTCATATCTCTAATGCCCTTGTAGCTCAGTAACTAGTCCGTGGTAATTCATTGGTTCAGTTCAGTCAGTGGCAAACCAGTTTACTGTTGCCCAGTTTATGGTAGCCCAGTGATATAGAGTATTGTTCCTGGTGGGCCTGCAATGCAGTGTCCTGAAAAGAGACTGATATCAGTTTAATTGTGTAATGTACATGCTCTGAGTCTTTAAGAGTGTAGTGAGCATGCTCTTTGTCTGAGGGAGTGTTCTGAGCATGCTATGTGTCTGAGAGAGTGTAGTGGGCATGCTCTGTGTCTTGGAGAGTGTAGTGGGCATGTTCTGTGTCTGAAAGAGTGTAGTGAGCCTCTGTGTCTCTTAGAGAATGTAGTGGGCAGGCTCTGTGTCTTAGAGAGTGTAGTGGGCAGGCTCTGTGTCTTAGAGAATGTAGTGGGCAGGCTCTGTGTCTTAGAGAGTGTAGTGGGCAGGCTCTGTGTCTTGGAGCGTGTAGTGAGCATGCTCTGTGTCTTGGAGAGTGTAGTGAGCATGCTCTTTGTCTGAGGGAGTGTTCTGAGCATGCTATGTGTCTGAGAGAGTGTAGTGGTCATGCTGTGTGTCTTGGAGTGTAGTGGGTATGTTCTGTGTCTGAAATAGTGTAGTGAGCCTATGTGTCTTAGAGAGTGTAGTGAGCATGCTATGTGTCTGAGAGAGTGTAGTGAGCATGTTCTTTGTCTGGGGGAGTGTTCTGAGCATGCTATGTGTCTGAGAGAGTGTAATGGGCATGCTCTGTGTCTAAGAGAGTGTAATGGGCATGCTGGGAGAGTGTTGTGGGCATGTTTTGTGTCTGGGAGAGTATAGTAGACATGTTCTGTGTCTGGAACAGTGTAGTGGGCATGTTCTGTGTGTGAAAGAGTGTAGTAGGCATGCTACGTGTCTGGAAGAGTGTAGTGGGAATGCTTTCTGTCTACGGGAGTATAGTGGGCATGCTGTATGTCTAGGAGAGTGTAGTGATCATACTCTGTCTGGCAGAGTGTAATGGGTATGCTTTGTGTCTGAGAGAGTCTAGTGGACATGATCTGTGTCTGGGAAAGTATAGTGGGCATGTTCTGTGTCTTGGAGAGTGTAGTGATCATGCTCTGTGTCATGGAGAGTGTAGTGAGCACGCTCTTTCTCTTGGAGAGTGTAGTGGACATGTTCTGTGTCTGAAAGAGTGTACTGGGCTGGCTCTGTGTCTTATGGAGTATAGTGAGTATGCTCTGTGTCTTGGAGAGTGTAGTGAGCATGCTCTGTGTCTGTAAGAGTGTAGTGAGCCTCTGTGTCTTAGACTCAGAGAGTGTAGTGAGCATGCTCTGTGTCTTGGAGAGTGTAGTGTGCATGCTCTGTGTCATGGAGAGTGTAGTGAGCATGCTCTTTGTCTGGGGGAGTGTTCTGAGCATGTAGTCCATGAAGGGAGTTTCCTCGCGCCTGCACTGAAGAAGACAGGCACGGCAGACTAAGGTCATCATGCTTTAAAGGCAGAAATACATAATTTCCGATACAGACGATCACACATCCCCATCTCTCAGCTGTTCCCCAGAGATGACATTTAGCCATTCTTTATCCAGACTGTAAGGGTATGTGCACACGATGCAGAAATGCTCAGGATTTTTTCCTGAGCGTTTCTGCATCTCTCTGGCAGGAAAAAACGCATGCGGATTGTACATGCGGATTGTACATGCGGATTGTACATGCGGATTGTACATGCTTTTTCCTGCCAGGGACAAGCGGATGTGAAGCGTTCTTCACTTTCATTTCCGCATGCGGGTTGACAAGCGATTTTAGCATCACTTGGAAAGTGCTTGTCAACTTTACACTATATAAATCCATGCAACCGGCATGGATTTATATAGTGTGTGAATGTCAAAAAATAAAAAATAAATCTATACTTTACCCTCTGATGGCCCCCGGTGTCCGGCTTCGTTCGGTCCCGGCTGCCGGCAGTGAAGACTTTAGGACCTTCCGACGTCAGCGTCACGTGACCCGTCACATGACTCTGACGTCAGCGAAGGTCCTTCTTCATTCAACCCCGAAGTGCGGGGAATCAAGCAGGAGCGCTGCGCGGGCCGTCAGAAGGTGAGAATATATATATATTTTTTATTTTATTCTTTTTTTTTTTAATGGTACCTGGGTCTGGATGAGAGTCCTCTCCTCCACACCCGGGTACCATCCGCACATTAGACCGCATGAAAAGCGCATCAACATATACAGTGATGCGGATTTCATGCGGTCTAATGCAAGTCAATGGCGGCAAAAGAGCAGCGTTTCCGCAAAATTGACATGCTGCGGATTTTTGACCGCAGCGTTTACGCTGCGGAAAAATCCGCATCATGGGCACAGCACATGCGGATTTCCATTGGGGAACATTGCTTCCCTTCTACCATGCGTTTTTCATGCGTTTCCGCGGCGTTTCCGCAACTGCAAAAACGCCGCGGAAACGCATGAAAAACGCATCGTGTGAACTCAGCCTTAGAGTTTATTACATTCCTTTAAGATCATGCTTCAAATATCACTGAACTGTGCAGAAAAAAAGGTACTTTACTGTGATTGTGTGGTACTCAGCCAATGCCGGGTATGACTCCTTGTGGGCATGGCAATGGGCACCCATCCGGAGCTGGCACTGACTAAAATCTCATAATAGCCTCCTAATTGCTATAGGTGACAACTCAAATCTACAAAGAAATAGGGACGATAACTAAAGCTGTCACTCCTCCTCCACCAGTTCTCTTTGCCGCACAAATCAGTGTTTTTACCTGAAGGGGGCGGCCTTGAGCATAGCAGAAAGTTCTCTCCAGCCTTATGGTAGTGTCTATGTTCCATCATGATGCCCAAAAACTATTCAGAATAAAAAAGGTATATTTCACAAAATCATTTATTTTTAAATAATGTCTTTGTCCACTTTTGATGTTCTGTAATCTTCGCCACGCAGAGAGTCACTATTCTCCAGCAATCTGCGGGAGGCAATCAGGAGGCAGCAGCAGAGGCTCGCAGGACGGGGATGCCTGGAGGACGCAGCTGAGACAAAACATCTGTCCTTATCTCAGATTATTTGTTATTGTGCGAGCTTCAACATCGACACAAAAAACCAACGTGATAAAAGCAGAACATTTCCCATGAGCCGTTCCACGCTTCTTACGACATGCCGCTTTTCCTCGGCTTCTATGTCTTTATTAAAAAAAGACACCAATGTTAAAGTCTTAAAGGAGCCAAGAAATCGTAGCCCATGAAACTATTTTCTATTCCTCCAATGCAAAAAAAAGATGTATACTTTTTTTCACAACCTTTAAAATAGTGTGAAATTAGCTTATCTTGGCCCAAGCAGCAAAATTAAAGGTGTAATGAAGTATTCCCCAACATCTCTGTACTAGATGGTGGCCCGATTCTAACGCATCGGGTATTCTAGAATAGGTATGCGGCCGACGGGGCGCAATTAGCAGAGCGGCGTTTAAATTTGGCGCCAAAATCGCTGATTGGTCGCGTTAGGCAACCGCGACCAATCAGCAAAGCGGTGTTTAAATTTGGCGGCAATATCGGTGATTGGTCGCGGGTGGCGGCCGCGACCAATCTGCGAACCATGTTAGTGAGGACTGGAGAGCGTGTTTAAATTTGGCACCAAAATCGCTGATTAGTCGCGACCAATCAGCAGAGCGGTGTTTAAATTTTGCGCCAATACTGCTGATTGGTCACGGCCGCCGACTGCGACCAATCAGCAGAGCGATACAGAGCGGGGTTTAAATTTGGCACCAAAATCGCTGATTGGTCACCGGCCGCGACCAATCAGCAGAGCGGTGTTTAAATTTGGCGCAAAATTTAAACAACGCTCTGCTGATTGGTCGCGGCCGTCAGACGTGACTAATCAGCGACTTTGGGGCCAAATGTAAACCCCGCTCTGCATCGCTCTGCTGATTGGTCGAGGCCGGCGACCGCGACCAATCAGCAGAGCGTTGATTAAATTTGGCGCCAATCTCGCTGATTGGTCGCGGATGGCGGCCGCGACCTATCAGCAGAGCGGTGTTTAACTTTAGCGCCAAGATCACTGATTGGTCGCGTGCGGAGAGCGCGACTAATCAGCGAATCGTATTGGTGAGGAGCGGGGAGCGGAATCGTATTAGTGAGGACCGGGGAGCGCCGCTGCCTGTGCGGATACTTCCGCTGCGAGAAGCCGGGACATGAGCGACTGCTCGCAGCAGAAGTATCCCGACCCGCAGCGCCGCTCCCCGTTCTTCCCTTCACACCCTAGTCGCTGATGTCCCCACAGTATCCGCATGGTGTTACAAAGGTCCGGACATTTGTGTTAAAAATCGCTGATTGGTCGCTGGCGCTGCCCGCGACCAATCACCAATTTGGGCGCCAAATTTAAATATCGGACGCGACCAATCACCGATTTTGGCTCCACATTTAAACACAGCTGTACTGATTGGTCTCGGACGCTATTTAAATGTGGCGCCAAAATCAGTGATTGGTCGCGGGCAGCGCCAGCGACCAAGCAGCGACTTTTAACACAAATGTCCGGACCTTTGTAACACCATGCGGATACTGTGGGGACATCAGCGGCTAGGGTGTGAAGGGAGGACCGGGGAGCGGCGCTGTGGGTCGGGATACTTCTGCTGCGAGCGCCCGCTCATGTCCCGGGTTCTCGCAGCGGAAGTATCCGCACAGGCAGCGCCGCTGACATCCATGCGGCTAGGGTGTGAAGGGAGGACGGGGGAGCGGCGCTGACATCCAATTGGTCGCGGCCGCTATTTAAATGTGCCGCACAAATCATTGATTGGTCGCGGTCTTGGCCCACGACCAATCACTGATCTTGCGGCTAAAGTTAACCACTACTGTGCTGATTGGTCGCGGCCTATATTTAAATTTGGCGCCCAAATCGGTGATTGGTCGCGGGCAGCGTCCGCGACCAATCAGCACAGCGGTATTTATCTTTTGCGGTAAGATCAGTGATTGGTCGGGTCCGAAGACCGCGACCAATCATCAAATCGTCTTGGTGAGGACCGGGGAGCGGCGCTGCCTGTGCGGCTACTTCCGCTGCGAGAACCCGGGACATGAGCAGGTTCTCGCAGCAGAAGTATCCCGACCCGCAGCGCCGCTCCCCGGTCCTCCCTTCCGCATGGATGTCAGCGACGCCGGCGGTCCTTCCGCAGCTACCGGCCGGGACATGAGCGCCTCGCGCCACTCATCTCCCGGCTGCATCTCCGTCCCACAGATGGGTCCGGCGGTCGGGGTCCTTCTGCTGGTACCGGCCGAGAGATGAGCGCCTCGCGGAGCTCATCTCCCGGGTGCAACGCCGCTGAGCTCCGTCCCGCAGATGAGCCGCTAACGGCCGCCATCTTTTTTCTGAAATTCCGCGGCGCTGATTGGCCGCTGCCGGACCAATGAGCGACGCGGGATTTCCTGGACAGACAGACAGACAGACAGACAGATAGACAGACAGACTGACAGACAGACAGACAGACAGACAGACGGGATAAGACAATTATATATATAGATAGTATTATCTAGCATTTAGCAGAAGAGAATCCATAACTGGATATAGAACAACCCGCTCCCGAAAAACCCTAACTTAATATTGGCAGTGTTATAGCTGTTTATCTAGTCTTAAGCAAAACAATATTTGTATGATGAGAGTGCTTCTCAATCTCTCTGTACTGTCTTTTCACTATAAAGTCGACAACGTCTGCAACTAGAGATCTGGAACAAGCTTGAAATAACCCTTACCTCTATGACATAGTGTGAAAGCTGCTTATTTTGGCTCAAGCAAAACAATATTCTCGATGATGAGAGTGCTCCCCTTTCTCTCTGTAATGGCTTTTCACTATAAAGTCGACAATGTCTGCAACTAGAGATCTGGAAAAAGCTTCTACATAACCCTTACCTCTATGAAACAGTTAGTGTGCAAGTTGCTTATCTAGTCTAAAGCAAAACAATATTCTGTATGATTAAAGTGCTTCCCCAATCTCTCTATACTGGCTTTTAGCTATAAAGTCAACAATGTCTGCAACTTGAGATCTGGAAAAGCTCCCACATAACCCTTACCTCTATGATATATTTAGCGTGAAAGCTGCTTATCTAGTCTAAAGCAAAACAATACTCTGTATAATGAAGGTGCTTCCCAATCCCTTTATACTGGCTTTTCACTATAAAGACAACAATGTCTGCAACTAGAGATCTGGAAAAAGCTCCCACATAACCCTTACCTCTATTATGCAGTTGATGTGCAAGCTGCTTATCTAGTCGCAAGCAAAACAATATTCTGTGTGCTAAAGGTGCTTCTCAATCTCTCTGTACTGGCTGTTCACTATAAAGTCAACATTGTCTGCAACTTGAGATCTGGAGAAAGACAGATCCCACATATTCCTTACCTCTATGATATAGTTAGTGTGAAAGCTGCTTATCTAGTCTCAAGCAAAACAATACTCTGTATAATGAAGGTGCTTCGCAATCTCTTTGTACTGGCTTTTCACTATAAAGACAACAATGTCTGCAACTAGAGATCTGGAAAAAGCTTCCACACAACCCTTACCTCTATACAGTTAATGTACAAGCCGCTTATCTAGTCGCAAGCAAAACAATATTCTGTGTGACAAAGGTGCTGCTCAATCTCTCTGTACTGGGTTTTCACTATAAAGTCAACAATGTCTGCAACTAGAGATCTGGAGAAAGACAGCTCCCACATATCTCTTACCTCTATGATACAGTTAGTGTGAAAACTACTTATCTTGGCTCAAGCAGCAAAAAACTGAATAAAATGAGAGAATAACATTTAGTTTTACAGGAAACCTTAAAATATATAGATATTTTTTAGACAACAGGATATACTGTAATGCAGACAACCTAGTGGGCAACGTGAAACACCGCATCCACATGTGCTATATCGTGCACCTGCACTAAACATTCACCACAAATATGAGACCCTTACTAAGTGGCTGGGATCTTTATAAGACAAACCCTCTAGCTTATCTATAGGCCATGTGTTTGGCCTACAGAAGTCTTCCTAGACATATCACATGCCATATCTTATGGTACTAGGTAGGCTTTGTATACAGCTATTGTACAGTTGAACAAAAACATTCGCAGTATCCTGGTAAAACAGTCACTTCAGTAAACCGCGACCCCCTGGACCAGAAGTTTCTGATTGGCATCCACAGGCTCCTTTTCAAATAACTAATTCTAGGTCGACGTCATTGTTACGGTGCAATGCAGACATGACATCACACCAGTCCTACTAATCAGAAGAGGAGCCATGGATGTCGGCAGAAAGGAGGAGGTTCGCAGGGCTCTGGTCTGGTGTCCACGGACTACTGATGTGGTTGTTGGACCGGACTTATACTAATCACTTTGCTCAGCTCTAAACCAGTGTCTGACTTCCTCAATCTCCAAAACATCCTTAAGCTCCACCCAGTTTCACATTGGAACGCCCATGAGGAACAGTAGAAAACTTTTTTCATGGCTCCTACCCCATTTGTGGGCCGGTTTTTAAACTTTTGTTGCTTACTTCTTCTGTGGATCAGAATACATTGCAAAGTTTGGCCTCGTACCGCTAGTTTTATGCAAAATTTACTGCACCTTCCAGCTTGTTCAGCACAAATGCAGGTTTACCAAAAGACAAGAGACGATGCTAAATTATTCCAGCCCTTCTGCCTGCGTTTAATTGCTTGCTCTGCCTCCATGCAGATAATGCAAGCGCCGTATGCAAGGCCTGTTGTGCTGTTTGAGGCTTAATTTTAAAGGATTTTCCACAGGATCCAATTAATTGGCAAAACCAAATTAATTAAAACTGATGAAGTTCTATTCATCCATTATTTATAATCCCGTTACAGCTGGGAAGATGAAGGGGCATTAAGCTGTGCGTTCCTACAAATATCTCTTTATTTGTTTGATGGAGCATTATTAACCCTTCGCGTGCCGGAGGGGCAATTCCCAGCCCCATCGCCGTCCCTTTTATCTTTTCCTGCTTTAGTTAATATTATATTATATTATTTCCAATGAATCACTTTATTCAGGGGAATTCTTACAGATAAGCAGAAAGTAGGAATAGATTTTTAGCAACAATAATATATTTTCAATTGGGGAAAATCGCAAAATCCTCCCGGGATCCATTTTCTTTAAAATGAAAACAATAAAAACATTTCAATTGGGTAAAATGCTCGCTTTATTTAATTTGGCCTCTTAGGGTAAAAAAAGTGCATCTGGATACGAACTGATAATACGGAATTTATTTTTATTTTTTTTCAAAAATGTAAACCGGTGTCATTCATTTATAATATTTCAGAGGAAAAATACCCTTGATGGTATTTCCAGTGTTAAAGTAATTGGTAATTACAAGCTCGGTGATGGGATTTGCCCGTTGTAAATAGTCTGAATGCCTTTAGCTTGTTTTGCTGTAAAATTAGTTTGATATAAAGAATTCCCTAAAAGACAGCATTTAATAAAAAAACAGTAATATAGTATCATAGAATTAATAGGATTAAAACTGTTCCTACAATACTGCCCCCAGAAAGTCTCTCCCTTAGTACTTGTTAATTAGGTCAGCCAAACCCGCTAATTAATGAGGTTGTCCCAACTTGAGAATGGGAGCTCCATCACTCCACTGCAGTACTCAGCCTGTCCCAGGGTTTCACCTTTCTGGCTACATCAAAGGGTATCCATCATGTCCTTTGAAGAAGTGTGAAAGGTGAAACCGCTAAATCCTGAAAAAAACTGTATCCTTAAGGAACATTGTTTCTTAGTACATTCTGCTACTTATAACAAGTCTTTGCAGCATGAAGAGGAAGTTCCTTGTGCAGTAGATAGAGCTGTGCGTGACCAATTGGTGTCAAGTGGCAGCAATACAAATTTTTTTTCTATGTATAATATAAAAAAGTTTCGTGCAAGAGGGGTTTAACTGCATAATTACTTAGACAATGTTCTTAGAATTACTCCTATCTATAACTGTTTGAACCCTCCTGTTTGTTTTTTCCATCTTGTGTTTTGCGGTCACGTGACCATCTGCCTTTATATTCCAGCTCCGCCCTTTTGGCTGTGCTGGGCTTCAGTGTTTGACTGTCTCTCTAGCCAGGTGCTTCGGTGCCTTTCTCTGTCAGTTCGCTTGGTCCTCTGGGACCTTTAGTACCTTTTTGTTAGTTTGTCTTTTTGTGTTCTGCAACAACTTCTCTGTTTAGGAGGTGTCCCATTTTTTGTCCCAGTCCTTAGTTCTTTTAGGGACCCCTCCCTATATGCTATAGGTCTTCGTTCAGACTAGCCGAGGACTAAGGCGGGTCTGTTCGCTAGGAACAGGCGGCCCGCTACATGTGACAGGTAGAGGAAGTCTCCTGTGCAGTAAATAAAATAAAACTTCCTGTGATAACTTGATGCCAAGTGGCATCAATACAAGTGTTTTCTGTGCCATATACTGTATATAATTAAATTTGGTGGCAAGGGCAGAGGTGTAACTGTAGGGGTCTGGCTCTATATCACCCTGGGGTAGCAAACTGAATGTCCTGTGTTAAAAAAAAAGGTGTAGCTACTATGAGTTAAACCTTTTCCAATTCTAGACAACCCCTTTAATTAGTAACATGTTATAGAAAGTAGACTTTGATTTGATTGAGGGGTGATGGTTGGTCCTCTGCATTACAGTTTGCACTCCGCACAACTATGCATAAAATCCTGTAAAAAAAAAAGAGCACGTTTTTCTTATATTCTTTAGCAAACAACAGATTTTTGATGATCCAGTTGGATAAATAGTCTAATATTCCAAGCAGCGGCTTTCGTTCGGGTCAGGTCTGCATTGCACCTCCAGGCACGGCTCCTAAATAATAGACATTTTCTGTGAAATTTAATAAGAGTTTTACGGGGAGAAGCCGCTCGCGGACATAGTTTGCTTTTCATTCCTTTGAAATTATTTCAAAAAACAAATAAAAGCACAAACATCGTATGAAGTGTGAATGCAACAAGGTGTCTGGAGACAAGAAAGACTGGGAAGATGACATGATGTCAACCGCAGAGATAGAGCTAAACTTCATCCCTTAATACACCGCCAGCCACAAGTTTCCGGTCATGGTCATTGGCTACTTTGGGTTGTTAACCCAACAGACCAGCTCTGATGGTGTCACACCTGGTGGTAGGCTTATTGGGAATTTCTAATGTGCGTTATGGTATATTTTCTTACTGCCACCCTTATCCATTCTGCATTTTGACCCTGATCTTGACCCTCTCTTTGCTTTTGCCTTGCTCCTTCAGATTTTGTTGCCTAGTTCTTCATATTTTGCTTCCTAGTTATCTTATTTTTTACTTTTTCTCTGCTTCTGATCAAGATGCTCCTAGCAGTTGCCAATCTTCGATTACTTCAGGAACCTTGCCCTGGGCACCCAACTGGAAAAGTTCATAGAACTTTGTGAGGGACTCTAGGGTGAAGAATATGGAGTGTATTTTAGACTCCATACCGACTTTTTAGACTTAACACCATCTGGTGGGAATCATAAAAGTAATGGTCAAACCATCCCCGGTGTTCTACATACAGTGGTTTGGTGGTTCACCAGTTCATAGTCTTTAGTAGAGTTGCGATGTAGAGCTTGTTGTTCTATGGTTTATTGACCCAATTTATTGACTCACTTCTTGGTGTCCAGTTCTGTATCGGCCCAGTCCTTGATATTTACTGATTTACTTAGTTATTCTTCAGTTCTTAAATGATCATGACTTAGTTCCAGGCGCCAGAGTGTCCACTGGTCCAATGCTTTTTTCCTAGATGTTGCATATTTAAGTGTCTCTTCCTTGTTTGCGGTTTAATGACCTAGTGACTTTGTAGTCTTTGGTCTTCCAGGTCTTTGGGTTCATTGGTTTAGTCTGAAAGTCCCTTGTATCCTTTGGCACCCATTTTTCCAGATGTTCACTTGCATTCTGCTTCAATGGTTGTTGCCCACCTCTATTCTCCTCTATCCTTAATCCCTTATTGCATTCACATGGCTCTCAGCCTCCTTCCACTAGGTCCTCTGGCCTTGTCTTAGGTCCAGTGAGCATTGAATCCCAGTTGGATAATAGTTTAATATTTCAGGGCCGACCCTAGAGCATCCAGTCCTAGTACCAACCAATGATCTGGGAATCTTAAAAAAAAACCTTTTCCATTGTATCCTGTCTGACCAATAAGGTTCTATATTTCCTATTTTCACAAAAGTGATCTTCATAGTTGACTTCTCATTATCCAACTGGTTTTGGAATGTAATCTTTATTTTTGTCCTCTGCCGGCCCTGACCTTCTGATTGTCTACTGTATTAAGTGAACTCGGCTTGCCCTGATCTCGACTAGACATATGGATTTTTTCTTGGTCTTACATCTTGAATTCCATCATCTGTCAAGTAATGGAAACTCCTCTGAGGTTGCGATCTGAAAAAAACACATAGTGAAGTCCAGATCTTCATAGAGCTGTTAAAAGATCAATACTAGAGTTCCTCACAATCCTCAGGTTAGCCAAAGCCAAAATGTATTGGCCAAGATATCCATTTCTTCCAGATAGACCTCATGTCAGGGGATACTGTATCTGGTGGACATCCCACCATCATGGTCCCCAATTAAACTCCATACAGAAGAATCATTAAATGTTCCTATGGACAGAACACCATTCTTTGGTCCTTCATGACAGCTCATGGGGATATTGTGAAGGATCTAGATACCACTTAAGCAATTCCTTTCTCTCGAGGTAAGAGGGTGGTTAACGATCATATCAATTTTCCATTTTTGACTTCCCTGACCCTTCCAGTCTTCAGTACAGAGTGGATTCCTCATTAGTAAAGTGTTCTTTAACATTTCCTCCTATTCTGCTGAAGAAAATACATCTTCATATGTTGATACTTCCTTTATTATGATTTTACTGTTCCGGGACCTCACGGCTCCTTCTCCTACTACAGTGATATTTGTTAGCGAGCTTTCTACTTTTGTTCAAGTCAGGTTATATTGCTAAGTGTGTGTTTTCTAGTGTCGGAGGCAGTTAAAGACCCCTGTACGCCAATTTGTAGCCTTGACTAGAATGGAGTAATTACTCGTTATAGGGTAAGCAGGACTTTGTTGACGTACAGACTATTGGACAGGGAGTCTCTGGTGTCAATTACCTGGTAGGCTTCTAATCTGCTGTCTTTTATTGCACGTTGAGCTCTTGCTGAGTGCTGAATAAGAAAAAAAAATCAGACCGTAATTTACGTTGGAATGACGGAGAACGTTTGAGAACCTCATTATGTTGCTTTGGTTGACCATACATTTTATGTTCCTTCGATTTTTGATCTTTTATGCCATAGAAAGAGATGCTTGAAAGAACAATTACTGTTACTATGGGGATGTCGATTAACGAATCCTGAGCTAATCGAGAGAGGGGGTGGGTGTCCTCTGTTCAGGTTTCTCAACTGTTTGGTGAGTACAAAGGAGATATAAAGAGCCTCTCTCAGTCATGAGGTCCCAACTCATCATGGTTTACTCAGAAGTAAGTTGAATAGTGACTGTGTAATACTTCATTTTTCCTGCGGGGGTGCTGCAGGGAAACTAAACACTTGCTGCCAAAGAACCTCTCAGTCTGGAGGTCCCGACCCGTCATGTATTACTCAGAACCCTCCATGGATTTGAATGGTGACTGTGTAATACTTCATATTTCCTGCGGGGGTGCTGCAGGGAAACTAAACACTTGCTGCCAAAGAACCTCTCAGTCTGGAGGTCCCGACCCGTCATGTATTACTCAGAACCCTCCATTGATTTGAATGGTGAATGTGTAATACTTCATTTTTCCTGTGGGGTTTCTGCAGGGAAGCAAAACACTTGCTGCCAAAGAACCTCTCATTCTGGAGGTCCCGACCCGTCATGTATTACTCAGAATCCTCCATTGATTTGAATGGTGACTGTGTAATACTTCATTTTTCCTGCGGGGGTGCTGCAGGGAAACTGAACACCTGCTGCCAAAGAACCTCTCTCAGTCAGGAGGTCTTGACCTATCATGTATTACTCAGAAGCCTCCATTGATTTGTATAGTGACTGTGTAATACTTAATTTCTACTGCGGGGGCGCTGCAGGAAAAGAAAACACTATGCTGCCAAGTTCCCTCACAGATTACAGCTGATTGATGGGGGTCCGAGAAGATTATTGTGTATAAGAATTGGCTGCCTAAAACGAAGAAGACCTTTAATATGGTTGGGGTTATGCCTAATTTGTCATCGATCAGAGCCCATTTTTCTCAAGCCTTCCTTAAAATTCCAATAATGCTTCAAAAATGAACCAACCTAAAGCTCCTACCCCTGAAAAAACACCATCCCCTCTTAGCCCCCACTGTAAATGATGCGCATGCGCGGGTTCTGACTTCGAATGCAATCTAAACTCTGCTACAGCCTCTCATGCGCCATTTATAATATCAGTACATGTGGAAGAGACATTGGTTTTCTTAGGCCCTATTAGTGGGGGAAGGTGGGTGACAACTGTTGTGGGCAAATCTCATCCTCATATGGGCAGTTGTCCCCCTTCAAGCCCATGTAAGCAACCACTAAATTGGCACAGGGTTTGCACATACTAGTTTGTTTCTACACTCTTCTAAAGCTACTTGGCATCTTTCAACTGATCTCAACTGTCTGGTCCTGTCTTGACACCCATAAAAATCGCAGGATATTAGTGCTCAGCCAATCAATGACTAAGGTGGGTCACTGCTGTGGTTGGTGAATGTCTAGGCAGGCATTTCTTATTATTTCTGGTGAGTAGAGATGGAACCAAGAAGTAGCGAACTAAGGGGGTAACCTGGGTGAGACAAGAGAATTGTGGGTCGATGAGAGTATGAGGTCTTTTAGGGTTTACAGGGAGGGAATTTAATAGCCAGTTTTTGCTATGTAATCTGACAGCAACATGATGTAGGGACAGAGACCCTGATTCCAGCAATGTGGCACTTAATTTACTGGGTGCTACAGTTATGATAGAATCACAGTTTTCTCTGCTGCAGGTTGAGTAGAGCTCTGAATGTTGAGTTCAGAATGTTGAGCTCGGTATGTGGAGCTTGGAATGTTGAGCTTGGAATGTTGAGCTTGGAATGTTGAGCTCGGTATGTGGAGCTTGGTATGTGGAGCTTGGAATGTTGAGCTCAAATGTTGAGCTCGGAATGTTGAGCTCGGTATGTTGAGCTTGGTATGTTGAGCTTGGAATGTTGAGCTCGGTATGTGGAGTTTGGTATGTTGAGCTTGGAATGTTGAGCTCAAATGTTGAGCTCGGAATTTTGAGCTTGGTATGTTGAGCTTGGAATGTTGAGCTCAAATGTTGAGCTCGGAATGTTGAGCTCGGTATGTTGAGCTTGGAATGTTGAGCTCGGTATGTGGAGCTTGGTATGTTGAGCTTGGAATGTTGAGCTCGGTATGTGGAGCTTGGTATGTTGAGCTTGGAATGTTGAGCTCGGTATGTGGAGCTTGGTATGTTGAGCTTGAATGTTGAGCTTGGAATGTTGAGCTCGGAATGTTGAGCTTGGAATGTTCAGCTCAGATTGTTGAGCTCAGAATGATGAGCTTGGAATGTTGAGCTCAGAATGTTGAGCTTGGAATGTTCAGCTCAGATTGTTGAGCTCAGAATGTTGAGCTTGGAATGTTGAGCTCAGAATGATGAGCTTGGAATGTTGAGCTCGGAATGATGAGCTTGGAATGTTGAGCTTGGAATGTTGAGCTCAGAATGATGAGCTTGGAATGATGAGCTTGGAATGTTGAGCTTGGAATGTTCAGCTCAGAATGATGAGCTTGGAATGATGAGCTTGGAATGTTGAGCTTGGAATGTTCAGCTCAGATTGTTGAGCTCAGAATGTTGAGCTTGGAATGTTGAGCTCAGAATGTTGAGCTTGGAATGTTGAGCTCGGAATGTTGAGCTCAGATTGTTGAGCTCAGAATGATGAGTTTGGAATGTTGAGCTCAGAATGATGAGCTTGGAATGTTGAGCTTGGAATGTTGAGCTCAGAATGTTGAGCTCAGAATGATGAGCTTGGAATGTTGAGCTTGGAATGTTGAGCTCGGAATATTGAGCTCAGAATGATGAGCTTGGAATGTTGAGCTCAGAATGATGAGCTTGGAATGTTGAGCTTGGAATGTTGAGCTCGGTATGTGGAGCTTCGTATGTTGAGCTTGGAATGTTGAGCTCGGTATGTGGAGCTTGGTATGTTGAGCTTGAATGTTGAGCTTGGAATATTGAGCTCGGAATGTTGAGCTTGGAATGTTCAGCTCAGATTGTTGAGCTCAGAATGATGAGCTTGGAATGTTCAGCTCAGAATGTTGACCTTGGAATGTTCAGCTCAGATTGTTGAGCTCAGAATGTTGAGCTTGGAATGTTGAGCTCAGAATGATGAGCTTGGAATGTTGAGCTCAGAATGATGAGCTTGGAATGTTGAGCTTGGAATGTTGAGCTCAGAATGATGAGCTTGGAATGATGAGCTTGGAATGTTCAGCTCAGAATGATGAACTTGGAATGATGAGCTTGGAATGATGAGCTTGGAATGTTGAGCTTGGAATGTTCAGCTCAGATTGTTGAGCTCAGAATGTTGAGCTTGGAATGTTGAGCTCAGAATGTTGAGCTTGGAATGTTGAGCTCGGAATGTTGAGCTCAGATTGGTGAGCTCAGAATGATGAGCTTGGAATGTTGAGCTCAGAATGATAAGCTTGGAATGTTGAGCTTGGAATGTTGAGCTCAGAATGATGAGCTTGGAATGATGAGCTTGGAATGTTGAGCTTGGAATGTTGAGCTGGAATATTGAGCTCAGAATGATGAGCTTGGAATGTTGAGCTCAGAATGATGAGCTCAGAATGATGAGCTTGGAATGTTGAGCTCAGAATGTTGAGCTCAGAATGATGAGCTTGGAATGTTGAGCTTGGAATGTTGAGCTCAGAATGATGAGCTTGGAATGTTGAGATTGGAATGTTGAGCTCAGAATGATGAGCTTGGAATGTTCAGCTTGGAATGTTCAGCTGAGATTGTTGAGCTCAGAATGTTGAGCTTGGAATGTTGAGCTCAGAATGTTGAGCTTGGAATGTTGAGCTCGGAATGTTGAGCTTGGAATGTTCAGCTCAGATTGTTGAGCTCAGAATGATGAGCTCAGAATGTTGAGCTCAGAATGATGAGCTCAGAATGTTGAGCTCAGAATGATGAGCTTGGAATGTTGAGCTTGGAATGTTGAGCTCAGATGGTTGAGCTTGGAATGTTCAGCTCGGAATGTTGAGCTTGGAATGTTCAGCTCAGATTGTTGAGCTCAGAATGATGAGCTTGGAATGTTGAGCTCGGAATGTTGAGCTCAGAATGATGAGCTTGGAATGTTGAGCTCAGAATGATGAGCTTGGAATGTTGAGCTTGGAATGTTGAGCTTGGAATGTTGAGCTTGGAATGTTGAGCTCAGAATGATGAGCTTGGAATGTTGAGCTTGGAATGTTGAGCTCAGAATGATGAGCTTGGAATGTTGAGCTTGGAATGTTGAGCTCAGAATGATGAGCTTGGAATGTTGAGCTTGGAATGTTGAGCTCGGAATGTTGAGCTTGGAATGTTGAGCTCAGAATGTTGAGTTCAGATTTTTGAGCTCAGAAGGTTGAGCTCTGTATAACCCCGCCCACACCACTGATTGGAGCTTTCTGTGAACTCTATATTGACAGAAAACTGCTGATCAGTGTTGGGGGCGTGGTTGGACTAGGAGGCACGAGACACCTAGTCCTGTAGTGATAATCTCCTGCTGCTAAAACACTGATTGTATTGAAACAAAAACTCACAGCAAAGTAAGTGGCACATTGCTGGAATCAGGGTCTCTGACCCTATATCATGGTGATCTCAGATTATATAGTAAAAACCTGCTGACAGATTCCCTTTAAAAAAAGGTACACTATATCTGTAACTGATATTGGGCAACTTTATCACAGGTGCTCTGCAGTTATCACTCTTAAAGGGGCATTAGAGGTTGACTATGTTATAGGGCCATTGTGATTGCACTGATACTGGGGCATAGATTATATATTTGTGTTATTACTGTGAACGAATTGTGGGGAGTAGGTGAAGAGTAGTCAACCATCGGCACGAGCTCGCCCTTTTTGGGTGTCATTATAAGCAGGAGGTGATGTAATTAAAGGGACAGTATAACAGTATCAGATGTTCTAGATTACCAGTCTTAAAAAAAAAAAAAAAAATGTTATAAAATGTACATTTTTATTTTAAAGACTGAAAAACCTTTATTACTTCTCAGGTACGGTACAGGTCGGCGTCCTGCTGTATAATTGCACTTTATACATTCAATAAATACATACACAGAGCGGTATAAAGCGCTCGCTGGCCGTCAGCTCTTGACAGCGTCTGATGTGCCGCTTATTAAACTGGATATCACAGATCCCCCTCTTGGAAGAAGCTGTTTGCCTTTCTTCCCTGCTCATATAACTCTTGTCAGCTGTGATCTGCCGCGCACTTAATGAAAGGCGAGCATCGGTGGAGGCAGGCGAGCCGCGCGCCTCATCGGGAGAATAACTTTTTTTTTCTCAAAAGGGGCTTGATCAGCATTTAATTATCATTTACAGCGTTTCACGAATTCACTAACAATAAACTGGAACAATCAGACACAGCTGGGTGTCAGGAACCTGCACGATGGTGCAAACCCATGCATCTTACTCCTCCAGGAATCAGCTGTCAAAATGAAAACCGACACAATTCTCCAGAAAAGAAAAAGAAGTCTACTTAAAAAAAACAAAAAAACAGAAACAGCGCCACTCATATGCACAGGATATGTCTGGTACTGCAACTCAGCTGTATTTTGGTAAACGGGACTGAGCTGTTGTAATATCGGATGTATCCTGTGGATGGCACTGATATTGGGGTACTGTGAGTGGTTATGTTATAGATGGACTGTGGATGGCACTGATATTGGGGTACTGTGAGTGGTTATGGTATAGATGCACTGTGGTTGGCACTGATATTGGGGTAGTTTGAGTGGTTATGTTATAGATGCTCTGTGGATGGCACTGATAATGGGGTACTGTTAAAGATAAAGAATTGTTTCCCCCCCAGATGGACGTCGGACCCCAGGATGTCGTTTCCTCAACACCTCATCTCTGAAGTGTCTGCACAGAGAAGCTGGCCTGACATAAATTGAAGTAAAATGAAGGAAATATCGGGAAGAATTGGTTCCTGAGACCGGAGAATAAACAGCGATAAAAACTGACAACAAAAACTGCAAATATGTAAAATGGGAGATAGTTTTCATGACTTGTATCCCAGCTGCTCTGGAGCGACAGCTGCCGTCCCCCCGGCTGTCGTCTTTCCCGGTGCCGTCCTCCCCGGCTGTCGTCCTTCCCGGTGCCGTCCTCCCCGGCTGCCGTCCTCCCCGGCTGTCCTTCCCGGTGCCGTCCTCCCCGGCTGTCGTCCTTCCCGGTGCCGTCCTCCCCGGCTGCCGTGCTTCCCGGCTGTCGTCCTCCCC
The DNA here is from genome assembly GCF_046119375.1 of Phyllobates terribilis. Lineage (NCBI taxonomy): Eukaryota > Metazoa > Chordata > Amphibia > Anura > Dendrobatidae > Phyllobates > Phyllobates terribilis. Next base: position 176,503,179 of record NW_027362770.1, read on the forward strand.
GGCTGTCGTCCTTCCCGGTGCTGTCCTCCCCGGCTGTCATCCTTCCCGGTGCCGTCCTCCCCGGCTGCCGTCCTCCCCGGCTGCCGTCCTTCCCGGCTGCCGTCCTTCCCGGTGCCGTCCTTCCCGGTGCCGTCCTCCCCGGCTGCCGTCCTCCCCGGCTGTCGTCCTTCCCGGCTGTCGTCCTTCCCGGCTGTCGTCCTTCCCGGCTGTCGTCCTTCCCGGTGCCGTCCTCCCCGGCTGCCGTCCTCCCCGGCTGTCGTCCTTCCCGGTGCCGTCCTCCCCGGCTGTCGTCCTTCCCGGTGCCGTCCTCCCCGGCTGCCATCCTCCCTGGCTGTCGTCCTTCCCGGTGCCGTCCTCCCTGGCTGCCGTCCTCCCCGGCTGTCGTCCTTCCCGGTGCCGTCCTCCCCGGCTGTCGTCCTTCCCGGTGCTGTCCTCCCCGGCTGCCGTGCTTCCCGGCTGTCGTCCTCCCCGGCTGTCGTCCTTCCCGGTGCCGTCCTCCCCGGCTGTCGTCCTTCCCGGTGCCGTCCTCCCCGGCTGTCGTCCTTCCCGGTGCCGTCCTCCCCGGCTGTCGTCCTTCCCGGTGCCGTCCTCCCCGGCTGCCGTCCTCCCCGGCTGTCGTCCTTCCCGGTGCCGTCCTCCCCGGCTGTCGTCCTTCCCGGTGCCGTCCTCCCCGGCTGCCGTGCTTCCCGGCTGTCGTCCTCCCCGGCTGTCGTCCTTCCCGGTGCCATCCTCCCCGGCTGCCGTCCTCCCCGGCTGTCGTCCTTCCCGGTGCCGTCCTCCCCAGCTGCCGTCCTCCCCGGCTGTCGTCCTTCCCGGCTGCCGTCCTCCCCGGCTGTCGTCCTTCCCGGTGCCGTCCTCCCCGGCTGTCGTCCTTCCCGGTGCCGTCCTTCCCGGCTGTCGTCCTCCCCGGCTGTTGTCCTCCCCGGCTGCCGTCCTCCCCAGCTGTCGTCCTTCCCGGTGCCGTCCTCCCCGGCTGCCGTCCTCCCCGGCTGTCGTCCTTCCCGGTGGCATCCTCCCCGGCTGCCGTCCTCCCTGGCTGTCGTCCTTCCCGGTGCCGTCCTCCCCGGCTGTCATCCTCCCCGGCTGTCGTCCTCCCCGGCTGCCGTCCTCCCCGACTGTCGTCCTTCCCGGTGCCGTCCTTCCCGGCTGTCGTCCTCCCCGGCTGTCGTCCTCCCCGGTGCCTTCCTCCCCGGCTGCCGTCCTCCCCGACTGTCGTCCTCCCCGGCTGCCGTCCTTCCCGGCTGTCGTCCTCCCCAGCTGTCGTCCTCCCCGGCTGCCGTCCTCCCCGGCTGTCGTCCTTCCCGGTGCCGTCCTCCCCGGCTGCCGTCCTCCCCGGCTGTCGTCCTTCCCGGTGGCGTCCTCCCCGGCTGCCGTCCTCCCTGCCTGTCGTCCTTCCCGGTGCCGTCCTCCCCGGCTGTCATCCTCCCCGGCTGTCGTCCTCCCCGGCTGCCGTCCTCCCCGACTGTCGTCCTTCCCGGTGCCGTCCTTCCCGGTGCCGTCCTTCCCGGCTGTCGTCCTCCCCGGCTGTCGTCCTCCCCGGTGCCTTCCTCCCCGGCTGCCGTCCTCCCCGACTGTCGTCCTCCCCGGCTGCCGTCCTTCCCGGCTGTCGTCCTCCCCGGCTGTCGTCCTTCCCGGTGCCGTCCTCCCTGGCTGCCGTCCTCCCCGGCTGTCGTCCTTCCCGGTGCCGTCCTCCCCGGCTGCCGTCCTCCACGGCTGTCGTCCTTCCCGGTGCCGTCCTCCCCGGCTGTCGTCCTTCCCGGTGCCTTCCTCCCCGGCTGCCGTCCTTCCCGGCTGTCGTCCTCCCCGGCTGCCGTCCTTCCCGGCTGTCGTCCTCCCCGGCTGTCGTCCTTCCCGGTGCCGTCCTCCCCGGCTGCCGTCCTCCCCGGCTGTCGTCCTTCCCTGTGCCGTCCTCCCCGGCTGCCGTCCTTCCCGGCTGCCGTCCTTCCCGGCTGCCGCGCATACACCGGCGGAGGGAGATTGGGCCGCGAGATGTGCGACACTTTTCTCGCTGTTATTGCAGAGAAAACCGCTCAGAATCTCATAAAATCTGCATTTAAAATACAATTGTACAATTTGTATGAAGCGAAGGATTGTAAACAGTAAGTATATATTTTTTATTTTTTACCATTCTTTTACGGTCACACTATATAAATCCATGCCGGTTGCCGTTTGCATGGATTTATATAGTGTGACCAAGTTGTCAAGCACTTTCCAAGTGATGCTAAAATCGCTTGTCAACCCGCATGCAGAAATGCAAGTGAAGAACACTTCACATCCGCATGTCCCTGGCAGGAAAACGCATGTACAATCCGCATGTACAATACGCATGTAAAATCCGCATGCGTTTTTTCTGCCAGGGAGATGCAGAAACGCCCAAAAAAAAATCCGGAACATTTCTGTATCGTGGGCACATAGCCTTACATTAATTGTATGACTCAATATTGAGCACACGTAGCCATCTATACATAGCAGGAGGCCGCACATAGCCATCTATACACAGCAGGAGGCCGCACGGTGCCATCTATACACAGCAGGAGGCCGCACGGTGCCATCTTTACACAGTGGGAGGCAGCACGTAGCCATCTATACACAGCAGGAGGCCGCACGGTGCCATCTATACACAGCAGGAGGCCGCACGGTGCCATCTATACACAGCGGGAGGCCGCACGTAGCCATCTATACACAGCGGAAGGCTGCACGTAGCCATCTATACACAGCGGAAGGCCGCACGTAGCCATCTATACACAACGGGAGGCCGCACGTAGCCATCTATACACAGCGGGAGGCCGCACGGCGCCATCAATACACAGCAGGAGGCCGCATGGCGCCATCTATACACAGCAGGAGGCCGCACAGCGCCCCCCCAGAGACAGCAGGAGGCCGCACGGCGCCATCTATACTCAGCAGGAGGCCGCACGTAGCCATCTATACACAGCAGGAGGCCGCACGGCGCCATCTATACACAGCGGGAGGCCGCACGGTGCCCCCCCAGAGACAGCAGGAGGCCGCACAGCGCCATCTATACTCAGCAGGAGGCCGCACGTAGCCATCTATACACAGCAGGAGGCCGCACGGTGCCATCTATACACAGCAGGGGGCCGCACGGCGCCATATATACACAGCAGGGGGCCGCACGGCACCATCTATACACAGCAGGAGGCCGCACGGCGCCATCTACATAGTTACATAGTTAGTAAAGCCGAATAAAGACTTGCGTCCATCAAGTTCGACCTGTTAGTTCTGTAATTGCTAAAGTTGATCCAGAGGATGGCAAAAACCCCAAATGATTTAGCCAATCTTCACCTAGGAAAAATTCCCTCCCGACTCTGAAACCAGCAGTCAGAATAAATCCCTGTATCAACCTACTATTTTATTCTATTTTTAAGTATATGCAGAAATCTGCCTGGTATCTAGAAAAGCATCCAGTCCCCGCTTGAACTGGTTTAGTGAATCCGACATTACCGTCTCCTCACTCAGTGAATTCCATATTCTCACTGCTCTTACCGTAAAGAACCCCTTCCTATGCTGGTGCTGAAACCTTTTCTCTTCCAGTCTTAGTGAATGCCCTCTTGTTACCGTAATATCCCTCCTTTTGAACAAATCCCGGGCAAGGTCTCTATACTGTCCCCTAACATATTTGTACACATTTATTATGTCCCCCCTCAACCTTCTCTTTTCCAGGCTGAATAGTCCTAGTTTTGCCAACCTCTCTGGGTATTACAGTCCCTCCATTCCCTTTATTAATTTTGTTGCCCTCCTTTGTACCTTTTCAAGCTCATTTATATCCTTTCTATATATTGGGGCCCATAACTGAGCACAGTATTCCAAGTGTGGTCTGACCAGTGCTTTGTACAGTGGAAGAACAATGTTCTCCTCCTTTGCAGCTATACCTCTTCTGATACATCCCATTACCCTGTTTGCCCTTACAGCAGCGGCCTGACTTTGGGCACTCCAATTTAGTTTGCTATCAATCAAGATGCCCAAGTCCTTCTCCATCTCTGAATTCCCCAATGATTTCCCATTCAGTGAGTACTGGTGACTTCCATTTTTCCTTCCCATATGTATGACCTTACATTTCTCCTCGTTAAACCTCATTTGCCATTTAATGCTCCACCTACCCAGCTTATCCAAATCCCTCTGTAGGTCTGCACTGTCCTCTTTTGTATTAATTGTTTTACATAACTTTGTGTCATCTGCAAATATTGATATTTTACTATTTATCCCGTTGACTATGTCGTTAATAAAGATATTAAATAACATTGGGCCTAGTACAGACCCCTGTGGTACCCCACTAGTGACGCTTACCCAATCTGAGTATATTCCATTTATAACCACCCTCTGCCTTCTATCCTTTAGCCAGTTAGCTACCCACTTGCAGACATTTTCCCCCAGCCCCATCATTCTCATTTTGTATACCAACCTATTATGTGGCACGCTATCGAACGCTTTTGAGAAGTCGAGATACACGACATCCACTGGTTCCCCCTGATCTACTCGAGAGCTAACCTCCTCGTAGAAGTCAATCAGGTTTGTTTGGCAGGAGCGATTCCTCATGAATCCATGTTGGTTCGGGGTTAATAGATTATTAGCATCAAGATGCTCCGTAATTGCCTCTTTAATGAAGCCTTCAAAAATTTTGCCCACAACGGACGTCAGACTCACCGGCCGATAGTTTCCGGCGTCACTTTTCGCTCCCTTTTTGAATATTGGTACTACATTCGCCTGTCGCCAATCAAGTGGTACAGACCCAGTCTCAACAGAGTCCTTAAATATAAGATATAACGGTCTGTCTATCACATTACTTAGTTCCCTTAGTACCCGTGGGTGTATGCCATCAGGTCCTGGTGATTTGTTTATTTTAATGTTACTGAGGCGTTTCTGTACCCCAGCTTGGGTTAGATTTGTCATACTTAGTGGAGGATTAAGTTTGTCACTTCTCATTTCGCCTGTTAGTTCTTTTTCCTTTGTGAAAGTTGACGAAAAAAATTTATTTAATAGGTTAGCTTTATCCTCATCTTTCTCTATGATTTTGCCTTCATCACTTTTTATCGGTCCAATATTATTCGATTTAATCCTTTTACTATTTATATACGTAAAGAACAGTTTGGGATTTGATCTACTTTCCCTAGCAATACGTCTCTCTGTTTCCTCCTTCGCTATTTTTATTTGTTTTTTGCAGGTTCTCGTTTTTTCCTTGTAACACATTAGTGCCTCCTTGCTGTTTTCCTGTTTTAATCTCTTGAATGCCTCTTTTTTGCTATTTAACGCCCCTTTTACGTTCTTATTCAACCATATTGGTTTCCTCTTATTTCTGGCCCTTTTATTCCCATACGGTATATACCTCTCGCACTGAGTATTCAGAATTCTTTTGAAGGTTTCCCATTTACCATTCGTATTTCCTTGATTAAGAACTTTGTCCCAGTCTATAAGTTGAAGGTTTTCTTTCAGCTGATCAAACTTCGCCCTCCTAAAGTTTAATGTTTTAGTTGTTCCCTTATTGATAACCCTACTGAAGGGCATTTTGAAGTCGATAATATTATGGTCGCTATTACCTAGGTACCCACCTATCTGTACCTCAGTTATTCCATCAGGCCTATTAGTCAATATTAAGTCCAACACGGCCTTCCCTCTCGTTGGTTCCTGCATTAGTTGGGAGAGATAATTATCCTTGATATTTGTCAAGAACCTTTTTCCTTTCTGCGATCTACAGGTTTCTGTTTCCCAGTCAATATCCGGGTAGTTGAAGTCCCCCATTACAATCACTTCATTATGTTTTGCTACTTTGTCTATTTGTCCTAATAGCAGTTTCTCATTCTCCTCTGTTATATTGGGTGGCTTATAGCAGACCCCCAGTAATATTTTATTATTATTTTTTGCCCCCTCTATCTCTACCCACATGGACTCGACCCCCTCTTCTCCCTCTCCTATATCTTCCCTTAGTCTGAGCTTTAGACGTGACTTTACATATAAGCAGACTCCTCCGCCCTTCCCCTGTTTCCGGTCCCTTCTAAATAAACTATAATCTGTTAAATTTACCGCCCAGTCGTAGCTATCGTCTAGCCAAGTCTCTGTTATACCTACGATGTCATACCTCTCCTCCGATATAAGCGCCCGCAGGTCATCCGCCTTATTGGTCAGGCTTCTTGCGTTGGTCAGCATGCAAGATAAAACTTTGGGGTTATTTAGCATCCTATTCTTCTCTAACAATCTAACTGTACTATCCCCACCCCCCTCTCCACCCTCATTATATTCACTTCTCCCCTTCCCCCTTGCTTGCCTCACATCCCACCTATTTCCTTGGTTTCCCCCCCCATCTCTAGTTTAAAAACTCCTCCAACCTATTAGCCATCTTCTTCCCCAGCACCGCTGCACCCTCCCCATTGAGGTGCAGCCCATCCCTACGGTAGAGCCTGTAGCCGACAGCGAAGTCGGCCCAGTTCTCCATGAACCCAAACCCTTCTGCCTTGCACCAACTCTTTAGCCACTTATTCACCTCCCTAACCTCCCGTTGGCGCTCCTGTGTGGCTCGCGGGATTGGTAGTATTTCTGAGAAAACTACCTTGGAGGTCCTTGCCCTAAGCTTCCTACCTAGATCCCTGAAATCATTTTTAAGGACCCTCCATCTACCACTCACTTTGTCATTGTGTAGCACCCCGAGGACTCGGCTGCTACAGGGGTATTGCACCTCGAACCAGAGGTGCGGTATTCCACTCCCGGGTAAGGATGGAGTGTGGACTAGAACTCAGTTAGCTGCATGCACCACACACACCCCATTTCCGAGGAACAGACCGACGGTACTCCCACTAGAAAGATGTGCAGGTACGTCAGCTTCTGTTCCTGGCTGGAGTGGGGAGGGGGGGGGGAATATCCCAGTGGTGTAGGGGCAGATGGGAGTGGGTTTCTGGGCATAGGAAGGAGCCCATTGGTTGCTAGTCACCTGGGCTCGGGTGTCAGAGGGAGTATAAAAGGTGGGCACCATCTTAGGAGTGAGCTGAGTCAGACAGAAGAAGAGTGAGAAGAGGAGTGACAGGGAGCAGCAGCCCTGTCTGGGTGCTGCCCCTGGAGGGAGCAAGAGTGAAGAAGAAAGGAACAAGAAGCAAGGAAAGAATGAAACATAAGGAAAGGCCCAGAGACATGAAGCAAGAAGGAACCCGAACACGCTAGGAGTCAGCGGGTGAAGGGTTGGCAGATCAGGGTACTGGATCCCAAACTGGTGGAGGCCACTTATCCTCAGCCAGGAATCGGAGGTCGTGGCCACGTCTTGGTGCGACCACTTACTACACCCACCACGAAGGCACGCCACATAGGGTCAGGGAGACCGGAGAAAGGTTTCGCCACCAGAAGGCCCGAGGAAGCTGGACATGGGTGGGTCCCTAGTGGGGACGGCCAGAGAAAGGAACGGGGAAAGGAGTTCAAGGCCACACTCTGGAACCGCCTGGGGGTTGGTCGAGCCCCGTACCTGGTGGACGCAGCATGGCTCGGGTCGTCATCACCTGCAGGACTGACGTTAATAACAACTGTGAGTAAAGCATTGAAAACTGCAATCAGTCTCTGTGTTCCATCGCACCACCAGCACCATAGGTACCGGGACGCTCTTACTATCACTCCCTTCACCCGCACTAGCTGCCCTGAGGCTATACCTCTCCCGTTGGGGGTTATACCACCATAGCTGCACATATATACCATCGGCCTCAGCGGACTGTTTTGCAGTGGCGGTTTCATAACCGCATTCAACGGGTGGCGTAGTCGGACACTAATACCATCATACCAATAACTGCCACTTAGTTTGACCACCCTGGGCGCGGACCGGGTCACCGCCACACGAAGACTACTACCCCCATCGGATCCGGCTCCGGGTATCCCCCGCGTGCACGCGCGCCGCACTACAGCACTGGCCCAGGGGGTGAGTCAACTTTGGCGTAGTCGGCAGGATTACGTGCCCGCAACCACCGGGTACTGCGTGCCTGAAAAAAGAGACTTTTATACTTACCTGTGGTGAAGTTTCCCGCCGTCCGGAGTCGTTTCCCGCCATCTGGAGCCGATTCCCGCCATCCGACGCCATCTTCTGCCTTCTTCCCGCCATCCGTGGAGTTTTCCCGCCATTGGACGCCATCTTGAGGACGCCGCGCGGGAAGAAGAGGGGCGTGGACTCCGAAAGCCCGCGAGAATTGAAGCCCCGCCTCACGTCCGGACGTTGCGTCGGGTCCTGGAGGGAGCCCAGCGACGCCGACGTCACAGGAGCGTGACGGAAGGTCCTCAACCCTGACGATCCACTGCGGAGCCGCGGCCTACGGAAGAGGATCATCGCAAGGTAGGCCACGGTCCACTAGGGGGGAGGAGGATGTCGGATATGGAGGAGAGCTTCACTGCCGCAGCCACCATCCAGCACCGCGTCCATCCCGAGAGGCAGCAGAAGCGGATCGGAGGCCGAGGACGACGCCGCGGGGGAGGCCGCAACGACAAGTAAGGGGGACGCCGTTACTCCGGGCCCTGAGGCCGCGGACCTGCCCCTACCTCCCGCCGCGGAACCCGAAGCTCTGGGTGCCGCGCCACCCACCGTGCCTCCATCACCAGCAGTCAGCCCTCCAGCAGCAAGCTCTGCAGCGGAGCCTCGCCCTGGACCGTGCTCCCCAACATCGGGCACGATCAGAAAGTCACCGGCCAGGTTAAAAGGCCGAGTGCCCGCGGGCGCTGCACCCCAGCCGGGGCCCGCCAGGACCCCCCATACAGCTCACGGTCCCCGAGTCACCGGGACTGTTGTTAAGTTTCTCATGGCATGTGGCTGGGGCATCATCTAAGACCCGAAGACCATGAGCCAGGTGTTTGTAAACAGAAGCGATGTAGAGTCCCACCTACCGGAGGGGCACAGTGGACGGGACCTGGTGCCTGGAGATACCGTCACCTATACCAGGCATAAGGGAGTGAAGGGATGGTACGCCCTTCATGTCCACCGGGTCAAGGAGGAGGAGGAGTTATCGTACCAGGAGGAGAAGAAAGAGGGCCCGGACGGGTCTGAACCTGAGGAAGAGAAAGGAGCGTGTGGAGGACACCGTAAATCGTAAACGGTAAAAGAGGAGATGTAAATAGTTACCCGATCGGGTATAAGGACTGTTGTGGGACTGTTTCCACAAAGAGTGTGGTCCCCGTTTGGACAGAAAGAGAACTGTTGCCTGTTTTGCCCTAATCCCTAACCTGACCGAGGACTGAGAGCGGTCATCCTTTCCCTCTACCTGGCTGAGGACTGAGAGCGGCCGACCCTGTACTTAGTTGCGCTTCTTAAAGCGCCCCCTATTGGTTTTATAAGAACTGCCTTTCTACCTTGGAATTAGTGACTGTTGCACTTTACCTGGTCACAAGTTGCACCGTGGCCAGAGATCAAGAATATATTTTGAAAATGTCTTATAATAGAAAGTTTATTATGCTGCTAAAATAATAATGCCAAAAGTTGTATATAGTGTTTTACAAAAGAGTTCCGGTGGCATTAGTAGAATGTCTTAGAAAAATGTTTTATACCCGTAACGTTAAAAGAGAAAAGTACCTCCCATAAAGGGATGAGTTTTCAGTTAATGTTTTATATGTGAGTGCACTTTAAAATTTTTGTATGTCTAATTGTTTTGCTCTATTCCAGCCCGAGGACGTGCTGTGATTTACCAGGGGGGAATGTAGCACCCCGAGGACTCGGCTGCTACAGGGGTATTGCACCTCGAACCAGAGGTGCGGTATTCCACTCCCGGGTAAGGATGGAGTGTGGACTAGAACTCAGTTAGCTGCATGCACCTCACACACCCCATTTCCGAGGAACAGACCGACGGTACTCCCACTAGAAAGATGTGCAGGTACGACAGCTTCTGTTCCTGGCTGGAGTGGGGAGGGGGGGGGGGGAATATCCCAGTGGTGTAGGGGCAGATGGGAGTGGGTTTCTGGGCATAGGAAGGAGCCCATTGGTTGCTAGTCACCTGGGCTCGGGTGTCAGAGGGAGTATAAAAGGTGGGCACCATCTTAGGAGTGAGCTGAGTCAGACAGAAGAAGAGTGAGAAGAGGAGTGACAGGGAGCAGCAGCCCTGTCTGGGTGCTGCCCCTGGAGGGAGCAAGAGTGAAGAAGAAAGGAACAAGAAGCAAGGAAAGAATGAAACATAAGGAAAGGCCCAGAGACATGAAGCAAGAAGGAACCCGAACACGCTAGGAGTCAGCGGGTGAAGGGTTGGCAGATCAGGGTACCGGATCCCAAACTGGTGGAGGCCACTTATCCTCAGCCAGGAATCGGAGGTCGTGGCCACGTCTTGGTGCGACCACTCACTACACCCACCACGAAGGCACGCCACATAGGGTCAGGGAGACCGGAGAAAGGTTTCGCCACCAGAAGGCCCGAGGAAGCTGGACATGGGTGGGTCCCTAGTGGGGACGGCCAGAGAAAGGAACGGGGAAAGGAGTTCAAGGCCACACTCTGGAACCGCCTGGGGGTTGGTCGAGCCCCGTACCTGGTGGACGCAGCATGGCTCGGGTCGTCATCACCTGCAGGACTGACGTTAATAACAACTGTGAGTAAAGCATTGAAAACTGCAATCAGTCTCTGTGTTCCATCGCACCACCAGCACCATAGGTACCGGGACGCTCTTACTATCACTCCCTTCACCCGCACTAGCTGCCCTGAGGCTATACCTCTCCCGTTGGGGGTTATACCACCATAGCTGCACATATATACCATCGGCCTCAGCGGACTGTTTTGCAGTGGCGGTTTCATAACCGCATTCAACGGGTGGCGTAGTCGGACACTAATACCATCATACCAATAACTGCCACTTAGTTTGATCACCCTGGGCGCGGACCGGGTCACCGCCACACGAAGACTACTACCCCCATCGGATCCGGCTCCGGGTATCCCCCGCGCGCACGCGCGCCGCACTACAGCACTGGCCCAGGGGTTGAGTCAATTGGTGCCAATGTGGACCATGACCGCTGGGTCTTCGCCAGCCCCACCCAGTAACCTGTCAACCCGATCCGCGATGTGCCGGACTCGAGCGCCAGGGAGGCAGCACACCGTTCGGCGATCCCGGTCTTTGTGACAGATTGCCCTGTCTGTCCCCCTAATAATAGAGTCACCCACTACCAGGACCTGTCTAGCCTGCCCTACACTTCCCCCCTCCCCCTCATTACTGGAGCATACACTCCCCCGGCGGTCAGAGGATCTGTCGTGCTCCAATAATGCCGGTTCTGAACCAGCCTTCCTATACTTCTTCCCTCTATCCCTTCTAACTGTTACCCAGCTCCCTGCCTGTTCAGCCTGCGCTTCCCCACTAAGCTCCACCCCCAGTGTTGACCCATTGAGTGTCTGCTCGGTGAGCAGCAAACTCCGTTCCATGTTGTCGATGCTCCTCAGTACCGCTATCTGAGCACTTAGATCCAGGATTTGGGCTTCCAAGTGCACGATATGTTCACATCTCTCGCAGCAGTATGGATCCCTGAGCGGTAGCTCAGGGAATGCATACATTGCGCAAGATGTACACTGCACGGCTCCGGCCAACATGGACGTCATTCTAAATATGGGGATACAGTCAGTATATATGTACAAGTACAAAACACAATTATTTATATATAGGTGTATGGACGGGGATCAATTAGGGATGTGCAAGTGTATCGATTAGATATCGGCGCGGGATCAGTTAAGTATGGACGGGGGATCAATTAAGTATCAATTAAGTATGGACGGGGGATCAGCTGAGTGGGTCAGGTGGATTAATTAAGTATGGACGGTGTGTCAATTAACTATGGACTGGGATCAATAAGTATGGACTGGGGAAATAATTAATTGTGGTCTGGGGAATCAATCAATTAATTATGGACAGGGGTTAATTAAATATGGTGGGGGATAAGGCAAATAGATAGGGACTGGGGATGAGTAAAAGTGGACAAGGGGAATCTATTAAATAGGACAAGGGGGATCAATCAATTATGGGCTGGGGGGGTCAATCATTTAAATGTGGTCAGGGGGATCACTTTAATATGGACGGGGGGTGGTCGGGGATCAATTAAATGAGGACGGGGGGGTCAATTTAATGTGGTCAGAGGGATCAGTTAAATATGGACGGGGGTGTTCAGGGGAATCAATTTAAATATGGACGGGGGTGATCAATTAAATATGGACTAGGGAATACAATACAATTACAATACAGATACAAATACAATACAGTACAGTACACACTTGGGTTCAGTAGGGCCGCTTATCGCGGCCTCTGCCCCTCACTCACCTCCTCTAGGGACGCTGCACGCTATCACAGCGCGCTTGTCCCTCCGGTCGCCTCTTACCGGTCCTCCTGATCACCACCACCTGGCACCCTCCGCTGGCCGGCACTGCACGCTGCCACAGCGCTCTCTTGCGCTCGTCCCTCCGGTCGCCTCCTACTGGTCCTCCCGGTCCGCTCGGTCACCTCCGCCTGGCTCTCCTCCCTTCCCAGGAGCTCTCTCCACACACAGCACAACTCTTGCAGCACACGGCAGGCTCCGCACATCTATACACAGCAGGGGCCGCACGGCGCCATCTATACACAGCAGAGGGCCGCACGGCGCCATCTATACACAGCAGGGGGCCGCACGGCGCCATCTATACACAGCGGGAGGCCGCACGGAGCCATCTATACATAGTGGGAGGCCGCACGGCGCCCCCCCAGAGACAGCAGGAGGCCGCACAGCGCCATCTATACTCAGCAGGAGGCCGAACGTAGCCATCTATACACAGCAGGAGGCCGCACGGCGCCATCTATACACAGCAGGGGGCCGCACGGCGCCATATATACACAGCAGGGGGCCGCACGGCACCATCTATACACAGCAGGAGGCCGCACGGCGCCATCTATACACAGCAGGGGGCCGCACGGCGCCATCTATGCACAGCAGAGGGCCGCACGGCGCCATCTATACACAGTAGGGGGCCGCACGGCGCCATTTATACACAGCGGGAGGCCGCACGGAGCCATCTATACATAGTGGGAGGCCGCATGGCGCCCCCCCAGAGACAGCAGGAGGCCGCATGGCGCCAACTCTACTCAGCAGGAGGCCGCACGCAGTCACGCACACACACAAACATATACAGACATATACATACACGCATAAACACATTTGAAACACAAAAATACATATAAACAGACATCACACAATGATATCTGCCTGCACACACACACATACACACACATACACAGACTCACCATCCCCCGGCTCCATTCCTCCTGCCTGCTCTGACTTCTCCATTGCAGCAGTGCAGGCCGGGCGCGCACTGCGTGACGTCACAGCTAGGAGACACGGCCACGCACAGGGCCGTATCTCCTAGCAGTGACGCAGACGTGCCAGCACAGGGAAGTTAACTGCTGCAGTGCTGGCCCGGCCGATGAAGAAGTAGCCGCCATGTGCCGCTGCTGGGGGAGCTGTCCGGGGCCCTCCCTCCCGCCACTGCTACCGGTATGTGCCGCGGCGGCCCGCACATATAATGAGGGCAATCCGTCATTAGACACCCCGCCCGGAGCCGCGGGCCCCCTGCAGGCTTAGGGCCCCGGGCGGTAGCCCGGATTGCCCTCAATTTAATCCGCCTATGGGTACAGTCATCATCCTGGTCCCTGGTAGTCAGAAGTACAGTCATCATCCTGATCCTTGGTGGTCAGAGGTACAGTCATCACCCTGATCCCTGGTGGTCAGAGGTACAGTCATCATCCTGATCCTTGGTGGTCAGAGGTACAGTCATCATCCTGATCCCTGGTGGTCAGAGGTACAGTCATCATCCTGATCCCTGGTGGTCAGAGGTACAATCATCATCCCGATCCCTGGTGGTCAGAGGTACAGTCATCATCCCGATCCCTGGTTGTCAGAGGTACAGTCATCATCCCAATCCCTGGTGGTCAGAGGTACAGTCATCATCCCGATCCCTGGTGGTCAGAGGTACAGTCATCATCCTGATCCCTGGTGGTCAGAGGTTCAGTCATCATCCTGATCCCTGGTAGTCAGAAGTACAGTCATCATCCTGATCCTTGGTGGTCAGAGGTACAGTCATCATCCAGATCCCTGGTGATCAGAGGTACAGTCATCATCCTGATCCCTGGTGGTCAGAGGTACAGTCATCATCCCGATCCCTGGTGGTCAGAGGTACAATCATCATCCCGATCCCTGGTGGTCAGAGGTACAATCATCCTCCCGATTCCTGGTGGTCAGAGGTATAGTCATCATCCCGATCCCTGGTGGTCAGAGGTACAGTCATCATCCTGATCCCTGGTGGTCAGAGGTACAGTCATCATCCTGATTCCTGGTGGTCAGAGGTACAATCAGCATCCCGATCCCTGGTGGTCAGAGGTACAGTCATCATCCCGATCCCTGGTTGTCAGAGGTACAGTCATCATCCTGATCCCTGGTGGTCAGAGGTACAGTCATCATCCCGATCCCTGGTGGTCAGAGGTACAGTCATCATCCCGATCCCTGGTGGTCAGAGGTACAGTCATCATCCCGATCCCTGGTGGTCAGAGGTACAGTCATCATCCTGATCCCTGGTGGTCAGAGGTACAGTCATCATCCCGATCCCTGGTGGTCAGAGGTACAGTTATCATCCTGATCCCTGGTGGTCAGAGGTACAATCATCATCCCGATCCCTGGTGGTCAGAGGTACAGTTATCATCCCGATCCCTGGTGGTCAGAGGTACAGTCATCATCCCAATCCCTGGTGGTCAGAGGTACAGTCATCATCCCGATCCCTGGTGGTCAGAGGTACAGTCATCATCCCGATCCCTGGTGGTCAGAGGTACAGTCATTATCCCGATCCCTGGTGGTCAGAGGTACAGTCATCATCCCGATCCCTGGTGGTCAGAGGTACAGTCATCATCCCGATTCCTGGTGGTCAGAGGTACAATCAGCATCCCGATCCCTGGTGGTCAGAGGTACAGTCATCATCCCGATCCCTGGTGGTCAGAGGTACAGTCATCATCCTGATCCCTGGTGGTCAGAGGTACAGTCATCATCCTGATCCTTGGTGGTCAGAGGTACAGTCATCATCCAGATCCCTGGTGATCAGAGGTACAGTCATCATCCTGATCCCTGGTGGTCAGAGGTACTATCATCATCCCGATCCCTGGTGGTCAGAGGTACAGTCATCATCCCGATCCCTGGTGGTCAGAGGTACAATCATCATCCCGATCCCTGGTGGTCAGAGGTACAATCATCATCCCGATTCCTGGTGGTCAGAGGTACAATCAGCATCCCGATCCCTGGTGGTCAGAGGTACAGTCATCATCCAGATCCCTGGTGATCAGAAGTACAGTCATCATCCTGATCCTTGGTGGTCAGAGGTACAGTCATCATCCAGATCCCTGGTGATCAGAAGTACAGTCATCATCCCGATCCCTGGTGGTCAGAGGTACAATCATCATCCCGATCCCTGGTGGTCAGAGGTACAGTCATCATCCCGATCCCTGGTGGTCAGAGGTACAATCATCATCCCGATCCCTGGTGGTCAGAGGTACAATCATCATCCCGATCCCTGGTGGTCAGAGGTACAGTCATCATCCTGATCCCTGGTGGTCAGAGGTACAGTCATCATCCTGATCCCTGGTGGTCAGAGGTACAGTCATCATCCTGATCCCTGGTGGTCAGAGGTACAGTCATCATCCTGATTCCTGGTGGTCAGAGGTACAATCATCATCCTGATTCCTGGTGGTTAGAGGTACAGTCATCATCCCGATCCCTGGTGGTCAGAGGTACAATCATCATCCCGATCCCTGGTGGTCAGAGGTACAGTCATCATCCCGATCCCTGGTGGTCAGAGGTACAATCATCATCCCGATCCCTGGTGGTCAGAGGTACAGTCATCATCCCGATCCCTGGTGGACAGAGGTACAATCATCATCCCGATCCCTGGTGGTCAGAGGTACAGTTATCATCCTGATCCCTGGTGGTCAGAGGTACAGTCATCATCCCGATCCCTGGTGGTCAGAGGTACAGTTATCATCCTGATCCCTGGTGGTCAGAGGTACAGTCATCATCCCGATCCCTGGTGGTCAGAGGTACAGTCATCATCCCGATCCCTGGTGGTCAGAGGTACAGTCATCATCCCGATCCCTGGTGGTCAGAGGTACAGTCATCATCCCGATCCCTGGTGGTCAGAGGTACAGTCATCATCCCGATCCCTGGTGGTCAGAGGTACAGTCATCATCCCGATCCCTGGTGGTCAGAGGTACAGTCATCATCCCGATCCCTGGTGGTCAGAGGTACAGTTATCATCCTGATCCCTGGTGGTCAGAGGTACAGTCATCATCCCGATCCCTGGTGGTCAGAGGTACAGTCATCATCCTGATCCCTGGTGGTCAGAGGTACAGTCATCATCCCGATCCCTGGTGGTCAGAGGTACAGTCATCATCCCGATCCCTGGTGGTCAGAGGTACAGTTATCATCCTGATCCCTGGTGGTCAGAGGTACAGTCATCATCCCGATCCCTGGTGGTCAGAGGTATAGTCATCATCCCGATCACTGGTGGTCAGAGGTACAGTCATCATCCCGATCCCTGGTGGTCAGAGGTACAGTCATCATCCCGATCCCTGGTGGTCAGAGGTACAGTTATCATCCTGATCCCTGGTGGTCAGAGGTACAGTCATCATCCCGATCCCTGGTGGTCAGAGGTACAGTCATCATCCTGATCCCTGGTGGTCAGAGGTACAGTTATCATCCTGATCCCTGGTGGTCAGAGGTACAGTCATCATCCCGATCCCTGGTGGTCAGAGGTACAGTTATCATCCTGATCCCTGGTGGTCAGAGGTACAGTCATCATCCCGATCCCTGGTGGTCAGAGGTACAGTTATCATCCTGATCCCTGGTGGTCAGAGGTACAGTCATCATCCCGATCCCTGGTGGTCAGAGGTACAGTTATCATCCCGATCCCTGGTGGTCAGAGGTACAATCATCATCCCGATCCCTGGTGGTCAGAGGTACAGTTATCATCCTGATCCCTGGTGGTCAGAGGTACAGTCATCATCCCAATCCCTGGTGGTCAGAGGTACAGTCATCATCCCGATCCCTGGTGGTCAGAGGTACAGTCATCATCCCGATCCCTGGTGGTCAGAGGTACAGTCATTATCCCGATCCCTGGTGGTCAGAGGTACAGTCATCATCCCGATCCCTGGTGGTCAGAGGTACAGTTATCATCCCGATCCCTGGTGGTCAGAGGTACAGTCATCATCCTGATCCCTGGTGGTCAGAGGTACAGTCATCTTCCTGATCCGTGTTGATCAGTTTTATACATTTTCCTCTTTTTCTGAATCTTGCAGCCACTTTACAGCTGCAGATTTCTCCGGCCGACTATTTAGAGCGCAGTCATTTCACGTTGAATTACGAGGTGATTACGGTGGAAACGTTCCGGGCTGCACATTGTTTCTGGTTTTTACTTTGCTCTGCAGTTTTGGATTAATATTGTACGTTCCAGTTTAGCAATTTTCATAAATATACACAGTCCATGACTTTGCTTTATGCATCTGTAATATCACGACGGGCGCAGAGCCGCCGCCTCGCGACCTGCTGCTGTGCCAAATAAATTATCCACTGTGGGGGTCGAGTAGAAACTGGAAAAAAAAAGCCAAATGTAACACTTTGTATTTGGCGTAAGTGAAAGTATTTTCTGGATTTTCATAAATAATAGCAGCTCTCCCAGTCCTTGGTCTTCCCCTGCAGGAGCCGCAGAGCAAAGCTGCATTTCTTGAGTTTTTCCCTTTTAGTTCATTGCAGGAAGAGCACGATACATAACACTATATCTTTTATTCCCCACCATTTTTATTATTTCTGCTAGTAGTCAGTGAATGGGAGCAAAAAACGTAAAATCATACCGGCACTGTACGGCAGGGCTTGGGGTTAGCAAAGTTTCCTTTCGTCCTCTGTTCCTCTGACATTACGACATGCTGCTTGATTACACAGGTACTTGGTATCCTGCCACTATATAGTGTTAGGGATATTGATACTCAGACACCACTGCTACAATTCTGCTATATCGTTGTGCCAGCACTGCTACATCATCCCCCACTGCTACATATATGCTAGTCCCATCATAGCTGGGCGCACTCTGCTGCATCAGCCATGTTTGGGCCAATTTTGCCACATCAGACTCTGCTGGGTCAGCTGTTACATCAGACTTTTCTGTCCCAGCTCTGCTACATCAGACTCTGCTGACCCAAATCAGCTACATCAGATGTCACTTGGCCATCTCTGCTACATCAGACTCTGTCGAGCTAGATCTGCTACATCAGATGTCACTTGGCCAGCTCTGCTACATCAGACTCTGCTGGGTCAGCTGTTACATCAGACTTTTCTGTCCCAGCTCTGCTACATCAGACTCTACTGAGCTCTGTTACATCAGCCTCTGCCGTGCTAGATCTGCTACTTCAGATGTTACTTGGCCACTCTACTACCTCATACTCTGCTGGGCCAGCTCTGCTACATCTGACTCTACTAGGTCAGCTCTGCTACATCAGAGTTCACTGCACCAGCTATGCTACATGAGACTCTGCTGGGTCAGCTTTGCTACATCTGACTGTGTTGTTCCAGCTCTGCTACATTAGACTCTGCTATTCCAGCTCTGCTACATCAGACTCTGCTGGGCTAGCTGTACTACATCAGCTATTTTTGGGTAAAATCTTTTACATCAGCCTGGTCGTGCCAGACCTGCCCCATTCGTCATTGCAGATCCAGCTCTGTGACACCGGCTCTTCATCACCACATCATCCCGAATCTGCTGCTCCAGAGCCACCAGTCCGTGCTGCTGAAGAATGGCTCATACTGGTCAGGGCAGATAATTAGATAGAAAGATATGTGCATCTGTGAGATGGGAGGTCTGTGCAGGGTTTGCGCAGAGTGCACTGGGCCCATTGTGCGCCCCCATGCCCGTCCGTGCACATAGCCTCCCCTACCGTCCATCCAGCGGCCTCGCTCTTTGGGGCGGCGATGCCTTTGATTATGGGCCAGTGAGGATTTGCTCGGCCTCAGCTGCTGCACTCAGTAGAAATGAGCTCATATTCAGGGTTTTATTATTGCATTAAGTAGTAAGAAATCTGTCAGTTCTGATCCATTCTGCGCTTTCTGCTGGTGCTGGAAGATTAGGTTAATGCCAGATCAGGCGCTCACATTCACAGTTTGCATACAAAGTACATTCCCGAAAGAAACGCAGAAGTTCTAGAAGTTTCTTCCTATGAGACGAGAAAAACTTCTCCAGATGAATCCGGGGCTTCGCTCTCATCATCATCTCCTCGCTCGGCGTCAATTGTGGATGTCACTTTCACTTTCCCGTCATGGGGAGGATTTCTCCGAACTGACGGGTGCACATTATGCGCATTTCCAAGACATAATCACCAAAAATAGAGATAAATAAATGTAGAAACCCGTCAGTACAGCAGCGACATGACACCTGTACAGAAGGGAGCATTTCATCGCAGAAGGATGCCACTCAGATGTAAAAAGTGCCCTTGGTTTGTGTGGAACATCGAGAGCATTTTGCTTTATCAATCAGTCTTTATTTCTCCAAAGCATCAAAAATAAAAAAAATAAGGCATTAAAATCTCCTACCGTTTCATGTACACAGCTCCTATGCAGACCTATGTGTCTCCATGGTCAGGCAGAACTGGTAATGTGTCCTACTAGGCAGGTTCCCCATGGGACTGCCACTGTTTCTTTTTTGGTCTGATAAATTTAGGTGTTTTTTTTTCGAGTTTTGTTAAACCTTTAGACCTTTTCTAGGATGTGAAAAAAGTTTTGTGCTCCCATCAACTTTGAAGATCTGATTAATTTTGGGGTCTGGCTAACTTGCAGGTCTAGTCTGGGGGATCATAAAATTAAGGGTCTGAACAAATTTTGGTGACTGATGAATTTAGGAATCTGGTTTAGGATCTAAATACATTTTTGGATCTAATAAATGTTGGGGTCTGGTCTGGGGTCTGAAAAATGTAGGGACTTGATTGGGGTCTGACGAACGTAAGGATCTGCTCTGGCTTTGATAAATTTAGGGACTTGTTTTGGGTTTGAGGACCATAAGGGTCTGCTCTTGGTGTCACGCAAGGTATGGGAAAGACTTAGTACAACACAAAGGTAAGAGGGAAAGGGATCCCAGACTCTAGCGAAAGGGGGGACTGGAGACCTCTTGGCTGATAGAATATCATCACCCTGTCTCTCCTGACATCCCTACATTGACTCTTCACCAATCGCCGTACCCGTACCTCGCCCTGTCTTTCCCTAGCATTAGGCTCAGGCTAGGGAAGGAAGGGGATGAGCACTAGTTGATCCCCACTGAACACTAAAGACAACAAGGGTGGACAAACAGGGTGAAATAGCTTAGCTTTAGATGACTCTAGACAAATGCGCACATGTCCTTAAGCACCAGAGAGTAAGAAGTACTGCTCTCGCTCAAGCCTTCACAAGAAGTAATGAATATCGCCGGCACCTCCCTCTAACACACAGCAGGTATTTATACACCCAGGCCAGGGAGTTAATTAGCCAGAGGAAGGTAGCCACTGGGTCCTAGAGACAGACTCTAAGAAGATGTATGCAATGCCAAACGTAGAGATCTCCTGCAACTAACTGCAGGGCGACTGTCTGTCACTTCTGACACACGCGTGACATCCGGTTTTTGATCAATTTAGGGGTTCGTTTTTGTTCTTCTTGAACCTTGAGACTTTTTCTAGGATGTGAAAAAGTTTTGTGGTCTCATCAACTTACAGATCTGGTCTAGGGTCTGATTAATTTTTGGATCTGATGAATTTACGGTTCTATTCAGGGGACTCATAAAATGAAGGGTCTGGTCTGGGATCTGAACAAATTTTGGTGACTGATGAACTTAGTGGTCTCTGGATCTTGGCTAGGAACTAATAAATTTTGAGATCTGATAAATATAGGAGTTTAGACTGGGGTCTGATAAACTTAGAGATCTGATCTAGGGGCTGATGAGTTTAGGGGTCTGGTGCCTATGGGTCTAGTCTAGAATCTGAATAATTTGGGGGTCTGATGAACATAGGGGACTGGTCTGGTCTTTGGTGTGATGACTTTTGGGTTTAAGGAATTTTTGGCTTCTGTTCTCAAATCAGAATAATTTTTGGGTCTGACTTGGGGTCTGGTCTCGGGGTTGATGCTTCCCCCGCCACCTTACCTACATTTGTATGTGGTTTATAATGTGTGTGATACCATTGTTCCTTTCTCTTACATTTTATTCCTGAGAACAGCACCTTATGGGAGGAGGAGGCCAGTCAGCAGAGGTGGAGGAGGAGAAAAGCATCCTATCAGGGAAGAGTCCTTCACAGGGTAATACTCTAATACTCAAGCAGGGTGTGGGATAAAATCGGTGGTTGTGACTGGTTGTAAAGGGTGAGGCTAACTTCACTATACAGCAGTAGTAGTAGGTTGTGTAATGAGGTAGATCAGATTACAGTTTATAACTTAATTGTTCCCGTGAAAATTTGACGTCTGTGTGGGAACTGTGGGAAAACTCTAATATCACAGTACACTGATTGGTTGTTCAATATTATAATACTCATCAGTCTCTTCTGTCCCAGCTCTGCTACATCAGACTTCACAGGGCCAGCTCAGCTACATTAGACTCTGCTGATCCAAATCAGCTACATTAGATGTCACTTGGTCAGCTCTGCTACATCAGACTCTGCAGTGCCGGCTCTGGTACATCAGACTCTGCTGTGCAAGCTATGCTACATCAAACTCTGTTGGGCCAGCTCTGATACATCAAACTCTGCTGGGCTAGCACTGTTACATCAGACTCTCTTAGGTCAGCTCTGCTACATCAAACTCTGCTGGGCTAGCACTGTTACATCAGACTCTCTTAGGTCAGCTCTGCTACATCAAACTCTGCTGGGCCAGCTCTGCTACATCAAACTCTGCTGGGCCAGCTCTGCTACATCAGACTCTGCTGGGCCAGCTCTGCTACATCAGACTCTGCTTGGCCGGCTCTGCTACATCAGACTCTGCTGGGCCAGCTCTGCTACATCAGACTCTGCAGGGCCGGCTCTGCTACATCAGACTCTATGTGGCCAGCTTTGCTACATCAGACTCTGCTGTGCCAGCTCTGCTACATCAGACTTTGCTGGGCCAGTTCTGCTACATCAGACTCTGCTGGGCCAGATCTGCTACATCAGACTCTGCTGGGCCAGCTCTGCTACATCAGACTCTGCTGGGCCAGCTCTGCTACATCAGACTCTGCTGGGCCAGCTCTGATACATCAAGCTTTGCTGGGCCAGATCTGCTACAACAAACTCTGCTGGACTAGCACTATTACATCAGACTAGGCCAGCTCTGCTACATCAGACTCTGCTAGGCCAGCTTTGCTACATCAGACTCTGTTAGGCCAGCTTTGCTACATAAGACTCTGCAGGGCCGGTTCTGGTACATCAGACTCTGCTGTTCAAGCTCTGTTACATCAGACTCTGCTGGGCCAGTTCTGCTACATCAGACTCTGCAAGGCCGGCTCTGGTACATCAGACTCTGCTGTGCAAGCTCTGCAACATCAAACTCTGTTGGGCCAGCTCTGCTACTTCAAACTCTGCTGGGCTAGCACTGTTACATCACTCTCTTAGGCCAGCTCTGCTACATCAAACTCTGCTGGGCCAGCTCTGCTACATCAGACTCTGCAGGGCTAACTTTGCTACATCAGACTCTGCTGGGCCAGCTCTGCTACATCAGACTCTGCTACATCAGATGTTCAATATTATAATACTCATCAGTCTCTTCTGTCCCAGCTCTGCTAAATCAGACTTCACAGGGCCAGCTCAGCTACATTAGACTCTGCTGATCCAAATCAGCTACATTAGATGTCACTTGGTCAGCACTGCTACATCAGACTCTTCTGTTTCAGCTCTGGTACATCAGACTCTGATGGGTCAGGTGTGCTACATCAGACTCTGCCGGGCCAGCTCTGCTACATCAGACTCTGGTGGGCCAGCTTTGCTACATCAGACTGTGCTTGGCCACCTCTGCTACATCAGACTCTGCAGGGCTGGTTCTGGTACATCAGCCTCTGCTGTGCAAGCTCTGCTACATCAAACTCTGCTGGGCTAGCACTGTTACATCATACTCTCTTAGGTCAGCTCTGCTACATCAAACTCTGCTGGGCCAGCTATGCTACATCAGACTCTGCTGGGCCAGCTCTGCTACATCAGACTCTGCTGGGCCAGCTCTGCTACATCAGACTCTGCAGGGTCGGCTCTGCTACATCAGACTCTATGTGGCCAGCTTTGCTACATCAGACTCTGCAGGACCAGCTTTGCTACATCAGACTCTGCTGGGCCAGCTCTGCTACATCAGACTCTGCTGGGCCAGCTCTGCTACATCAGACTCTGCTGGGCCAGCTCTGCTACATCAAACTCTGTTGGGCCAGCTCTGCTACATCAAACTCTGCTGGGCTAGCACTGTTACATCAGACTCTCTTAGGTCAGCTCTGCTACATCAAACTCTGCTGGGCCAGCTCTGCTACATCAAACTCTGCTGGGCCAGCTCTGCTACATCAAACTCTGCTGGGCCAGCTCTGCTACATCAGACTCTGCAGGGCTGGCTCTGGCACATCAGACTCTGCTGTGCAAGCTCTGCTACATCAAACTCTGTTGGGCCAGCTCTGCTACATCAAACTCTGCTGGGCTAGCACTGTTACATTAGACTCTCTTAGGTCAGCTCTGCTACATCAAACTCTGCTGGGCCAGCTATGCTACATCAGACTCTGCTGGGCGAGCTCTGCTAGATCAGACTCCTTTGGGCCAGCTCTGCTACATCAGACTCTGCAGGGTCGGCTCTGCTACATCAGACTCTATGTGGCCAGCTTTGCTACATCAGACTCTGCAGGACCAGCTTTGCTACATCAGACTCTGCTGGGCCAGCTCTGCTACATCAGACTCTGTTAGGCCAGCTTTGCTACATCAGACTCTGTTAGGCCAGCTTTGCTACATCAAACTCTGTTGGGCCAGCTCTGCTACATCAAACTCTGCTGGGCTAGCACTGTTACATCAGACTCTCTTAGGTCAGCTCTGCGACATCAAACTCTGCTGGGCTAGCTCTGCTACATCAAACTCTGCTGGGCCAGCTCTGCTACATCAGACTCTGCTGGGCCAGCTCTGCTACATCAGACACTGCAGGGCCCGCTCTGCTACATCAGATTCTGTGTGGCCAGCTTTGCTACATCAGACTCTGCAGGATCAGCTTTGCTACATCAGACTCTGCTGGGCCAGCTCTACTGCATCAGACTCTGCTGGGCCAGCTCTGCTACATCAGACTCTGCTGGGCCAGCTCTGCTACATCAAACTCTGTTGGGCCAGCTCTGCTACATCAAACTCTGCTGGGCTAGCACTGTTACATTAGACTCTCTTAGGTCAGCTCTGCTACATCAAACTCTGCTGGGCTAGCTCTGCTACATCAAACTCTGCTGGGCCAGCTCTGCTACATCAGACTCTGCTGGGCCAGCTCTGCTACATCAGACACTGCAGGGCCCGCTCTGCTACATCAGATTCTGTGTGGCCAGCTTTGCTACATCAGACTCTGCAGGATCAGCTTTGCTACATCAGACTCTGCTGGGCCAGCTCTACTGCATCAGACTCTGCTGGGCCAGCTCTGCTACATCAGACTCTGCTGGGCCAGCTCTGCTACATCAGACTCTGCTGGGCCAGCTCTGCTACATCAGACTCTGCAGGGTCGGCTCTGCTACATCAGACTCTATGTGGCCAGCTTTGCTACATCAGACTCTGCAGGACCAGCTTTGCTACATCAGACTCTGCTGGGCCAGCTCTGCTACATTAGACTCTGCTGGGCCAGTTCTGCTACATCAGACTCTGCTGGCCCAGCTCTGCTATATCAAGCTTTGCTGGGCCAGATATGCTACAAAAAACTCTGCTGGACTAGCACTGTTATATCAGACTAGGCCAGCTCTGCTACATCAGACTCTGTTAGGCCAGCTTTGCTACATCAGACTCTGTTAGGCCAGCTTTGCTACATCAGACTCTGCAGTGCTGGCTCTGCTACATCAGACTCTGCTGTGCAAGCTCTGCTACATCAAACTCTGTTGGGCCAGCTCTGGTACATCAGACTCTGCTGGGCTAGCACTGTTACATCAGACACTCTTAGGTCAGCTCTGCGACATCAAACTCTGCTGGGCCAGCTATGCTACATCAGACTCTGCTGGGCCAGCTCTGCTACATCAGACTCTGCAGGGTCGGCTCTGCTACATCAGACTCTATGTGGCCAGCTTTGCTACATCAGACTCTGCAGGACCAGCTTTGCTACATCAGACTCTGCTGGGCCAGCTCTGCTACATCAAACTCTGCTTGGACAGCTCTGCTACATCAAACTCTGCTGGGCCAGCTCTGCTACATCAAACTCTGCTGGGCCAGCTCTGCTACATCAGATTCTGCAGGGCCGGCTCTGCTACATCAGACTCTGTGTGGCCAGCTTTGCTACATCAGACTCTGCAGGATCAGCTTTGCTACATCAGACTCTGCTGGGCCAGCTCTACTGCATCAGACTCTGCTGGGCCAGCTCTGCTACATCAGACTCTGCTGGGCCAGCTCTGCTACATCAGACTCTGCTTTGCCAGCTCTACTGCATCAGACTCTGCTGGGCCAGCTCTACTGCATCAGACTCTGCTGGGCCAGCTCTGCTACATCAGACTCTGCTCGGCCAGCTCTGCTACATCCAGCTTTGCTGGGCCAGATCTGCTACAACAAACTCTGCTGGACTAGCACTGTTACATCAGACTAGGACAGCTCTGCTACATCAGACTCTGTTAGGCCAGCTTTGCTACATCAGACTCTGTTAGGCCAGCCCTGCTACATCAGACTCTGCTACATCAGATGTTCAATATTATAATACTTACCCCATCTTGCTTTTCCATTCTAGATTGCCAGAATATCCAGAAATCTTTAAAATTCTAATTAGATAGATTGAACTTATACTCATACTGGTTACTATGTAGAATGTAGAGACTTATCAGGGTGCGGTGCCCTCATGGGACGTCCCTCTTAGGCAGCAGCTAAGCCTGGTACTAGGACACAAATACCCCTCCCAAAACTTTGACAAAACTTAGTCTCTTCTGGAATAGAGAATGGTTGCTGGCCCTTTAAAAACTTGCAATACATTTTTGGCACTTTTTACATGACACAGTTTTACATTTTTTTAGTACCTGATTAAAGAAAACCTAATTGGGAGCAAATAAATAAAAAAAAAAATGTTGAAAAATTTGAATTTTTAATTTGATATTATTAAATATGTTATTATAGATTTTGTTTGATTTTTATTTTTCATAAACAATGTATTTAAAAAAATAGAATTTGCATTTTTTTATTTGATTTAATTAAATGTATTATAGATTTTGTTTTATTTCTATTTTCCATTCAATTCTAGAAAAATGTGAATTTTTCATTTGAAATTTTTTTTATTTGATTTTATTAAATATATTCTTATCGATTTTTTTCTTTTTCATAAACAATGCATTTTACAAAAATTAGAAGTTTTATTTTTTTTATTTGATTTAATTAAATATATTATTATAGTTTTTTTTTCTTTTTCATCAGCAATGTATTTTAGAAAAATTAGAATTTGTAATTTATTATTTGATCCTATTAAATATATTATTATAGATTTTGTTTTCTTTTTCATAAACAATGTTTTTTCGAAAAATTAGAATTTGTAATTTTTTATTTGATTTTATTAAATATATTATTATAGATTTTTTTCTTTTTTATAAACAATATATTTTAGAAAAATTCAAATTTTTTATTTTATTATTTGATTCTATTAAATATATTACTATAGATATTGTTTTATTTTTCATAAACAGTGTATTTAAAAAAAATAAAAAAATAATTATTTGATTGTATTAAATATAATATTATAGATTTTGTTTTACTTTTCATAAACAGTGTATTTAAAAAAAAAAAATTTTGATTTTATTATTTGATTTTATTAAATATATTACTATAGATATTGTTTTATTTTTCATAAACAGTGTATTTAAAAAAAAAACTATTTTTAATTTTATTATTTGATTTTATTAAATATATTATTATAGATTTTTTTCTTTTTTTTCTTTTTCATAAACAATGCATTTTAGAAAAAAAAACAATTTTAGATTTTTTTAATTTGATTTTATTAATTATATTATTATAGATTTTTTATTTTTTTTTATTTTTCATAAACAATGTATTTTTTTTCTTCTAGAAATCCAATAATCTAGAATTAAATCAAAAGTTTACCAAACAGTCTAAAAACTAAATTAAGTCAACAAGTCGTGTACCTTCCGGGCAGAATAAAAAATAAAAATAAAAATCTGCTTTTTTTCTCCTTTTTAGTGCCGAATTGGAAAGTGTGGACAAGCACAGCGATGATATAGTGACATCTTATAAAGGGAGATATCAATACCATTAGCATTAATTAGGAGCTCAGGGTCTGAATTTGCCAGATAACTTAAATATATCCATATTTAAAAGGATAAAAACTCTTCGCTGTTGACAAAGCGGCTGACTCAGTCCCCTCGGGGAATATACAGGATAACAAGGGCATTAAATATTTACCATCCATTACATGCACATCAATTATGGAGCACGGAGACCTTAAAAGGTGCATTAAGTACATAACCTGCATCGTAAGGAGCTTCAAATACAAAACACTTACCGCCAAGCTGAAGGGAACTATAGCGGGAACAGAACGGGGAGCATTATTCATGTACCGGCTCAAATTAGACCTTGTGTTTTGTAAAGTTACTGTTTTCCAAAACTTTTTTTCGGCTGCTAAAAAATAAGTTATTTAAAGGGGAAATACGAAAAAAAAAAATTTTGTAGGAATTTAGGGGGTAGGGCTGACTAAGGCTGGGGTTACAACAGTGGTCTACCAGCGCCTAGGGCATGGTAAGTATTTTGCTCCCCCTAACTGTGGCCTTTAAGCTCCCAGAGTCCTTTCCACTTCCACCAGTCCAGTATTAAACCCTTATCCCCCAGGAGCATGTATTGTATTTTAAGAAAATACTGGTGTAATTATAGTTTGCCTTTTGACCTTGTATTTTTTGTTTTCGATAAAATTCAATATTAAATTTAAAAAATAGCAATTTTATGCAATGACTTTTTGCACTGTTTATTATTTTATTATCTTTTTAGGTACCTATTTTATTACTTTAGTCCTAACCTTAGCCCTAGTCTCAATCTAACTATTGCCCTAATCATAGTCATAGCCCTAACCTAACTCAAGCCCTAATCTTGGCCCTAACCATATTCTTAACCCTAGCCCTAACCCTGAATCTAGCCCTAGTGCTAACCTAATAATTGACCTAATCCTAACACTAACATAATTCTAACCTTAATCTTGTCCCTAACAATAGCCCTAACCTAACTCTAGCCCTAACCCTTGCCCTAACCCTAGCCTTAAACCTAACACTATTCCTAGCACTAGTTCTATCCTAACCATGGTCCTAAATTAGCCCCATCCCTAGCCCTAACCCTAATCTTATCCCTAATCCTAGCCCTAACCCTAGCCCTAGTCCTAAACTAACTATAGACCTTATCCTAGCCTTTACCTAAATCTAGCCCTAATCTTGGCCCTAACCATAGCCCTAACTCTAAAACTAACTTTAGCCCTAACCCTAACTCTAGTCCTAAACTAACCATAGCCTTAATTCTAGCCCTAACCTAACTCTAGCCCTAACCCTTGCCCTAACCCTAACACTATTCCTAGCCCTAGTTCTATCCTAACCATAGATTAACTGAAAAAATCCCATTTATCGTTTATAAATAGCAAAAATATATTTCAAAATAATTCAAAGGTATTCTTTTGAAATATATTTTTGCTATGTAAAAATGATAAATGGGATTTTTTTCAGTTAATGAATGAAGGTTTGAATTCTCATTTATAACTATTTGAGTTATGATAATGGATATCTGTGTCCAATTTGTAATATCTATCCTAACCATAGTCCTAATATTAGCCACATCCCTATCCCTAACCCTAATCATATCCCTAATCCTAGCCCTAACCCTAGTCCTAAACTAACCATAGCCTTAATTCTAGCCTTACCCTAACTCTAGCCCTAACCCTTGCCCTAAGCCTAACACTATTTCTAGCCCTAGTTCTATCCTAACCATCTATATATATAATTGTCTTATCCCGTCTGTCTGTCTGTCTGTCTGTCTGTCCAGGAAATCCCGCATCGCTCATTGGTCCGGCAGCGGCCAATCAGCGCCGCGGGATTTCTGAAAAAAGATGGCGGCCGTTAGCGGCTCATCTGCCGGACGGAGGTCAGCGGCGATGCAGCGGGGAGATGAGCGGCGCTAGCAGCACAACTACCCCGACCGGCGCCGCTGACCTCCATGCGGCTAACGTCGGAAGATCAGCGGCTTGGCCTGCTGATCTCCCGACAGCAAGTGTGAACGGAGGACCGGGGAGCGGCGCCGCCGGTCGGGATGCTTCTGCTGCGAGTAGCCACTCATCTCCAGGCTTCTCGCAGCAGAAGGAGCCGCACAGGCAGCGCCGCTCCCCGGTCCTCGCTAATACGGACCCGCACAAGCAGCGCCGCTCCCGGGCCCACATTAATACGACGCTGATTGGTCGCGGTGGCCGGCCGCGACCAATGAGCGAGATGGGCGGCAAATTTAAACGCCGCTCTGCTGATTGGTCGCCGTGGCCGGCCGCGACCAATCAGCGAGATGGGCGGCAAATTTAAACGCCGCTGTGCTGATTGGTCGCGGTGGCCGACCGCGACCAATCAGCGAGATGGGTGGCAAATTTAAACGCCGATGTGCTGATTGGTCGCGGTGGCCGGCCGACCGCTACCAATCAGCGAGATGGGGGGCAAATTTAAATGCCGCTCTGCTGATTAATCGCGGCCGGCCACCGCGACCAGTGAGCAAGATGGGCGGCAAATTTAAACGCCGCTCTGCTGATTGGTCGCGGCCAGCCACCGCGACCAATCAGCGAGATGGGTGGCAAATTTAAATGCCGCTGTGCTGATTGGTCGCCGATGCTGGGCGCGACCAATCATCGATTTTGGCGCCACATTTAAATAGTGTCCGCGACCAATTAATACAGCGGTGTTTAAATGTGGAGCCAAGATCGGCGATTGGTCGCGGCCGATATTTAAATTTGGCGCCCAAATCGGTGATTGGTCGCGGGCAGCGTCCGCGACGAATCAGCACAGTCACAGTAGTGTTTGCGGCAAGATCAGTGATTGGTCGCGGGCCAAGACCGCGACCAATCACCGATTTGTGTGGCACATTTAAATAGCGGCCGCGACCAATTGGATGTCAGCGCCGCTCCCCGGTCCTCCCTTCACACCCTAGGCGCATGGATGTCAGCGGCGCTGCCTGTTAGGATACTTCCGCTGCGAGAAGCCGGGACATGAGCGGGCGCTCGCAGCAGAAGTATCCCGACCCACAGCGCCGCTCCCCGGTCCTCCCTTGACACCCTAGCCGCTGATGTCCCCACAGTATCCGCATGGTGTAACAAAGGTCCGGACATTTGTGTTAAAAATCGCTGATTGGTCGCCGACGCTATTTAAATGTGGCGCCAAAATCGGTGATTGGTCGCGCCCAGCGTCGGCGACCAATCTGCAATTTTTAACACAAATGTCCTGACCTTTGTAATACCATGCGGATACTGTGGGGACATCAGCGGCTAGGGTGTCAAGGGAGGACTGGGGAGTGGCGCTGACATCCATGCGGCTAGGGTGTGAAGGGAGGACTGGGGAGCGCCGCTGACATCCATGCGGCTAGGGTGTGAAGGGAGGACCGGGGAGCGGTGCTGACATCCAATTGGTCGCGGCCGCTATTTAAATGTGCCGCACAAATCAGTGATTGTTCGCGGTCTTGGCCCGCGACCAATCACTGATCTTGCCGCAAAAGTTAAACACTACTGTGACTGTGCTGATTGTCGCGGACGCTGCCCGCGACCAAACACCGATTTGGGCGCCAAATTTAAATATCGGCCGCGACCAATCACCGATCTTGGCTCCACATTTAAACACCGCTGTACTGATTGGTCGCGGACGCTATTTAAATGTGGCGCCAAAATCGATGATTGGTCGCACCCAGCTTCGGCGACCAATCAGCACAGCGGTGTTTAAATGTGGAGCCAAGATCGGTGATTGGTCGCGGCCGATATTTAAATTTGGCGCCCAAATCGGTGATTGGTCGCGGGCAGCGCCAGCAACCAATCAGTGATTTTTAACACAAATGTCCGGACCTTAGTAACAACATGCGGATACTGTGGGGAGATCAGCGGCTAGGGTGTGAAGGGAGGACCGGGGAGAGGCGCTGCGGGTCGGGATACTTCTGCTGCGAGCAGTCGCTCATGTCCCGGGTTCTCGCAGCAGAAGTAGCCTCACAGGCAGCAGCGCTCCCCGGTCCTCACTAATATGATTCCGCTCCCCGCTCCTCACCAATAGAATTCGCTGATTGGTCGCGCTCTCCGCACGCGACCAATCAGTGATCTTGGCGCTAAAGTTAAACACCGCTCTGCTGATTGGTCGCGGCCGCTGCCCGCGACCAATCACCGATTTGGGCGCCACATTTAAATAGCGGCCGCGACCAATCACCGATCTTGCTGCCACATTTAAACACTACTATGATGATTGGTCACGGACGCCAGCCGCGACCAATCAGCGAGCTTGGCGCCAAATTTAAACAACGCTCTGCTGATTGGTCGCGGACGCTAGACGCGTCCAATCAGTGAGATTGGTGCCAAATTTAAATAACGCTCTGCTGATTGGTCGAGGCCGCCGGCAGCGACCAATCAGCGATTGGGGCGCCAAATGTAAACCCCGCTCTGCTAATTGGTCGCGGATGCCGGCCCGACTAATCAGCAGTATTGGCGCCAAATTTAGACCCCGCTCTGCTGATTGGTCGCGGTTGCCGGCCGAGATCAATCAGCAGTATTGGCGCCAAATTTAAACACCGCTCTGCTGATTAGTCGTGGTCGCCGTCCGCGACCAATCAGCAATATTGGCGCAAAATTTAAACACCGCTCTGTTGATTGGTCGCGGTTGCCGGTCGTGACCAATCAGCAGTATTGGCGCCAAATTTAAACCCCGCTCTGCTGATTGGTCGCGGTTGCCGGCCGACATCAATCAGAAGTATTGGCGCCAAATTTAATCACCGCTCTGCTGATTAGTCGCGGTCGCCGTCCGTGACCAATCAGCATTATTGGCCCCAAATTTAAACCCCGCTCTGCTGATTGGTCGCGACCTCCGGCCGCCACCAATCAGCGATTTTGGCGCTAAATTTAAACCCCGCTCTGCTGATTGGTCGCGGTTGCCGGCCGCGACTAATCAGCATTGTTGGCGCCAAATTGCCGGCCGCGACTAATCAGCATTATTGCCGCAAAATTTAAACCCCGCTCCGTTGATTGGTCACGTTTGCTGGCCGCAACCAATCAGCATTATTGGCGCAAAATTTAAACCCCACTCTGCTGATTAGTCGCGACCGCCGGCCGTGACCAATCAGCGATATAGTCGCTAAATTTCAACACCGCTTTGCTGATTGGTCGCAGTTGCCGACCGCGACCAATCAGCGATTTTGGCGCCAAATTTAAACACCGCTCTGCTGATTAGTCGCGACCGCCGGCCGTGACCAATCTGCGATATAGGTGCCAAATTTTAACACCGCTTTGCTGATTGGTCGCGGTTGCCGGCCTCGAGCAATCAGCGATTTTGGCGCCAAATTTAAACACCGCTCTACTGATTTGTCGCGATGGCCGGCTGCGACCAATCAGCGATATTGGCGCCAAATTTAAACACCGCTATGCTGATTGGTCGCGGTTACCAGTCGCAAATAATCAGCATTATTGGCGCCAAATTTAAACACCGCTCGGCTGATTGGTCCCGGCCGTGACCAATCACCATTATTGGTGCCAAATTTAAATAACGCTCTGCTGATTGGTCGCGACCGCCGGCCGCAACCAATCAGCATTATTGGCGCCAAATTTAAACCCCGCTCTGCTGATTAGTCGCGACCGCCGGCCGTGACCAATCTGCGATATAGCCGCCAAATTTTAACACTGCTTTGGTGACTGGTCACTTTTGCCGGCCTCGACCAATCAGCGATTTTGGCGCCAAATTTAAACACCGCTCTGCTGATTGCGCCCTGTCGGCCGCATACATATTCTAGAATACCCGATGCATTAGAATCGGGCCACCATCTAGTCTACTATATAATTGTCTTATCCTGTCTGTCTGTCTGTCTGTCTGTCTGTCTGTCTGTCTGTCTGTCTGTCTGTCTGTCTGTCTGTCTGTCTGTCTGTCTGTCTGTCTGTCTGTCTGTCTGTCTGTCCAGGAAATCCCGCGTCGCTCATTGGTCCGGCAGCGGCCAATCAGCGCCGCGGGATTTCAGAAAAAAGATGGTGGCCGTTAGCGGCTCATCTGCGTAACGGAGCTCAGCGGCGATGCAGCCGGGAGATGAGCACCGCGAGGCGCTCATCTCCCAGCCGGTACCAGCAGAAGGACCCCGACCGCCGGACCCATCTGCGGGACGGAGATGCAACCGGGAGATGAGCGGCGCGAGGCGCTCATCTCCCGGCAGGTAGCAGCAGAAGGACCGCCGGCGTCGCTGACCTCCATGCGGAAGGGAGGACCGGGGAGCGGCGCTGCGGGTCGGGATACTTCTGCTGCGAGCGCCCGCTCATGTTCCGGGTTCTCGCAGCGGAAGTAGCCGCACAGGCAGCGCCGCTCCCCGGTCCTCACCAAGACGATTTGATGATTGGTCGCGGTCTTCGGACCCGACCAATCACTGATCTTAGCGCAAAAGTTAAATACCGCGGTGCTGATTGGTCGCGGACGCTGCCCGCGACCAATCACCGATTTGGGCGCCAAATTTAAATATCGGCCGCGACCAATCAGCACAGTAGTGGTTTACTTTAGCCACAAGATCAGTGATTGGTCGCGGGCCAAGACCGCGACCAATCACCGATTTGTGCGGCACATTTAAATAGCGGCCGCGACCAATTGGATGTCAGCGCCGCTCCCCGGTCCTCCCTTCACACCCTAGCCGCATGGATGTCAGCAGTGCTGCCTGTGCGGATACTTCCGCTGCGAGAACCCGGGACATGAGCGGGCGCTCGCAGCAGAAGTATCCTGACCCGCAGCGCCGCTCCCCGGTCCTCCCTTCACACGCTAGCCGCTGATGTCCCCACAGTATCCGCATGCTGTTACAAAGATCCGCAAATTTGTGTTAAAAATCGCTGATTGGTCGCGGGCACTGCCAGCAACCAATCACCGATTTGGGCGCCAAATTTAAATATCGGCCGCGACCAATCACCGATCTTGGCTCCACATTTAAACATCACTGTACTGATTGGTCGCAGCCGCTATTTAAATGTGGCGCCAAAATCGGTGATTGGACGCGGGCAGCGGCCGCGACTAATCAGCAGA
Organism: Phyllobates terribilis; assembly: GCF_046119375.1. Taxonomy (NCBI): domain Eukaryota; kingdom Metazoa; phylum Chordata; class Amphibia; order Anura; family Dendrobatidae; genus Phyllobates; species Phyllobates terribilis. Next base: position 176,537,566 of record NW_027362770.1, read on the forward strand.
GCGGTGTTTAACTTTAGCGCCAAGATCACTGATTGGTCGCGTGCGGAGAGCGCGACCAATCAGTGATCTTGGCGCTAAAGTTAAACACCGCTCTGCTGATTGTTCGCGGCCGATATTTAAATTTGGCGCCCAAATCGGTGATTGGTCGCGGGTAGCGCCAGCCACAGCGACCAATCAGCGAGATGGGCGGCAAATTTAAACGCCGCTCTGCTGATTGGTCGTGACCGCCGGGCGCGACCAATCAGCGATTTTGGCGCCAAATGTAAACTCCGCTCTGCTGATTGGTCGCGGTCGCCGGCCGCGACCAATCAGCAGTATTGGCGCCAAATTTAAACACCGCTCTGCTGATTAGTCGCGGTCTCCGGCCACGACCAATCAGCAATATTGGCGCCAAATTTAATCACCACTCTGCTGATTGGTCGCAGTCGCCGGCCATGACCAATCAGCAGTATTGGCGCCAAATTTAAACCTCGCTCTGCTGATTAGTCGCAACCACCGGCCGTGACCAATCAGCGATATTGGCGCCAAATTTAAACACCGCTTCGCTGATTGGTCGTGGTGGCCGGCCGCGACCAATCAGCGATATTGGCGCCATATTTAAACACCGCTCTGCTCATTGGTCACGGTTACCGGTCACGAATAACCAGCATTATTGGCGACAAATTTAAACACCGCTCTGCTGATTAGTCGCGGCCGATATTTAAATTTGGCGCCCAAATCGGTGATTGGTCGCGGGTAGCGCCAGCCACAGCGACCAATCAGCGAGATGGGCGGCAAATTTAAACGCCGCTCTGCTGATTGGTCGCGGCCGGCCACTGCGACCAATCAGCGAGATGTCCGGTAAATTTAAACGCCGCTCTGCTGATTGGTCGGGGCTGGCCACCGCGACCAATCAGCGATATAGGCTGCAAATTTAAACGCCGCTCTGCTCATTGGTCGCGGTAGCCGACCGCGACCAATCAGCGATATAGGCTGCAAATTTAAACGCCGCTCTGCTCATTGGTCGCGGTGGCCGGCCGCGACCAATCAGCGAGATGGGCGGCAAATTTAAACTCCGCTCTGCTGATTGGTCGCGGACGGCAGACGCGACCAATCAGCGAGATTGGCGCCAAATTTAAACAACTCTCTGCTGATTGGTCGCTGACGCCAGACGCGACCAATCAGCGAGATTGGCGCCAAATTTAAACAACGCTCTGCTGATTGGTTGCGATGGCCGGCCGCGCCCAATCAGCGATTTTGGTGCCAATTTGAAACACCGCTCTGCTGATTGGTCGCGGTCGCCGGCCGCGACCAATGAGCAGTTTTGGTGCCAAATTTAAACCCCGCTCTGCTGATTGGTCGTGACCGCCGGGCGCGACCAATCAGCGATTTTGGCGCCAAATGTAAACTACGCTCTGCTGATTGGTCGCGGTCGCCGGCCGCGACCAATCAGCAGTATTGGCGCCAAATTTAAACACCGCTCTGCTGATTAGTCGCGGTCGCCGGCCATGACCAATCAGCAGTATTGGCGCCAAATTTAAACCTCGCTCTGCTGATTAGTCGCAACCACCGGCCGTGACCAATCAGCGATATTGGCGCCAAATTTAAACACCGCTTCGCTGATTGGTCGTGGTGGCCGGCCGCGACCAATCAGCGATATTGGCGCCATATTTAAACACCGCTCTGCTCATTGGTCACGGTTACCGGTCACGAATAACCAGCATTATTGGCGACAAATTTAAACACCGCTCTGCTGATTAGTCGCGGCAGTGACCAATCACCATTATTGGCGCCAAATTTAAATAACGCTCTGCTGATTGGTCGCGACCGCCGGCCGCAATCAATCAGCATTATTGGCACCAAATTTAAACCCCGCTCTGCTGATTAGTCGCGACCGCCGGCCTTGACCAATCTGCGATAAAGGCGCCAAATTTTAACACCACTTTGCTAATTGATCGCGGTTGCCGGCCTCGACCAATCAGCGATTTTGGCGCCAAATTTAAATACCGCTCTGCTGATTGCGCCCGGTCGGCCGCATACCTATTCTAGAATACCCTATTCTAGTAGTCTTAATATTAGCCCTAGCCTGATCCCTAGCCCTAATTTTAACCCTAATCCTAGCCCTAACCCTAGTCCTAAACTAACCATAGACCTTATCCTAGCCCTAACCTAAGTCTAGCCCTACTCTTGGCCCTAACCATAGCCAATGATTTTTTTCACCCCATAACATAGGGTGCTGGAAGAAACCAAAGGAAATCATTCTAAGCGAAGTCACAATGCGACACTGATCTCAGCGTGGGGGAGCAGTCCTAGACTACAGAAGAGGAAAAGGTACAGGAGAGGCAGCAGACTGTGCGCAGCAGCATGCATGGCACAGGAGAGGCAGCAGACTGTGCGCAGCAGCATGCATGGCACAGGAGAGGCAGCAGACTGTGCGCAGCAGCATACATGGCTCAGGAGAGGCAGCAGACTGTGCGCAGCAGCATGTGACGCGCCCCCTGGGCCAGTGCTGTAGTGCGGCGCGCGTGCGCGCGGGGGATACCCGGAGCCGGATCCGATGGGGGTAGTAGTCTTCGTGTGGCGGTGACCCGGTCCGTGCCCAGGGTGGTCAAACTTAGTGGCGGTTATTGGTATGATGGTATTAGTGTCCGACTACGCCACCCGTTGAATGCGGTTATGAAACCGCCGCTGCAGGGCAGACCGCTGAGGCCGGTGGTATAGGTGTGCAGCAATGTTGATATAACCCCCAACGGGAGAGGTATGGCCTCAGGGCAGCGGATGTGGATGATGTTGGGAGTGATGGTGTGGATGTCCCAGCACTAACGGTGCGACAAGGAAGCACGGAAACGCGAGGGTACAGTTCAGGGCCTTTACTGATGGTACAAGGCAAATTCCCCCGGGAGTACTGGCTAGTAGTTGGGGCCTGGTTAGTCTGCGAGTAAGCCGGAGTTCCCCTGGCCAGGTGGAGTTGTAGGCCTTCCCGTTAGTCTGTACCCTTCCTGGCTACCCTGCTTTCGGCGGTTACAAGTAGCCCACATCCCTGGGTATACCGTGTGGTGCTCACCCGTATGGCTGGTGACCTGGGGCCTCCTGTTAGCCTCCGCTCTGGGATGGCGGTGCTGGTCCCTTCGTTGTGACTGAGCCTCCGGGCTTTTATGGCCAGAGGACCTGGAATCCCCTGCCGGATGGATTCTGCTGCTGGGTATATCTTAGTCCCCACAGCCTCGGACTCCTGTGTCCGGTTTTTGTACCTTCTCCCAGGGCGAGCTCTGCACAGCTCCAGCCCCTGGCGCTTCTCCTTGGCTCCTACAGAGCTCCTGATGTCTATCTGTCCCTGTTTCTGCGTGTCCAGACCAGACTCCGTCTCTGTCTGGAACTCCTCTCTACTAACCCTGCCTCAGCCCCAGTTTATGTAGGGGAAGTTCTTCCCCTCCCAGGACTGGGCAGGAGGTGTGGCATGCTTAGGATTCCTGCCCAGGAGACCTCCCACCTGCTCACAGACGTAATATTGCTATTACTGTGGAAACCAGACCCCTGGGGTGCCACATTCCCCCATAGTGAAATTTAGTACTCCCGGACTAAACATATATATTTTTTTCAGAAACATAACAGGGTATAAACAGGAACAATTAAATACATGAGATGGTCACGGCGTGTCCGTAACCGGGAAGCAATAAGGGTGTCCATTTCACCAAAGAACAGGGAGCCGTAACCAGGTAGGGGTCTGTCCTGCCCCGAGTCTTTAACAGTCTTTAGTCCATTCCTGGGTTACGCTCCAAACATATTTACAACAGAGTTCCGGTTACTCACTGTCCATAACCTGTCAGTCCATATAAAGAAATCTGTAACTGAAAAACATAATTAGCAACGGCTACAACAAAACAGGTAAACATAAAATAGTTAAAGCAATTAGCCAACTTAGATTCTCCAACGTACGGGCATCTGGCCTCTGGTAACCCTAGTGGACCTACGGAGCTCACTCACTGGTCCTGCACTACAGGGTGTAGGAGGTGTTATGGGCAAGCTGGGCAGCTTTCTGCGCACTCTTTGGCTCACTAGGGGCACGGCAGGCTCACTACTAGCAGAGGGTTGATCCTCCTGTACTGCTGGTGTGGACTCTTCTGCCTCTTGGGCCGGCTGCTCTTCCAGCTCTTCCGGTTCCTCTGTAGGCACTTGCGGGGCTGGCTGGAGAAAGGTGAGGACGGGTACCACGACAGCACCGTTTACTTGTGTCCAAGACCGGGGGAAGTCTCCGAGTACAGTCCTGATCATTTCTTCCCTTTCCTCTGAGGGTCGAGGGTTTTCTTGATCTTCTTCTTCAGGGTTTTGCAGCTGCTCGGGACACTTCTTCAGATGGTCTCTGGAGACAACTGCTGTGGTTTCTCCTCCATCCTTACTGATCACGCAAATCTTTGGGTTCTCATGGCTTGATGGCAGTACGGTGTACGGGTCCTTCTCCCACTGGTCGTCCAACTTGTGGAGCCGTCTTTTCCTCTTCAAGACCTGCTCTCCAGGTACCAGGGGAACAGCGGGAGCATACTGATTATAAGCCCTCTCTTGCCTTTCTCTAGCTTGAGACAGACGTCGCTCGACGCTCTCCTGTACTTTCCGATACTGCTGCTGCCGTTCTGTATCCCAGTCTGCCTCTGGCGAGGTGTCCTCGGGCGTCAGGACTCCCATATCCAGGTCGATAGGCAGCTTACCAGGTCTCGCTCTCATTAGGTAAGCCGGGGTACAGTTGGTAGAACCTACAGGGATGTGGTTGTATAGGTCCACCAGATCAGGCAGCTTCTCAGGCCACATACTGCGTTCTTCCAGGGGCAATGTTTTCAGGAGGTCTATCACCACCTGGTTCATCTTCTCGCAGAGTCCATTGGTTTGAGGGTGATAGGGCGTTGTTCTTATCTTCGTGCAGCCATACAGGTTGCAGAACTCCTGGAAGACTTCCACTTCGAAGGCTGGCCCTTGGTCTGTCAGCACTTGGTCTGGGTACCCGTGTAGACGGCAGAAGTGCTGCTGGAAGGCTCTAGCTGCTGTTTGAGCCATTAAGTCCTTGACCGGGACCACCACCAGGAACCGGGAGTAATGATCTACGATTGTGAGGGCGTAGACATACCCAGATCTGCTTGGAGCCAGTTTCACATGGTCCAGGGCTACCAGTTCCAGTGGCTGTCGGGTGATGATGGGCTGCAAGGGAGTCTTCTGGCTGGCACGGTCCTTCCTTCTTAGGTGGCACGGTCCACAGTCTCTGCACCACCTCTCGATGGCTCCTCTCATGCCTACCCAGTAGAACCGTTCACGCAACAAGAACTCCAGCTTCTTCCACCCGAAATGTCCTGCTCCGTTGTGGTACGCCTCCAGAATCATAGCCGCGTCTCGTCTGGGGACCACTACCTGCCAGGTCAACTCATGTGTTCGAGAGTTAACCATTCTCCGGCACAACTTCTCCCTGTAGCGGAACAGCCTACTTTTCTCCTTCCACAGTTGCTTAGTCTCCTCTGGGGCGTCTGGGTCCAGACTGGCATCGGCTTGGGTCAGCATTTCCTTCACCAGATGGACTGCGGGATCACTGTCTTGCGTCTCCGCCCAGTTGTAGTGGGGCAAGGGATTGAACGTCGCGGAGCGCCTGTCCTTCACACGGTGGGAATACAGGGTAATCCCATGACGGTGGAACGCAGGGAGCTCAACTTCTTCCAGATCTTCTGGATCTTCCCCTACGTCCGGTAAGTTCGGCATTCTAGACAGGGCATCCGCGTTGGCATTGGAGCGTCCTGCCCGGTATTTGATGGTGAATTCAAAGTTGGACAGGCGAGCCATCCATCTCTGTTCCAGAGCACCGAGCCTTGCAGTGTCCAGGTGTGTCAACGGGTTGTTATCCGTGTACACGATGAATTTGGAGGAGGCAAGGTAATGCTTGAAACGTTCGGTCACTGCCCACACTACTGCCAGGAACTCCAGCTTGAATGAGCTATAATTCTCAGGGTTCCTCTCGGTGGGTCGTAGCTTTCGGCTAGCGTAAGCGATTACCCGTTCTTTTCCTTGCTGGATCTGGGACAGCACGGCTCCTAGCCCGATGTTGCTTGCGTCCGTGTGGAGGATAAAGGGCTGGCTGTAGTCTGGATATGCCAGGATTTCATCCCCAGTGAGGGCCATCTTCAGCTGGCAAAAGGACTCCTCTTCCAGCTTTTCCCACCTGAAGGGCGGCTTCTGGTTTTTAGCTTTTCGAGATTGACCTATCAGGAGGTCCTGCATAGGGGCTGCCATTTTGGTGAAACTGGGAATGAATCTTCGGTAGTAGCCTACCAACCCGAGGAACTGCCGCACTTCCTTTATGCTGGAGGGTCTTGGCCAGTCCTTAATCACGGTGATCTTATCAGGGTCAGGAGCCACTCCGTCAGCACTCACCACGTGTCCCAGGTATTGCACCTTTGGTTTCAGGAGGTGACACTTCTGCCAGGTGTTTCAGGTGGTCCTCGTAGGTCTTGGAATAGACGATGACATCGTCCAGGTATAACAGGACCGTCTCGAAGTTCCGGTGTCCCAGACAGCATTCCATCAACCGTTGGAAGGTTCCTGGTGCGTTGCAGAGCCCGAACGGCATACAGTTAAATTCGCTGAGACCCATCGGGGTGGTGAATGCGGTCTTTTCCCGGTCTGCCTCTGCTACAGGAACCTGCCAGTACCCGCTAGTGAGATCCAAAGTAGAGAAGAAGTTAGCAGATTTTAATGCAGCTAAGGACTCTTCTATCCTTGGTAACGGGTACGCATCTTTGTGTGTGATACGGTTGACCTTCCTGTAGTCTACACACATTCTCATAGTGTTGTCCTTCTTTTTCACTAAGACTAGTGGAGCTGCCCAGGGGCTACAGCTGTCCCTGATTACCCCAGCCTCCTTCATGTCTCTAAGCATCCCCTTGGCATGTTGGTAGTGTGCAGGGGGTACGGGTCGGTATCTCTCCTTTATGGGAGGATGGTCTCCCGTGGGGATGTGGTGTTCTACCCCCTTTACTCGCCCGAAATCTAACGGGTGTTTACTAAACACTCTCTCGTACTCTTGAACCACCCGATAGACTCCTTGTTTCTGTTGTGAGGGAGTGGAGTCAGTACCCAGATGTAGTTGCTGACACCAGTCCTCCATTGGTTTCTTAGAGCCGTTACCTCCCTCTGGTTGAGATGGAGGCAAGGGTTCCACGGCCTGTACAGAATTCTGGTTTATGGTGAACAATTTAGCTAGCGTGGCATACCGGGGCAGGTGTACTTCTCTCTCACCGATATTTATGATGGGAACGGGCACCCTCCCATGGCGTACATCGACCACCCCCCGTGCTGTCAAAATGGTGGGCCTACTGTCTGAGTAGACGGGTTCTACCATTGCTTGGTAGTCTCTACCTCTTAGACCAATAGCTGCCCGGCACCAAATCATCATCTCACTTTTTGGGGGCATGGCAATAGGGAACGGGTCACACATTCTCACGCTACCTATCTCACCACCAGATAGTTCCACCTGTTGCCGCTTCATCAGTGCCCGGATCTCTTTTTGGAGCACACGCTGCTGGCCGGAACTGGCGTTCTTGGCAACCTGCTGTAAAATGAGAATCACCTCTGCAAGACAATTTTCAATTACATTGGTTCCCAGGGTGATTCTAAGGTGACTCTCATGACGGTCGATGTCCGCTATAATCAGTCCTTGTGCCGCTAGTTCGACTTTACCGATTTTAATGGTCACCTCCTTGAATCCCACCTGCGGCACGGGCTGACCATTGCTGGCGATGATACTCAGGTCGTCGTCTGGGTAGCGGGTTATGTCCGAATCATTCCAGTACTGCTTGAAGAGCACGTACGGGATGGTGGTGACCTGTGACCCAGTGTCTAGTAGGGCACTCATAGGAATGCCATCCAGTACCACAGGCAAGATTGGACGTCCCCCTACGTATTTATCACGCCAGTTTGATGGGCCTGATGGTCTTATGCCTGGGGGTTGGCCCTCTACCCCAGGTTGTGCCCGTTTAAATGACAGTACCTTGCCACATGTCCGGGTTGATTGCAGCGGCGGCAAATAGGTCGTCCGTCCTCGTTGTATCGATCGCTGGGTCTTCCTCTGGCCGGTGGGGTCCTCCTTGGTCGGCGCCACGGGATGTCCTCCGGTCCGGATGCCAGCTCGATCTTCCCTGCAGTAGAAACCTGTAAAGACTGCACAGTTCGGGTTAGCGCGGCAACGCTTTTAGTTAGCTCTTGGACCTGATGGTGCAGGTCTGTAGCTGGGTCATTGTTTAAAGCCTGCGCATCAGCTCCCACAGGCCCTGCAGACAAGGGCGCCGTCTCCTGGTGATAAGTGATAGCAGGGCGCCTGTGGGTCACAGCGCCACCTGGTGCCGGTTCTCGGAGCACCCGGATGGCTCTGTCCTTGAACTGTGCAAAGTCCAGGTCAGGGTCCTGTAAGGCCATTGCCCGCAACTGGGTTCGGTGGGCATTGCACAGTAGACCCTCAATGAATTGTTCAATTAACAGCTTATCTTCATTTCCCACGCTGTCAGGGTCTGCCTGCTTAATGGCTCTCAGGGCCTCTTGTAGGTTTAGAGCTTAGTCTCTTATACTCTCATGTGCCCGTTGTTTGCACCCATAAAATCTTAGTTTTATTTCGGCTGAGGTGCGGGTGTCAAATGTGTCTTTCAGCCGGGTTAGTATGTCTCTGACAGTCCTCTTCCTCCCAGGTGGCCAGGACTTTACCTCCCTTTGGGCTGCCCCGATTAATTGGGCCACCAGGATGCTCACTTTTTGCGCCTCCGTGAGGGGATACATCTGGAAGAGGCTATCCAGCCTTTCTCTGAAGTCATTTAGGGTATGTGACTCCCCTGAGTACTGGGGTAGCCAGGCTGCCCCCGGGATATAGGGCATGGTGAAAGGCATGACCGCAGCAGCGGTGGCGCTGGCGGCGGCTGTGGCAGTGAAGCTCTCCTCCGTATCCGACATCCTCCTCCCCCCTAGTGGACCGTGACCTACCTTGCGATGATCCTCTTCCGTAGGCCGCGGCTCCGCAGTGGATCGTCAGGGTTGAGGACCTTCCGTCGCGCTCCTGTGACGTCGGCGTCTGCTGGGCTCCTTCCAGGACCTTACGCAACGTCCGGACGTGAGGCGGGGCTTCAGTTCTCGCGGGCTTTCGGAGTCCACGCCCCTCTTCTTCCCGTGCGGCGTCCCGAAGATGGCGTCCAAAGGCGGGAAGCAGCTGCGGATGGCGGGAAGAAGGCAGAAGACGGCGGGAAACGGTCCAAGATGGCGTCTGATGGCGGGAATCGGCTCCGGATGGCGGGAAACTTCACCACAGGTAAGTATAAAAGTCTCTTTTTCAGGCACGCAGTACCCGGTGGTTGCGGGCACGTAATCCTGCCGACTACGCCAAAGTTGACGCGCCCCCTGGGCCAGTGCTGTAGTGCGGCGCGCGTGCGCGCGGGGGATACCCGGAGCCGGATCCGATGGGGGTAGTAGTCTTCGTGTGGCGGTGACCCGGTCCGTGCCCAGGGTGGTCAAACTTAGTGGCGGTTATTGGTATGATGGTATTAGTGTCCGACTACGCCACCCGTTGAATGCGGTTATGAAACCGCCGCTGCAGGGCAGACCGCTGAGGCCGGTGGTATAGGTGTGCAGCAATGTTGATATAACCCCCAACGGGAGAGGTATGGCCTCAGGGCAGCGGATGTGGATGATGTTGGGAGTGATGGTGTGGATGTCCCAGCACTAACGGTGCGACAAGGAAGCACGGAAACGCGAGGGTACAGTTCAGGGCCTTTACTGATGGTACAAGGCAAATTCCCCCAGGAGTACTGGCTAGTAGTTGGGGCCTGGTTAGTCTGCGAGTAAGCCGGAGTTCCCCTGGCCAGGTGGAGTTGTAGGCCTTCCCGTTAGTCTGTACCCTTCCTGGCTACCCTGCTTTCGGCGGTTACAAGTAGCCCACGTCCCTGGGTATACCGTGTGGTGCTCACCCGTATGGCTGGTGACCTGGGGCCTCCTGTTAGCCTCCGCTCTGGGATGGCGGTGCTGGTCCCTTCGTTGTGACTGAGCCTCCGGGCTTTTATGGCCAGAGGACCTGGAATCCCCTGGCGGATGGATTCTGCTGCTGGGTATATCTTAGTCCCCACAGCCTCGGACTCCTGTGTCCGGTTTTAGTACCTTCTCCCAGGGCGAGCTCTGCACAGCTCCAGCCCCTGGCGCTTCTCCTTGGCTCCTACAGAGCTCCTGATGTCTATCTGTCCCTGTTTCTGCGTGTCCAGACCAGACTCCGTCTCTGTCTGGAACTCCTCTCTCCTAACCCTGCCTCAGCCCCAGTTTATGTAGGGGAAGTTCTTCCCCTCCCAGGACTGGGCAGGAGGTGTGGCATGCTTAGGATTCCTGCCCAGGAGACCTCCCACCTGCTCACAGACGTAATATTGCTATTACTGTGGAAACCAGACCCCTGGGGTGCCACACATGCATGGCACAGGAGAGACAGCAGACTGTGCGCAGCAGCATGCATGGCACAGGAGAGACAGCAGACTGTGCGCAGCAGCATGCATGGCACAGGAGAGGCAGCAGACTGTGCGCAGCAGCATGCATGGCACAGGCAGATTGCAAACTCCAGTCCACAGTTAGGAGGAAAAGATATGAAATAGTTGTTCCACCCTTCGGTAAGGTAATGACAACTTTCGGGTTTACAATGCGTTTTATGGCAATGATTTTATTTATCCATCATTTTGTTCTGTTTCGCAGCGAAATCTTTTCCGTATCTCCACATATAGAGCGTAGGATACATTTTTCCGTTGATGAAACTCGTTGGCGACCTTCTAATAAGCGAATATTTGCTCATTTGAATACATTTTCACCAATGAATATTTAATTAATCCGTTAGCAGCAATCACCGCGCCGCTGCCAGCCCAGCAAATAACAGCGTACACTATCATCGCGCCAAAACAAAGAGCAGAATCGCAGGGTTTCTGGAAGGATCAGAGCGGATTAAATTAAAGGATAATTTTAACTCCCATTGAAAATTTCCATCTGGTTGAGGGTTTTGTTAAACTTGTGCAAATTAAAATGTTTTACTTTATTTTAGCAAAATCGAGGATCGGAGGGAGGATTACTTGTAGAGAAGGAAAATAAGGAATAAAGGGCTCTGTGACATTAGAAACATGTCTGCTTCATGCCACACACAGCACCAATTCTGATCAGAGATGCTGTTGTGGGGTCTTTTATGACCTCTTGGATGAGTCGTTGCTGCGCTCTTGGGGTAATTTTGGTCGGCCTGCCACTCCTGGAAGGTTCATAACTGTTCCATGTTTTCGTCATTTGTGCATAATGGCTCTCACTGTGGTTTGACTGAGTCCCAAAGCTTTAGAAATGGTTTTATAACCTTTTCCAGACTGATAGATCTCAATTGCTTTGTTTCTCATTTGTTACTGATTTTTTTCAGATCGGAGCATGATGTCTAGCTTTTGAGGATCTTTTGGTCTACTTCACTTTGTCAGGCAGGTCCTACTTAAGTGATTTATTGATTGAGAACATGTGAGGCAGTAATCAGGCCTGTGTGTGACTAGGGAAACTGAACTCAACTTAATTTAACTGTGGTTTATCACATTTTTATGATGTTTTAAGAGGGCGGGCAATCACTTTTGCACACAGGGCCCTGTGGGTTTGGATTTCTTTTTCCCTTAATAATAAAGACCTTCATTTAACAACTGCATTTTGTGTTTACTTGTGTTATCTCTGTCTCATATTTACATTTTTTTTGTGATCTGAAGCATTTAAGTGGGAAAAACATGCAAAAGAATAAGAAATCAGGTAGGGGGCAAACAATTTTTCACATCACTGTAGATAGATAGATAATAGTTAGATATCCTATCTGACTGCACTCCTTCCATTAACCTAAAGGTGATTTTAATCAGTTCTACTTGCCCATTTAACTGTAGGGTCATAGCATGAGAGTGGCATATTTAGTAGGATAGGACCCATCAGAGGGAGGTCACCTTGCCATGGTTGTTGGGCATACATGAATTGGCCAATTTATGTGCTAAGAACCTTCATTTTTTTGTAAGTACATTTTATTGAGTAACAATACAGTCTAGATTTAATGTTTCCAGTGTTTTCATATATCTTGGCCATTACACAGTGCTGCTGTGCTTTCTTTTTGTATGTTATGCAGTCATTGCAGCTTGCACTTGTTCAAACCTGGTCAGGTTTTTTTTTTACTATAGTTAGATAATAGATAGATAGATAAATAGATAGATAGATAGATAATAGATAGTGTCATAGAAAATATTATATTCTCTGAAGCTTCTGGTGAGGGGGGGAATTCACCCCCTTCATCCTCCCCTCTCACACATATTTCCAGTAAGGAAATCAAGAGCTGGCAGTCTGAGTCTCCTAGAAATTAGACTGTTACAAAGGACAATAAGGAGTAAGAAATGAGGTATAGTGGGAAGTGACAATCTTAATTAAAATGCAGCCAGCTCCTTTTGGAAATGAAAGACCCCTACAGTACCAATGAGGATGTCTATTGTGCGTAGACAAAGAGTAATAGATTGGATAGGTAATTAAGGCATCCTGGGAAGCTTTGTTCCCCCAGGGGAAATTTTATATCTACAATAGGCAGCCCAGACGTGGGGTCTCTGAAAGAAAACTATGAATATTGGAGTTTGTATAAATCTGATAGTGGTGGGACATAGATTTTCAGCTTCAAGGCTAATCGGGGAAGAAGGTGCATGTTATTTTCATAACTGTAACCCCTGCCTATAAGCCACAAATCAATAGTAATCAGATAACTGACACCAGCCATGTCATGTTTAGTCTCTAGGTAATGGTAAAATCCCGATAAAAAATATGGCATCGATCTCAATTTTCAGCGATCATCAGGAATGAAGTTATCGCACAAGTTGGGGATTTCATAAAATCTTGAAGGGCTGAGGACACCCCACAACCCAGCCCATGTGAGGTCATCAAGGAGGGCTGTGTAACTCAGGTGCTGCTAAAAGGTCAAGGAAAATTATGATCTGTGTTCCCGTGGAGAGAAACACAGCAGGTGTATGCATGAATCCCATTCACTGAACGTCTCCAATCGAAGTGCTCTCTTTTGGCAAAGGTGACTCATCTCTGTGAGCACCTTAGTAAGTTTCCTTTGTTATTCCTTATTATTATTTGTAACTGTATACTGTATTGTTTTGTCCCCTTTGTAAAATCGTTTGCATATTTTTTATAAACACTGCCTATCATTTGGATTAAACATTAAATGTAATATTAATGTTCCTTTTGTTCTGTAACCCGCTCCCTGAAGCCATATGTTACCAGAACCAGAACCAGGCCTCCAGTCAGCTTGGAAAAAACATGACTGGTGGTGGCAGCGAGTAGTACTTGGGTTATTGACGAGTTGGCAGTGGCCATAGGGGAGTATATACATATATTCCATGTGCTGGAATCAGAGGTGTATATACCATACGCTCACTGTTAGTTTCCCGGTACCTGGCCAATTAGTGGAAACAGCCTGTGGCCTCCTCCGTTAATCGTCAGTGAGTCGCGTAATTGTCCGGACGATAGGGGGCAGCAGAGAGCTGTTCGCTCCAAAGATAACAGCGTGATAGGTCTAGTTACGACTAGTGTTGAGCCACCCCCGTAGTGTTCGAGTTCGGTTCGGTTCGTCGAACACCCGTGTGTTCGCCGAACTGTTCATCGAACTGTTCGTCGAACACCTTCGAACACCGTTAAAACCAATGGCAGGCAAACAAAAACACATAGAAACACATAGAAAACACCTTCAAAGGTGTCCAAAAGCTGACAAACTGCTCAGAAGACACAACTAACACATGGAAAAGTGACAAGTAAATATAGTCATGCGAAAAGAAAAGAGGTGGAGGAGTAAAAGGAGGGGGAGACACAGATATAGGCATGTCATGCCCTTCTAAAATCCAAAAAGTGAGAAGCCAAGACGGCCAGTCCGCTCCTGCCCGTGCCACCTCCGTGTCGCCGGGTTTGTGCCAGAGCCGCGGTGAACCCTGACGGCCAGCCCCCCTCTCCCAATACTGGTGCCTGTCCGCTGGTGGGTCGAGAGAGCCCCCCTGTGGTGGAGGCAGCTCTAAGCTTTTTAATTTAAATTGTCCCTCTAATTTGAATGAATACACTTTAAATCCATTTACAAGGATCTATTGGAGGGCAAGTCTCATGCCAGCAGCCGCGTAATTCCAGCTCCAGTAGCGTCCACTAAAGCTGCTGCAGTTAAAAAGCTTTTATAAGGATCGAGCTCGGCTGTCCACCGCAAGGCATCCTAGTGCCAGTCCCAGCCCCTATGCCTTGGGGTGCCTCCTGATGCTCTTCACTAAGTATCCCGTTGTCCCGAAGCATTTCCTTTGAAAAAATTAAGTGTCCAAACTACAGGTGGTGTAGCTTGCTTAACAGCCGGGATAATCCGCTGACTAGCAGACACTGCTACTAGGCACAAAGTATTTCCTGGGCTAGATGCAGTTAAAAATTTGTAAGTAGATACTCTCGTTGGATGCTGAGAAAGCATTCCATAGAGTCTCCTGGCACGCCATATATGATTCTCTTAAAAAGCTTGGGGTAGGGGTCTAGGGGACCCTTTTATAGCCAAAATCACGGCCCTGTATCACAATACGTCACCTAGGCTGAAGATAAATGGAACTGTAGCACCGAGGGCTCGGTTGCTACAGACGTATTGCACCTCACCCAGAGGTGTGATATCTCACTCTCAGATAAGGATGGAGTGTGGATCAGGACCCGACACCTGCATGCATTACACCACATTGCCGTGGGGCAGGGCGACCAATATGCCCCTGAGATGGGCACGACAGTCCCTGTCCCTGGCTGGAGTGGGGGGAGGGAACACTGAGGAAGGGGAACCCTGCAGTGCAGGAGCAGGGAGGAAGCAGTTCCTGGGTGCATTGAGAAGGGAGTATAAAAGGTGGGCACCATCTTAGTTCAGTGCAGAGAAGTCTGAGCAGAAGTGGCAGGGAGCAGGGGCTCTGCATGAGCTCTGCTCCGGAGGCGGGCCTAGTAACAGAGGCCCAGGCCTGCAAGAGGGAGAAGGAAGGAAGAGGAGCGGAGAAGGCTCCAGGAACGAGGAATGAAGGGATCCCAGGGTGCGGACGGGCGAGTCGCCACCGCACGCCCGAATCCACCTGCGTGGAGGGGTCAGGCCAAAGGGGGAGACCGGTCCCCGAACTAGTGGAGGCAGGAAACGACCCTCAGCTAGAAACCGGAGGCTCTGACATTTTATGTGGCGCAGCCCCTTGCTCCACCCGCTAGGAAGGCACCACATAGGGTCAGGGAAACTGGCGCCAAGTTTACCAAGAGGAGGCCCGAGGCAGCCGGACAGAAGTGTTGGTAAGAAAGGCCAGACAAAGGACACACAAAGGGGGTCCTGTGAAGCGCTCCAAAGTTATCTGGGAGTTGTCTGAGCCCCTCACCTGGTGAGCACAGCACGACGTGGGCAGCCGTTACCTGCAGACGTGGTCTGGATAATAAGAACTGTGAGTAAAGGCCCTGAACTGCATCACTGACTCCGTGTCGTTACTGCTGCTGCCCTGCACCATCACCCCCATCCTCCACATACACTGCCCTGAGGCTATACTCCTCCCGTGGGGAGTTATGCTACGCTCTGCTGCACCCACAACACCAGCCTCAGCGGTCTGCCCTGTAGCGGCGGTTCACTCTGACCGCAATCCACGGGTGGCGTAGTCGGACATTTAAACATCAAAACCACATAAATAGTTCCGCCACTGGTTTGACCACCCTGAGCCACGGAACCGGATCGCCGCCACGAAGACTGCAACCACCAGCATCCACCAAAAAGTGTCCGGCTCCGGGTGTCCCAAGGCCCAGGGGGTGCGTCAGAACATTTTCATCACCTTTCACAATCACCAATGGGACAAGGCAGGGATGTCCTCTGTCCCCTCTCTTATACATCCTAGTGACGGAGCACCTGCTCTCATCAATTCGCCATAACCCCAATATTAGGTGGATTGAGGTGGGAGGCACCGAGTACAAGTGCTCTCTATTTGCTGATGATGTCCTAGTATATATCACTCAATCACATATATCCATCCCTGCTGTTATGGCTGAAATAGATCACTTTGTTACATGGTCAAATTTTGAAATCAATGCAGCGAAGTCTGAGGCCCTCGATGTCTCCCTCCCCAAATCCATATAGGATTCCATCCAGTCCAACTTTCCCTTTGCTTGGCCCTCACAGGGTATCAAATACTTAGGAATTCCTATTCATAGAGACCTCTCCCATCTATGTTATCTTAATTTTGGGCCCTTTATTGAACAACTCCATACAGACCACGGTTGGCAAGTTAGAACTGTAAGATTCACTACGTGAACCACTGGTGTTTTGTGGAAAAGCACATGTACACTGCGTTCCAAATTATTATACAAAAAGTGTTTAGGAGTGATAAGGGAAGAATTTGTTTGTTTGTCAGTTAAACTCATTGATGGTGATGTGTGTCAGGGCTCTTTATATCACTGTAAGCAATTGCAGACACCTGTGCTAATTAGTTTGGCAGGTGTGTCCAATGAAAGGCAAGACTACTTAAGAAGGCTCTCTCACATTATTAAGCAGCCTACATTTTCTGCCAAAATGGGAAAGAAAAAGGATGTGTCGGCTGCTGAGAAGCAACAAATTGTGGAGTGTTTAGGTCAAGGCATGACTACAATCAACATTGTGCGATGATCAGGATGAAGTGTCTTGGCAATCAAGAAGTATGTAGCTGATTCACAGTACACACGTGTGCGTGCTGATAAGGGCAAATTGAGGACTCTTTCCTACAAGCAATTACGTCAGGTTAAAAGAGCAGCGGCAAAAAAAGCCTTGTCATAGCAGCAGACAAGTTTTTGAAGCTGCTGGTGCCTCCAACGTCCCCCGAACAACAAGATGCAGGGTCCTTCAGAGGTTTGCAGCTGTGCATACGCCATCCTGTCGACCTCCTCTATCTACTTCACACAAGCAGAAATGGCTCCAGTGGGCCAAACATTACATGAAGACTGATTTCAAAACTGTTTTGTTCACGGATGAGTGCCGTGCAGCGCTCGATGGTCCAGATGAATGGAGTGGAGGATGGCTGGTTGATGGACACCCCACGCAAACACGGCTACAGCGCCAACAAGGAGGAGGTGGAGTAATGTTTTGGGCTGGAATCATGGGGAGAGAGATTGTCGGCCCCTTTAGGATCCCTGAAGGCGCTAAAGATGAACTCCATAATGTATGTGGATTTTCTCAAACAGCACTTCCTGCCATGGTTCAAGAAGAAGAACCGTGTATTTCACAGCAAGATCATTTTTCTGCATGATAATGCACCATCTCATGCTGCACATAAAACATCTGCATCTCTGGCTGCTATGGGCATAAAAGGGGACAAACTTATGGTGTGACCCCCATGCTCCCCTGACCTCTACCCCATTCAGAACCTTTGGAGCATCATTAAAAGGAGTGTCTATGATGGCGGGAGGCAGTTCACATCTAAGCAACAGCTCTGGGAGGGTATTCTGTCCTCATGCAAAACAATTGAAGCAGAAACCATCCAAAACCTGACAAATTCAATGGACGAGAGAGTTCAGAAGCTCCTTTCGAACAAGGGGTCCTATGTGAAAATGTAACATCACCTAGAATAAAGTTTTGAGTTGAAAACTGTTTGATTTCAGTTTCTAACAACCTGCTAATGCTTATAATTTCAAAAATGACCATTTTTTTGGTCTTTATTAAAATGAAAAGGTTGATCGAAAAGTTTGGGGGATCTAAGAGTGTGGCAACCCAGTAGTCATGATTACTTCGAATTCTGACAATATGAGGGTCATGCTGCAGGTAGTGCAGCAAGAAGGCACTTATGTGTCTTGCGCATCTCGGAGCCCCAAAATTATTTTCCGGGTTAGATGCAGCTAAAAATTATTTTTAATTTTAAATCTGGTGAAGCTTATTATAGATGGCCTAATAGGATCAGTGCTGCACACTGCTACAAAGCCCAAATTATTTTCCAGTCAAGATACAGATAAACATGATTAGTAATTTGAAAGCTTAAAACGGTTGGTAGGGTGATTTTAACCAATCATCAAGCTTTTACTCTCCCCAGGATGACACAGGGGTAGAAAAGTCGTTTCGGATCCATGATTTGTTCATCTTTATGAACGTGAGTCTGTCTACATTATCAGTGGAGAGCCGCGTGCGCTTATCTGTCAGCACACCACCAGCAGCGCTGAACACACGTTCA
The DNA here is from genome assembly GCF_046119375.1 of Phyllobates terribilis. Lineage (NCBI taxonomy): Eukaryota > Metazoa > Chordata > Amphibia > Anura > Dendrobatidae > Phyllobates > Phyllobates terribilis. The sequence continues at coordinate 176,555,781 of NW_027362770.1, forward strand.
GACAGAACGCTGGCTGCGGGGCATGACAAGATCTCCAAGGCGTAAGTGGCTAGCTCCGGCCATTTATCCAGATTGGAAGCCCAAAAAGAGCAAGGGTCCAGTGACACAGTCGTGGCTTCAATGTTTACTTGGAGATACTCCTGTACCATCGTCTCTAGGCGTTGACTATGTGTCAGACTTCTTGTCTCCTGTGGCCTTGCAAAGGATGGGCTAAAAAAGTGGTGAAATGATTCCGCAAAATTGATGTTACCAGCAGATACTGTGGTTCTGTTACGGTTTGAGTGCTGAACACTTGACGGTCCCACGGTTGGCAAGTTGGAACTGTGAGATTCACTACGTGCACCACTGGTTTTTTGTGGAAAAGCACATGTAAGATTCTGCAACAGTCTCTGCTGATACTCCTGCATGCGTGCATCCCTTTCTATGGCAGGAATAATTTCTGCAAATTTACTTTTGTACCGGGGATCTAACAGTGTGGCAACCCAGTAGTCAGGATTATTTCTAATTCTCACAATTCGAGGGTCATGTTGCAGGTAGTGCAGCAAGAAGGCACTCGTGTGTTGCGCATCCAGGAGCACCAAGTCCCTGTTGTGTTGGTGGCGAGGTAACAATCATGCTTCCTTCCTCTGTCCTCTCCCCCCAACCTCGCACAACAGAAATGTGATCAAGGTCTCCCTCATCTGATGAGTCTTCCATCAGTTCGTCCTCCACTTCTTCCTGGGCTCCTGCACCTTCCTCACTAGTTTGGCTGCTACCATGCGCCCTGGTAAAACCATCTCCCCCACCCTCACATGCCTGCCGCCTTGGTGCTGCCGACCGTCTGGACCTTGCAGATGTTAGCCCTTCCGCATACAACTCCTCCTCCTCTACTTCCTCCACCTCCTCTTGTGCCACCACCTGACTCCGAATTCTGTTTAACATGTGCTCCAGCATGTAAATCACCGGAATAGTCATGCTGATAATGGCATCGTCAGCACTAAACATCTTCGTCGCCATTTCAAAACTGTGCAGAAGGGTGCATAGGTTCCTGATCTGAGACCACTCCTCCAGCGTGATTTGCCCCACCTCTGAATCTCGTTGGCCCAGGCTATACGTCAGAACGTATTGCACCAGGGCTTGTCGGTGCTGCCACAGTCGCTGCAACATGTGCAGAGTTGAATTCCACCGGGTAGGCACATCGCATTTTAGCCGGTGAAGTGGCAGGCCCAACGACTTCTGTAGAGATGTAAGTCGCTGAGCTGCGGGATGCGAACGGCGGAAGTGAGCACACAGCGACCGTGCCCTCTGCAGAAGGCCATCTAGTCTGGGATAGTGGGCTAAAAATTGCTGGACAACCAGGTTCAACACGTGAGCCATACAAGGCACGTGTGTGACATTGCCCCGGCGAAGGGCCGCACCCAGGTTTGCAGCATTGTCGCACACGGCCTTCCCTGGTTTCAGGTCCAGTGGAGACAACCATTCATGAAATTGGTTCTCCAGAGCTGACCACAACTCCTCAGCTGTGTGACTCACATTTCCCAGACATTTCAATGTAAAAACCGCCTGATGACGTTGAGCCCTACTGCCAGCATAGTAAGGAGGTGTGCAGGATCCCTTCTGCGCAGTTAGAAAGCTTGTGGCATGACCAGACAGGCTTTGGGTGCAGGTGGAAGACCGAGAGGAGGTTGAGGAGGCAGAAGCAGTGGAGGAACTTTGACATAAAGAGGATTGACGCACAACTCGTGGGGACGGCAAGACTTGGACAGCAGCCCCTTGTCCTGCTGTCACCATAGTTACCCAGTGCCCAGTCAGCGACATGTAACGCCCCTGTCCATGCCTACTCGTCCAAGTGTCTGTGGTGAAATGCACCCTGTCACACACAGAGTTTCTCAAAGAAGCGGTGATGTTGTGTGCGACATGCTGGTGGAGCGCAGGCACACCTTTCTTTGAGAAGTAGTGCCGACTGGGCATCTGGTACTGGGGCACTGCGACGGACATAAGGTCTCGAAAATCCTCTGTGTCCACCAGGCGGAAAGGCAGCATTTCTGTAGCCAAGAGCTTGCAGATGGTGAAATTCAACCTCTTAGCTTTCTCATGGCTAGGAGGAAATGGTCTTTTACTTGTCCACATCTGAGGGACCGAGGGCTGGCTATTGTGCTTAGACGGGGTTGATAAGGGTGTCCCCGGCAAACTGCCGGTCTGTGAGGAAGATGCAGGCGGACATGTTAGGTTGCCTTGATCCAAAGGTGGTGCTATCGATGTCGGACAGCGCTCAACACCAGCTGGTGTTACCACCTCCAAAGAAAATGATGACCTGCCAATCACGCTGGCTGTTGCGGGTAAAGAGGTGGCAGGTCTGCGCCCCAAAACAGGTGTGACTGCTGTCCCCCCAGTCACAGAGGATGAAGAGGCCGCGGATGCACAAGATATGGCAGACGGTGATTGGCCCGGCCGTCTAGGCCGCATTGTAGCACACTGAGCTTCCCACTGCAACTTATGCTTCATGTCCATGTGCCGGTTCATGCATGAAGTACTCAAACTATGTATTTTTTGGCCTCTACTTAGCTTTTGCTGACAAATGTTACAGATAACACGAGTTGGGTCATCTTTATCGATCTGAAAAAATGCCCAGGCTATGCAAGGCTTAGCACCCATGCGACCTGAAGAGCCACCACGACTTGTGGTGAGAGGCAGAGTTGTGTTTGAGGATGCAGTTGTTGACGTGCTTCCAGTACTACGTCTCTGTCCAGGAAGGCGCAACCTGACCTCGTCGTCACTAGCATCTTCCTCCACCTCCTCTGCTGACCTCATCTCTTGGCTGACTGTGGGTTGACAGTAAGTGGGATCTCCGACCTCATCATCATCACCCTGTGCGTTATCACACCCGTCGTCCTCAGAGCCAACCTGTTCCTGCCCTGACAAAAAACCAAAGTTGTCGCTCCAATCAGGTATTTGAGTCTTATCATCGTCTTCCTCATTGTCTCCACCAACAGGAGTTACAGTTTGGGAATGAGGGTCTACATTATGGTCAGAACCTTCTGCGTCTGGTCCTGGATCCGACTCATAAAGATTCTGGGCATCAGTGCAGATCATTTCCTCGTCTGGATTCACAGAAGCGCTGGAGTCGACCTCTGATTCCCAGGCTATAGTATGAGTAAACAGCTCTGCAGACTCAACCATCTGTTCTACCTCATACTCAGACGGGCAGCTGGAGATTTGGGAGCTGTGAGGAAGCAAGTGCGATTTGGGTGACACCTTTGAGGACTGGAGTATTTGTGATGTTGAAGTTGATGTGGAGGAGAGCCCACTTAAAGGAGCACTTGATATCCGTTGAAGCACCTGCTGTTTTTGTGCCTCATCTGGAATTTGTAGCGATTGGCGTGGCCGTAAGAAAGGGATCTTATCACATTGTCCGCTAAAAGAAGTAGACATTTTAGTTTGGCTGGAAGATGGTCTTTCTTCTGCACCTACCCCACGGACACAACCTTTTTTCCCCTTCCCAACACGCCTATTCCCCTTTCCACCAGCAGCAGGCCTTTTTCCACTCATTTTGGTGGTTAACTAATTCACAACTCTGGAGTTGTTTGCACAAAAAAACAATGGATGGTAACCGAGCAGAGCTGAGTGGCCAAACTGTGGTATTAGGCCAAAACTATTGGCTGGGCTAGATGCAGAAAAAAATTATTTTTAATTTGCAACCTGATGGAGGTCAGTATAGATGGACTAATAGAACAAGTCCCACACACTGCTAGAAGCCCAAATATTTTTTCAGAGATAAATGAAGAAAAAAATTATTTTTAATTTGCAACCTGATGGAGGTCAGTATAGATGGACTAATAGACCAAGTCCCACACACAGCTAGAAGCCCAAATATTTTTTCAGAGCTAGATGCAGAAAAAAATTATTTTTAATTTGCAACCTGATGGAGGTCAGTATAGATGGACTAATAGACCAAGTCCCACACACTGCTAGAAGCCCAAATATTTTTTCAGAGCTAGATGCAGAAATTTTTTTTATTCAATTTGCAACCTGATGGAGGTCAGTATAGATGGACTAATAGACCAAGTCCCACACACTGCTAGAAGCCCAAATATTTTTTCAGAGCTAGATGCAGAAAAAAATTATTTTTAATTTGCAACCTGATGGAGGTCAGTATAGATGGACTAATAGACCAAGTCCCACACACCGCTAGAAGCCCAAATATTTTTTCAGAGCTAGATGCAGAAATTTTTTTTATTCAATTTGCAACCTGATGGAGGTCAGTATAGATGGACTAATAGAACAAGTCCCACACGCTGCTAGAAGCCCAAATATTTTTTCAGAGATAAATGAAGAAAAAAATTATTTTTAATTTGCAACCTGATGGAGGTCAGTATAGATGGACTAATAGACCAAGTCCCACACACTGCTAGAAGCCCAAATATTTTTTCAGAGCTAGATGCAGAAAAAAATTATTTTTAATTTGCAACCTGATGGAGGTCAGTATAGATGGACTAATAGACCAAGTCCCACACACCGCTAGAAGCCCAAATATTTTTTCAGAGCTAGATGCAGAAAAAAATTATTTTTAATTTGCAACCTGATGGAGGTCAGTATAGATGGACTAATAGACCAAGTCCCACACACAGCTAGAAGCCCAAATATTTGTTCAGAGCTAAATGAAGAAAAAAATTATTTTTAATTTGCAACCTGATGGAGGTCAGTATAGATGGACTAATAGAATGATGCTATGCCCAAAAGATTTTACTTCACTAGGTGCAGTAAAAAAATTGGTATTCTATACACAGGTGGTATATCTTGCAACACAGATAGGCTACTCCACTGACTAACACACTCTGCAATAGGCCAAAAAGGATTAGCTTTGCTAGATTCAGCCAAATGCTGTGAAAAAAACTTGCACAGCACTGGCACAGACCTGCCTGGCAAAAACTGATAGGAACTGATGTAACCTAGTCCTGAAAAGGACTCCAATTACAATTAGTCTTTACTCCCACAACCTATCTATTTAAGAGCACAGACCTGCCTGATAAAAGTCGTAGGAAATGCTGTAACCTAGTCCTTAAAAGGACTGCAATCACAACTATTCCCTACTCCCAAGCTATCTGTATATTTGTGCGAAAATTGGCTTGAAATTAACAAGGTATAGCGCACACAGCAACAGCGGTGCCGTCTAACATGCAGCTGCAGCAGTGAGAAAATGGTGGCGACGGGGAAAATGGCTTGGTCTTATAGGGCAAGGACATGTGACATACACTGCCAATCACACATGCCCTTGCTTGTGTGAAAAAAAGCACTTCGCTCCGTGTGTGCGCTGCTGATAGGCTGACAGATTGCACCTCCCCACTGCAAATGCGGGAAAGAGAAAAAAAAATGGAGATCTTCATTGTTCCTGCAGAGATCCATCCCCTGCCCCTCCCCCCACCCCGCTGTACACTCAAACTGCGTATTAACATTAATTTTCATCATTACTGAGAAAAAATCCAGTTATGATTTTGGTGCACGAACAGTTATCGAACATAACCTCGAACAGCCGAATTTTTCTCAAATTGTTCGTGTTCGCCGACCGGCTCGAACACCGCCCAAAACAGCTCGAATTTGAGATTGGCGAACAGTTCGAGTAGAACAACGCTCATCTCTAGTTACGACCCCCCTGGCTGCGATCTTTGACAGATAGATAGGTAGATAGATAGAGTGTATATAGTAACGCATTGCAGCAATGGCCGACTGACCCTTCTTCTTACTGTTCTTCCTCTATTATACTTTTAGTAGCCGCTTCGCCCTTCTGAATGCCTGCAGCTCCAGGACGGTCTGATCCCGTCCTTTATGTTTTGCGCTTATTGTAATGAAAGTCACAGCGAACAAAGAAAATCTGTCTGGATCGCCCCCATAGCGGCTTTCAGGAGCCACGTAAAGAGCAAATAAAGACAACGCACTGGAGCTCGGATGTTGGGACGTCGTCACCATTCGCACATCAGTAATAAAAATTCTCAAATTGAAAAAATTTCTTTTATTTTTTTTCTTTTTCCCTTTTTTATTGTCTAATTAGAGATTTTATGATCAATTTTTGCCGGACTGCGATCTGTTTTGAAAAGGAATATATGCAGCAGCGAGATGATTAGTGAAAGCTGCGGGCCTGGTGGTTAAGCTAGTATAGTTAATTAGCATAGGTGTTTTTTTTTTTTTACTTTTTACTATTATATGGCTTTGTGCAAAAAAAAGTCTCCACCAGGAATATTTCTTTGCAAAGGGAAATATCTGAGGTCAAAGCAAGCGCAGAAGGTTTCATTAAAAATGGGACTGGTTTATGAAAGTATATCATGAATATTCTCACGTATATCTGATACTCCCAACAGAATGGCAAAATAAAAGTACAAAGTGGTAACAAAGAAAACCAAGAAAAAAAAAACTTTCTAGTTTTGGCAACCCCTATGCTGTACAAATGCTGTAACCAATTGTTTTCTTTATTGCTCCAATACCTATAAAATAAAAAATAAATGCGGAGACTAATAAGGAAGAGGAAGCTCTAGATAGATGGCAGTGTGGGGAACAAAATTATCTTCTGGATGTATTATCTTGAGCTTTTCCTTTTTGTGAGAATGGTAAGGGGACCCTTACATCATTGACATGATGACCATGTCTTGTATAATGAGAACACTGTAAAAAAATGACTACAAGATTTAAAATACCATTTAAGGATAGGCCCTGATGAAGCCATTCTTAAGGCAGGTAGAGAGCTACATGTGTATCTATTCAATGCAGTTTTGAATATTGAACATTTGTAGAAATGTTAGTGTGGGAGAGCAATTTATATTCGTGACAATGAGTGTATGAAGAACACCCCATTGACCATAGATTGGGCTGTTCCTTTATGCAAGAATGTGCTATTGTAGGTACCATCACTTTCTTCTTGACTATATCTTGTATAATGAGGACATCGGGAAAAACAACTACAAGATTGAAATCAACTCTTAAGGTTTGGCCCAGATGAAGCCATTGTTGGTGAAACTCAACGCACATAGAGAGCCACATTTATACCTAATTGTTGCGATTTTAGATATTAAATGTACTACTTGCAGAAATATTAGTGTAGAAGAGAGCATAAACTACACTATTGACCATAGCTTGACCTGTTCATTTATGTGAGAATGCCTTGTGTTGTGGTTGGTCTACATCATTTTCTCGATGACTATGTCTTTCATAATGAGGACACCAGGGAAAAGGACTGCAAAACTGAAAATAACCCATAAGGGATGACCCAGATGAAGCCATTCTTGGCGAAACTCAAGGCAGGTAGAAAGCCACATGTATACATATTTGATTCAATTTTAGATATTGACAATACTATTTGCAGAAATGTCATTGCAGGAGAGAAAATGATGTTCCTCACACTGAGTCTATATAGAACACCATTGACCGTAGCTTGAACAGTTCCTTTACATAAGCATGGCTTGTGATGTTGTAGGTCGACAACACTTTCTTGATGACCGTGTATTGTAAAATGAGAATACCAGGAAAAGCAACTACAAGATTGAAAATAACTCTTAAGGTTTGGCCCAGATGAAGCCATTCTTGGTGAAACAGTCACATTTGTATCTATTTGATGCGATTTTAGATATTGAATGTACTATCTGCCAAAATCTTAGTGTGGGACAGTGTATAGAGAGCACTGTTGACCATAGCTTGAGTTGTTCCTTTAGACAAGAATGACTTGTGCTGTTGTAGGTCTACATCACGTTTTTGATGACCATGTCTCGTATAATGAGGGAGGACACCTGCAAGATTGAAAATAACTCTTAAGGGATGGCCCAGATGAAGCTATTCTTGGCGAAACACAAGGCATGTAAAGAGCCACATGTGTATGGCTCTTTAATGCCATTTTGGATGTTGAAATTACAATCTGCAGAAAAGTTAGTGTGAGACCGCCTGTAGAGGACACCGTTGACCATAGCTTGAGCTGTTGTAGGTCTACATCATTTTCTTGAAGACCATGTTTTAAGTCATTCTCAATATTCCAAAATCTGGGTGGCACCATGTGTTTTTCACGGTGGATTTCAAAACATTTTTACTCTAGGCTTTTAACCTTTTTCTTGCCTTTAAGATGACCAAGGTGATCATGATAGATCAGTACTAATGGTCCTGTGAGACATTTCTGTAATGTTCTGTGTTAATGACTGGCAGTCACGTGTTTCCATCAGACCGCAGCATGTTTGATCCTGGATATTTTTAACGACCTGAATTCGCCACTTATTAGGAAGGTTCTGCAGCTTTTAAATGATTCAAAGTTCCACAGATGATTTTTCTTCCTATTAAGGGTAACAAGCCGAGAGAATTAAACTCACTCACAACCCGAGCTCATTACCTTCCCCAGAGTGAGTTCATTACGTACTGGCACCATGGTTATTCCAACCGCACACCGGCTTCAACTTGGTTTTAACGGGCAAGAAATGTGTTTCGTGAAGATTATTCTTGAAATGGCTGGCGATTGCAGAGAATGATCATTCCCATAATGTGCAGCCATTCTTCCAGGACAATGACCCAAGATGCTCTGTACCTTCATAATAAGGTTTATGTGTGACCTGAAAAGAAAGGTACATTATTTTCTTCGTCATTAGCAAAAAACCATCAACATGATGAAGTTCACAGGCAAAACATAAGGATATAAGGAAGGAGGGTATTTTAATCCTGCTATTGGTATCTATACCTTTTTTAAAATCACTCTACTTATAGAAAAATTTGCCCTAGCATTACAAAAATCACCTCTGAATGTAACAGTAAAATGTTGCATTTCTTTATTACTTGGCGTGACGACACAGCATTTCATCTTAATTATGCCAGACATACAGTACAGACCAAAAGTTTGGACACACCTTCTCATTCAAAGATTTTTCGGTATTTTCATGACTATGAAAATTGTACATTCACACTGAAGGCATCAAAACTATGAATTAACACATGTGGAATTATATACTTAACAAAAAAGTGTGAAACAACTGAAAATATGTCTTATATTCTAGGTTCTTCAAAGTAGCCACCTTTTGCTTTGATGACTGCTTTGCACACTCTTGGCATTCTCTTGATGAGCTTCAAGAGGTAGTCACCGGAAATGGTTTTCACTTCACAGGTGTGCCCTGTCAGGTTTAATAAGTGGGATTTCTTGCCTTATAAATGGGGTTGGTACCATCAGTTGTGTTGTGCAGAAGTCAGGTGGATACACAGCTGATAGTCCTACTGAATAGACTGTTAAAATTTGTATTATGGCAAGAAAAAAGCAGTTAAGTAAAGAAAAATGAGTGGCCATCATTACTTTAAGAAATGAAGGTCAGTCAGTGCGAAAAATTGGGAAAACTTTGAAAGTGTCCCCAAGTGCAGTTGCAAAAACCATCAAGCACTACAAAGAAAATGGCTCACATGAGGACCGCCCCAGGAAAGGAAGACCAAGAGTCACCTCTGCTTCTGAGGATAAGTTTATCCGAGTCACCAGCCTCAGAAATCGCAGGTTAACAGCAGCTCAGATTAGAGACTAGGTCAATGCCACACAGAGTTCTAGCAGCAGACACATCTCTACAACAACTGTTAAGAGGAGACTTTGTGCAGCCGGCCTTCATGGTAAAATAGCTGCAAGGAAACCACTGCTAAGGACAGGCAACAAGCAGAAGAGACTTGTTTGGGCTAAAGAACACAAGGAATGGACATTAGACCAGTGGAAATCTGAGCTTTGGTCTGATGAGTCCAAATTTGATATCTTTGGTTCCAACCACCGTGTCTTTGTGCAACTCAGAAAAGGTGAACGGATGGACTCTACCTGCCTGGTTCCCACCGTGAAGCATGGAGGAGGAGGTGTGATGGTGTGGGGGTGCTTTGCTGGTGACACTGTTGGGGATTTATTCAAAATTGAAGGCATACTAAACCAGCATGGCTACCACAGCATCTTTACCCCTTATATCAGTTCCTACACTTTATTGTACTGCTATTCTTGGGAAACAGGGACACAGGGTCATTGAACAATTGATGTTTGCAAAAATGTTGATTTGTCATAGAAAATATTAAGATCCCTAAAGCCACTGTAGTGAAGTGGCATTCACCCCTCCCTCCTCCTCTCTCACACAGATTTGCAGTAGGAACAAGAACTGACACTCTGAGTCTCTTAGAAATAGACTTCTTCAATGGGCATAAAGAAGTAGGAAATTAGGTATAGTTGAGAAGTGACTATCTTAATTAACATGCAAGCAGCTCCTTTTTGAAGTAAATGACCACTGCAGTGCCAATGAGGAAGTCTATTGTGCGTAGACAGAGGTGTATAGATTATTAAGACAGGAAAGGTCTTTTCATAGAGTTGGATAAAAAAGAGTACCTGTGTTTACACATAGATAGAAAAGTGGAAGAGGCTTTTGTCCTAAGGAAATGTATCCTGAATTGAAATTACACTTTGGTTCCCTCAGGGGAAATGTTACAAACTTATCATAGACGTCTGGGCACCGGTGGAAAATTATGAATACAGGGGTTGGTATAGATCCGATATTGATGAGACATACATTTTCAATTTACAGACTAATCAGCGAAAAAGATGCATATTTTTCATAACTGTAACCCCTGCCTATAAGCCACAAATCAATAGTGACCAGATAACTGACACCAGCCATATCATATTTGCTATCTATGGAAAGGTAAAATCTCGATAAAAAATATGGTGGCAATCTCGAATTTCTGTGATCATCAGGAGTGAAGATATTGCATAAGTTAGGAATTTCATAAAATCCTGAAGGCCTGACGACATCCCACAACCTCAAACAATGAGAGTTGACCTTATCCCGCCTCCCCCTTGACCTGTGAATGATGGCCTGAACCACAGATGTGGGTATAAAAAGGGATCCCTATTCTTCTGCAAGAGAGACTCTACAGAACAGTAGCCAGAATACCATGGTTCCATCAAGAGGGACGCAGATTTTACATTCTACAGGATGCCAGCCTAAGGGACCATGGCCCTATCTGGAAGAATACAGGTCTGCTCCATTGATCATCACTGAACCCATGGAGACATTTAGCGACATCAGGTTGGGACCTCTTGGGTCTCCTGGCCCAATGGAGACATTTGAGGAAGCCAGGTTGGGACCCTCCGGTCACCTGGCCCCATGGAGACATTTGGAGAAGCCAGGTTGGGACCCTCCAGTCACCTGGTCCCATGAAGACGTTCGGAGAAGCCAGGTTGGGACCCTCCAGTCACCTGGCCACGTACCTCAGTGGACTGTCAGCTTCCAAAGCTTGTTACCTCACCTCTGTGGGTGCCAACTAAAAGCGGTGTGCCACTGGGGGGGTAGTCAGCCCTGGAAGCCCTGAGGTAGCAGGTTCCCTAATCCTGGCGAGCCAGCGCAAGGGTGAGACTTTGTAATTTGCACAATCTTGTGTATTTGCTGAAACTGTACTATGTGTTATTATCTGTTGGTGGTTCAATAAGTTATTGCCATACTGTTTTACCCTCACCGTGTGTTGTCTGAGTAGAATTATGTCCACGGGAAAGGAGAGAGGGCATCCAGTGGGATGAGCCCTGGTCCATGCAGTCTCAGACAAGCGGACGAGAGCACACACTGACCCCCATATCTCTCCACTTGGGTACTGGGTTAGAACGATCTTCCAATGAGTTTGGGTTAAACTATCCCACCAGAATACCAGAGGATCTTCCAGTGGGTGTAAGGTTATATATTCCCATTAGACTGGAAAAGGATCTTTCAGTGTGTGGTAGGATTAGACTGACCAATTAGAATACCCAGTGTCGTCGTCAGGGCATTACTGCCCTTACTGGTGTATGGGACCCTGTGAGCAGAAGCAAGGACCGGGCCCCCTCTTTTTGATTCCGCTTACCGGGCCTCAGGTGCAGGATTTGGCCGGTTTAGTAACTGGACGAGCGTCCTCGGATGCACACTCAATTGAAATGTATTGCCATGCAGGAAGTCGGTGGCTGGGGTAAAAATGGGAAAACATATGGGGCGGGATGAAGACACGATGTGGCCAGGATGAGAGAACATATGAAGACAGGATGGAGACATATGGGGTCAGGATGGGAGATCATATGGAGGCAGGATAGAGACACATGGGTCCAGAATGAGAGGACATATGGGGGCAGTATGGAGACATATTGGGCCAGGATGGAGACATATGAGGCAGGACTGGAGAACTTATGGGGGCAGGATGGTGACACATGGGGCCAGGTTGGGAGATCATATGGGGTCAGGAGGGAGACACATGGGGTCAAAATGGAAGGACATATGGGGACAGGGTAGAGACATATGGGGCCAGAATGAGAGGACATATGGGGGCAGGAAGAAGACACATGGGGCCAGTATTGAGATTTATGGAGCCAGGATGGGAGAACATATCAGGCCAGGACGGGAGATAATATTGGGCAGGATGGAGACTTATGGGACCAGGATGAAGACCTATGGGGCCAGGATGAAGACACATGGGGCAAGAAATGAGACACATGGGGCCAGGAATGAGACACAAGGAGCCCAGAATGAGACACAAGGAGACAGGAATTAGACCCAAGGGGCCAGAAATGAGACACAGTGGACTAGGAATGAGCCACATGGGCACCCGGAATCAGACACATGGGGCCAGGATGGGGGACATTATTACAGGAAGGAGGCAGGATGTGGAACATTATTATTGCATGGGCTTATTAAGGGATATTTTTACTGCTGTGATGTATTTTGTTTTTGAGGATACTGTTTTCAGTGGGGGGGGGGGTCCTGTTACTGTGCAGGGTGGCACTATGTCACTTTTTTGTTCTTCATCTGGCAGAGTGTAGAAGTTGGAGAAAAAGTGGGTAATGTGCTCTAGATAACTGTGTGTTATTTTCTGCAGAGACAAGTCCTGGCTGGAAGAAATGATGGCGGTCTGCCCTGCATGAAGACGCAAAGTGAAGATGAAGAACTTCATCTAGAGATATCATTTGTGAATCAGTGAGTTACCTGAACACTTACACTATATACTATATAGAGAGTTCATGTGTAAAATGTCACTTGTGATCACTGTATTTCTTGTACACTATATACGATATACAGAGATACTGTGTATAATGTCACCGGTGATCAATGTATTACCTGTATACTGACACTATATACAGAGCTCCTGTGTATAATGTCACTGGTGATCACTGTATTACCTGTACACTGACATTATGTACAGAGCTCCTGTGTATAATATCACTGGTGATCCGTGTATTACTTGTACACTGACACTATATACAGAGCTTCTGTGTATAATGTCACTGGTGATCCCTGTATTACCTGTACACTACACACTATATACAGAGCTCCTGTGTATAATGTCACTGGTGATCCCTGTATTACTTGTACACTGACACTATATACAGAGCTTCTGTGTATAATGTCACTGGTGATCACTGTATTACCTGTATACAGACACTATATACAGAGCTCCTGTGTATAATGTCACTGGTGATCACTGTATTACCTGTACACTGACACTATATACAGAGCTCCTGTGTAAAATATCACTGGTGATCCCTGTATTACTTGTACACTGACAATATATACAGAGCTTCTGTGTTTAATGTCACTGGTGATCCCTGCATTACTTGTACACTGACAGTATATACAGAGCTTCTGTGTATAATGTCACTGGTGATCACTGTATTACCTGTATACAGACACTATATACAGAGCTCCTGTGTATAATGTCACTGGTGATCACTGTATTACCTGTACACTGACACTATATACAGAGCTCCTGTGTAAAATATCACTGGTGATCCCTGTATTACTTGTACACTGACAATATATACAGAGCTTCTGTGTATAATGTCACTGGTGATCACTGTATTACCTGTATACTGACACTATATACAGAGCTCCTGTGTATAATGTCACTGGTGATCCCTGTATTACCTGTACACTGACACTATATACAGAGCTCCTGTGTATAATATCACTGGTGATCACTGTATTACCTGTACACTGACACTATATACAGAGCTCCTGTGTATAATGTCACTGGTGATCTATGTACTACCTGTACACTGGCACTATATACAGAGCTCCTGTGTATAATGTCACCGGTGATCACTGTATTACCTGTACACTGACACTATATACAGTGCTCCTGTGTATAATGTCACTGTTGATCACTGTATTACCTGTACACTGACACTATATACAGTGCTCCTGTGTATAATGTCACTGGTGATCACTATATTACCTGTACACTATATACACAAGAGCTCTTGTGTATAATGTCACTTGTGATCACTGTATTACTTGTACACTGACACTGTATACAGAGATCCTGTGTATAATGTCACCGGTGATTCCTGTATTACCTGTATGCTGACACTATATACAGGGCTCCTGTGTATAATATCACTGGTGATCACTGTATTACCTGTATACTGACACTATATACAGGGCTCCTGTGTATAATGTCACTGGTGATCCTTGTATTATCTGTACACTGACACTATATACAGAGCTCCTGTGTATAATGTCACTTGTGATTCCTGTATTACCTGTATACTGACACTATATACAAAGCTCCTGTGTATAAAGTCTCTGGTGATCCCTGTACACTATACACTATATACAAAGCTCCTGTGTATAATGTCACTGGTGGTCACTGTACTACCTGTACACTATATACAGAGCTCCTGTGTATAATGTCACTGGTGATCCCTATATTACCTGTACACTGACACTATATACAGAGCTCCTGTGTATAATGTCACGGGTGATCACAGTATTACCTGTACACTGACACTATATACAAAGCTCCTGTGTATAATGTCACTGGTGATCCCTGTACACTATACACTATATACAAAGCTCCTGTGTATAATGTCACTGGTGACCCCTGTACATTATACACTTTATACAAAGCTCCTGTGTATAATGTCACTGGTGATCACTGTACTACCTGTACACTGACACTATATACAGAGCTCCTGTGTATAATGTCACTGGTGATCACTGTATTATCTGTACACTGACACTATATACAAAGCTCCTGTGTATAATGTCACTGGTGATCACTGTATTATCTGTACACTGACACTATATACAAAGCTCCTGTGTATAATGTCACTGGTGATCACTGTATTATCTGTACACTGACACTATATACAGAGCTCCTGTGTATAATGTCACCGGTGATAACTGTATTACCTGTACACTGACACTATATACAGGGCTGCTGTGTATAATGTCACCAGTGATCACTGTATTACCTGTACACTGGCACTATATACAGGGCTCCTGTGTATAATGTTACTGGTGATCTCTGTACTACCAGTACACTGGCACTATATACAGAGCTCCTGTGTATAATGTCACCGGTGATCACTGTATTACCTGTACACTGACACTATATACAGAGCTCCTGTGTAAAATGTCACTGTTGATCACTGTATTACCTGTACACTGACACTATATACAGTGCTCCTGTGTATAATGTCACTGGTGATCACTATATTACCTATACACTATATACACAAGAGCTCTTGTGTATAATGTCACTTGTGATCACTGTATTACTTGTACACTGACACTATATACAGAGATCCTGTGTATAATGTCACCGGTGATTCCTGTATTACCTGTATACTGACACTATATACAGGGCTCCTGTGTATAATATCACTGGTGATCACTGTATTACCTGTATACTGACACTATATACAGGGCTCCTGTGTGTAATGTCACTGGTGATCCTTGTATTATCTGTACACTGACACTATAGACAGAGCTCCTGTGTATAATGTCAATTGTGATTCCTGTATTACCTGTATACTGACACTATATACAAAGCTCCTGTGTATAATGTCACTGGTGATCCCTGTACACTATACACTATATACAAAGCTCCTGTGTATAATGTCACTGGTGGTCACTGTACTACCTGTACACTATATACAGAGCTCCTGTGTATAATGTCACTGGTGATCCCTATATTACCTGTACACTGACACTATATACAGAGCTCCTGTGTATAATGTCACTGGTGATCACAGTATTACCTGTACACTGACACTATATACAAAGCTCCTGTGTATAATGTCACTGGTGATCCCTGTACACTATACACTATATACAAAGCTCCTGTGTATAATGTCACTGGTGACCCCTGTACATTATACACTTTATACAAAGCTCCTGTGTATAATGTCACTGGTGATCACTGTACTACCTGTACACTGACACTATATACAGAGCTCCTGTGTATAATGTCACTGGTGATCACTGTATTATCTGTACACTGACACTATATACAAAGCTCCTGTGTATAATGTCACTGGTGATCACTGTATTATCTGTACACTGACACTATATACAGAGCTCCTGTGTATAATGTCACTGGTGATCACTGTATTATCTGTACACTGACACTATATACAGAGCTCCTGTGTATAATGTCACCGGTGATAACTGTATTACCTGTACACTGACACTATATACAGGGCTGCTGTGTATAATGTCACCAGTGATCACTGTATTACCTGTACACTGGCACTATATACAGGGCTCCTGTGTATAATGTTACTGGTGATCTCTGTACTACCAGTACACTGGCACTATATACAGAGCTCCTGTGTATAATGTCACCGGTGATCACTGTATTACCTGTACACTGACACTATATACAGAGCTCCTGTGTATAAGGTCACTGTTGATCACTGTATTACCTGTACACTGACACTATATACAGTGCTCCTGTGTATAATGTCACTGGTGATCACTATATTACCTATACACTATATACACAAGAGCTCTTGTGTATAATGTCACTTGTGATCACTGTATTACTTGTACACTGACACTATATACAGAGATCCTGTGTATAATGTCACCGGTGATTCCTGTATTACCTGTACACTGACACTATATACAGGGCTCCTGTGTATAATATCACTGGTGATCACTGTATTACCTGTATACTGACACTATATACAGGGCTCCTGTGTGTAATGTCACTGGTGATCCTTGTATTATCTGTACACTGACACTATAGACAGAGCTCCTGTGTATAATGTCAATTGTGATTCCTGTATTACCTGTATACTGACACTATATACAAAGCTCCTGAGTATAATGTCACTGGTGATCCCTGTACACTATACACTATATACAAAGCTCCTGTGTATAATGTCACTGGTGGTCACTGTACTACCTGTACACTATATACAGAGCTCCTGTGTATAATGTCACTGGTGATCACAGTATTACCTGTACACTGACACTATATACAAAGCTCCTGTGTATAATGTCACTGGTGATCCCTGTACACTATACACTATATACAAAGCTCCTGTGAATAATGTCACTGGTGATCACTGTACTACTTGTACACTGACACTATATACAAAACTCCTGTGTATAATGTCACTGGTGACCCCTGTACATTATACACTTTATACAAAGCTCCTGTGTATAATGTCACTGGTGATCACTGTACTACCTGTACACTGACACTATATACAGAGCTCCTGAGTATAATGTCACTGGTGATCTCTGTATTACCTGTACAACACTACACACTACATATAGAGCTCCTGTGTATAAT
Organism: Phyllobates terribilis; assembly: GCF_046119375.1. Taxonomy (NCBI): domain Eukaryota; kingdom Metazoa; phylum Chordata; class Amphibia; order Anura; family Dendrobatidae; genus Phyllobates; species Phyllobates terribilis. The sequence goes on from NW_027362770.1 coordinate 176,573,328, forward strand.
GTCACTGGTGATCACTGTATTATCTGTACACTGACACTATATACTGAGCTCCTGTGTAAAATGTCACCGGTGATCACTGTATTACCTGTACACTGACACTATATACAGAGCTGCTGTGTATAATGTCACCAGTGATCACTGTATTACCTGTACACTGGCACTATATACAGGGCTCCTGTGCATAATGTCACTGGTGATCTCTGTACTACATGCACACTGGCACTATATACAGAGCTCCTGTGTATAATGTCACGGGTGATCAATGTATTACTTGTACACAGACACTATATACAGAGATCCTGTGTATAATGTCACCGGTGATCACTGTATCACCTGTATACTGACATTATATACAGAGCTCCTGTGTATAATGTCTCTGGTGATCACTGTATTACCTGTACACTGACACTATATACAGAGCTCCTGTGTATAATGTCACTGGTGATCCCTGTATTACCTGTACACTGACACTATATACAGGGCTCCTGTGTATAATGTCACTGGTGATCACTATATTACCTGTACACTATATACACAAGAGCTCCTGTGTATAATGTCACTTGTGATCACTGTATTACTTGTACACTCACACTATATACAGAGATCCTGTGTATAATGTCACGGGTGATTCCTGTATTACCTGTATACTGACACTATATACAGGGCTCCAGTGTATAATGTCACTGGTGATCATTGCATTACCTGTATACTGACACTATATACAGGGCTCCTGTGTATAATGTCACTGGTGATCCTTGTATTATCTGTACACTGACACTATATATAGAGCTACTGTGTATAATGTCACTTGTGATTCCTGTATTACCTGTATACTGACACTATATACAAAGCTCCTGTGTATAATGTCACTGGTGATCCCTGTACACTATACACTATATACAAAGCTCCTGTGTATAATGTCACTGGTGGTCACTGTACTACATGTACACTATATACAGAGCTCCTGTGTATAATGTCACTGGTGATCCCTGTATTACCTGTACACTGACACTATATACAGGGCTCCTGTGTATATTGTCACTGGTGATCACTATATTACCTATACACTATATACACAAGAGCTCCTGTGTATAATGTCACTCGTGATCACTGTATTACTTGTACACAGACACTATATACAGAGATCCTGTGTATAATGTCACCGGTGATCACTGTATCACCTGTATACTGACATTATATACAGAGCTCCTGTGTATAATGTCTCTGGTGATCACTGTATTACCTGTACACTGACACTATATACAGAGCTCCTGTGTATAATGTCACTGGTGATCCCTGTATTACCTGTACACTGACACTATATACAGGGCTCCTGTGTATAATGTCACCGGTGATCACTATATTACCTGTACACTATACACTACATACAGAGCTTCTGTGTATAATATCACTGGTGATCACTATATTACCTGTACACTATATACACAAGAGCTCCTGTGTATAATGTCACTTGTGATCCCTGTATTACTTGTACACTGACACTATGTACAGAGATACTGTGTATAATGTCACCGGTGATTCCTGTATTACCTGTATACTGACACTATATACAGGGCCCCTGTGTATAATGTCACTGGTGATCCTTGTTTTATCTGTACACTGACACTATATACAGAGCTCCTGTGTATAATGTCAATTGTGATTCCTGTATTACCTGTATACTGACACTATATACAAATCTCCTGTGTATAATGTCACTGGTGATCCCTGTGCTCTATACACTATATACAAAGCTGCTGTGTATAATGTCACTGGTGATCACTGTACTACCAGTACACTATATACAGAGCTCCTGTGTATAATGTCACTGGTGATCACTGTACTACCTGTACACTGACACTATGTACAACGCTCCTGTGTATAATGTCACTGGTGATCCCTGTACATTATACACTATATACAAAGCTCCTGTGTATAATGTCACTGGTGATCCCTGTACATTATACACTATATACAGAGCTCCTGTGTATAATGTCACTGGTGATCTCTGTATTACCTGTACAACACTACAAACTATATATAGAGCTCCTGTGTATAATGTCACTGGTGATCACTGTATTATATTTACACTGACACTATATACAAAGCTCCTGTGTATAATGACACTGGTGATCACTGTATTATCTGTACACTGACACTATATACAAAGCTCCTGTGTATAATGTCACTGGTGATCACTGTATTATCTGTACACTGACACTATATACAAAGCTCCTGTGTAAAATGTCACCAGTGATCACTGTATTACCTGTACACTGGCACTATATACAGGGCTCCTTTGTATAATGTCACTGGTGATCTCTGTATTACCTGTACACTGGCACTATATACAGAGCTCCTGTGTATAATGTCACCGGTGATCACTGTATTACCTGTACACTGACACTATATACAGGGCTCCTGTGTATAATGTCACTGGGGATCACTGTTTTACCTGTACACTGACACTATATACAGAGCTCCTGTGTATAATGTCACTGTTGATCACTGTATTACCTGTACACTGACACTATATACAGTGCTTCTGTGTACAATGTCACTCCTGATCCCTGTATTACCTGTACACTGACACTATATACAGAGTTCCTGTGTATAATGTCACTGGGGATCACTATATTACCTGTATACTGACACTATATACAGAGCTCCTGTGTATAATGTCACCGGTGATCACTGTATTACCTGTACACTGACACTATATACAGAGCACCTTTGTATAATGTCACTGGTGATCTCTGTATTACCTGTACACTGACACTATATACAGAGCTCCTGTGCATATTGTCACTGGTGATCCCTGTATTACCTGTACACTGACACTATATACAGAGCTCCTGTGTATAATGTCACTAGTGATCACTGTATTACCTGTACACTGACACTATATACAGAGCTCCTGTGTATAATGTCACCGGTGATCACTGTATTACCTGTACACTGACACTATATACAGAGCTCCTGTGTATAATGTCAGTGGTGATCACTGTATTACCTGTACTCTGACACTATATACAGAGCTCCTGTGTATAATGTCACTAGTGATCACTGTATTACCTGTACACTGACACTATATACAGTGCTCCTGTGTATAATGTCACTGGTGATCACTGTACTACCTGTACACTGACACTATATACAAAGCTCCTGTGTATAATGTCACTGGTGATCCATGTACACTATTCACTATATACAAAGCTCCTGTGTATAATGTCACTGGTGATCACTTTATTATCTGTACACTGACACAATATACAGAGCTCCTGTGTATAATGTCACTGGTGATCAATGTATTACCTGTACACTGACACTATATACAGAGCTCCTGTGTATAATGTCAATGGTGATCACTGTATTATCTGTACACTGACACTATATACAGAGCTCCTGTGTATAAAGTCACTGGTGATCATTGTATTACCTGTACACTGACACTATATACAGAGCTCCTGTGTATAATATCACTGGTGATCACTGTATTATCTGTACAACACTACACACTATATACAGAGCTCCAGTGTATAATGTCACTGGTGATCACTGTGTTATCTGTACACTGACACTATATAAAAAGCTCCATTGTATAATGTCACTAGTGATCACTGTATTATCTGTACACTGACACAATATACAGAGCTCCTGTGTATAATGTCACTGGTGATCAAGGTACTACATGTACACTGACATTATATACAGAGCTCCTGTGTATAATATCACTGGTGATCCCTGTATTACTTGTACACTGACACTATATACAGAGCTTCTGTGTATAATGTCACTGGTGATCACTGTATTATCTGTACACTGACATTATATACAGAGCTCCTGTGTATAATGTCACTGGTGACCAATGTATTACCTGTACACTGACACTATATACAGAGCTCCTGTGTATAATATCACTGGTGATCCCTGTATTACTTGTACACTGACACTATATACAGAGGTCCTGTGTGTAATGTCACTGGTGATCCCTGTATTACTTGTACACTGACACTATATACAGAGCTTCTGTGTATAATGTCACTGGTTATCACTGTATTACCTGTATACTGACACTATATACAAAGCTCCTGTGCATAATGTCACTGGTGATCACTGTATTACCTGTACACTGACACTATATACAGAGCTCCTGTGTATAATATCACTGGTGATCCCTGTATTACTTGTACACTGACAATATATACAGAGCTTTTGTGTATAATGTCACTGGTGATCACTGTATTATCTGTATACTGACACTATATATAGAGCTCCTGTGTATAATGTCACTGGTGATACCTGTATTACCTGTACACTGACACTATATACAGAGCTCCTGTGTATAATATCACTGGTGATCACTGCATTACCTGTACACTGACACTATATACAGAGCTCCTGTGTATAATGTCACTGGTGATCCCTGTATTACCTGTACACTGAGACTATATACTGGGCTCCTGTGTATAATGTCACTGGTGATCACTATATTACCTTTACACTATATACACAAGAGCTCCTGTGTATAATGTCACTTGTGATCACTGTATTACTTGTACACTGACACTATATACAGAGATCCTGTGTATAATGTCACCGGTGATCACTGTATTACCTGTATACTGACACTATATACAGAGCCCCTGTGTATAATGTCACTGGTGATCCCTGTATTACCTGTACACTGACACTATATACAGGGCTCCTGTGTATAATGTCACCGGTGATCACTATATTACCTGTACACCATACACTATATACAGAGCTCCTGTGTATAATGTCACTGGTGATCACTTTATTACCTGTACACTATATACACAAGACCTCCTGTGTATAATGTCACTTGTGATCACTGTATTACTTGTACACTGACACTATATACAGAGATCCTGTGTATAATGTCACCGGTGATACCTGTATTACCTGTATATTGACACTATATACAGGCTCCAGTGTATAATGTCACTGGTGATCATTGTATTACCTGTATACTGACACTATATACAGGTCTCCTGTGAATAATGTCACTGGTGATCCTTGTATTATCTGTACACTGACACTATATGCAGAGCTCCTGTGTATAATGTCACTTGTGATTCCTGTATTATCTGTATACTGACACTATATACAAAGCTCCTGTGTATAATGTCACTGGTGATCCATGTACACTATACACTATATACAAAGCTCCTGTGTATAATGTCACTGGTGATCACTGTACTACCTGTACACTATATACAGAGCTCCTGTGTATAATGTCACTGGTGATCCCTGTATTACCTGTACACTGACACTATATACAGAGCTCCTGTGTATAATGTCACGGGTGATCCCTGTACACTATACACTATATACAAAGCTCCTGTGTATAATGTCACTGGTGATCCCTGTACATTATACAATATATACAAAGCTCCTGTGTATAATGTCACTGGTGATCACTGTTTTATCTGTACACTGACACTATATACAGAGCTCCTGTGTATAAGGTCACTGGTGATCTCTTTATTACCTGTACAACACTACACACTATATACAGAGCTCCAGTGTATAATGTCACTGGTGATCACTGTATTATCTGTACACTGACACTATATACAAAGCTCCAGTGTATAATGTCACTGGTGATCATTGTATTATTTGTACACTGACACAATATACAGAGCTCCTGTGTATAATGTCACTGGTGATCAATGTATTACCTGTACACTGACACTATATACAGAGCTTCTGTGTATAATATCACTGGTGATCCCTGTATTACATGTACACTGACACTATATACAGAGCTTCTGTGTATAATGTCACTATTGATCACTGTATTATCTGTACACTGACACTATTTACAGAGCTCCTGTGTATAATGTCAATGGTGATCAATGTATTACCTGTACACTGACACTATATACAGAGCTCCTGTGTATAATATCACTGGTGATCCCTGTATTACTTGTACACTGACACTATATACAGAGCTCCTGTGTATAATGTCACTGGTGATCCCTGTATTACTTGTACACTGACACTATATACAGAGCTTCTGTGTATAATGTCACTGGTTATCAATGTATTACCTGTATACTGACACTATATACAAAGCTCCTGTGCATAATGTCACTGGTGATCACTGTATTACCTGTACACTGACACTATAAACAGAGCTCCTGTGTATAATGTCACTGGTGATCCCTGTATTACTTGTACACTGACAATATATACAGAGCTTTTGTGTATAATGTCACTGGTGATAACTGTATTATCTGTATACTGACACTATATATATAGCTACAGTGTATAATGTCACTGGTGATCCCTGTATTAAATGTACACTGACATTATATACAGAGCTCCTGTGTATAATATCACTGGTGATCACTGCATTACCTGTACACTGACACTATATACAGAGCTCCTGTGTATAATGTCACTGGTGATCCCTGTATTACCTGTACACTGACACTATATACAGGGCTCCTGTGTATAATGTCACTGGTGATCACTGTATTACTTGTACACTGACACTATATACAGAGATCCTGTGTATAATGTCACCGGTGATCACTGTATTACCTGTATACTGACACTATATACAGAGCTCCTGTGTATAATGTCACTGGTGATCCCTGTATTACCTGTACACTGACACTATATACAGAGCTCCTGTGTATAATTTCACGGGTGATCACTGTATTACCTGTACACTGACAGTATATACAAAGCTCCTGTGTATAATGTCACTGGTGATCACTGTACTACCTGTACACTGACACTATATACAAAGCTCCTGTGTATAATGTCACGGGTGATCCCTGTACATTATACACTATATGCAAAGCTCCTATGTATAATGTCACTGGTGATCTCTGTATTACCTGTACAACACTGCACACTATATAGAGAGCTCCTGTGTATAATGTCCCTGGTGATCACTGTACTATCTGTACACTGACACTACATACAAAGCTCCTGTGTATAATGTCACAGGTGATCACTGTATTATCTGTACACTGACACTATATACTGAGCTCCTGTGTATAATGTCACTGGTGATCACTGTATTACCTGTACACTGACACTATATACAGAGCTCCTGTGTATAATGTCACCGGTGATCACTATATTACCTGTACACCATTCACTATATACAAAGCTCCTGTGTATAATGTCACTGGTGATCACTATATTACCTGTACACTATATACACAAGAGCTCCTGTGTATAATGTCACTTGTGATCACTGTATTACTTGTACACTCACACTATATACAGAGATCCTGTGTATAATGTCACGGGTGATTCCTGTATTACCTGTATACTGACACTATATACAGGGCTCCAGTGTATAATGTCACTGGTGATCATTGCATTACCTGTATACTGACACTATATACAGGGCTCCTGTGTATAATGTCACTGGTGATCCTTGTATTATCTGTACACTGACACTATATGCAGAGCTCCTGTGTATAATGTCACTTGTGATTCCTGTATTACCTGTATACTGACACTATATACAAAGCTTCTGTGTATAATGTCACTGGTGATCCCTGTACACTATACACTATATACAAAGCTCCTGTGTATAATGTCACTGGTGATCAATGTACTACCTGTACACTACATACAGAGCTCCTGTGTATAATGTCACCTGTGATCCCTGTATTACCTGTACACTGACACTATATACAGAGCTCCTGTGTATAATGTCACGGGTAATCACTGTATTACCTGTACACTGACACTATATACAAAGCTCCTGTGTATAATGTCACTGGTGATCCCTGTACACTATACACTATATACAAAGCTCCTCTGTATAATGTCACTGGTGATCACTGTACTACCTGTACACTGACACTATATACAAAGCTCCTGTGTATATAGTCACTGGTGATCCCTGTACATTATACACTATATACAAAGCTCCTGTGTATAATGTCACTGGTGATCACTGTATTATCTGTACACTGACACTATATACAAAGCTCCTGTGTATAATGACACTGTTGATCACTGTATTATCTGTACACTGACACTATATACAAAGCTCCTGTGTATAATGTCACTGGTGATCACTGTATTATCTGTACACTGACACTATATACAAAGCTCCTGTGTATAATGTCACCAGTGATCACTGTATTACCTGTACACTGGCACTATATACAGAGCTCCTGTGTATAATGTCACCGGTGATCACTGTATTATCTGTACACTGACACTATATACAAAGCTCCTGTGTATAATGACACTGTTGATCACTGTATTATCTGTACACTGACACTATATACAAAGCTCCTGTGTATAATGTCACCGGTGATCACTGTATTATCTGTACACTGACACTATATACAGGGCTCCTGTGTATAATGTCACTGGGGATCACTGTATTACCTGTACACTGACACTATATAAAGAGCTCATGTGTATAATGTCACTGTTGATCACTGTATTACCTGTACACTGACAGTATATACAGTGCTACTGTGTATAATGTCACTGGTGATCACTGTACTACCTGTACACTGACACTATATACAGAGTTCCTGTGTATAATGTCACTGGGGATCACTATATTACTTGTATACTGACACTATATACAGAGCTCCTGTGTATAATGTCACCTGTGATCACTGTATTACCTGTACACTGACAGTATATACAGTGCTACTGTGTATAATGTCACTGGTGATCCCTGTATTACCTGTACACTGACACTATATACAGAGCTCCTGTGTATAATGTCACTAGTGATCACTGTATTACCTGTACACTGACACTATATACAGAGCTCCTGTGTATAATGTCACCGGTGATCACTGTATTACCTGTACACTGACACTATATACAGAGCTCCTGTGTATAATGTCACTAGTGATCACTGTATTACCTGTACACTGACACTATATACAGAGCTCCTGTGTATAATGTCACCGGTGATCACTGTATTACCTGTACACTGACACTATATACAGAGCTCCTGTGTATAATGTCACTGGTGATCACTGTATTACCTGTACTCTGACACTATATACAGAGCTCCTGTGTATAATGTCACTAGTGATCACTGTATTACCTGTACACTGACACTATATACAGTGCTCCTGTGTATAATGTCACTGGTGATCACTGTACTACCTGTACACTGACACTATATACAAAGCTCCTGTGTATAATGTCTCTGGTGATCCATGTACACTATTCACTATATACAAAGCTCCTGTGTATAATGTCACTGGTGATCACTTTATTATCTGTACACTCACACAATATACAGAGCTCCTGTGTATAATGTCACTGGTGATCAATGTAATACCTGTACACTGACACTATATACAGAGCTCCTGTGTATAATATCACTGGTGATCCCTGTATTACTTGTACACTGACACTATATACAGAGCTTCTGTGTATAATGTCACTGGTGATCACTGTATTACCTGTATACTGACACTATATACAAAGCTCCTGTGCATAATGTCACTGGTGATCACTGTATTACCTGTACACTGACACTATAAACAGAGCTCCTGTGTATAATATCACTGGTGATCCCTGTATTACTTGTACACTGACAATATATACAGAGCTTTTGTGTATAATGTCACTGGTGATCACTGTATTATCTGTATACTGACACTATATATAGAGCTCCAGTGTATAATGTCACTAGTGATCCCTGTATTACCTGTACACTGACACTATATACAGAGCTCCTGTGTATAATATCACTGGTGATCACTGCATTACCTGTACACTGACACTATATACAGAGCTCCTGTGTATAATGTCACTGGTGATCCCTGTATTACCTGTACACTGACACTATATACAGGGCTCCTGTGGATAATGTCACTGGTGATCACTGTATTACTTGTACACTGACACTATATACAGAGATCCTGTGTATAATGACACCGGTGATCACTGTATTATCTGTACACTGACACTATATACAAAGCTCCTGTGTATAATGACACTGTTGATCACTATATTATCTGTACACTGACACTATATACAAAGCTCCTGTGTATAATGTCACTGGTGATCACTGTATTATCTGTACACTGACACTATATACAAAGCTCCTGTGTATAATGTCACCAGTGATCACTGTATTACCTGTACACTGGCACTATATACAAGGCTCCTTTGTATAATGTCACTGGTGATCACTGTATTACCTGTACACTGACAGTATATACAGTGCTACTGTGTATAATGTCACTGGTGATCACTGTATTACCTGTACACTGACACTATATACAGAGTTCCTGTGTATAATGTCACTGGGGATCACTATATTACCTGTATACTGACACTATATACAGAGCTCCTGTGTATAATGTCACCGGTGATCACTGTATTACCTGTACACTGACACTATATACAGAGCTCCTGTGTATAATGTCACTGGTGATCTCTGTATTACCTGTACACTGACACTATATACAGAGCTCCTGTGCATATTGTCACTGGTGATCCCTGTATTACCTGTACACTGACACTATATACAGAGCTCCTGTGTATAATGTCACTAGTGATCACTGTATTACCTGTACACTGACACTATATACAGAGCTCCTGTGTATAATGTCACCGGTGATCACTGTATTACCTGTACACTGACACTATATACAGAGCTCCTGTGTATAATGTCACTAGTGATCACTGTATTACCTGTACACTGACACTATATACAGAGCTCCTGTGTATAATGTCACCGGTGATCACTGTATTACCTGTACACTGACACTATATACAGAGCTCCTGTGTATAATGTCACTGGTGATCACTGTATTACCTGTACTCTGACACTATATACAGAGCTCCTGTGTATAATGTCACTAGTGATCACTGTATTACCTGTACACTGACACTATATACAGTGCTCCTGTGTATAATGTCACTGGTGATCACTGTACTACCTGTACACTGACACTATATACAAAGCTCCTGTGTATAATGTCTCTGGTGATCCATGCACACTATTCACTATATACAAAGCTCCTGTGTATAATGTCACTGGTGATCACTTTATTATCTGTACACTCACACAATATACAGAGCTCCTGTGTATAATGTCACTGGTGATCAATGTATTACCTGTACACTGACACTATATACAGAGCTCCTGTGTATAATATCACTGGTGATCCCTGTATTACTTGTACACTGACACTATATACAGAGCTTCTGCGTATAATGTCACTGGTAATCACTGTATTATCTGTACACTGACACTATATACAGAGCTCCTCTGTATAATGTCACTGGTGATCAATGTATTACCTGTACACTGACACTATATACAGAGCTCCTGTGTATAATATCACTGGTGATCCCTGTATTACTTGTACACTGACACTATATACAGAGCCCCTGTGTATAATGTCACTGGTGATACCTGTATTACTTGTACACTGACACTATATACAGAGCTTCTGTGTATAATGTCACTGGTTATCACTGTATTACCTGTATACTGACACTATATACAAAGCTCCTGTGCATAATGTCACTGGTGATCACTGTATTACCTGTACACTGACACTATATACAGAGCTCCTGTGTATAATATCACTGGTGATCCCTGTATTACTTGTACACTGAAAATATATACAGAGCTTTTGTGTATAATGTCACTGGTGATAACTGTATTACCTGTATACTGACACTATATATAGAGCTCCTGTGTATAATGTCACTGGTGATCACTGTATTACCTGTACACTGACACTATATACAGAGCTCCTGTGTATAATATCACTGGTGATCACTGTATTACCTGTACACTGACACTATATACAGAGCTCCTGTGTATAATGTCACTGGTGATCCCTGTATTACCTGTACACTGACACTATATACAGGGCTCCTGTGTATAATGTCACTGGTGACCACTATATTACCTGTACACTATATACACAAGAGCTCCTGTGCATAATGTCACTTGTGATCACTGTATTACCTGTACACTGACACTATATACAGAGCTCCTGTGTATAATGTCACTGGTGATCACTGTATTACCTGTACACTGACACTATATACAGAGCTCCTGTGTATAATGTCACTGGTGATCCCTGTATTACCTGTACACTGACACTATATACAGAGCTCCAGTGTATAATGTCACCGGTGATCACTATATTACCTGTACAGTATACACTATATACAGAGCTCCTGTGTATAATGGCATTGGTGATCACTATATTACCTGTACACTATATACACAAGAGCTCGTGTGTATAATGTCACTTGTGATCACTGTATTACTTGTACACTGACACTATATACAGAGATCCTGTGTATAATGTCACCGGTGATTCCTGTATTACCTGTATACTGACACTATATACAGGACTCCAGTGTATTATGCCACTGGTGATCATTGCATTACCTGTATACTAACACTATATACAGGGCTCCTGTGTATAATGTCACTGGTGATCCTTGTATTATCTGCACACTGGCACTATATGCAGAGCTCCTGTGTATAATGTCACTTGTGATTCCTGTATTACCTGTATACGGACACTATATACAAAGCTCCTGTGTATAATGTCACTGGTGATCCCTGTACACCGTACACTATATACAAAGCTCATGTGTATAATGTCACTGGTGATCCCTGTATTACCTGTACACTGACACTATATACAGAGCTCCTGTGTATAATGTCACGGGTGATCACTGTACACCGTACACTATATACAAAGCTCATGTGTATAATGTCACTGGTGATCCCTGTATTACCTGTACACTGACACTATATACAGAGCTCCTGTGTATAATGTCACGGGTGATCACTGTATTACCTGTAAACTGACACTATATACAAAGCTCCTGTGTATAATGTCAATGGTGATCCCTGTACACTATACACTATATACAAAGCTCCTGTGTATAATGTCACTGGTGATCACTGTACTACCTGTACACTGACACTATATACAAAGCTCCTGTGTATAATGTCACTGGTGATCCCTGTACATTATACACTATATACAAAGCTCCTGTGTATAATGTCACTGGTGATCACTGTATTATCTGTACACTGACACTATATACAAAGCTCCAGTGTATAATGTCACTGGTGATCACTGTATTACCTGTACACTGACACTATATACAGAGCTCCTGTGTATAATGTCACTGGTGATCAATGTATTACCTGTACACTGACACGATATACAGAGCTCCTGTGTATAATATCACTTGTGATCACTGTATTACTTGTACACTGACACTATATACAGAGATCCTGTGTATAATGTCACCGGTGATCACTGTATTACCTGTATACTGACACTATATACAGAGCTCCTGTGTATAATGTCACTGGTGATCACTGTATTACCTGTACACTTACACTATATGCAGAGCTCCTGTGTATAATGTCACTGGTGATCCCTGTATTACTTGTACACTGACACTATATACAGAGCTTCTGTGTATAATGTCACTGGTTATCACTGTATTACCTGTATACTGACACTATATACAAAGCTCCTGTGCATAATGTCACTGGTGATCACTGCATTACCTGTACACTGACACTATATACAGAGCTCCTGTGTATAATATCACTGGTGATCCCTGTATTACTTGTACACTGACAATATATACAGAGCTTTTGTGTATAATGTCACTGGTGATCACTGTACTACCTGTACACTGACACTATATACAAAGCTCCTGTGTATAATGTCACTGGTGATCCCTGTACACTATACACTATATAAAAAGCTCCCGTGTATATTGTCACTGGTGACACCTGTACATTATACACTTTATACAAAGCTCCTGTGTATAATGTCACTGGTGATCACTGTACTACCTGTACACTGACACTATATACAGAGATCCTGTGTATAATGTCACTGGTGATCTCTGTATTACCTGTACAACACTACACACTATATATAGAGCTCCTGTGTATAATGTCACTGGTGATCACTGTATTATCTGTACACTGACACTATATACAAAGCTCCTGTGTATAATGTCACTTGTGATCACTGTATTATCTGTACACTGACACTATATACAAAGCACCAGTGTATAATTTCACTGGTGATCACTGTATTATCTGTACACTGACACTATATACAGAGCTCCTGTGTATAATGTCACTGGTGATCACTGTATTATCTGTACACTGACACTATATACAGAGCTCCTGTGTATAATGTCACCGGTGATCACTGTATTACCTGTACACTGACACTATATACAGGGCTGCTGTGTATAATGTCACCAGTGATCACTGTATTACCTGTACACTGGCACTATATACAGGGCTCCTGTGTATAATGTCACTGGTGATCTCTGTACTACCAGTACATTGGCACTATATACACAGCTCCTGTGTATAATGTCACCGGTGATCACTGTACACTATACACTATATACAAAGCTCCTGTGAATAATGTCACTGGTGATCACTGTACTACCTGTACACTGACACTATATACAAAACTCCTGTGTATAATGTCACTGGTGACCCCTGTACATTATACACTTTATACAAAGCTCCTGTGTATAATGTCACTGGTGATCACTGTACTACCTGTACACTGACACTATATACAGAGCTCCTGAGTATAATGTCACTGGTGATCTCTGTATTACCTGTACAACACTACACACTACATATAGAGCTCATGTGTATAATGTCACTGGTGATCACTGTATTATCTGTACACTGACACTATATACAAAGCTCCTGTGTATAATGTCACTGGTGATCACTGTATTATCTGTACACTGACACTATATACAAAGCTCCTGTGTATAATGTCACTGGTGATCACTGTATTATCTGTACACTGACACTATATACTGAGCTCCTGTGTATAATGTCACCGGTGATCACTGTATTACCTGTACACTGACACTATATACAGAGCTGCTGTGTATAATGTCACCAGTGATCACTGAATTACCTGTACACTGGCACTATATACAGGGCTCCTGTGTATAATGTCACTGGTGATCTCTGTACTACATGCTCACTGGCACTATATACAGAGCTCCTGTGTATAATGTCACCGGTGATCACTGTATTACCTGTACACTGACACTGTATACAGAGCTCCTGTGTATAATGTCACCGGTGATCACTGTATTACCTGTACACTGACACTATATACAGAGCTACTGTGTATAATGTCACTGTTGATCACTGTATTACCTGTACACTGACACTATATACAGTGCTCCTGTGTATAATGTCACTGGTGATCACTATATTAAATGTACACTATATACACAAGAGCTCTTGTGTATAATGTCACTTGTGATCACTGTATTACTTGTACACTGACACTATATACAGAGATCCTGTGTATAATGTCACCGGTGATTCCTGTATTACCTGTATACTGACACTATATACAGGGCTCCTGTGTATAATATCACTGGTGATCACTGTATTACCTGTATACTGACACTATATACAGGGCTCCTGTGTGTAATGTCACTGGTGATCCTTGTATTATCTGAACACTGACACTATAGACAGAGCTCCTGTGTATAATGTCACTTGTGATTCCTGTATTACCTGTATACTGACACTATATAAAAAGCTCCTGTGTATAATGTCACTGGTGATCCCTGTACACTATACACTATATACAAAGCTCCTGTGTATAATGTCACTGGTGGTCACTGTACTACCTGTACACTATATACAGAGCTCCTGTGTATAATGTCACTGGTGATCCCTATATTACCTGTACACTGACACTATATACAGAGCTCCTGTGTATAATGTCACTGGTGATCACAGTATTACCTGTACACTGACACTATATACAAAGCTCCTGTGTATAATGTCACTGGTGATCCCTGTACACTATACACTATATACAAAGCTCCTGTGAATAATGTCACTGGTGATCACTGTACTACCTGTACACTGACACTATATACAAAGCTCTTGTGTATAATGTCACTGGTGACCCCTGTACATTATACACTTTATACAAAGCCTCCTGTGTATAATGTCACTGGTGATCACTGTACTACCTGTACACTGACACTAGATACAGAGCTCCTGAGTATAATGTCACTGGTGATCTCTGTATTACCTGTACAACACTACACACTACATATAGAGCTCCTGTGTATAATGTCACTGGTGATCACTGTATTATCTGTACACTGACACTATATACAAAGCTCCTGTGTATAATGTCACTGGTGATCACTGTATTATCTGTACACTGACACTATATACAAAGCTCCTGTGTATAATGTCACTGGTGATCACTGTATTATCTGTACACTGACACTATATACTGAGCTCCTGTGTATAATGTCACCGGTGATCACTGTATTACCTGTACACTGACACTATATACAGAGCTGCTGTGTATAATGTCACCAGTGATCACTGTATTACCTGTACACTGGCACTATATACAGGGCTCCTGTGTATAATGTCACTGGTGATCTCTGTACTACATGCACACTGGCACTATATACAGAGCTCCTGTGTATAATGTCACCGGTGATCACTGTATTACCTGTACACTGACACTGTATACAGAGCTCCTGTGTATAATGTCACTGTTGATCACTGATTTAACTGTACACTGACACTATATACAGTGCTCCTGTGTATAATGTCACTGTTGATCCCTGTATTACCTGTACACTGACACTATATACAGAGCTCCTGTATATAATGTCACTGGTGATCACTGTATTACCTGTACACTGACACTATATACAGAGCTCATGTGTATAATGTCACTGTTGATCACTGTATTACCTGTACACTGACACTATATATAGTGATCCTGTGTATAATGTCACTGGTGATCCCTGTATTACCTGTACACTGACACTATATACAGAGCTCCTGTGTATAATGTCACTGGTGATCACTATATTACCTGTATACTGACACTATATAGAGAGCTCCTGTGTATAATGTCAGTGGTGATCTCTGTATTACCTGTACACTGACACTATATACAGAGCTCATGTGCATATTGTCACTGGTGATCCCTGTATTACCTGTACACTGACACTATATACAGAGCTCCTGTGTATAATGCCACTAGTGATCACTGTATTACCTGTACACTGACACTATATACAGGGCTCCTGTGTATAATGTCACCGGTGATCACTGTATTACCTGTACACTGACACTATAAACAGAGCTCCTGTGTACAATGTCACTGGTGATCACTGTAATACCTGTACACTGACACTGTATACAGAGCTCCTGTGTATAATGTCACTAGTGATCACTGTATTATCTGTACACTGACACTATATACAGTGCTCCTGTGTATAATGTCACTGGTGATCACTGTACTACATGTACAATATATACAGAGCTCCTGTGTATAATGTCACTGGTGATCCCTGTATTACCTGTACACTGACACTATATACAAAGCTCCTGTGTATAATGTCACTGGTGATCCATGTACACTATACACTATATACAAAGCTCCTGTGTATAATGTCACTAGTGATCACTGTATTATCTGTATACTGAAACAATATACAGAGCTCCTGTGTAAAATGTCACTGTTGATCAATGTATTACCTGTACACTGACACTATAAACAGAGCTCCTGTGTATAATATCACTGGTGATCTCTGTATTACTTGTACACTGACACTATATACAGAGCTTCTGTGTATAATGTCACTGGTGATCACTGTATTTTCTGTACACTGACACTATATACAGAGCTCCTGTGTATAATGTCACTGGTGATCAATGTATTACCTGTAGACTGACACTATATACAGAGCTCCTGTGTATAATATCACTGGTGATGCCTGTATTACTTGTACACTGACACTATATACAGAGCTCCTGTGTATAATGTCACTGGTGATCCCTGTATTACTTGTACACTGACTCTATATACAGAGCTTCTGTGTATAATGTCACTGGTGATCACTGTATTACCTGTATACTGACACTATATACAGAGCTCCTGTGCATAATGTCACTGGTGATCACTGTATTACCTGTACACTGACACTGTAAACAGAGCTCCTGTGTATAATATCACTGGTGATCCCTGTATTACTTGAACACTGACAATATATACAGAGCTTCTGTGTATAATGTCACTGGTGATCACTGTATTACCTGTATACTGACATGATATACAGAGCTCCTGTGTATAATGTCACTGGTGATCCCTGTATTACCTGTACACTGACACTATATACAGAGCTCCTGTGTATATTATCACTGGTGATCACTGTATTACCTGTACACTGACACTATATACAGAGCTCCTGTGTAGAATGTCACTGGTGATCCCTGTATTACCTGTACACTGACACTATATACAGGGCTCATGTGTATAATGTCACTGGTGATCACTATATTACCTATACACTATATACACAAGAGCTCCTGTGTATAATGTCACTCGTGATCACTGTATTACTTGTACACAGACACTATATACAGAGATCCTGTGTATAATGTCACCGGTGATCACTGTATCACCTGTATACTGACACTATATACAGAGCTCCTGTGTATAATGTCTCTGGTGATCACTGTATTACCTGTACACTGACACTATATACAGAGCTCCTGTGTATAATGTCACTGGTGATCCCTGTATTACCTGTACACTGACACTATATACAGGGCTCCTGTTTATAATGTCACCGGTGATCACTATATTACCTGTACACTATATACTATATACAGAGCTTCTGTGTATAATATCACTGGTGATCACTATATTACCTGTACACTATATACACAAGAGCTCCTGTGTATAATGTCACTTGTGATCCCTGTATTACTTGTACACTTACACTATATACAGAGATACTGTGTATAATGTCACCGGTGATTCCTGTATTACCTGTATACTGACACTATATACAAAGCTCCTGTGTATAATGTCACTGGTGATCCCTGTGCTCTATACACTATATACAAAGCTGCTGTGTATAATGTCACTGGTGATCACGGTACTACCTGTACACTATATACAGAGCTCCTGTGTATAATGTCACTGGTGATCACTGTACTACCTGTACACTGACACTATGTACAAAGCTCCTGTGTATAATGTCACTGGTGATCCCTGTACATTATACACTATATACAAAGCTCCTGTGTATAATGTCACTGGTGATCACTGTGTTATCTGTACACTGACACTATATACAGAGCTCCTGTGTATAATGTCACTGGTGATCTCTGTATTACCTGTACAACACTACACACTATATATAGAGCTCCTGTGTATAATGTCACTGGTGATCACTGTATTATCTGTACACTGACACTATATACAAAGCTCCTGTGTATAATGACACTGGTGATCACTGTATTATCTGTACACTGACACTATATACAAAGCTCCTGTGTATAATGTCACTGGTGATCACTGTATTATCTGTACACTGACACTATATACAAAGCTCCTGTGTAAAATGTCACCAGTGATCACTGTATTACCTGAACACTGGCACTATATACAGGGCTCCTTTGTATAATGTCACTGGTGATCTCTGTATTACCTGTACACTGGCACTATATACAGAGCTCCTGTGTATAATGTCACCGGTGATCACTGTATTACCTGTACACTGACACTATATACAGGGCTCCTGTGTATAATGTCACTGGGGATCACTGTTTTACCTGTACACTGACACTATATACAGAGCTCCTGTGTATAATGGCACTGTTGATCACTGTATTACCTGTACACTGACACTATATACAGTGCTTCTGTGTACAATGTCACTGGTGATCCCTGTATTACCTGTACACTGACACTATATACAGAGTTCCTGTGTATAATGTCACTGGGGATCACTATATTACCTGTATACTGACACTATATACAGAGCTCCTGTGTATAATGTCACCGGTGATCACTGTATTACCTGTACACTGACACTATATACAGAGCACCTTTGTATAATGTCACTGGTGATCTCTGTATTACCTGTACACTGACACTATATACAGAGCTCCTGTGCATATTGTCACTGGTGATCCCTGTATTACCTGTACACTGACACTATATACAGAGCTCCTGTGTATAATGTCACTAGTGATCACTGTATTACCTGTACACTGACACTATATACAGAGCTCCTGTGCATATTGTCACTGGTGATCCCTGTATTACCTGTACACTGACACTATATACAGAGCTCCTGTGTATAATGTCAGTGGTGATCACTGTATTACCTGTACTCTGACACTATATACAGAGCTCCTGTGTATAATGTCACTAGTGATCACTGTATTACCTGTACACTGACACTATATACAGTGCTCCTGTGTATAATGTCACTGGTGATCACTGTACTACCTGTACACTGACACTATATACAAAGATCCTGTGTATAATGTCACTGGTGATCCATGTACACTATTCACTATATACAAAGCTCCTGTGTATAATGTCACTGGTGATCACTTTATTATCTGTACACTGACACAATATACAGAGCTCCTGTGTATAATGTCACTGGTGATCAATGTATTACCTGTACACTGACACTATATACAGAGCTCCTGTGTATAATATCACTGGTGATCCCTGTATTGCTTGTACACTGACACTATATACAGAGCTTCTGTGTATAATGTCAATGGTGATCACTGTATTATCTGTACACTGACACTATATACAGAGCTCCTGTGTATAATGTCACTGGTGATAAATGTATTACCTGTACACTGACACTATATACAGAGCTCCTGTGTATAATATCACTGGTGATCACTGTATTATCTGTACACTGACACTATATACAGAGCTACTGTGTATAAGGTCACTGGTGATCTCTGTATTACCTGTACAACACTACACACTATATACAGAGCTCCAGTGTATAATGTCACTGGTGATCACTGTGTTATCTGTTCACTGACACTATATACAAAGCTCCATTGTATAATGTCACTAGTGATCACTGTATTATCTGTACACTGACACAATATACAGAGCTCCTGTGTATAATGTCACTGGTGATCAATGTACTACCTGTACAACTGACATTATATACAGAGCTCCTGTGTATAATATCACTGGTGATCCCTGTATTACTTGTACACTGACACTATATACAAAGCTCCTGTGTATAATGACACTGGTGATCACTGTATTATCTGTACACTGACACTATATACAAAGCTCCTGTGTATAATTTCACTGGTGATCACTGTATTATCTGTACACTGACACTATATACAAAGCTCCTGTGTATAATGACACTGGTGATCACTGTATTATCTGTACACTGACACTATATACAAAGCTCCTGTGTAAAATGTCACCAGTGATCACTGTATTACCTGAACACTGGCACTATATACAGGGCTCCTTTGTATAATGTCACTGGTGATCTCTGTATTACCTGTACACTGGCACTATATACAGAGCTCCTGTGTATAATGTCACCGGTGATCACTGTATTACCTGTACACTGACACTATATACAGGGCTCCTGTGTATAATGTCACTGGTGATCACTGTATTATCTGTACACTGACATTATATAGAGAGCTCCTGTGTATAATGTCACTGGTGATCAATGTATTACCTGTACACTGACACTATATACAGAGCTCCTGTGTATAATATCACTGGTGATCCCTGTATTACTTGTACACTGACACTATATACAGAGGTCCTGTGTATAATGTCACTGGTGATCCCTGTATTACTTGTACACTGACACTATATACAGAGCTTCTGTGTATAATGTCACTGGTTATCACTGTATTACCTGTATACTGACACTATATACAAAGCTCCTGTGCATAATGTCACTGGTGATCACTGTATTACCTGTACACTGACACTATATACAGAGCTCCTGTGTATAATATCACTGGAGATCCCTGTATTACTTGTACACTGACAATATATACAGAGCTTTTGTGTATAATGTCACTGGTGATCACTGTATTATCTGTATACTGACACTATATATAGAGCTCCTGTGTATAATGTCACTGGTGATACCTGTATTACCTGTACACTGACACTATATACAGAGCTCCTGTGTATAATATCACTGGTGATCACTGCATTACCTGTACACTGACACTATATACAGAGCTCCTGTGTATAATGTCACTGGTGATCCCTGTATTACCTGTACACCATACACTATATACAGAGCTCCTGTGTATAATATCACTGGTGATCACTATATTACCTGTACACTATATACACAAGACCTCCTGTGTATAATGTCACTTGTGATCACTGTATTACTTGTACACTGACACTATATACAGAGATCCTGTGTATAATGTCACCGGTGATTCCTGTATTACCTGTATACTGACACTATATACAGGGCTCCAGTGTATAATGTCACTGGTGATCATTGTATTACCTGTATACTGACACTATATATAGGTCTCCTGTGTATAATGTCACTGGTGATCCTTGTATTATCTGTACACTGACACTATATGCAGAGCTCCTGTGTATAATGTCACTTGTGATTCCTGTATTACCTGTATACTGACACTATATACAAAGCTTCTGTGTATAATGTCACTGGTGATCCCTGTACACTATACACTATATACAAAGCTCCTGTGTATAATGTCACTGGTGATCACTGTATTATCTGTACACTGACACTATATACAGAGCTCCTGTGTATAATGTCACTGGTGATCTCTGTATTACCTGTACAACACTACACACTATATATAGAGCTCCTGTGTATAATGTCACTGGTGATCACTGTATTATCTGTACACTGACACTATATACAAAGCTCCTGTGTATAATGACACTGTTGATCACTGTATTATCTGTACACTGACACTATATACAAAGCTCCTGTGTATAATGTCACTGGTGATCACTGTATTATCTGTACACTGACACTATATACAAAGCTCCTGTGTATAATGTCACCAGTGATCACTGTATTACCTGTACACTGGCACTATATACAAGGCTCCTTTGTATAATGTCACTGGTGATCTCTGTATTACCTGTACACTGGCACTATATACAGAGCTCCTGTGTATAATGTCACCGGTGATCACTGTATTACCTGTACACTGACACTATATACAGGGCTCCTGTGTATAATGTCACTGGGGATCACTGTATTACCTGTACACTGACACTATATACAGAGCTCATGTGTATAATGTCACTGTTGATCACTGTATTACCTGTACACTGACAGTATATACAGTGCTACTGTGTATAATGTCACTGGTGATCACTGTATTACCTGTACACTGACACTATATACAGAGTTCCTGTGTATAATGTCACTGGGGATCACTATATTACCAGTATACTGACACTATATACAGAGCTCCTGTGTATAATGTCACCGGTGATCACTGTATTACCTGTACACTGTGTAAGGCAGCGCTCGTCGTCATACTGGGGGTAACTCGCTTCGCTGCGTCAATCAATGCACACGTGCAATGTCTTTACGTTTTTCACACAGTGTTGCAGTTTATTATGGCACTTCATAAACCGCTGTTCACACACAGTTCATCTTAGTCCGCCACCGGCAGGTTTACACACATAAACAATTCATGAGCCAAGTGGCACACCGGCCCACTTGCTCCAGGGTACAGCTTACGGCAAGGTAATAAAGTAGCAATGTTCATATCACAATGTCCATATAGCACCGGGTATTACCTTTGCCGGGTATAGCTGTCTCAGTCCGTTATTCTGCCACCACTGTGGCTCTGCGGATTCCCAGGTAGGGGTCTCCAGCCGTCGTTCCCTCAAAGGCCACTGACATCCACACAGGATCCAGGCTCTGCCTTTCAGGACTCTTACTCAAGCCTCTGCCTTCCAATGCCACTGACATCCACACAGGATCCAGGCTCTGCCTTCCAGGACTCTTACTCAAGCCGGCTCTCCCTCAAAGGCCACTGACATCCGCACAGGATCCAGGTTCGACCTTTCAGGTACCAGGCTTCACTTCAAAGCCGCTGCCTTCCAAGGCCACTAGCATCCGCACAGGATCTAGTCTTTGCCTTCAGGCTGCCAGGCTTCACGGTATCACGGTATCCCACACACATGGGGAACAGGCCTCACGCCTCTCACACCGAACACACCTGTCTCAAATTAAGCAGGTTTATATATGCTGTGCACAGACAGCCTCATACTGACAGGACCTTGCTGATGTCACAGTCATGTGATCAGTCAGCTGTGTGTATAGGTCCTGTGTGCTGTCCCAGTCATGTATACAGAGCTTTACTGTGCATGCAGGACCTGGGTGATGTCACAGTCATGTGACCAGTCAGATAAAGGGGAAGGTACATGGTCCAGTAAGCACATCCTGGACCATTTACAGTAATGCTAGCAGCCTGCTGTATTACATATCCCCCCTCTCTGTTCAAACTTGTGGGGTTGAACACATAATATACACAATAACATTATAACCCCCAGCTCACATATAGACCATGAACTTTACAATTGTGCTACTCAGCCCCTGGAACCTTAGTCAATGACATTAGCCCATTCCTTAGGGACCTACCATTTGTCACTGTCACTGACTTCGTCAGGTCACCTTTCCGGGTCGTAACTTTGTCAGGTCTCCCCCGCTCCCAGCGGTCAATCAAAACCCTGTCAGATCTTCCCCGCTCCCAGCGGTCAATACAGCAGCGCAACTCGCATGCCCCGGTATCTAAGGTCCGGTTCGACTCCGTACTGTCCCGTCCTCTATTGGGTCGTTTGTATGGGCTGCTCAAACCGGAGTTACTGGAGGTCTCACTACCTCTAAACCCACGCCCACTACTCTCAGGACATCCTAAAAGGTCCCTAACTTCATCTGTAGCTGTTCTGTTATTTAGGGGGCCCTTTCTCTGTCGGGTCTCACTATTTCTAGACGGCTTCCATCTTCTGCTGCTCAGATGATGCTGTCTATCTACTCGCAGTCTAGCGAGATTCAATTGTTCTACCTCCTGCAGGCAGGTCACTCGGTACTCAATCAGCATGCGTATATATTCTAGGCTTTCTTCTGTTCCTACAGCGGAAAAGGACACCATGCCGTCTTTGTCTGGTATCCAGTCCTGTTGATCACGTGGACTGCTTACTTTCACCACACCAGACTTCTTGACCATCATCTGCATGGCTCGACCGCTTCTCCCAATGAGCTTTCTCACCAGAACATGAGGCACCCGGATGACCTCTTCACGCATACTGTGAGCTTTTCTCCTAAGCTCCAGTTGTCTAACGGCTTGTTCCGTCTTCAACCGGAGAAACCGCTTCGTGCGAACACATCGCCAGTGCATGTCACTTAGGATAGCCACCCTCTTCACTGTGACTTTGGTCGTGGACAGGACCACCAGCTGTTTAGTTTCTGAGGTCAAGTAGACCTTACAGGCTCCCACAGCCTTCTTAAACTCTTCATGCACGGACTCACGGGTGCATTCTTCCCTCAAGTCCTCGGGTACTTCTACGAGGCACTTGTACCGAGACGTTTCGGTCTCACCAGTGGTTTCCAGACGATCAACCAGCTCAGGTTTCAGGAACAACTGACTTCCAGCTTCTTCACCCTGGATGCTTCCCCTGAGCTGACTCACAGCTACCACTTCACAACTTTTCGTCTTGACCACCTCCACTTCACCTTTATCTTCCAACACCATACTTTTAGCTCTCCTCAGGTCCTCCTTCTCAGGGTCTAAGGGAGTAAGTGCAACTTGTTTGCCTTTTCCCTTCTCCAAGGAGACCTCGTTCACCACGTGACACTTTGCTAGGCGACCTTTGAGCTCTAAAACTTCTCCTTCCAGCTCAATTACTCGCCTCTCAGCGGCCCGTCTCTGAAGCTCTTCCTGCTTCAACTGCTCTTCCAGCAGCAGAGCTCTCTCAGACCTCTCCGTCTCCAATGTGCCCACTCGGCTCTCAATAGCCAGTCTCTCACGCTTCTCTTGCGTCCACTGGGCTTGTAGCAACTCCTTGAGCTCCCTGATCTCGGCTCTTACTTCCACCGAATCATCCAAGCTCGCATCACTCGAGGAGGTATCTGCTTCACACCTCCCCTCACCAGCGGCCAACTCCTGGCCCTGGTCTGTGGATTCTCCGACAGACTCCTCCATCTTTTTCCGCTCAGCTTCCATCTTGCTGACGGTTTCTTTAAGGTACGTCTCCGCCTTCTGGAGAGCATCACAGGACATCTGTAGCTCCTTCACCTGAGCTTCCAGATCTAGGGTCTTTCCCCGGAGACCATCATTCTCCTCACGGGTGTCTTGCAGAGTGGTCTCAACCGCTTGGTGCACTTGCTCTGCACCCACCTTATCCTCCTCTAGTTTCTCCTTCACCTTGAGGAGATCCTCATAATCTCTCTTACTCTGTTGCAGTTCCCTACTGCGTTCACCACACACCTTCTTGGAGTCACACAGCTCCTGGTTGAGCTGTTTGCGCAGACGTTCTAGGATTTGTTCGCGTCCAGAAACACCATTCTGCCGCGCCTCCTTCTCAAGCTTCAACTGCAAAACCTCTTCCTGGATTTTGCGGCGGTCCTCCTTAATTGCGCAGAACATTTCCTTCCACTGGTTAATTTCCTCGTTGCTTCCCTTTAGATCTCGCTGTAAGTCCTTCACAAGCTGGAGTATTTTCTGCTGTACAGACTCCAGGTTCAGCTGGTCTGAGGACAAGTTCCCCAGGTTTCCACATAATTGCTGCCCATCACTCTGACCCTGCTGGCCGATAGGTTCCAGCTCTTGGTCACGACTGGCCGCCTCCCCTTCCAGGGCTGTCAGATCCTTCTGACTCGGTACCGTACCGGAGGTTGCTACTGGCAACGTCACCTCCTCTTCTACCTCTAATGGAGGATCCACACTTGAAGCAAAGGCACACAGTACTACCCTCTCTTTATTTTTATTTTCAGCCAAGTCTACAGGAGCAACCTTTTTGTGGCCCTTGCGCCGTCTACGAGATGGGGACTCTCTCACCACGTCTAGCCCCTCCTGACTGAACTCACTTTTTACTTTCATAGTGTCACAGTCAGCTACGGGGTCTGTGTCACTATCCATGGTGTTGTGGACTAACAGGTCACCTCCCACTTTGACGTCACCCCCTTCTACTGGAGTTACCCCGTTATCAACGGTCACATTGTCATTTTTAGGAGGCACCAACCCACCAACAGTAACAATTTTCAGTTTTCTACACTCCACACTCTTGTGAAAATCCGCCCCTTTTTTAGACTCCGCCCCCTTTTTAACAACCACACCGGCAGGGTAATTTTTACACAAAAAATCTGCAGTAGTCTTAGGACTCAGTTCACAACATCTCTTACCACCTCCCCGGGCACTCTGGGACAACACTGGCGCCCCCGGAGAGTCCATAGAATGGTCCACTGCAGCCATTCCATATGGTGCCCACAGCTCCTGCGGTTCCTGCACCATGTCCAGAAAAAGTTTCCCAAATACCTGCTCCGGTCCCAACCGGTCCTTCAACCGCTCAATAGCTCCAGACAGATCTGCTGCTTTGCTCACAGCCATCGCGGTACACTGTTCACACTAGCACTTCATCGCTCTCCCGGAAAAATTTTCGTGGCCCCACCAAGCCACTGCAAAACCGGATTTGAGTGGGATGAGAATCTTCGCAACCCCGCCGAGTTGCCGCAAGATGCTTTATACTTCGTGAGCCCCGCCGAGCCACAGCAAACCAGGTTTGAGTGCGACGCCAATCTTCGCAACCCCGCCGAGTTGCCGCAAGATGCTTTATCCACACTCGTCGTCCTGTGCCGTTGCCCCTAGCAACCGGGGTTGTCGTTGCCACTAGCAACCGGGCTGCCGTTGCCCGCACTCTCGAACCATATGTAAGGCAGCGCTCGTCATCATACTGGGGGTAACTCGCTTCGCTGCGTCAATCAATGCACACGTGCAATGTCTTTACGTTTTTCACACAGTGTTGCAGTTTATTATGGCACTTCATAAACCGCTGTTCACACACAGTTCATCTTAGTCCGCCACCGGCAGGTTTACACACATAAACAATTCATGAGCCAAGTGGCACACCGGCCCACTTGCTCCAGGGTACAGCTTACGGCAAGGTAATAAAGTAGCAATGTTCATATCACAATGTCCATATAGCACCGGGTATTACCTTTGCCGGGTATAGCTGTCTCAGTCCGTTATTCTGCCACCACTGTGGCTCTGCGGATTCCCAGGTAGGGGTCTCCAGCCGTCGTTCCCTCAAAGGCCACTGACATCCACACAGGATCCAGGCTCTGCCTTTCAGGACTCTTACTCAAGCCTCTGCCTTCCAAGGCCACTGACATCCACACAGGATCCAGGCTCTGCCTTCCAGGACTCTTACTCAAGCCGGCTCTCCCTCAAAGGCCACTGACATCCGCACAGGATCCAGGTTCGACCTTTCAGGTACCAGGCTTCACTTCAAAGCCGCTGCCTTCCAAGGCCACTAGCATCCGCACAGGATCTAGTCTTTGCCTTCAGGCTGCCAGGCTTCACGGTATCACGGTATCCCACACACATGGGGAACAGGCCTCACGCCTCTCACACCGAACACACCTGTCTCAAATTAAGCAGGTTTATATATGCTGTGCACAGACAGCCTCATACTGACAGGACCTTGCTGATGTCACAGTCATGTGATCAGTCAGCTGTGTGTATAGGTCCTGTGTGCTGTCCCAGTCATGTATACAGAGCTTTACTGTGCATGCAGGACCTGGGTGATGTCACAGTCATGTGACCAGACAGATAAAGGGGAAGGTACATGGTCCAGTAAGCACATCCTGGACCATTTACAGTAATGCTAGCAACCTGCTGCATTACAACTGACACTATATACAGAGCTCCTGTGTATAATGTCACTGGTGATCACTGTATTACCTGTACTCTGACACTATATACAGAGCTCCTGTGTATAATGTCACTAGTGATCACTGTATTACCTGTACACTGACACTATATACAGTGCTCCTGTGTATAATGTCACTGGTGATCTCTGTACTACCTGTACACTGACACTATATACAAAGCTCCTGTGTATAATGTCTCTGGTGATCCATGTACACTATTCACTATATACAAAGCTCCTGTGTATAATGTCACTGGTGATCACTTTATTATCTGTACACTCACACAATATACAGAGCTCCTGTGTATAATGTCACTGGTGATCAATGTATTACCTGTACACTGACACTATATACAGAGCTCCTGTGTATAATATCACTGGTGATCCCTGTATTACTTGTACACTGACACTATATACAGAGTTTCTGTGTATAATGTCACTGGTGATCACTGTATTACCTGTATACTGACACTATATACAAAGCTCCTGTGCATAATGTCACTGGTGATCACTGTATTACCTGTACACTGACACTATAAACAGAGCTCCTGTGTATAATATCACTGGTGATCCCTGTATTACTTGTACACTGACAAAATATACAGAGCTTTTGTGTATAATGTCACTGGTGATCACTGTATTATCTGTATACTGACACTATATATAGAGCTCCAGTGTATAATGTCACTGGTGATCCCTGTATTACCTGTACACTGACACTATATACAGAGCTCCTGTGTATAATATCACTGGTGATCACTGCATTACCTGTACACTGACACTATATACAGAGCTCCTGTGTATAATGTCACTGGTGATCCCTGTATTACCTGTACACTGACACTATATACAGGGCTCCTGTGTATAATGTCACTGGTGATCACTGTATTACTTGTACACTGACACTATATACAGAGATCCTGTGTATAATGTCACCGGTGATCACTGTATTTCCTGTATACTGACACTATATACAGAGCTCCTGTGTATTATGTTACTGGTGATCCCTGTATTACCTGTACACTGACACTATATACAGAGCTCCTGTGTATAATTTCACGGGTGATCACTGTATTACCTGTACACTGACACTATATACAAAGCTCCTGTGTATAATGTCACTGGTGATCCCTGTACACTATACACTATATACAAAGCTCCTGTGTATAATGTCACTGGTGATCACTGTACTACCTGTACACTGACACTATATACAAAGCTCCTGTGTATAATGTCACGGGAGATCCCTGTACATTATACACTATATGCAAAGCTCCTATGTATAATGTCACTGGTGATCTCTGTATTACCTGTACAACACTGCACACTATATAGAGAGCTCCTGTGTATATTGTCCCTTGTGATCACTGTACTATCTGTACACTGACACTATATACAAAGCTCCTGTGTATAATGTCACTGGTGATCACTGTATTATCTGTACACTGACACTATATACTGAGCTCCTGTGTATAATGTCACTGGTGATCACTGTATTACCTGTACACTGACACTATATACAGGGCTCCTGTGTATAATGTCACCAGTGATCACTGTATTACCTGTACACTGACACTATATACAGAGCTCCTGTGTATAATGTCACTGGTGATCACTGTATTACCTGTACACTGACACTATATACAGAGCTCCTGTGTATAATGTCACCGGTGATCACTGTATTACTTGTACACTGACACTATATACAGAGATCCTGTGTATAATGTCACGGGTGATTCCTGTATTACCTGTATACTGACACTATATACAGGGCTCCAGTGTATAATGTCACTGGTGATCATTGCATTACCTGTATACTGACACTATATACAGGGCTCCTGTGTATAATGTCACTGGTGATCCTTGTATTATCTGTACACTGACACTATATGCAGAGCTCCTGTGTATAATGTCACTTGTGATTCCTGTATTACCTGTATACTGACACTATATACAAAGCTTCTGTGTATAATGTCACTGGTGATCCCTGTACACTATACACTATATACAAAGCTCCTGTGTATAATGTCACTGGTGATCACTGTACTACCTGTACACTACATACAGAGCTCCTGTGTATAATGTCACTGGTGATCCCTGTATTACCTGTACACTGACACTATATACAGAGCTCCTGTGTATAATGTCACGGGTGATCACTGTATTACCTGTACACTGACACTATATACAAAGCTCCTGTGTATAATGTCACTGGTGATCCCTGTACACTATACACTATATACAAAGCTCCTGTGTATAATTTCACTGGTGATCACTGTACTACCTGTACACTGACACTATATACAAAGCTCCTGTGTATAAAGTCACTGGTGATCCCTGTACATTATACACTATATACAAAGCTCCTGTGTATAATGTCACTGGTGATCACTGTATTATCTGTACACTGACACTATATACAGAGCTCCTGTGTATAATGTCACTGGAGATCTCTGTATTACCTGTACAACACTACACACTATATATAGAGCTCCTGTGTATAATGTCACTGGTGATCACTGTATTATCTGTACACTGACACTATATACAAAGCTCCTGTGTATAATGACACTGTTGATCACTGTATTATCTGTACACTGACACTATATACAAAGTTCCTGTGTATAATGTCACTGGTGATCACTGTATTATCTGTACACTGACACTATATACAAAGATCCTGTGTATAATGTCACCAGTGATCACTGTATTACCTGTACACTGGCACTATATACAAGGCTCCTTTGTATAATGTCACTGGTGATCTCTGTATTACCTGTACACTGGCACTATATACAGAGCTCCTGTGTATAATGTCACCGGTGATCACTGTATTACCTGTACACTGACACTATATACAGGGTTCCTGTGTATAATGTCACTGGGGATCACTGTATTACCTGTACACTGACACTATATACAGAGCTCATGTGTATAATGTCACTGTTGATCACTGTATTACCTGTACACTGACAGTATATACAGTGCTACTGTGTATAATGTCACTGGTGATCACTGTATTACCTGTACACTGACACTATATACAGAGTTCCTGTGTATAATGTCACTGGGGATCACTATATTACCTGTATACTGACACTATATACAGAGCTCCTGTGTATAATGTCACCGGTGATCACTGTATTACCTGTACACTGACACTATATACAGAGCTCCTGTGTATAATGTCACTGGTGATCCACTGACACTATATACAGAGCTCCTGTGTATAATGTCACCGGTGATCACTGTATTACCTGTACACTGACACTATATACAGAGCTCCTGTGTATAATGTCACTAGTGATCACTGTATTACCTGTACACTGACACCATATACAGAGCTCCTGTGTATAATGTCACCGGTGATCACTGTATTACCTGTACACTGACACTATATACAGAGCTCCTGTGTATAATGTCACTGGTGATCACTGTATTACCTGTACTCTGACACTATATACAGAGCTCCTGTGTATAATGTCACTAGTGATCACTGTATTACCTGTACACTGACACTATATACAGTGCTCCTGTGTATAATGTCACTGGTGATCACTGTACTACCTGTACACTGACACTATATACAAAGCTCCTGTGTATAATGTCTCTGGTGATCCATGTACACTATTCACTATATACAAAGCTCCTGTGTATAATGTCACTGGTGATCACTTTATTATCTGTACACTCACACAATATACAGAGCTCCTGTGTATAATGTCACTGGTGATCAATGTATTACCTGTACACTGACACTATATACAGAGCTCCTGTGTATAATATCACTGGTGATCCCTGTATTACTTGTACACTGACACTATATACAGAGCTTCTGTGTATAATGTCACTGGTGATCACTGTATTATCTGTACACTGACACTATATACAGAGCTCCTCTGTATAATGTCACTGGTGATCAATGTATTACCTGTACACTGACACTATATACAGAGCTCCTGTGTATAATATCACTGGTGATCCCTGTATTACTTGTACACTGACACTATATACAGAGCCCCTGTGTATAATGTCACTGGTGATACCTGTATTACTTGTACACTGACACTATATACAGAGCTTCTGTGTATAATGTCACTGGTTATCACTGTATTACATGTATTCTGACACTATATACAAAGCTCCTGTGCATAATGTCACTGGTGATCACTGTATTACCTGTACACTGAGACTATATACAGAGCTCCTGTGTATAATATCACTGGTGATCCCTGTATTACTTGTACACTGACAATATATACAGAGCTTTTGTGTATAATGTCACTGATGATCACTGTATTACCTGTATACTGACACTATATATAGAGCTCCTGTGTATAATGTCACTGGTGATCACTGTATTACCTGTACACTGACACTATATACCGAGCTCCTGTGTATAATATCACTGGTGATCACTGTATTACCTGTACACTGACACTATATACAGAGCTCCTGTGTATAATGTCACTGGTGATCCCTGTATTACCTGTACACTGACACTATATACAGGGCTCCTGTGTATAATGTCACTGGTGATCACTATATTACCTGTACACTATATACACAAGAGCTCCTGTGCATAATGTCACTTGTGATAACTGTATTACCTGTACACTGACACTATATACAGAGCTCCTGTGTATAATGTCACTGGTGATCACTGTATTACCTGTACACTGACACTATATACAGAGCTCCTGTGTATAATGTCACTGGTGATCCCTGTATTACCTGAACACTGACACTATATACAGAGCTCCAGTGTATAATGTCACCGGTGATCACTATATTACCTGTACACCATACACTATATACAGAGCTCCTGTGTATAATGGCATTGGTGATCACTATATTACCTGTACACTATATACACAAGAGCTCGTGTGTATAATGTCACTTGTGATCACTGTATTACTTGTACACTGACACTATATACAGAGATCCTGTGTATAATGTCACCGGTGATTCCTGTATTACCTGTATACTGACACTATATACAGGACTCCAGTGTATTATGTCACCGGTGATCATTGCATTACCTGTATACTGACACTATATACAGGGCTCCTGTGTATAATGTCACTGGTGATCCTTGTATTATCTGTACACTGACACTATATGCAGAGCTCCTGTGTATAATGTCACTTGTGATTCTGTATTACCTGTATACGGACACTATATACAAAGCTCCTGTGTATAATGTCACTGGTGATCCCTGTACACCATACACTATATACAAAGCTCCTGTGTATAATGTCACTGGTGATCACTGTACTACCTGTACACTATATACAGAGCTCCTGTGTATAATGTCACTGGTGATCCCTGTATTACCTGTACACTGACACTATATACAGAGCTCCTGTGTATAATGTCACGGGTGATCACTGTATTACCTGTAAACTGACACTATATACAAAGCTCCTGTGTATAATGTCACTGGTGATCACTGTACTACCTGTACACTGACACTATATACAAAGCTCCTGTGTATAATGTCACTGGTGATCCCTGTACATTATACACTATATACAAAGATCCTGTGTATAATGTCACTGGTGATCACTGTATTATCTGTACACTGACCCTATATACAGAGCTCTTGTGTTTAAGGTCACTGGTGATCTCTGTATTACCTGTACAACACTACACACTATATACAGAGCTCCAGTGTATAATGTCACTGGTGATCACTGTATTATCTGTACACTGACACTATATACAAAGCTCCAGTGTATAATGTCACTGGTGATCACTGTATTATCTGTACACTGACACTATATACAGAGCTCCTGTGTATAATATCACTGGTGATCCCTGTATTACTTGTACACTGACACTATATGCAGAGCTCCTGTGTATAATGTCACTGGTGATCCCTGTATTACTTGTACACTGACACTATATACAGAGCTTCTGTGTATAATGTCACTGGTCATCACTGTATTACCTGTATACTGACACTATATACAAAGCTCCTGTGCATAATGTCACTGGTGATCACTGCATTACCTGTACACTGACACTATATACAGAGCTCCTGTGTATAATATCACTGGTGATCCCTGTATTACTTGTACACTGACAATATATATAGAGCTTTTGTGTATAATGTCACTGGTGATCACTGTATTATCTGTATACTGTCACTATATATAGAGCTCCTGTGTATAATGTCACTGGTGATCCCTGTATTACCTGTACACTGACACTATATACAGAGCTCCTGTGTATAATGTCACTGGTGATCCCTGTATTACCTGTACACTGACACTATATACAGGGCTCCTGTGTATAATGTCACTGGTGATCACTATATTACCTGTAAACTATATACACAAGAGCTCCTGTGTATAATGTCACTTGTGATCACTGTATTACTTGTACACTGACACTGTATACAGAGATCCTGTGTATAATGTCACCGGTGATCACTGTATTACCTGTATACTGACACTATAAACAGAGCTCCTGTGTATAATGTCACTGGTGATCACTGTATTACCTGTACACTTACACTATATACAGAGCTCCTGTGTATAATGTCACTGGTGATCCCTGTATAACCTGTACACTGACACTATATACAGGGCTCCTGTGTATAATGTCACCGGTGATCACTATATTACCTGTACACCATACACTATATACAGAGCTCCTGTGTATAATGTCACTGGTGATCCCTGTACACTATACACTATATACAAAGCTCCTGTGAATAATGTCACTGGTGATCACTGTACTACCTGTACACTGACACTATATACAAAGCTCCTGTGTATAATGTCACTGGTGATCCCTGTACACTATACACTATATACAAAGCTCCCGTGTATATTGTCACTGGTGACACCTGTACATTATACACTTTATACAAAGCTCCTGTGTATAATGTCACTGGTGATCACTGTACTACCTGTACACTGACACTATATACAGAGATCCTGTGTATAATGTCACTGGTGATCTCTGTATTACCTGTACAACACTACACACTATATACAGAGCTCCTGTGTATAATGTCACTGGTGATCACTGTATTATCTGTACACTGACACTATATACAAAGCTCCTGTGTATAATGTCACTGGTGATCACTGTATTATCTGTACACTGACACTATATACAAAGCACCAGAGTATAATGTCACTGGTGATCACTGTATTATCTGTACACTGACACTATATACAGAGCTCCTGTGTATAATGTCACCGGTGATCACTGTATTACCTGTACACTGACACTATATACAGGGCTGCTGTGTATAATGTCACCAGTGATCACTGTATTACCTGTACACTGACACTATATACAGGGTTCCTGTGTATAATGTCACTGGTGATCTCTGTACTACCTGTACACTGGCACTATACACAGAGCTCCTGTGTATAATGTCACCGGTGATCACTGTATTACCTGTACACTGACACTATATACAGAGCTCCTGTGTATAATGTCACCGTTGATCACTGTATTACCTGTACACTGACACTATATACAGTGCTCCTGTGTATAATGTCACTGGTGATCACTATATTACCTGTACACTATATACACAAGAGCTCTTGTGTATAATGTCACTTGTGATCACTGTATTACTTGTACACTGACACTATATACAGAGATCCTGTGTATAATGTCACCGGTGATTCCTGTATTACCTGTATACTGACACTATATACAGGGCTCCTGTGTATAATATCACTGGTGATCACTGTATTACCTGTATACTGACACTATATACAGGGCTCCTGTGTATAATGTCACTGGTGATCCTTGTATTATCTGTACACTGACACTATATACAAAGCTCCTGTGTATAATGTCACTGGTGATCACTGTATTATCTGTACACTGACACTATATACAGAGCTCCTGTGTATAATGTCACCGGTGATCACTGTATTACCTGTACACTGACACTATATACAGGGCTGCTGTGTATAATGTCACCAGTGATCACTGTATTACCTGTACACTGACACTATATACAGGGCTCCTGTGTATAATGTCACTGGTGATCTCTGTACTACCTGTACACTGGCACTATATACAGAGCTCCTGTGTATAATGTCACCGGTGATCACTGTATTACCTGTACACTGACACTATATAGAGTGCTCCTGTGTATAATGTCACTGTTGATCACTGTATTACCTGTACACTGACACTATATACAGTGCTCCTGTGTATAATGTCACTGGTGATCACTATATTACCTGTACACTATATACACAAGAGCTCTTGTGTATAATGTCACTTGTGATCACTGTATTATTTGTACACTGACACTGTATAGAGAGATCCTGTGTATAATGTCACCGGTGATTCCTGTATTACCTGTATACTGACACTATATACAGGGCTCCTGTGTATAATATCACTGGTGATCACTGTATTACCTGTATACTGACACTATATACAGGGCTCCTGTGTATAATGTCACTGGTGATCCTTGTATTATCTGTACACTGACACTATATACAGAGCTCCTGTGTATAATGTCACTTGTGATTCCTGTATTACCTGTATACTGACACTATATACAAAGCTCCTGTGTATAAAGTCTCTGGTGATCCCTGTACACTATACACTATATACAAAGCTCCTGTGTATAATGTCACTGGTGGTCACTGTACTACCTGTACACTATATACAGAGCTCCTGTGTATAATGTCACTGGTGATCCCTATATTACCTGTACACTGACACTATATACAGAGCTCCTGTGTATAATGTCACGGGTGATCACAGTATTACCTGTACACTGACACTATATACAAAGCTCCTGTGTATAATGTAACTGGTGATCCCTGTACACTATACACTATATACAAAGCTCCTGTGTATAATGTCACTGGTGACACCTGTACATTATACACTTTATACAAAGCTCCTGTGTATAATGTCACTGGTGATCACTGTACTACCTGTACACTGACACTATATACAGAGCTCCTGTGTATAATGTCACTGGTGATCACTGTATTATCTGTACACTGACACTATATACAAAGCTCCTGTGTATAATGTCACTGGTGATCACTGTATTATCTGTACACTGACACTATATACAAAGCTCCTGTGTATAATGTCACTGGTGATCACTGTATTATCTGTACACTGACACTATATACAGAGCTCCTGTGTATAATGTCACCGGTGATCACTGTATTACCTGAGCACTGACACTATATACAGGGCTGCTGTGTATAATGTCACCAGTGATCACTGTATTACCTGTACACTGGCACTATATACAGGGCTCCTGTGTATAATGTCACTAGTGATCTCTGTACTACCAGTACACTGGCACTATATACAGAGCTCCTGTGTATAATGTCACCGGTGATCACTGTATTACCTGTACACTGACACTATATACAGAGCTCCTGTGTATAATGTCACTGTTGATCACTATATTACCTGTACACTATATACACAAGAGCTCTTGTGTATAATGTCACTTGTGATCACTGTATTACTTGTACACTGACACTATATACAGAGATCCTGTGTATAATGTCACCGGTGATTCCTGTATTACCTGTATACTGACACTATATACAGGGCTCCTGTGTATAATATCACTGGTGATCACTGTATTACCTGTATACTGACACTATATACAGGGCTCCTGTGTATAATGTCACTGGTGATCCTTGTATTATCTGTACACTGACACTATATACAAAGCTCCTGTGTATAATGTCACTGGTGATCACTGTATTATCTGTACACTGACACTATATACAGAGCTCCTGTGTATAATGTCACCGGTGATCACTGTATTACCTGTACACTGACACTATATACAGGGCTGCTGTGTATAATGTCACCAGTGATCACTGTATTACCTGTACACTGACACTATATACAGGGCTCCTGTGTATAATGTCACTGGTGATCTCTGTACTACCTGTACACTGGCACTATATACAGAGCTCCTGTGTATAATGTCACCGGTGATCACTGTATTACCTGTACACTGACACTATATAGAGTGCTCCTGTGTATAATGTCACTGTTGATCACTGTATTACCTGTACACTGACACTATATACAGTGCTCCTGTGTATAATGTCACTGGTGATCACTATATTACCTGTACACTATATACACAAGAGCTCTTGTGTATAATGTCACTTGTGATCACTGTATTATTTGTACACTGACACTGTATAGAGAGATCCTGTGTATAATGTCACCGGTGATTCCTGTATTACCTGTATACTGACACTATATACAGGGCTCCTGTGTATAATATCACTGGTGATCACTGTATTACCTGTATACTGACACTATATACAGGGCTCCTGTGTATAATGTCACTGGTGATCCTTGTATTATCTGTACACTGACACTATATACAGAGCTCCTGTGTATAATGTCACTTGTGATTCCTGTATTACCTGTATACTGACACTATATACAAAGCTCCTGTGTATAAAGTCTCTGGTGATCCCTGTACACTATACACTATATACAAAGCTCCTGTGTATAATGTCACTGGTGGTCACTGTACTACCTGTACACTATATACAGAGCTCCTGTGTATAATGTCACTGGTGATCCCTATATTACCTGTACACTGACACTATATACAGAGCTCCTGTGTATAATGTCACGGGTGATCACAGTATTACCTGTACACTGACACTATATACAAAGCTCCTGTGTATAATGTAACTGGTGATCCCTGTACACTATACACTATATACAAAGCTCCTGTGTATAATGTCACTGGTGACACCTGTACATTATACACTTTATACAAAGCTCCTGTGTATAATGTCACTGGTGATCACTGTACTACCTGTACACTGACACTATATACAGAGCTCCTGTGTATAATGTCACTGGTGATCACTGTATTATCTGTACACTGACACTATATACAAAGCTCCTGTGTATAATGTCACTGGTGATCACTGTATTATCTGTACACTGACACTATATACAAAGCTCCTGTGTATAATGTCACTGGTGATCACTGTATTATCTGTACACTGACACTATATACAGAGCTCCTGTGTATAATGTCACCGGTGATCACTGTATTACCTGAGCACTGACACTATATACAGGGCTGCTGTGTATAATGTCACCAGTGATCACTGTATTACCTGTACACTGGCACTATATACAGGGCTCCTGTGTATAATGTCACTAGTGATCTCTGTACTACCAGTACACTGGCACTATATACAGAGCTCCTGTGTATAATGTCACCGGTGATCACTGTATTACCTGTACACTGACACTATATACAGAGCTCCTGTGTATAATGTCACTGTTGATCACTGTATTACCTGTACACTGACACTATATACAGTGCTCCTGTGTATAATGTCACTGGTGATCACTATATTACCTGTACACTATATACACAAGAGCTCTTGTGTATAATGTCACTTGTGATCACTGTATTACTTGTACACTGACACTATATACAGAGATCCTGTGTATAATGTCACCGGTGATTCCTGTATTACCTGTATACTGACACTATATACAGGGCTCCTGTGTATAATATCACTGGTGATCACTGTATTACCTGTATACTGACACTATATACAGGGCTCCTGTGTGTAATGTCACTGGTGATATTTGTATTATCTGTACACTGACACTGTAGACAGAGCTCCTATGTATAATGTCACTTGTGATTCCTGTATTACCTGTATACTGACACTATATACAAAGCTCCTGTGTATAATGTCACTGGTGATCCCTGTACACTATACACTATATACAAAGCTCCTGTGTATAATGTCACTGGTGGTCACTGTACTACCTGTACACTATATACAGAGCTCCTGTGTATAATGTCACTGGTGATCCCTATATTACCTGTACACTGACACTATATACAGAGCTCCTGTGTATAATGTCACTGGTGATCACAGTATTACCTGTACACTGACACTATATACAAAGCTCCTGTGTATAATGTCACTGGTGATCCCTGTACACTATACACTATATACAAAGCTCCTGTGAATAATGTCACTAGTGATCACTGTACTACCTGTACACTGACACTATATACAAAGCTCCTGTGTATAATGTCACTGGTGACCCCTGTACATTATACACTTTATACAAAGCTCCTGTGTATAATGTCACTGGTGATCACTGTTCTAGCTGTACACTGACACTATATACAGAGCTCCTGAGTATAATGTCACTGGTGATCTCTGTATTACCTGTACAACACCACACACTACATATAGAGCTCCTGTGTATAATGTCACTGGTGATCACTGTATTATCTGTACACTGACACTATATACAAAGCTCCTGTGTATAATGTCACTGGTGATCACTGTATTATCTGTACACTGACACTATATACAAAGCTCCTGTGTATAATGTCACTGGTGATCACTGTATTATCTGTACACTGACACTATATACTGAGCTCCTGTGTATAATGTCACCGGTGATCACTGTACTACCTGTACACTGACACTATATACAGAGCTGCTGTGTATAATGTCACCAGTGATCACTGTATTACCTGTACACTGGCACTATATACAGGGCTCCTGTGTATAATGTCACTGGTGATCTCTGTACTACATGCACACTGGCACTATATACAGAGCTCCTGTGTATAATGTCACCGGTGATCACTGTATTACCTGTACAATGACACTGTATACAGAGCTCCTGTGTATAATGTCACTGTTGATCACTGTATTAACTGTACACTGACACTATATACAGTGCTCCTGTGTATAATGTCACTGTTGATCCCTGTATTACCTGTACACTGACACTATATACAGAGCTCCTGTATATAATGTCACTGGTGATCACTGTATTACCTGTACACTGACACTATATACAGAGCTCATGTGTATAATGTCACTGTTGATCACTGTATTACCTGTACACTGACACTATATACAGTGATCCTGTGTATAATGTCACTGGTGATCCCTGTATTACCTGTACACTGACACTATATACAGAGCTCCTGTGTATAATGTCACTGGTGATCACTATATTACCTGTATACTGACACTATATACAGAGCTCCTGTGTATAATGTCACCGGTGATCACTGTATTACCTGTACACTGACATTATATAGAGAGCTCCTGTGTATAATGTCAGTGGTGATCTCTGTATTACCTGTACACTGACACTATATACAGAGCTCATGTGCATATTGTCACTGGTGATCCCTGTATTACCTGTACACTGACACTATATACAGAGCTCCTGTGTATAATGCCACTAGTGATCACTGTATTACCTGTACACTGACACTATATACAGGGCTCCTGTGTATAATGTCACCGGTGATCTCTGTATTACCTGTACACTGACACTAAAAGCAGAGCTCCTGTGTATAATGTCACTGGTGATCACTGTAATACCTGTATACTGACACTATATACAGAGCTCCTGTGTATAATGTCACTAGTGATCACTGTATTATCTGTACACTGACACTATATACAGTGCTCCTGTGTATAATGTCATTGGTGATCACTGTACTACATGTACACTATATACAGAGCTCCTGTGTATAATGTCACTGGTGATCCCTGTATTACCTGTACACTGACACTATATACAAAGCTCCTGTGTATAATGTCACTGGTGATCCATGTACACTATACACTATATACAAAGCTCCTGTGTATAATGTCACTAGTGATCACTGTATTATCTGTACACTGAAACAATATACAGAGCTCCTGTGTAAAATGTCACTGGTGATCAATGTATTACCTGTACACTGACACTATAAACAGAGCTCCTGTGTATAATATCACTGGTGATCCCTGTATTACTTGTACACTGACACGATATACAGAGCTTCTGTGTATAATGTCACTGGTGATCACTGTATT
The DNA here is from genome assembly GCF_046119375.1 of Phyllobates terribilis. Classification (NCBI taxonomy): domain Eukaryota; kingdom Metazoa; phylum Chordata; class Amphibia; order Anura; family Dendrobatidae; genus Phyllobates; species Phyllobates terribilis. The sequence goes on from NW_027362770.1 coordinate 176,616,007, forward strand.
ATCTGTACACTGACACTATATACAGAGCTCCTGTGTATAATGTCACTGGTGATCAATGTATTACCTGTAGACTAACACTATATACAGAGCTCCTGTGTATAATATCACTGGTGATGCCTGTATTACTTGTACACTGACACTATATACAGAGCTCCTGTGTATAATGTCACTGGTGATCCCTGTATTACTTGTACACTGACACTATATACAGAGCTTCTGTGTATAATGTCACTGGTGATCACTGTATTACCTGTATACGGACACTATATACAGAGCTCCTGTGCATAATGTCACTGGTGATCACTGTATTACCTGTACACTGACACTATAAACAGAGCTCCTGTGTATAATATCACTGGTGATCCCTGTATTACTTGTACACTGACAATATATACAGAGCTTCTGTGTATAATGTCACTGGTGATCACTGTATTACCTGTATACTGACACGATATACAGAGCTCCTGTGTATAATGTCACTGGTGATCCCTGTATTACCTGTACACTGACGCTATATACAGAGCTCCTGTGTATAATATCACTGGTGATCACTGTATTACCTGTACACTGACACTATATACAGAGCTCCTGTGTAGAATGTCACTGGTGATCGCTGTATTACCTGTACACTGACACTATATACAGGGCTCCTGTGTATAATGTCACTGGTGATCACTATATTACCTATACACTATATACACAAGAGCTCCTGTGTATAATGTCACTCGTGATCACTGTATTACTTGTACACAGACACTATATACAGAGATCCTGTGTATAATGTCACCGGTGATCACTGTCTCACCTGTATACTGACACTATATACAGAGCTCCTGTGTATAATGTCTCTGGTGATCACTGTATTACCTGTACACTGACACTATATACAGAGCTCCTGTGTATAATGTCACTGGTGATCCCTGTATTACCTGTACACTGACACTATATACAGGGCTCCTGTGTATAATGTCACCGGTGATCACTATATTACCTGTACACTATACACTATATACAGAGCTTCTGTGTATAATATCACTGGTGATCACTATATTACCTGTACACTATATACACAAGAGCTCCTGTGTATAATGTCACTTGTGATCACTGTATTACTTGTACACTGACACTATATACAGAGATACTGTGTATAATGTCACCGGTGATTCCGGTATTACCTGTATACTGACACTATATACAGGGCTCCTGTGTATAATGTCACTGGTGATCCTTGTTTTATCTGTACACTGACACTATATACAGAGCTCCTGTGTATAATGTCACTTGTGATTCCTGTATTACCTGTATACTGACACTATATACAAAGCTCCTGTGTAAAATGTCACTGGTGATCCCTGTACTCTATACACTATATACAAAGCTGCTGTGTATAATGTCACTGGTGATCACTGTACTACCTGTACACTATATACAGAGCTCCTGTGTATAATGTCACTGGTGATCCCTGTATTACCTGTACACTGACACTATATACAGAGCTCCTGTATATAACGTCAAGGGTGATCACTGTATTACCTGTACACTGACACTATATACAAAGCTCCTGTGTATAATGTCACTGGTGATCCCTGTACACTATACACTATATACAAAGCTCCTGTGTATAATGTCACTGGTGATCACTGTACTACCTGTACACTGACACTATATACAAAGCTCCTGTGTATAATGTCACTGGTGATCCCTGTACATTATACACTATATACAAAGCTCCTGTGTATAATGTCACTGGTGATCACTGTGTTATCTGTACACTGACACTATATACAGAGCTCCTGTGTATAATGTCACTGGTGATCTCTGTATTACCTGTACAACACTACACACTATATATAGAGCTCCTGTGTATAATGTCACTGGTGATCACTGTATTATCTGTACACCGACACTATATACAAAGCTCCTGTGTATAATGACACTGGTGATCACTGTATTATCTGTACACTGACACTATATACAAAGCTCCTGTGTATAATGTCACTGGTGATCACTGTATTATCTGTACACTGACACTATATACAAAGTTCCTGTGTAAAATGTCACCAGTGATCACTGTATTACCTGTACACTGGCACTATATACAGAGCTCCTTTGTATAATGTCACTGGTGATCTCTGTATTACCTGTACACTGGCACTATATACAGAGCTCCTGTGTATAATGTCACCGGTGATCACTGTATTACCTGTACACTGACACTATATACAGGGCTCCTGTGTATAATGTCACTGGGGATCACTGTTTTACCTGTACACTGACACTATATACAGAGCTCCTGTGTATAATGTCACTGTTGATCACTGTATTACCTGTACACTGACACTATATACAGTGCTTCTGTGTACAATGTCACTGGTGATCCTTGTATTACCTGTACACTGACACTATATACAGAGTTCCTGTGTATAATGTCACTGGGGATCACTATATTACCTGTATACTGACACTATATACAGAGATCCTGTGTATAATGTCACCGGTGATCACTGTATTACCTGTACACTGACACTATATACAGAGCACCTTTGTATAATGTCACTGGTGATCTCTGTATTACCTGTAAACTGACACTATATACAGAGCTCCTGTGCATATTGTCACTGGTGATCCCTGTATTACCTGTACACTGACACTATATACAGAGCTCCTGTGTATAATGTCACTAGTGATCACTGTATTACCTGTACACTGACACTATATACAGAGCTCCTGTGTATAATGTCACCGGTAATCACTGTATTACCTGTACACTGACACTATATACAGAGCTCCTGTGTATAATGTCAGTGGTGATCACTGTATTACCTGTACTCTGACACTATATACAGAGCTCCTGTGTATAATGTCACTAGTGATCACTGTATTACCTGTACACTGACACTATATACAGTGCTCCTGTGTATAATGTCACTGGTGATCACTGTACTACCTGTACACTGACACTATATACAAAGCTCCTGTGTATAATGTGACTGGTGATCCATGTACACTATTCACTATATACAAAGCTCCTGTGTATAATGTCACTGGTGATCACTTTATTATCTGTACACTGACACAATATACAGAGCTTCTGTGTATAATGTCACTGGTGATCAATGTATTACCTGTACACTGACACTATATACAGAGCTCCTGTGTATAATATCACTGGTGATCCCTGTATTACTTGTACAATGACACTATATACAGAGCTTCTGTGTATAATGTCACTGTTGATCACTGTATTATCTGTACACTGACACTATATACAGAGCTCCTGTGTATAATGTCACTGGTGATCAATGTATTACATGTACACTGATACTATATACAGAGCTCCTGTGTATAATATCACTGGTGATCACTGTATTATCTGTACACTGACACTATATACAGAGCTCCTGTGTATAAGGTCACTGGTGATCTCTGTATTACCTGTACAACACTACACACTATATACAGAGCTCCAGTGTATAATGTCACTGGTGATCACTGTGTTATCTGTACACTGACACTATATACAAAGCTCCATTGTATAATGTCACTAGTGATCACTGTATTATCTGTACACTGACACAATATACAGAGCTCCTGTGTATAATGTCACTGGTGATCAATGTATTACCTGTACACTGACACTATATACAGAGCTCCTGTGTATAATATCACTGGTGATCCCTGTATTACTTGTACACTGACACTATATACAGAGCTTCTGTGTATAATGTCACTGGTGATCACTGTATTATCTGTACACTGACATTATATACAGAGCTCCTGTGTATAATGTCACTGGTGATCAATGAATTACCTGTACACTGACACTATATACAGAGCTCCTGTGTATAATATCACTGGTGATCCCTGTATTACTTGTACACTGACACTATATACAGAGGTCCTGTGTATAATGTCACTGGTGATCCCTGTATTACTTGTACACTGACACTATATACAGAGCTTCTGTGTATAATGTCACTGGTTATCACTGTATTACCTGTATACTGACACTATATACAAAGCTCCTGTGCATAATGTCACTGGTGATCACTGTATTACCTGTACACTGACACTATATACAGAGCTCCTGTGTATAATATCACTGGTGATCCCTGTATTACTTGTACACTGACAATATATACAGAGCTTTTGTGTATAATGTCACTGGCAATCACTGTATTATCTGTATACTGACACTATATATAGAGCTCCTGTGTATAATGTCACTGGTGATACCTGTATTACCTGTACACTGACACTATATACAGAGCTCCTGTGTATAATATCACTGGTGATCACTGCATTACCTGTACACTGACACTATATACAGAGCTCCTGTGTATAATGTCACTGGTGATCCCTGTATTACCTGTACACTGAGACTATATACAGGGCTCCTGTGTATAATGTCACTGGTGATCACTATATTACCTGTACACTATATACACAAGAGCTCCTGTGTATAATGTCACTTGTGATCACTGTATTACTTGTAAACTGACACTATATACAGAGATCCTGTGTATAATGTCACCGGTGATCACTGTATTACCTGTATACTGACACTATATACAGAGCTCCTGTGTATAATGTCACTGGTGATCACTGTATTACCTGTACACTTACACTATATACAGAGCTCCTGTGTATAATGTCACTGGTGATCCCTGTATTACCTGTACACTGACACTATATACAGGGCTCCTGTGTATAATGTCACCGGTGATCACTATATTACCTGTACACTATATACACAAGACCTCCTGTGTATAATGTCACTTGTGATCACTGTATTACTTGTACACTGACACTATATACAGAGATCCTGTGTATAATGTCACCGGTGATTCCTGTATTACCTGTATACTGACACTGTATACAGGGCTCCAGTGTATAATGTCACTGGTGATCATTGCATTACCTGTATACTGACACTATATACAGGTCTCCTGTGTATAATGTCACTGGTGATCCTTGTATTATCTGTACACTGACACTATATGCAGAGCTCCTGTGTATAATGTCACTTGTGATTCCTGTATTATCTGTATACTGACACTATATACAAAGCTCCTGTGTATAATGTCACTGGTGATCCATGTACACTATACACTATATACAAAGCTCCTGTGTATAATGTCACTGGTGATCACTGTACTACCTGTACACTATATACAGAGCTCCTGTGTATAATGTCACTGGTGATCCCTGTATTACCTGTACACTGACACTATATACAGAGCTCCTGTGTATAATGTCACTGGTGATCCCTGTATTACCTGTACACTGACACTATATACAGAGCTCCTGTATATAACGTCAAGGGTGATCACTGTATTACCTGTACACTGACACTATATACAAAGCTCCTGTGTATAATGTCACTGGTGATCCCTGTACACTATACACTATATACAAAGCTCCTGTGTATAATGTCACTGGTGATCACTGTACTACCTGTACACTGACACTATATACAAAGCTCCTGTGTATAATGTCACTGGTGATCCCTGTACATTATACACTATATACAAAGCTCCTGTGTATAATGTCACTGGTGATCACTGTGTTATCTGTACACTGACACTATATACAGAGTTCCTGTGTATAATGTCACTGGTGATCTCTGTATTACCTGTACAACACTACACACTATATATAGAGCTCCTGTGTATAATGTCACTGGTGATCACTGTATTATCTGTACACTGACACTATATACAAAGCTCCTGTGTATAATGTCACTGGTGATCACTGTATTATCTGTACACTGACACTATATACAAAGTTCCTGTGTAAAATGTCACCAGTGATCACTGTATTACCTGTACACTGGCACTATATACAGAGCTCCTTTGTATAATGTCACTGGTGATCTCTGTATTACCTGTACACTGGCACTATATACAGAGCTCCTGTGTATAATGTCACCGGTGATCACTGTATTACCTGTACACTGACACTATATACAGGGCTCCTGTGTATAATGTCACTGGGGATCACTGTTTTACCTGTACACTGACACTATATACAGAGCTCCTGTGTTTAATGTCACTGTTGATCACTGTATTACCTGTACACTGACACTATATACAGTGCTTCTGTGTACAATGTCACTGGTGATCCTTGTATTACCTGTACACTGACACTATATACAGAGTTCCTGTGTATAATGTCACTGGGGATCACTATATTACCTGTATACTGACACTATATACAGAGATCCTGTGTATAATGTCACCGGTGATCACTGTATTACCTGTACACTGACACTATATACAGAGCACCTTTGTATAATGTCACTGGTGATCTCTGTATTACCTGTACACTGACACTATATACCAAGCTCCTGTGCATATTGTCACTGGTGATCCCTGTATTACCTGTACACTGACACTATATACAGAGCTCCTGTGTATAATGTCACTAGTGATCACTGTATTACCTGTACACTGACACTATATACAGAGCTCCTGTGTATAATGTCACCGGTGATCACTGTATTACCTGTACACTGACACTATATACAGAGCTCCTGTGTATAATGTCAGTGGTGATCACTGTATTACCTGTACTCTGACACTATATACAGAGATCCTGTGTTTAATGTCACTAGTGATCACTGTATTACCTGTACACTGACACTATATACAGTGCTCCTGTGTATAATGTCACTGGTGATCACTGTACTACCTGTACACTGACACTATATACAAAGCTCCTGTGTATAATGTGACTGGTGATCCATGTACACTATTCACTATATACAAAGCTCCTGTGTATAATGTCACTGGTGATCACTTTATTATCTGTACACTGACACAATATACAGAGCTTCTGTGTATAATGTCACTGGTGATCTTATTACCTGTACACTGACACTATATACAGAGCTCCTGTGTATAATATCACTGGTGATCCCTGTATTACTTGTACAATGACACTATATACAGAGCTTCTGTGTATAATGTCACTGGTGATCACTGTATTATCTGTACACTGACACTATATACAGAGCTCCTGTGTATAATGTCACTGGTGATCAATGTATTACATGTACACTGACACTATATACAGAGCTCCTGTGTATAATATCACTGGTGATCACTGTATTATCTGTACACTGACACTATATACAGAGCTCCTGTGTATAAGGTCACTGGTGATCTCTGTATTACCTGTACAACACTACACACTATATACAGAGCTCCAGTGTATAATTTCACTTGTGATCACTGTGTTATCTGTACACTGACACTATATACAAAGCTCCATTGTATAATGTCACTAGTGATCACTGTATTATCTGTACACTGACACAATATACAGAGCTCCTGTGTATAATGTCACTGGTGATCAATGTATTACCTGTAAACTGACACTATATACAGAGCTCCTGTGTATAATATCACTGGTGATCCCTGTATTACTTGTACACTGACACTATATACAGAGTTTCTGTGTATAATGTCACTGGTGATCACTGTATTATCTGTACACTGACATTATATACAGAGCTCCTATGTATAATGTCACTGGTGATCAATGAATTACCTGTACACTGACACTATATACAGAGCTCCTGTGTATAATATCACTGGTGATCCCTGTATTACTTGTACACTGACACTATATACAGAGGTCCTGTGTATAATGTCACTGGTGATCACTGTATTACTTGTACACTGACACTATATACAGAGCTTCTGTGTATAATGTCACTGGTTATCACTGTATTACCTGTATACTGACACTATATACAAAGCTCCTGTGCATAATGTCACTGGTGATCACTGTATTACCTGTACACTGACACTATATACAGAGCTCCTGTGTATAATATCACTGGTGATCCCTGTATTACTTGTACACTGACAATATATACAGAACTTTTGTGTATAATGTCACTGGCAATCACTGTATTATCTGTATACTGACACTATATATAGAGCTCCTGTGTATAATGTCACTGGTGATACCTGTATTACCTGTACACTGACACTATATACAGAGCTCCTGTGTATAATATCACTGGTGATCACTGCATTACCTGTACACTGACACTATATACAGAGCTCCTGTGTATAATGTCACTGGTGATCCCTGTATTACCTGTACACTGAGACTATATACAGGGCTCCTGTGTATAATGTCACTGGTGATCACTATATTACCTGTACACTATATACACAAGAGCTCCTGTGTATAATGTCACTTGTGATCACTGTATTACTTGTAAACTGACACTATATACAGAGATCCTGTGTATAATGTCACCGGTGATCACTGTATTACCTGTATACTGACACTATATACAGAGCTCCTGTGTATAATGTCACTGGTGATCACTGTATTACCTGTACACTTACACTATATACAGAGCTCCTGTGTATAATGTCACTGGTGATCCCTGTATTACCTGTACACTGACACTATATACAGGGCTCCTGTGTATAATGTCACCGGTGATCACTATATTACCTGTACACTATATACACAAGACCTCCTGTGTATAATGTCACTTGTGATCACTGTATTACTTGTACACTGACACTATATACAGAGATCCTGTGTATAATGTCACTGGTGATTCCTGTATTACCTGTATACTGACACTGTATACAGGGCTCCAGTGTATAATGTCACTGGTGATCATTGCATTACCTGTATACTGACACTATATACAGGTCTCCTGTGTATAATGTCACTGGTCATCCTTGTATTATCTGTACACTGACACTATATGCAGAGCTCCTGTGTATAATGTCACTTGTGATTCCTGTATTATCTGTATACTGACACTATATACAAAGCTCCTGTGTATAATGTCACTGGTGATCCATGTACACTATACACTATATACAAAGCTCCTGTGTATAATGTCACTGGTGATCACTGTACTACCTGTACACTATATACAGAGCTCCTGTGTATAATGTCACTGGTGATCCCTGTATTACCTGTACACTGACACTATATACAGAGCTCCTGTGTATAATGTCACTGGTGATCCCTGTATTACCTGTACACTGACACTATATACAGAGCTCCTGTATATAACGTCAAGGGTGATCACTGTATTACCTGTACACTGACACTATATACAAAGCTCCTGTGTATAATGTCACTGGTGATCCCTGTACACTATACACTATATACAAAGCTCCTGTGTATAATGTCACTGGTGATCACTGTACTACCTGTACACTGACACTATATACAAAGCTCCTGTGTATAATGTCACTGGTGATCCCTGTACATTATACACTATATACAAAGCTCCTGTGTATAATGTCACTGGTGATCACTGTGTTATCTGTACACTGACACTATATACAGAGCTCCTGTGTATAATGTCACTGGTGATCTCTGTATTACCTGTACAACACTACACACTATATATAGAGCTCCTGTGTATAATGTCACTGGTGATCACTGTATTATCTGTACACTGACACTATATACAAAGCTCCTGTGTATAATGACACTGGTGATCACTGTATTATCTGTACACTGACACTATATACAAAGCTCCTGTGTATAATGTCACTGGTGATCACTGTATTATCTGTACACTGACACTATATACAAAGTTCCTGTGTAAAATGTCACCAGTGATCACTGTATTACCTGTACACTGGCACTATATACAGAGCTCCTTTGTATAATGTCACTGGTGATCTCTGTATTACCTGTACACTGGCACTATATACAGAGCTCCTGTGTATAATGTCACCGGTGATCACTGTATTACCTGTACACTGACACTATATACAGGGCTCCTGTGTATAATGTCACTGGTGATCACTGTTTTACCTGTACACTGACACTATATACAGAGCTCCTGTGTTTAATGTCACTGTTGATCACTGTATTACCTGTACACTGACACTATATACAGTGCTTCTGTGTACAATGTCACTGGTGATCCTTGTATTACCTGTACACTGACACTATATACAGAGTTCCTGTGTATAATGTCACTGGGGATCACTATATTACCTGTATACTGACACTATATACAGAGATCCTGTGTATAATGTCACCGGTGATCACTGTATTACCTGTACACTGACACTATATACAGAGCACCTTTGTATAATGTCACTGGTGATCTCTGTATTACCTGTACACTGACACTATATACAGAGCTCCTGTGCATATTGTCACTGGTGATCCCTGTATTACCTGTACACTGACACTATATACAGAGCTCCTGTGTATAATGTCACTAGTGATCACTGTATTACCTGTACACTGACACTATATACAGAGCTGCTGTGTATAATGTCACCGGTGATCACTGTATTACCTGTACACTGACACTATTTACAGAGCTCCTGTGTATAATGTCAGTGGTGATCACTGTATTACCTGTACTCTGACACTATATACAGAGATCCTGTGTATAATGTCACTAGTGATCACTGTATTACCTGTACACTGACACTATATACAGTGCTCCTGTGTATAATGTCACTGGTGATCACTGTACTACCTGTACACTGACACTATATACAAAGCTCCTGTGTATAATGTGACTGGTGATCCATGTACACTATTCACTATATACAAAGCTCCTGTGTATAATGTCACTGGTGATCACTTTATTATCTGTACACTGACACAATATACAGAGCTTCTGTGTATAATGTCACTGGTGATCAATGTATTACCTGTACACTGACACTATATACAGAGCTCCTGTGTATAATATCACTGGTGATCCCTGTATTACTTGTACAATGACACTATATACAGAGCTTCTGTGTATAATGTCACTGGTGATCACTGTATTATCTGTACACTGACACTATATACAGAGCTCCTGTGTATAATGTCACTGGTGATCAAAGTATTACATGTACACTGACACTATATACAGAGCTCCTGTGTATAATATCACTGGTGATCACTGTATTATCTGTACACTGACACTATATACAGAGCTCCTGTGTATAAGGTCACTGGTGATCTCTGTATTACCTGTACAACACTACACACTATATACAGAGCTCCAGTGTATAATGTCACTGGTGATCACTGTGTTATCTGTACACTGACACTATATACAAAGCTCCATTGTATAATGTCACTAGTGATCACTGTATTATCTGTACACTGACACAATATACAGAGCTCCTGTGTATAATGTCACTGGTGATCAATGTATTACCTGTACACTGACACTATATACAGAGCTCCTGTGTATAATATCACTGGTGATCCTTGTATTACTTGCACACTGACACTATATACAGAGCTTCTGTGTATAATGTCACTGGTGATCACTGTATTATCTGTACACTGACATTATACACAGAGCTCCTGTGTATAATGTCACTGGTGATCAATGTATTACCTGTACACTGACACTATATACAGAGCTCCTGTGTATAATATCACTGGTGATCCCTGTATTACTTGTACACGGACACTATATACAGAGGTCCTGTGTATAATGTCACTGGTGATCCCTGTATTACTTGTACACTGACACTATATACAGAGCTTCTGTGTATAATGTCACTGGTTATCACTGTATTACCTGTATACTGACACTATATACAAAGCTCCTGTGCATAATGTCACTGGTGATCACTGTATTACCTGTACACTGACACTATATACAGAGCTCCTGTGTATATCACTGGTGATCCCTGTATTACTTGTACACTGACAATATATACAGAGCTTTTGTGTATAATGTCACTGGCAATCACTGTATTATCTGTATACTGACACTATATATAGAGCTCCTGTGTATAATGTCACTGGTGATACCTGTATTACCTGTACACTGACACTATATACAGAGCTCCTGTGTATAATATCACTGGTGATCACTGCATTACCTGTACACTGACACTATATACAGAGCTCCTGTGTATAATGTCACTGGTGATCCCTGTATTACCTGTACACTGAGACTATATACAGGGCTCCTGTGTATAATGTCACTGGTGATCACTATATTACCTGTACACTATATACACAAGAGCTCCTGTGTATAATGTCACTTGTGATCACTGTATTACTTGTACACTGACACTATATACAGAGATCCTGTGTATAATGTCACCGGTGATCACTGTATTACCTGTATACTGACACTATATACAGAGCTCCTGTGTATAATGTCACTGGTGATCACTGTATTACCTGTACACTTACACTATATACAGAGCTCCTGTGTATAATGTCACTGGTGATCCCTGTATTACCTGTACACTGACACTATATACAGGGCTCCTGTGTATAATGTCACCGGTGATCACTATATTACCTGTACACTATATACACAAGACCTCCTGTGTATAATGTCACTTGTGATCACTGTATTGCTTGTACACTGACACTATATACAGAGATCCTGTGTATAATGTCACCGGTGATTCCTGTATTACCTGTATACTGACACTGTATACAGGGCTCCAGTGTATAATGTCACTGGTGATCATTGTATTAACTGTATACTGACACTATATACAGGTCTCCTGTGTATAATGTCACTGGTGATCCTTGTATTATCTGTACACTGACACTATATGCAGAGCTTCTGTGTATAATGTCACTTGTGATTCCTGTATTATCTGTATACTGACACTATATACAAAGCTCCTGTGTATAATGTCACTGGTGATCCATGTACACTATACACTATATACAAAGCTCCTGTGTATAATGTCACTGGTGATCACTGTACTACCTGTACACTATATACAGAGCTCCTGTTTATAATGTCACTGGTGATCCCTGTATTACCTGTACACTGACACTATATACAGAGCTCCTGTGTATAATGTCACGGGTGATCCCTGTACACTATACACTATATACAAAGCTCCTGTGTATAATGTCACTGGTGATCCCTGTACATTATACAATATATACAAAGCTCCTGTGTATAATGTCACTGGTGATCACTGTTTTATCTGTACACTGACACTATATACAGAGCTCCTGTGTATAAGGTCACTGGTGATCTCTGTATTACCTGTACAACACTACACACTATATACAGAGCTCCAGTGTATAATGTCACTGGTGATCACTGTATTATCTGTACACTGACACTATATACAAAGCTCCAGTGTATAATGTCACTGGTGATCACTGTATTATCTGTACACTGACACAATATACAGAGCTCCTGTGTATAATGTCACTGGTGATCAATGTATTACCTGTACACTGACACTATATACAGAGCTTCTGTGTATAATATCACTGGTGATCCCTGTATTACATGTACACTGACACTATATACAGAGCTTCTGTGTATAATGTCACTGTTGATCACTGTATTATCAGTACACTGACACTATATAAAGAGCTCCTGTGTATAATGTCACTGGTGATCAATGTATTACCTGTACACTGACACTATATACAGAGCTCCTGTGTATAATATCACTGGTGATCCCTGTATTACTTGTACACTGACACTATATACAGAGCTCCTGTGTATAATGTCACTGGTGATCCCTGTATTACTTGTACACTGACACTATATACCGAGCTTCTGTGTATAATGTCACTGGTTATCACTGTATTACCTGTATACAGACACTATATAGAAAGCTCCTGTGCATAATGTCACTGGTGATCACTGTATTACCTGTACACTGACACTATAAACAGAGCTCCTGTGTATAATATCACTGGTGATCCCTGTATTACTTGTACACTGACAATATATACAGAGTTTTTGTGTATAATGTCACTGGTGATCACTGTATTATCTGTATACTGACACTATATATAGAGCTCCAGTGTATAATGTCACTGGTGATCCCTGTATTACCTGTACACTGACACTATATACAGAGCTCCTGTGTATAATATCACTGGTGATCACTGCATTACCTGTACACTGACACTATATACAGAGCTCCTGTGTATAATGTCACTGGTGATCCCTGTATTACCTGTACACTGACACTATATACAGGGCTCCTGTGTATAATGTCACTGGTGATCACTGTATTACTTGTACACTGACACTATATACAGAGATCCTGTGTATAATGTCACCGGTGATCACTGTATTACCTGTATACTGACACTATATACAGAGCTCCTGTGTATAATGTCACTGGTGATCCCTGTATTACCTGTACACTGACACTATATACAGAGCTCCTGTGTATAATTTCACGGGTGATCACTGTATTACCTCTACACTGACACTATATACAAAGCTCCTGTGTATAATGTCACTGGTGATCCCTGTACACTATACACTATATACAAAGCTCCTGTGTATAATGTCACTGGTGATCACTGTACTACCTGTACACTGACACTATATACAAAGCTCCTGAGTATAATGTCACGGGTGATCCCTGTACATTATACACTATATGCAAAGCTCCTGTGTATAATGTCACTGGTGATCTCTGTATTACCTGTACAACACTGCACACTATATAGAGAGCTCCTGTGTATAATGTCCCTGGTGATCACTGTACTATCTGTACAATGACACTATATACAAAGCTCCTGTGTATAATGTCACTGGTGATCACTGTATAATCTGTACACTGACACTATATACTGAGCTCCTGTGTATAATGTCACTGGTGATCACTGTATTACCTGTACACTGACACTATATACAGGGCTCCTGTGTATAATGTCACCAGTGATCACTGTATTACCTGTACACTGACACTATATACAGAGCTCCTGTGTATAATGTCACTGGTGATCACTGTATTACCTGTACACTGACACTATATACAGAGCTCCTGTGTATAATGTCACTGGTGATCCCTGTATTACCTGTACACTGACACTATATACAGAGCTCCTGTGTATAATGTCACCGGTGATCACTATATTACCTGTACACCATTCACTATATACAAAGCTCCTGGGTATAATGTCACTGGTGATCACTATATTATCTGTACACTATATACACAAGAGCTCCTGTGTATAATGTCACTTGTGATCACTGTATTACTTGTACACTGACACTATATACAGAGATCCTGTGTATAATGTCACCGGTGATTCCTGTATTACCTGTATACTGACACTATATACAGGGCTCCAGTGTATAATGTCACTGGTGATCATTGCATTACCTGTATACTGACACTATATACAGGGCTCCTGTGTATAATGTCACTGGTGATCCTTGTATTATCTGTACACTGACACTATATGCAGAGCTCCTGTGTATAATGTCACTTGTGATTCCTGTATTACCTGTATACTGACACTATATACAAAGCTTCTGTGTATAATGTCACTGGTGATCCCTGTACACTACACACTATATACAAAGCTCCTGTGTATAATGTCACTGGTGATCACTGTACTACCTGTACACTACATACAGAGCTCCTGTGTATAATGTCACTGGTGATCCCTGTATTACCTGTACACTGACACTATATACAGAGCTCCTGTGTATAATGTCACGGGTGATCACTGTATTACCTGTACACTGACACTATATACAAAGCTCCTGTGTATAATGTCACTGGTGTTCCCTGTACACTATACACTATATACAAAGCTCCTGTGTATAATGTCACTGGTGATCACTGTACTACCTGTACACTGACACTATATACAAAGCTCCTGTGTATAAAGTCACTAGTGATCCCTGTACATTATACACTATGTACAAAGCTCCTGTGTATAATGTCACTGGTGATCACTGTATTATCTGTACATTGACAGTATATACAGAGCTCCTGTGTATAATGTCACTGGTGATCTCTGTATTACCTGTACAACACTACACACTATATATAGAGCTCCTGTGTATAATGTCACTGGTGATCACTGTATTATCTGTACACTGACACTATATACAAAGCTCCTGTGTATAATGACACTGTTGATCACTGTATTATCTGTACACTGACACTATATACAAAGCTCCTGTGTATAATGTCACTGGTGATCACTGTGTTATCTGTACACTGACACTATATACAAAGCTCCTGTGTATAATGTCACCAGTGATCACTGTATTACCTGTACACTGGCACTAAATACAAGACTCCTTTGTATAATGTCACCGGTGATCACTGTATTACCTGTACACTGACACTATATACAGGGCTCCTGTGTATAATGTCACTGGGGATCACTGTATTACCTGTACACTGACACTATATACAGAGCTCATGTGTATAATGTCACTGTTGATCACTGTATTACCTGTACACTGACAGTATATACAGTGCTACTGTGTATAATGTCACTGGTGATCACTGTATTACCTGTAAACTGACACTATATACAGAGTTCCTGTGTATAATGTCACTGGGGATCACTATATTACCTGTATACTGACACTATATACAGAGCTCCTGTGTATAATGTCACCGGTGATCACTGTATTACCTGTACACTGACACTATATACAGAGCTCCTGTGTGTAATGTCACTGGTGATCTCTGTATTACCTGTACACTGACACTATATACAGAGCTCCTGTGCATATTGTCACTGGTGATCCCTGTATTACCTGTACACTGACACTATATACAGAGCTCCTGTGTATAATGTCACTAGTGATCACTGTATTACCTGTACACTGACACTATATACAGAGCTCCTGTGTATAATGTCACCGGTGATCACTGTATTACCTGTACACTGACACTATATACAGTGCTCCTGTGTGTAATGTCACTAGTGATCACTGTATTACCTGTACACTGACACTATATACAGAGCTCCTGTGTATAATGTCACCGGAGATCACTGTATCACCTGTACACTGACACTATATACAGAGCTCCTGTGTATAATGTCTCTGGTGATCACTGTATTACCTGTACTCTGACACTATATACAGAGCTCCTGTGTATAATGTCACTAGTGATCACTGTATTACCTGTACACTGACACTATATACAGTGCTCCTGTGTATAATGTCACTGGTGATCACTGTACTACCTGTACACTGACACTATATACAAAGCTCCTGTGTATAATGTCTCTGGTGATCCATGTACACTATTCACTATATACAAAGCTCCAGTGTATAATGTCACTGGTGATCACTTTATTATCTGTACACTCACACAATATACAGAGCTCCTGTGTATAATGTCACTGGTGATCAATGTATTACCTGTACACTGACACTATACACAGAGCTCCTGTGTATAATATCACTGGTGATCCCTGTATTACTTGTACACTGACACTATATACAGAGCTTCTGTGTATAATGTCACTGGTGATCACTGTATTATCTGTACACTGACACTATATACAGAGCTCCTGTGTATAATGTCACTGGTGATCAATGTATTACCTGTACACTGACACTATATACAGAGCCCCTGTGTATAATGTCACTGGTGATACCTGTATTACTTGTACACTGACACTATATACAGAGCTTCTGTGTATAATGTCACTGGTTATCACTGTATTACATGTATTCTGATACTATATACAAAGCTCCTGTGCATAATGTCACTGGTGATCACTGTATTACCTGTACACTGACACTATATACAGAGCTCCTGTGTATAATATCACTGGTGATCCCTGTATTACTTGTACACTGACAATATATACAGAGCTTTTGTGTATAATGTCACTGGTGATCACTGTATTACCTGTATACTGACACTATATATAGAGCTCCTGTGTATAATGTCACTGGTGATCCCTGTATTACCTGTACACTGACACTATATACAGAGCTCCTGTGTATAATATCACTGGTGATCACTGTATTACCTGTACACTGACACTATATACAGAGCTCCTGTGTATAATGTCACTGGTGATCCCTGTATTACCTGTACACTGACACTATATACAGGGCTCCTGTGTATAATGTCACTGGTGATCACTATATTACCTGTACACTATATACACAAGAGCTCCTGTGCAAAATGTCACTTGTGATCACTGTATTACCTGTACACTGACACTATATACAGAGCTCCTGTGTATAATGTCACTGGTGATCACTGTATTACCTGTACACTGACACTATATACAGAGCTCCTGTGTATAATGTCACTGGTGATCCCTGTATTACCTGTACACTGACACTATATACAGAGCTCCAGTGTATAATGTCACCGGTGATCACTATATTACCTGTACACCATACACTATATACAGAGCTCCTGTGTATAATGGCATTGGTGATCACTATATTACCTGTACACTATATACACAAGAGCTCCTGTGTATAATGTCACTTGTGATCACTGTATTACTTGTACACTGACACTATATACAGAGATCCTGTGTATAATGTCACCGGTGATTCCTGTATTACCTGTATACTGACACTATATACAGGACTCCAGTGTATAATGTCACTGGTGATCATTGCATTACCTGTATACTGACACTATATACAGGGCTCCTGTGTATAATGTCACTGGTGATCCTTGTATTATCTGTACACTGACACTATATGCAGAGCTCCTGTGTACAATGTCACTTGTGATTCCTGTATTACCTGTATACGGACACTATATACAAAGCTCCTGTGTATAATGTCACTGGTGATCCCTATACACCATACACTATATACAAAGCTCCTGTGTATAATGTCACTGGTGATCACTGTACTACCTGTACACTATATACAGAGCTCCTGTGTATAATGTCACTGGTGATCCCTGTATTACCTGTACACTGACACTATATACAGAGCTCCTGTGTATAATGTCACGGGTGATCACTGTATTACCTGTAAACTGACACTATATACAAAGCTCCTGTGTATAATGTCACTGGTGATCCCTGTACACTATACACTATATACAAAGCTCCTGTGTATAATGTCACTGGTGATCACTGTACTACCTGTACACTGACACTATATACAAAGCTCCTGTGTATAATGTCACTGGTGATCCCTGTACATTATACACTATATACAAAGCTCCTGTGTATAATGTCACTGGTGATCACTGTATTATCTGTACACTGACACTTTATACAAAGCTCCAGTGTATAATGTCACTGGTGATCACTGTATTATCTGTACACTGACACTATATACAGAGCTCCTGTGTAAAATATCACTGGTGATCCCTGTATTACTTGTACACTGACAATATATACAGAGCTTTTGTGTATAATGTCACTGGTGATCACTGTATTATCTGTATACTGACACTATATATAGAGCTCCTGTGTATAATGTCACTGGTGATCCCTGTATTACCTGTACACTGACACTATATACAGAGCTCCTGTGTATAATATCACTGGTGATCACTGCATTACCTATACACTGACACTATATACAGAGCTCCTGTGTATAATGTCACTAGTGATCCCTGTATTACCTGTACACTGACACTATATACAGCGCTCCTGTGTATAATGTCACTGGTGATCACTATATTACCTGTAAACTATATACACAAGAGCTCCTGTGCATAATGTCACTTGTGATCACTGTATTACTTGTACACTGACACTATATACAGAGATCCTGTGTATAATGTCACCGGTGATCACTGTATTACCTGTATACTGACACTATAAACAGAGCTCCTGTGTATAATGTCACTGGTGATCACTGTATTACCTGTACACTTACACTATATACAGAGCTCCTGTGTATAATGTCACTGGTGATCCCTGTATTACCTGTACACTGACACTATATACAGGGCTCCTGTGTATAATGTCACCGGTGATCACTATATTACCTGTACACCATACACTATATACAGAGCTCCTGTGTATAATGTCACTGGTGATCACTATATTACCTGTACACTATATACACAAGAGCTCCTGTGTATAATGTCACTTGTGATCACTGTATTACTTGTGCACTGACACTATATACAGAGATCCTGTGTATAATGTCACCATTGATTCCTGTATTACCTGTAAACTGACACTATATACAGGGCTCCAGTGTATAATGTCACTGGTGATCATTGTATTACCTGTATACTGACACTATATACAGGTCTCCTGTGTATAATGTCACTGGTGATCCTTGTATTATCTGTACACTGACACTATATGCAGATCTCCTGTGTATAATGTCACTTGTGATTCCTGTATTACCTGTATACTGACACTATATACAAAGCTCCTGTGTATAATGTCATTGGTGATCCCTGTACACTATACACTATATACAAAGCTCCTGTGTATAATGTCACTGGTGATCACTGTACTACCTGTACACTATATACAGAGCTCCTGTGTATAATGTCACTGGTGATCCCTGTATTACCTGTACACTGACACTATATACAGAGCTCCTGTGTATAATGTCACGGGTGATCACTGTATTACCTGTACACTGACACTATATACAAAGCTCCTGTGTATAATGTCACTGGTGATCACTGTACTACCTGTACACTGACACTATATACAAAGCTCCTGTGCATAATGTTACTGGTGATCCCTGTACATTATACACTATATACAAAGCTCCTGTGTATAATGTCAGTGGTGATCACTGTATTATCTGTACACTGACACTATATACAGAGCTCCTGTGTATAAGGTCACTGGTGATCTCTGTATTACCTGTACAACACTACACACTATATACAGAGCTCCAGTGTATAATGTCACTGGTGATCACTGTATTATCTGTACACTGACACTATATACAAAGCTCCAGTGTATAATGTCACTGGTGATCACTCTATTATCTGTACACTGACACAATATACAGAGCTCCTGTGTATAATGTCACTGGTGATCAATGTATTACCTGTACACTGACACTACATACAGAGCTCCTGTGTATAATATCACTGGTGATCCCTGTATTACTTGTACACTGACACTATATACAGAGCTTCTGTGTATAAAGTCACTGGTGATCACTGTATTATCTGTACACTGACACTATATACAGAGCTCCTGTGTATAATGTCACTGGTGATCAATGTATTACCTGTACACTGACACTATATACAGAGCTCCTGTGTATAATATCACTGGTGATCCCTGTATTACTTGTACACTGTCACTATATACAGAGCTCCTGTGTATAATGTCACTGGTGATCCCTGTATTACTTGTACACTGACTCTATATACAGAGCTCCTGTGTATAATATCACTAGTGATCCCTGTATTACTTGTACACTGACAATATATACAGAGCTTTTGTGTATAATGTCACTGGTGATCACTGTATTATCTGTATACTGACACTATATATAGAGTTCCTGTGTATAATGTCACTGGTGATCCCTGTATTACCTGTACACTGACACTATATACAGAGCTCCTGTGTATAATATCACTGGTGATCACTGCATTACCTGTACACTGACACTATATACAGAGCTCCTGTGTATAATGTCACTGGTGATCCCTGTATTACCTGTACACTGACACTATATACAGGGCTCCTGTGTATAATGTCACTGGTGATCACTATATTACCTGTACACTATATACACAAGAGCTCCTGTGTATAATGTCACTTGTGATCACTGTATTACTTGTACACTGACACTATATACAGAGATCCTGTGTATAATATCACTGGTGATCACTGTATTACCTGTATACTGACACTATATACAGAGCTCCTGTGTATAATGTCATTGGTGATCACTGTATTACCTGTACACTTACACTATATACAGAGCTCCTGTGTATAATGTCACTGGTGATCCCTGTATTACCTGTACACTGACACTATATACAGGGCTCCTGTGTATAATGTCACCGGTGATCACTATATTACCTGTACACCATACACTATATACAGAGCTCCTGTGTATAATGTCACTGGTGATCACTATATTACCTGTACACTATATACACAAGAGCTCCTGTGTATAATGTCACTTGTGATCACTGTATTACTTGTACACTGACACTATATACAGAGATCCTATGTATAATGTCACCGGTGATTCCTGTATTACCTGTATACTGACACTATATACAGGGCTCCAGTGTATAATGTCACTGGTGATCATTGTATTACCTGTATACTGACACTATATACAGGTCTCCTGTGTATAATGTCACTGGTGATCCTTGTATTATCTGTACACTGACACTATATGCAGAGCTCCTGTGTATAATGTCACTTGTGATTCCTGTATTACCTGTATACTGACACTATATACAAAGCTCCTGTGTATAATGTCACTGGTGATCCCTGTACACTATACACTATATACAAAGCTCCTGTGTATAATGTCACTATTGATCACTATACTACCTGTACACTATATACAGAACTCCTGTGTATAATGTCACTGGTGATCCCTGTATTACCTGTACACTGACACTATATACAGAGCTCCTGTGTATAATGTCACCGGTGATCACTGTATTACCTGTACACTGACACTATATACAGTGCTCCTGTGTGTAATGTCACTAGTGATCACTGTATTACCTGTACACTGACACTATATACAGAGCTCCTGTGTATAATGTCACCGGAGATCACTGTATCACCTGTACACTGACACTATATACAGAGCTCCTGTGTATAATGTCACTGGTGATCACTGTATTACCTGTACTCTGACACTATATACAGAGCTCCTGTGTATAATGTCACTAGTGATCACTGTATTACCTGTACACTGACACTATATACAGTGCTCCTGTGTATAATGTCACTGGTGATCACTGTACTACCTGTACACTGACACTATATACAAAGCTCCTGTGTATAATGTCTCTGGTGATCCATGTACACTATTCACTATATACAAAGCTCCAGTGTATAATGTCACTGGTGATCACTTTATTATCTGTACACTCACACAATATACAGAGCTCCTGTGTATAATGTCACTGGTGATCAATGTATTACCTGTACACTGACACTATATACAGAGCTCCTGTGTATAATATCACTGGTGATCCCTGTATTACTTGTACACTGACACTATATACAGAGCTTCTGTGTATAATGTCACTGGTGATCACTGTATTATCTGTACACTGACACTATATACAGAGCTCCTGTGTATAATGTCACTGGTGATCAATGTATTACCTGTACACTGACACTATATACAGAGCCCCTGTGTATAATGTCACTGGTGATACCTGTATTACTTGTACACTGACACTATATACAGAGCTTCTGTGTATAATGTCACTGGTTATCACTGTATTACATGTATTCTGACACTATATACAAAGCTCCTGTGCATAATGTCACTGGTGATCACTGTATTACCTGTACACTGACACTATATACAGAGCTCCTGTGTATAATATCACTGGTGATCCCTGTATTACTTGTACACTGACAATATATACAGAGCTTTTGTGTATAATGTCACTGGTGATCACTGTATTACCTGTATACTGACACTATATATAGAGCTCCTGTGTATAATGTCACTGGTGATCCCTGTATTACCTGTACACTGACACTATATACAGAGCTCCTGTGTATAATATCACTGGTGATCACTGTATTACCTGTACACTGACACTATATACAGAGCTCCTGTGTATAATGTCACTGGTGATCCCTGTATTACCTGTACACTGACACTATATACAGGGCTCCTGTGTATAATGTCACTGGTGATCACTATATTACCTGTACACTATATACACAGGAGCTCCTGTGCAAAATGTCACTTGTGATCACTGTATTACCTGTACACTGACACTATATACAGAGCTCCTGTGTATAATGTCACTGGTGATCACTGTATTACCTGTACACTGACACTATATACAGAGCTCCTGTGTATAATGTCACTGGTGATCCCTGTATTACCTGTACACTGACACTATATACAGAGCTCCAGTGTATAATGTCACCGGTGATCACTATATTACCTGTACACCATACACTATATACAGAGCTCCTGTGTATAATGGCATTGGTGATCACTATATTACCTGTACACTATATACACAAGAGCTCCTGTGTATAATGTCACTTGTGATCACTGTATTACTTGTACACTGACACTATATACAGAGATCCTGTGTATAATGTCACCGGTGATTCCTGTATTACCTGTATACTGACACTATATACAGGACTCCAGTGTATAATGTCACTGGTGATCATTGCATTACCTGTATACTGACACTATATACAGGGCTCCTGTGTATAATGTCACTGGTGATCCTTGTATTATCTGTACACTGACACTATATGCAGAGCTCCTGTGTACAATGTCACTTGTGATTCCTGTATTACCTGTATACGGACACTATATACAAAGCTCCTGTGTATAATGTCACTGGTGATCCCTATACACCATACACTATATACAAAGCTCCTGTGTATAATGTCACTGGTGATCACTGTACTACCTGTACACTATATACAGAGCTCCTGTGTATAATGTCACTGGTGATCCCTGTATTACCTGTACACTGACACTATATACAGAGCTCCTGTGTATAATGTCACGGGTGATCACTGTATTACCTGTAAACTGACACTATATACAAAGCTCCTGTGTATAATGTCACTGGTGATCCCTGTACACTATACACTATATACAAAGCTCCTGTGTATAATGTCACTGGTGATCACTGTACTACCTGTACACTGACACTATATACAAAGCTCCTGTGTATAATGTCACTGGTGATCCCTGTACATTATACACTATATACAAAGCTCCTGTGTATAATGTCACTGGTGATCACTGTATTATCTGTACACTGACACTTTATACAAAGCTCCAGTGTATAATGTCACTGGTGATCACTGTATTATCTGTACACTGACACTATATACAGAGCTCCTGTGTAAAATATCACTGGTGATCCCTGTATTACTTGTACACTGACAATATATACAGAGCTTTTGTGTATAATGTCACTGGTGATCACTGTATTATCTGTATACTGACACTATATATAGAGCTCCTGTGTATAATGTCACTGGTGATCCCTGTATTACCTGTACACTGACACTATATACAGAGCTCCTGTGTATAATATCACTGGTGATCACTGCATTACCTATACACTGACACTATACACAGAGCTCCTGTGTATAATGTCACTGGTGATCCCTGTATTACCTGTACACTGACACTATTTACAGCGCTCCTGTGTATAATGTCACTGGTGATCACTATATTACCTGTAAACTATATACACAAGAGCTCCTGTGCATAATGTCACTTGTGATCACTGTATTACTTGTACACTGACACTATATACAGAGATCCTGTGTATAATGTCACCGGTGATCACTGTATTACCTGTATACTGACACTATAAACAGAGCTCCTGTGTATAATGTCACTGGTGATCACTGTATTACCTGTACACTTACACTATATACAGAGCTCCTGTGTATAATGTCACTGGTGATCCCTGTATTACCTGTACACTGACACTATATACAGGGCTCCTGTGTATAATGTCACCGGTGATCACTATATTACCTGTACACCATACACTATATACAGAGCTCCTGTGTATAATGTCACTGGTGATCACTATATTACCTGTACACTATATACACAAAAGAGCTCCTGTGTATAATGTCACTTGTGATCACTGTATTACTTGTGCACTGACACTATATACAGAGATCCTGTGTATAATGTCACCATTGATTCCTGTATTACCTGTAAACTGACACTATATACAGGGCTCCAGTATATAATGTCACTGGTGATCATTGTATTACCTGTATACTGACACTATATACAGGTCTCCTGTGTATAATGTCACTGGTGATCCTTGTATTATCTGTACACTGACACTATATGCAGATCTCCTGTGTATAATGTCACTTGTGATTCCTGTATTACCTGTATACTGACACTATATACAAAGCTCCTGTGTATAATGTCATTGGTGATCCCTGTACACTATACACTATATACAAAGCTCCTGTGTATAATGTTACTGGTGATCACTGTACTACCTGTACACTATATACAGAGCTCCTGTGTATAATGTCACTGGTGATCCCTGTATTACCTGTACACTGACACTATATACAGAGCTCCTGTGTATAATGTCACGGGTGATCACTGTATTACCTGTACACTGACACTATATACAAAGCTCCTGTGTATAATGTCACTGGTGATCACTGTACTACCTGTACACTGACACTATATACAAAGCTCCTGTGCATAATGTTACTGGTGATCCCTGTACATTATACACTATATACAAAGCTCCTGTGTATAATGTCAGTGGTGATCACTGTATTATCTGTACACTGACACTATATACAGAGCTCCTGTGTATAAGGTCACTGGTGATCTCTGTATTACCTGTACAACACTACACACTATATACAGAGCTCCAGTGTATAATGTCACTGGTGATCACTGTATTATCTGTACACTGACACTATATACAAAGCTCCAGTGTATAATGTCACTGGTGATCACTCTATTATCTGTACACTGACACAATATACAGAGCTCCTGTGTATAATGTCACTGGTGATCAATGTATTACCTGTACACTGACACTACATACAGAGCTCCTGTGTATAATATCACTGGTGATCCCTGTATTACTTGTACACTGACACTATATACAGAGCTTCTGTGTATAAAGTCACTGGTGATCACTGTATTATCTGTACACTGACACTATATACAGAGCTCCTGTGTATAATGTCACTGGTGATCAATGTATTACCTGTACACTGACACTATATACAGAGCTCCTGTGTATAATATCACTGGTGATCCCTGTATTACTTGTACACTGTCACTATATACAGAGCTCCTGTGTATAATGTCACTGGTGATCCCTGTATTACTTGTACACTGACTCTATATACAGAGCTCCTGTGTATAATATCACTAGTGATCCCTGTATTACTTGTACACTGACAATATATACAGAGCTTTTGTGTATAATGTCACTGGTGATCACTGTATTATCTGTATACTGACACTATATATAGAGTTCCTGTGTATAATGTCACTGGTGATCCCTGTATTACCTGTACACTGACACTATATACAGAGCTCCTGTGTATAATATCACTGGTGATCACTGCATTACCTGTACACTGACACTATATACAGAGCTCCTGTGTATAATGTCACTGGTGATCCCTGTATTACCTGTACACTGACACTATATACAGGGCTCCTGTGTATAATGTCACTGGTGATCACTATATTACCTGTACACTATATACACAAGAGCTCCTGTGTATAATGTCACTTGTGATCACTGTATTACTTGTACACTGACACTATATACAGAGATCCTGTGTATAATATCACTGGTGATCACTGTATTACCTGTATACTGACACTATATACAGAGCTCCTGTGTATAATGTCATTGGTGATCACTGTATTACCTGTACACTTACACTATATACAGAGCTCCTGTGTATAATGTCACTGGTGATCCCTGTATTACCTGTACACTGACACTATATACAGGGCTCCTGTGTATAATGTCACCGGTGATCACTATATTACCTGTACACCATACACTATATACAGAGCTCCTGTGTATAATGTCACTGGTGATCACTATATTACCTGTACACTATATACACAAGAGCTCCTGTGTATAATGTCACTTGTGATCACTGTATTACTTGTACACTGACACTATATACAGAGATCCTGTGTATAATGTCACCGGTGATTCCTGTATTACCTGTATACTGACACTATATACAGGGCTCCAGTGTATAATGTCACTGGTGATCATTGTATTACCTGTATACTGACACTATATACAGGTCTCCTGTGTATAATGTCACTGGTGATCCTTGTATTATCTGTACACTGACACTATATGCAGAGCTCCTGTGTATAATGTCACTTGTGATTCCTGTATTACCTGTATACTGACACTATATACAAAGCTCCTGTGTAT
Source organism: Phyllobates terribilis (assembly GCF_046119375.1). Classification (NCBI taxonomy): domain Eukaryota; kingdom Metazoa; phylum Chordata; class Amphibia; order Anura; family Dendrobatidae; genus Phyllobates; species Phyllobates terribilis. Next base: position 176,643,792 of record NW_027362770.1, read on the forward strand.
AATGTCACTGGTGATCCCTGTACACTATACACTATATACAAAGCTCCTGTGTATAATGTCACTATTGATCACTGTACTACCTGTACACTATATACAGAACTCCTGTGTATAATGTCACTGGTGATCCCTGTATTACCTGTACACTGACACTATATACAGAGCTCCTGTGTATAATGTCACGGGTGATCACTGTATTACCTGTACACTGACACTATATACAAAGCTCCTGTGTATAATGTCACTGGTGATCCCTGTACACTATACACTATATACAAAGCTCCTGTATATAATGTCACTGGTGATCACTGTACTACCTGTACACTGACACTATATACAAAGCTCCTGTGTATAATGTCACTGGTGATCCCTGTACATAATACACTATATGCAAAGCTCCTGTGTATAATGTCACTGGTGATCACTGTATTATCTGTACACTGACACTATATACAGAGCTCCTGTGTATAATGTCACTGGTGATATCTGTATTACCTGTACAACACTGCACACTATATAGAGAGCTCCTGTGTATAATGTCACTGGTGATCACTGTATTATCTGTACACTGACACTATATACAAAGCTCCTGTGTATAATGTCACTGGTGATCACTGTATTATCTGTACACTGACACTATATACTGAGCTCCTGTGTATAATGTCACCGGTGATCACTGTATTACCTGTATACTGACACTATATACAGGGCTCCTGTGTATAATGTCACCAGTGATCACTGTATTACCTGTACACTGACACTATATACAGGGCTCCTGTGTATAATGTCACCAGTGATCACTGTATTACCTGTACACTGACATTATATACAGAGCTCCTGTGTATAATGTCACTGGTGATCAGTGTATTACCTGTACACTGACACTATATACAGAGCTCATGTGTATAATATCACTGGTGATCCCTGTATTACTTGTACACTGACACTATATACAGAGCTCCTGTGTATAATGTCACTGGTGATCCCTGTATTACTTGTACACTGACACTATATACAGAGCTTCTGTGTATAATGTCACTGGTTATCACTGTATTACCTGTATACTGACACTATATACAAAGCTCCTGTGCATAATGTCACTGGTGATCACTGCATTACCTGTACACTGACACTATATACAGAGCTCCTGTGTATAATATCACTGGTGATCCCTGTATTACTTGTACACTGACAATATATACAGAGCTTTTGTGTATAATGTCACTGGTGATCACTGTATTATCTGTATACTGACACTATATATAGAGCTCCTGTGTATAATGTCACTGGTGATCCCTGTATTACCTGTACACTGACACTATATACAGAGCTCCTGTGTATAATATCACTGGTGATCACTGCATTACCTGTACACTGACACTATATACAGAGCTCCTGTGTATAATGTCACTGGTGATCCCTGTATTACCTGTACACTGACACTATATACAGGGCTCCTGTGTATAATGTCACTGGTGATCACTATATTACCTGTAAACTATATACACAAGAGCTCCTGTGTATAATGTCACTTGTGATCACTGTGTTACTTGTACACTGACACTATATACAGAGATCCTGTGTATAATGTCACCGGTGATCAATGTATTACCTGTATACTGACACTATAAACAGAGCTCCTGTGTATAATGTCACTGGTGATCACTGTATTACCTGTACACTTACACTATAAAAAGAGATCCTGTGTATAATGTCACTGGTGATCCCTGTATTACCTGTACACTGACACTATATACAGGGCTCCTGTGTATAATGTCACCGGTGATCACTATATTACCTGTACACCATACACTATATACAGAGCTTCTGTGTACAATGTCACTGGTGATCACTATATTACCTGTACACTATATAAACAAGAGCTCCTGTGTATAATGTCACTTGTGATCACTGTATTACTTGTGCACTGACACTATATACAGAGATCCTGTGTATAATGTCACCAGTGATTCCTGTATTACCTGAATACTGACACTATATACAGGGTTCCAGTGTATTATGTCACTGGTGATCATTGTATTACCTGTATACTGACACTATATACAGGTCTCCTGTGTATAATGTCACTGGTGATCCTTGTATTATCTGTACACTGACACTATATGCAGATCTCCTGTGTATAATGTCACTTCTGATTCCTGTATTACCTGTATACTGACACTATATACAAAGCTCCTGTGTATAATGTCATTGGTGATCCCTGTACACTATACACTATATACAAAGCTCCTGTGTATAATGTCACTGGTGATCACTGTACTACCTGTACACTATATACAGAGCTCCTGTGTATAATGTCACTGGTGATCCCTGTATTACCTGTACACTCACACTATATACAGAGCTCCTGTGTATAATGTCACGGGTGATCATTATATTACCTGTACACTGACACTATATACAAAGCTCCTGTGTATAATGTTACTGGTGATCACTGTACTACCTGTACACTGACACTATATACAAAGCTCCTGTGTATAATGTTACTGGTGATCCCTGTACATTATACACTATATACAAAGCTCCTGTGTATAATGTCACTGGTGATCACTGTATTATCTGTACACTGACACTATATACAGAGCTCCTGTGTAAAAGGTCACTGGTGATCTCTGTATTACCTGTACAACACTACACACTATATACAGAGCTCCAGTGTATAATGTCACTGGTGATCACTGTATTATCTGTACACTGACACTATATACAAAGCTCCAGTGTATAATGTCACTGGTGATCACTGTATTATCTGTACACTGACACAATATACAGAGCTCCTGTGTATAATGTCACTGGTGATCAATGTATTACCTGTACACTGACACTACATACAGAGCTCCTGTGTATAATATCACTGGTGATCCCTGTATTACTTGTACACTGACACTATATACAGAGCTTCTGTGTATAATGTCACTGGTGATCAATGTATTATCTGTACACTGACACTATATACAGAGCTCCTGTGTATAATGTCACTGGTGATCAATGTATTACCTGTACACTGACACTATATACAGAGCTCCTGTGTATAATATCACTGGTGATCCCTGTATTACTTGTACACTGTCACTATATACAGAGCTCCTGTGTATAATGTCACTTGTGATCCCTGTATTACTTGTACACTGACACTATATACAGAGCATCTGTGTATAATGTCACTGGTTATCACTGTATTACCTGTATACTGACACTATATACAAAGCTCCTGTGCATAATGTCACTGGTGATCACTGTATTACCTGTACACTGACACTATATACAGAGCTCCTGTGTATAATATCACTAGTGATCCCTGTATTACTTGTACACTGACAATATATACAGAGCTTTTGTGTATAATGTCACTGGTGATCACTGTATTATCTGTATACTGACACTATATATAGAGCTCCTGTTTATAATGTCACTGGTGATCCCTGTATTACCTGTACACTGACACTATATACAGAGCTCCTGTGTATAATATTACTGGTGATCACAGCATTACCTGTACACTGACACTATATACAGAGCTCCTGTGTATAATGTCACTAGTGATCCCTGTATTACCTGTACACTGACACTATATACAGGGCTCCTGTGTATAATGTCACTGGAGATCACTATATTACCTGTACACTATATACACAAGAGCTCCTGTGTATAATGTCACTTGTGATCACTGTATTACTTGTACACTGACACTATATACAGAGATCCTGTGTATAATGTCACCGGTGATTCCTGTATTACCTGTATACTGACACTATATACAGGGCTCCAGTGTATAATGTCACTGGTGATCATTGCATTACCTGTATACTGACACTATATACAGGGCTCCTGTGTATAATGTCACTGGTGATCCTTGTATTATCTGTACGCTGACACTATATGCAGAGCTCCTGTGTATAATGTCACTTGTGATTCCTGTATTACCTGTATACTGACACTATATACAAAGCTTCTGTGTATAATGTCACTGGTGATCCCTGTACACTACACACTATATACAAAGCTCCTGTGTATAATGTCACTGGTGATCACTGTACTACCTGTACACTACATACAGAGCTCCTGTGTATAATGTCACTGGTGATCCCTGTATTACCTGTACACTGACACTATATACAGAGCTCCTGTGTATAATGTCACGGGTGATCACTGTATTACCTGTACACTGACACTATATACAAAGCTCCTGTGTATAATGTCACTGGTGATCCCTGTACACTATACACTATATACAAAGCTCCTGTGTATAATGTCACTGGTGATCACTGTACTACCTGTACACTGACACTATATACAAAGCTCCTGTGTATAAAGTCACTAGTGATCCCTGTACATTATACACTATATACAAAGCTCCTGTGTATAATGTCACTGGTGATCACTGTATTATCTGTACATTGACACTATATACAGAGCTCCTGTGTATAATGTCACTGGTGATCTCTGTATTACCTGTACAACACTACACACTATATATAGAGCTCCTGTGTATAATGTCACTGGTGATCACTGTATTATCTGTACACTGACACTATATACAAAGCTCCTGTGTATAATGACACTGTTGATCACTGTATTATCTGTACACTGACACTATATACAAAACTCCTGTGTATAATGTCACTGGTGATCACTGTATTATCTGTACACTGACACTATATACAAAGCTCCTGTGTATAATGTCACCAGTGATCACTGTATTACCTGTACACTGGCACTAAATACAAGGCTCCTTTGTATAATGTCACTGGTGATCTCTGTATTACCTGTACACTGGCACTATATACAGAGCTCCTGTGTATAATGTCACCGGTGATCACTGTATTACCTGTACACTGACACTATATACAGGGCTCCTGTGTATAATGTCACTGGGGATCACTGTATTACCTGTACACTGACACTATATACAGAGCTCATGTGTATAATGTCACTGTTGATCACTGTATTACCTGTACACTGACAGTATATACAGTGCTACTGTGTATAATGTCACTGGTGATCACTGTATTACCTGTAAACTGACACTATATACAGAGTTCCTGTGTATAATGTCACTGGGGATCACTATATTACCTGTATACTGACACTATATACAGAGCTCCTGTGTATAATGTCACCGGTGATCACTGTATTACCTGTACACTGACACTATATACAGAGCTCCTGTGTATAATGTCACTGGTGATCTCTGTATTACCTGTACACTGACACTATATACAGAGCTCCTGTGCATATTGTCACTGGTGATCCCTGTATTACCTGTACACTGACACTATATACAGAGCTCCTGTGTATAATGTCACTAGTGATCACTGTATTACCTGTACACTGACACTATATACAGAGCTCCTGTGTATAATGTCACCGGTGATCACTGTATTACCTGTACACTGACACTATATACAGAGCTCCTGTGTGTAATGTCACTAGTGATCACTGTATTACCTGTACACTGACACTATATACAGAGGTCCTGTGTATAATGTCACCGGAGATCACTGTATTACCTGTACACTGACACTATATACAGAGCTCCTGTGTATAATGTCACTGGTGATCGCTGTATTACCTGTACTCTGACACTATATACAGAGCTCCTGTGTATAATGTCACTAGTGATCACTGTATTACCTGTACACTGACACTATATACAGTGCTCCTGTGTATAATGTCACTGGTGATCACTCTACTACCTGTACACTGACACTATATACAAAGCTCCTGTGTATAATGTCTCTGGTGATCCATGTACACTATTCACTATATACAAAGCTCCAGTGTATAATGTCACTGGTGATCACTTTATTATCTGTACACTCACACAATATACAGAGCTCCTGTGTATAATGTCACTGGTGATCAATGTATTACCTGTACACTGACACTATATACAGAGCTCCTGTGTAAAATATCACTGGTGATCCCTGTATTACTTGTACACTGACACTATATACAGAGCTTCTGTGTATAATGTAACTGGTGATCACTGTATTATCTGTACACTGACACTATATACAGAGCTCCTGTGTATAATGTCACTGGTGATCAATGTATTACCTGTACACTGACACTATATACAGAGCTCCTGTGTATAATATCACTGGTGATCCCTGTATTACTTGTACACTGACACTATATACAGAGCCCCTGTGTATAATGTCACTGGTGATACCTGTATTACTTGTACCCTGACACTATATACAGAGCTTCTGTGTATAATGTCACTGGTTATCACTGTATTACATGTATTCTGACACTATATACAAAGCTCCTGTGCATAATGTCACTGGTGATCACTGTATTACCTGTACACTGACACTATATACAGAGCTCCTGTGTATAATATCACTGGTGATCCCTGTATTACTTGTACACTGACAATATATACAGAGCTTTTGTGTATAATGTCACTGGTGATCACTGTATTACCTGTATACTGACACTATATATAGAGCTCCTGTGTATAATGTCACTGGTGATCCCTGTATTACCTGTACACTGACACTATATACAGAGCTCCTGTGTATAATATCACTGGTGATCACTGTATTACCTGTACACTGACACTATATACAGAGCTCCTGTGTATAATGTCACTGGTGATCCCTGTATTACCTGTACACTGACACTATATACAGAGCTCCTGTGTATAATATCACTGGTGATCACTGTATTACCTGTACACTGACACTATATACAGGGCTCCTGTGTATAATGTCACTGGTGATCACTATATTACCTGTACACTATATACACAAGAGCTCCTGTGCATAATGTCACTTGTGATCACTGTATTACCTGTACACTGACACTATATACAGAGCTCTTGTGTATAATGTCACTGGTGATCACTGTATTACCTGTACACTGACACTATATACAGAGCTTCTGTGTATAATGTCACTGGTGATCCCTGTATTACCTGTACACTGACACTATATACAGAGCTCCAGTGTATAATGTCACCGGTGATCACTATATTACCTGTACACCATACACTATATACAGAGCTCCTGTGTATAATGGCATTGGTGATCACTATATTACCTGTACACTGTATACACAAGAGCTCCTGTGTATAATGTCACTTGTGATCACTGTATTACTTGTACACTGACACTATATACAGAGATCCTGTGTATAATGTCACCGGTGATTCCTGTATTACCTGTATACTGACACTATATACAGGACTCCAGTGTATAATGTCACTGGTGATCATTGCATTACCTGTATACTGACACTATATACAGGGCTCCTGTGTATAATGTCACTGGTGATCCTTGTATTATCTGTACACTGACACTATATGCAGAGCTCCTGTGTATAATGTCACTTGTGATTCCTGTATTACCTGTATACGGACACTATATACAAAGCTCCTGTGTATAATGTCACTGGTGATCCCTATACACCATACACTATATACAAAGCTCCTGTGTATAATGTCACTGGTGATCACTGTACTACCTGTACACTATATACAGAGCTCCTGTGTATAATGTCACTGGTGATCCCTGTATTACCTGTACACTGACACTATATACAGAGCTCCTGTGTATAATGTCACGGGTGATCACTGTATTACCTGTAAACTGACACTATATACAAAGCTCCTGTGTATAATGTCACTGGTGATCCCTGTACACTATACACTATATACAAAGCTCCTGTGTATAATGTCACTGGTGATCACTGTACTACCTGTACACTGACACTATATACAAAGCTCCTGTGTATAATGTCACTGGTGATCCCTGTACATTATACACTATATACAAAGCTCCTGTGTATAATGTCACTGGTGATCACTGTATTATCTGTACACTGACACTTTATACAAAGCTCCAGTGTATAATGTCACTGGTGATCACTGTATTATCTGTACACTGACACTATATACAGAGCTCCTGTGTATAATGTCACTGGTGATCAATGTATTACCTGTACACTGACACTATATACAGAGCTCCTGTGTATAATATCACTGGTGATCCCTGTATTACTTGTACACTGACACTATATACAGAGCTCCTGTGTATAATGTCACTGGTGATCCCTATATTACTTGTACACTGACACTATATACAGAGCTTCTGTGTATAATGTCACTGGTTATCACTGTATTACCTGTATACTGACACTATATACAAAGCTCCTGTGCATAATGTCACTGGTGATCACTGCATTACCTGTACACTGACACTATATACAGAGCTCCTGTGTAAAATATCACTGGTGATCCCTGTATTACTTGTACACTGACAATATATACAGAGCTTTTGTGTATAATGTCACTGGTGATCACTGTATTATTTGTATACTGACACTATATATAGAGCTCCTGTGTATAATGTCACTTGTGATCCCTGTATTACCTGTACACTGACACTATATACAGAGCTCCTGTGTATAATATCACTGGTGATCACTGCATTACCTGTACACTGACACTATATACAGAGCTCCTGTGTATAATGTCACTGGTGATCCCTGTATTACCTGTACACTGACACTATATACAGGGCTCCTGTGTATAATGTCACTGGTGATCACTATATTACCTGTAAACTATATACACAAGAGCTCCTGTGCATAATGTCACTTGTGATCACTGTATTACTTGTACACTGACACTATATACAGAGATCCTGTGTATAATGTCACCGGTGATCACTGTATTACCTGTATACTGACACTATAAACAGAGCTCCTGTGTATAATGTCACTGGTGATCACTGTATTACCTGTACACATACACTATATACAGAGCTCCTGTGTATAATGTCACTGGTGATCCCTGTATTACCTGTACACTGACTCTATATAGAGGGCTCCTGTGTATAATGTCACCGGTGATCACTATATTACCTGTACACCATACACTATATACAGAGCTCCTGTGTATAATGTCACTGGTGATCACTATATTACCTGTACACTATATACACAAGAGCTCCTGTGTATAATGTCACTTGTGATCACTGTATTACTTGTGCACTGACACTATATACAGAGATCCTGTGTATAATGTCACCAGTGATTCCTGTATTACCTGTAAACTGACACTATATACAGGGCTCCAGTGTATAATGTCACTGGTGATCATTGTATTACCTGTATACTGACACTATATACAGGTCTCCTGTGTATAATGTCACTGGTGATCCTTGTATTATCTGTACACTGACACTATATGCAGATCTCCTGTGTATAATGTCACTTGTGATTCCTGTATTACCTGTATACTGACACTATATACAAAGCTCCTGTGTATAATGTCATTGGTGATCCCTGTACACTATACACTATATACAAAGCTCCTGTGTATAATGTCACTGGTGATCACTGTACTACCTGTACACTATATACAGAGCTCCTGTGTATAATGTCACTGGTGATCCCTGTATTACCTGTACACTGACACTATATACAGAGCTCCTATGTATAATGTCACGGGTGATCACTGTATTACCTGTACACTGACACTATATACAAAGCTCCTGTGTATAATGTCACTGGTGATCACTGTACTACCTGTACACTGACACTATATACAAAGCTCCTGTGCATAATGTTACTGGTGATGCCTGTACATTATACACTATATTCAAAGCTCCTGTGTATAATGTCACTGGTGATCACTGTATTATCTGTACACTGACACTATATACAGAGCTCCTGTGTATAAGGTCACTGGTGATCTCTGTATTACCTGTACAACACTACACACTATATACAGAGCTCCAGTGTATAATGTCACTGGTGATCACTGTATTATCTGTACACTGACACTATATACAAAGCTCCAGTGTATAATGTCACTGGTGATCACTGTATTATCTGTACACTGACACAATATACAGAGCTCCTGTGTATAATGTCACTGGTGATCAATGTATTACCTGTACACTGACACTACATACAGAGCTCCTGTGTATAATATCACTGGTGATCCCTGTATTACTTGTACACTGACACTATATACAGAGCTTCTGTGTATAAAGTCACTGGTGATCACTGTATTATCTGTACACTGACACAATATACAGAGCTCCTGTGTATAATGTCACTGGTGATCAATGTATTACCTGTACACTGACACTATATACAGAGCTCCTGTGTATAATATCACTGGTGATCTTTGTATTACTTGTACACTGTCAATATATACAGAGCTCCTGTGTATAATGTCACTGGTGATCCCTGTATTACTTGTACACTGACACTATATACAGAGCTTCTGTGTATAATGTCACTGGTTATCACTGTATTACCTGTATACTGACACTATATACAAAGCTCCTGTGCATAATGTCACTGGTGATCACTGTATTACCTGTACACTGACTCTATATACAGAGCTCCTGTGTATAATATCACTAGTGATCCCTGTATTACTTGTACACTGACAATATATACAGAGCTTTTGTGTATAATGTCACTGGTGATCACTGTATTATCTGTATACTGACACTATATATAGAGCTCCTGTGTATAATGTCACTGGTGATCCCTGTATTACCTGTACACTGACACTATATACAGAGCTCCTGTGTATAATATCACTGGTGATCACTGCATTACCTGTACACTGACACTATATACAGATTTCCTGTGTATAATGTCACTGGTGATCCCTGTATTACCTGTACACTGACACTATATACAGGGCTCCTGTGTATAATGTCACTGGTGATCACTATATTACCTGTACACTATATACACAAGAGCTCCTGTGTATAATGTCACTTGTGATCACTGTATTACTTGTACACTGACACTATATACAGAGATCCTGTGTATAATATCACTGGTGATCACTGTATTACCTGTATACTGACACTATATACAGAGCTCCTGTGTATAATGTCATTGGTGATCACTGTATTACCTGTACACTGACACTATATACAGGGCTCCTGTGTATAATGTCACCGGTGATCACTATATTACCTGTACACCATACACTATATACAGAGCTCCTGTGTATAATGTCACTGGTGATCACTATATTACCTGTACACTATATACACAAGAGCTCCTGTGTATAATGTCACTTGTGATCACTGTATTACTTGTACACTGACACTATATACAGAGATCCTGTGTATAATGTCACCGGTGATTCCTGTATTACCTGTATACTGACACTATATACAGGGCTCCAGTGTATAATGTCACTGGTGATCATTGTATTACCTGTATATTGACACTATATACAGGTCTCCTGTGTATAATGTCACTGGTGATCCTTGTATTATCTGTACACTGACACTATATGCAGAGCTCCTGTGTATAATGTCACTTGTGATTCCTGTATTACCTGTATACTGACACTATATACAAAGCTCCTGTGTATAATGTCACTGGTGATCCCTGTACACTATACACTATATACAAAGCTCCTGTGTATAATGTCACTGGTGATCACTGTACTACCTGTACACTATATACAGAACTCCTGTGTATAATGTCACTGGTGATCCCTGTATTACCTGTACACTGACACTATATACAGAGCTCCTGTGTATAATGTCACGGGTGATCACTGTATTACCTGTACACTGACACTATATACAAAGCTCCTGTGTATAATGTCACTGGTGATCCCTGTACACTATACACTATATACAAAGCTCCTGTGTATAATGTCACTGGTGATCACTGTACTACCTGTACACTGACACTATATACAAAGCTCCTGTGTGTAATGTCACTGGTGATCCCTGTACATAATACACTATATGCAAAGCTCCTGTGTATAATGTCACTGGTGATCACTGTATTATCTGTACACTGACATTATATACAGAGCTCCTGTGTATAATGTCACTGGTGATATCTGTATTACCTGTACAACACTGCACACTATATAGAGAGCTCCTGTGTATAATGTCACTGGTGATCACTGTATTATCTGTACACTGACACTATATACAAAGCTCCTGTGTATAATGTCACTGGTGATCACTGTATTATCTGTACACTGACACTATATACTGAGCTCCTGTGTATAATGTCACCGGTGATCACTGTATTACCTGTATACTGACACTATATACAGGGCTCCTGTGTATAATGTCACCAGTGATCACTGTATTACCTGTACACTGACACTATATACAGGGCTCCTGTGTATAATGTCACCAGTGATCACTGTATTACCTGTACACTGACACTATATACAGAGCTCCTGTGTATAATGTCACTGGTGATCAATGTATTACCTGTACACTGACACTATATACAGAGCTCATGTGTATAATATCACTGGTGATCCCTGTATTACTTGTACACTGACACTATATACAGAGCTCCTGTGTATAATGTCACTGGTGATCCCTGTATTACTTGTACACTGACACTATATACAGAGCTTCTGTGTATAATGTCACTGGTTATCACTGTATTACCTGTATACTGACACTATATACAAAGCTCCTGTGCATAATGTCACTGGTGATCACTGCATTACCTGTACACTGACACTATATACAGAGCTCCTGTGTATAATATCACTGGTGATCCCTGTATTACTTGTACTCTGACAATATATGCAGAGCTTTTGTGTATAATGTCACTGGTGATCACTGTATTATCTGTATACTGACACTATATATAGAGCTCCTGTGTATAATGTCACTGGTGATCCCTGTATTACCTGTACACTGACACTATATACAGAGCTCCTGTGTATAATATCACTGGTGATCACTGCATTACCTGTACACTGACACTATATACAGAGCTCCTGTGTATAATGTCACTGGTGATCCCTGTATTACCTGTACACTGACACTATATACAGGGCTCCTGTGTATAATGTCACTGGTGATCACTATATTACCTGTAAACTATATACACAAGAGCTCCTGTGTATAATGTCACTTGTGATCACTGTATTACTTGTACACTGACACTATATACAGAGATCCTGTGTATAATGTCACCGGTGATCAATGTATTACCTGTATACTGACACTATAAACAGAGCTCCTGTGTATAATGTCACTGGTGATCACTGTATTACCTGTACACTTACACTATATACAGAGCTCCTGTGTATAATGTCACTGGTGATCCCTGTATTACCTGTACACTGACACTATATACAGGGCTCCTGTGTATAATGTCACCGGTGATCACTATATTACCTGTACACCATACACTATATACAGAGCTTCTGTGTACAATGTCACTGGTGATCACTATATTACCTGTACACTATATACACAAGAGCTCCTGTGTATAATGCCACTTGTGATCACTGTATTACTTGTGCACTGACACTATATACAGAGATCCTGTGTATAATGTCACCAGTGATTCCTGTATTACCTGAATACTGACACTATATACAGGGCTCCAGTGTATTATGTCACTGGTGATCATTGTATTACCTGTATACTGACACTATATACAGGTCTCCTGTGTATAATGTCACTGGTGATCCTTGTATTATCTGTACACTGACACTATATGCAGATCTCCTGTGTATAATGTCACTTCTGATTCCTGTATTACCTGTATACTGACACTATATACAAAGCTCCTGTGTATAATGTCATTGGTGATCCCTGTACACTATACACTATATACAAAGCTCCTGTGTATAATGTCACTGGTGATCACTGTACTACCTGTACACTATATACAGAGCTCCTGTGTATAATGTCACTGGTGATCCCTGTATTACCTGTACACTCACACTATGTACAGAGCTCCTGTGTATAATGTCACGGGTGATCATTTTATTACCTGTACACTGACACTATATACAAAGCTCCTGTGTATAATGTCACTTGTGATCACTGTACTACCTGTACACTGACACTATATACAAAGCTCCTGTGTATAATGTTACTGGTGATCCCTGTACATTATACACTATATACAAAGCTCCTGTGTATAATGTCACTGGTGATCACTGTATTATCTGTACACTGACACTATATACAGAGCTCCTGTGTATAATGTCACTGGTGATCCCTGTATTACCTGTACACTCACACTATATACAGAGCTCCTGTGTATAATGTCACGGGTGATCATTGTATTACCTGTACACTGACACTATGTACAAAGCTCCTGTGTATAATGTCACTGGTGATCACTGTACTACCTGTACACTGACACTATATACAAAGCTCCTGTGTATAATGTTACTGGTGATCCCTGTACATTATACACTATATACAAAGCTCCTGTGTATAATGTCACTGGTGATCACTGTATTATCTGTACACTGATACTATATACAAAGCTCCAGTGTATAATGTCACTGGTGATCACTGTATTATCTGTACACTGACACAATATACAGAGCTCCTGTGTATAATGTCACTGGTGATCAATGTATTACCTGTACACTGACACTACATACAGAGCTCCTGTGTATAATATCACTGGTGATCCCTGTATTACTTGTACACTGACACTATATACAGAGCTTCTGTGTATAATGTCACTGGTGATCACTGTATTATCTGTACACTGACACTATATACAGAGCTCCTGTGTATAATGTCACTGGTGATCAATGTATTACCTGTACACTGACACTATATACAGAGCTCCTGTGTATAATATCACTGGTGATCCCTGTATTGCTTGTACACTGTCACTATATACAGAGCTCCTGTGTATAATGTCACTGGTGATCCCTGTATTACTTGTACACTGACACTATATACAGAGCATCTGTGTATAATGTCACTGGTTATCACTGTATTACCTGTATACTGACACTATATACAAAGCTCCTGTGCATAATGTCACTGGTGATCACTGTATTACCTGTACACTGACACTATATACAGAGCTCCTGTGTATAAAATCACTAGTGATCCCTGTATTACTTGTACACTGACAATATATACAGAGCTTTTGTGTATAATGTCACTGGTGATCACTGTATTATCTGTATACTGACACTATATATAGAGCTCCTGTGTATAATGTCACTGGTGATCCCTGTATTACCTGTACACTGTCACTATATACAGAGCTCCTGTGTATAATATCACTGGTGATCACAGCATTACCTGTACACTGACACTATATACAGAGCTCCTGTGTATAATGTCACTAGTGATCCCTGTATTACCTGTACACTGACACTATATACAGGGCTCCTGTGTATAATGTCATTGGAGATCACTATATTACCTGTACACTATATACACAAGAGCTCCTGTGTATAATGTCACTTGTGATCACTGTATTACTTGTACACTGACACTATATACAAAGATCCTGTGTATAATGTCACCGGTGATCACTGTATTACCTGTATACTGACACTATATACAGAGCTCCTGTGTATAATGTCTTTGGTGATCACTGTATTACCTGTACACTTGCACTATATACAGAGCTCCTGTGTATAATGTCACTGGTGATCCCTGTATTACCTGTACACTGACACTATATACAGGGCTCCTGTGTATAATGTCACCGGTGATCACTATATTACCTGTACACCATACACTATATACAGAGCTCCTGTGTATAATGTCACTGGTGATCACTATATTACCTGTACACTATATACACAAGAGCTCCTGTGTATAATGTCACTTGTGATCACTGTATTACTTGTACACTGACACTATATACAGAGATCCTGTGTATAATGTCACCAGTGATTCCTGTATTACCTGTATACTGACACTATATACAGGGCTCCAGTGTATAATGTCACTGGTGATCATTGTATTACCTGTATACTGACACTATATACAGGTCTCCTGTGTATAATGTCACTTGTGATCCTTGTATTATCTGTACACTGACACTATATGCAGAGCTCCTGTGTATAATGTCACTTGTGATTCCTGTATTACCTGTATACTGACACTATATACAAAGCTCCTGTGTATAATGTCACTGGTGATCCCTGTACACTATACACTATATACAAAGCTCCTGTGTATAATGTCACTGGTGATCACTGTACTACCTGTACACTATATACAGAGCTCCTGTGTATAATGTCACTGGTGATCCTTGTATTACCTGTACACTGACACTATATACAGAGTTCCTGTGTATAATGTCACGGGTGATCACTGTATTACCTGTACACTGACACTATATACAAAGCTCCTGTGTATAATGTCACTGGTGATCCCTGTACACTATACACTATATACAAAGCTTCTGTGTATAATGTCACTGGTGATCACTGTACTACCTGTACACTGACACTATATACAAAGCTCCTGTGTATAATGTCACTGGTGATCCCTGTACATTATACACTATATGCAAAGCTCCTGTGTATAATGTCACTGGTGATCACTGTATTTTCTGTACACTGACACTATATACAGAGCTCCTGTGTATAATGTCACTGGTGATCTCTGTATTACCTGTACAACACTGCACACTATATAGAGAGCTCCTGTGTATAATGTCACTGGTGATCACTGTATTATCTGTACACTGACACTATATACAAAGCTCCTGTGTATAATGTCACTGGTGATCACTGTATTATCTGTACACTGACACTATATACTGAGCTCCTGTGTATAATGTCACCGGTGATCACTGTATTACCTGTATACTGACACTATATACAGGGCTCCTGTGTATAATGTCACCAGTGATCACTGTATTACCTGTACACTGACACTATATACAGGGCTCCTTTGTATAATGTCACCAGTGATCACTGTATTACCTGTACACTGACACTATATACAGAGCTCCTGTGTAAAATGTCACTGGTGATCCCTGTATTACCTGTACACTGACACTATATACAGAGCTCCTGTGTATAATAGCACTGGTGATCACTGTATTACCTGTACACTGACACTATATACAGAGCTCCTGTGCATAATGTAACCGGTGATCACTGTATTACCTGTACACTGACAGTATATACAGAGCAGGATGGAGACACATGGGGCCAGGATGGGGGACCAGAAAACCTGGAGATCTGTCACTGGATACATGATCAAATTTTTACACTAGACCAAGAAAGGATCCTCCAGTAGGTATAAGGATAGAATATCGCACCAAAGTACCAAAGGATCTTTCGGGGGATTTGGATTGGATTGTCTTTCTAGAGAACCAGGGAATGCGTCAATGCTTAAAGGGTCATATTTTCACATTAGAGTACCAAAGAATCATTCAGTGGGTATGGGGTCAGACTGTCCCACCATAGTACTTGATATACCTGTCCCATTACCAGAAGATCCCCCGGAGAACCCTGGCTATGAGTCGCACTGGTCCAGCAGAATACAACCCGATTTGGAGTTGACCTTAAAGGGTCTGTCGGGGACATTTTTCAAATTTGGCAAGGTCTCCTAATGTACTCACCATTAGTCTTCCTGCTGTTTCCACACTCCCTGGGCTCAACACAACACTCCATTTATGATTTGCATGCAGCCGATCAGTTACCGATCACTTTCTCTTTGCATTATCTCAATTGAGACCATCCTCATTAGTGCAACTTTTTTTTTTATAGAAAAAAAGCATCAATATTTTAATTCATAACTTCCCCTTTAAATACTAGATATCCATTTATCTTGAAAAAAACTCCAATCCAGACATCTTTTTTTTTCTTTTTACAAATCTTCTGTACTTTTTCTAAACTAATAAAATGATATTCATTTTTCGGTTGTTATTCCCCCTAGGCAACAGCGAAGAAATGTTATAATAAAAGAAGGAAAATAGCAAGAAATAAAAAAAAAAACACCTTTATAACAGATAATAATAACCTGGATTGAGATATGGATTTTATTGTCAGGTTATGTTTGCGGAGTCTGATAATGTAATAACATAAATACGAATATAATAGACTAAAACACTTTAACCATCATTTATGATAATATTAATAATACTAAACACAAGGATTAGACTCGCTGCTGCCCTTAAAGAGTTTGCATGACGAAAATTCGGATCTTTGCGCCAACGTAGTAATATCTTCACCTTATTAACCAATAAAATGATATATACGCCGTTGACTTCTAGGAAAGCTAAGGAAATAAAGTTTTAATAACTCACGTGACTTATGCAATGAGTGGCCAAGTGTCCACTGGGTGTTCACTTTTGTCACTTTTAGTCTCCAGCATTACAAACCGTCCTCTCGAATCCCTGCGCATTCACCGTGTGTTGCAGAACTGGCGCCTGTGCCGGACATTTCTCTATATGGAACAGTTTGAAAGGTATTAGCCCAGAACACAATATTCCAGGGACTAGCCTATGTGTGTTAGGTCCTCGAAGTCTATGGCCAAAGGCACTGGGCAACTTTTGCATTGCGCAGGCGCTGGTTTCCTTTTGCACTGCGCAGGCGCTGGTTTCCTTTTGCATTGCCCAGACGCCATAGTTGGAAAGGACTTCCTTTGATGCATGTAAGGGTCACTCTAAAGCGGGGCAGATCGCTTGCAAGCTCCTTCATTTTTCCAATGCATTTTCCCATGTTCTGCCTCTGCTTGCAGCATGGGAAAGCTCACAGTTCACGTTACCATGTTGCAAGCAGAGGCAGACCATGGGAAAAATGTTGCTGGTCTACACTGTGTGCAGAATTATTAGGCAAATGAGTATTTTGATCACATGATACTTTTTATACATGTGGTCCTGCTCCAAGCTGCATAGGCTTGAGAGCCAACTACCAATTAAGTAAATCTGGTGATGTGCACCTCTGTAATGAGGAGGGGTGTTGTCTAATGACATCAACACCCTATATAAGGTGTGCTTAATTATTAGGCAACTCCCTTTCCTTTGGCAAAATGGATCAGAAGAGAGATTTGACGGGCTCTGAAAAGTCCAAAATTGTGAGATGTCTTGCAGAGGGAGGCAGCAGTCTTGAAATTTCCAAACTTTTGAAGCATGATCACTGAACAATCAAGCGTTTCATGGCAAATAGCCAACAGGGTCGCAAGAAGCGTGTTGGCCAAAAAAGGCGCAAAATAACTGCCCATGAATTGAGGAAAATCAAGCGTGAAGTTGCCAAGATGCCATTTGCCACCAGTTTTGCCATATTTCAGAGCTGCAACGTTACTGGAGTATCAAAAAAGACAAGGTGTGCGATACTCAGGGACATGGCCAAGGTAAGGAAGGCTGAAAAACCACCACCTATGAACAAGAAACATAAGATAAAAGGTCAAAAATGGGCCAAGAAATATCTTAAGACTGATTTCTCAAAGGTTTTATGGACTGATGAAATGAGAGTGACTCTTGATGGGCCAGATGGATGGGCCAGAGGCTGGATCAGTAAAGGGCAGAGAGCGCCACTCCGACTCAGACGCCAGCAAGGTGCAGGTGGGGTACTGGTATGGGCTGGTATCATCAAAGATGAACTTGTGGGACCTTTTCGGGTTGAGGATGGAGTGAAGCTCAACTCCCAGACCTACTGCCAGTTTCTGGAAGACAACTTCTTCAAGCAGTGGTACAGGAAGAAGTTGGTATCGTTCAAGAAAAACATGATTTTCATGCAGGACAATGCTCCATCACATACATCCAACTACTCCACAGCGTGGCTGGCCAGTAAAGGTCTAGAAGAAGAAAAAATAATGACATGGGCCCCTTGTTCACTTGATCTCAACCCCATAGAGAACCTGTGGTCCATCATAAAATGTGAGATCTACAGGGAGGGAAAACAGTACACCTCTGGGAGCAGTGTCTGGGAGGCTGTGGTGGCTGCTGCACGTAATGTTGATCGAAAACAGATCAAGCAACTGACAGAATCTATGGATGGAGGCTGCTGAGTGTCATCATAAAGAAAGGTGGCTATATTCATCACTAATTTTTTTGTTTTTTGTTTTTGCATGTCAGAAATGTTTATTTCTAAATGTTGTGCACTGATATTGGTTTACCTGGTGAAAATAAACAAGTGAGATGGGATTATATTTGGTTTTTATTAAGTTGCCTAATAATTCGGGACAGTAATAGTTACCTGCACAAACAGATATCCTCATAAGATAGCCAAATCTAAAAAAAACCCACTCCAACTACCAAAAATATTAAGCTTGGATATTTATGAATCTTTTGGGTTGATTGAGAACATAGTTGTTGATCAATAATAAAAATAATCCTCTAAAATACAACTTGCCTAATAATTCTGCACACAGTGTAAACTGTCGATCTTCATTAGCTCACCGCTCTCTTTCTTGGTTGCCGAGACCTCTTGAAGATTGACAGTTCAGACCAACAGAGCAGCATGGTTGGCCACTGATCCAAACTATGCGCTTTCTCATGTTGTAAGCAGAGGGAAAATATGGGAAAAATGTAGGGGCACGCAAGCTAACTAGATCGAGTGATCTATGCTTTAGAGCGTGCAAGTGCTGCTCTAAAGCGGGTCAGATCGCTTGCAAGCTCCTTCATTTTTCCAATGCATTTTCCCATGTTCTGCCTCTGCTTGCAGCATGGGAAAGTGAACCGTTCACTTTCCCATGTTGCAAGCAGAGGCAGAACATGAGAAAAAATGTTGCTGGTCTAAACTGTCAATCTTCAGTAGCTCACCGCTCTCTTTCTTGGTTGCCGAGCCCTCCTGAAGATTGATAGTTCGGAATCAGCAACATGGTTGCACCAAGTTCCGAACTGTGTGCTCTCCCATGCTGAAAGCAGAGGCCAAGCATAGGAAAAAGCGTAGGAACACTGATGCTGGCTGGATCAAGCACAAAGAATGCAAGTGTGAGTTCCTTGCCTAGGAAACTGTCTGCCTTTAAGAGACCTCAGAGGTGGCCGATAAGTCAGGCAATGAGTAGTGCACAACAGAAGGACGGAACGGAATTTTAATAAGTGAACGGAAGGGATTTTTAATAATGTGTAAATTGCAAAGTTTGTTATTTTTACAAACACTTTACAAATTAGGTAAGATGAGACATCCCATTTAATTACTTTCAAAATATTAAAAAAATTGTTAAAAAGTGTTCAAATAACACAGGATTACACAATAGGTGACAGGATGAGCTCTTCCTCCCCCTCTCTGCGCAGTGACTTCTGCACATGACACAGAGCATGCTCACTGTAATCTACCATCAACCTTCTTTCTGACTTAATCACATTTTCTTTATTAATTTTTCAATTTCTACCATTGACATTTACCTTGAAATTGGCTGAGAAAATTGATATTTTTGCCATCCCAGCACTAGATCATTTCTTATTGTAGCCCGGTGACCAGGTTTTGGGGTTTTTCTCTGAATTGAATGGATACATAAAGTGGAAATGGAAAAACAATGACGTCCTTGAAAAATTCTCAACATCAAGTACTTCGAACCTTGACTCCTTTTCCACTTGAAGCACAGATAAATGGAGCAAAGCTTTATCTCATAATGAGAAGGTCCATATCACTAGAGAAGAAAACAATTATTCTTGGAAGGGTTGAAAAAAAAAAGAAGATGAGGGCAACCAGAAGGAAGATGGATGGAGACAATCAACAGAGGTCGAAAGCAACTAATAAAAATAATCAAGGAGTACCGATCTAAACCAGAAGGAGAACCGGTACTTCTACTGGAATTGCCACTTAAGAGTGGAGCCATTTCTGTATAAATCATTGAAAATTGAACACGCAGCATACATTCAGCTCGGTGATGACCCTTTTTTTCCACTCCACCGGCCATATTGTATTAAAATAAGCTAATAAATGCACAATAAATCACACCTTTACTATAGGAACTGGCCGAGCTCCAAGCTTTATTAGCGGTAAATCAGCAAGTCTTCTGGCAGAAAGACGCTTGCCACTTACTATGCCCACATTGTAGAGATGAGAGAATTTTTGGAATTCACATTCGCCAGCTTTGTTGAATTTTCTCAAATGAAAAAAGTCTCAAAAGAAGTGTATGAAACAGTGACTCTCCTATCTCTTTCTACCAATTAAATCTGTATTATTTTACTTTCCTCACACACTTACCTCATGTGCTGTCACACACTCTCTGTACAGTTTCATCAGTGTTTTTATGGTTTTCTCTCCTGATCTCTATGGCTAAGTTGTAACATCCTCTCACTATCCAAATTCACCAAAAAGCAGCTGCTGCATTTCTTGCCTCGACTTTTATACAGGCTCCAATAGTCCCTCTTGGTTGGCTGTGTTATACCATGTGATATAATAGCTGCAAGACATAGTGGGGAAGCTCACTTGGCTGTGCCTGAGGTCAAGTGATGGATCATACAAACTTCTGCAATGTGTAAAATGCAGGCGGCCATGTTAGTCTCTTTGCGCCGAGTTCAGCAAATTCCTAAAAAGCCGACATGAATTCACTCATCTCTACTACAAAGTAATGGCCGCCTTATCAAACCTATGTGTATGTCCTATATGGGCCTTCTGAAAGATCTTAACGTTTCTCAGGCGTTTGGATCTCTAAAAAGAATAAACAAATTTATACTGTCAGGGATTCACATGATCCTATTACTCACAGAGACCACCCACTGTGATCTCTTGAGCAAACAGCTCTCTGCTACCCACTATTGTCCGGACAATTGCACAATAGGCCGACGATCAATATAGGAGGCTGCAGGCTGTTCTCACTAAGTAGTTATCAGCAAGCTAGCAGTGAGTGTACGGCATACACACCACCTTCCAACACATGGAATATATGTATATGCCTTTGTACTATCACTTGTACTATCACTGATAGCCTCACAATAATCCACTTATTATTCGCTGCCACCTCCGATCAGATTTAATATATAATACAGGCCTGATTGCACGCCTGCTTTCTGGTAGTGTATGGCTTCGGGGAAGGGAACTATTACAGAGCAAAAGAAACAGAACTGTTACATTTTATATTTAATCCAAAAGGGAGGCAGTGTTTATGAAAAATATACAAAAGGTTTTACAAAAGGGGACAATACAATGCATAAGAAGTTACACAAAAATAAATGGGGTTAAAGAAGAACTTACTCGACAGATCGCAGAGACGATTCAGTCTAGCTGGAAGGAAGCGCTCCTATGCCCGTTCAGCGAACGTGACCCCTGCTTATACATAAATATGTAACTTCCAACATGAGTCTGGACCCATCTTCAGCGGGGTCTTTTATGCCGAAGGTGGGACCTGCCCACACACCCCCCGTGATGACATCACGTGGGCGGGGCTCCACCCTTCATGTTTTTATAAAAAAATTTATAACTTCCGCAATAACTTCTCGCTGGTTGATCGCAGAAGATCGCAAGTGACACTATATTTTCCATTACAAATTTACCTTTATTTAGAGACCACACATGGCATAGCTGTGGTCTGTTATTTTGTACTTTTGCATTTCAGCTCATTGGAAGATCGTACAGATTCGGAAAATTATGAGTATTGTTCCTTAGCTTACCCTGCCACTAAAAATATGTTTCCCATTATTATCTCGGAAGTATGGAACTTCTGATATTCCATATTTCATGTTGGTGCAGACTGTAGATTTCTGTTGAGCAAATGGGGATGCCCTGAGGGTGAGAGAGAATTATTTTGAAGCCAGGAACTGCAGCCTTCTCACCTAGGTGTATATTTATCGCAGGCCTGTGCCACTAGGAAATACACTCGTATGTTAATTTGAATGGACACTTGAGTTTGCCACCTGTCCTGTGTGCTACGATTTGCATGGAGAGCTTCTTTTACTCTGACAGAGAGGGGCTTCAGGGGGAGAGAGATATATTCTTAATATTTTTTATGACAGATACTCACCTACTGGCATGAACCTGGATCCGGAGTAGGCTAGTACGTGTTCTTCGGTGGCACAGGAACAGGAGATGTCACCATTTACAAGCAGCAGAACTGCTGCAGCCTGTGATTGGCTGCAGCAGTCAAGTGACTTGAGTAGCGTTCCTGTTGCTGGTGATGTCTCCTCTTCAAGGTCTGGAGCAGATCTCGGAGCGACCTTTGCTGAATCCTGGTTGGTGCTGGTAGGTATCAATTATTTTGCTATATTTTTACAAATTCTAGCGCCTGCAGAGATTCACTTTTTGCTCGGATATCGCCTTTCATCTTTTATTCAATGTAGTGTCTAGTAAACCAGAGGAAGAAAACACAAGATCACACCATCAACAATAGATATCAGGAACAGCTCCTCCTCCCTCTTCCCTCTTCATACACAACAACCTATGCACATAACAGAGAGCGTGCTCAGTATACCTAATACAGAAGACAACCAATTCTTGATTTTAAGAGAACTTATAAATCATACTGTCCAACTCTCCCACAATGTCCAGGAAACGCTAAATAAGAAAAAGTGCAGACTTTCAGGCCAGTATTGGAGGATAAGAGAATAAGCATAGAGGGGCGGAGAACAGGTGTGGACAGCAGAGAAAATGCATGGCTGGGCCGAGAACAGGTGGAGAGGGCAGAGAATAGGCATGGTGGGCCAGAGAACAGGTATGGAGGACAGATAATAGGTATGGAGGAGCTGAGAACAGGTGTGGAGGGCAGATAATAGGTATGGAGGGTCCGAAGAACAGGCATGGTAGGCAGATAATAGGTATGGAGGGGTGGAGAACAGGTGTGGAGGAAAGATAATAGGTATGGAGGGATAGAGAACATTTATGGAGGGCCGATAATAGGTATGGAGGGTCAGAGAACAGGTGTGGAAGGCAGATAATAGATATGGAGGGGTGGAGAACAGGTGTGAAGGGCAAATAATAGGTATGGAGGGGCAGAGAACATTTATGGAGGGCAGATTATAGGTATGGAGGGGCGTAGAGCAGGTGTGGAGGTCAGTTAATAACTATGGAGGGTCGGAGAACAGGTATGGAGGGCAGATAATAGGTATGGAGGGCAGAGAACAGGTGTGGAGGGCAGATAATAGGTATGGAGGGGCAGAGAACAGGTGTGGAGGGCAGATAATAGGTATAGAGGGTCAGAGAACAGGTGTGGAGGGCAGATAATAGGTATGGAAGGGCAGAGAACACATGTGAAGAGCAGATAATAAGTATGGAGAGGCAGAGAACAGGTGTGGAGGGCTGATAATAGGTATGGAGGGGCAGAGAACACGTGTGGAGGGCAGATAATAGGTATGGAGGGGCGGAGAACAGGTATGGAGGGCAGATAATAGGTATGGAGGGGCAGAGAACAGGTGTGAAGGGCAGATAATAAGTATTGAGGGGCAGAGAACAGGTATGGAGGGCAGATAATAGGTATGGAGGGGTGGAGAACAGGCGTGGAGGTCAGATAATAGGTATGGAGAGGCAGAGAGCAGATGGAGAGGGTAGAGAATACACATGGAGAGGCTGAGAACAGTTGTGGAGGGCAGAGAACAGATGCGGAGGGGCGGAGAACACCAGTTGAGTGGCTTTTAAAAGGGATATCTATATATATAATCGTCTTATCCCGTCTGTCTGTCCTGGAAATCCCGCGTCGCTCATTGGTCCGGCAGCGGCCAATCAGCGCCGCTGGATTTCTGAAAAAAGATGGCGGCCGTTAGCGGCTCATCTGCGGGACGGAGCTCAGCGGCGATGCAGCCGGGAGATGACCGGCGTGAGGCGCTCATCTCCCGACCTCCGGCGATGCTGACCTCCATGCGGCTAGGGTGTCAAGGGAAGACCGGGAAGCGGCGCTGCGGGTCGGGATACTTCTGCTGCGAGTGCCCACTCATGTCCTGGGTTCTCGCAGCGGAAGTAGCCGCACAGGCAGCGGCGCTGACATCCATAAGGCTAGGGTGTGAAGGGAGGATCGGGGAGCGGCGCTGCGGGGCGGCATACTTCTGCTGCGAACGCCCGCTCATGTCCCGGGTTCTCGCAGCGGAAGTAGCCGCACAGGCAGCGGCGCTCCCCGGTCCTCACCAATACGATTCGATGATTGGTCGCGATCTCTCGCCGCGACCAATCACTGATCTTGCCTCAAAAGTTAAACACCGCTGTGCTGATTGGTCGCGGACGCTGCCCGCGACCAATCACCGATTTGGGTGCTTCATTTAAATAGCGCCCGCGACCAATCACCGATCTTGCAGACACATTTAAACACCGCTGTGCTGATTGGTCACGGACGCTATTTAAATGTGGCGCCCAAATCGGTGATTGGTAACGATCTTCGGCCGCGACCAATCACTGATCTTGCCGCAAAAGTTAAACACCGTCCGCGACCAATCAGCACAGCGGTGTTTAAATGTTGCGCCAACTTCGGTGATTGGTCGCGGCCGCTATTTAAATGTAACGCTCAAATCGGTGATTGGTCGCGGGCAGCGTCCGCGACCAATCAGCACAGCGGTGTTTAAATGTGGCGCCAAGATCGGTGATTGGTCGCGGCCGATATTTAAATGTGGCGCCCAAATCGGTGATTGGTCGCGGGCAGCGCCCGCGACCAATCAGCGATTTTGAACACAAATGTCCGGACCTTAGTAACACCATGCGGCTACTGTCGGGAGATCAGCGGCTAGGGTGTGAAGAGAGGACCGGGGAGCGGCGCTGCGGATCGGGATACTTCTGCTGCGAGCGGCCGCTTATCTCCCGGCTTCTCGCAGCGGAAGTAGCCGCACAGGCAGCGGCGCTCCCCGGTCCTCACCAATACGATTCCGCTCCCCGGTCCTCACCAATACAATTTGCTGATTGGTCGCGGTCTCCGCACCCGACCAATCAGTGATCTTGGCGCAAAATTTAAACACCGCTGTGCTGATTGGTCGCGGCCGCTGTCCGTGACCAATCACCGATTTGGGCACCACATTTAAATAGCGGCCGCGACCAATCACCGATGTTGGCGCCACATTTAAACACTGCTGTGCTGATTGGTCGCGGTTACCAGCCACGACCAATCAGCGAGATTGGCGCCAAATTTAAACAACGCTCTGCTGATTGGTCCCAAATTTAAACAATGCTCTGCTGATTGGTCGCGGCTGCCGGCCGCGACCAATCAGCATTATTGCCGCCAAATTTAAACCCCGCTCTGCTGATTGGTCGCGGTGGCCGGCCGCGACCAATCAGCAATTTTGGTGCAAAATTTAAACACCGCTCTGATGATTGGTCGCGGTCTGCCGCATACATATTCTAGAATACCCGATGCGTTAGGGCCACTATCTAGTGGTTATTATATGAATCAAAATGTTGACTATGTCCCGGAGGCCAGCCTTCAGCCTTCAGAAGTTGTCAAGTATGATATAAATCTTCAAGTTATAGACGCACAAATTCCCCAGAACTGACAACATTTTACTTCTTGATAAGTAAAATACTTTTCTTTTTTCCGCTTCTTCACCAGTCATCTAGACAGCATCTTCTGCCTAGTAATATGGAAAACCACCGGCATGTCTGTCTATCACTTTTATCCTGAGATAATGTATTATTATACGACTTCACAGACTGCATACAAATCTCCGTTATCTGACAGGCGGCGTTTTCAGATGGAGATTATATATATATATATATATATATATATAAAAAAAGTAGAAAACATTAGTCGTTAAGATGAAATGTAAATCCGAGGAAAATCTCCAGATCAATGCAGAGTAATGAATTTTGAAGCTGCGTTTTGCTCCTTGTAATAGACACCTGCCCGTCTGCACCGCGCGCCTCCCTCGTCTCACCGCCTTCGTCTTGGCATCCCCGTGTCAGCTATCAAACTTTAAGAAGGAGCTGACAGGCCACGTTCTGCATCATTTACTTCCCTCTCTCTCCCAGACGTTATTTCCATAAGTTGTTTTTTTATTTTACTTCTCGACCCCCTGGAGTATTTTTTTAGAATCATACGTCTGATGATCTGTTAACTCTTTACAACCATGGCTCAAAAATCTCAAGGCTTAATAATACAGAGCACTAGGTTTTCCTTAAAAAGGACCTTTCACTAGAGTCCAGTTTTTGCTCTTATTTTATTCCCTCTGCTCCCCTGACTATTCGTTTTTTTGCAGCTTTTAAATCCGCCATACGGTTCCAGAGATATAGGCCTTTTTATGGTCTTAATCACGAAGGGCGGTGCTTGCAGGATCCTCGGGGGCGTGTCCTTTGACTGCTCTGCATAATTACCCTGTAAGCCACGCCCTCTTAGTAAAGAACAAAAAAATAGCACTACATAAAAAGGCTCATATCTCTGGAACCGTTTGGCGGATTTAAAAAAAAACAATAAACAGAACACTCAGGGGAACAGTGGGAATAAAATGGGAGGAAAAAAATGGCCATTTTTTTAAGGTCCCCTTTAAAGTATGCTCATACAAACCAGAATTGTCCTCATGTATAAAATAAAAAAATAAATAAAAAATAAATAAAATCACCGTTCCTTACCTCTCCTGAACTCTTACGGCAATGATAACCTTGTCCCCTGTGTGTGGACCTGCCTTTAAGGATGAAGGCTTGTCACATGCAACAGCTGCTGACAATCATAGGCCATAATGGTAACACATGACAAGATGTGATTGCTGGAGGCTGGATGTACAGAGATCGTAAAAGGATCAGATCTGCTCCAAAATCTACATGATTTGTGAAAAATTTCCACAGCAAATGTGCAATGCATGAAAGTACCTATATTGTCCCATGGAGGTAGTGTATTTAGCTGCTATGGGTCCTTTAAAGCAAGAGGACCCAGCACTGGTCGGTACCATCCACTTCAACTGCAGCCTTTCAGTTTTATGTCAGAGCAGACATCCACTTTGATGGAATAGTGAAGGCTGCAGCCGATCGGCAGCCACTGATTGGCTGCAGCGGTCATGTGACATACCAATGTCACATGACCTCTGCAAGACACAGCTCCAATATTACAAGAATGCCTTGCTCCGAGAGATAGGTATGTGGTTTTTTTTAATGTTATGTAGTACACTTTAGCAGATAAGAAGGGGTTGTCCAGTCTTAACCAACCCTATAATCAGCCAATTTAGACGAGCAGAGCTTCAGTTTACAGGGGGTCTACT
Organism: Phyllobates terribilis; assembly: GCF_046119375.1. Taxonomy (NCBI): domain Eukaryota; kingdom Metazoa; phylum Chordata; class Amphibia; order Anura; family Dendrobatidae; genus Phyllobates; species Phyllobates terribilis. The sequence goes on from NW_027362770.1 coordinate 176,672,571, forward strand.
ACACGTATAGTAATAACCCATAATTTTCCCCACTCCAAATTTTTGAGGAAATTACTCAGATGCCCAAATCATTTGAAAAACTAAAGACTAAATCCTTCCATTATGCTCCGCCCCTGAGGTTCTCCTCTAGGCATTAAATGGCTTCCCACAGTTTTCCTCTGATAAACCTGTGAATAATATTATTAAAAGATAGCAACAAAAGTGTTTCTATTACCCTAGTAAACCTTTTCGAAGCACTGTGATTTTATTTATGCAAATTATAGCAAAATCTAAAGGAGTCGGAGATACTTTTAGTATAAACTTTTTTATTATTTTAACTCATGAGGTGACTTGGATCTGTTTGAGTTACTGCAGTTTTTGGAAATAACTAGAGTTGAGCGAGTATGTTCTGTCCGAGTATGCTCGGGCCGAGCTCCGAGTATTTACAGCTGCTCGGTGATATGGTTGAATCGCTCCCGTGTGCATGATTTGCAACTGTTTGACAGCTTTATTACATTATTACATAGTAAAACTCGCTCAACCCTAGAAATAACACATTAAGTCCCATAGTTTATTAGAAGTTGTGACAGCAGTAGGTGCAATTTGGCATTATAATGGCAGTATTGACTATTGTTTGCTCATCAGAACCAGAGGGATAAGATCAAGAGGACAGATATAACAAGAAATAACGAGAACTTTCTAATAGTAATAGAAGAGAATAGTGACTGGTTTGTCTCTGGGTTGACGGTACCCATACAGGCCTTATATGAGCCTATATGAGCAATGCCATTGAAGATGAGGAGTCCCTCTTAGGTCCAGACTACCCAAGGGAAAAGTTGATGGAGACAATCTTTACAGTGTCAAGCAAGTCCTATAACTCTCCTCAAGAACTTCCCAAACATTAGTCTCCAGCCAATGAGTCTCGATCAGTAACAAAACTACAGCTTTCAGCAGTTCTGATAGCATGCCATGTAGTTGGGAGTGGTGGTCCAACCTTCGGGAGATCTTGTTTCCTGTTTGCTGGTCTTGTGATCTCTATGAAAATGAGAAGACCTCCATAGGCCCACACTACCATGGAAAATGTGGATGGATAGAGTCAATGTTAGCTAGGTCAGCATACTTTTTAGTCTCTATAGAAGCCTTGAAAACTATGTTGTTGATGGTCACTTGAATTTTAATATTGTGAAACCTCCTTAGGTCCTTAGGTCCAAACCACACATGAGAAAAGTTGATGGAGCCATTCTTTGCTGGGTCAAACAACTTTATACGTCCTATTACTAAACTCAATAACTACCCTAACATTGGTCTCCAGCCAGTAAGACTCCACCAGTAGCAAAAAAAAGTTTCAGCATTCTTGACATGTAAGTGGGAATGGTGGTCCAACCACTGAGATTGTTTGTCTCCTGTTTGCTAATCTTGTGATGTCTATGACTATAAGATATGAGAAGACCTTCTGAGGTCCACACTACCCATAGCTGATGTGGATGAAGTCAACATTAAGTAGGTCAGCCAACGTTTGAAGCTCCATAGCAGCCTCAATGAGTTCATTGATGATGGTCTCCTGTTTTTAATATAGTGAGCCCTCCTTAGGACAAGACTCCACATGAGTAAAGAGAATGGAGCCACTCTTGGCCAACCAACTCTACACATCTTACTGTAGCCTCCACAGCTACCGAATCTACATGTCAGTAGCCTGCTTAGCTTGGTTAACCAATGTCACAGGTCTCATTGTAGTCTCAAGGATTGCCTTGATGGCAATGGTCTACAACCTCCTACTCTCTAAACGTACTTCCACCATGTGACATCAAACCATGTGGAAGGGTGGCATGACTACTGGCATCAGTTTGTGATATCGTTGAAGATTAGGAGTTCTTCTTAAGTCAAGACTACTCCTTGGATGAGGCGTATTATGCCACCTTTAGCTTGTACACTCAACTCAATAACCTCAAGGGCTTCCTCAATGATACCGATCTGCCATCTACGTGACATGTCGGAGGGAAAGGTGGCACAACCATGGGAGAGTTTGTCTTTTGTTTGAAAATGTTGCAAAAATGGAGAGTCCTCCTTAGGTCCAGACTATCCATGGGAAATGCGGATGGAGAGAATCTTAGGTTGGTCAACCAACTCTACAGGTCCTACAGCAACCTCAACGGCTGTCTCAATAGAGGATGTCTCCAACTTGTGACTTTCCAGCTGAAGCAAACAGTCATGCTGGGTACTTTTAGTTTTGCAACATCTAGTGAGTCACATATTGGAGACCACTTCTCTATGCTACATAGGTCCTTGGGCTTTATGTACTGTACAACAGAAATTTTAATGTACTCTTTGGGGACATATAGAGCAAAATAGATCCAAACATCCATGTTTAGAATTCCTTGAAAAACTTCTTGTTTTTGACTCCCTCAAAAAAACTACTCCTGAACAAAGCCTTAGGGTATGTGCATACGGCGGCTGTAAGACGTTGGTGGAGTCGCTATAGTTATCCTAGTAGAAGTCGCCTTAGGAAAAGTTGACTATGTTTTTCCTGAAGTGGTTTTGCTGACAGTTTTATCTTCGTTTCTTTCAGCGCCGGAGTCTTTTTTTTAACTAGAAAGAGGCTTCGTGGCTGAAGCCATCTAAAGAATGAACATGCTACTTCTTTTTACCTCTTCAAGGATTCCGAACCCTGAAGTGGTTAAAAGACTCAACATGTGAATAGCAACCTCCTTTTTACATTGCTGGGCATTGGATTATTTTTTTTTGTGATAGTTTCGCACTGCTTTTTCTGGCGGGAACCAGGTGGAATCCACCTGAAAAAGACGATGTGTTTGCATACCCTTGAGCTATTTACACATTCAGTTTTTGAACTGAACAAAAGCTCAAAGTTTTTGAGAAGTTTTGAGATTTGGAGGGGTATTTATAGATTTTTACACTCAGTTTCTGCTCCAAAAACTCCTCGAAAACCTCCGTATGCACAAAGCCCAAGATTGATATGTGCACCGAACTTGTGGTGGGTGATAAAGGCAGCAGGTGTTGGGTGAAAGGACGGGTACAATTTCGGTATGGTTGAGGAAGAAACACAAGTAACAGACATGAATGATGTAAATTTATGTAATACTGATTAACTTTTGCAACCTGCATATTCATCTAATTCGGTTACCAGCGAATCCATTGTACAGTCAGGCGTCTGCAAAAAAAAAATCAGTGGGTTGTTTTAATTATAATCTGGTGTCAAAAATCGCCGCCTGAGAATGGAATTGCTCTTAAGAGACCATCTGTGATATTACATCTCAGCCATGTAAGCATGAAAGCAGTTTAATCATCCGGCCCACTCCTCGGCTCATCTCCTTTATCTCGTATGCAAAATATTAAAAAATTTTGACCAACGAAATAAGTCTGGAGGAACTTAGTATCCCTGGCAGGGGGCAACAAAATGTAGGTCTGCATTCTATTTACCCAGAATCCTTGGCTCCTCCGCATTGTCTCCGCAGGTCCATGATTTATGCATATCATGCAGACTGTGTGAAATCTTTCATTAATAAGGCAGCCCTCCAACGTCTTGCTGTCTCAGATCCAACAAGACTTGATTCTGCCGTCTGGATTACCCTATATAAAGTATGTACACCTTTTTTTCTTTTTTTTTTTAAATCCTTAAATGGTGTCATTAGTTTTAATATGAAGTTCTAAAAAAATTTAAAAGAAAGTCACCAATATATACAGCAGCTGCCAACAGTCCCAAATTTGCCGGAACTTGCCCGACTTTTACCAAACAATCCTGGAAAATATGAAACTGCCTTGGCCCAAAAGTGCTTCATGTGTTCATCTTCCACATGTATCCAGCTCCACTGTTCCACCTGCTATTTACATGCAAAAAGTCAATACTAGCCTAGAAGACCTAGAAGAAGACCCTATACGGTTGAAACACATAGTCTGTTCCTAGACAGTTGTGTCCTCTACACTGCCATAAAGTGCCCACTGCATATACATATCTGGTCCGAAAAGGAATGATGTTCTTTTAAGGATTGTTGAAGAATAAAAGATTTTAAGAAAAATTCCAAAATAAGGGTTCCTCCACTGGACTTTATTTGTTTTGGTTCCAAGCACCTGCTACTTACATATCCAGCTCCATTGTTCCATGTGCCACTCAGCATATCCAGCTCTATTGTTCTGCGTGCCACTCAGCATATCCAGCTCTATTGTTCCACTTGCTACTCAGCATATCCAGCTTCATTGTTCCATGCGCCACTTAGCATATCCAACTTCATTGTTGAACATGCCATTGATTCACTTGCCGCTCAGCATATCCAGCTCCATTGTTCCACATGCCTTTCAGCATATCCAGCTTCATTGTTCCGAATGCCATTTAGCATGTCCAACTCCCTTCTTTCACTTGCCACTCAGCATATCCAGCTCCATGGTTCCATGTGCCACTCAACATATCCAGCTCCATTTTTCCACTTGCCACTCAGCATATCGAGCTCCACTGATCCATGTGCCACTCAGCATATCCAGTTCAATTGTTTCACTTGCCACTTTGCATACCCAGCTCTATTGTTCCACTTACAGCTTAGCATATCCAGCTCCATTGTTCCACTTTCCACTCAGCAAATCCAGCTCCATTGTTCCACATGCCTTTCAGCATATCCAGCTCCATTGTTCCGAATGCCATTTAGCATGTCCAACTCCCTTGTTTCACTTGCCACTCAGCATATGCAGCTCCATGGTTCCATGTGCCACTCAACATATCCAGCTCCATTTTTCCACTTGCCACTCAGCATATCGAGCTCCACTGATCCATGTGCCACTCAGCATATCCAGTTCAATTGTTTCACTTGCCACTTTGCATACCCAGCTCTATTGTTCCACTTAGAGCTTAGTATATCCCGCTCCATTGTTCCACTTTCCACTCAGCAAATCCAGCTCCATTGTTCCACTTTCCACTCAGCATATCGAGCTCCACTGATCCACGTGCCGCTCAGCATATCCAGCTTCATTGTTTTACTTGCAACTTCGCATATCCAGCTCTATTGTTCCACGTGCCGCTTAGCATATCCAGCTCCATTGTTCCACATGCCAGTCAGAATATCCAGCTCCATTGTTCCACATGCCTTTCAGCATATCCAGCTCCATTGTTCCATGTGCTACTTAGCATATCTAATTCCATTGTTCCGCATGCCACTCATCATATCAGCTCCATTGTTCCATGTGCGGCTAAGCATATCCAACTCCAATGTTCCACAGACACTCAAGATATCTAGCTCCATTGTTTCTTGTGCCATCCGACCTATCCAACTTCATTGAATCTCCCTACATCATCGCCTTCTTTACATGTTGCTCTCCCTGACCTACAGTTTATCAAATAAGCCTCAAATAGCTACCGAGCCTAAATAAAAAATAATTATAGTTAAAAGGAGGCAAAAATGAAAACGTAATGGCAAAAATATGACTCAGCCACTAAAGGGCTAATGTAGAAAGCCAGTCAAAATCAGGCAATGGTCAGCTGAGATGAATCTGGGCAACCACCTTAGGTATTTGTTGGTGAATCCTTAATAAATTAATAGGATTTTAACCAACTCCAACCAAATTATTGTGAGCTTAATTCCAAATTCAATATAAAGCTGCAATACTGGCTATTTTCAGCCACCACTAGGGGGAGTTCTCTGGATATAGATTTTTCCCCCTCCCATGGAACTCAATACTAAGTAGGTGCCTGCAGAAGGTCAAGATTTTATCAATTAAATCTATGAACATACAGAGGATTAGGAGCTCTGTATGAGGGAAAAAGGATCTCTGTCCCTACAAAAAGGTAGTAGAAAATTAATTAGTACGTAATTGTTAAAAAAGTGAGCATTCCCTTTAAGAGTGAAATTGACCGTAGCATTGTCACGAGTGTGACATCACTTTGAGAAGAGCTGTGTCTTTTTTCCAACCACTCAAGAAGATGTAAGGAAGAGGCTGATTACACAAGAGCATCTGAGCCGCTATTAGTAATTGATCATACACTTAGTATCTAGATGTCTCCAATTAACACATAATTAACTCTGCCTTAATTATACCAAATACAGGCAAATATGGATCGCCCAGACAACCTGACCCGTGCATCGCTCATGAAGATGAGGAAATAATGGTTTCTTCAGGCTATCTTTTCATGTAGTAATGCATTCAAAGCAAATTATTAGTGGATAATTACTCCGTCTATATGATGGCGGCTCATAATATAAGCCTCTGTCATCGTCATTGGTAATAAATCCCATGAATGTCACGCAAGCCAACCAAGCAACAATCGAATTGTCACCCTAAATTATAGGCTAAGACAAATATCTCGGTCTTAGACAGACAAAGACTCAGGACTCTGGAAGTCCCTATTAGGTCCATTAACTTCCAACATGTGACCTGACCTGTTACAAAGATTTGATGACCACTTGATGAAGAGTTCTCATGGGCCACCATCATGCCATTATAAGCCCACAACATCCCACTCTCTCTTTGGTGGGCATCTCGTTCATCTACTTGTTCTGACCTTTTCCAAGTCTCCCTTTGTGCCAGCCCAGACGTTAACTTGTCTCCATCAACTCTAAACCCTAACTGGCATATGTCTTCTGACTTGTCACGTGTCCTAGTCATCTTCTTAGTTTCAAATCAGGTAGTTCTAATGGAGACTACTTCTGGAGAAGCTATAGGGGAATTTCCTGCAGTGAAGTCCAGATCCTTGTATAAGGGTTAGATGACCCCACTCCTGGGTTTAGTCCAAAGCCAAATCCATTGCAACTCAATGGGTAACATACGTGACAAGATTGCTACACTTCTCCACAAACACAGTGACCAACTAATACAAAAACATACTTGACTATGCCCGCCCGGGAGCTTGATGGATTGGTGAATGATGACCAAGAACGTTTTTATGACTATGCCCCTCCAGACCATGTTCCTTGGCTCTTGTCTGATTGTTTTTGTGGGAGATTTGAAAGACACCCAAGAGATTTGAAAACTTTTTCAAGAGGTCTCCACTTTGTCCGAGAACCTTTTATACTTCTATGTATGTTCTGCTTGCCCAAATCCCACAGTTAGTGAGTCCAAGAGGGAGAGAGAAAAAAAATATTCATTTATACCAGTATTTTACACAAGTAAGGGCACTTCGTTGGGAACAAGATTTGTGCATGATTGTCTACTAATCAGGACTCGACTTTAGGTTGGTGGACACCTAAAGATGAATTTAGGCAAACTCCTTGCCTGGGTCTTTGACATCAGTACCACCTGAACTAGCATGATTGTTAGTGACGCTGAAGAAACTCTCCTGATTTTTCCAGAATCTAGATTTCTGTTGCGGTTAGTGTACTGTATAACCTTAGCTAGAGGAAAGAAGAGACGGAAGGTTGAGGGGGAAGGAGAGCATAAGAACAATGGATGTCTGGTGGACCTGGGTGACCTCGTGACTAGTGTTGAGCCACCCCCGTAGTGTTCGAGTTCGGTTCGTCGAACACCCGTGTGTTCGCCGAACTGTTCGTCGAACTGTTCGTCGAACACCTTCGAACACCGTTAAAACCAATGGCAGGCAAACAAAAACACATAGAAACACATAGAAAACACCTTCAAAGGTGTCCAAAAGCTGACAAACTGCTCTGAAGACACAACTAACACATGGAAAAGTGACAAGTACATATAGTCATGAAAAAAGAAAAGAGGTGGAGGAGTAAAAGGAGGGGGAGACACAGATATAGGCATGTCATGCCCTTCTAAAGTTCAAAAAGTGAGAAGCCGACACGTTCAGTCCGCTCCTGCCCGTGCCACCTCCGTGTCGCCGGGTTTGTGCCAGAGCCGCGGTGAACCCTGACGGCCAGCCCCCCTCTCCCAATACTGGTGCCTGTCCGCTGGTGGGTCGAGCGAGCCCCCCTGTGGTGGAGGCAGCTCTAAGCTTTTTAATTTAAATTGTCTCTCTAATTTGAATGAATACACTTTAAATCCATTTACAAGGATCTATTGGAGGGCAAGTCTCATGCCAGCAGCCGCGTAATTCCAGCTCCAGTAGCGTCCACTAAAGCTGCTGCAGTTAAAAAGCTTTTATAAGGATCGAGCTCGGCTGTCCACCGCAAGGCATCCTACTGCCAGTCCCAGCCCCTATGCCTTGGGGTGCCTCCTGATGCTCTTCACTGAGTATCCCGTGGTCCCGAAGCATTTCCTTTGAAAAAATTAAGTGTCAAAACTACAGGTGGTGTAGCTTGCTTAACAGCCGGGATAATCCGCTGACTAGCAGACACTGCTACTAGGCACAAAGTATTTTCTGGGCTAGATGCAGTTAAAAATTTGTAATTAGATACTCTCGTTGGATGCTGAGAAAGCATTCCATAGAGTCTCCTGGCACGCCATATATGATTCTCTTAAAAAGCTTGGGGTAGGGGTCTAGGGGACCCTTTTATAGCCAAAATCACGGCCCTGTATCGCAATACGTCACCTAGGCTGAAGATAAATGGAACTGTATTACCCTGAGGGCTCGGTTGCTACAGAGGTATTGCACCTCACCCAGAGGTGTGATATCTCACTCTCAGGTAAGGATGGAGTGTGGATCAGGACCCGACACCTGCATGCATTACACCACATTGCCGTGGGGCAGGGCGACCAATATGCCCCTGAGATGGGCATGACAGTCCCTGTCCCTGGCTGGAGTCGGGGGAGGGAACACTGAGGAAGGGGAACCCTGTAGTGCAGGAGCAGGGAGGAAGCAGTTCCTGGGTGCATTGAGAAGGGAGTATAAAAGGTGGGCACCATCTTAGTTCAGTGCAGAGAAGTCTGAGCAGAAGTGGCAGGGAGCAGGGGCTCTGCATGAGCTCTGCTCCGGAGGCGGGCCTAGTAACAGAGGCCCAGGCCTGGAAGAGGGAGAAGGAAGGAAGAGGAGCGGAGAAGGCTCCAGGAACAAGGAACGAAGGGATCCCAGGGGTGCGGACGGGCGAGTCGCCACCGCACGCCCGAATCCACCTGCATGGAGGGGTCAGGCCAAAGGGGGAGACCAGTCCACGAAACTAATGGAGGCAGGAAACGACCCTCAGCTAGAAACCGGAGGCTGTGACATTTTATGTGGCGCAGCCCCTCGCTACACCCGCTAGGAAGGCACCACATAAGGTCAGGGAAACTGGCGCCAAGTTTACCAAGAGGAGGCCCGAGGCAGCCGGACAGAAGGGTTGGTAAGAAAGGCCAGACAAAGGACACACAAAGGCGGTCCTGTGAAGTGCTCCAAAGTTATCTGGGAGTTGTCTGAGCCCCTCACCTGGTGAGCACAGTACGACGTGGGCAGCCGTTACCTGCAGTCGTGGTCTGGATAATAAGAACTGTGAGTAAAGGCCCTGGACTGCATCACTGACTCCGTGTCGTTACTGCTGCTGCCCTGCACCATCACCCCCATCCTCCGCATACACTGCCCTGAGGCTATACTCCTCCCGTGGGGAGTTATGCTACGCTCTGCTGCACCCACAACACCAGCCTCAGCGGTCTGCCCTGTAACGGCGGTTCACTCTGACCGCAATCCACGGGTGGCGTAGTCGGACGTTTAAACATCAAAACCACATAAATAGTTCCGCCACTGGTTTGACCGCCCTGAGCCACGGAACCGGGTCGCCGCCACGGAGACTACAACCACCAGCATCCACCAAAAAGGGTCCGGCTTCGGGTGTCCCAAGGCCCAGGGGGCGCGTCAGAACATTTTCATCACCTTTCACAATCACCAATGGGACAAGGCAGGGATGTCCTCTGTCCCCTCTCTTATACATCCTAGTGACGGAGCACCTGCTCTCATCAATTCGCCATAACCCCAATATTAGGTGGATTGAGGTGGGAGGCACCGAGTACAAGTGCTCTCTATTTGCTGATGATGTCCTAGTATATATCACTCAATCACATATATCCATCCCTGCTGTTATGGCTGAAATAGATCACTTTGTTACATGGTCAAATTTTAAAATCAATGCAGCGAAGTCTGAGGCCCTCGATGTCTCCCTCCCCAAATCCATATAGGATTCCATCCAGTCCAACTTTCCCTTTGCCTGGCCCTCACAGGGTATCAAATACTTAGGAATTCCTATTCATAGAGACCTCTCCCATCTATGTTATCTTAATTTTGGGCCCTTTATTGAACAATTCCATACAGACCACGGTTGGCAAGTTAGAACTGTAAGATTCACTACGTGAACCACTGGTGTTTTGTGGAAAAGCACATGTACACTGTGTTCCAAATTATTATGCAAAAAGTGTTTAGGAGTGATAAGGGAAGAATTTGTTTGTTTGTCAGTTAAACTCATTGATGGTGATGTGTGTCAGGGCTCTTTATATCACTGTAAGCAATTGCAGACACCTGTGCTAATTAGTTTGGCAGGTGTGTCCAATGAAAGGCAAAACTACTTAAGAAGGCTGTCTCACATTATTAAGCAGCCTACATTTTCTGCCAAAATGGGAAAGAAAAAGGATGTGTCGGCTGCTGAGAAGCAACAAATTGTGGAGTGTTTAGGTCAAGGCATGACTACAATCAACATTGTGCGATGATCAGGATGAAGTGTCTTGGCAATCAAGAAGTATGTAGCTGATTCACAGTACACACGTGTGCGTGCTGATAAGGGCAAATTGAGGACTCTTTCCTACAAGCAATTACGTCAGGTTAAAAGAGCAGCGGCAAAAAAAGCCTTGTCATAGCAGCAGACAAGTTTTTGAAGCTGCTGGTGCCTCCAACGTCCCCCGAACAACAAGATGCAGGGTCCTTCAGAGGTTTGCAGCTGTGCATACGCCATCCTGTCGACCTCCTCTATCTACTTCACACAAGCAGAAATGGCTCCAGTGGGCCAAACATTACATGAAGACTGATTTCAAAACTGTTTTGTTCACGGATGAGTGCCGTGCAGCGCTGGATGGTCCAGATGGATGGAGTGGAGGATGGCTGGTTGATGGACACCCCACGCAAACACGGCTACAGCGCCAACAAGGAGGAGGTGGAGTAATGTTTTGGGCTGGAATCATGGGGAGAGAGATTGTCGGCCCCTTTAGGATCCCTGAAGGCGCTAAAGATGAACTCCATAATGTATGTGGATTTTCTCAAACAGCACTTCCTGCCATGGTTCAAGAAGAAGAACCGTGTATTTCACAGCAAGATCATTTTTTTGCATGATAATGCACCATCTCATGATGCACATAAAACATCTGCATCTCTGGCTGATATGGGCATAAAAGGGGACAAACTTATGGTGTGACCCCCATGCTCCCCTGACCTCTACCCCATTCAGAACCTCTGGAGCATCATCAAAAGGAGTGTCTATGATGGCGGGAGGCAGTTCCCATCTAAGCAACAGCTCTGGGAGGGTATTCTGTCCTCATGCAAAACAATTGAAGCAGAAACCATCCAAAACCTGACAAATTCAATGGACGAGAGAGTTCAGAAGCTCCTTTCGAACAAGGGGTCCTATGTGAAAATGTAACATCACATAGAATAAAGTTTTGAGTTGAAAACTGTTTGATTTCAGTTTCTAATAACCTGCTAATGCTTATAATTTCAAAAATGACCATTTTTTTTGGTCTTTATTAAAATGAAAAGGTTGATCGAAAAGTTTGGGGGATCTAAGAGTGTGGCAACCCAGTAGTCATGATTACTTCGAATTCTGACAATATGAGGGTCATGTTGCAGGTAGTGCTGCAAGAAGGCACTTATGTGTCTTGCGCATCTCGGAGCCCCAAAATTATTTTCCGGGCTAGATGCAGCTAAAAATTATTATTAATTTTAAATCTGGTGGAGCTTAGTATAGATGGCCTAATAGGATCAGTGCTGCACACTGCTACAAAGCCCAAATTATTTTCCAGCCAAGATACAGATAAACATGATTAGTAATTTTAAATCTGGTGGAGCTTATTATAGATGGCCTAATAGAATCAGTGCTGCACACTGCTACAAAGCCCAAATTATTTTCCAGTCAAGATACAGATAAACATGATTAGTAATTTGAAAGCTTAAAACGGTTGGTAGGGTGATTTTAACCAATCATCCATCTTTTACTCTCCCCAGGATGACACAGGGGTAGAAAAGTCGTTTCGGATCCATGATTTGTTCATCTTTATGAACGTGAGTCTGTCTACATTATCAGTGGAGAGCCGCGTGCGCTTATCTGTCAGCACACCACCAGCAGCGCTGAACACACGTTCAGACAGAACGCTGGCTGCGGGGCATGACAAGATCTCCAAGGCGTAAGTGGCTAGCTCCGGCCATTTATCCAGATTGGAAGCCCAAAAAGAGCAAGGGTCCAGTGACACAGTCGTGGCTTCAATGTTTACTTGGAGATACTCCTGTACCATCGTCTCTAGGCGTTGACTATGTGTCAGACTTCTTGTCTCCTGTGGCCTTGCAAAGGATGGGCTAAAAAAGTGGTGAAATGATTGCGCAAAATTGATGTTACCAGCAGATACTGTGGTTCTGTTACGGTTTGAGTGCTGAACACTTGACGGTCCCACGGTTGGCAAGTTGGAACTGTGAGATTCACTACGTGCACCACTGGTGTTTTGTGGAAAAGCACATGTAAGATTCTGCAACAGTCTCTGCTGATACTCCTGCATGCGTGCATCCCTTTCTATGGCAGGAATAATTTCTGCAAATTTACTTTTGTACCGGGGATCTAACAGTGTGGCAACCCAGTAGTCAGGATTATTTCTAATTCTCCCAATTCGAGGGTCATGTTGCAGGTAGTGCAGCAAGAAGGCACTCATGTGTGTTGCGCATCCAGGAGCACCAAGTCCCTGTTGTGTTGGTGGCGAGGTAACAATCATGCTTCCTTCCTCTGTCCTCTCCCCCCAACCTCGCACAACAGAAATGTGATCAAGGTCTCCCTCATCTGATGAGTCTTCCATCAGTTCGTCCTCCACTTCTTCCTGGGCTCCTGCACCTTCCTCACTAGTTTGGCTGCTACCATGCGCCCTGGTAAAACCATCTCCCCCACCCTCACATGCCTGCCGCCTTGGTGCTGCCGACCGTCTGGACCTTGCAGATGTTAGCCCTTCCACATACAACTCCTCCTCCTCTACTTCCTCCACCTCCTCTTGTGCCACCACCTGACTCCGAATTCTGTTTAACATGTGCTCCAGCATGTAAATCACCGGAATAGTCATGCTGATAATGGCATCGTCAGCACTAAACATCTTCGTCGCCATTTCAAAACTGTGCAGAAGGGTGCATAGGTCCCTGATCTGAGACCACTCCTCCAGCGTGATTTGCCCCACCTCTGAATCTCGTTGGCCCAGGCTATACATCAGAACGTATTGCACCAGGGCTTGTCGGTGCTGCCACAGTCGCTGCAACATGTGCAGAGTTGAATTCCACCGGGTAGGCACATCGCATTTTAGCCGGTGAAGTGGCAGGCCCAACGACTTCTGTAGAGATGTAAGTCGCTAAGCTGCGGGATGCGAACGGCGGAAGTGAGCACACAGCGACTGTGCCCTCTGCAGAAGGCCATCTAGTCCGGGATAGTGGGCTAAAAATTGCTGGACAACCAGGTTCAACACGTGAGCCATACAAGGCACGTGTGTGACATTGCCCCGGCGAAGGGCCACACCCAGGTTTGCAGCATTGTCGCACACGGCCTTCCCTGGTTTCAGGTCCAGTGGAGACAACCATTCATGAAATTGGTTCTCCAGAGCTGACCACAACTCCTCAGCTGTGTGACTCACATTTCCCAGACATTTCAAAGTAAAAACCGCCTGATGACGTTGAGCCCTACTGCCAGCATAGTAAGGAGGTGTGCAGGATCCCTTCTGCGCAGTTAGAAAGCTTGTGGCATGACCAGACAGGCTTTGGGTGCAGGTGGAAGACCGAGAGGAGGTTGAGGAGGCAGAAGCAGTGGAGGAACTTTGACATAAAGAGGATTGACGCACAACTCGTGGGGACGGCAAGACTTGGACAGCAGCCCCTTGTCCTGCTGTCACCATAGTTACCCAGTGCCCAGTCAGCGACATGTAACGCCCCTGTCCATGCCTACTCGTCCAAGTGTCTGTGGTGAAATGCACCCTGTCACACACAGAGTTTCTCAAAGAAGCGGTGATGTTGTGTGCGACATGCTGGTGGAGCGCAGGCACACCTTTCTTTGAGAAGTATTGCCGACTGGGCATCTGGTACTGGGGCACTGCGACGGACATAAGGTCTCGAAAATCCTCTGTGTCCACCAGGCAGAAAGGCAGCATTTCTGTAGCCAAGAGCTTGCAGATGGTGAAATTCAACCTCTTAGCTTTCTCATGGCTAGGAGGAAATGGTCTTTTACTTGTCCACATCTGAGGGACCGAGGGCTGGCTATTGTGCTTAGACGGGGTTGATAAGGGTGTCCCCGGCAAACTGCCGGTCTGTGAGGAAGATGCAGGCGGACATGTTAGGTTGCCTTGATCCAAAGGTGGTGCTATCGATGTCGGACAGCGCTCAACACCAGCTGGTGTTACCACCTCCAAAGAAAATGATGACCTGCCAATCACGCTGGCTGTTGCGGGTAAAGAGGTGGCAGGTCTGCGCCCCAAAACAGGTGTGACTGCTGTCCCCCCAGTCACAGAGGATGAAGAGGCCGCGGATGCACAAGATATGGCAGACGGTGGTTGGCCCGGCCGGCTAGGCCGCATTGTAGCACACTGAGCTTCCCACTGCAACTTATGCTTCATGTCCATGTGCCGGTTCATGCATGAAGTACTCAAACCATGTATTTTTTGGCCTCTACTTAGCTTTTGCTGACAAATGTTACAGATAACACGAGTTGGGTCATCTTTATCGATCTGAAAAAATGCCCAGGCTATGCAAGGCTTAGCACCCATGCGACCTGAAGAGCCACCACGACTTGTGGTGAGAGGCAGAGTTGTGTTTGAGGATGCAGTTGTTGACGTGCTTCCAGTACTACGTCTCTGTCCAGGAAGGCGCAACCTGACCTCGTCGTCACTAGCATCTTCCTCCACCTCCTCTGCTGACCTCATCTCTTGGCTGACTGTGGGTTGACAGTAAGTGGGATCTCCAACCTCATCATCATCACCCTGTGCGTTATCACACCCGTCGTCCTCAGAGCCAACCTGTTCCTGCCCTGACAAAAAACTAAAGTTGTCGCTCCAATCAGGTATTTGAGTCTCATCATCGTCTTCCTCATTGTCTCCACCAACAGGAGTTACAGTTTGGGAATGAGGGTCTACATTATGGTCAGAACCTTCTGCGTCTGGTCCTGGATCCGACTCATAAAGATTCTGGGCATCAGTGCAGATCATTTCCTCGTCTGGATTCACAGACGCTCTGGAGTCGACCTCTGATTCCCAGGCTATAGTATGAGTAAACAGCTCTGCAGACTCAACCATCTGTTCTACCTCATACTCAGACGGGCAGCTGGAGATTTGGGAGCTGTGAGGAAGCAAGTGCGATTGGGGTGACACCTTTGAGGACTGGAGTATTTGTGATGTTGAAGTTGATGTGGAGGAGAGCCCACTTAAAGGAGCACTTGATAGCCGTTGAAGCACCTGCTGTTTTTGTGCCTCATCTGGAATTTGTAGCGATTGGCGTGGCCGTAAGAAAGGGATCTTATCACATTGTCCGCTAAAAGAAGTAGACATTTTAGTTTGGCTGGAAGATGGTCTTTCTTCTGCAGATGTTACTGTTGCTTTAACACCTACCCCACGGACACAACCTTTTTCCCCTTCCCAACACGCCTATTCCCCTTTCCACCAGCAGCAGGCCTTTTTCCACTCATTTTGGTGGTTAACTAATTCACAACTCTGGAGTTGTTTGCACAAAAAAACAATGGATGGGAACCGAGCAGAGCTGAGTGGCCAA
Organism: Phyllobates terribilis; assembly: GCF_046119375.1. NCBI lineage: Eukaryota > Metazoa > Chordata > Amphibia > Anura > Dendrobatidae > Phyllobates > Phyllobates terribilis. Next base: position 176,688,331 of record NW_027362770.1, read on the forward strand.
ACTGTGGTATTAGCCCAAAAGTATTGGCTGGGTTAGATGCAGAAAAAAATTATATTCAATTTGCAACCTGATGGAGGTCAGTATAGATGGACTAATAGAACAAGTCCCACACACCGCTAGAAGCCCAAATATTTTTTCAGAGCTAGATGCAGAAAAAAATTATATTCAGTTTGCAACCTGATGGAGGTCAGTATAGATGGACTAATAGAGAAAGTCCCACACACTGCTAGAAGGCCAAATATTTTTTCAGAGGTAGATGCAGAAAAAAATTATATTCAGTTTGCAACCTGATGGAGGTCTGTATAGATGGACTAATAGAACAAGTCCCACACACAGCTAGAAGCCCAATATTTTTTCAGAGCTAGATGCAGAAAAAAATTATATTCAATTTGCAACCTGATGGAGGTCAGTATAGATGGACTAATAGAACAAGTCCCACACACAGCTAGAAGCCCAATATTTTTTCAGAGGTAGATGCAGAAAAAAATATATTCAGTTTGCAACCTGATGGAGGTCAGTATAGATGGACTAATAGAATGATGCTATGCCCAAAAGATTTTACTTCACTAGGTGCAGTAAAAAAATTGGTATTCTATACACAGGTGGTATATCTTGCAACACAGATAGGCTACTCCACTGACTAACACACTCTGCAATAGGCCAAAAAGGATTAACTTTGCTAGATTCAGCCAAATGCTGTGAAAAAAACTTGCACAGCACTGGCACAGACCTGCCTGGCAAAAACTGATAGGAACTGATGTAACCTAGTCCTGAAAAGGACTCCAATTACAATTAGTCTTTACTCCCACAATCTATCTATTTAAGAGCACAGACCTGCCTGATAAAAGTCGTAGGAAATGCTGTAACCTAGTCCTTAAAAGGACTGCAATCACAACTATTCCCTACTCCCAAGCTATCTGTAGATTTGTGCGAAAATTGGCTTGAAATTAACAAGGTATAGCGCACACAGCAACAGCGGTGCCGTCTAACACGCAGCTGCAGCAGTGAGAAAATGGTGGCGACGGGGAAAATGGCTTGGTCTTATAGGGCAAGGACATGTGACATACACTGCCAATGACACATGCCCTTGCTTGTGTGAAAAAAAGCACTTCGCTCCGTGTGTGCGCTGCTGATAGGCTGACAGACTGCACCTCCCCACTGTAAATGCGGGAAAGAGAAAAAAAAATGGAGATCTTCATTATTCCTGCAGAGATCCATCCCCTGCCCCTCCCCCCACCCCGCTGTACACTCAAACTGCGGATTAACATTAATTTTCATCATTACTGAGAAAAAATCCAGTTATGATTTTGGTGCACGAACAGTTATCGAACATAACCTCGAACAGCCGAATTTTTCTCAAATCGTTCGTGTTCGCCGAACGGCTCGAACACCGCCCAAAACAGCTCGAATTTGAGATTGGCGAACAGTTCGAGTAGAACAACGCTCATCTCTACTCGTGACTAAACAATAGCTCCTAAACTGTTCAAAATTGTCTCTTTAGTGGACTACTTCTCAAAGTTACAAGAGTAAAAGGAAGTCATTAGCTGACAAGGGTATTGTTGAAATGGGCCTCTAGGACTAAATGTTGCCTAGCTGCCACGATGACCAGATGTTGTAACCAGTGGCCAGTTGTCTAGAGATACTATAAAAGGGACTACAACTCTGCCCCATTGGCAGTGGGTTACCAAGGACCCCTCTCTACAGGGACCAAGTCACTTTATTTTCATTATCAATGAGGGATTTGAAGGTCTGACTCCCCCAATGATCATAATTCTAGAAGAATAACTCAACAATGTTCTTTCCATAGAATTTCGGTTGCGTTACTTCCTTTATATGAAATAAACTAGAGTTACAGGGTAGAGACTCAACTGATGGAATCAATTGCCAAGTGCGAAATATCAGATGACGCCATCAGAGCCTTTCAATGACGATCTGAGGAGTCGTATAAAGAGTTATATTGGATCTGTCACCACTGACCTTCTAATCCGGGATGGCAAGCATAAAACCAACCTGTAATTGTTTTTCAACACCGCCTCACCCCACACGCTCCCTTTAATTGGCTTACCAAATCAATTGGACAGGCTGGTGATATGAAACTTCCAACAGGGAGAAGTATGGAGGAAATCAGCATGAACAGAAGTGCCGGCGTCTGCTTAGTCCGCAGCCCTCGGCCATTCAGCACGGATTTAATAAATACATATATCTCGCGATGAAAACTATTATGTGGAAATGCTGTCTAGTCGATGCAATATATCTTATTCTCAAGACCTATCCCTGGGCGCTTGTTGTCTTCAAAGCTCAGTGTCTCGGAGACTGTGGATCCTAGTAGAGAAGGTAGCCGCGGGGCGAGTTTATGTATCCACTGATAGTAAACCATAATTTGCTAAGAGAAGTGGACAGCGGCTTTGGCTATGGAGGTGAAATAGGTTGTTTGCTGTTTACTTTTCGTTTTTTAGGATCATCTTTATTCTTCCTCTATCTGAATGTAGCTATATATTATTTATTTTGTTGTTGGCAATAATCCAAAATTTGCCAAGACTTTTCAGAATTTTCATAAACAATTTTGGCAAATTTGGGCATGGTGCTGTCTTAGATGGGGCAGGGATTATATGAACTCTGCCCAAAATTGGGCAAATCCTTCCTGCTCTGGACAGTCTTGGAAGTAGGACTTAATAGTCCCTACTGGCCGAGATAAGTAAGATTTCCAGTAAGTGGCAGATATGGTAAAGATATGTCATCAGTTTATGATCTCGAGGGGTCCCACCTTTGGGATCCCACTGATCATGTGAATGAAGGGATCTCTACAGTTGTTCTTTCTCTGGTACTTACCCTTCCTTGGTTTTGACAGTTCTTGGCCAGCCTTGCGCTCTGTCTCTACCCAGTGGATCTAGCTCTGCCATACAACTTTGTAATTCTCTCCCTGCCAAGCCTTATGATCATTTTCACCCTGGTTGGTTATGCCACCATGTTCCACCATACTTGGCTACGTCTTATTCCACCATGCTTGGCAGACACAGCACCACCTCCAACCAAACCCTGCATAAAAGGCTCTGCTTACTGTCATAAAAAAAATAATACTGACTTCCTCGCAGCCTCCCATCTTGTCCTCCATGTAGCTGTAGCACCCTGAGGATTCGGCTGCTATAGGGGTATTACACCTCGACCCAGAGGTGTGGTATTCCACTCCCGGGTAAGGATGGAGTGTGGAACTGAGCTTAGTAGGCTGCATGCACTACATACATCCCATTTCCGGGGGACAGAACTACGGTACTCCCACCAGTATATGTGCAGGTACGACAGCGTCTGTCCCTGGCTGGAGTGGGAGGGGGGTGGAACATCCCAGTAGTGTAGGGGCAGATAGGGGGAGCAGTCTGGGTAAAGCTAGGAGCTCATTGGGTGCTGGTCACCTGGGCTCACACATAGAGGGAGTATATAAGGTGGGCACCATCTTAGATCAGGGTTCAGTTCAGGCAGGAGGAGAAGAGCAGAGGAGCTCAGCCAGGAGGGCTGACAGGGAGCTGTGGCTCCGGCTGGGCCCAGCTCCAGAACAGAGCCTGCTGAGAGAGAGAGAGAGAGGAGTAAGAAGGACCCAGAGAGAACGAGTCAGAAGGAACCCCAAGATCCCAGAAACAGACCAGAAAGGGTGAAGGGTTGGCGGACACGGGTACCGGAACCCAAGCTGGCAGAGGCAGAAGTAACCCTTAGCCAGGAACCGGAGGTCGTGGTCAAGATTTGCCATGACCCACACCAAATCCACCAGAAAGGCACACCAAGCATAGGGTCAGGGAACCCAGAGGAGGTTTGACCACCAAGAGACCCGAGGGAGCCGGCCAAAGGTGGATCCCTGGTGGGAACGGCCAGGAGGAAGAGAGAGACAGGGAAGCTCAGGACCACGCTCCGGACTGCCTGGGGGTTGGCCGAGTCCAGGACCTGGTGGACGCAGCACGGCTCGGGTGGTCACTCAAGGCCAGAGTGACTAAAGCAACATCAGTGAGTAAAAACCCTGAAACTGCATCTCCTGACTCTGCCTCTCCTTCCTGCATCATCACAACCCCCATCATCCACACCTGCTGCCCTGAGGCCATACCCCTCCCGTTGGGGGTTATACCATCACTGCTGCACATATACCACCGGCCTCAGCGGACTGCTCTGCAGCGGCGGCTTCAAAGCCGCACTCAACGGGTGGCGTAGTCGACACTTAACAACATCTACAAAGACTGCCACACACTTAGTTTGACACCCTGGGCACGGACCGGGTCACCGCCACAAGGACTACTACCCCCATACAGATCCGGCTCCGGGTATCCCCTGAACATGGCCCAGGGGGCGCGTCAACTTTGGTGTAGTCGGCAGGATAACGTGCCCGCAACCACCGGGTACTGCGTGCCTGAAGAAAAGTTCATATTTACCGTAAAAAGAAGTCTCCCGCCAATTCCGGAGGGTCCCCGCCATCGGACGCCATCTCGGATCGGTTCCCGCCGTTTGCCCGCCATCTGCAGTCTTTTCCCGCCATCCACAGAGTTTCCTGCCATTGGGAAGCGGTTCCCGCCATCTGAGAAGATTTCCCGCCTTGGCAGAGCGGACGCCATTATGGGCGTGCCAGAGGGTGGCAAGAGGCCACCTCCCATCGTGGGCCAGGACCAAGAATGGCGCCAAAAACGGAGACCGCCCCCACCAGTAGAGACTGTGATGCTTGAGATGTCCATCAGCGTGGGGGGTCTGCCCCTGGAACTGACAATCACCAAGTTGCCCCAGGACCGCCCTCAATGGGGGCGGAGAGAGAACAAAAGAGAGAAGATGGGAGCAGCTTGGAGGAGTCTGGAGGAGTCGTACCCGGAGATGGAGGGGGAGGCAGGCAGCACCGACCCAGCGGTCAGGAGCCTGTTGCAAGCGACAACCCCAGAAGGCCTGGTGGAGATCCTGGCGCAGCTCCCCAGAGATCGGGAGCATGCACGGACCGCACTGGAGGGCTTGGCTCAGAGGATGGCCCGAGTGCAGCGAGACGTACTGGCCACATGGAGCAGAGAGATGGCCCTGCAGGCAGGAACCCGCCAACGGAGCACGCCACCCGAGACGAGGAGTCAGACCGCCTCTGAGGATGGCGCAGGAGGAATCAAGGCCGGAGACGACGCCGAGGAAGGAGCTAAAGAAACGGAGGCAGGTAAAGGGGACGTCACTACCCCGAGCCGAGAAGTCGTGAGCCTGCCCCAGCTCCCCGTCGCAGAGCCCGAAATTTCCCCTGCCGTGCCCGTCGTTGCACCGTCACCGCTCCCGACTAGGTCTCAAACAGAAGCCGCGGCCACGCCCCCTGTGACGTCACGCGCCTCAACCCTGAGCGCAGCCAAGCAGGAGACGCCACCGGCCTGGTCGCAGGGCCGAGTACCCCCGGGCGCCGCAGTATCCACAGCGCCCTCTACCTCCACTGAGTCACCGGCCTGGTCGCTGGGCCAAGTAACCCCGGGCACCGCCGTCTTCACGGTGCCCTTTACGTTCAGGGTACCCCAAGCCTGGTCGCAAGGCCTGGTAAACCTGGGTGCCGCTACCACCACCGCGCCCTCAACTTCCACTGTGCCGCACCTGGGTGAGGACTTGTTGGCCCAGCACACTTGCCCGGATGGGCAGCCCTTTGTGTGGCCACCGGAGTACCACCAGCCCCGACTCCGGAAAGAAAGACCCCTGGATGAGCCCCTGATCCTGGCTCCGGCGCCCGCCCAGATCACCCCACTCTCGTTGGAGGAAGCGCAGTTTGCGTGGGACCCCACTGGAGGAGACCTCATCAGGTTCACTCAAGAGGACCCGGACGGGTCTGAAGCCTACCCTCAGGAAGGAGCAGGAGGGCATCGTCACCATTAAGAGGTGAACTGAAACTGTAAAATAGTTACCCGTAAGGGTATATGCCATGCTGCTTAATTTAAATATGTTCCCCCGTTGGGACAAGTGTGAACTGTTCCAGTGTGTCCCATCTCCCCACAGGCTGAGGACTGTGAACAGCCATCCCTATTCCCCACTGGCCGAGGACTGAGAGCGGCCATACCTCCCCTTGTATATAGTTGCGCTTTCTAAGGCGCCCCCTACCGGTTTTATAGGAAACTGTTGTTGTTTTTTCCAGAAGAGACTGTTGCACTTTACCCGGTCACAATTTGCACCGTGGCCGGAGGAACAAGAATGTTTACTATGAAAAGTTTTTATATGAAGAGTTTATTGCTGCTGATGATATATATCATGTTTTATGTTTATGATGTTTTTGAAAAAAGAATTTGTATGTTTGTGGATGTTTTTATTCTTTTACAGCCCGAGGACGTGCTGTGATTTACCAGGGGGGAATGTAGCACCCTGAGGATTCGGCTGCTACAGGGGTATTACACCTCGACCCAGAGGTGTGGTATTCCACTCCCGGGTAAGGATGGAGTGTGGAACTGAGCTTAGTAGGCTGCATGCACTACATACATCCCATTTCCGGGGGACAGAACTACGGTACTCCCACCAGTATATGTGCAGGTACGACAGCGTCTGTCCCTGGCTGGAGTGGGAGGGGGGTGGAACATCCCAGTAGTGTAGGGGCAGATAGGGGGAGCAGTCTGGGTAAAGCTAGGAGCTCATTGGGTGCTGGTCACCTGGGCTCACACATAGAGGGAGTATATAAGGTGGGCACCATCTTAGATCAGGGTTCAGTTCAGGCAGGAGGAGAAGAGCAGAGGAGCTCAGCCAGGAGGGCTGACAGGGAGCTGTGGCTCCGGCTGGGCCCAGCTCCAGAACAGAGCCTGCTGAGAGAGAGAGAGAGAGGAGTAAGAAGGACCCAGAGAGAACGAGTCAGAAGGAACCCCAAGATCCCAGAAACAGACCAGAAAGGGTGAAGGGTTGGCGGACACGGGTACCGGAACCCAAGCTGGCAGAGGCAGAAGTAACCCTTAGCCAGGAACCGGAGGTCGTGGTCAAGATTTGCCACGACCCTCACCAAATCCACCAGAAAGGCACACCAAGCATGGGGTCAGGGAACCCAGAGGAGGTTTGACCACCAAGAGACCCGAGGGAGCCGGCCAAAGGTGGATCCCTGGTGGGAACGGCCAGGAGGAAGAGAGAGACAGGGAAGCTCAGGACCACGCTCCGGACTGCCTGGGGGTTGGCTGAGTCCAGGACCTGGTGGACGCAGCACGGCTCGGGTGGTCACTCAAGGCCAGAGTGACTAAAGCAACATCAGTGAGTAAAAACCCTGAAACTGCATCTCCTGACTCTGCCTCTCCTTCCTGCATCATCACAACCCCCATCATCCACACCTGCTGCCCTGAGGCCATACCCCTCCCGTTGGGGGTTATACCATCACTGCTGCACATATACCACCGGCCTCAGCGGACTGCTCTGCAGCGGCTGCTTCAAAGCCGCACTCAACGGGTGGCGTAGTCGACACTTAACAACATCTACAAAGACTGCCACACACTTAGTTTGACACCCTGGGCACGGACCGGGTCACCGCCACAAGGACTACTACCCCCATACAGATCCGGCTCCGGGTATCCCCTGAACATGGCCCAGGGGGCGCGTCATAGCCACTTCTCTACTTGTCCACCACTTGTCCTCTTCCTCCATCTTCACTTAGTTCAGAAGCTTCCGATGGCAAGTAGACATTTGTTGTCGCAATTTGTGCAATGAGCCCTCAGGCAAAGCACATCATAACATGATTACACCCCTGGAAGCCCCAACGTAAAGTGAAGATTGAAAAAGAGAACGAGGTACATAGTAAACAAGTAAAGAAGAGGCTGGAGGGTGCTGCTTTGAGGATCAGATGGTGGGCTGAGGTGCAAGGGCATTACAATCATGGTTGCAGAGGGTATTACTGCGTCTGGGCCCATGCAGGAGGGTAGCCCGTCCAGGCCAGAGTTTATTTAAGCAGGATGGGCATCCAAGAATGCATATTGATCGAAATGTATTGTATGACATTATTTCTGGAAGGGGCTCAGGAAGAGGGCCATTATTATAGTAAGGGGTCCAGGATGGGAGACATTAAACAAGGAAGGGGACACAATGAGGGAAATTATACCAAGAAATGGGCCAGGATGGGGGACATTGTATCAGGAAGGGGCCCAAGATTGGGGACATTATACCAGGAAGGGGCTCAGAATGAGGAACATTATACCAGGAAGAGGTCCTGGATGGGCAACATTATACCAGGAAGGTCTCAGGATGGGGGATATTATACCAGGAAAAGCCTGGAATGGATGACATTATACCAGGAAAGCGCCAGGATGGGGCACATTATTGTATGGGGGACAAAAACATATGTCTTTATAGGATCTAGAACGCTACAAGGGCCTGTAAAGTGACCGCAAGCGGTAGCCATGACCGAGCTGCTGCTTCATATCGCCCTGGCACTTTACAGGAAAATTGTGTCCTAGTCCCAATGTGCTGCCCAGTTTTGGGTGCATGACACTCACGTGTAGGCCACAGGCCACCGCTGGTTCCAGGCCTCCATCTTCCGGATTCGCCGCACATAACTCAGAGGACACACGGTTCGTATTAACCAACAACAGTTTACTGGACAGTTCAAGTTCATCAGATTGTAACATGCAGTGTCGGGCACAAAACTTCTTGTTCCTAGTTTCCTTAACACAGTCTGTTTCCAGCATTACTCCTGATTCCTCCTGGACTATGTTGGCTATTCCTTTCTGCCTCAAGGATTTCCTCTCCAGTCCCGCAGTGCCCCCGGGATCCGCTACCTTCACTTCTCATGGTTCCATGTCTATCGTCCCCTGTACGCCAGAGGATAAGGCACTGCTCCCAGTAGTTGTACCAATTCCTGAGCTCCGGACATTGCAGGAATGTCCACAAGGGATTCTAGTAAGATCTCCTACTGACATGAGCGATAGCTCCTCGCTGCTGCCAGCAGCCCACTGCCCTTGAACTTGACCTTGGTTACTGTGCTTCCCTATCTGATTAACTATCAGGAAGTCGTCTGGTTTATACTAGCATTCCCCTACCCCATTGTGGGCTAGTCCCAAACATTAACTGTACCTTATCCTATGTCCCCAGCTAACTACAGTTACTATCCAATACCAGTATGCACTGAGCCTACTGTCTTAAATCCTAATCTAGATCTTACCCTATGCTGTACACTACCATATCAAAGTCTATTCACAATATACATGTTACACTTATGTATTACCTCTATATTACTCATGCACTATTAATTATCAAGATGTAACTTACTGTATCACATCCTATAATACTATACATTACATAGTGCCTGGTAGCAGCACATATCCCATTCTATACATTATACATACACGAAAGACGAATATCATTGTTCATACTATAATGCAATGCGATTGATGACTTCAGGGGTTGGAATGCGATAGTACAGTCCTCCATTCTTACATTCCTTCCCTCTTTAACAATGGTCATCCTCGACCATTCAGGAATTTGGAAGGCACCAATTCACATAAAACCTGTAAAACACATAAAACGCTTTCTCCAGGGGTATGTAGTGTCCATTGACGAAGATGCACTGACTCCAGAATACAGAATCACAGTTCCTTGGGCCTGTAGGTCAACACAAAACAGTTTGCCCAATAGTCAATGTGCGGGTCCTTCTACCTCCTCCTGCACAATGCTTAAAACAGTTGGTCCTCTCGGCCAGGACCAGGGAACTAATGTCCATCCGAGTCCATGTTCCTCTTTTTTTTTTGTAAACGGTAGCCCTTAGGCACACACAACAATGGCCCATCAGTCCATGAGCACAGTCCACAAAGTCCTGACCCAGCTAGAACATTGGGTTGTCTGCTTCTTCCCCTCTCCCTTTCATGAAAAACAGTCCCTTTAAGTACACAATACCGCCCATGTGTCAGGCTCACAGTCCCTTGGTCAAATTTCACGGGGAGAAGGGATAGAGTCTGAGGAGCAAAGTGAAAAGTCCTTAGAAACAGGGGAAGGGTTTGAGACCCTTCAGCCATTCACAGTCCCTGAATCCAGCAGAGAAATGCGGAAAACAAAACTGAGAGGGGGGAAATGCAACTTCTTCGGCCATCCTGACCAACACCAGGGATCCCGGTCACTATCGGGCCTTCTGCCCGAGGAACGCAGGACAGTTCCTCTCCTATGTGCAACTAGCACAACCGCAATTTGGTCAAAGTTGACCCACCACCTCCTTGTCGGCATATTGGATGTGGCGGATGCTCTCACATCCATATCTCTCTGACACTGGATTTCTCCACGTAGGTGGTTAAATAGAGGCCTTGTGACACGATCACTGCCGCAGGAGCACTTCGGTTAGGCCCTCGGTGTTGCCCGTGGAAGACGAGGAGCTGTGAGCTGTTTCCCGCTGCTTTTCTGGGTATGTTCTGTGGGGCCCAAGAGTGTGGGGCTTGGAGGGGTGGCTATGGGCTCTACTTGCTGGGATTGGGCAGCTGCCTGGGGATTCACCTCTTCCACCATTCTTGCAGGCCCATATGTGACACCCCAGGGGTCTGGTTGCCACAGTGATAGAGATATTACGTCTGAGAGCAGGTGGGAGGTCTCTTGGTCAGGGATCCTATGCATGCCACACCTCCTGCCCAGTCCTGGGAGGGGAAGAACTTCCCCTATATAAACCTAGGGCTGAAGCAGGGTTAGTGAGTAGAGAAGAAGTAGAGACAGAGAAAAGAAGCAAACATAGGAACAGAACATCAGGAGCCCTGTGGGAGCAGTGTTACAAGGAGTCAGGGGCTGGCAGCTGCAGAGCTCGCCCTGGCTGAGAAGATTTCTTACCGGACCCGGAGTCCGAGGCTGTGGGGACTAATCTCTACCCAGCAGCAGAAACCGACCGGCAGGGGATTGCAGGTCCTCTGGCCCAGAAACCCGAAGGCACGGTCACACGCGTGGGACCAGCACCGCCATCGTGGAGCGGAAGCCATTAGAAGGCCCCGAGTCACCGGCCATACGGGTGAGCACCACACGGTACACTCAGGGACGTGGGCTACTTTTACCCGCCTCTAGCAAGGTAGCCAGAAGAGTACAGTTAGTTGGGAAGGCCTACAACTCCGCCTGGCCAGGGGAGATCCCATCTGCTCAAGGACTGACCAGGCCCCGATTGCTAGCAAGTACTCCGGGAGGGTCTATCTTTGTCACCAGTAAAGACCCTGAACTACACCGCATCGTCTCTGAGTGGTTCCTGCTACCCCCATCATCCACGTCGGCTGCCCTGAGGCCATACCCCTCCCGTTGGGGGTTATACCATCCACGCTGCACCATCCTTCCACCGGCCTCAGCGGTCTGCCCTGCAGCGGCAGCTCCATAGCTGCATTCAACGGGTGGCGTAGTCATCCACCATCTACTGCTAATAGACTGCCACTTAGTCTGACTCCCTGGGCACGGACCGGGTCATCGCCACGAGACTACTACCCCCATCTGATCCGGCTCCGGGTAGGCTCCCGCGTGCGCAACGCAGCGCGACTCAGGCCCAGGGGCGCGTCAACTTTTGGCGTAGTCGGCAGGATTTCGTGCCCGCAACCACCGGGTACTGCGTGATTGAAAAAGAGACTTTTAAAACTTACCATCCGTGAAGTTTTCCCGCCATCCGGCGCCATCTTCAGCCTTCTTCCCGCCATCCGTGAAGATTCCCGCCGTCCGGCGCCATCTTCAGCCTTCATCCCGCCATCCGTGAGGTTTTCCCGCCATCCGGCGCCATCTTCAGCCTTCTTCCTGCCATCCGTGGAGTTTTCCCGCCGTTGGCCGCCATCTTGGAGACGCCGCGCGGGAAGAAGAGGGGCGTGGACTCCGAAAGCGCGCGAGAACTAAAGCCCCGCCTCACGTCCGGACGTTGCGTAAGGTCCTGGAAGGAGCCCAGCAGACGCCGACGTCACAGGAGCGCGACGGAAGGTCCTCAACCCTGACGATCCACTGCGGAGCCGCGGCCTACGGAAGAGGATCATCGCAAGGTAGGCCACGGTCCACTAGGGGGGAGAAGGATGTCGGATACGGAGGAGAGCTTCACCGCTCCAACCCCCGCCAGCGCCACCGCTGTTGCGGTCATGCCTTTCACCATGCCCTATATCCCGGGGGCAGCCTGGCTACCCCAGTACTCAGGGGAGTCACATACCCTGCAGGACTTTAGAGAAAAACTGGATAGCCTCTTCCAGGTGTACCCCCTCACAGAAGAGCAAAAAGTAAGCATCCTGGTGGCCCAATTAACCGGGGCAGCCCAAAGGGAGTCCTGGCCACCTGGGGGGAGGACTGTCGCAGGGATACTAACCCGGCTGAGGGACACCTTTGATACCCGCACCTCAGCCGAGATCAAGCTCAGATTCTACGGGTGCAAACAGCGGGCACATGAGAGTATAAGGGACTATGCATTAAACCTACAAGAAGCCCTGAGAGCCATTAAGCAGACCGACCCTGACGGCGTGGGAGACGAGGACAGGCTGTTAACTGAACAATTTATAGAGGGTTTATATTGCAATGCCCACCGAACCCAGTTGCGGGCAATGGCCTTACAGGACCCTCATCTGGGATTTGCACAGTTCAAGGACAGAGCCATCCGGGTGCTCCGAGAACCGGCACCAGGTGGCGTTGTGACCCACAGACCCCCCACTACCACTTACCACCAGGAGGCGGCGCCCTTGTCGGCAGGGCCTGTGGGAGCTGATGCGCAGGCTTTGAACAATGACTCGGCTCCAGACCTGCACCATCAGGTCCAAGAGCTAGCTGAAAGCGTTGCTGCGCTAACCCGAACTGTGCAGTCTTTACAGGTTTCCACTCCAGGGAAGCTCCAGCTGGCATCCGGACCGGAGGACATCCCGTGGCGTCGACCAAGGAGGACCCCACCGGCCAGAGGAAGACCCAGCGACCGATACAACGAGGACGGACGACCCATCTGCCGCCGCTGTAATCAACCCGGACATATGGCAAGGTACTGTCCTTTAAACTGGCACAACCTAGGGTAGAGGGCCAACCCCTAGGAAAAAGATCATCAGGCCCATCGAACTGGCGCGACAAATATGTGGGAGGACGTCCAGTCTTGCCTGTGGTACTGGATGGCATTCCTATGAGTGCCCTACTGGACACCGGGTCACAGGTCACCACCATCCCGTACGTGCTCTTCAAGCAGTACTGGAATGACTCGGATATTACCCGCTACCCTGACGACGACTTGAGTATCATCGCCAGCAATGGTCAGCCCGTGCCACAGATCGGATTTAAAGAGGTGACCATTAAAATTGGTAGAGTTGAACTGGCAGCACAGGGACTGATCATTGTAGACATTGACAAACACGAGAGTCACCCAAAGATAACTCTAGGAACTAATGTAATTGAAAATTGTCTTGCAGAGGTGATTTTCCTTTTACAGCAGGTTGCCAAGAACGCCAGCTCCGGCGAGCAGCGAGTGCTCCAAAAAGAGATCCGGGCACTGATGCGACGGCAACAGGTGGAACTCTCCGGCGGTGAGATTGGTAGCGTGAGAATGTGTGACCCTTTCCCTATTGCCATGCCCCCAAAAAGTGAAATGATGATTTGGTGCCGGGCAGCTATTGGTCTGAGAGGTAGAGATTACCAGGCAATGGTAGAACCAGTTTACTCAGACAGTAGGCCCACCATCTTGACAGCACGGGGGGTGGTTAATGTACGCCATGGGAGGGTGCCCGTTCGCATAATCAATATCGGGAAGAGGGAAGTGTACCTGCCCCGGTATGCCACGCTAGCCAAATTATATACCATTAACCAAAATGCTATACAATCTGTGGAACCCTTGCCTCCATCTCACCCGGAGGAAGGTAACGGCTCTAAGAAAACAATGGAGGACTGGTGTCAGCAACTACATTTGGGTACTGACTCCACTCCCTCACACCAGAAACAGGGAGTCTATCGGGTGGTTCAAGAGTACGAGAGAGTGTTTAGTAAACACCCGTTAGACTTCGGGCGAGTCAAGGGGGTAGAACACCACATCCCCACGGGAGACCATCCTCCCATAAAAGAGAGGTATCGACCCGTACCCCCTGCACACTACCAACACGCCAAGGGGATGCTTAGAGACATGAAGGAGGCTGGGGTGATCAGGGATAGCTGTAGCCCCTGGGCAGCTCCACTAGTCTTAGTCAAAAAGAAAGACAACACCATGAGGATGTGTGTAGATTACCGGAAAATCAACCGTATCACACACAAGGATGCGTACCCCTTACCAAGGATAGAGGAGTCTTTGGCTGCTTTAAGATCTGCTAACTTCTTCTCTACCTTGGATCTCACTAGTGGGTACTGGCAGGTTCCTGTAGCAGAGGCGGACCGGGAGAAGACCGCATTCACCACCCCGATGGGACTTAGCGAATTTACCTGTATGCCGTTCGGACTCTGCAACGCACCAGGAACCTTCCAACGATTAATGGAGTGCTGTCTGGGCCACAGAAACTTCGAGACGGTCCTGTTGTACCTGGACGATGTCATCATATATTCTAAGACTTATGAGGACCACCTGAAACACCTGGCGGAAGTGTTCGAAGCTCTGGCAAGCTACGGCCTAAAGGTGAAACCCTCCAAGTGTCACCTCCTGAAACCAAAGGTGCAGTACCTGGGACACGTGGTGAGCGCTGACGGAGTGGCTCCCGACCCTGATAAGATCACCGCAATTAAGGAATGGCCAAGTCCCTCCAGTGTAAAAGAAGTGCGGCAGTTCCTCGGGTTGGTAGGCTACTACCGCAGGTTCATCCCCGGTTTCACCAAAAAGGCAGCTCCTATGCAAGACCCCCTGATAGGCCAGTCCCGGAAGGCCAAGAACCAGAAGCCGCCCTTCAGATGGGAGAAGTTGGAAGAAGAGTCCTTCCGCCAGCTGAAGATGGCCCTCACGGGGGATGAAATCCTGGCGTACCCGGATTACAGCCAGCCCTTTATCCTCTACACCGACGCAAGTAACATCGGGCTAGGAGCCGTGCTGTCCCAGATCCAGCAGGGGAAAGAGCGAGTAATCGCTTACGCCAGCCGAAAACTGCGACCCACCGAAAGAAACCCTGAGAATTACAGCTCATTTAAGCTAGAGTTCCTGGCAGTGGTGTGGGCAGTCACCGAACGCTTTAACCACTACCTCGCTTCTTCCCGGTTCGTCGTGTACACGGATAACAACCCGTTGACACACCTGGACACGGCAAGACTCGGTGCCCTAGAGCAGAGATGGATGGCCCGCCTGTCCAACTACGAGTTCACCATCAAATACCGGGCAGGACGCTCCAATACCAACGCGGACGCCCTGTCCAGGATGCCAAACCTACCGGACGTAGGAGAAGATCCAGAGGGACTGGAAGAAGTCGAACTCCCCGCGTTTCACCGTCATGGGACTATCCAGTATTCCCATCGGGTAAGGAGTAAGCAAGGCGCTACGCTTAACCCCTTACCTCACTACAACTGGGCGGAAACGCAGGACAGTGACCCTGCCGTCCGGCTGGTGAAGGAGATGCTGACTCGGCCAGAGGCTCGCCTTGACCCAGACGCCCCGGAGGAAGCCAAGCAACTGTGGGCAGAAAAGAGTAGACTGTTCCTTTACAAGGGGAAGTTGTGCCGCAGAATGGTTAACTCCCGGACGCATGAACTAATCTGGCAAGTAGTGGTGCCACGAAGAGACGCAGCCATGGTGATGGAGGCATACCACGACGGGGCTGGACACTTCGGATGGAAGAAGCTGGAGTTCCTGCTGCGCGAGCGGTTCCACTGGGTAGGCATGAGGGGAACCATCGAGAGGTGGTGCAGAGACTGTGGCCCGTGCAACCTAAGAAGGAAGGACCGTGCCAGCCAGAAGACTCCCCTGCAGTCCATCGTCACCCGGCAGCCGTTGGAACTGGTAGCCTTGGATCATGTAAAACTGACCCCAAGCAGAAGTGGCTACGTCTACGCACTAACCATCGTGGATCACTACTCCCGGTTCTTGGTTGTCGTCCCCGTCAAGGACTTAACAGCTCGAACAGCAGCTAGAGCCTTCCAGCAGCATTTCTGCCGTCCACACGGGTACCCGGACCAAGTGTTGACAGACCAGGGACCTGCCTTTGAAGCGGAGGTCTTCCAAGAATTCTGCACTCTGTATGGCTGCCGGAAGATAAGGACGACACCCTATCATCCGCAAACTAATGGACTTTGTGAGAAAATGAACCAGGTGGTAATGGATCTTCTGAAAACGTTGCCCCTGGAAGAACGCGGTCGGTGGCCTGAGAAGCTGCCCGATCTGGTGGACCTATACAACCACATCCCGGTAGGTTCCACCAACTGTACCCCGGCTTACCTAATGAGGGCGAGACCTGGTAAGTTACCTGTTGACCTGGAAATGGGAGTCCTGACACCCGAGGACACTTCACCAGAAGCAGACTGGGACACAGAGAGGCAGCAGCAGTACCGGAGAGTACAGGAGAGCGTGGAGCGAAGTCTCTGTCACGCTAGGGAAAGACAAGAGAAAACTTACAACCAGTATGCTCCCGCTGTTCCCCTGGTACCCGGAGAGCAGGTCTTGAAGAGAAAAAGACGGCTCCACAAGTTGGACGACCAGTGGGAGAAGGACCCGTACACCGTACTGCCCTCAAGCCACGACAACCCAAAGGTCTGTACCATCAGTAAAGACGGAGGTGAAACCACAACCATTGTATCCCGGGATCACCTGAAGAAGTGTCCCAAACAGCTACGGAACCCTGAAGAGGAACAAGAAGACCCTCGACCCGTAGAGGAAAGGGAAGACATGGTTAGTACTGTGCTCGGAGACTTCCCTCGGTCTTGGACTCAAGTCAATGGCGCAGTTGTGGTACCCGTACTCACCTTCCTCCAACCAGCATCCCAAGCACCTACGGAGCGACAGGTAGAGCTGGAAGAGCAGCCGGTCCAGGAGGCAGAAGACTCCACACAAGCAGAACAGGAGGATCAACCCTCTGCTTATAGTGAGCCTGCCGTACCCCTAGTGAGCCAAGGAGCCGGTAGACAGCTGCCCAGTTTACCCTTGACAGCTCCTACACCCTGTAGTTCAGGGCTAGACAGTCAGCTCCGTAGGTCCACTAGGGCCACTAGAGGCCAGTTACCCGCACGTTGGAGGATTTGAAATGTATAAATTGTTTTATTTGTGGTTACCTGTTTCTTGTTGCTTGTGTATAATTATGTGTTTCTAGTTGTTTATAGGAGTCTTTGGTGGATTTACCGGGAATCCTTTGTACATAGTTGGAGCGTAACCCAGGACGGACTAAAGACTGTTAAGGACTCGGGGCAGGACAGACCCCTACCTGGTTACGTCTCCCTGTTTTGGTGAAATGGACACCTTGCTTTCTTCAAAGACTGCACCCGGTTACGGACATGCCGTGACCACCTTTATGTGTTTCTTTATTGTATTGTTATTGTTATACCTTGTTATGTTTTTCCAAAAATATGTTTAGTCCCGGAGTACTAAATTTCACTAGGGGGGAATGTGACACCCCAGGGGTCTGGTTGCCACAGTGATAGAGATATTACGTCTGAGAGCAGGTGGGAGGTCTCTTGGTCAGGGATCCTATGCATGCCACACCTCCTGCCCAGTCCTGGGAGGGGAAGAACTTCCCCTATATAAACCTAGGGCTGAGGCAGGGTTAGTGAGTAGAGAAGAAGTAGAGACAGAGAAAAGAAGCAAACATAGGAACAGAACATCAGGAGCCCTGTGGGAGCAGTGTTACAAGGAGTCAGGGGCTGGCAGCTGCAGAGCTCGCCCTGGCTGAGAAGATTTCTTACCGGACCCAGAGTCCGAGGCTGTGGGGACTAATCTCTACCCAGCAGCAGAAACCGACCGGCAGGGGATTGCAGGTCCTCTGGCCCAGAAACCCGAAGGCACGGTCACACGCGTGGGACCAGCACCGCCATCGTGGAGCAGAAGCCATTAGAAGGCCCCGAGTCACCGGCCATACGGGTGAGTACCACACGGTACACTCAGAGACGTGGGCTACTTTTACCCGCCTCTAGCAAGGTAGCCAGAAGAGTACAGTTAGTTGGGAAGGCCTACAACTCCGCCTGGCCAGGGGAGATACCATCTGCTCAAGGACTGACCAGGCCCCGATTGCTAGCAAGTACTCCGGGAGGGTCTATCTTTGTCACCAGTAAAGACCCTGAACTACACCGCATCGTCTCTGAGTGGTTCCTGCTACCCCCATCATCCACGTCGGCTGCCCTGAGGCCATACCCCTCCCGTTGGGGGTTATACCATCCACGCTGCACCATCCTTCCACCGGCCTCAGCGGTCTGCCCTGCAGCGGCAGCTCCATAGCTGCATTCAACGGGTGGCGTAGTCATCCACCATCTACTGCTAATAGACTGCCACTTAGTCTGACTCCCTGGGCACGGACCGGGTCATCGCCACGAGACTACTACCCCCATCTGATCCGGCTCCGGGTAGGCTCCCGCGTGCGCAACGCAGCGCGACTCAGGCCCAGGGGCGCGTCACATACATCTGACAGACATGCAGGTGAGGGCCCAAGTCGAAATTTTGTACCAAGTCCCATCGGACTCTAGTTACATCACTCCTGAGGTGGTGTGACAAATGAGCAGAGAGTTAAGTACTATTTATTTATTTATTTTTATCCTTTTCCTGGACATTTGCAAAAATCACAAAATTCTGGAGAATCCAAATTTTTTTGTAAAACTGTAAATGAATTCAATTTGCCTGGGCAACTGGAAAAGTTAGGATGAGTGGCAGCCCCACAATATGAAAACAAAAGGGCAGTGTATAGGATACAGAAAGAGGTGAATGAGTCAGAAGCACTCATAGTATCTTTTTGGGACCTCCAACGCACTCACATAATGTGCCCATTTATGATATTTCAGTTTAAATATTCTGAACCAAACTTTTCAATGTAGGATTACATTTTGACATCATGTTCTTTTGGGAAAATATCATGCCATCTGAGTGTTATACAAATATTGCTTGGGTGCCATATGGAAGCACTTCGGTAAGGTTGCCAGTTCTCCTTAGTAGGGTCCACCACCTCTCTTGAACCTTTCTCCAACCCTAAACTTAGAGACAGGGGAAGAGTTTGAGACTCTTCTAAACGTAACCTTAGAGGCAGGGGAAGGGTTTGAGACCCTTGGGTGCCATATGGAGACCCTTGGGTGCCACATGGAGGCACTTCGAGTAAGGTTGAAAGTTCTCCTTAGTAGGGTCCACCAACATTTGAAGGTCCTCTCTTGAACTTTTCTCCAACACTGCATCCACTCTCTCAAAGGTTCCCAAGAAAGTCACTTCTTCTGCTCACTCTCGACTTCATAGTTGAATATCTCACATTTGATAAAAATCCCTTCTTACGTAACAAAAAAACTGAGTCTTTTAGAACCAAAACTTTTTGACTAATTAAAACTTTTGAATACACAGTTCAAACTTATTATTTTTTTTGGAATCCTCAAATTCTGGGAGTCTCTAACAATATTCTCCGCTCTCCCCTTAAAGAAGGAAAATGTCAGAACGATCTGCAAAGAAGATTTTGATCAGAGGGAAAAGGGAGAGACGAGAATCAATTTGTAAGACTTTGTAGTCAGCGAGGGAGCCGGGCTCTGGCTTTTGAATTGCATGTGTATATTTAAAAATGACTGTGTTCATAACTCAGGGAGACAGGCCTTGTTTTACGGTTCGCTCCTGGGGGACGACGAAGCAAATGCTCGACCGGATTTACGGGAGCGAAACTCCGAATGATGGTTTATTTTGATCTTTGCCAGCCTTGCGCAGCCTAGTCAGCGGCTAGTGGGTCTTCCCCTGTGGACGGGGAGATGAAGGATTCTACAGTACGTCTCATTAACTTGCAACATGAAACGTCGTCTTTATTATAGACTTTCACACTGACCTAGTCCTGAGATTTAAGAAACTGCATTGATGTTCTAATAAAATGAAAGCGTCCACCCATAAAATACTCTGACTACTTAACTGCGCAAAATCCCTGTAACTTATATTGTAATATGTCTAATATTAATTACCTAAAAAGTCTCCTAAACTTATAGGAACTGAAGTTATATAGTGGGGTCATCTCAATGGTAGTTGTATTCTTGTGCATAGGGGGCAGTATTATCATAGTTATATTCTTGTACATAGGAGGCAGTATTATCATAGTTATATTCTTGTACATAGGGGCAGTATTATAGTAGTTATATTCTTGTATATAGGGGGCAGTATTATAGTAGTTATATTCTTGTACATAGGAGCAGTATTATAGTAGTTATATTCTTGTACATAGAGGCAGTATTATAGTAGTTATATTCTTGTATATAGGGGCAGTATTATAGTAGTTATATTCTTGTACATAGGGGACAGTAATATAGTAGTTATATTCTTGTATATAGGGGTAGTATTATAGTAGTTATATTCTAGTATATAGGAGCAGTATTATAGTAGTTATATTCTTATACATAGGGGGCAGTATTATAGTAGTTATATTCTTGTACATAGGAGCAGTATTATAGTAGTTATATTCTTGTACATAGGGAGCAGTATTATAGTAGTTATATTCTTGTACATAGGGGACACTATTATAGTAGTTATATTCTTGTATATAGGGGTAGTATTATAGTAGTTATATTCTAGTATATAGGAGCAGTATTATAGTAGTTATATTCTTATACATAGGGGGCAGTATTATAGTAGTTATATTCTTGTATATAGGAGCAGTATTATATTAGTTATATTCTTGTACATAGGGGGCAGTATTATAGTAGTTATATTCTTATACATAGGGGCAGTATTATAGTAGTTATATTCTTGCATATAGGAGCAGTATTATATTAGTTATATTCTTGTACATAGGGGGCAGTATTATAGTAGTTATATTCTTGTACATAGGGGCAGTTTTATAGTAGTTATATTCTTGTACATAGGAGCAGTATTATAGTAGTTATATTCTTGTACATAGGGGGCAGTATTATAGTAGTTATATTCTTGTATATTGGAGCAGTATTATATTAGTTATATTCTTGTACATAGGGGGCAGTATTATAGTAGTTATATTCTTGTACATAGGGGCAGTATTATAGTAGTTATATTCTTGTACATTGGAGCAGTATTATAGTAGTTATATTCTTGTACATAGGGGCAGTATTATAGTAGTTATATTCTTGTACATAGGAGCAGTATTATAGTAGTTATATTCTTGTACATAGGGGCAGTATTATAGTAGTTATATTCTTGTACATAGGAGCAGTATTATAGTAGTTATATTCTTGTACATAGGGGCAGTATTATAGTAGTTAAATTCTTGTACATAGTAGCAGTATTATAGTAGTTATATTCCTGTACATAGGGGCAGTATTATAGTAGTTATATTCCTGTACATAGGGGCAGTATTATAGTAGTTATATTCTTGTACATAGTGGGCAGTATTATAGTAGTTATATTCCTGCACATAGGGGCAGTATTATAGTAGAATCATAGAATCATAGAATCATAGAATGGTAGAGTTGGAAGGGACCTCCTGGGTCATCTGGTCCAACCCCCTGCTCAAAGCAGGATTCACTAGATCATCTCAGACAGATGTCTGTCCAGCCTCTGTTTGAAGACGTCCATTGAAGGGGAACTCACCACCTCTCGTGGCAGCCTGTTCCACTCATTAATCACCCTAACTGTCAAAAAGTTTTTTCTAATATCTAATCTGTGTCTCCTCCCATTTAGTTTCATCCCATTGCTTCTAGTCTTTCCTTGTGCAAATGAGAATAAAGATGATCCTTCTACAATGTGACAGCCCTTGACATATTTGTAGACAGCTATTAAGTCTCCTCTCAGTCTTCTTTTTTGCAAGCTAAACATTCCCAAATCCTGCAACCGTTCCTCATAGGACATGGTTTGCAGACCAGTCACCATTCTGGTCGCTCTTCTCTGAACTTGCTCCAGTTTGTCTATGTCTTTTTTAAAATGTGGTGCCCAAAACTGTACACAGTATTCCAGATGAGGTCTGACCAAAGAGGAGTAAAGACCGATAATGACTTCACGTGATCTAGACTGTATGCTTCTGTTAATACATCCCAGAATTGTATTTGCCTTTTTTGCTGCTGCATCACACTGTTGACTCATGTTCAGTCTATGATCTATTAGTATACCTAAGTCTTTTTCACATGTACTGTTGCTTAGCTCTATTCCTCCCATTCTGTATATGCTTTTTTCATTTTTATTGCCCAGATGTAGTACTTTGCATTTTTCCCTGTTAAAAACCATTCTGTTGGTTGCTGCCCACTGCTCCAGTTTATTTAGGTCTTTTTGAATCCTCTCTCTCTCTTCTCTAGTATTAGCTATCCCTCCTAGCTTTGTGTCATCAGCAAATTTAATCAGTTTACCCTCAATTCCTTCATCTAAATCATTGATAAAGATGTTGAACAATACAGGTCTCAGGACGGAGCCCTGTGGTACCCCACTTGAGACATTCATCCAGCTGGATGTGAAGCCATTTACAACCACCCTTTGAGTCCGATCACTAAGCCAGTTATGAATCCACCTAACAGTTGCCTGGTATATTGCATACTTGGTCATTTTTTCAATAAGGATGGTGTGAGATACTTTGTCAAATGCTTTGCTGAAGTCAAGATATACTATATCTACAGCATTTCCCTGATCCACCCAGTCAGTGATTCTGTCATAGAAAGAAATTAAGTTAGTCTGACATGACTTGTTAGTTACAAACCCTTGCTGACTCTGGTTAATCACTTCATTCTTATCCATGTACTTACATACATGTTGTTTAATAATTTGTTCAAAGATCTTTCCTGGTATAGAAGTCAGACTCACCGGCCTATAGTTCCCTGGGTCCACCTTCTTCCCCTTTTTGAAGATAGGAAAAACATTTGCTCTTCTCCAGTCTTCTGGGACTTCTCCTGTTCTCCAAGAATTTTCAAAGATTATGGAGAGTGGTTCTAAAATTTCTTCTACGATCTCCTTCAGTACTCTGGGGTGTAATTCATCTGGACCTGGAGACTTGAACTCATTTATGTTAGCTAAATATTCCCTCACAATCTTTCTGTTTACAGATAACTTGGATTCCTCTATTCCTTTAGTAGTTATATTCTTGTACATAGGGGCAGTATTATAGTAGTTATATTCTTGTACATAGGGGCAGTATTATAGTAGTTATATTCCTGTACATAGGGGCAGTATTATAGTAGTTATATTCTTGTACATAGGGACAGTATTATAGTAGTTATATTCCTGTGCATAGGGGCAGTATTATAGTAGTTATATTCTTGTACATAGGGGCAGTATTATAGTAGTTATATTCCTGTACATAGGAGCAGTATTATAGTAGTTATATTCCTGTACATAGGGGCAGTATTATAGTAGTTATATTCTTGTACATAGGGGCAGTATTATAGTAGTTATATACTTGTACATAGGGGGCAGTATTATAGCAGATATATTTTTGTACATAGGGAGAAGTATTATAGTAGTTATATTCTTGTATATAGAAGCAGTATTATAGTAGTTATATTCTTGTACATAGGGGGCAGTATTATAGTAGTTATATTCTTGTACATAGGGGCAGTATTATAGTAGTTATATTCTTCTACATAGGGGGCAGTATTATAGTAGTTATATTCTTGTACATAGGGGGCAGTATTATAGTAGTTATATTCTTGTACATAGGGGGCAGTATTATAGTAGTTGTATTCTTGTATATAGGAGCAGTATTATAGTAGTTATATTCTTGTACATAGGGGGCAGTATTATAGTAGTTATATTCTTGTACATAGGGGCAGTATTATAGTAGTTATATTCTTCTACATAGGGGGCAGTATTATAGTAGTTATATTCTTGCACATAGGGGGCAGTATTATAGTAGTTATATTCTTGTACATAGGGGGCAGTATTATAGTAGTTGTATTCTTGTACATAGGAGCAGTATTATAGTAGTTATATTCTTGTACATAGGAGCAGTATGAAGCTGAGTTCACACGATGCGTTTTTCATGCGTTTCCGCGGCGTTTTTGCAGTTGCGTAAACGCCGCGGAAACGCATGAAAAACGCATGGTAGAAGGGCAGCAATGTTCCCCAATGGAAATCCGCATGTGCTGTGCCCATGATGCGGATTTTTCCGCAGCGTAAACGCTGCGGTCAAAAATCCGCAGCATGTCAATTAATTTTGCGGAAACGCTGCTTTTTTGCCGCCATTGACTTGCATTAGACCGCATGGAATCCGCATCACTGTATATGTTGATGCGCTTTTCATGCGGTCTAATGTGCGGATGGTACCCGGGTGTGGATGAGAGGACTCTCATCCAGACCCAGGTACTATTAAAAAAAAAAGAATAAAATAAAAAATATATATATTCTCACCTTCTGACGGCCCGCGCTGTGTCCTGCCGGCTTCCCGCGCACTTCGCGTTTGAATGAAGAAGGACCTTCGCTGACGTCAGAGTCATGTGACGGGTCACGTGACGCTGACGTCGGAAGGTCCTAAAGTCTTCACTGCCGGCAGCCGGGACCGATAAAGCCGGACACCGGGGGCCATCAGAGGGTAAAGTATAGATTTATTTTTTATTTTTTGACATCACACACTATATAAATCCATGCCGGTTGCATGGATTTATATAGTGTGAAGTTGACAAGCACTTTCCAAGTGATGCTAAAATCGCTTGGGAAGCGCTTGTCAACCCGCATGCGGAAATGAAAGTGAAGACCGCTTCATTTCCGCATGTCCCTGGCAGGAAACCGCATGTACAATCCGCATGCGTTTTTTCCTGCCAGAGAGATGCAGAAACGCTCAGGAAAAAATCCTGAGCATTTCTGCATCGTGTGCACATACCCTAATAGTAGTTATATTCTTGTACATAGTGGCAGTATTATAGTAGTTATATTCTTGTACATAGGAGCAGTATTATAGTAGTTATATTCTTGTACATAGGGGCAGTATTATAGTAGTTATATTCTTGTATATAGGAGCAGTGTTATATTAGTTATATTCTTGTACATAGGGGGCAGTATTATAGTAGTTATATTCTTGTACATAGGGGCAGTATTATAGTAGTTATATTCTTGTACATAGGGGCAGTATTATAGTAGTTATATTCTTGTACATAGGAGCAGTATTATAGTAGTTATATTCTTGTACATAGGGGGCAGTATTATAGTAGTTATATTCTTGTACATAGGGGCAGTATTATAGTAGTTATATTCTTGTACATAGGGGCAGTATTATAGTAGTTATATTCTTGTATATAGGAGCAGTGTTATAGTAGTTATATTCTTGTACATAGGAGCAGTATTATAGTAGTTATATTCTTGTACATAGGGGCAGTATTATAGTAGTTATATTCTTGTACATAGGAGCAGTATTATAGTAGTTATATTCTTGTACATAGGGGGCAGTATTATAGTAGTTATATTCTTGTACATAGGGGCAGTATTATAGTAGTTATATTCTTGTACATAGGAGCAGTATTATAGTAGTTATATTCTTGTACATATGGGCAGTATTAAAGTAGTTATATTCTTGTACATAGGAGCAGTATTATAGTAGTTATATTCTTGTACATAGGGGCAGTATTATAGTAGTTATATTCTTGTACATAGTAGCAGTATTATAGTAGTTATATTCCTGTACATAGGGGCAGTATTATAGTAGTTATATTCCTGTACATAGGGGCAGTATTATAGTAGTTATATTCTTGTACATAGTGGGCAGTATTATAGTAGTTATATTCTTGTACATAGGAGCAGTATTATAGTAGTTATATTCCTGCACATAGGGGCAGTATTATAGTAGTTATATTCTTGTACATAGGGGCAGTATTATAGTAGTTATATTCTTGTACATAGGGACAGTATTATAGTAGTTATATTCTTGTACATAGGGGCAGTATTATAGTAGTTATATTCCTGTACATAGGGGCAGTATTATAGTAGTTATATTCTTGTACATAGGGACAGTTTTATAGTAGTTATATTCCTGTGCATAGGGGCAGTATTATAGTAGTTATATTCTTGTACATAGGGGCAATATTATAGTAGTTATCTTCCTGTACATAGGAGCAGTATTATAGTAGTTATATTCCTGTACATAGGGGCAGTATTATAGTAGTTATATTCTTGTACATAGGGGCAGTATTATAGTAGTTATATTCTTGTACATAGGGACAGTTTTATAGTAGTTATATTCCTGTGCATAGGGGCAGTATTATAGTAGTTATATTCTTGTACATAGGGGCAGTATTATAGTAGTTATCTTCCTGTACATAGGAGCAGTATTATAGTAGTTATATTCCTGTACATAGGGGCAGTATTATAGTAGTTATATTCTTGTACATAGGGGCAGTATTATAGTAGTTATATTCCTGTACATAGGGGCAGTATTATAGTAGTTATATTCTTGTACATAGGGGCAGTATTATAGTAGTTATATTCTTGTACATAGGGGCAGTATTATAGTAGTTATATTCTACATAGGGGGAAGTATTATAGGAGTTATATTCTTGTACATAGGGGGCAGTATTATAGTAGTTATATTCTTGTACATAGGGGGCAGTATTATAGTAGTTGTATTCTTGTACATAGGAGCAGTATTATAGTAGTTATATTCTTGTACATAGGAGCAGTATTATAGTAGTTATATTCTTGTACATAGTGGCAGTATTATAGTAGTTATATTCTTGTACATAGGGGCAGTATTATAGTAGTTATATTCCTGTACATAGGAGCAGTATTATAGTAGTTATATTCCTGTACATAGGGGCAGTATTATAGTAGTTATATTCTTGTACATAGGGGCAGTATTATAGTAGTTATATTCTTGTACATAGGGGGCAGTATTATAGCAGTTATATTCTTGTACATAGGGAGCAGTATTATAGTAGTTATATTCTTGTATATAGGAGCAGTATTATAGTAGTTATATTCTTGTACATAGGGGGCAGTATTACAGTAATTATATTCTTGTACATAGGGGCAGTATTATAGTAGTTATATTCTTCCTCATAGGGGGCAGTATTATAGTAGTTATATTCTTGTACATAGGGGGCAGTATTATAGTAGTTATATTCTTGTACATAGGGGGCAGTATTATAGTAGTTGTATTATTGTATATAGGAGCAGTATTATAGTAGTTATATTCTTGTACATAGGGGGCAGTATTATAGTAGTTATATTCTTGTACATAGGGGCAGTATTATAGTAGTTATATTCTTCTACATAGGGGGCAGTATTATAGTAGTTATATTCTTGAACATAGGGGGCAGTATTATAGTAGTTATATTCTTGTACATAGGGGGCAGTATTATAGTAGTTGTATTCTTGTACATAGGAGCAGTATTATAGTAGTTATATTCTTGTACATAGGAGCAGTATTATAGTAGTTATATTCTTGTACATAGTGGCAGTATTATAGTAGTTATATTCTTGTACATAGGGACAGTATTATAGTAGTTATATTCTTGTACATAGGGGCAGTATTATAGTAGTTATATTCTTCTACATAGGGGGCAGTATTATAGGAGTTATATTCTTGTACATAGGGGGCAGTATTATAGTATTTATATTCTTGTACATAGGGGGCAGTATTATAGTAGTTGTATTCTTGTACATAGGAGCAGTATTATAGTAGTTATATTCTTGTACATAGGAGCAGTATTATAGTAGTTATATTCTTGTACATAGTGGCAGTATTATAGTAGTTATATTCTTGTACATAGGAGCAGTATTATAGTAGTTATATTCTTGTACATTGGAGCAGTATTATAGTAGTTATATTCTTGTACATAGGGGGCAGTATTATAGTAGTTATATTCTTGTATATAGGAGCAGTATTATATTAGTTATATTCTTGTACATAGGGGGCAGTATTATAGTAGTTATATTCTTGTACATAGGGGCAGTATTATAGTAGTTATATTCTTGTACATAGGAGCAGTTTTATAGTAGTTATATTCTTGTACATAGGGGCAGTATTAAAGTAGTTATATTCTTGTACATAGGAGCAGTATTATAGTAGTTATATTCTTGTACATAGGGGCAGTATTATAGTAGTTATATTCTTGTACATAGTAGCATTATTATAGTAGTTATATTCCTGTACATAGGGGCAGTATTATAGTAGTTATATTCCTGTACATAGGGGCAGTATTATAGTAGTTATATTCTTGTACATAGTAGGCAGTATTATAGTAGTTATATTCTTGTACATAGGAGCAGTATTATAGTAGTTATATTCCTGCACATAGGGGCAGTATTATAGTAGTTATATTCTTGTACATAGGGGCAGTATTATAGTAGTTATATTCTTGTACATAGGGACAGTATTATAGTAGTTATATTCTTGTACATAGGGGCAGTATTATAGTAGTTATATTCCTGTACATAGGGGCAGTATTATAGTAGTTATATTCTTGTACATAGGGACAGTATTATAGTAGTTATATTCCTGTGCATAGGGGCAGTATTATAGTAGTTATATTCTTGTACATAGGGGCAGTATTATAGTAGTTATATTCCTGTACATAGGAGCAGTATTATAGTAGTTATATTCCTGTACATAGGGGCAGTATTATAGTAGTTATATTCTTGTACATAGGGGCAGTATTATAGTAGTTATATTCTTGTACATAGGGGGCAGTATTATAGCAGATATATTCTTGTACATAGGGAGCAGTATTATAGTAGTTATATTCTTGTATATAGGAGCAGTATTATAGTAGTTATATTCTTGTACATAGGGGGCAGTATTATAGTAGTTATATTCTTGTACATAGGGGCAGTATTATAGTAGTTATATTCTTCTACATAGGGGGCAGTATTATAGGAGTTATATTCTTGTACATAGGGGGCAGTATTATAGTAGTTATATTCTTGTACATAGGGGGCAGTATTATAGTAGTTGTATTCTTGTACATAGGAGCAGTATTATAGTAGTTATATTCTTGTACATAGGAGCAGTATTATAGTAGTTATATTCTTGTACATAGTGGCAGTATTATAGTAGTTATATTCTTGTACATAGGGACAGTATTATAGTAGTTATATTCCTGTACATAGGGGCAGTATTATAGTAGTTATATTCTTGTACATAGTAGCAGTATTATAGTAGTTATATTCCTGTACATAGGAGCAGTATAATAGTAGTTATATTCTTGTACATAGGGAGCAGTATTATAGTAGTTATATTCTTGTACATAGGAGCAGTATTATAGTAGTTATATTCTTGTACATAGGAGCAGTATTATAGTAGTTATATTCTTGTACATAGGGGACAGTATTATAGTAGTTATATTCTTGTACATAGGGGCAGTATTATAGTAGTTATATTCTTGTACATAGCGGCAGTATTATAGTAGTTATTTTCTTGTACATAGGGGGCAGTATTATAGTAGTTATATTCTTGTACATAGGGGGCAGTATTATAGTAGTTATATTCTTGTACATAGGAACAGTATTATAGTAGTTATATTCTTGTACATAGGAGCAGTATTATAGTAGTTATATTCTTGTACATAGGGGCAGTATTATAGTAGTTATATTCTTCTACATAGGGGGCAGTATTATAGTAGTTATATTCTTGTACATAGGGGCAGTATTATAGTAGTTATATTCTTGTACATAGGAGCAGTATTATAATAGTTATATTCTTGTACATAGTGGCAGTATTATAGTAGTTATATTCTTGTACATAGGGGCAGTATTATAGTAGTTATATTCTTGTACATAGGAGCAGTATTATAGTAGTTATATTCTTGTATATAGGAGCAGTATTATAGTAGTTATATTCTTGTACATAGGGGCAGTATTATAGTAGTTATATTCTTGTACATAGGGGGCAGTATTATAGTAGTTATATTCTTGTACATAGGGGCAGTATTATAGTAGTTATATTCTTGTACATAGGGGGCAGTATTATAGTAGTTATATTCTTGTACATAGGGGCAGTATTATAGTAGTTATATTCTTGTACATAGGAGCAGTATTATAATAGTTATATTCTTGTACATAGTGGCAGTATTATAGTAGTTATATTCTTGTACATAGGGGCAGTATTATAGTAGGTATATTCTTGTACATAGGGGCAGTATTATAGTAGGTATATTCTTGTACATAGGAGCAGTATTATAGTAGTTATATTCTTGTACATAGGACAGTATTATAGTAGTTATATTCTTGTACATAGGAGCAGTATTATAGTAGTTATATTCTTGTACATAGGAGCAGTATTATAGTAGTTATATTCTTGTACATAGGGGACAGTATTATAGTAGTTATATTCTTGTACATAGGGGCAGTATTATAGTAGTTATATTCTTGTACATAGCGGCAGTATTATAGTAGTTATTTTCTTGTACATAGGGGGCAGTATTATAGTAGTTATATTCTTGTACATAGGGGGCAGTATTATAGTAGTTATATTCTTGTACATAGGAACTGTATTATAGTAGTTATATTCTTGTACATAGGAGCAGTATTATAGTAGTTATATTCTTGTGCATAGGGGCAGTATTATAGTAGTTATATTCTTGTACATAGGGGGCAGTATTATAGTAGTTATATTCTTGTACATAGGGACAGTATTATAGTAGTTATATTCTTGTACATAGGAGCAGTATTATAATAGTTATATTCTTGTACATAGGGGCAGTATTATAGTAGTTATATTTTTGTACATAGGGGCAGTATTATAGTAGTTATATTCTTGTACATAGGAGCAGTATTATAGTAGTTATATTCTTGTATATAGGAGCAGTATTATAGTAGTTATATTCTTGTACATAGGGGCAGTATTATAGTAGGTATATTCTTGTACATAGGGGCAGTATTATAGTAGGTATATTCTTGTACATAGGAGCAGTATTATAGTAGTTATATTCTTGTACATAGGACAGTATTATAGTAGTTATATTCTTGTACATAGGAGGAGTATTATAGTAGTTATATTCTTGTACATAGGGGCAGTATTATAGTAGTTATATTCTTGTACATAGTAGCAGTATTATAGTAGTTATATTCCTGTACATAGGGGCAGTATTATAGTAGTTATATTCCTGTACATAGGGGCAGTATTATAGTAGTTATATTCTTGTACATAGTGGGCAGTATTATAGTAGCTATATTCTTGTACATAGGAGCAGTATTATAGTAGTTATATTCCTGTACATAGGGGCAGTATTATAGTAGTTATATTCTTGTACATAGGGGCAGTATTATAATAGTTAGATTCTTGTACATAGGGACAGTATTATAGTACTTATATTCCTGTACATAGGAGCAGTATTATAGTAGTTATATTCTTGTACATAGGGGCAGTATTATAATAGTTAGATTCTTGTACATAGGGACAGTATTATAGTACTTATATTCCTGTACATAGGAGTAGTATTATAGCAGTTATATTCTTGGACATAGGAGGCAGTATTATAGTAGTTATATTCTTGTACATAGGAGCAGTATTATAGTAGTTATATTCTTGTACATAGGGGCAGTATTATAGTAGTTATATTCTTGTACATAGGGGCAGTATTATAGTACTTATATTGCTGTCATAGGAGTAGTATTATAGCAGTTAAATTCTTGTACATAGGAGGCAGTATTATAGTAGTTATATTCTTGTACATAGGAGCAGTATTATAGTAGTTATATTCTTGTACATAGGGGCAGTATTATAGTAGTTATATTCTTGTACATAGGGACAGTATTATAGTACTTATATTCCTCTACATAGGAGTAGTATTATAGCAGTTATATTCTTGTACATAGGAGGCAGTATTATAGTAGTTATATTCTTGTACATAGGAGCAGTATTATAGTAGTTATATTCTTGTATATAGGGGCAGTATTATAGTACTTATATTCCTGTCATAGGAGTAGTATTATAGCAGTTATATTCTTGTACATAGGAGGCAGTTTTATAGTAGTTATATTCTTGTACATAGGAGCAGTATTATAGTAGTTATATTCTTGTACATAGGGGCAGTATTATAGTAGTTATATTCTTGTACATAGGGGGCAGTATTATAGTAGTTATATTCTTGTACATAGCGGCAGTATTATAGTAGTTATATTCTTGTACATAGGAGCATTATTATAATAGTTATATTCTTGTACATAGGGGCAGTATTATAGTAGTTATATTCTTGTACATAGGGGCAGTATTATAGTAGTTATATTCTTGTACATAGGAGCAGTATTATAGTAGTTATATTCTTGTATATAGGAGCAGTATTATAGTTGTTATATTCTTGTACATAGGGGCAGTATTATAGTAGTTATATTCTTGTACATAGGAGCAGTATTATAGTAGTTATATTCTTGTACATAGGGCAGTATTATAGTAGTTATATTCTTTTACATAGGAGCAGTATTATAGTAGTTATATTCTTGTACATAGGGGCAGTATTATAGTAGTTATATTCTTGTACATAGTAGCAGTATTATAGTAGTTATATTCCTGTACATAGGGGCAGTATTATAGTAGTTATATTCCTGTACATAGGGGCAGTATTATAGTAGTTATATTCTTGTACATAGTGGGCAGTATTATAGTAGTTATATTCTTGTACATAGGAGCAGTATTATAGTAGTTATATTCCTGTACATAGGGGCAGTATTATAGTAGTTATATTCTTGTACATAGGGGCAGTATTATAATAGTTAGATTCTTGTACATAGGGATAGTATTATAGTACTTATATTCCTGTACATAGGAGCAGTATTATAGTAGTTATATTCTTGTACATAGGGGCAGTATTATAATAGTTAGATTCTTGTACATAGGGACAGTATTATAGTACTTATATTCTTGTACATAGGAGTAGTATTATAGCAGTTATATTCTTGTACATAGGAGGCAGTATTATAGTAGTTATATTCTTGTACATAGGAGCAGTATTATAGTAGTTATATTCTTGTACATAGGGGCAGTATTATAATAGTTAGATTCTTGTACATAGGGAGCAGTATTATAGTAGTTATATTCTTGTACATAGGGGCAGTATTATAATAGTTAGATTCTTGTACATAGGGACAGTATTATAGTACTTATATTCCTGTACATAGGAGTAGTATTATAGCAGTTATATTCTTGTACATAGGAGGCAGTTTTATAGTAGTTATATTCTTGTACATAGGAGCAGTATTATAGTAGTTATATTCTTGTACATAGGGGCAGTATTATAGTAGTTATATTCTTGTACATAGGGGGCAGTATTATAGTAGTTATATTCTTGTACATAGCGGCAGTATTATAGTAGTTATATTCTTGTACATAGGAGCATTATTATAATAGTTATATTCTTGTACATAGGGGCAGTATTATAGTAGTTATATTCTTGTACATAGGGGCAGTATTATAGTAGTTATATTCTTGTACATAGGAGCAGTATTATAGTAGTTATATTCTTGTATATAGGAGCAGTATTATAGTTGTTATATTCTTGTACATAGGGGCAGTATTATAGTAGTTATATTCTTGTACATAGGAGCAGTATTATAGTAGTTATATTCTTGTACATAGGGCAGTATTATAGTAGTTATATTCTTTTACATAGGAGCAGTATTATAGTAGTTATATTCTTGTACATAGGGGCAGTATTATAGTAGTTATATTCTTGTACATAGTAGCAGTATTATAGTAGTTATATTCCTGTACATAGGGGCAGTATTATAGTAGTTATATTCCTGTACATAGGGGCAGTATTATAGTAGTTATATTCTTGTACATAGTGGGCAGTATTATAGTAGTTATATTCTTGTACATAGGGGCAGTATTATAGTAGTTATATTCTTGTACATAGGAGCAGTATTATAGTAGTTATATTCTTGTACATAGGAGCATTATTATAGTAGTTATATTCTTGTACATAGGAGCAGTATTATAGTAGTTATATTCCTGTACATAGGGGCAGTATTATAGTAGTTATATTCTTGTACATAGGGGCAGTATTATAATAGTTAGATTCTTGTACATAGGGATAGTATTATAGTACTTATATTCCTGTACATAGGAGCAGTATTATAGTAGTTATATTCTTGTACATAGGGGCAGTATTATAATAGTTAGATTCTTGTACATAGGGACAGTATTATAGTACTTATATTCCTGTACATAGGAGTAGTATTATAGCAGTTATATTCTTGTACATAGGAGGCAGTATTATAGTAGTTATATTCTTGTACATAGGAGCAGTATTATAGTAGTTATATTCTTGTACATAGGGGCAGTATTATAATAGTTAGATTCTTGTACATAGGGAGCAGTATTATAGTAGTTATATTCTTGTACATAGGGGCAGTATTATAATAGTTAGATTCTTGTACATAGGGACAGTATTATAGTACTTATATTCCTGTACATAGGAGTAGTATTATAGCAGTTATATTCTTGTACATAGGAGGCAGTATTATAGTAGTTATATTCCTGTACATAGGGGCAGTATTATAGTAGTTATATTCTTGTACATAGGGGCAGTATTATAGTAGTTATATTCTTGTACATAGTAGCAGTATTATAGTAGTTATATTCCTGTACATAGGGGCAGTATTATAGTAGTTATATTCTTGTACATAGGGACAGTATTATAGTACTTATATTCCTGTACATAGGAGTAGTATTATAGCAGTTATATTCTTGTACATAGGAGGCAGTATTATAGTAGTTATATTCTTGTACATAGGAGCAGTATTATAGTAGTTATATTCTTGTACATAGGGGCAGTATTATAATAGTTAGATTCTTGTACATAGGGACAGTATTATAGTACTTATATTCCTGTACATAGGAGTAGTATTATAGCAGTTATATTCTTGTACATAGGAGGCAGTATTATAGTAGTTATATTCTTGTACATAGGAGCAGTATTATAGTAGTTATATTCTTGTACATAGGGGCAGTATTATAATAGTTAGATTCTTGTACATAGGGACAGTATTATAGTACTTATATTCCTGTACATAGGAGTAGTATTATAGCAGTTATATTCTTGTACATAGGAGGCAGTATTATAGTAGTTATATTCTTGTACATAGGAGCAGTATTATAGTAGTTATATTCTTGTACATAGGGGCAGTATTATAATAGTTAGATTCTTGTACATAGGGACAGTATTATAGTACTTATATTCCTGTACATAGGAGCAGTATTATAGTAGTTATATTCTTGTACATAGGGGCAGTATTATAATAGTTAGATTCTTGTACATAGGGACAGTATTATAGTACTTATATTCCTGTACATATGAGTAGTATTATAGCAGTTATATTCTTGTACATAGGAGGCAGTATTATAGTAGTTATATTCCTGTACATAGGGGTAGTATTATAGTAGTTATATTCTTGTACATAGGGGCAGTATTATAGTAGTTATATTCTTGTACATAGTAGCAGTATTATAGTAGTTATATTCCTGTACATAGGGGCAGTATTATAGTAGTTATATTCCTGTACATAGGGGCAGTATTATAGTAGTTATATTCTTGTACATAGTGGGCAGTATTATAGTAGTTATATTCTTGTACATAGGAGCAGTATTATAGTAGTTATATTCCTGTACATAGGGGCAGTGTTATAGTAGTTATATTCTTGTACATAGGGGCAGTATTATAATAGTTAGATTCTTGTACATAGGGACAGTATTATAGTACTTATATTCCTGTACATAGGAGTAGTATTATAGTACTTATATTCCTGTACATAGTAGCAGTATTATAGTAGTTATATTCTTGTACATAGGGGGCAGTATTATAGTAATTATATTCTTGTACATAGGGGCAGTATTATAGTAGTTATATTCTTGTACATAGGGGGCAGTATTCTAGTAGTTATATTCTTGTACATAGGGGGCAGTATTATAGCAGTTATATTTTTATACATAAGGAAGACAACACATTGGACAAATAACTTAATCCTTATCTTGGAACATTTTATTTATATCGATCTAAATTGGTTTAGCTTCTAATTGAACCCTTTCCCTGCCGGCTTTCATAGATGGACGGCTCTTATCTGTGTACGTGGGATGAGATACGGTATTTCCAGTGGATGCATTCAGCGATTAAACACTCCAGATTGAATAAAAGACATAAAGCATTTCCGAGAGTTTTGGCTGATTGCTGCAATTTCACTAAGAAAATCGCTGACTGAAATGCGCGAAGCTTCATAACTCACAGACGCAGAATGTCCAATATGATCTTTCTTACTCTACAACAGATCAAAAGAGGAAAAATAAAAACACATTGGGACGTTGTAAATAAAAGGGGAAGACACTGAAATGATGATGTTTGTGTATCGTCTTCCTTCTGATATCTCCCTGAAGGCGTTTTTCCATTTTCAGTAACATACCCTATTGAGATTGTGAGATGCCTCAGTAACTTCTTATTACGGAAAAGACTCGATATAAAATAATGTTTTTGAGAGAAAGAGAGAGGTCAGCCATGCGGGATTCCGTGTCACGGCAAAATTGGAATTTACACGGTGAATAACGTATTACTGATGACACCGATCAGATGACGGACTTGTGATATTATCAAAGATTTATAAACATTGGAATCTTGTGTTAGTGCCGACCAATGAAAATGCATGTTTAATAGAGTCCAATCTAAAAAGAAAAAGATTGTGATGTCGATCTATTAAAAATAGGGAGACAAACTGTCATAGAGAAAAATTAAAATCCATAAGACATCTCCAGGTATTGGGCATGCCCCCACCATAAGAAAATTACGTATAGCTAGGAAGTGAGCAATACTAATTAAGACATAGGAAGTGATAAAAACTCAGGCTCCTTTTGAAGCCGGGACTCCATGGAGTGTCCAGGTAATTAAACAGGAAAGATCTTCTCTGAGGTCCAGATACCAAAAGTACACGTGTTTACACATAGACAGAGAAGTGTAGAAGTTTGCTTTATTTCCAGGAAGGACATCTTGGGTTGAAAGAATTTGTTCTGAACGTGCTTTAGACAGCCCGGCTCTGGGGTCCAGATAGGAATTTTGGGGTTTGTATTGATCCAATAATTATGGGATACAGATTTTCAGCGTCGTATTGAAGGGACAGATGTGAAGCATTCGCTGACATCCCTGGGGGGAAAAGGTGAGGAACCTCTGACCCACGGGCCATTTACTGCCCTCGATGACCTTTTATCCGGCCCCCGAGCACATTTCTGGGGACCACAGTACTTATTCCGGCAGCTGTGTTTTGATATCTGCCGGCCCATTAATTTCTTCTTGCTATGTGAGCACGCTCACGCATTGTTCACTACTGAGCGCCGAGGCGTGTGTAATGAAAGATTACATCCTGACACCAGTGTCAGCGTCAAGATGTACTTTGTGGGCGGAGTTAGCGGGTAATTTGTACGGCCCCTGGAAGAATGGTATAAATATCCAAATGGCCCGTGGCAGAAAAAATATTCCCCACCCCTGCTGTAGGGCCACTAGAATACCTCCAATTGAATAACGCACTGATAGATGATGCCATACCTGTCATATCTGGTTTCTATGTAACGGTAAAATCATGAGAAAAAATATTACAGCAATGTCTAATGCCTGGAACCTTCAGAGGCGAAGATATCTTGTAAATTAGGGAACTCGTAAAATCCTGAAGGGCTGAGAACATCACACCATCCGCCCCACATGAGGTGTGTGAATGTAACTTAGGAGCTAATAAAAAGCAGTATCTGAGTTTGGATCTTTGTCGGTACTCTGTAGGTTCTGTCCATTTTCCAAAGGGAGCACCTCCCTCCGCTAAGCTCTGAGCCATATCCGTGAAAATCAGGGTTAGTAAGTTTCTTTCAATATTCCTCTTTTTATTATGCAATTGTATATATCGTATTTTTTTGTTCCCATTTTGTATCATGTTGTATTTTTTATAAACACTGCCTACCTTACTAGATTAGATATAACATTTAATAGCTGTATTCCTCTTGCTCTGTAAACCGCACCCCTGAAGCCATACCATACCTGTAAACGGGTGTCCAATTGGCCTGTATAAACGATTGGTGGTGGCAGCTGGTAGTTTCTTTGGTTATTGTGGAACTGGCAGTGACTTCACCAAGGTATATACATATATTCCATGCATTGGAATTGGAGGTGTATATACCATACGGACACTGAGATTTCCCCAATAACTGGCCTAGTAGTGAAAGCAGTTGTGGTCTTGTCCATGACTTGTCAGACAATTACGTAATAGTCCTGACGATTGGAGGCAGCAGAGATGCGTTTCCTGGCAAAAAGGTAACAGCGGGTGGTTCAACGTGACCTCCTCCTGGCGGTGTATCCTTGACAATTGATGGCAAGCAGTGGGATATTACAGAGTATCAGTGATCTGGTTTGAGAAATCATTCCTGACTGAAAACTGAAAACTTGCACGGTCCCTGCGAGTATTCTGTGCAGAGTTTTGAGTATCAGACTCAGTGTTTTATTTTTCACCTGGGACAATACTGTACTCGTAGCAGTTACACTGTTTTTCTCTGCTATCTTTTGCTGGGAATTTATGGCTGCAGTTGGGGAGGCCTGGTGCAAACAGCAGACCAAGGAGGTTCTTCCTGCCATCTGTACAATGAAACAGATTGACTCCACTGGCAGAAACAGGCAGCAAATGATTACAAAACAGTTGCAATTTGATGCAGAGCAAGTCCTGATGAAGGGGAATCCAGCTAATGCCTAGAAGGCGCTGCTGCAGTGGTCCTACCTATAGATGCAAGCCACAGCAGCAACCAGGGTAGCAAGGACTCCCACCTGCAAATGGCCTTACGGCAACTCGACGCAGACGATCGTGAGGCATGACTGAAGCTGATTTTGCAATTGGCTGCTGAGTGACAGGCTGAAAGAGCCAAGCAACAAGCCGAGCGAGAGTACCAGCTGGAATTAATCCGACTCCAGAAGCAGCCATCCACCACATTGAACAGTGAGTC
The DNA here is from genome assembly GCF_046119375.1 of Phyllobates terribilis. Taxonomy (NCBI): domain Eukaryota; kingdom Metazoa; phylum Chordata; class Amphibia; order Anura; family Dendrobatidae; genus Phyllobates; species Phyllobates terribilis. The sequence continues at coordinate 176,727,102 of NW_027362770.1, forward strand.
CAGTAATGTCTCCACCTTTAAACTCCATCCAGAGTACAAGTACAAGAATATAACTACTATAATACTGCTCCCTGTGTACAAGAATATAACTACTATAATACTGCCCCCTATGTACAAGAATATAACTACTATAATACTGCCCCTATGTACAAGAATATAACTACTATAATACTGCCCCCTATGTACAAGAATATAACTACTATAATACTGCTCCCTGTGTACAAGAATATAACTACTATAATATTGCCCCCTATGTACAAGAATATAACTACTATAATACTGCCCCCTATGTACAAGAATATAACTACTATAATACTGCTCCTATGTACAAGAATATAACTACTATAATACTGCTCCCTGTGTACAAGAATATAACTACTATAATACTGCTCCTATGTACAAAAATATAACTACTATAATACTGCTCCTATGTACAAGAATATAACTACTATAATACTGCCCCTATGTACAAGAATATAACTACTATAATACTGCTCCTATGTACAAGAATATAACTACTATAATACTGCCCCTATATACAAGAATATAACTACTATTATACTGCTCCTATGTACAAGAATATAACTACTGTAATACTGCTCCTATGTACAAGAATATAACTACTATAATATTGCCCCCTATGTACAAGAATATAACTACTATAATACTGCCCCCTATGTACAAGAATATAACTACTATAATACTGCCCTTATGTACAAGAATATAACTACAATAATACTGCTCCTGTGTACAAGAATATAACTACTATAATACTGCCCCCTATGTACAAGAATATAACTACTATAATACTGTCCCCATGTACAAGAATATAACTACTATAATACTGTCCCTATGTGCAAGAATATAACTACTATAATACTGCCCCCTATATACAAGAATATAACTACTATAATACTGCCCCTATGTACAAGAATATAACTACTATAATACTGCCCCCTACGTACAAGAATATAACTACTATAATACTGTACCCATCTACAAAAATATATCTACTATAATACTGCCCCCTATGTACAAGAATATAACTACTATAATACTGCCCCCATGTAGAAGATTATAACTACTATAATACTGCCACTATGTACAAGAATATAACTATTATAATACTGTACCCATCTACAAGAATATATCTACTATAATACTGCTCCTATGTACAAGAATATAACTACTATAATACTGCTCCTATGTACAAGAATATAACTACTATAATACTGCTCCTATGTACAAGAATATAACTACTATAACACTGCTCCTATGTACAAGAATATAATTACTATAATACTGCCCCCATGTAGAAGAATATAACTACTATAATACTGCCCCTATGTACAAGAATATAACTATTATAATACTGCCCCCTATGTAGAAGAATATAACTACTATAATACTGCCCCTATGTACAAGAATATAACTACTATAATACTGTACCCATCTACAAGAATATAACTACTATAATACTGCCCCCTATGTACAAGAATATCTACAATATAACCGGGGATGCATGTCTCTGTCTGAAGCCTCGATAGACTGCGCATGCGTGACGGGCAGTCTGGCTCCAGACAGAAGCAGGCATCCAGCCGTTACAGGTAAGAGGAGTGTGTATGGCGCTGGAGATCGCGGTATGCGTAGGCACTGAATGCATACCGCGATCTCCGGCGCCATACTTACATACTTACCTGTGCGGGAGGAGCGTTGCCGTGGCGCCTCTCTTCGCTGGATACTGGGGCAGGAGTGAGGCGTCGGATCGGCGCATGCACATTGCGCTATCCAGCGCCATTTTACTGAAGACACATTTGCAGTGTGTCTTCAGCAAAATGGCGCCGGACAGCGCGGTGCTCCGGCATTGCACTCCTCCCCAGGCCTGCGGCAGAACAGGACGCAGCAGCGCTGGAGCACAGAGAAGAGTATAACTGTTTATTTTTTTTGTATGTGTGTACAGTGTGAAAGTGATGAGGGGGCCACACATACCAGGATTGTGGGGTGAGGGGGCCACACATACCAGGAGTGTGGGGTGAGGGGACTATGCATATACCAGGATTGTGGGGTGAGGGGATCATGCATACCAGGATGAGGGGAACCACACATACCAGAATTGGGGGGTGAGGGGACCATGCATACCAGGATTAGGGGGTGAGGGGTACCACACATACCAGTATTGGGGGGTGAGGGGACCATGCATACCACGATTGGGGGGTGAGGGGTACCACACATACCAGGATTGGGTGTGAGGGGCCCATGTATACCAGGATTGGGGGGTGAGAGGTAACACACATACCAGGATTGGGGGGTGAGGGGTACCACACATACCAGGATTGGTGGGTGAGGGGACCATGCATACAAGGATTGGGGGGTGAGGGGACCATGCATACCAGGATTGGGGGGTGAGGGGACCATGCATACCAGGATGAGGGGTACCACAAATATCATTATTGGGGGATGAGGGGCCCATGCATACCAGGATTGGGGGGTGAGGGGACCATGCATACCAGGATTGGGGGGTGAGGGGACCATGCATACCAGGATTGGGGGGTGAGGGGACCATGCATACCAGGATTGAGGGATGAGGGGACCATGCATACCAGGATTGGGGGTGAGGGGTGCCATGCATACCAGAATAGGGATGAGGGATACCATACATACCAGGATAGGAATGCAGGGTACCATGCATACCAGGATGAGGGATGGGGTGCCATGCATACCAGGATGAAGGGTACCATGCATACCAGGATAAGGATGAGGGGTGCCATGCATACTAGGATGAGGGATTGGGTGCCATGCATACCAGGTTTCTGGGATGAGGAGGCCATACATACCAGAATTGGGATGAGGGGTGCCATACATACCAGGATAGGGATGAGGGGTACCATGTATACCAGGTTTGGGGATGAGGGGCCCATGCATACCAGGATAGGGATGAGGAGTGCCATGCATACAAGGATGGGGGTGAGGGAGCCAAGCATACCAGGATTGGGGATGAGGGGTGCCATGCGTACCAGGATTGGGGATGAGGGGTATCATGTATACCAGGATTGGGGATGAGGGAGCCATGCATACCAGGATTGGGGATGAGGGAGCCATGCATGCCAGGATTGGGGATGAGGGTGCCATGCATACCAGGATTGGGGATGAGGGGTGCCATGCATACCAAGATTGGGGATGAGGGGTGCCATGCATACTAGGATGGGGATGAGGGGTACATGCATACCGGGATTGGGGATGATGGATTGGGGATCAGGGATGCCATGCATACCAGGATTGGGGATGAGGGGTGCCATGCATACCAGGATTGGGGATGAGGGAGCCATGCATACCAGGATTGGGGATGAGGGAGCCATGCATACTGGGATTTGGGATGAGGGGTGCCATGAATACCGGGATTGGGAATGAAGGGTGCCATGTGTACCAGGATTGGGGATGAGGGGTGCCATGCATACCAGGATTGGGGATGACGGGTGCCATGCATGCCAGGATTGGGGATGAGGGGTGCCATGCATACCAGGATGGGGATGAGGGGTGCCATGCATACCAGGATTGGGCATGAGGGGTGCCATGCATACCAGGATTGGGCATGAGGGGTGCCATGCATACCGGGATTGGGGATGAGGTGTGCCATGCCTACCAGGATTGGGGATGAGGGGTGTCATACATACCGGGATTGGGCATGAGTGGTGCCATGCATACCAGGATTAGGGATGAGAGGGTGCCATGCATACTGGGATTGGGGACGAGGGGTGCCATGCATACTGGAATTGGGGATGAGGGGTGCCATGCATACCAGGATTCGGATGAGGGGCCATGCATACCAGGATGGGGATGAGGGGTGCCATGCATACCAGGATTGGGGATGAGGAGCCATGCATACCAGGATTGGGGATGAGGGAGCCATGCATACTGGGATTGGGGATGAGGGGTGCCATGCATACCGGGATTGGGGATGAGGGGTGCCATGCATACCAGGATTGGGCATGAGGGGTGCCATGCATACCGGGATTGGGGATGAGGGGTGCCATGCGTACCAGGATTGGGGATGAGGGGTTCCATGCATACCAGGATTGGGGATGAGGGGTGCCATGCATACCAGGATTCGGATGAGGGGCCATGCATACCAGGATGGGGATGAGGGGTGCCATGCATACCAGGATGTGGTTGAGGGGCCCATGCATACAAGGATGAGGGATACCATACATACCAGGATAGGGATGAGGGATGGGGTACCATGCATACCAGGATAGGGATGAGGAGTACCACACATACCAGGATTGGGGATGAGGGGGCCATGCATACCAGCATTGGGGGTGAGGGGTGCCATGCATACCAGGATTGGGGGTGAGCGGTGCTATGCATACCAGGATAGGGATGAGGGGTGCCATGCATATCAGGATAGGATGGTGGGGACAGGATGGGGGGCAGCACAAATACCAGGAGGGGGGCAGCACATACCAGCATGGGAGACAATATACCAATAAAAATGCTCGCCACCCGGGTGTAGAATGGGTTCAATAGCTAGTAACTACTATAATACTGCCCCCTATATACAAGAATATAACTACTAAAATACCGTCCCCTATGTACAAGAATATAACTACTATAATACTGCCCCCTATGTACAAGAATATAACTACTATAATACTGCTCCTATGTACAAGAATATAACTACTATAATACTGCCCCTATGTACAAGAATATAACTACTATAATACTGCCCCCTATGTACAGGAATATAACTACTATAATACTGCTCCTGTGTACAAGAATATAACTACTATAATACTGCCCCCTATGTACAGGAATATAACTACTATAATACTGCTCCTATATACAAGAAAATAACTACTATAATACTGCCTCCTATGTACAATAATATAGCTACAATAATACTGCTCCTATGTACTAGAATATAATTACTATAATATTGCCCCTATGTACAAGAATATATCTACTATAATACTGCTCCTATATACAAGAATATAACTACTATAATACTGCCTCCTATGTACAATAATATAACTACAATAATACTGCTCCTTTGTACTAGAATATAATTACTATAATACTGCCCCTATGTACAAGAATATATCTACTATAATACTGCTCCTATATACAAGAATATAACTACTACTAGATGGTGGCCCGATTCTAACGCATCGGGTATTCTAGAATAGGTATGCGGCCGACCGGGCGCAATCAGCAGAGCGGCGTTTAAATTTGCCGCCCATCTCGCTGATCGGTCGCGGCCGGCCACCGCGACCAATTAGCAGAGCGGCGTTTAAATTTGCCACCCATCTCGCTGATTGGTCACGGCCGGCCACCGCGACCAATCAGCACAGCGGAGTTTACATTTGTCGCCCATCTCGCTGATTGGTCACGGCCGGCCACCGCGACCAATCAGCACAGCGGAGTTTACATTTGTCGCCCATCTCGCTGATTGTTCGCGGTGGCCACCGCGACCAATCAGCAGAGCGGTGTTTAAATTTGCCACCCATCTCGCTGATTGGTCACGGCCGGCCACCACGACCAATCAGCACAGCGGCGTTTAAATTTGCCGCCCATCTCGCTGATCGGTCGCGGCAGGCCACCGCGACCAATCAGCAGAGCGGCGTTTAAATTTGCCACCCATCTCGCTGATTGGTCACGGCCGGCCACCGCGACCAATCAGCAGAGCGGTGTTTAAATTTGCCGCCCATCTCGCTGATTGGTCGCGGCCGGCCACCGCGACCAATCAGCGTCGTATTAGTGTGGGCCCAGGAGCGGCGCTGCTTGTGCGGCTCCGTATTAGCGAGGACCGGGATAGCGGCGCTGCCTGTGCGGCTCCTTCTGCTGCGAGAAGCCGGGAGATGAGCGGCTGCTCGCAGCAGAAGCATCCCGACCGGCGGCGCCGCTCCCCGGTCCTCCGTTCACACTTGCTGTCGGGAGATCAGCGGGCCAAGCCGCTGATCTTCCGACGTTAGCCGCATGGAGGTCAGCGGCGCCGGTCGGGGTAGTTGTGCTGCTAGCGCCGCTCATCTCCCCGCGTCATCGCCGCTGACCTCCGTCCGCCAAATGAGCAGCTAACGGCCGCCATCTTTTTTCAGAAATCCCGTGGCGCTGATTGGCCGCTGCCGGACCAATGAGCGACGCGGGATTTCCAGGACAGACAGACAGACAGACAGACAGAAAGACAGACAGACAGACAGACAGACAGGATAAGACAATTATATAGATAGATAATACTGCTCCTATGTACAAGAATATAACTACTATAATACTGCTCCTATGTACAAGAATATATCTACTATAATACTGCCCCTATGTACAAGAATATAACTACTATAATACTGCCCCTATGTACAAGAATATAACTACTATAATACTGCCCCCTATGTACAAGAATATAACTACTATAATACTGCCCCTATGTGCAAGAATATAACTACTATAATACTGCTCCTATGTACAAGAATATAACTACTATAATACTGCTCCTATGTACAAGAATATAGCTACTATAATACTGCCCCTATGTACAAGAATATAACTACTATAATACTGCCTCCTATGTACAAGAATATAACTACTATAATACTGCCCCTATGTACAAGAATATAACTACTATAATACTGCTCCTATGTACAAGAATATAACTACTATAATACTGCTCCTATGTACAAGAATATAACTACTATAATACTGCTCCTATGTACAAGAATATAACTACTATAATACTGCTCCTATGTACAAGAATATAACTACTATAATACTGCTCCTATGTACAAGAATATAACTACTATAATACTGCCCCCTATGTACAAGAATATAACTACTATAATACTGCCTCCTATGTACAAGAATATAACTACTATAATACTGCCCCTATGTACAAGAATATAACTACTATAATACTGCTCCTATGTACAAGAATATAACTACTATAATACTGCCCCCTATGTACAAGAATATAACTACTATAATACTGCCCCCTATGTACAAGAATATAACTACTATAATACTGCCCCTATGTACAAGAATATAACTACTATAATACTGCCCCCTATGTACAAGAATATAACTACTATAATACTGCTCCTATGTACAAGAATATAACTACTATAATACTGCTCCTATGTACAAGAATATAACTACTATATTACTGCTCTTAGTGAATCTTCGTGCGAGTGTAGCTTTCACTCCATGTGCTCCTTATGAACCACATTGTTTTGTATGGTATGTGCACACTGGACTTCGGACCAGATGTAGAAGGTCATTGTAATATTGTAGCATGATCATGTCATCTAATAACGGTGATAAACCATCCGAAAAACTCACAAGGCCAATCTCCAGAACTTGGAGGTAGGAGACCACTTTTTGGAATGTTGTCTCATTTCTCAATTCGAACCTGCTTGAAAAAGTTTCTATCTCAACACCATCGTAAATTCGGAGATGAATCGAAGATTCTTTTCCACTTTCCATGTTTGCTAGCTGATGACTAACATAGCAATAAAAAGCCGTAGTCACTATTTTTCCAGACGGATAATTCAGCTAATATTCCCCCGTGAGTATCAGCAGACAGAGAGACAATCCGGAACACCTGACCAGGGAGGAATCTTTCCACACCTGATTGATAAATTCCTCCGGGTTCCAGGCAGTTGGGAGGAATCTCATCTGATGTCGGAAAAACCAATCGATCAGAGGAGAAAGATAATTTACTGCTACAATTATCTGGTGGTGGCTGAGGCGAGGGCGGTCGGCAGATCCCGGGGACAAGCAAGAGAATTCTCTTTCCTTTGTTACTCTGCTGGGATATTCCAGCTTCTGCATGTTCAGATAAATAGACTTTCATAGACAGCGGGAGATTGACGGGACTGGAAACAGATCGGTCTATGACAAAGATGAAGTAACTCAACCGTATGCCAGTGCGCAACTCTACAGTCAGCCGAAATATGACTTAACCGTTACCTTCCCTCATTCAGGAAATATAATAATGGCATATAAAAGGTATAGTGATACAACTTCCTACAAGGGACAAGGGGGTTAACATGTAAGTGAGGCTTCCCTTGCACAACATGTTTTGCGGATGAACCTTGTGACACCACCTTCTGATGACCTTGGGTCATCCTCTGCCAAAATCCCACCAAGCTGTCTACTGTACCACTATGGGTCTTGAGGCTACTCCCTCATACTTACTAATATTAGGATACTAAAGGTATAATGATACAACTTCCTACAAGGGACGAGGGTGTTAACTTGTACAGTAAGTGAGGCTTGTCTTGCACACTTTTTGCGGATGAACCTTGTGGCACACCTTCTGATGACATTTGGTCTTCCTTAGCAAAAATCCCAACAAGCGGTCTACTGTACTGCCATGGGTCTTGAGGCTACTCTCGCTTGCTTACTAATATTAGGGTACTAAAGGTATAGTGATACAACTTCCTACAAGGGACAAGGGGGTTAACATGTGAATGAGGCTTGCCTTGCACACTTTTTGCGGATAAATCTTGTGGCACACCTTCTGATGACCTTGGGTCATCCTCTGCCAGAATCCCACCAAGCCGTCTACTGTACCGCTATGGGTCTTGAGGCTACGCCCTCATACTTTCTAATATTAGGGTACTAAAGGTATAATGATACAACTTTCTACAAGGGATGAGGGTGTTAACTTGTACAGTAAATGAGGCTTGTCTTGCACACTTTTTGTGGATGAACCTTGTGGCACACCTTCTGATGACATTTGGTCTTCCTTAGCAAAAATCCCAACAAGCGGTCTACTGTACTGCTATGGGTCTATAGACTACTCTCGCTTGCGTACTAATATTAGGTTACTAAAGGTATAGTGATACAACTTCTGTGTCACCCTGGCCTGGATGCCACAAATATAATAAAGCTGTGTCTGAGAGCAAGGGGGAGGTTCTCTGGTCAGGGGAACATTAGCATGCAATACCTCCTGTCTCAGGCCAGTAGGGGGAGCAGGCTGCCCCTATAAAAGCTGGAGCTGGGGGCAGGGTTAGAGAGAACTGGACGACCTGTCTCTGGATTGAGAGGTGTCCTAGAGCAGAGAGAGACAGCTGTATTGCACTCTAAGAGGACGTGTGGCGGTAGGAGAGCCACAAGCCAGGGACAAGAGGTGAAGTGCGCCTGTCCAGGCAGACAAAGAACCCAATTTACCAGACTTTGGCGTCTGAGGCTGTGAGGACTCCACGTCCTACAGCAGATAACCAGTCCGCAGGGGACTGTATGTTCCTTGGCCTAAGAAGCCCGGAGGTTCCGCCACACCAGAAGGGACTAGCAAAGCTGGGAATAGAAAGGGACCCAAGTTGTAGGCCATACGGGCGAGAAGACACGGTGAGCTCTGAAACGTGGGCTGTTACCCTATAAGGAGGAAATAGCCAGAAGGAGCGCAGAGAGCACGGTAGGCCTACACCCTCACCCTGACCAGGGCCAATTTCCCGTTTGCTCTCAGACGTCCAGGCCCCCCTCCTAGCCGGGCCTGTTTGTGGGTCAGTTCACCTGTTCTAGTAAAGACCCTAGACTGCAACCTGTTGTCTGCGTGCTCCTTGCTCCTCCAGCACTAACGCCGCTGGGACGCCCTACACCATCACCCCCATCTTCTACTATACTGCCCTGGGGCCGCACTCTTCCCGTGGGGAGTCACACTACTCCAGCTGCATACACCATCAGTCCCAGCGGTCTGCCTTGCAGCGGCGGTTCTCACTGACTGCAATCCACGGGTAGCGTAGTCGGACATTACCAACAGCGCATGGCAGACTACCAATGGTCTGACCACCCTGAGCCACGGAACCGGGTTGCCACTACTACCCCCATCGTTTCCCGATTGCCCGGCTCCGAGTGCCCCACGGCCCAGGGGGTGAGTCACTTCCTACAAGGGACGAGGGGGTTAACATGTAAATGAGGCTTGCCTTGCACACTTTTTGTGGATAAATCTTGTGGCACACTTCTGATGACCTTGGGTCATCCACTGCCAGAATCCCACCAAGCCTTCTTCTGTACCTCTAGGGATCTTGAGGCTACGCTTTCTTACTTACGAATATTAGGGTACTAAAGATATAGTGATACAACGTCCTACAATAGGGTTAACATGTAAGTGAGGCTTCCCTTGCACAACACATTTTGCGGATGAACCTTGTGGCACAACCTTCTGATGACCTTGGGTCATCCTTTGCCAGAATCTCACTAAGCCGTCTATTGTACCACTATGGGTCTCGAGGCTACCCTCTCATACTCAATAATATTAGGCTACTTAGTAAACATTGTTTTCGATTAAAAAAAAGAGTAAAAGCCATCCCACCATGACAAGGTGTACCCAAATGGGGACGATCCCATACTGTCTCTAATATAAAAACCTTACCATGTGTCAAAAATTACCTCAATGTGAATAAGGGCCAAGCTGGACCGAGGCTTGACTATGGACACCCAGTCATGGGAAGCAATATAAATATAATGCCCAACTCAAAGAATGGGAGGCCACACCCTTGTTTGCACTTATGAAGCTTTTGACTCATGGCAAGATTTTAATATTACAGTATAAGACTATCCCGATTTGGGTACACCTTGTCATGGTGGGATGGCTTTTATGCTTTTTGTGATCGGTGTTTAATAAATCCCCTATGTTATTCATATGCACTATTACTTCTTCCTTATTTACAGCAGGGTATATGCTCATTTTGTTTCTATCTTAGGTTTTGTCTGTTTAGTGGCCAGTGTGAACATGCTCCTATACGTTGCATGTATACCAACTTATACTCCAGTTCATTTTTTTCGGTTTTACTAATATTAGTTTGGTTGCAATTTAATCCTATCTCCCACTCCCTCCCAAAAATGCTTAAGCAGTGACTCCCAATGTTTGTGCCACCAGTCCTCCGATTTGGCTCATGGAGGCTTTACTTGGGCTCAGGTCCCACGCGGTTACTCCTACACCCACCATTGCTCCATCCATGAGTAACAATGGACCGGCACCATCACACTATCTCAATGTTTGCGTGGCATCCTCCAAAGACTGGCGACACCGGCCTGGTCTGGTGAAGATGCTGTATACAACGGACATCCAGATGCATAAAAAATATATATTTGTAAGGACAAGGACCCTTAGGGCCATAACAAGCATAAAGGGGAACACACCAAAACCAAAGGTGAAAATGTTAGCATCTCCCCCCTTACAAACAAGGGCCAGACCCATGGTGGTACCTATAAAGGGTACAGAGGTAACAGTCGCACGCAGACCTGGTTCCCTAGTGGAGATCAACAGCCTCTCTGCCATAAATGTCTGATAAATCCGGATTCCATCACTGGGATCTCACCACCGCGCATGCGCAGTTCTCTCCATTGACCTGTCTACAGCATGGCATCGGAGGCTCTGTGGCTCTGAGCGGATTGTCTGCAGCTCTGCAGATAATAACAGACACCAGGGACAACGGTGGAGAATCAGAGATGGACCCGGGGAGAGTGAGTAAGGCAAAGTACGTATGGAAGATGGTGGACACTATGGAAGATGGTGGACACTATGGAAGATGGTGGACACTATGGAAGATGGTGGACACTTTCCATGTTTGAAATACATCCCGACCATCTTTTATTTTTTGGTCCGCGCCTACTTTTGAGCTCACAGTTGCTTTCAGGTATCGCACATCAGCTACAAACGAGATAAATGACTCATGTGCCGAGCGCTTTCAGAGGATATGGCAGAGAGTCAATGCCCCCTGGATGGTCTGGGAAGGTCTGGGACCGGAGCCAGGTAGGAGAGCGATATAGATCTGTTGTCAGAAACAAAGAGAAATCTTTATGGCCGGAGACAGATTGTGCGCTAAGCATCATTATCCATTTAGGACGTCGCTCGCTGCTGTGTTTGTGAGAGCAAAATCCTTGTCCTTCTAAACACGGTGAGGAGCGAGAATAAAGAGGAACGTGTACTACTGAGATACTGAGCGCAGCTCTGGAGTATAATGCAGGATGTAACTCAGGAACAGTACAGGATCAGTAATGTAATGTATGTACACAGTGACAGCACCAGCAGAATAGTGAGTGCACCTCTGGAGTATAATACAGGATGTAACTCAGGATCAGTACAGGATCAGTAATGTAATGTATGTACACAGTGACTGCACAGCAGAATAGTGAGTGCAGCTCTGGAATATAATACAGGATATAACTCAGGATCAGTACAGGATCAGTAATGTAATGTATGTACACAGTGACTGCACCAGCAGAATAGTGAGTGCGGCTCTGGGGTATAATACAGGTTGTAACTCAGGATCAGTACATGATCAGTAATGTAATGTTTGTACACAGTGACTGCACAGCAGAATAGTGAGTGCAGCTCTGGAGTATAATACAGGATGTAACTCAGGATCAGTAATTTAAGGTATGTAAACAGTGACCGCACCAGCAGAATAGTGAGTGCAGCTCTGGAGTATAATACAGGATGTAACTCAGGATCAGTAATGTAATGTATGTACACAGTGACTGCACCAGCAGAATAGTGAGTGCAGCTCTGGAGTATAATACAGGATGTAACTCAGGATCAGTAATGTAATGTATGTACACAGTGACTGCACCAGCAGAATAGTGAGTGCAGCTCTGGAATATAATACAGGATGTAACTCAGGATCAGTAATGTAATGTATGTACACAGTGACTGCACCAGCAGAATAGTGACTGCAGCTCTGGAGTATAATACAGGATGTAACTCAGGATCAGTAATGTAATGTTTGTACACAGTGACTGCACAGAAGAATAGTGAGTGCAGCTCTGGAGTATAATACAGGATGTAACTCAGGATCAGTAATGTAATGTATGTACACAGTGACTGCACCAGCAGAATAGTGAGTGCAGCTCTGGAGTATAATACAGGAGGCAACTCAGGATCAGTAATGTAATGTATGTACACAGTGACTGTGACACGCCCCCTGGGCCGTGGGGAATACCCGGAGCCAGGCCTGTTGATGCTGGGGGTTGTAGTCACAGTGGCTGCGACCCGGTCCGTGACCCAGGGCGGTCAAACCAAGGGGGTAGTCTATGTGTATAGATGTTAATGTCCGACTACGCCGCCTGTGGATTGCGGTTATTGGGAACCGCCGCTGCGGGGCAGTCCGCTGAAGCTGGTGGTATGCGCAGCAAGGTGATGTAACTCCCCACAGGTGGAGTGTAGCTTCAGGGCAGCATGAATGGATGATGGTGTTGATAGTACAGGGAATCAGTAGTGAAAACGCGGAGTCTTTACAATGCAGTCTCAGGGTCTTTACTCACAGTTCTTTCACTCCAAGTCATTACTGCAGGTTTATAACTTCCCGCGTCATCCTGTGTTTACCGAGTGAGGGGCTCAGTCGACTCCCAGGTAGCTCTGGAACACTTAGCAGGACCCCCTTCTGTGTTTCCTCTCTGGCCTCTCTCCTTGTATCCGGTTCCCAGTTGAGCCCTGTAGTCTCTGCTGCTTGGGGGACCTGGTTCCCCTTCTTGGCCTGACCCCCCTACCCCCTGACCCCCCTACCTCCTGGCAGAGGCGGGCATACGGGTGACTTGCTGCACGACCCGTACCCCTGGGGTCCCTTCTCTCCTAGTCCTGGAGCCGTCCTGCTCCCACTCCTCTCTTCTCCTTCCAGGCTCAGGCCTCCTCACTAGGCCGCCTGCGGAGCAGAGCCCATACGGAGCCTCTGCTCCCTGACTCCTCCTCAGTCTGTCTGACTGGAACTCCTCCACCGACTCTTCTACTACTGACTCAATATGGTTCCTTCCTATTATACCTCTTACCACTGTGCTCCCAGGATCTACGTCCTCCACCCATCCACTACATAGTTCCCCCTCTCTAGGTGGTTCCTCCCCACTCCAGCCAGGGATCAGGGACACTTGTGCTCTCCCGTAGGAGCATTATCGCCGTGTCCCCCGGAAATGTGGTGTAGTGGATGCAGTGTTAGGGTCCTGAGCCATACTCCTTCCTTACCTGAGAGTGAGATACCACATCTCTGGGTGAGATGCAATACCTCTGTGGCGACCGAACCCTCAGGGGTGCCAAACACCCCCCTGGTAAAACACAGCACGTCCGCGGGCTGGAACAGAGCAAAAGATAATTATTAAAGACATACAAAATTTTAGGACTTGTCCACATATAAGATTATTAACAACACTTCTTCCCTTTGAGGGAGGCATACTTCTTTTAACGTTACTGGTTACTTTATATAAAACATTATAAAATTCTTTTCACTTGTATAAAACTTTTCATATCTATAAGGCATATAAAAAATTTTCAAGTAATCTTTGATTAACAGGCCACAGTGCAATTCGCGACCAGGTGTCCATTTTCTTTAAAGTGCAACTTGCAACTGGTAACAGACGAACATGAGGGACCCGTCCCAAACCCTCAATGGAGGCCCTGGGGTGGCTGCAGGGCTTAGACGATCCAGATGCTGGACCTCGTCTTCGGCCACCTCCAACGGGTTTTTGTTCTGAGGTACTCGTTGTAGGTCCTTATAAAACCAATATGGGGCACCTCAAAAGGTGCAACTATTCACAAGGAGTGGCTGCTCCCAGTCCTCAGCCGGTTAGTCTTTGGACCCGTTACGGGTAACTAGGTAAGCGGGTAATGACACACAAACTTTAACTTGCAGTGTCCATTCTGCATGGGTACTGGTGGCTGTTTAAAGCTCCTAATTATACTGCTCCCTGCGGGGAGGCTCTGGTCCTCGAGAAGCTGACCCAGCCTGGTCTTCAGTTTCGCAGAGGTGGAACTCACTCTCCTCCTCCACTTTGTGAACATCAAGGGCGTACCAGCCCCTGACTCCTCGGTGCCGGGTATATGTAACAATGTCTCCGGGGTAGAGGTCCCGATCAGGATGACCCGCTCTGAGATGAGACTCCACGTCCCTTCTGTTCACAAGCAAATCATTGTCTGTGTGCGGGTCCCGGATGAACCCCCATCCGGCCTTTAAATCAAATTTGACAATGGTACCCTCTTCTCTGGGGCCGTGAGCGGCCTCGTTGAACTGACGGGCCCGGGTCTTCTCCTGCAGGTTCTGGGCCTCTAATCTCTCCCACCGCTTGCGCCGTGAGCTGCGCTCTTTTTCAAATTGAGCCAGCTGCTGGCGGCAGAACTCCTTGCGGCGAGACGCGGCTGCCCTGGTCTCCTGGGAGAACCCCATTAGATCCTCCCCCGAGTGATCCCACTTGAATTGGGCCTCCTCCTCCAGTACCTGGGAAGCGGCGGCAGGCTGTGGAGAGGGCAGGAGTGAGGGCTGCTGGTCTTCCACCTCCATGGACCAGTCCCACCGGCGACATCGGTACACCCACTCAGAGGGCGGGGGAGACGGCTCCTGCAGGGGACCCAGAAGCTGTCCAGGATCGCTGGTGCCCAGAGGTAAAGGAGTTGAGGTCTGAGGGACGTGCAGGATTGGCGCGCCCAGGATTTGCGGGGCTTGCGGCGGGGCCTGGAGAGGGCCGCTGCTGACCACGCCCGGGGTCAGAGGGCGCGGCTTTGGGCCTGGGTGCGGGCTGGTGATAGTAGCGCCCGGGATCAGAGGACTTGGCTGCTGGCGCGGGCCGCCGCTGGTGGCGCCCCAGGCTGGAGGGCTTGGCTGCGGGAGCGGGCCGCCGCTGGTGGCGCCCGGGGCTGGAGGGCTTGGCGATAGGCCTAGCTGCGGGGGTAGGAGCGGGCTGGCGGTGGTAGCGCCTAGGAGCAGCGGCTCCACCAGGGGGCCCAGGAGCAGGTCGAAGCTGACAGCGCCCGGGACAGGGAGACTCCTCCTACCTGCTCCCGCGGCCGCTCCTGCGTCTCGCGTCGCCTCCTGGTGCTGGTCGGGATCCGCAATGGCTGGGACACTGCCGGTGCTGGGCAGTGTCCTCTGCTGAGGGTCCGCCATCCTCTGCTCCATCTCCCGCTTCCATCCGGCGATGGCGTCGCGCTGGGCCTTCTCCATCCTTCGGCCCAGGTCTTCCATCCCGGAGCGGAGGAACTCCGAGTCCTCCTGGGTCAGCTTTGCCACGAGCTCCTCCAGGGTGTAGGGTGCTTCAGACTGCAGCATGTCGCTGGCTGGGGCTCTGGTACTGCCGTCCTCCATCTTCACCACCAGGTGTGATCTGTCTAGACCAGGGTTCCCCAACTCCGGTCCTCAAGGCCCACCAACAGGTCATGTTTTCAGGATTTCCTTAGTATTGTACAGGTGGTGTAATTATTACCTGTGCAGGTGATGCAGTTATCACCTGAGCAATAGTAAGGAAATCCTGAAAACATGACCTGTTGGTGGGCCTTGAGGACCGGAGTTGGGGAACCCTGGTCTAGACTGATCCAGACCACACCCTGTCTCCCAGTTTTCTTCTTTCCCCTCCCCTGCTGGGGGCGGTCCCAGGGCAATTTGCTGCAGTCCCATGGCAGCCTGCTGTCGGTCACCTTCAGGGTCAGCCCCCCCACCTTGATGGACACACTGGCATACATGACCATTGCTGTTTGGGGCGGGTTCTGCGTTTGGCGCCATTCTGGGACCTGGCCCACGATGGGAGGTGGTTTCTTGTTGCCTTTTAGCACGCACATAATGGCGTCCGTTCCTCTGGGGCGGGCGCCACATTCAGTACAGTGAAACAGTCTCTAGGCACACAATACCCGATGATAACGGGTTGGTTTCGAATCCTGCCAACTACGCCAAAGTTGACGCGCCCCCTGGGCCGTGGGGAATACCCAGAGCCGGGCCTGTTGATGCTGGGGGTTGTAGTCACAGTGGCTGCGACCCAGTCCGTGACCCAGGGCGGTCAAACCAAGGATGTAGTCTATGTGTATAGATGTTAATGTCCGACTACGCCACCTGTGGATTGCGGTTATTGGTAACCGCCGCTGCGGGGCAGTCCGCTGAAGCTGGTGGTATGCGCAGCAAGGTGATGTAACTCCCCACAAGTGGAGTGTAGCTTCAGGGCAGCATGAATGGATGATGGTGGTGATAGTGCAGGGAATCAGTAGTGAAAACGCGGAGTCTTTACAATGCAGTCTCAGGGTCTTTGCTCACAGTTCTTTCACTCCAAGTCATTACTGCAGGTTTATAACTTCCCGCGTCGTCCTGTGCTTACAGAGTGAGGGGCTCAGTCGACTCCCAGGTAGCTCTGGAGCACTTAGCAGGACCCCCTTCTGTGTGTCCTCTCTGGCCTCTCTCCTTGTATCTCACACCTAGCGGCACCTCTGTCCAGTGTCCTCGGGCCTTGGCAGGGGGACGTGTGTTCCGTCCCCTGACCATATGTGGCTACTTTCCTAGTGGCTGGTGTGGACGGCATGCTGTACTTGAAGTGCTGCAGCCTCCGGTTCCCAGTTGAGCCCTGTAGTCTCTGCTGGTTGGGGGACCTGGTTCCCCTTCTTGGCCTGACCCACCTACCTCCTGGCAGTGGCGGACATACGGGTGGCTTGCTGCACGACCTGTACCCCTGGGGTCCCTTCTCTCCTAGTCCTGGAGCCGTCCTGCTCCCACTCCTCTCTTATCCTTCCAGGCTCAGGCCTCCTCACTAGGCCCACCTGTGGAGCAGAGCCCATACGGAGCCTCTGCTCCCTGACTCCTCCTCAGTCTGTCTGACTGGAACTCCTCCACCGACTCTTCTACTACTGACTCAAAATGGTTCCTTCCTATTATACCTCTTACCACTGTGCTCCCTGGATCTATGTCCTCCACCCATCCACTACATAGTTCCCCCTCTCTAGGTGGTTCCTCCCCACTCCAGCCAGGGATCAGGGACACTTGTGCTCTCCCGTAGGAGCATTATCGCCGTGTCCCCCGGAAATGTGGTGTAGTGGATGCAGTGTTAGGGTCCTGAGCCATACTCCTTCCTTACCTGAGAGTGAGATACCACACCTCTGGGTGAGATGCAATACCTCTGTGGCGACCGAACCCTCAGGAGCGCCACAACTGCACCAGCAGAATAGTGAGTGCAGCTCTGGAGTATAATACAGGATGTAACTCAGGATCATTACAGGATCAGTAATATAATGTATGTACTCAGTGACTGCACCAGCAGAATAGTGAGTGCAGCTCTGGAATATAATACAGGATGTAACTCAGGATCAGTAATGTAATTGTGGCACCCCAGGGGTCTGGTTTCCACAGTAACAGCAATGTTATGTCTGAGAGCAGGTGGGAGGTCTCTTGGTCAGGAATCCTATGCATGCCACACCTCCTGCCCAGTCCTGGGAGGGGAAGAACTTCCCCTATATAAACTTAGGGCTGAGGCAGGGTTAGTGAGTAGAGAAGAAGTAGAGACAGAGAAAAGAAGCAAATATAGGAACAGAACATCAGGAGCTCTGTGGGAGCAGTGTTACAAGGAGTCAGGGGCTGGCAGCTGCAGAGCTCGCCCTGACTGAGAAGATTTCTTACCGGACCCGGAGTCCGAGGCTGTGGGGACTAACTCCTACCCAGCAGCAGAAACCGACCGGCAGGGGATTGCAGGTCCCCTGGCCCAGAAACCCGAAGGCACGGTCACACGCGTGGGACCAGCACCGCCGTCGTGGAGCGGAAGCTACTAGAAGGCCCCGAGTCACCGGCCATACGGGTGAGCACCACACGGCACACTCAGGGACGTGGGCTACTTTTACCCGCCTCTAGCAAGGTAGCCAGAAGAGTACAGTTAGTTTGGGAGGCCTACAACTCCGCCTGGCCAGGGGAGATCCCATCTGCTCAAGGACTGACCAGGCCCCAATCGCTAGCCAGTACTCCGGGAGGGTCTATCTTTGTGACCAGTAAAGACCCTGAACTACACCGTACCGTCTCCGAGTGGTTTCTGCTACCCCCATCATCCACGTCGGCTGCCCTGAGGCCATACCCCTCCCGTTGGGGGTTATACTACCACGCTGCACAATCCTACCACCGGCCTCAGCGGTCTGCCCTGCAGCAGCAGCCCTAAAGCTGCATTCAACGGGTGGCGTAGTCATCTAACATCACTGCTATTGCCGCGCCACTTAGTCTGACTCCCTGGGCACGGACCGGGTCACCGCCACGAGACTACAACCCTCAACAGATCCGGCTCCGGGTAAGCCCCCGCGTGCGCAACGCAGCGCGATACAGGCCCAGGGGCGCGTCATAATGTATGTACACAGTGACTGCACCAGCAGAATAGTGAGTGCAGCTCTGGAATATAATACAGGATGTAACTCAGGATCAGTAATGTAATGTATATGCACAGTGACTCCACCAGAAGCATACTGGGTGCAGCTCTGATCAGCTGCTAGTCAGTGTGGTGATTGCGGGTGTGGTGGCTGCAGATCCTGCTGTGAGCTCCTGATCTCTGAGAAACCAACACCTCTCCACCTGGGGACCTGCTTTCTCTCTTTCCCAGGGAGGGAGCGGGTTTCTGGGATGAGTGATGGAGCCAAGTCCCAGGCTTCTGCTTCCCGAACCAGGCCGGCGGGGGGCAGAAGAAACCAGCAACCGGCCTGCACATCAAAAGACTCGGGGGTGAGACGCTGCACCAGGAGTCGCAGCAATGTGGCTCCTACTCCCCCCGGGATTGTGGAGACCCCCAGAAGCCGCAAGGCTTCCAGCATGGAGGAAAAGCCTGACAGCGGCGTGCAAGATGGCGCTCCTTCCGGAGGAAAGCTGAGTGCTCACGGAGGTGAGGCCGACCTCCCTGAGGGGGAATGGGCGCTGCAGGGACCCCGGGAGTCTGTGTCCACCTATGCCTCCCGGGTCATGATCCACCTCCGTGAGTATGAAGATGCCAGTAAGCTCATCAGGAGGCTCCGGGAGGAGCTGCGCTGCACAAGCGCCAAAGCTGCGGGGGCCTCCAAACCAAGGAAGGCAAAACTCCAAGCCGAGGTAAAAAGACTGAGCAGTGAAATTCAACGCCTGGAACTTAGGAAAGCCACCATCAGGGAGCAGATTGGTCCTTTCAAAGAAAAACTTATAAATGAAGACCGCTACAGAGAAATGGCTGATACCAGAGAGCAAAGGCAGATAGGGCTGCAGCCTGAGAGCCAGGTGGATGATGAGAGTGATGATGACCAGCAGCAAGCCCCACCTGGCAGCCTGCAAAGTCACCCGCAGGCCACGTGCAGCGAGCTCCCTGCAGGACAGGCGACAGTGACATCCGGTCGCAGTTCTGCCGGCTCTGGGGAGGACAGTGACAGCAGCGGCCAGGGAGGGGCGCTAATGGCGGAGATTAAGCTCCTGGAGTCCCCAGTGTGCCTCCAAAACTTCCATCTTGGTGATGATCTACCAGAAGAGGCACCTGGGGGCCACAAAAAGGCAAAGAAGACCAAGCCAAAGCTGCAGGAAGCGGTAAGATACGTATATGCCCCCCTCCCTGTACCCCCTGAGTCGGCGGCAGGCTCAGCTCGCTGTATAAGCCCCGTTGCCCAGCCCAGCCCGGGTTCTGCTGTGGATCCGGTGCAAAGGCGCGGGGAGATTACAGAGCGCGGTAGTGAGGCGCAGAGCTCCGTCTCTGCTTGTAGTAGTGGGGACGTAGCAGGAGGTGCATCAGCCGAGAGGCTGGACAGTGAGGGCGGCCCGGCGGCGGGCGTTCCATCAGGCCACGATGCTGTGGTGCGCTCCTCAGTGGGAGGGGGGAGCAGCCCGGTGTCGGGGGCAGCTCCGGTAGCCTCGGCACCTCTGAATGCTGTTGCCGCTGATCACTTAGTTGAGAAGCGGCGGCAGTGTGAGGGGGCAGTTGGGGCTGAGCGTTCCGGTCCTCCCACGAAAGTGCTATTTTGTGTTGGCGTCGCTGGTCCGGAAGATCCTGATGCTAAAGATCAGCGGCGCTTAACTGCAGCTAGAGATCAGCGGCACATTATACCAAATGCCAAACAGCGGAAATTACCGACCGATGATGTGGAGGGCACACATAAGACCGGGGGTGAGGTCGCCTCCAGTTCTATGGAGGTGACTGAGCCCCTTGTGCCTGATGCGGAGGTCAAAAGGTCATCCACCATTGTTACTGGTCCAGCAGGAATGAATGTGGTGGTGGAGGTGAATGAGGATAATTCATTGTCTAGTGGTGTGGTTGCTGGTTTGGTGGAGGGTGAGATGGAGGTGGGTAATGGTGATACTGTTGGGGCTGATGTGGTCACTGGTCCGGTTGCCCCCCCGGGGGTGGCAACACCTGTCCAGAGTTATGCCAGTGTCACCATCGGGGCAAATAGGGCATCCTCCTCGTCTCCGGGCTTTGGGAACGGCATGTTGCAACGGCGCCTTCTGGAGGCTCTAAAGAAGGGGGAGAGATCACTAATGGGAGAGGGTCGAGAGGTTGATCTATCCTTCTGGATAGAGAGGCATGGCCTCGGGGCCTTCCGAGAGCAAAAAGGGGGAGATACAGTGTGGTCCCTCCCAACAGCCGGGCCAGGCAGTGTGCGTAGGAATGTGGTCCGGCTTCGGTGGAGGGGCAGTGATGCATGTCCGCCAAGGTCTAAAGTTGTGGAGCTCCTGCTGAGGATGGGCTTCAAGGCGATTGACATCTACGCCTTGATACATCCCTATTCCACGCCTGAGTTTGATGTCAGCTTTGTTCGGCCGGAGGGGCTTGAGCTCTTCTGGGCGAATTATGAGTTGGCAAAAAATGAGCCCGGCTGGCGAGACTTTGCCGTTCAGGCAGTGTCTCGCCAAAATCAGATCAAGAAAGTGACCGTGATGACTCGTAACGAGTCGCTTTCTTGCTATGACATCATGACGTGGCTTGGTCGGTATGGAGAGGTGGTGGAGATGCCAAAGAAAAACCGCAACGAGTTTGGTATCTGGTAAGGGGCCTGGACGTTTATGGTAAAACTTAAGCGTTCAGGTGGTACGGTTGCCCACATTCCATCGTCTGCCTTCCTGGGTAGGGATCGTATCCTGGTCTTCTACCAGGGGCAACCGAAGCTCTGTCACAGGTGCGGCGACCCCACACACTTCAGTGCAAACTGCACCGTGCAGAAATGCGCGTTGTGTGGGGGTATCGGCCATCTTGCCGCCTCTTGTGTGGAGATTAGGTGCCACCTGTGTGGTGAGTTAGGCCACCCATTCAGCCGTTGTCCTCGCTCCTTTGCTAATGCAGACGAGACCCCGGTGGGAGTAAGCCGTGAGGCCGATTCTGCTGGAGAGGGGACTAGCAGGGGTGGGGGAGCTGAGGGGCCAGGGAAGAAAAGCAATGAAAAGACTCCTGCCCAGCTGAGGCGTCTAGACAAGCCCAGACAGGAGAGGGAGCGGGGCGAGCCCCAGACTACCGGGGCAGCCCCTGTCCTGGATGCCAGCGTTGCTGCTGAGGCCCCGAGGGATGATGAGTTGGATGAGGAGGTCAGGAGGATCCACAGGGAGGAAACTGCCTCTGCTTCAGAATCCTCCCATTATGAAAGTATGGATGAGGATAATAAGCGGTGGCTAGAGCACAAGCGTAAGCTCGGCACCAAAAAGAAGAGAAAGAAGGGAGATAAAACATCTTCTCCCGCTCTGACCAAGGTACCTAAGGAAGGTAAAACTGACTCCCCTCTAGTTGGTCTTTCTAACCGGTTCCAAGCCCTTGATAACATCTCTTCCTCTGAGGAGGAGGCTGAGGGTGAGGTTCCGGCTTCAGCGGAGCTTACAGGGGGCGCCGAGTCTCCTTCTCCTGGGGATGCAAGGTCCTTGGGGGGAGGGACTGGCCCAGAGTCCGGAGACGAGGACGAAAAAAGAAGAAAAAATGTGGGAATGGACACCTCTGTGTCATTAAAGAGGGGGAAGGATTCCTCCTCTGAGGCAGAGGATAAGGGGAGTGGGAAGAAGAAAGCCATCTAACTCAATCACCAATGATGGCGGTACCCACTCCGTTGACGCTGGCGTCCATTAATGTCGCCAGCATTAAGTCAAACATGGCTAGATTTGCGGCCTTTGATTTTCTCAGCCGGGTTGAAGCTGACATTTTCTTTTTGCAAGAGACCAGGCTGCCAAATATGGCAGAGGTGTTTATAGCTAAGAGGGAGTGGAGACTCGGGCCCTCCTATTGGTCTCTTGCGGCCGAGCCGTATAGCGGAGTGGCGGTCCTTTTTACCGCACCGGTAGAATGCCGACGGGTTATTGAGTTAGAAATGGGGAGGTGCCTGATATTAGATGTCCTCATGAAGGGACAAGAGCTTCGGCTCATTAACATCTATGGTCCCCAATCTAAATGGGACCGGAAGTGTCTCTTTATGAGGATCAAGCCCTACCTTTTTACGAGTCGGCAGGTCGTCTTTGGAGGGGACTTCAACACTGTCACGAGGCCCCGGGATAGAGGAGGTTCCAGAGACAAGCTGACTTATGATAGCGTCGCCCTTAATAGTATAGCTAGTGAGGCTCGCCTGGTGGATGTCCACATCCGGCACACCGCAGGCCACGAGGGGTTCACCTATCATAGAGGTAACTGTAGGTCCAGGATAGACAGGTTTTATTTAAAGGAGGAAGCCGTCTCTTCAGCAGTATCTGTTGTTGAGGTGGAGATCTCCGATCACTGTTTGATTTTGTTTTCCCTGAATGTTACAGAGACCCCCCGGATGGGAAGAGGCTTTTGGAGGCTCAATTCATCTCTCTTGGAAGAAGCGGAGATAAGACAGTCCTTTGAGGATTTTCTTCAGAGCCAGGTACCCTTACTGGATCTTTGTAGTAGTAAGTCAGAGTGGTGGGAGATGTTTAAGAAAAGGGTGGCGAGATTCTTCCGCCAGCTCTCGCGCTTCAGGAGCCTGGACAGGTACCGCCTGTATCAGGGCCTGAGGAGGAAACTCGAGCATCTTGTCTCAACTGGAGGTAGCCGCGAGGAGATCTCCAGAGTGAAATCTTTGCTAATGAGGTGTCAGTATGTTAGACACGCATCTTTGGTTTTTGAGAGGGATTACGGGAAGTACCGCTCGCCCGACCCTTATAGAAACTGCAAGATGTCAGTGAATAGTAAAGTTGTTACAGGACTGGTTGACACTGCGTGGTCCCTGAAAAGATCCAGATCAGGGATCCTGGAGGTCGTCAGATCCTTCTACTCGCACCTCTTGGGGAAGAGGGATCTGGATTGGGATGAGATGTCGGCTTTTCTGGCTGAAGCCGTCCCCGAACAAGGGGTAGACCCCTCTCTTGGCGTTTTGACAGAGATGATCAGGGAAGAGGAAGTTAAGTTGGCGATTGAAGGGCTTGCCCTGAAGAAATCTAACGGTCCGGATAGCTTAACATCTGAATTCTATAAGACCTTTAAGGACGCCTTGGTTCCCCTCTTGACTGAGGTATTCAAT
Source organism: Phyllobates terribilis (assembly GCF_046119375.1). NCBI lineage: Eukaryota > Metazoa > Chordata > Amphibia > Anura > Dendrobatidae > Phyllobates > Phyllobates terribilis. The sequence goes on from NW_027362770.1 coordinate 176,751,262, forward strand.
GAGTGTCTTTCCTCGGGCACTCTGCCAAAGTCAATGAGGAGGTCTGCCCTGATCATCTTGTCAAAGGGTAAGGACCCATCTTGCATTGAGAATTGGCGTCCCATAGCGCTTCTCAATGCAGACAGGAAGGTTTTGGCAAAGGTGCTGTTTAATCGGCTGGTGAAATTTGCACCCCAGCTCCTTTCGGGGGCCCAGCATTGCTCTGTTCCGGGCCGCAGTACAATTAGTGCTGTACTCTGTGTCCGAGAGGCGGTGGAGCAGGGTAGGGCTGGCCACTGGAAGGGGTACATGCTGTCATTGGACCAGGCAAAAGCGTTTGATCGGGTTAATCATGAGAACCTCTGGTCTGTCCTTCTGAGGTATGGCCTGCCGGGGGGGTTTGTTGATTGGCTTAAGACCTTGTACTCTGGGGCAGAGAGTTTCCCGCTTGTGAACAGTTGGATTTGCAGCTCTTTTGAGGTTGGGTGTGGTGTTCGCCAGGGTTGTCCCTTGAGCCCGCTACTGTACGTGTTTGCGATTGACCCACTTCTTAGGAGGGTGGAGCGTGGACCGTTGGCTGGAATCGGGATGGACCGGGCAGCACCGGAAGCCACTCTGAGAGTGGTGACGTATGCCGATGACGTCACCGTTTTTGTTTCCTCTGATGGGGAGGCAGAATGGCTGATGTCAGAGGTAAATCGCTACACGGAGGCATCCGGGTCTAAGATCAACCGGGATAAGTGTGAGAGTCTCTGGCTGGGAGGAGGAGATCCTGGTTTTGATCTCCCGGACATCCTTCCAGAACCCAAAGTCTCTGCAAAAGTTCTTGGCATCGAATTTGGCCAGGGGGATTACCCCAAACAAAATTGGGACAGCAGGCTAGAGATCGCCACTCAGAAGGTGAACCAATGGAAGGGTTGGTATTTGACCCTAAGGGAAAGGGTAAACCTGATCAAAACTTACCTGCTCCCTTTGCTGATCTATCTGGGCAGTGTGTGCATCTTGCCAGAGCCTCTCTGGACTCGGGTCTACAGTTTGTTCTTTCAACTGTTATGGGGGAATAGACTGAACCTGGTCAAGAGGGAGGTTACTTACCGTACGAGGAGACTAGGAGGGTTGGGTATGGTCAACCCTGTGGTATTCCTTGTGAATACCTTCATTAAGATCAATATTGCAAACCTCTGGAAAGAGAGGGCTCCTCCGTGGGTATTCTCCTGTAAGGGATGGTTTCAGCCTTTCTTCCAGGAATGGGAGACAGGAGGGCAAGTGAAGGATCTCCGCACACCGCATGGACATCTCCCGGCTTACGCTACCGTGGTTCTGAAGGTAATTCGCCGGTGGGGTCTGGGAATGTGGGAGGTCAGGACTCTGCCAAGGAAGCTCCTTGACAAAAGGGTTCTGTTGACCCATTTTCAGAGGCCTCTGGCGCTCAGGGATTGCCCAAGTCGGGATCTTGGGGTGGGTCTGCATCTTTTGAATTCTATCAGGATCCCCTCGAAGGTTTGAGACTTGGCTTGGCGCTGCTTCCATGGGAAACTGTGTGTGAGGGACAATCTGAAGTGTAGGAGCTCTGAGGACAGGAACTGTCCTCGGGAGCATTGTGGTACCATGCATGAAAGCATGGACCACTTCCTGCTTTGTTGTCCCTTTAACACAGAGGTGTACAACAGGGTGGGCGCCTCCATTGGCTGGCCCCGGCTGGCCGGTCTCTCTTATGCGGAATGGGCCTATGGAGCATTCGGGGACCTGGGTGGTCGGGACCGCTGCACCTTATTTCTAGTTAGCGCAGTGGTTAGGTATCACACGTGGAACGCACGGTGCTTAGTATCGACGCAGCGGAAAATCCTCCCAGTGGACGATGTGTTTAGGACCATACTCGGTGACCTGGTGAAGGTGCGTTCTCTGGAGTATGAGAGACTGGGTACACGGAGGGCCGCTCTCCTCTGGAGGGGCTTTTCTTTTAGTGTGTCCTAGTCTGGTCATCTCCTCTCCTGGTGGTGGGCTGCTGCTGACACCATAGATTTTTGTTTTATTGATCAGTAGACAGTGATGTAGGGCTGCAGGCGCCGAACTTGGGCTTTGTCAGTTGTGGTTATTGTATTGTTTGTTTCTGTATATATTGTATATATGGGTTTGGGTGTAGGTGTTAGGTTGGGTGGAGGGAAAAGGGGGGAGGTGGGTTCATCTTGTGGGACACTGGTTATTTGGGTGAAAAACTGGCACTGCCTGATCTGTCCTATGGACGTTGGACATGGACTGAGGCATGAGGCGCAGGACCAGCTCTCAGGTCAGTGCCGGGGACGGACTGGTGGGCTCGAGTGTGGGGGGTTTTGTTTTGTCTTGTATATATTTGTATAGTTAGCATTTATTTTATTTTATTTATTTAAAAAAAAAAAAAAAAAGAATGTATATATTAGTTTGTATATAATTTGTCGGTTATTGTTTATTATATTGTTATTTTTTGTTTGGTAACCGGACCAGATGTCACAGTGTAGATAGTTATTATTGTGTATATATGTATAATATGTGTGTGAGGAGAGAGGGAGCGGCTGGAGCAGCAGAATAGTGAGTGCAGCTCTGGAGTATAATACAGGATGTAACTCAGGATCAGTAATGTAATGTATGTACACAGTGACTGCAGCAGCAGAATAGTCAGTGCAGCTCTGGAGTATAATACAGGAGGTAACTCAGGATCAGTAATGTAATGTATGTACATAGTGACTGCACCAGCAGAATAGTGAGTGCAGCTCTGGAGTATAATACAGGATGTAACTCAGGATCAGTAATGTAATGTATGTACACAGTGACTGCACCAGCAGAATAGTGAGTGCAGCTCTGGAGTATAATACAGGATGTAACTCAGGATCAGTAATGTAATGTATGTACACAGTGACTGCACCAGCAGAATAGTGAGTGCAGCTCTGGAGTATAATACAGGATGTAACTCAGGATCAGTAATGTAATGTATGTACACAGTGACTGCACCAGCAGAATAGTGAGTGCAGCTCTGGAGTATAATACAGGATGTAACTCAGGATCAGTAATGTAATGTATGTACACAGTGACTGCACCAGCAGAATAGTGAGTGCAGCTCTGGGGTATAATACAGGATGTAACTCAGGATCAGTAATGTAATGTATGTACACAGTGACTGCACCAGCAGAATAGTGAGTGCAGCTCTGGAGTATAATACAGGATGTAACTCAGGATCAGTAATGTAATGTATGTACACAGTGACTGCACCAGCAGAATAGTGAGTGCAGCTCTGGGGTATAATACAGGTTGTAACTCAGGATCAGTAATGTAATGTATGTACACAGTGACTGCACAGCAGAATAGTGAGTGCAGCTCTGGAGTATAATACAGGCTGTAACTCAGGATCAGTAATGTAATGTATGTACACAGTGACTGCACCAGCAGAATAGTGAGTGCAGCTCTGGAGTATAATACAGAATGTAACTCAGGATCAGTAATGTAATGTATGTACACAGTGACTGCACCAGCAGAATAGTGAGTGCAGCTCTGGAGTATAATACAGACTGTAACTCAGGATCAGTAATGTAATGTATGTACACAGTGACTGCACCAGCAGAATAGTGAGTGCAGCTCTGGAGTATAACACAGGATGTAACTCAGGATCAGTAATGTAATGTATGTACACAGTGACTGCACCAGCAGAATAGTGAGTGCAGCTCTGGAGTATAATACAGGATGTATCTCAGGATCAGTAATGTAATGTATGTACACAGTGACTGCACCAGCAGAATAGTGAGTGCAGCTCTGGAGTATAATACAGGATGTAACTCAGGATCAGTAATGTAATGTATGTACACAGTGACTGCACCAGCAGAATAGTGAGTGCAGCTCTGGAGTATAATACAGGCTGTAACTCAGGATCAGTAATGTAATATATGTACACAGTGACTGCACCAGCAGAATAGTGAGTGCAGCTCTGGAGTATAATACAGAATGTAACTCAGGATCAGTAATGTAATGTATGTACACAGTGACTGCACCAGCAGAATAGTGAGTGCAGCTCTGGAGTATAATACAGGAGGTAACTCAGGATCAGTAATGTAATGTATGTACACAGTGACTGCACCAGCAGAATAGTGAGTGCAGCTCTGGGGTATAATACAGGATATAACTCAGGATCAGTAATGTAATGTATGTACACAGTGACTGCACCAGCAGAATAGTGAGTGCAGCTCTGGGGTATAATACAGGATGTAACTCAGGATCAGTACAGGATCAGTAATGTATGTACATAGTGACTCCACCAGCAGAATAGTGAGTGCAGCGCTGGAGTATAATACAGGAGGTAACTCAGGATCAGTGATGTAATGTATATACACAGTGACTGCACCAGCAGAATAGTGAGTGCAGCTCTGGAGTATAATACAGGATGTAACTCAGGATCAGTGATGTAATGTATATACACAGTGACTGCACCAGCAGAATAGTGAGTGCAGCTCTGGAGTATAATACAGGATGTAACTCAGGATCAGTAATGTAATGTATATACACAGTGACTGCACCAGCAGAATAGTGAGGGCAGCTCTGGAGTATAATACAGGATGTAACTCAGGATCAGTGATGTAATGTATATACACAGTGACTGCACCAGCAGAATAGTGAGTGCAGCTCTGGAGTATAATACAGGAGGTAACTCAGGATCAGTGATGTAATGTATATACACAGTGACTGCACCAGCAGAATAGTGAGGGCAGCTCTGGAGTATAATACAGGATGTAACTCAGGATCAGTGATGTAATGTATATACACAGTGACTGCACCAGCAGAATAGTGAGTGCAGCTCTGGAGTATAATACAGGATGTAACTCAGGATCAGTAATGTAATGTATGTACACAGTGACTGCACCAGCAGAATAGTGAGTGCAGCTCTGGAGTATAATACAGGGTGTAACTCAGGATCAGTAATGTAATGTATGTGCACAGTGACTGCACCAGCAGAATAGTGAGTGCAGCTCTGGAGTATAATACAGGATGTAACTCAGGATCAGTAATGTAATGTATGTACACAGTGACTGCACCAGCAGAATAGTGAGTGCAGCTCTGGAGTATAATATAGGAGGTAACTCAGGATCAGTAATGTATTGTATGTGCACAGTGCAGTTTCCGAAATTAGTCCAGTCCAGGATCTTATACCAAACAGCAGTTGTACAGTCGTCCTCTATGGTATATACCGCCTGAGTACAGTATATAAAATGTAGTATTTGACATGGCACTCACATCTGTAGCAAATATTTCCAGAAAATGAAGATTTCTTTGACGCGATGCAGCGCCGTTTGCATTTGTCTTTTATGGCGGCTACAAGAAGTAATGATCTGCCGCTGAACACATATGTAGCAGTAAAATAAACTAAGCCAGTAAAGGCTTCTTAGACTATCATTTTAATTGCGAGATACTTGGTCAGGGTAACATTACATTACGTCCTCTCATTACCCGCCCGGAGCTGGCGTCACTTTATGATGATCAGGAGATATTTTTGTGAATGCATTAAGTTCCTACATTTCGCCATTTTTCATACAGGGATTTTTTGAGCAAGAAATTAAAGGAAAGAAATCACCAAAATCTAATTTGTAATACGTTTTTATTTCCTGTCCGCTATTGAGAATGTGAGTTATAGAAGTGGAAAGTTGTGAAATTTCTAAAAAATGGTTTTGCAATTTGCAGTTTATACAAGAAGCGCATGGATCAGATTAGTCAGGGGTTGTGTAATCTCCTACTTTTAGGATTTCTTCCAGGTAATGGCAATTTAGATGAATAGAGACTATATGGATACACAATGCAATAGTTTTCTGGGGGGGAGGGGGTGCTGGAATAAGGGGTTAACATGAGGTGCAATCCACTTACATTGTCCCCCCAAATTGGGGGAATAAGTCATAAACACTCTGTTAAAAAGTTTGTCTCATAGTCTAATATCTCCAGAGTCGCAGCCTCATGGTGTCAAGAAGTAGCCGTACCACCTGTACCCCAATGCATTCCTGCCACTTCGGAAGACCCCCGTTATACAAGTTGCACATGGAAAGTGTGAGACATTGGTACAGTTTATCAGGTATCATAGTAGCCCTCCATGTTTTTTTAGATGCTCATTTCCCTCTTTGCTATCGTTTGTTATTTAATCCTGCTTATCTTGATCCAGCAGTAAAAAGATTAAGTCTTATCATTGTAACTCCAATCACAGACCTGTCCTTCCAACATTGGGTCCGCACAAACAGACCACTCATTCAGCCATTACAACCCTACCTATCTTCCTGTCATTTATTTGTAAGCTCACTCATAGAACTATCATTCAGTGTGTTGTAATCCTGCCTATCTTGATCCTGCAGTACAGAGATCAAGCCTTATCGTTGTAACTCCAACAACAGACCTTTTTTCTAACATTGGGTCCGCACCAGCAGACCACTCAGTCAATCATTACAACCTCATCTATCTTCCTGTCATTTATTTGTAACCTCACTCATAGACATAATTCAGTGTACTGTAACTCTGCCTATCTTGATCCAGTAGTAGAGCGTTTGTGCTGAATCATTCAAGACCTGTCATCTTTCAATTCAACCAAAAAAAAAATGGTAATTTAGTCCTTATAGGCTAACCCATAGGCCTGTCACTACAAATCATCCTTTTTTATATGGTTGTGATCCTGCTTATCTTGATCCAGTGGTATTGTAACCTTATTCAAAAATCCATTTTGTCAGTCTTTGTAACCCTACCCATCATAAACCATAGAGCATTCATTAGACATTGCAACTTCTCTATTTTTCAGTTGTGCCATCCAGTTTGTCTTGACCCACCGAAATTGAGACCTGTTATTGTAATCCTACCCATACGCTGTAAGTTCTCTATTCTATTTATAGTGTAATCCTGCTTTTCTTGATCCAGCAGTAAAGGGTAGGTGCTAAATCAATTTATCATTTTAACCCACCCCACATTCTATTATTAAGACCTTATAAGCCCACCTATAGAACTGTCATTCAGTTATTATAAATCATTGCTTCTTTTATATGGTTGTATGACCCTACTCATCTTGGCCCAGCAGTAGAGGGTTAGTGTTGAATCAAGAGCCCCCAGTATAACTCTAACCACTTAACCATAGACCTATCATTCAAGCACTGTAAATTGCTTCTTCTATTTTTATACACATAGTTTTGTAGTGTAATCCTTCTTATCTTGATTCAGCAGTAGAGAGTTTATGCTCAATCAAGAACTTTCATTACAACGTAACCTGAAAACCCGTCATTCAGTTATTGTAAGCCCACTTATAGATCTATTATTCAGTTGTTGTAAGCACCCTCATCCAGTGATTTTAAATTCTCACATTTTTATGGTTGCAAACCAGCTGATCTTGATCCAGCAGTAGATTGTTGGTGTTCAATCACATTTTCTCAATGTAGCCACACAAGCAGATATGTCATTCAGTCATTGCAAACCTGCCCATACACCTAAGATTTAGACATTGTAGCTCTTAATTTCCAATTTTTATTGTCATGCAATCCTGCATATCTTGATCCGCTCATAAAGGGTTAATGCTCAATCAAGACCTATCATGTTAACCTCATCTAAAAAATCTGTCACTTAGTTATGGTAAACCCACTTATTGACATGTTATTCAGTTATTGTAACCCCTCTCATACTCTTGTCATCCAGTAATTGTAAATTTTTAAGTTTTTATGGTTGCAATCCTGCCTATCTTGATCCAGCAGTAGCTGATTGGTGTTGAATCAACTGACCTTTCATTTTAAATCCACACACAGATTATCATTGTAACCATACCCATATACCTAATATTTAGGCAGTGTAACTCTTTTCTTCTGAGTCTTATTGTGGCATAATCCTGCCTATCTTAATCCAGGAGTATTATTATTATTTATTATTATAGCGCCATTTATTCCATGGCGCTTTACATGTGAAAGGGGTATACAAAGCACAAACAATTACAATAAATTTTGAACAATACAAGTTGGCGAGTGGTACAAGAGGAGTGGGGACCCTGTCCGTGAGGGCTCACAGTCTACAAGGGATGGGTGAGGATACAGTAGGTGAGGGCAGAGCTGGTTGTGCAGCGGTGTGGTGGAGCGATGTTGTAGGCTTGTCGGAAGAGGTGGGTCCTCAGGTTCCTTTTGAAGGTTTCCACGGTAGGCGAGAGTCTGATGTGTTGGGGTAGAGTTCCAGAATAGGGGGGAAGCACGGGAGAAATCTTGTATGCAATTGTGGGAAGAGGAGATAAGAGGGGAGTAGAGCAGGTGATCTTGTGAGGATCGGAGGCTGCGTGCAGGTAAGTACCGGGAGATTAGGTCACAGATGTATGGAGGAGACAGGTTGTGTACGTACGGCTTTGTATGCAAAGGTTAGGGTCTTGAACTTGAGTCTCTGTGTAATGGGAAGCCAGTGAAGGGATTGACAGAGAGGAGAGGCTGGGGAATAGCGGGGGGACAGGAGGATTAGTCGGGCAGCAGAGTTTAGGATAGATTGGAGAGGTGTGAGAGTGTTAGAGGGGAGGCCACAGAGCAGGAGGTTGCAGTAGTCGAGGCGGGAGATGATGAGGACGTGCACTAGTGTTTTTGCAGACTCGTGGTTGAGGAATGTGCGGATCCGGGAGATGTTTTTGAATTGGAGTCGGCAGGACGTGGAAAGGGCTTGGATATGAGGCATGAAGGAGAAATTAGAGTCCAGGGTTACCTCGAAGCAGCGAGCTTGAGGGACTGGGGAGAGTGAGCAGCCATTAGTTATGATGGATAGGTCAGTTAGGGGGGTTGAGTGAGATGGTGGAAAGATGATGAATTCTGTTTTATCCTTGTTAAGTTTTAGAAATCAGTCAGAGAAGAAGGATGAAATAGCGGACAGACATTGTGGGATTTTGGTTAGTAGGGAGGTGATATCGGGTCCGGAGAGGTAGATCTGTGTGTCATCAGCATAGAGGTGATAATGAAAGCCGTGAGACTCTGAGCTGTCCCAGGCCTAAGGAGTAGATAGAGAAGAGCAGGGCCCTAGAACTGAACCTCAGGGGACACCGAGGGTTCTAAATCTGATAATGTATACCTATTCACAAAAATGTCATGTATTCATTGTAACCCTACAAACAGAATTCTTTCAATTATTGTTACCATACCCACAGACCTATAATTTAGGCAGTGTAACTCTTTTCTTCTGAGTTTTATTGTGGCACAACCCTGCCTATCTTGATCCAGCAGTAGAACATTCTACTTTGTGAAGACTTGTTATTGTATCACTACCCACAAATATGTCATGCATTGATTGTATCCCTACAAACAGACTTATTTTAATCATTGTAACCATACCCGCAGACCTATAATTTAGGCAGTGTTGCTCTTTTCTTCTAAGTTTTATAGTGGCATAATCCTGCCTAACTTGATCCAGCAGTAGAGACAGGGGCAGACCTACCCCCAGTGCAGCCAGTGCAACTGCATCGGGGCGCGGTGGTGCAAGGGTGGCCTTGCCGGGCAGTTAATATTGAGGCCAATCTGGCCTGCTTCTCGGGGCCCCAGACTCCGAGCGGCCCATGGCCAGATTGCCCTCATCATATGCGGCGGGCAGGGAGCGATCCCTCCAACTCCGCTGCTGACAGGAGGAAAATGCTTCCTGCCCGGCGTTTCCTCCCTGACATAGGCGCGGGCCATGATGTCATCATGCAGCGCGCGCCTAGGTCAGAGCAAAAGTTTCAGGCAATGAGGAGGATGCTGCTGCAGGAGAGCAGCCTGAGAGGTAAGTTGTGTTTTTTTATTTATTTATTTTAAATACTGAAACTCTTGGGAGAGGAGCAGGAGAATGAGGGGAGGTGGGGAGAGCAATGATGGGGCTGGGGAGAGCAATGATGGGGCTGGGGAGAGCAATGATGGGGATGGGGAGAGCAATGATGGGGCTGGATAGAGCAATGATGGGGCTGGGGAGAGCAATGATGGGGCTGGGGAGAGCAATGATGGGGATGGGGAGAGCAATGATGGGGCTGGGGAAGCAATGATGGGGCTGGGGAGAGCAATGGTAGGGATGGGGAGAGCAATAATGGCGATGGGGAGAGCAATGATGGGGCTGAGGAGAGCAATGATGGGGATGGGGAGAGCAATGATGGGGCTGAAAAGAGCAATGATGTGGCTGGGAAGAGCAATGATGAGGCTGGGGAGTGCAATGATGAGGCTGAGGAGAGCAATGATGGGGAGAGCAATGATAGGGATTGGGAGAGCAATGTTGGGGATGGGGAGAGCAATGATGCGGATGGGGATAACAATGGTGGGGATGGGGATAGCAATGGTTGCGATGGGGAGAGCAACGGTGGCAATGGGGAGAGAAATTATGGGGCTGGGAAGAGCAATGATGGGGCTAGGGAGAGCAATGATTAGGCTGGAGTGAGCAATGTTGGGGCTGGTGAGAGCAATTATGAGGCTGGGGTGAGCAATGATGGGGCTAGGGAGAGCAATGATGAGGCTGGAGTGAGCAATGTTGGGGCAGGGGAGAGCAATGATGGGGATGGGGAGAGCAATGATGGGACTGGGGAGAGCAATGATGGGGATGGGAAGAGCAATGATAGGGATGGGGAGAGCAATAATGGGGATGGGGAGAGCAATGATGGAGATGGGGAGAGCAATGATGGGACTGGGGAGAGCAATGATGGGGATGGGGAGAGCAATGATGGGGATGGGGAGAACAATGATGGGGATGGAGAGGGAAATGCTGGGGATGGGGAGAACAATGATAGGGATGGGGAGAGCAATGATGAGGATGATGGGGCTGGAGAGAGCAATGACGGGGGTTACTGGGAGAGAGCAATGACAGGGGTGCTGGGAGAGAGCAATGATGGGGGTGCTGGGAGTGAGCAATGATGGGGGTTTCACTTTGCTTGTACTGTAAAGCCTTGTATACTTTCCATGTGCACATAGCCTTACAGTTAATTGGGGTGAATCACAGAGGCTGAAAAATTTATATTATTGGCTGGTGGAGATTATAGTTAATGGGGGGCACAGTGCTGCTTATCACTTTATATTTTGATTACTAAGTGGCTAATAGTATATTAATGGGGGGATTACATATCTGTATTCAGGGGCGCAGAGTGGGGGAGACACATGTATACATACAATATGTGACCTTGTTATTTTCTAGGCTGGAGATCATCGTGACAAGACGAGTCGTGGCTGGGAGATGTCGACATGAAGGTCTGACCAGATGGAGAAGAAGCAGCAGAAACCGACTCTGATCAGACGAGATGTCAGCGGTAAGTGCCTGGATGTAAATATGATTCTGTATCTGCACTGTGTGACTTGGAGTGATAATGTTATCTGTAAAATCCCTTAGGCCACATTCTCACATTTGTGTGAAATGTCCGTGTGCTGCCAGATCTTTTTATCGGATGGTCCACGGACTCGTACAGTTTTATAGATCCATTCACACATCCATGAAAATCACGTATCTGAGAATGAGATCTAAGAGGGTCAGAGAATGTCCTGTTCTGATCCGATTTTGAGGATTAGAATAGGACATGCTCAATGCGTCTGTAAAAGCGGGCAGCACACCGACACTGCACACAGATGCAGGAATGTAGCCGTATTATGTATAGCACAGTCCCTTAGTATATAGTGTACTCACTTATTATGTATAGCACCATCCTTAGTTATATAGTTTAATCTTTTATTATGTATAACACCCTCCCTTATTACGTACCATCCTCTCTAGTTATATATGATGCCGTCTCTTATTATATAGCTTCCTCTGCTGTTATGTACAGTGTTGTCCCTTACATAGCGTATTCTTGTTATTTTTGTCAGTCACAGCGTCCTCTTTTATTACATAGTTGTCTCTTGTTAGATATAAAATGACTGCTGATGGAGCAGCCGGTGACCAGAAGACCAGTCCATCAGATCCTCCATCAGTAAAGAAGCTTTCCCATACTGCATCAGCCGTTATTGCATTATATATCTAAAAAGAGAGGACGCTATGTAATAAAGAACAGGGCGCTATAGATAATCCAATATGTAAGGGACGGTGCTGTATATAACAAGAGAGGGCACTGTGTAATAAGGGACGGCAATATACATAATAAAGGAGGCTATGTAAGAGGTATATATGTGTGTGTGGCTATATATACATCTGTAGCTTTGTCGCCATAAAAGGTGGGGGGCCCAGACACATTTCTTGCACAGGGGTCCACCCCTGAGTAGAGAGTTCTACCTGTTATTGTAACCCTACCCATAGAAATGTCATTCATTCATTGTAACCCTACATATAAACTTGTCATTCAGTAATTGTGACCCCCCCCATTATACTTTAGTCAGTAGATATAATTCCTCTTTTTGTATGTGGTTACAATACTGCCTATCTTGGTCCAGCAGTAGATGGAATGCCCAATCAAAACCACCATGTCCAATCAAAAGTTGTTGTAACTAGATCCATTAGACCTGTCACTATAACCCTCCTTACAGACCTGTCATTCAGTCAGCGTCAATTCTCTCAGCGGTGTATCTTGCCTATCTTGATCCAGCAGTAGACAGTTACTCAGTGATTGTAACCTCACCACATAAACCTATCATTTCGCAATTAACAACCCTACCTTTTAGCACTGATTGGACGACTTTGCTGATAATTTTGAGTCACATAACCTTCAAATAAATACGCACCATTGCAAAGTGCGCAATTTGAAAACTGTAATGTTTCAGAATCAATTTCTATAAGGAAAATCGCAAAATACAAAAACATGAAGTAAACTTTTTTCTAATTTCTGGATCTGACTGTGTTATATCAGCAAGAGAGTTGCACCAGAGAATACGAATAGAAAATACTTCTAATAATTAGAATACATGTGCAGACCTCCAGGGAACACAATTCTCCAAAGTTTTTACATTCTTTGGAAAGAGCTGGGAGAGGTAATACGAAGTAGCTAATTGCAGCTAAACGTTACAAACGCTCATCCCTTATAATAAGCATTTTGCATCGTAAAATTAGGGGATTTATCTTTCTCCGGGAATAATGGTTAGCTTCGCTACAGCTGGCTGTAAGTGGTGAATATAAAAACATATAATACGTTTTTTGCAGCTTGATTCTTGCCAGTAAATAACAAAATTCAGCTACATAGAGATTACATCACGCAGCGGGGTGGCTGTCTGTCATTTACTGTCTACAACAAGTAAAAATTGAAGATGAAAACTCATATTTTATCTGCCATCCTAAACTCTGGGCTGTTGAGTCTCATCTCTCCACCAACTAATGAGCAGAAAAGCCTATATTGCCTGTTCATCAAGAACATGATGCTAAGGATGAGAATGACCTTCTGGTCATTCTCACTGCTTTCATCCACAGCCAATTTAAAGGGATTGTCAAGGTTTGTTTTTTTTATACCTGTTACGGGTCTGGGTGGTGGAACCTCTGTGCTGAGATGCAAGGAGGGACCAGAGGGGCGTAACTAAGTGCCAACTCGGACCGACCCTGGCCACACGGCGGCTTAATCGACTCCGTGAACCAGGGAGGGACCAGGCAGGTGGACCAGGTGCCACTCTGGAACCGACCTTGTGTGAGAGCAGGCGACTCCCACGGGTCAGATGGCGGAAGCTGACCGGTACAGCAAATGTGCATGGCAGATAGCTTGACGGGTGGTCCGGGTAGGCAGGCAGGTGGGCTCGGTGTAGCGTCGGCGTCCCTGCCTCCTGCTAGGCAGGGACGCTGTTCCCCTCACCTCTCTGCTCCGCGCCCGGCGTCTTCCTCCCGCTCTGCTGGCAGCGCGCGCTGCCTCTTGGCCACTGTGCTTAGGGCACGCGCGCGCTCCCCCTCTCTTAAAGGGGCCGCGCGCGCCGTCCTAAGGAATCCCCGGCCAATGGCCGGAGGACCTCACCATATATAAGGCACCTCCTCCAAGATGGAGGTGCCCGAGCAATGTTGTTGCATAGCCTATCACTCTGCTTCAGCCCTCAGGTCCCGTTACCAGATACCTGCCAGTTACCTGCCAGTTACCTGCCAGATTCCTGCTTGATACCTGCCTGATACTTGTCTATCTACTTGCATTCTTGCGGTCCGACAGTCTGCCTACCAGCCCTGCCAGTCTGTCTATGGATCTGATTGCCCGCTCACCTAGGAGCGCTCATCTGCTACCTGCCTGCTAGCCTACCTGGAGGCTCTGCCGTCACGTGCTGTGACCACCTGCCTGTCCAGAGACTCTTACCTGCTCACCTGGGAGCGTCCGCCTGCTACCTGCCTGCTAGCCTACCTGGAGGCTCTGCCGTCACGTGCTGTGACCACCTGCCTGTCCAGAGACTCTTACCCGCTCACCTGGGAGCGTCCGCCTGCTACCTGCCTGCTAGCCTACCTGGAGGCTCTGCCGTCAAGTGCTGTGACCACCTGCCTGTCCAGAGACTCTTGCCCGCTCACCTGGGAGCGTCCACCTGCTACCTGCCTGCTAGTCTACCTGGAGGCTTAGCCATCACTTGCTGTGACCACCTGCCTGTCCAGAGACTCTTGCCCGCTCACCTGGGAGCGTCCACCTGCTACCCGCCTGCTAGCCTATCTGGAGGCTTAGCCGTCACTTGCCGTGACCACCCGCCTGTCAAGAGACTGTCCCCGTCACTTGCCTTGAACTCCTGCCCGTCTACCCAGAGACTGTCCCCGTCACTTGCCGTGACCTCCTGCCCTTCTACCCAGAGACTGTCCCCGTCACTTGCCGTGACCTCCTGCCCTTCTACCCAGAGACTGTCCCCGTCACTTGCCGTGACTACCTGCCCGCCTACCCTGGGAGCCACCCGCTTCCTTACAAGGACTGCCCCTTTGTATTGTTGCTCAGAGGTTCCACCTCCCAGACCCGTTACAGTTTGCTCGGGCCATGGAACCCGGTGGCACCCAAGCTCCCTCGCTCTCGGACTTGTGTCATGAACTTTCCCGTCAGAGGTACCAACAGGAGTCCATCCTGAGTCATCTGCGTAGTGTTAACTCCCGCCTGGACACATTGTCTACCTCTTCGGGAGCTGCCTCCACACGCACACTTACTACCCCGGCACCGCCGCAGCCCATCAACACCATGGCATCTCTTCCCGGTCCCCGCCTCTCCGCTCCTCCTCGTTTTGGCGGAATTCCCAGCCAGGCACGGGGCTTCATTAACCAGTGCACTCTGCACTTCGAACTGTTGGCACACCAGTTTTCCACCGACCGAGCCAAAGTAGCCTTCATCATGTCCCATCTCACGGGAGAGGCACTGGCTTGGCTAAATCCTCTATAGGAGAGAGGAGACCTCCTGGTGTCCAACCTGCCAGCCTTTCTCTCGGCTTTACGGAAAGTCTTCGACGAACCAGGACGGAAGACCTCATCCGCATCATCTCTGCTACGCCTCCGTCAAGGAAATCTCATCGTGGGCCAATATGCCATACGGTTCCGTACCCTTGCTTCGGAGCTGGCCTGGGATAACGACGCCCTGGTGTCTGTCTTTTGGGAGGGTCTGTCCGGCCGTATTAAAGATGAACTCGCCGGTCGGGACATTCCTACCGCTCTCGATGACTTAATAACTCTTGCCACCCGGATAGACATCCGGTTCCAGGAGCGCGCCAAAGAGGTCACCCGTGAGAGGAGGTTTCCACGTCTAGCCCCTACCTTCCAGAAACCCGTCACTTCTCCCGTTACTCCCCAGGCGCACTCACCCGAGCCTATGCAGGTCGACCAGACCAAGATGGTCAAGACCCGTCAAGAGTTATGCCGAGCCGAGGGGAGCTGCTTCTACTGTGGCAGTAAGGAGCACCGGATCCGTTCCTGCCCGGAGAGGTCGGGAAACGCCTGTGTCTAGGATCGCTCAGAGAGGTTGTCCTAGAGAAGAGTAAACCCTCTCCATCTCTGTTGCTGTTGGTCTCTATCATCTGCGGGGAGAACCGTTATTTTGAACTAGCCCAACTTGACTCTGGAGCTGCCGGAAATCTCATTTCTCAGTCCCTGGTAGAGAAATACCGCATTCCCACCAAACCTCTAGCTGTACCCTTATCTGTCGCTGCCGTAGATGGGGGCCTCTTACCACATCCCATCCAACTCATCACCGAATCCATAACCCTGCAGGTGGGAATGCTGCACTCAGAGAGCATCTTCTTTCATGTTCTGCCTGGACTCTCTCACGCCCTCTTGCTAGGCCTACCTTGGCTTCAGAAACATGCACCCGTGCTTGATTGGCAGACCGGAGAAGTCCTTCGCTGGGGACAGGACTGCCATAAGACTTGTTGAGTTCCCGTCCATCCTGTCCGTCCTTTTCCTACCCCAGCCAATCTACCTGGTCTTCCGGTTCCCTATTGGTCTTATGCGGACGTCTTTAATAAAAAGGAGGCAGAGACATTACCCCCTCATAGACCATACGACTGCCCAATC
Source organism: Phyllobates terribilis (assembly GCF_046119375.1). Lineage (NCBI taxonomy): Eukaryota > Metazoa > Chordata > Amphibia > Anura > Dendrobatidae > Phyllobates > Phyllobates terribilis. Next base: position 176,767,594 of record NW_027362770.1, read on the forward strand.
GACCTAATGCCCGGCGCTACTTCTCCCCGTGGGCGTATTTACTCTTTGTCCGCTGCTGAGACCCGGTCCATGTCTGAATATATTGAGGAGAATCTGGCCCGGGGATTTATCCGGAAATCGACCTCCCCGGCGGGAGCAGGCTTCTTCTTCGTCAAAAAGAAGGACGGCTCACTCCGTCCCTGTATAGACTATAGAGGCCTTAACCAGATCACGGTGAAGAATAAATACCCCCTTCCGCTCATTCCGGAATTATTTGACCGTCTGAGGGGGGCTAGAATCTTCACCAAGCTGGACCTCCGTGGGGCGTATAACCTGGTCCGTATCCGTCAGGGGGATGAATGGAAGACGGCATTCAACACCCGGGACGGCCACTATGAATACCTGGTAATGCCCTTCGGTCTCTGTAACGCTCCCGCCGTCTTTCAAGAGTTGGTCAATGACATCTTCCGGGACCTTCTCTACTCCTGCGTAGTGGTGTACCTGGACGACATCTTGGTCTTCTCTCCGGATCTTCTCACTCACCGGAGGGATGTTCATCAGGTCCTGCTCAGGCTCAGGCAGAACCACCTCTACGCTAAATATGAGAAGTGCCTCTTTGAGCAGACCTCGCTTCCGTTCTTGGGCTACATAATCTCTCAGACCGGCCTACGAATGGATCCTGAGAAACTGTCTGCCATCCAGAAGTGGCCCCGACCAGAGGGGCTGAAGGCTAGTTAGCGGTTCCTGGGCTTCGCCAACTACTACCGCCTCTTCATACCGCACTTCTCTTCCCGGACTGCCCCAATCTCTGCGCTCACCCGTAAGGGCACTAATCCCAGAGAATGGCCGCCCGAAGCAGAGGAAGCCTTTCTTTCCTTAAAACAGGCTTTGTCTTCCGCCCCGGTGCTGCATCGTCCGGACGGCAACAAACAATTCTTCCTGGAAGTGGACGCCTCCTCCTCTGGAGCCGGAGCGGTACTTACCCAAAAGTCGTCTTCCGGAAGAATGGTAACTTGCGGCTTCTTCTCCAAACTCTTCTCCCCTTCTGAGCGCAATTATTCTATAGGAGACCGACAGTTATTGGCCATTAAGCTGGCACTGGAGAAGTGGCGTTACCTGCTCGAGGGGGCTCTTCACCCGGTAATTATTTACACGGACCACAAGAACTTGGCTTACCTCCAGAGCGCCCAGAGACTTAACCCGCGCCAAGCCCGGTGGTCCTTGTTTTTTGCCCGCTTTGATTTCGTTCTTCATTTTCGCCCGGCAGACAAAAACATCAAAGCTGACGCCTTGTCCCGATCCTTCCTGGTGTCTGATCTAGAGGAGGAGCCTAAGCACATCATTGATCCCGCCAGAGTAATGCAGGTGGCACCCGTGAATCTAAATCGTCTCCCTCCCGGTAAGACGTTCGTAACAGTACCTGATCGGAAGAAGATCCTACACTGGGGTCACTCGTCTAAGCTAGCTGGCCACGCCGGTCAGAAAAAGACCCTCCAGCTTATTACCCGGCATTACTGGTGGCCTACCCTGCACAAGGACGTAATAGACTTTGTTTCAGCCTGTGTGTCCTGCGCCCGCAACAAAGTTCCGAGACTTCTGCCAGCCGGTCGCCTCCTTCCTCTTCCAGTACCTGCTGCCCCGTGGCAGCATATAGCTATGGACCTTATAACGGATCTCCCTGTCTCTGCCGGTTGTACGGTCATTTGGGTGGTCACTGACCGCTTTTCCAAGATGGCTCACTTCATTCCCCTGCCGGGCCTCCCGTCTGCACCCGAGCTGGCTAAAGACTTTATCCGCCACATCTTCCGTTTCCATGGCCTGCCCCTCCACATCGTGTCGGATCGTGGGGTTCAGTTCACCTCACGCTTCTGGAGAGCCACATGTAAGTTGCTGGACGTCACCCTGGACTTCTCCTCCGCTTACCACCCACAGTCCAATGGTCAAGTGGAGCGGATCAATCAGATCCTGACCAGTTACCTCCGGCACTTCGTTAATGCCCACCATTCGGACTGGGTGAATCTCCTACCATGGGCCGAGTTCTCTTACAATAATCACAAGAGCGAATCTTCCTCCAAATCCCCGTTTTTTGTAGTCTTCGGTCAGCATCCTCGGATCCCATTTCCCGTCTCCACCTCGGTGGACAATCCGGCTGCGGAATCTCTCGTTAGCGAATTCTCCTCCATTTGGGAGAGTACCCGATCCGCACTCCTTCAGTCGTCCGAGCGGATGAAAAGACACGCTGACAAAAAACGTCTGGATCCTCCACAATTCCGTCCTGGAGATAAAGTCTGGCTCTCGTCCAAGTATGTCCGGCTCAAGATTCCTTCCTACAAGTTAGGGCCTCGGTTCATCGGCCCACTGGAAGTTATCAAACAAATCAACCCAGTGGCCTATAAATTGAAACTCCCGGCCAACTTGCGGATCCCTAACTCCTTCCATATATCTCTCCTCAAACCCGTGGTACTTAACTCTTTTTCCAAGTCTACAGGTACGCCTCCTGCTCCGGTTTCCGCTGAAAACGAGTTTGAGGTAGAGAACATTCTGGCCACCAAAAGGGTAAGAGGAAAGACCTTTTTTCTAGTGGATTGGAAGGGGTTTGGTCCTGAGGAGAGAACGTGGGAGCCCCGGGAGAACATCCATGCCCCTCTCATCCTTGATAAATTTCTGTCTGGCCTAAAAAAGGAGGGGCCTAAAGGGGGGGGTACTGTAGCGTCGGCGTCCCTGCCTCCTGCTTGTCAGGGACGCTGTTCCCCTCACCTCTCCGCTCCGTGCCCGGCGTCTTCCTCCCGCTCTGCTGGCAGCGCGCGCTGCTTCCCGGCCACTGTGCTTAGGGCGTGCGCGCGCTCCCCCTCTCTTAAAGGGGCCGCGCGCGCCGTCCTAAGGAATCCCCGGCCAATGGCCGGAGGACCTCACCATATATAAGGCACCTCCTCCAAGATGGAGGTGCCCGAGCAATGTTGTTGCATAGCCTATCACTCTGCTTCAGCCCTCAGGTCCCGTTACCAGATACCTGCCAGTTACCTGCCAGATTCCTGCTTGATACCTGCCTGATACTTGTCTAACTACTTGCATTCCTGCGGTCCGACAGTCTGCCTACCAGCCCTGCCAGTCTGTCTATGGATCTGATTGCCCGCTCACCTGGGAGCGCTCATCTGCTACCTGCCTGCTAGCCTACCTGGAGGCTCTGCCGTCACGTGCTGTGACCACCTGCCTGTCCAGAGACTCTTACCCGCTCACCTGGGAGCGTCCGCCTGCTACCTGCCTGCTAGCCTACCTGGAGGCTCTGCCGTCACGTGCTGTGACCACCTGCCTGTCCAGAGACTCTTACCCGCTCACCTGGGAGCGTCCGCCTGCTACCTGCCTGCTAGCCTACCTGGAGGCTCTGCCGTCACGTGCTGTGACCACCTGCCTGTCCAGAGACTCTTACTCGCTCACCTGGGAGCGTCCGCCTGCTACCTGCCTGCTAGCCTACCTGGAGGCTCTGCCGTCACCTGCTGTGACCACCTGCCTGTCCAGAGACTCTTGCCCGCTCACCTGGGAGCGTCCACCTGCTACCCGCCTGCTAGCCTATCTGGAGGCTTAGCCGTCACTTGCCGTGACCACCCGCCTGTCAAGAGACTGTCCCCGTCACTTGCCGTGACCTCCTGCCCTTCTACCCAGAGACTGTCCCCGTCACTTGCCGTGACCTCCTGCCCTTCTACCCAGAGACTGTCCCCGTCACTTGCCGTGACCTCCTGCCCTTCTACCCAGAGACTGTCCCCGTCACTTGCCGTGACTACCTGCCCGCCTACCCTGGGAGCCACCCGCTTCCTTACAAGGACTGCCCCTTTGTATCATTGCTCAGAGGTTCCACCTCCCAGACCCATTACACTCGGCAGGTAGCCAGACAGGTGATCCAGGTAGGCAAGCAGGCGGACACGGCAGGTGGCCTGACAGGTGATCCGGGTACACAGGCAGGCGGACAAGGCAGGTGGTCTGACAGGTGATCAGGGTAGACAGGCAGGCACGGCTGATAGACAGGCTGGCGGGCACGGATGAGACAGACTGACGGGCACGACTAACAGACAGGCTGGCAGGTACTGGAACCTGAGGGCCGAGGAGAGTGTTAGCACACAAACAACAACCTTGCACAGGCACCTCCATTTTGGAGGAGGTGCTTTATATTGGACTGGTCTTCCGACCATTGACCAGGGACTCTTTAGGACGGCGCACGCGGCCCCTTTAAGAGGGAGGGAGCGCGCGCGTGCCCTAAGCACAGTGCCCGGGAAGCTGCGGGCGGTGCGCGCAACAGGAGCAGCAGGGGAGCTGCAGGACGCCAGACCGGGACAGTGACGGTGAGGGGAACGGCGTCTCTGCCCGGCAGGAGGCAGAGACGCCAACGCTACAGTACCCCCCCTTTACGCCACCTCTTCTTTAGGCCCGCAAGAAATTTTTCAAGAAGACGAGGGGCATGAATGTTCTCCCTGGGCTCCCAAGACCTCTCCTCAGGACCAAACCCCTTCCAATCCACAAGAAAGAAAGTCTTTCCTCTTACCCTCTTGATGGCCAAAATGTTCTCTACCTCAAAGACGTCTTAAGCGGAGACCGGAGCTGGAGCTTTACCTGGATCGTCAGAGAAAGAATTAAGGACAACAGGTTTGAGGAGAGACAAGTGAAAGGAGTTGGGGATCCGTAAGAAGGCCGGGAGTTTCAGCTTGTAAGCCACTGGATTTATTTGATTCAGAATCTTGAAAGGACCGATGAACCGAGGACCCAATTTATATGATGGTATCTTGAGACGGACATATTTGGAGGAAAGCCAGACCTTGTCTCCCGGACGGAATTGAGGCGGATCCAGACGTCTCGTATCAGCATGTTTCTTCATCCGCTCGGAGGACTGAAGAAGCACAGATCTAGTGTCCTCCCAAATTGCAGAAAATTCACTGACCAGAGACTCCGCGGCAGGATTGTCCACAGAAGCGGAGACGGGAAACGGAATCCGGGGGTGTTGACTGTAGACCACGAAAAACGGAGACTTAGCAGAGGACTCACTCACATGGTTGTTATAGGAAAACTCGGCCCAGGGCAGGAGCTCAACCTAATCGCTATGGTGAGCGTTGACAAAGTGCCGAAGAAAGCTGGTAAGGATCTGATTGATACGTTCCACTTGAGTATTGGACTGAGGATGATAAACAGAAGAGAAATCCAAAGAGACATCCAGCAGCTTGCACGTGGCTCTCCAAAAGCGAGAAGTGAACTGAACTCCTCGGTGGAGGGGTAAACCGTGGAGATGGAGGATGTGACGGATAAAGTCCTTAGCCAGCACAGGTGCATACGGAAGACCAGACAGAGGAATGAAGTGAGCCATCTTGGAGAAGCGGTCGGCGACCACTCAAATGACAGTACAACCGGCCGATACAGGAAGATCTGTGATGAAATCCATTGCAATATGTGTTACGGGACCGGGTGGTGGATCTTCTGTGCTGAGATGCAAGGAGGGACCAGAGGGGCGTAACTAAGTGCCAACTCGGACCGACCCTGGCCACACGGCGGCTTAATCGACTCCATGAACCAGGGAGGGAACGGTTAGGTGGACCAGGTACCACTCTGGGACCGACCTTGTGTGAGAGCAGGCGACTCCCACGGGTCAGATGTCTGGAGCTGACCGGTACAGCAAATGAGCACGGCAGGTAGCTTGACGGGTGGTCCGGGTAGGCAGGCAGGCGGGCTCAGCAGGTAGCCAGACAGGTGATCCAGGTAGGCAAGCAGGCGGACACGTCAGGTGGCCTGACAGGTGATCCGGGTAGACAGTCAGGCGGACCCGGCAGGTGGCCAGACAGGTGATCCAGGTAGACAGGCAGGCACGGCTGACAGACAGGCTGGCGGTCACAGCAGATAGACAGGCTGGCGGGCATGGCTAACAGACAGGCTGGCAGGTACTGGAACCTGAGGGCTGAGGAGAGTGTTAGCACACAAACAACAACCTTGCACAAGCACCTCCATTTTGGAGGAGGTGTTTTATATAGGACTGGTCCTCCGGCCATTGGTTGGGAACTCTTTAGGACAGCGTGCGGCCCCTTTAAGAGGGAGGGAGCGCGCGCGCGCCCTAAGCACAGTGCCCAGGGAGCTGCGCGCGGTGCGCGCAACAGCAGCAACGGCAGTGGAGCTGGAGGACGCTGGACCAGGACAGCGGTGGTAAGGGGAATGGCGTCTCTGCCCGGCGCTACAATATGTTGCCACAGAGCGGAAAGCACTGGAAGAGGAAGGAGACGACCGGCTGGAAGGTGCCTGGGTAACTTGTTATGGGCACAAGAGGAACAAGCAGCAACAAAATCCGCAATATCCTTGCGTAGGGTGGGCCACCAATAGTGCCGGGTAATGAGCAGAAGTGTCTTCCTCTGCCCGGCATGGCCAGCCAGTTTGGACGAATGGCCCCAGAGTAAGACCCTCTTCCGATCCTGAGCCGCTACTAAGGTCTTACTGTGGCGCCCCTGAGGGAAGCTATCTTAGGGTGGCAGGTCAGTAAGAGGAAGAAGTCAGACTGGGAGCAGAGTCTCTTTAGGAGCTCTGCTCCACAAGTAGGGCCCAGTCCTAGAGGCCCAGGTGGGGAGCAGAGGAGTAGGCTCCGATCTACAGAAGGGATCCTAGGGGGTACGGCGAGTGCGGGACGGCACCCGTACGCCCCGAATCTGTCAGAAGACAGAGGGATCGTAGGCTGCAAGAAGGGGACCGGCCCCTGGTCCAGCTGTGTTACTCTAAGTCTCGGCTGGGAAAACTGGAGGCTTCTGGCTTATATAGTCAGTTGCTGAAGCCTCATTCTAATCCCCGTGAGGGTCAAGCAGGTCAGGGAACTCCAACAAGACAGGAGGGACTTCAGAGCAGCCGAGCGGGATTGAGAGTGGGAAGCGCAGGGCAGGAGGGAGAAAGACCCAGTGTGAAGACTGTCTAGCTAGGAACACAAGAAAGTGGGGTTCCATCAGGTGCTCCTAATCTGCCTGAGGAAGTGCTGAACCCCTGTCTGGTGAATGCAGCGCGACGTGGGAGGCTGGTGTAGCACCCCGAGGGCTCGGCTGCTACAAGGGTATTGCACCTCAAACCAGAGGTGTGATATTCCATTCCCGGGTAAGGATGGAGTGTGGACCAGGACTCGTTAGGCTGCATGCACCACACACATCCCATTTCCGAATTCCGAGGGACAGGTCAACGGTGCTCCCACTAGACAGAAGTGCAGGCACGACAGCATCTGTCCCTGTCTGGAGTGGGGAGGGGAAAGTACACCCAGTGGTGTAGGAGCAGATAGGGGTGGGTCTTTGGGCATAGGTAGGAGCCCATTGGTTGCTAGTCACCTGGGCTCACACATAGAGGGAGGTATTTAAGGTGGGCACCATCTTAGAGTGGGAGAGAGTCCGGTTCAGTTCAGAGAGGAGTTCAGCCAGAGAGGGCTGACAGGGAGCTGTGGCTCAGTCTGGGCCCAGCTCCAGAGGCAGGCCTGGAGTGGAGGCCAGAAACAGCAGAAAGAGAGAGAGGAGAAGCAACGGAAAGGAAAGTAAGAAAGGAACTGGAACAGAGGAGAAAGGAAGCAAGGAACACAGAGAAAGGCCCAGAGACGCGAGTAAAGAAGGAACCCCATATGCCCAGGAGATACAGGGTGAAGGGTTGGCAGAGCAGGGTACCGGAACCCAAATTGGTGGAGGCAACAGATTTCTCAGCCAAAGACCGGAGGTCGTCACCACATCTTGGTGCGACCCCCCACTACATCCACCAGGAAAGCATACCGCATAGGGTCAGGGAAACCGGAGATAGGTTTCGCCAACAGAAGGCCCGAGGGAGCTGGACAAAGGTGGGTCACTGGTGGGGACGGCCAGAGAAAGGAAGAGAAGGGAGCCCTGTGCCACGCTCTGGAATTGCCTGGGAGTTGGTCGAGCCCCTTGCCTGGTGAACGCAGCACGGCTCAGGCGGTCCTTCATGTGCACAAGTGACCTGGATGAAAACTGTGAATAAAGCATTGGAAACTGCACCACAAGTCTCTGTGTTTCATCGCCGCACCAGCACCATCAGTACTGGGACGCTCACACCATCACTCCCAACATCCACACTAGCTGCCCTGAGGCAATACTTCTCCCATGGGGAGTTATCCTATACTTGGCTGCGCATACAACATCAGCCTCAGCGGTCTGCAGCGCAGCGGCGGTGCCCACTGACCGCAATCCACGGGTGGCGTAGTCGGACAATCACAATACCAATAGACTGCCACTGGTTTGACCACCCTGGGCATGGACCGGGTCGCCACCACACGGAGACTACAACCCCCAGCATCTTACAGAAGGCCCAGCTCCGGGTATCCCCTGCACAGTACAGGCCCAGGGGGCGCGTCACTGGCACCCGTACAGTGGAACTATCATAAGAACTGTGAGTAAAGACTCGGATGACTGCACCGTACTGCCTCCATCCATTCTTTCATCTGCGCCCTCTTGCCTTCCGGCACTACAACGCCCAGCGCAACTTACACTACCTACACTGCCCTGGAGCGAGCTCTACCTGTGGAGAGCCACACCATCCCTGCTGCCGTAACACCAGCTTCAGAGGACCTGCTCCGCCGCGGCGGCTCCCTTTAGCAGCATTCCACAGGTGGCGTCATGAACACTTTCCAAATCCCCTATAAATAATCCCCCTTTTTATTGACCGCCCTGGGTCATGGACCGGGCCAGCCACTGTGATATCCCCCCACCGGCATCCAGATGCCCGGCTGCCGAGTACCTCACGGCCCTGGGGGCGCGTCATTACCGGGGGGGAAGATGAGACAGGTCAAACGGAGCAACAGTCATTATTCTGGAGGGATCAATGATGTGCAGAGGCTCCTCCTCCACGTCGGAAGACAGAAAAGAGAGGGATAGAGCGTCGGCTTTAATGTTCTTGGCTGCCGGGCGGTAATGGAGGTTGAAGCAGAATCGAGCAAAGAACAAAGATCATCTGGCCTGACGCGGGTTTAGTCTCTGGGCGGTCTGCAAATACGTGAGGTTTTTATGGTCAGTGTAGATGACCACTGGGTGCAGAGCCCCCTCAAGCAAGTAGCGCCACTCCTCCAGCACTAATTTGATGGCCAACAGTTCACGATCTCCTATGGAGTAATTACGCTCGGCCGTAGAGAAGAGTTTGGAGAAGAAGCCGCAGGTCACCATTCGCCCGGACGAGGATTTTTTTGGTGAGCACTGCTCCGGCTCCGGAGGAAGAGGCATCAACCTCCAGGAAGAACTGTTTATTGCCATTAGGACGGTGTAGCACAGGAGCGGAGGAGAAGGCTTGTTTAAGAGAGATAAAGGCCTTCTCTGCCTCAGGAGAACACTCCCTGGGATTTGCTCCCTTATGGGTAAGAGCAGAGATAGGAGCTGTCCAGGAGGAGAAATGAGGAATGAAGAGGCGGTAATAGTTAGCGAATCCCAGAAACCGCTGAATGGCCTTCAACCCGTCAGGTCGGGCCACTTTAAGATGGCAGACACCTTCTCGGGATCCATCCGCAGTCCGGTCTCAGAGATGATATACCCCGAAATGGCAGGGAGGTCTGCTCAAAGAGGCATTTCTCGTACTTAGCATACAGGCGATTTCTCCGGAGCCTCAGAAGTACCTGACAAACATCCCTCCTGTGAGAGGGCAGATCAGGGGAAAACACCAAGATATCGTCCAGGTACACCACCACGCAGGAATACAGGAGATCTCGAAAGATATCGTTTGCCAACTCCTGGAAGACGGCTGGAGCATTGCAGAGACCGAAGGGCATCACGCGGGACTCGTAGTGACCATCCCGAGTGTTGAATGCCGTCTTCCATTCGTCTCCCTGGCGGATCCGGACCAGATTGTACGTCCCACGCAGGTCGAGCTTAGTAAAGACATTTGCGCCCTTTAGCTGTTCAAACAGCTCGGAGATGAGAGGCAGGGGGTACTTATTCTTAATGGTAATCTGGTTTAGACCCCTATAGTCAATACAAGGACGAAGAGAGCCGTCCTTCTTCTTGACGAAGAAGAATCCTGCTCCAGCCAGAGAGGTGGATTTCTGGATAAATCCTCTAGCCAGATTTTCTTCAATATATTCAGACATGGCATGGGTTTCGGCCAGTGACAAGGGGTAGCTTCACCCGCGAGGAGGTGAAGCACCAGGTATTAGGTCGATGGGGCAATCATACGGCCTATGAGGTGGTAGTGTCTCTGCCTCCTTTTTATCAAAAACGTCCGCATAGGACCAGTAGTATGCAGGCAAGCCAGGTAGGTTAGCCGGAGTAGACGGGGGTCGAGCAGGACGAACTGGAACCAGACAGGTCTTATGGCATTCCTGCCCCCAACGGAGCACCTCTCCCGAGCTCCAATTCAGTCAGGGTGGACAGCACGTCCAGGCGGGAGTTGACTGTCTGCAGATAGGACAGGATTAGTGTTGAGCGAACATGCTCGACACTGCTCGGTACTCGCCCGAGCATCACGCTACTCGGGATGTTCGGCGAGCACCGAGCATTTCCGGGTTACTCGGGCGGGAGCTCGGGTCTCCGCCCTGCACGTTTGGCGCTCTTTACAGAGCCAATGAACATGCAGGGATTGCCAGTCAGTCACTATAATGCCGCAGCCATGTTGTTTGTGGGCATTACAGTGATTGGCTGGCCGCACAGCGTCACCTCAAGTATTTAAAACCGCGCGCCGCCATCTTGGACACAGTCGCTCCGGATCAGACAGTGTAGGGACAGCGTTGCTGATTTAGGGAGAGATATATCCTGCAAAATAGTTAGTGTAGGGTCTGTAAAGCCTGCCAGATCAAACAAACAGTCCTTCTCAGGACTAATATCCATCCCAGATATCAGGCAGGCAGGCGGGCTGTATAGGAGACGCAGTGGTTATACCAGCAAACGCTGCATTACAGTCCTGTGTGCTCCTGTTGCTTAAATTGCTGGACTTAGCTCCAGGTCTCGTCGGCCAGGAAAAATCCTTTTTTTTTATCTAAATCCTCTTTTTTTTTCCTCCTTCACACTGTACAAATACCCGTCTTATAAACCTTTTGGTGTCCCCCCCCACCCACCCAAAAAAAAAAGTGTGTCTCTGATTTTTCAGACACAAATATATCTGTTGAAAATAGTCTGGTGTAGGCCAGAGAAATAGAAGTGTGGTTTTGCAGTTCCATGGGCCATTTGTATCTAAAAAAAACAGTTTGAGTGTGTCGCTCACTGTTCAGCCGCAAATATATATATTTAAAACTCTGGTCTACACCAGTAAATTATAACTGTGGTTTTGCTGTTCCACAGTAAGAAATCTCTATTATCCTGCTCTTGGCATTTTTTGCCGTAAAAAAAAAAATAATAGTGTCTCCCTGATTTTTCAGACACAAATATATCTGTTGAAAATAGTCTGGTGTAGGCCAGAGAGACAGAAGTGAGCTTTTGCTGTTCCACGGTAAAAAATCTCTATTATCCTGCTCTTGGCATTTTATGCTGTAAAAAATAAAATAATAGTGTCTCCCTGATTTTTCAGACACAAATATATCTGTTGAAAATAGTCTGGTGTATGCCAGAGAGACAGAAGTGTGCCTTTGCTGTTCCACGGTAAAAAATCTCTATTATCCTGCTCTTGGCATTTTTTGCCGTAAAAAATAAAATAATAGTGTCTCCCTGATTTTTCAGACACAAATATATCCGTTGAAAATAGTCTGGTGTACGCCAGAGAGACAGAAGTGCGCTTTTGCTTTTACACGGTAAAAAATCTCTATTATCCTGCTCTTGGCATTTTTTGCCGTAAAAAAAAAATAATAGTGTCTCCCTGATTTTTCAGACACAAATATATCTGTTGAAAATAGTCTGGTGTAGGCCAGAGAGACAGAAGTGTGGTTTTGCAGTTCCACGGTTCAAACCTCTGTATTATCCACTTTGGGCCATTTGTATCTAAAAAAAACAGTTTGAGTGTGTTACTCACTGTTCAGCCGCAAATATATATATATTTAAAAAAATCTGATGTACACCAGTAAATTATAACTGTGGTTTTGCTGTTCCACGGTAAAAAATCTCTATTATCCTGCTTTTGGCATTTTTTGGCGTAAAAAATAAATAGTGTCTCCTGATTGTTCAGACACAAATATATCTGTTGAAAATAGTCTGGTGTAGGCCCAAGAAATACAAGTGTAGTTTTGCAGTTCCACGGTTCAAACCTCTGTATTATCCACTTTTGGGCCAGCTTACAGGCCCTGAGGCGCGGGGTACTCTCACAAGGAGTGGAAAGTTTCAAAAGATGGTGAGAGAGTACCTTGCCGACCGTACCAGCGTCCTCCGTGATTCCTCTGTGCCTTTTAATTATTGGGTATCCAAGCTGGACACTTGGAATGAACTCACTCTGTACTCCTTGGAGGTCCTGGCCTGCCCTGCCGCTAGCGTGTTATCGGAGCATGTTTTTAGTGCCGCTGGGGGAATTATAACTGATAAGCGCACTCGCCTGTCAACTGACAATGCTGACAAGCTGACCCTTATCAAAATGAACAAGGGCTGGATTAGGCCAGACTTCTCATCACCACCAAATGACAGCAGAGTAACATAAAGTCAAATCTACTGTGTTATTTCGGGAGGTGTATTCACATGCACCGCTTCACACCCACACATGGGTATACGCTTCCTCATTTCGGCTGTTTTATGTTCTTCTCCTTATCCTCAGCCTCCACCACCACTATACCACCAGGGTGACCGTGGTCTGTGTTGCCATTATTGAAAGTTCCTCCGTCCTTATTTTTGTCAGCTTTTGCTTGGAAGGCATAAGCAAAGACTGTGGGAGACCCACTCCCCAATAATGGGAATAATATTTTTAAGATGCTGTACTGTATGGCTCTTGTAAGGGGCATTAAAACCGTCTTGTTAAACCACTCTGAACTCCAAGTCTCTTCCAAGGGGCATTAAAAGCATCTTGTTAAGCTACTGTGACCTCCACGTCTCTTCCAAGGGGCATTAAAACCGTCTTGTTAAACCACTCTGAACTCCTCGTCTCTTCCAAGGGGCATTAAAAGCATCTTGTTAAGCTACTGTGACCTCCACGTCTCTTCCAAGGGGCATTAAAACCGTCTTGTTAAACCACTCGGAACTCCATGTCTCTTCCAAGGGGTATTAAAAGCGTCTTGTTAAACTACTGTGACCTCCACGTCTCTTCCAAGGGGCATTAAAACCATCTTGTTAAACCACTCTGAACTCCACGTCTTTTCCAAGGGGCATTAAAAGCATGTGGTTAAGCTACTGTGACCACCACGTCTCTTCCAAGGGGCATTAAAACCGTCTTGTTAAACCACTCTGAACTCTACGTCTCTTCCAAGGGGCATTAAAAGCGTCTTGTTAAGCTACTGTGACCTCCATGTCTCTTCCAAGGGGCATTAAAACCGTCGTGTTAAACCACTCTGAACTCCACGTCTCTTCCAAAGGGCATTAAAAGCATCTTGTTAAGCTACTGCGACCTCCACCACTTTTCCGAGGGGCATTAAAAGCATCTTGTTAAGCTACTGTGACCTCCACCACTTTTCTGAGGGGCATTAAAAGCGTCTTGTTATACTACTCTGACCTCCACGTCTCTTCCGAGGGGCATTAAAAGCGTCTTGTTATACCACTCTGACCTAACGTCTCTTCTGAGGGGCATTAAAAGCATCTTGTTAAGCTACTGTGATCTGTGATGAAATCCATTGCAATATGTGTTACGGGTCCGGGTGGTAGAACCTCAGTGCTGATATGAAAGTAGGGACCAGAGGGGCGCAACTAAGTGCCAACTCGGACCGACCCTGGCCACACGGCGGCTTAATCGACTCCGTGAACCAGGGAGGGACTGGGCAGGTGGACCAGGTGCCACTCTGGGACCAACCTTGTGTGAGAGAAGGCGACTCCCACGGGTCAGATTTCTGAAGCTGACCAGTACAGCGAATGAGCACGGCAGGTAGCTTGACAGGTGGTCCGGTAGGCAGGCAGTTGGGCTCGGCAGGTAGCCAGACAGGTGATCCAGGTGGGCAAGCAGGCGGACACGGAAGGTGGCCTGACAGGTGATCCGGGTAGACAGGCAGGCGGACAAGGCCGGTGGCCTGACAGGTGATCCGGGTAGACAGGCAGGCGGGCATGGCTGACAGACAGGCTGGCGGGCATGGCTGACAGACGGGCTGGCAGACACGGCTGTTACACAGGCTGGCGGGCACGGCTGATACACAGGCTGGTGGGCACGACTGATAGACAGGCAGGTGGGCACGACTGATAGACTGGCTGGCGGGCATGGCTAACAGACAGGCTGGCAGGTACTGGAACCTGAGGGCTGAGGAGAGTGTTAGCACACAAACAACAACCTTGCACAGGCATCTCCATTTTGGAGGAGGTGCTTTATATAGGAGTTGTCCTCCCGCCATTGGCCGGGGACTCTTTAGGACGACGTGCGTGACCCCTTTAAGAGGGAGTGAGCGTGCGTGCACCCTAAGCACAGTGCCCGGGAAGCTGCGCGCGGTGCGCGCAATTGCAGCTGCAGCAGGGAAGCTGGAGGACGCAGGACAAGGACCGCAGTGGTGAGGGAAACGGCGTCTCTGCCTCCTGCCGGGTGGCCCCTTTAAGAGGGAGGGAGCGTGCGTGCACCCTAAGCACAGTGCCCGTGAAGCTGCGCGTGGTGCGTGCAATTGCAGCTGCAGCAGGGTAGCTGGAGGACGCCGGACCGGGACCGCAGTGGTGAGGGAAACGGCGTCTCTGCTACAATACCCTTTTAGGATTTTTTTAGGGTTGGGTAAAGCGATTTGCAGGACCCTGGTCAAGTGGACATATCAGTTCTCTATGGAAGCCAGACCAGAGCACTGCGAACTTCCTACTGTGATGCTAGTCACTACTCAAGGACAAGCCGTGAAGCTGGGAAGTCCAACATTCTGGGATCAGATACCAAGAGAACACCTAGTAAACTAAAGGGGAAAGACGAAGGCGAAGTCAGGTCACGGTCCGAGGTCAGAATACCAGGAAGATAGAAGATCAGCGCAAAGGGGCTAGATAAACGGATGGTCAGAACGAGGTCCAAGGTCAGGCAGCAAAAGATCAATGAACAGAGCACAAAAATACAAGGCAAACCACTGAGCAGAAGCTAAATCTGGCAGAGATCTAAGTAGCTGGGTAATCACCTGGAACAGGGAACACCTGTAAGAAGCTCAGCACCTTCCAGACTCAAATTGGACGGCTGAGCTGTCCATCAAAGCACCAACAGCTCAGCACGCTCCTGCACTAGTTTGGACGACTGAGCTGTCACTCACCGCGTCCACAACACACTGAGCGGAGGCATCGTGACACCTACTACCTGCCAGTATCTTTGGTTTTTCTCCCTCCTTCAACTGTGCACTGTGGAATCCACGGTCTGTATGCAACAAGCTTCCTTTCCTGCACAATTACTTTCTGACCAACTCTCTCAATCTGCTGGCCCTCACTGAAACCTGGATCCAGGATTCTGATACTGTCTCCCCTGCCGCTATTTCTCATGGTTGCTTGCATTTTTCCCATTCCCCGAGACCTGCGAACAGACTTGGTGGTGGGGTCGGCATACTCCTGTCCCGAAAATGCACCTTCCAGGTCATCCCCCCAGTTCCATCACTCTCCTTCCCTTTTTTTGAGGTCCACACCATCAGGCTCTTCCATCCCCTCTCCCTCAGAGTAGCGGTCGTATACCGTCCCCCAGGTTCACCCACCCAGTTCCTTGACCATTTTTCTGCTTGGCTGCCGCACTTCATGTCCTCAGATTTACCAACCCTTATTCTGGGAGACTTCAACATACCTATAAACAGCCCCACCTCCTCATCCGCATTCCAGCTTCTATCTTTAACAACTTCTCTTGGCCTCTCACAGCTTTCAACCTCTGAGACACACAAAGACGGAAACACCCTTGATCTGGTCTTTGTCTGGCTTAGTTCAATCCCCCACCTAAATAACTCCCTTCTTCCCCTCTCTGATCATAACATTCTCTCCTTCACGCTCACAAATCCTCGCCCGCCCCAGCACACTCCTACCTATCACACATTCAGAAATCTACAAGCTATTAACCCTCATATACTTACAGACTCCCTTCACTCATCACTGTCCCCAATCTCCTCTTTTTCCTGTCCTGATCTGGCTGTAAACCACTACAATGAAACTCTCCGAAGCACGCTGGACCAAGTAGAGCCCCTCACCCTCAGAACCTCTAAACAGAGAGTAAAACAGCCCTGGCTCACACAAGCAAACCCGATTTCTCCAGTGTTGCTCTAGAACTGCCGAATGCCTATGGAGGAAAACTCGCACATTAGAAAACTTTATCCACTACAAATTTATGTTAAAAACATATAACTCTGCCCTTCACCTCGCCAAATAGACCTACTTCACCACACTGATCTCCTCACTATCCAACAACCCCAAAAAACTCTTCGATACCTTTCACTCCCTCCTCAGTCCTAAATCCCAGGCCCCCATCACAGACATTTGTGCCGAGGACTTGGCCTCCTACTTCACAGAGAAAATAGACACCATCAGTCAGGAAATCAGCTTTCAGCCACCAAGTGCCATGACTCCCATCCCTCCCCACATCTCCTCTGGATTACTCTCCACATTTGCCCAGTCACAGAAGATGAAGTCTCCAGGCTCCTCTCTTCTTCTCATCCCATTACATGCACCACTGACCCCATCCCCTTACATCTACTCCAGTCTCTTTCTTCAGTCGTCACTACTCACCTAATTTAAAATCTTCAACCTCTCCCTCTCTACTGGGATCTTCCCCTCCTTCTTCAAACATTCCATGATTACTCCATTATTAAAAAAGCCCTCTCTTGACCCTTCCTGCACAAACAACTACAGACCAGCCTCCAATCTTACCTTCATCTCTAAACTCTTGAAGCGCCTGGTCTACTCCCGCCTTACCCGATACCTCTCCACTCACTCTCTTCTAGACCCATCACAGTCCGGCTTCTGCCCCCTACATTCTACAGAAACTGCACTCATCAAAGTAACCAATGACCTTCTGACAGCAAAACGTAACGATGACTACTCTCTGCTCATTCTTCTTGACCTCTCTGCAGCTTTTGCCACCGTTGACCACCACCTCCTACTCACTATGCTTCACTCAATTGGAATAAAGGACACTGCTCTCTCCTGGTTCTCATCCTACCTATCTGACCGCTCTTTCAGTGTATCGTTCTCTGGCTCCACTTCTTCCCCCGTTCCTCTCACTATTGGAGTTCCTCAGGGTTCAGTCCTTGGCCCCCTTCCCTTCTCTCTCTACACGGCCCCAATTGGACAGACCATAAGCAAATGTGGTTTGCAGTACCATCTTTATGCTGATGACACACAACTATACACCTCATCCCCTGACCTTACCCCCACTGTACTACAGAACACCAGTGACTGTCTGGCCGCAGTTTCTAACATCATGTCCGCTCTCTATCTGAAACTCAACCTCTCAAAAACTGAACTTCTTCTGCTTCCGCCGTCTACTCACCTCTCCAAATCTGACATCTCTCTCTCCTTGTGTGGCACCACAATAATGCCGAGCCAGCAGGCTCGTTGTCTGGGCATTGTGTTTGACACCATTCTCTCCTTCACCCTCCATATACAATCTCTTGCCCACCGTTGTCGCTTGCACCTGAAGAACATCTCTAGAATTCGCCCCTTTCTCACCTTGGAAACAACAAAAACCCTCACTGTTGCCCTGATCCACTCCCACCTTGACTACTGTAACTCTCTATTAATTGGCCTCCCCCTCACTCGACTTTCCCCTCTCCAGTCCATCCTTAATGCTGCAGCCAGGGTCATCTATTTGCCTAACCGTTACTCAGACTCCTCCGCTCTGTGCCAGTCATTGCACTGGCTGCCCATGAATTATAGGATCCAATTTAAATGTGGCACCCCCTACATCTCTTCCCTCATTTCTGTTTATCAGCCTACCCGTTCTCGACACTCCCACTCCCATCTCCAAGACTTCTCCCGAGCTGCACCTATTCTTTGGAATGCTCTACCCTAAGAAATTAGGATGAACCACAACTTACACAGTTTTAGGCGCTCCCTAAAAACACACCTATTTAGGGCAGCCTATCACGTTCCCTAATCAAAGTCCTTTTATATTCTTATAGCCCACCCCTTATTTCTCCAAACACAAGTCTACACCGAACCAAAAAGCACTACAGATACTGGATGGTGATGAGCTCATGCAGCCTTTATCTATCCCTCATCCCCTCAAGATGGCTGGACCATCCTTGTAAATAAGCCATTGTACTTTGTGTCACCCCCACCTCATTGTAGATTGCAAGCTCTTACGAGCAGGGTCGTCATTATTTTTGCTGTAATTATTGTACTATCTTTAGCTATGTTACTTATGACTGTTGATTATGAACCTCTGAATTGTTACGCGCTGCGGAATATGTTGGCGCTATATAAATAAAGATTATTATTATTATATTATTTTGATTAGTAGGGTATTTGATGTCATGGTCTTGCGGCTCAAGGCATGTCATGACCTTGTAACGACCGTAACGCCAGTCGTACGTGTGTGAGGATGAGATACGGCGCTGCTATAAATTACTCCGACCATGATATGGTACCAAACAAACTTCTTTTTATGACTTGCAATAGATAACAGTATTTCACTTCCAAACAAAGTATGGGCCACGACAGCCAAAAAAAACACAAGATACAATTTATGCAGCCTGAGAGATCCCAAGTGCCCGCTTCACGGACAGGAGAAGGAACTATCCCCAGACTGTACCAATCCCACCCTTATCCGGTACAGGGCCTACCCGTAGTTCTACCGTGACCGTGACACATGGTTCTCTCAAGAATACAATCTTACACCCTCCTCCCACCTAAATTACAAAAGATTCCGGGTACCATGTTTTTCCCTTGATTTATATATATTTACATGATTAGTCACTTGTATCAACACAACATTTACACAGTACACTGTCCTCTTTGCGAGCGCTCAGAGCGGGCACCCTGACAGAATATCCTCAAACAGAAAACTGAACTTGTTATTCTGATGTCCGGCCACAAGATTTAATCAGCTTCCTAGGTCACCGAATTCTCTGGTACAGGTGTAGGTGAAGATTATGGAGATTATGGCAGTGGATGAGTCCCAGTTGACATCCGAGCAGGCGCACAGACTGGAGGCTACACTGTGGGAGTATCAGGCTGCTTTATCAACAGGGTCCATAGCACCACAGGGTTCACACCTTATATGATGATGTTCGGCCGGCCTGGACGAGAAATTGAAGAACTGGGACTGACTGTACCGGACGAGCCCGAGTATCGTACAGCCAGTGAGTGGGTCCAGGATCAATGACGAAAGTTACGAGAAATCCACCGAATAGTGGAAGAATGTGTACAGGATCATCCCCACCGAGATCGGGGACCTGTGCACGAGAATGAGTTCCTGGTGGGTGATAAGGTACTAGTGCGGGTCACGCGTCTGGGAGGGAAGCTGAGTGACAGGTGGGAGGATACGCCTTACACAGTATTGGAAAGGGTATTTCCATGGGGATGAAGACTTTGGTTGCACGAAGGCAGTGGAACATGAGATACCCATGGGAAACACCCCCCCAATTCTGGAGAGATATCGCCAGATCCCACCGAATCTTTACCAAGAGGTTAAGTAGATGATAGCGCAAATGCTAGATAATGGGGTGATTCGCTCAAGTCAGAGTCCTTGGGCCGCATCGGTCGTGTTGGTACGGAAGAAGGACGGGTCCATACGATTTTGTGTTGATTACTGCAAGCTAAATGCACATACTGTACGTGACTCCTACCCATTACCAAGAATCGAGGAATCCCTGTCTGCCCTGGGAAAGGCGAAGTACTTCTCCACGCTTGACCTGGCCAGTGGCTACTGGCAGGTGCCCATGGCGGCTCGAGATCGTCAGAAGACAGCATTCACCTTACCGATGGGTCTGTACCAGTTTAACCGAATGCCCTTTGTACTGACTAATGCCCCAGGAACGTTTCAGTGGTTGATGGAGTATTGCTTGTGTAATTACAACTTTGAATCCATATTAATCTATCTGGATGATGTGATTATATTCGGAGATTCGTTCGACGATCACCTGAAAAAGCTCCGGCAAGTGTTGCACCGACTGAGAGACAATGGACTTAAAATCAAGCCCAAAAAGTGTCACCTGTTCCAGACACAGATTGAGTATCTGGGGCATGTAGTATCGGCTGAGGGTGTGCGGCCGGCAGCGAGTAAAATTGAGGCCATTCAGGAGTGGCCCAGGCCCAAGACCCTCAAGGAAGTTCAGGCCTTTCTCGGTTTAGCCGGATACTACCGTCGGTTTGTGAAAGACTTCGCCAAAGTGGCTGAACCACTGAATGAGCTGTTGAGAGGGACGGAACAGGGGTCAGAAACCAGCCTATCTGATGAACGGACCGACAGCAACAGGCATTCGATCAGATCCGGGCCGCCCTTGTGCAGGCACCCTTGTTGGCGTATGCACGCTTTAACCGACATTTCACCCTGTACACTGACGGTAGTCTCCATGATCTGGGAGCCGTGTTAGCCCAAGAACAAGAGGGGCGCGAGAGGGTCATTGCGTATGCCAGCCGGTCTTTACGGGACACCGAGCGAAATCCAGACAATTACAGCTCGTTCAAGTTGGAGATGTTGGCCCTGGTGTGGGCCATGACCGAGAAGTTCGCAGAGTACCTGGCTGGTTCAGAGGTTTTCGTGATGATGAACAATAATCTGCTGGCGCACTTGGAGAATGCCAAACTGGGAGCCTTGGAGTAGAGGTGGGTGGCTCGGACGTCCAAGTTCAATTACCGGATTCGGTTTCGTTCTGGTAGAGAACTCAAATGCCGATGCATTGTCAAGAGTGACTCGAGGCACACCCGAGCATGTGGTGGATGAAGATCTTGAGGATACTGAGATCACCAATCTGAGGTGATTACTTGTGTTCATAGATGTGGCACGTTCAAGTGGGGTGGCGACACACCCCTTCGTCTTTTCATCAGCCAGGTGATATAATGATTTATTATTAATGATTAACTTTACTATTCTCTCCACCATTTTCAGATCACTATTATTGTTTTTTACCTTATTCAATGGCCCTATGGAGGTGCTAGTGACGCGCCCCCTGGGCCATATTCTTTAGGGGGAATATCCGGAGCCGGATCAGATGGGAGTTGTAGTCTTCCGAGTGGCTGTGACCCGGTCCGTGCCCAGGGTGTCAAACTCAGTTGTATGTGGCAGTCCTACAGATGTTACTAAGTTCTTAATGTCGACTACGCCACCCGTTGTATTGCGGTCACTGTGGCCGCCGCTGCAGCAGGGTCCGCTGAGGCTGGTGGTGTAGGTGCAGCTTTGGTGATATAACCCCCAACGGGTGGGGTATAGCCTCAGGGGGATCAGGTGCAGAGGATGGGAGTTGTGGTGATGCAGTGTAGACGGCAATCAGAGACAGAGTCGGGTTATGCAGTTTAGGATGTTTACTCACTGCTGATGTTCTGGTCACTCCAGCTTCGAGTGACCTCCCGAGCCGTGCTGCGTCCACCAGGTTCTGGATCCAGCCAACCCCCAAATAAGTCCGGAGCGTGACCCTGAGCTCTCCTTCTGTCCGTTCTCTGGCCGTCCCCACTATTGATCCACCCAGGTCCAGCTCCTTCGGGCCTTCTGTTGGGAGACCCTTGGCCTTGGGTTCCCTGACCCTCCACGTGGTATGCCTTCGTGGTGGATGTGGTGGGTGACCGTGGCAAACGCTGCCCACGGTCTCCGGTCTCTGGCTGGGGTGTGTTTTTGCCCCCCACCAGCTTGGGTTCCGGTACCCTGTGCCGACTCTTCACCCGGGGATTTAAGTTGGGTTCTTGGAGTCCTTTTCTTCTGTTTCCCCCTCTGGGTCTCTCTTTCTCCTCTCTCACTCTGGGTCTCTCTTCTCCTCCGCTCGCTGACTTTCTCTCTGCAACTCACCCTGTTCTTAGTTGGTGCCCACCTTATATACACCCTCTATGTGTGAGCTCAGGTGACCAGCACCCAATGAGCTCCTAACTTTACCCAGGCTGCTCCCCCTATCTGCCCCTACACTGCTTGGGATGTACCACCCCCCTCCCACTCCAGCCAGGAACAGACTCGGTCGTACCTGCACATTTCTAAGTGGGAGTACCGTCGGTCTGCTCCTCGGAAATGGGATGTGTGTAGTGCATGCAGCCTACCGAGCTCAGTTCCACACTCCTTCCTTACCCGGGAGTGGAATATCACACCTCTGGGTTGAGGTGCAATACCCCTGTAGCAGCCGAATCCTCAGGGTGCTACATTCCCCCCTGGTAAATCACAGCACGTCCTCGGGCTGTAAGACAAAAACATCATAACATACAAATTTTTGCATAAACATTTAAAACATATAAAACATTATATATATATATATCAATATAAAACATTCTCGTCGCCTCTGGCTCCTCCTCCGGTCACTGTGCAACGTGTGACCGGGTAAAGTGCGACAGTCTCTCTAGAAAAATGGTTTTCCTATAAAACCGGTAGGGGCGCTTTAGGACGCGCAACTATATACAGGGATATGGCCGCTCTCAGTCCTCGGCCAGTTAAGGAGGGAAAGGGAATGGCTGCTCACAGTCCTCAGCCTGTGGGATTAAGGGTAAACGGGTGAACAGTTCACTCAGCTGGTCCCAACGGGGACTATATTTGCAGTAACAGTTTCTTTATACCCCGATCGGGTAACTATTTACAGCACCTACTCCGCTGTACTCAACAACGTCTTCGTCCTGCTCCTTCTTTGGGGATCTCAGCTTCAGACCCGTCCGGATCCTCTTGCTCTTCCTCCTCACATCGCAGCTCCTCCTCTGTCAGGCGATGCACATGGAGGGCGTAAGGTCCTTTGGCACACTTGTGCCGGGTAAAGGTGACCTCGTCCCCGATATAAAGGTCACGACCTCTGTGCCCCTCCGGCAGATGGGACTCCACATCTCTGCGCGTGACAAAGACGTCGCCGGGGGTGTTGTGGTCTCTGATGAAGCCCCACCCATGCTGCATATTGAACTTAATTACAGTCCCGGTGGTGCGGGGACTGTGCGCTGCACGGGGGTCCCTCCTGGTTCGGCTCTTCTGCTCGGCGCTCCTTATTTGGGCCTGTTGTTCCCGGACCCGCCTCTCTCTCCGCTCCCTCGCAAACTCCTCGAGCTGCTGTCGGCAGCACTCAGCACGCTCCGCTGCAGCTGCCCTGGTTTCCTGAGTGAACCCCATTAGGTCTTCTCCGGTGGGGTCCCACTCAAATTGGGCCTCTTCAAGCGGGGGCGAGATCCTTATCACGGGCTTCGGAGCCGGAATCAGGGGTGCACACATGGCCCCAACTCTCCTCTGGTGCTCCAGTTCATAATATTTCTGGGGCCAGATGAAAGGCTGCCCGTCCGGCCACGTGTGCTGGGCAAACAAGTCCTCTCCCAGACGCGGCACCCTTGGTTTTACGGGTGCGGGCGCGGTGGTGGTGGCGCCCGGGTTGCCCAGGCCTTGCGGCCAGGCCTGGGGCACCTGGAAGGTGAAGGGCACCGTTAGGACGGCGGCGCCCTGGGCTACCTGGCCTTGCGGCCAGGCCGGAGGCTCCGCGGAGGTAGGGGGCGCTGTTGGTGAAGCGACGCCCGGAAATTCTAGGCCCTGCGACCAGGCTGGTGTTACTTCCTGTTTTGCCACGCTCGGGGTCGGTGCGCATGGCGTCACAGGGGTCGCGGCGGCGGCTTCCGGTTGGGGCCTAGTCTGCGTCGGTGACATGGCGTTTTCGGGCACAGCAGGGGGACTTTCGGGCTCTGCGACGGGGAGCTGGGGCAGGTAAGCGGTGTCCCGGTTTGGGGTATAGACGTCCCCTTTACCTGCCTCCACTCGTTCGGCTCCCGTCTCGGCGCCGTCTCCGGCCTTGGGTCCTCCCGCGCCATCCTCAGAGGCGGTCTGTCTCCTCATCTTGGCTGGCGTGCTCCGGGTCTTGGTTTGCTGGGCCATCTCTCGGCTCCACTCCGCCAATGTCTCTCGCTGTACCCGGGCCATCCTCCGTGCGAGGCCCTCCAGGGCAGTCTGTGCACACTCCCGGTCTCGGGGGAGCTGTGCGAGGACCTCCACTAGGCCTAGTGGGGTCGTGGTTTCCAGCAGGCTCCTGACCAACGGGTCGGTGCTGCTCTGCTCTTCTTCCAGCAGGCTCCTGGCCAGCGGGCCGGTGCTGCTCTGCTCTCTCGCCATCTCCGGGTGAGCTTCTCTGCTACTCCTCTCCAGGCTTCCTGCCTCCGGGTGCGCTCGCTCCAGACTGCTCCAGGCGGCACCCATCTTCGTTCTTTTCTTTCGTCTCCTCCCACTTTGAGGGCGGTCCCGGGGCCACTGGGTGACTGTCAGCTCCAGGGGCGGTTCTTTCACGCTGACAGACACCTCTAGCATCACAGTCTCTGTTGGTGGGGGCGGTTTCCACTTTTGGCGCCATTTTCGGTCCTGGCCCACGATGGGAGGCGGCCTCTCACCACCCTCTGGCACGCCCATAATGGCGTCCGCTCTTCCAAGGCGGGAAACCTTTGGAAATGGCGGGAATCGCTTCCCAGTGGCGGGAAACTCTGCAGATGGCGGGAAAAAGTTGTTAATGGCGGACAACCGGCTGGAATTGACTGGTGATGGGGTCCGATGGCGGGGACCCTCCGGAACCGGCAGGAGACTTCTTCTTGAGGTAAACTTGCACTTTCCTTCAGGCACGCAGTACCCGGGTGTTGCGGGCACGTAATCCTGCCGACTACGCCAAAGTTGACGCGCCCCCTGGGCCATATTCTTTAGGGGGAATATCCGGAGCCGGATCAGATGGGAGTTGTAGTCTTCCGAGTGGCTGTGACCCGGTCCGTGCCCAGGGTGTCAAACTCAGTTGTATGTGGCAGTCCTACAGATGTTACTAAGTTCTTAATGTCGACTACGCCACCCGTTGTATTGCGGTCACTGTGGCCGCCGCTGCAGCAGGGTCCGCTGAGGCTGGTGGTGTAGGTGCAGCTTTGGTGATATAACCCCCAACGGGTGGGGTATAGCCTCAGGGGGATCAGGTGCAGAGGATGGGAGTTGTGGTGATGCAGTGTAGACGGCAATCAGAGACAGAGTCGGGTTATGCAGTTTAGGATGTTTACTCACTGCTGATGTTCTGGTCACTCCAGCTTCGAGTGACCTCCCGAGCCGTGCTGCGTCCACCAGGTTCTGGATCCAGCCAACCCCCAAATAAGTCCGGAGCGTGACCCTGAGCTCTCCTTCTGTCCGTTCTCTGGCCGTCCCCACTATTGATCCACCCAGGTCCAGCTCCCTCGGGCCTTCTGTTGGGAGACCCTTGGCCTTGGGTTCCCTGACCCTCCACGTGGTATGCCTTCGTGGTGGATGTGGTGGGTGACCGTGGCAAACGCTGCCCACGGTCTCCGGTCTCTGGCTGGGGTGTGTTTTTGCCCCCCACCAGCTTGGGTTCCGGTACCCTGTGCCGACTCTTCACCCGGGGATTTAAGTTGGGTTCTTGGAGTCCTTTTCTTCTGTTTCCCCCTCTGGGTCTCTCTTTCTCCTCTCTCACTCTGGGTCTCTCTTCTCCTCCGCTCGCTGACTTTCTCTCTGCAACTCACCCTGTTCTTAGTTGGTGCCCACCTTATATACACCCTCTATGTGTGAGCTCAGGTGACCAGCACCCAATGAGCTCCTAACTTTACCCAGGCTGCTCCCCCTATCTGCCCCTACACTGCTTGGGATGTACCACCCCCCTCCCACTCCAGCCAGGAACAGACTCGGTCGTACCTGCACATTTCTAAGTGGGAGTACCGTCGGTCTGTTCCTCGGAAATGGGATGTGTGTAGTGCATGCAGCCTACCGAGCTCAGCTCCACACTCCTTCCTTACCCGGGAGTGGAATATCACACCTCTGGGTTGAGGTGCAATACCCCTGTAGCAGCCGAATCCTCAGGGTGCTACACTAGCATTTTGTGATTTCTTTGATTGCACTTTATATACTGTATATATGGCAGCTTATTTAGCACACTGGTTCATATGCACTGTGTATAAAGTATATTTTTAACTTTCAATATCTGTGGCCTTGAGAAGGTGCTTGCATTACTTGCACTATCAATTGCACCTTATAATTGTAGCTTGTTTGCATAGTTGCCCATATGCATTTTATGTGATTTTTTTCTGCAGTTGCAGTATTTGTGGCCTCAAGGTGGTTCTTATTTTCTTTGCACTATTAATTTGCACTTTATTTAAATGGTAGCTGATTTGCACTATAGCTAATGGCACTTTATGTGATTTGATTTTGATACATTTCTCAATTCTTATAATTCGATATATTTAATCAACATAATTATGGTTCAGTGATTTTTGTGATTTTGAGCGCTTGCTCTATATGGTGGATATATCATGTTATAACTGGCTTGTGTAGTTCTTTTCTGTTATAGTTTCCTTCCCACTTTTTATGTATTTTATGTGATATTTTAAATATACAGTACAGACCAAAAGTTTGGACACACCTTCTCATTTAAAGATTTTTCTGTCTTTTCATGACTATGAAAATTGTACATTCACACTGAAGGCATCAAAACTATGAATTAACACATGTGGAATTATATACTTAACAAAAAAGTGTGAAACAACTGAAAATATGTCTTATATTCTAGGTTCTTCAAAGTAGCCACCTTTTGCTTTGATGACTGCTTTGCACACGCTTGGCATTCTCTTGATGAGCTTCAAGAGGTAGTCACCGGAAATGGTTTTCACTTCACAGTTGTGCCCTGTCAGGTTTAATAAGTGGGATTTCTTTCCTTATAAATGGGGTTGGGACCATCAGTTGTGTTGTGCAGAAGTCTGGTGGATACACGACTGATAGTCCTACTGAATAGACTGTTAGAATTTGTATTATGGCAAGAAAAAAGCAGCTAAGTAAAGCTAAACGAGTGGCCATCATTACTTTAAGAAATGAAGGTCAGTCAGTGCGAAAAATTGGGAAAACTTTGAAAGTGTCCCCAAGTGCAGTTGCAAAAACCATCAAGCGCTACCAAGAAACTGTCTCACATGAGGACCGCCCCAGGAAAGGAAGACCAAGAGTCACCTCTGCTTCTGAGGATAAGTTTATCCGAGTCACCAGCCTCAGAAATCGCAGGTTAGCAGCAGCTCAGATTAGAGACCAGGTCAATGCCACACAGAGTTCTAGCAGCAGACACATCTCTACAACAACTGTTAAGAGGAGACTTTGTGCAGCAGGCCTTTATGGTAAAATAGCTGCTAGGAAACCACTGCTAAGGACAGGCAACAAGCAGAAGAGACTTGTTTGGGCTAAAGAACACAAGGAATGGACATTAGACCAGTGGAAATCTGTGCTTTGGTCTGATGAGTCCAAATTTGAGATCTTTGGTTCCAACCGCCGTGTCTTTGTGCGACGCAGAAAAGGTGAACGGATGGACTCTACATGCCTGGTTCCCACCGTGAAGCATGGAGGAGGAGGTGTGATGGTGTGGGGGTGCTTTGCTGGTGACACTGTTGGGGATTTATTCAAAATTGAAGACATACTGAACCAGCATGGCTACCACAGCATCTTGCAGCAGCATGCTATTCCATCCGGTTTGCGTTTAGTTGGATCATCATTTATTTTTCAACAGGACAATGACCCCAAACACACCTCCAGGCTGTGTAAGGGCTATTTGACCAAGAAGGAGAGTGATGGGGTGCTACGCCAGATGACCTGGCCTCCACAGTCACCAGACCTGAACCCAATCAAGATGGTTTGGGGTGAACTGGACCGCAGAGTGAAGGCAAAAGAGCCAACAAGTGCTAAGCATCTCTGGGAACTCCTTCAAGATTGTTGGAAGACCATTTCCGGTGACTACCTCTTGAAGCTCATCAAGAGAATGCCAAGAGTGTGCAAAGCAGTCATCAAAGCAAAAGGTGGCTACTTTGAAGAACCTAGAATATAAGACATATTTTCAGTTGTTTCACACTTTTTTGTTAAGTATATAATTCCACATGTGGTAATTCATAGTTTTGATGCCTTCAGTGTGAATGTACAATTTTCATAGTCATCAAAATACAGAAAAATCTTTACATGAGAAGGTGTGTCCAAACTTTTGGTCTGCACTGTATGTCAATAAAATCTCCATGTTTTATTATACTGGCTCTAATCATCCAAGTCGTTTATAGGTTTCCAACGTCACAGAAGCTTAGCAATCATAAGAGTTGCCCAGGATGCTAGCAGGTAAGTAGGAGCCTTGTGGGGCTCTGGCACTGAATTTGCTTCTGTACCAGGTCTCTGTCAATCATTTCGCTGAAATCTAAAAATTTACCCTTAGTAGAACAGGCTCATGACCAGCCGCTGTAGCTAGAGAAGACATTATCTACGAAAAGAGTCTCCTTTTGGAGGACTCATTATGCACTACAACCTTCAAATGTGTTCAAGTCCAAACTGTTCAGATCTTAAAGAGCTATTCTACATCATGAATGGAAAAAACACTCAAAATAGCTGGTTTTGGTGATACCCAGCAAATGTGCTGTCTGTACTAGCAGTCTGCAAGGTCAACTTTTATTCCGAGAGCTTCCTAGACCTTCCAAAAGCGTTGGCGAATATGATTTATAGTATATTTAGGGTATAGGATAAGTGTTTAACAATGGTGAAGTCCTTCTTCAGGACCCTCCAACGCATAGAGTGATGAACTGCTGCTCTTTGCATTTCGTTTGGTGGAAGATGCGAGCACAATTGAGCAATTACATTTTGAAGGTCAATATCTATTTTCTTAGGTCAATGATGAGAATTTCCCCTATTAGACAAACTTGTCCCTTTTGCCTCTTCCATTTCGCAATAGGTGAGCGGCACTGAGCACAAGATAGGTCTCATCCCAAAAAAATCATCATAGATTGGACTTCTCCTTTCAAGATGATCCTGGGAATATGTGCATCGTAAAGCCCAACCACCGGTGCCTCTCATAATGGAGGTTAAGTTGACTGATTTGTTCCAAGACTTTGTTTCCTTTCCCCAGGACCAAATTACATCGAGTGCGCAATTATCCAAAGCGTGTTATTGGATTACGAACCAAGTGACACCATTAGCTGCCGAATATTAAAAACGTGACTTATGTTTTGTTGCCTGCGCTAATGAGAAAACCAAGCCATCGCTCTTCGCGCGGCGCAGTGATCTCATTATTGCTTAGATATTTACTCACTAACTCGTTCACTGCCAGAGTGACCCTGAGCTTCTGTCGTGTCTTGGCTTCATCAGGTGCTGTCAGATAGTACAACGCGTTTCGCTTCTGGGACTTTACAATGTCAGTTAAAACTAATAACTTGATACCATAGATTCACACAGGGCAGGTAATATTAAAATGGGGATACCAACTTTAAGAGGTGGGAGCGCCATTTTTTTGTATCTGACAAATTGTTCACCACTAAAGGGAGTTCTACTATTGAGTTCAATGTATACGCAGAATTTTGGTAAGAGCATAAGCTCCCCCTAGTGGCAGCTTTTGATTTAAATATTTTAAATGATTCAATGATTATGTGAATCACTTTGGTTTACTCATCATAAAATAATCTATTTTCTCACAGGAAGGTGGAGGAGGGTGTCAGAATTCCAGTTGTCCTTCTACAGTTTGACCACTAGTGGCTGCTATTATTCACCTTAATAATTGTGCTGCAATCCCACTCCTTACCCCTGGAGGCTGCTGTTGTGTTTTGCAATTGCCCTTTTCTAAGATGACAGATTCTGAACCTGTGGGATCCATCTTGTTTCCTGTTTGGGCCCACTTAAAGCCGCATGGATCTCTCACTCATTGCTTGAGTATTGTGTCTAGCTGTTAGCCTAGTTTCCAGTCTCCAAGCTCCTGAACATTCTTACCCAGATTGTTCTCACCTATCTACGGATTGTTTCCTACAACTCCTTTTGCTAACTACAAGAACTTCTACTACCGCTTGCTGTTTCTGCTCGTGCTCCTTCAGCCACTGGTTTCTAGCAGTACTATGCCAGTATTGTAACAGAGGGGGATGCAGCTGCAGCTTCTATCTCTGAGACTGCATGCTGTGAGAGGTGAGAAGGAGCAGAAGAAGAGAAGACATGGCTGATTGGCTCAGCACACACTGAATAACACTCAGTAAAAGCAAAGTAAGGGAATATGTAACTTTATAGAACCCTGTGGAAGGTAAAATGAAGCAAATTTTCTGTCTGTGCTACTTTTAAAATGAATATATGTTTGCCTGTGATATACTGTTCTCTTATCTGTGTACCGTAGCCCATCCAACTCAGCCCTTCCTACTCCCAAATGATAATATCCCCTTGCTAATTTAAAACCAATTAATGGAGCTAACCTACACGGCTGTCCACCTTTGAGGACAAGCTTAGCTTTTTTTTTTATACACCAAATACATTTATTTCAGGTTAAAAATCATTTTTGCAATTGGGTTCCATTAAAAATGTTGCACCATTTTGCTTTTACAGGTTCTTTATTTCCTTGCACATACAACTTTGATGTGGTCTGAGGTCAAAAATCAGCTGAGAGGAGCGATAAAAGTTACAAACTCTCCCGTCAGACTGTACATAATGAGCTCACTGAGAGAGTCTCAGTCCACTCGTTCTGCAGCGAAGCAAAATTTGTCATGAAACCCAACTGCAAAAATGATTTTTAGGCCAAAATACACGCATTTAAGTAAAAAAAAAAAAATGAAAAGGAAATTGTCTTCCTAAAGATGGACTATCTATCGTGGCTTCCTAATCTGACATTTAAAGGAACACTCCACTTTCGGACAAATTTTTCACCGTTTATAATACATAGAACGACTTTCTCGTTTGTAGCTACAAAACAGCCGTGAAGGTGTTAATGCGGAGAGACTGAAGCAATTAAAACCTGCAGTAATTCAGCCAAATAAATCGTATTAGTTGGGTCTTATGAGAGGATTAATGCAGCCTTCCCTTGAGGAGCGGAAAAAAAGCTGATAAAATCCATCCAATGATGGCTGCTGATGGGAAGGAGACGAGCCGCGGTCTTCTTCTAATTAGGTTACCACAAATCTTTCCTACAGAATCATTTTACCGGATCCTGGTGGGAGTAGGAGAGAGATGCTGTGCCAGCAACCCAAATAGTATCTGTTTCCAGGCTGAACACAGCGGACTATTCCTATTACTCAGCTCCCCGGTCTAGAAATCTGCTCTGCCTTTATAAACTTAAAGGGAATGTCCACCTTATATCAGCATGTTCTTTTTAAGACCAGTAATCTGTGATGATGATCAGTTTATTAATATATCCTTATAGTGGTCAGAGCTTTGTTTTTTTTCTGATAAACAGCACTGCATAGACATGGGGTTAAAGAATAACATTTTATTTACCTGCAGCCACCACTAGAGGGAGCTCAGGAGATCACTGCATACAGTTTTTATATAGAGTTAAATGTACAGTCTTCAGGAAACTCCTGAGCTCCCTCTAGTGGTGGCCACAGGGAGCCATAATTGCATCATATAACTATAGGTGATTTGGAGCCATGAACATAACTCTGACCGCTATAAAGATACATCATATATGTAAATGTACAGTCTTCAGGAAGCTCCTGAGCTCCCTCTAGTGGTGGCCACAGGGAGCCAGAATTGCATCATATAACTATAGGTGATTTGGAGCCGTGAACATAACGCTGACAGCTATAAAGATTCATCATAGATGTAAATGTACAGTCTTCAGGAAGCTCCTGAGCTCCCTCTAGTGGTGGCCACAGGGAGTCAGAATTGCATCATATAACTATAGGTGATTTGGAGCCGTGAACATAACTCTGACCGCTATAAAGATTCATCATAGATGTAAATGTACAGTCTTCAGGAAGCTCCTGAGCTCCCTCTAGTGGTGGGCACAGGGAGCCAGAATTGCATCATCTAACTATAGCTCTGACCGCTATAAAGATACATCATAGAGATAAATGTACAGTCTTCAGGAAGCTCCTGAACTCCCTCTAGTGGTGGCCACAGGGAACCAGAATTGCATCATCTAACTATAGGGGATTTGGAGCCTTGAACATAGCTCTAACTGCTATAAAGATTCATCATAGATGGAAATGTACAGTCTTCAGGAAGCTCATGAGCTCCCTCTAGTGGTGGCCACAGGGAGCCAGAATTGCATCAACTAACTATAGGTGATTTGGAGCCGTGAACATAATGCTGACCGCTACAAAGATTCATCATAGAGATAAATGTACAGTCTATAGGAAGCTCCTGAGCTCCCTCTAGTGGTAGCCACAGGGAGCCAGAATTGCATCATCTAACTATAGAGGATTTGGAGCCTTGAACATAACGCTGTCCTCTATAAAGATACATCATAGAGATAAATGTACAGTCTTCAGAAAGCTCCTGAGCTCCCTCTAGTGGTGGCCACAGGGAGCCAGAATTGCATCATCTAACTATAGGGGATTTGAAGCCTTGAACATAGCTCTATTAAGAAATGAATCAGCACAGAACGATAGAGCTAATTAGAGGAAATTGGAGACAGGTTACAAAAAAGTTCTCTGGAGGACCCAACCCATCCTGCATTACCCATTGATTTCAATTAGAACAGTAATACCTAATCTCCCCTGCGGAGGTGCTGTTTAGAAACTGAACACTTGCTGATGAATTCCATCCCAGATTACAGCTGATCACTATGACCTCCAGTGATCAGTTTATGGGCCAGGACCAATGGAGGGGGTGGAATTATCTAAAATAGACAACCCCTTTAATTTTGAAAAAGTTTTGCCACCTTAAAAAAATTTGAGGCATAAAAATATGGCTGCTTGCTTAAAAAGAAATAAAAAGAAGAGTGCAACCCAGAGGAGCACAGGTTAAAAATGGCATTGACATTCAGCCCATTCACTTAAATACATTCTAGTTGCAATACCAGATACAACCTGTAGACAAAGGTGGCGCTGTACCCCCCCCATCCCCTAAAAAAAGAGTGTAACCCGGAGGAGCACAAGTTAAAAATGTTATTGACGTTCAGCCCATTCACTAAAATGGAGCCTAGCTGCAATACCAGACATAACCTGTAGACAAAGGTGGCGCTGTCCCCCCCACCTAAAAAAATTCAGCAATGTCTTTATACTCATAAATAACTCCTTACAATACTGAACTGACATCACGATTAGGTCTGTGCTGTTAATAATCGATGATCTCTCGTCGGAGGTTTGCCACTACATGCCGGATTCTGGTTTCACCAGTGTTGGATATAGAAAGGGTAAATTGGCTCTTGGGTGAGAGGGATCAATAAAGGAGAGAACATAAAGCGATGAATCACCAATAGCCCTTTTATACGATAAAAAGGCCATCAATAAAGCCGAGATGAATCCGTGCATCTTAATTCAGGTGCATGAACGTCTCGGACAAGCCCCGGGATCTGCAGTAAATAAGATACAGATGTCAATACAAGGATATTTCCTTCATTCTGCCGTATCAATCCCTCATTCCCCTGCACTTTACATGAGGTGAAGGAGATTTATGAGAATGGAGCCAAGTCTGAGTTATTGGTGAGCCCCGAGCCAATATCTCCATCTAATAAATCACTAGAAGCTTCTAGATGAGATTCATGTAAAATCGTACAGAGAAAGATGTAACCTCTAATGTAAAGAACAAAGGAAGGATCAAAGGCAGATGATAGATAGATAAAAAATAGATAGATAATAAATAGATAATGGATAAAAGATAGATGATAGATAATAGATAGATAAAAGATAGATAATAGATAGATGATATATAGGTATGACCCCATCCATCCTCCCTTCAATACGGTACAGTCGTCTTGTCCCCTATGCAGAAAAGCACCCCCAAGTATGACGTTTCCCCCACCATGCTTCATGGTTGGGACGGTGTTTTTGAGGTTGTACTCATCCTTCTTCTTTCTCCAAACACGGCGGGTGGAGTTGATCCCAAAAAGTTCTATTTTGGTCTCATCTGACCACATGACCTTCTCCCATGCCTCCTCTGGATCATCCAGATGGTCATTGGCGAACTTCAAACAGGCCTGGACATGTGCTGGCGTGAGCAGGGGGACCTTGTGTGCCCTGCAGGATATTAATCCATGACGGCGTAGTGTGTTACTAACGTTAATGTTTGAGACTGTGGTCCCAGCTCTCTTCAGGTCATTGACCAGATCCTCCTGTGTAGTTCTGGGCTGATTCCTGACTTTTCTCAGAATCATCCTTACCCCATGAGGCGAGATCTTGCATGGAGCTCCAGACCGAGGAAGATTGACAGTCATCTTGTGTTTCTTCCATTGTCTAATAATTGTACTAACAGTTGCCTTCTTACCAAGCTGCTTGCCTATTGTCCTGTAGCCCATCCCAGCCTTGTGCAGATATACAATTTTGTCCCTGGTGACCTTACACACCTCATTAGTCTTGGCCATGGTGGAAAGATTGGAGTGTGATTGAGTGTGGGGACAGATGTATTTTATTCAGGTAATGAGTTCAAACAGGTGCAATAAATACAGGCAATGAGTGCAGAGTAGGAGGGCTTCTTACAGAAAAACTGACAGGTCTGTGAGAGCTAGAATTCTTGTGACCTGCAAGGTAGGTGAATAAATACTTATTTCATGCAATAAAATGCAATTTAATTATGTAAAAATCATACAATGTGATTTTCTGGTTTATATTTTTAGATTCTGTCACTCACAGGTGAAGTGTACCTACGATAAGAATTACACATCTCTCCATTCTTTGTATGTGGGAAAACTTGCAAAATCAGCCATGTATCAAATACTTATTTTCCACACTATAGATAGATAGATGATAGATAGATAGATAGATAGATAGATTATAGAAGGATATACATAGATAGATAGATAACAGATAGGACATAGAAGATGGATAAATACTGTAGATATAAACATATACTCATAGTATATATGAAATAGATGACAGACCTGCAATCAGAATAGCAAATTTGTTTTATTAATAAACTTTATAAACTTTCTGCCGTTTGCAATAAACCAGTCAAACAAGAACAATATAAATATCGGATCACGACCAATATATCAAGTGATTTCTCCAAAACCAGCACAAAATTCCACTTTACCCGACTGTTGCAGATTTAGGATTATTCCTTCACCCCCTGAAGAGAATCCCCCATAAGAGCACATTAATCTCCAGCCCCCGATGAAATAATCCAAGGTTCATTAGTTGCGTCATGTGCTGAAGATAAAATTCACCAAACACGGACCGGCTGCAGGCTTCGTTGGCTGTGAGGTGTGACTGCATGTTAGAAATATGGCAATGCCTAGAGAGCGGTCCAAAGAGTGAAGAGAACGAGGAAAGGGATACAAAGGCAGTGAATGTTCCTGGAAATTCAGTTGGAGGAGAATTCACAAGATCAAAGTTACAGGAGCACTACCTGAACGTGGCAGAAAGTGGAAGCTGTCACCGACTGCCACCAGATTCCTGCATTGACAGGTGGTTAGAAACCCGCCAGTGACTGCACAAAACCTACAACGAGATCTGATGGCAACAGCACTGAGCTTTCAGTTTGTACAATAAGGTGCATACTAAATGCGGAAGGTCTTCATGCCTGAGCTCCAAGATGTTACCTCTACTGACCCACAAAAAAAGTCACCTCCAATATGGTGAAACCCATATAAATATTCACAGAAGTTTTGGGATTTTGTTCTGAGGACCAATGAAGCCAAACTGGAATATAGGGTGAGCAGAATATCAGTGTAGTGAAGCATGGTGGTGGCTTGGTGATGCCTATAGTGAAATAAGGTGGGGGCTCAGTGATGCTTAAAGTGAAGCATAGCGGTGGTTTGATGATGCCTACAGTGAAGCATGGCAGTGACTTGGTGATGCCGACAGTGAAGCATGGTGGTGGCTTGGTGATGCTTATAATTAAATATTGTGGAGGCTCAGTAATGCCTAAAATGAAGCATAGCCGTGGCTTGATGATGCCTACAGTGAAGCATGGCAGAGGCTTGGTGATGCCTACAGTGAAGCATGTTTGTGTCTTGGTGATGCCTACAATAAAGCATGGCAGTGGCTTGGTGATGTCTACAGTGAAGCATGGCAATGGCTCTGTGATGTCTATAATGAAGCCAAACTGGAATATAGGGTGAGCGTAATATCTGGCACAGGAAGACTGAAGCAGAGGCTTAAAAGCAGTGAAGCGGTGGCTTGGTGATGCTGACAGTAAAGCATGGCAGTGGCTTGGTGATGCCTAGAGTGAAGCATGGCTGGAGCTCAGTGATGTCTAGAGTGAAGCATGATGGTGGCTCAGTGATGCCTACAGTGAAGCATGGCGGTGGCTCAGTGATGCCTACAGTAAAGCATGGTAGTAGCTCAGTGATGTCTACTGTGAAGCAGGCGGTGGCTTGGTGATGCCTACAGTGAAATATGGTGGGGGCTCAGTGATGCATACAATGAAATATGGTGGGGGCTCAGTGATGAGTACAGTGAAGCATGGTGGTAGCTTGGTGATGCCTACAGTGAAGCATGGCTGTGCCTTGGTGATACCTACCGTGAAGCACAGTAGTGGCTTGGTGATGCCTACAGTGAAGCATGACAGTAGCATGTTGATGCCTTCAGTGAAGCATGGTGGTAACTTGATGATGGCTACTGTGAATGGCAATGGCTTTGTTATACCTACAATGAAGCATCACGGAATCTCGGTGATGTCTACAGTGAAGTATGATGGTGCTTTTGGTGATGACTACAGTGAAGTATGGCAGTGGCTCGGTGATTCCTACACTGAAGAATGCCTGTGGCTCAGTAATACTTTGGTACTGCATGGCTCCTCTGGCACTGGAAACCAGCAGCATGTAGAGGACAAGATGAATTCCATAAAATATCAGGAAATCTTAGGAGAAAATGTCATATCCTCCATGAGGAAACTGAAGCTTGGGTGTCATTGGACTTTACAACAAGACAATGATTCCAAGCCTCAAGTCCACCAAGGCCTGGTTGCAGAAGAAGTCCTGGAAGATTTTGGAGTGGCCATCAAAGTCGCCTAACCTGAACCAAATAAAAACATCTTTAGCAGGGTTTGAGAGTAGTTGCTGCACACAAACTAGAGAATATTAGTCAACAGGAGGCCATTGCCCACGAGGAACATTACCAGAAGCAGGTGTCTGACTTTACATCTCATCTGCAGCAGGTCATAACAGCCAGAGATCTACTAAATAATTTTGCAGAAAGTTTGTAACTTTTTGATAATAAATTGGGGGTGAATGGGATAGATAGATAGACATACAGACAGGCAGATAGATAGATAGCCACCTCCAAGCCACCACCATGCTTCACTGTAGTCGTCACCAAGCCACCACCATGCCACCACCATGCTTCACTTAGGTAACCTTGCTTACAAGAGAAAAATATTCATATAAAGTAGTAAGAATGCCTACATGCAGTCGCCTCTAAGTGCTGTGCTGTAATAATACACCGCTTGTGGTGTACAAAAAAATTGTACAAAATATCCCCGAAGATCAAAAAGATTCCGAAAATGATAGTAATAAAACATGGGAAAAATATGTATCATTTTAATGGTCGCATTTAGAAAGTATTTTGCTTCCTCGTTTCCGTTGCTCCATCCTGTGATCGGCGTTGCATTGCAGTGGGCGGGTGACCTGGCGGTGTGAACCTGTATTTGTTATTTTGTTTACAGGCAGAGATGTGGCGGCTTTGATCTTTCCGCTCAGCATTAAATGAAGGAACCTGGTTGTGCGGGCCGGCCGCCCCCTGCCTGGCAGAGACGTCTCATGTTACATGCACATTAGTAGAAGAAATTATTCCATTATAACCAGCATGAAAATCCGATAACTTCTCCGATCCATTATTAATGCTGCCAGATTGCAGCAAACTGCACGGTCGTTCTTGGAAGTTTGTTAACTATTTCGGTAACTTTCCTGAGGAGGATAGAAGGATCAATCACTGGATTTCAATATGTCCAATCATTCCTTCCTTTCCTGTATCACCTAACTCTCCACTCCCCATTAAAATATATACTCCGATGTGCGTGCATGCCTAGGGTGGCCCACATAGGGCCTGCACAATGCCTCTAGAGGCAGATCAAACTTGATCCAACCATTGGTAATAGGTGATCTGCGCAGCTCCTCTTCCCTCTCAGCGCAGTGACTTCTGCACATGACACAGAGCATGCTCACTACACTTTCCCATATAAATCAATAGCTGTGTCTTTTAATTGTTAACCAATGGCAAACCTGACAGCCTTTATCATTCTTGTGGAACATGAGGGGCGCCTTGGGGCCATATAACTCTGCTCAGGATACGGAGCAAAATCAGAGAAGTCTTGGCACTCACGGAAGACGGGATGGGCTGAAACGTTCAGATGGATGAGTGTGATATAATAAACATATAAGGTTACACCTTCTCTGATTTTGCACCATTTCTCCTTCTCGTGCACCACCGATTCAGTGGAGTGGAATTCTACTTGATACAGAACATGCTCACTACACTCTCCATACTATCGTTCATTGGGTGGCCAGACACCCTATACCATAATTATGGAACATAAGAGGGGCATAAAGGAGCCCAACTAGCACACAACACAGAGCATGCTCACTACACTCTCCCATACATTTCAACAGCTGTGTCCAGGCTAGGACTAGCCCACCGGGGAAGGGGAGAATCCTCCGGTAGGCCCCTGTCAAGTAGTGCTCATGAGCAGTGCTATTGTACTTGACTCACTATTTGTAGAAAATGGCATCATCTGACCAAGAGTCAATGTTATTGGTGGCACCATCCTCACTACAGAGCATGCTCACTACTCTATACTAGCCGCCATCCTCACTACAGAGCATGCTCACTATATACTAGCCACCATCCTCACTACAGAGCATGCTCACTACTCTATACTAGCCACCATCTTCACTACAGAGCATGCTCACTACTCCTTACTACCCATTATTCTCACTACAGAGCATGCTCACTACTCCATACTAGCTGTCATTCTCACTACAGAGCATGCTCACTACTCCATACTAGCCATCATTCTCACTACAGAGCATGCTCACTACTCCATACTAGCCGTCATTCTCACTACAGAGCATGCTCACTACTCCATACTAGCCGTCATTCTCACTACAGAGCATGCTCACTAGTCCATACTAGCCGTCATTCTCACTACAGAGCATGCTCACTAGTCCATACTAGCTGTCATAATCACTACAGAGCATGCTCACTAGTCCATACTAGCCGTCATTCTCACTACAGAGCATGCTCACTAGTCCATACTAGCCGTCATTCTCACTACAGAGCATGCTCACTACTCCATACTACCCGTTATTCTCACTACAGAGCATGCTCACTACTCCATACTAGCCGTCATTCTCACTACAGAGCATGCTCACTCTGCTATACTCTCCATCATTCTCACTACAGAGCATGCTCACTATGTTATACTAGCCGTCATTCTCACTACAGAGCATGCTCACTACTCCATACTAGTCGTCATTCTCACTACAGAGCATGCTCACTACTCCATACTAGCCGTCATTCTCACTACAGAGCATGCTCACTACTCCATACTAGCCGTCATTCTCACTACAGAGCATGCTCACTACTCCATACTAGCCGTCATTCTCACTACAGAGCATGCTCACTAGTCCATACTAGCCGTCATTCTCACTACAGAGCATGCTCACTACTCCATACTAGCCACCATCCTCACTACAGAGCATGCTCACTACTCCATACTAGCCGTCATTCTCACTAAAGAGCATGCTCACTACTACATACTAGCCGTCATTCTCACTACAGAGCATGCTCACTACTCTATACTAGCCGTCATTCTCACTACAGCGCATGCTCACTACTCCATACTAGCCGTCATTCTCACTACAGAGAATGCTCACTACTCCCTACTAGCCGTCATTCTCACTACAGAGCATGCTCACTAGTCCATACTAGCCGTCATTCTCACTACAGAGCATGCTCACTACTCCATACTAGCCACCATCCTCGCTACAGAGCATGCTCACTACTCCATACTAGCCATCATTCTCACTAAAGAGCATGCTCACTACTCCATACTAGCCGTCATTCTCACTACAGAGCATGCTCACTACTCCATACTAGCCGTCATTCTCACTACAGAGCATGCTCACTACTCCATACTAGCCATTATTCTCACTACAGAGCATGCTCACTACTCCATACTAGCCGTCATTCTCACTACAGAGCATGCTCACTCTGCTATATTATCCGTCATTCTCACTACAGAGCATGCTCATTATGCTATACTAGCCGTCATTCTCACTACAGAGCATGCTCACTACTCCATACTAGCCGTCATTCTCACTACAGAGCATGGTCACTACTCCATATTAGCCGTCATTCTCACTACAGAGCATGCTCACTACTCCATACTAGCCGTCATTCTCACTACAGAGCATGCTCACTACTCCATACTAGCCGTCATTCTCACTACAGAGCATGCTCACTACTCCATACTAGCCGTCATTCTCACTACAGAGCATGCTCACTACTCCATACTAGCCGTCATTCTCACTACAGAGCATGCTCACTACTCCATACTAGCCGTCATTCTCACTACAGAGCATGCTCACTACTCCATACTAGCCGTCATTCTCACTACAGAGCATGCTCACTACTCCATACTAGCCGTCATTCTCACTACAGAGCATGCTCACTACTCCATACTAGCCGTCATTCTCACTACAGAGTATGCTCACTACTCCATACTAGCCACCATCCTCACTACAGAGCATGCTCACTACTGCATACTAGCCGTCATTCTCACTAAAGAGCATGCTCACTACTCCATACTAGCCGTCATTCTCACTACAGAGCATGCTCACTACTCTATACTAGCCACCATCCTCACTACAGAGCATGCTCACTATATACTAGCCACCATCCTCACTACAGAGCATGCTCACTACTCTATACTAGCCACCATCTTCACTACAGAGCATGCTCACTACTCCTTACTACCCATTATTCTCACTACAGAGCATGCTCACTACTCCATACTAGCCGTCATTCTCACTACAGAGCATGCTCACTACTCCATACTAGCCGTCATTCTCACTACAGAGCATGCTCACTACTCCATACTAGCCGTCATTCTCACTACAGAGCATGCTCACTAGTCCATATTAGCTGTCATAATCACTACAGAGCATGCTCACTAGTCCATACTAGCCGTCATTCTCACTACAGAGCATGCTCACTAGTCCATACTAGCCGTCATTCTCACTACAGAGCATGCTCACTACTCCATACTACCCGTTATTCTCACTACAGAGCATGCTCACTACTCCATACTAGCCGTCATTCTCACTACAGAGCATGCTCACTCTGCTATACTCTCCGTCATTCTCACTACAGAGCATGCTCACTATGCTATACTAGCCGTCATTCTCACTACAGAGCATGCTCACTACTCCATACTAGCCGTCATTCTCACTACAGAGCATGTTCACTACTCCATACTAGCCGTCATTCTCACTACAGAGCATGCTCACTACTCCATACTAGCCGTCATTCTCACTACAGAGCATGCTCACTAGTCCATACTAGCCGTCATTCTCATTACAGAGCATGCTCACTACTCCATACTAGCCGTCATTATCACTACAGAGCATGCTCACTAGTCCATACTAGCCGTCATTCTCACTACAGAGCATGCTCACTACTCCATACTAGCCACCATCCTCACTACAGAGCATGCTCACTACTCCATACTAGCCGTCATTCTCACTAAAGAGCATGCTCACTACTACATACTAGCCGTCATTCTCACTACAGAGCATGCTCACTACTCTATACTAGCCGTCATTCTCACTACAGCGCATGCTCACTACTCCATACTAGCCGTCATTCTCACTACAGAGAATGCTCACTACTCCCTACTAGCCGTCATTCTCACTACAGAGCATGCTCACTAGTCCATACTAGCCGTCATTCTCACTACAGAGCATGCTCACTACTCCATACTAGCCACCATCCTCACTACAGAGCATGCTCACTACTCCATACTAGCCATCATTCTCACTAAAGAGCATGCTCACTACTCAATACTAGCCGTCATTCTCACTACAGAGCATGCTCACTACTCCATACTAGCCGTCATTCTCACTACAGAGCATGCTCACTACTCCATACTAGCCATTATTCTCACTACAGAGCATGCTCACTACTCCATACTAGCCGTCATTCTCACTACAGAGCATGCTCACTCTGCTATATTATCCGTCATTCTCACTACAGAGCATGCTCATTATGCTATACTAGCCGTCATTCTCACTACAGAGCATGCTCACTACTCCATACTAGCCGTCATTCTCACTACAGAGCATGGTCACTACTCCATATTAGCCGTCATTCTCACTACAGAGCATGCTCACTACTCCATACTAGCCGTCATTCTCACTACAGAGCATGCTCACTACTCCATACTAGCCGTCATTCTCACTACAGAGCATGTTCACTACTCCATACTAGCCGTCATTCTCACTACA
This sequence comes from Phyllobates terribilis, assembly GCF_046119375.1. Lineage (NCBI taxonomy): Eukaryota > Metazoa > Chordata > Amphibia > Anura > Dendrobatidae > Phyllobates > Phyllobates terribilis. The sequence continues at coordinate 176,809,961 of NW_027362770.1, forward strand.
GAGCATGCTCACTACTCCATACTAGCCGTCATTCTCACTACAGAGCATGCTCACTAGTCCATACTAGCCGTCATTCTCATTACAGAGCATGCTCACTACTCCATACTAGCCGTCATTATCACTACAGAGCATGCTCACTAGTCCATACTAGCCGTCATTCTCACTACAGAGCATGCTCACTACTCCATACTAGCCACCATCCTCACTACAGAGCATGCTCACTACTCCATACTAGCCGTCATTCTCACTAAAGAGCATGCTCACTACTACATACTAGCCGTCATTCTCACTACAGAGCATGCTCACTACTCTATACTAGCCGTCATTCTCACTACAGCGCATGCTCACTACTCCATACTAGCCGTCATTCTCACTACAGAGAATGCTCACTACTCCCTACTAGCCGTCATTCTCACTACAGAGCATGCTCACTAGTCCATACTAGCCGTCATTCTCACTACAGAGCATGCTCACTACTCCATACTAGCCACCATCCTCACTACAGAGCATGCTCACTACTCCATACTAGCCATCATTCTCACTAAAGAGCATGCTCACTACTCAATACTAGCCGTCATTCTCACTACAGAGCATGCTCACTACTCCATACTAGCCGTCATTCTCACTACAGAGCATGCTCACTACTCCATACTAGCCATTATTCTCACTACAGAGCATGCTCACTACTCCATACTAGCCGTCATTCTCACTACAGAGCATGCTCACTCTGCTATATTATCCGTCATTCTCACTACAGAGCATGCTCATTATGCTATACTAGCCGTCATTCTCACTACAGAGCATGCTCACTACTCCATACTAGCCGTCATTCTCACTACAGAGCATGGTCACTACTCCATATTAGCCGTCATTCTCACTACAGAGCATGCTCACTACTCCATACTAGCCGTCATTCTCACTACAGAGCATGCTCACTACTCCATACTAGCCGTCATTCTCACTACAGAGCATGCTCACTACTCCATACTAGCCGTCATTCTCACTACAGAGCATGCTCACTACTCCATACTAGCCGTCATTCTCACTGCAGAGCATGCTCACTACTCCATACTAGCCGTCATTCTCACTACAGAGCATGCTCACTACTCCATATTAGCCGTCATTCTCACTACAGAGCATGCTCACTACTCCATACTAGCCGTCATTCTCACTACAGAGCATGCTCACTACTCCATACTAGCCGTCATTCTCACTACAGAGTATGCTCACTACTCCATACTAGCCACCATCCTCACTACAGAGCATGCTCACTACTACATACTAGCCGTCATTCTCACTAAAGAGCATGCTCACTACTCCATACTAGCCGTCATTCTCACTACAGAGCATGCTCACTACTCTATACTAGCCGCCATCCTCACTACAGAGCATGCTCACTATATACTAGCCACCATCCTCACTACAGAGCATGCTCACTACTCTATACTAGCCACCATCTTCACTACAGAGCATGCTCACTACTCCTTACTACCCATTATTCTCACTACAGAGCATGCTCACTACTCCATACTAGCCGTCATTCTCACTACAGAGCATGCTCACTACTCCATACTAGCCGTCATTCTCACTACAGAGCATGCTCACTACTCCATACTAGCCGTCATTCTCACTACAGAGCATGCTCACTAGTCCATACTAGCCGTCATTCTCACTACAGAGCATGCTCACTAGTCCATACTAGCTGTCATAATCACTACAGAGCATGCTCACTAGTCCATACTAGCCGTCATTCTCACTACAGAGCATGCTCACTAGTCCATACTAGCCGTCATTCTCACTACAGAGCATGCTCACTACTCCATACTACCCGTTATTCTCACTACAGAGCATGCTCACTACTCCATACTAGCCGTCATTCTCACTACAGAGCATGCTCACTCTGCTATACTCTCCGTCATTCTCACTACAGAGCATGCTCACTATGCTATACTAGCCGTCATTCTCACTACAGAGCATGCTCACTACTCCATACTAGCCGTCATTCTCACTACAGAGCATGCTCACTACTCCATACTAGCCGTCATTCTCACTACAGAGCATGCTCACTACTCCATACTAGCCGTCATTCTCACTACAGAGCATGCTCACTAGTCCATACTAGCCGTCATTCTCACTACAGAGCATGCTCACTACTCCATACTAGCCACCATCCTCACTACAGAGCATGCTCACTACTCCATACTAGCCGTCATTCTCACTAAAGAGCATGCTCACTACTACATACTAGCCGTCATTCTCACTACAGAGCATGCTCACTACTCTATACTAGCCGTCATTCTCACTACAGAGCATGCTCACTACTCCATACTAGCCGTCATTCTCACTACAGAGCATGCTCACTACTCCCTACTAGCCGTCATTCTCACTACAGAGCATGCTCACTACTCCATACTAGCCGTCATTCTCACTACAGAGCATGCTCACTACTCCATACTAGCCGTCATTCTCACTACAGAGCATGCTCACTAGTCCATACTAGCCGTCATTCTCACTACAGAGCATGCTCACTAGTCCATACTAGCTGTCATAATCACTACAGAGCATGCTCACTAGTCCATACTAGCCGTCATTCTCACTACAGAGCATGCTCACTAGTCCATACTAGCCGTCATTCTCACTACAGAGCATGCTCACTACTCCATACTACCCGTTATTCTCACTACAGAGCATGCTCACTACTCCATACTAGCCGTCATTCTCACTACAGAGCATGCTCACTACTCCATACTAGCCGTCATTCTCACTACAGAGCATGCTCACTAGTCCATACTAGCCGTCATTCTCACTACAGAGCATGCTCACTACTCCATACTAGCCACCATCCTCACTACAGAGCATGCTCACTACTCCATACTAGCCGTCATTCTCACTAAAGAGCATGCTCACTACTACATACTAGCCGTCATTCTCACTACAGAGCATGCTCACTACTCTATACTAGCCGTCATTCTCACTACAGAGCATGCTAACTACTCCATACTAGCCGTCATTCTCACTACAGAGCATGCTCACTACTCCCTACTAGCCGTCATTCTCACTACAGAGCATGCTCACTAGTCCATACTAGCCGTCATTCTCACTACAGAGCATGCTCACTACTCCATACTAGCCACCATCCTCACTACAGAGCATGCTCACTACTCCATACTAGCCATCATTCTCACTAAAGAGCATGCTCACTACTCCATACTAGCCGTCATTCTCACTACAGAGCATGCTCACTACTCCATACTAGCCGTCTTTCTCACTACAGAGCATGCTCACTACTCCATACTAGCCATTATTCTCACTACAGAGCATGCTCACTACTCCATACTAGCCGTCATTCTCACTACAGAGCATGCTCACTCTGCTATATTATCCGTCATTCTCACTACAGAGCATGCTCATTATGCTATACTAGCCGTCATTCTCACTACAGAGCATGCTCACTACTCCATACTAGCCGTCATTCTCACTACAGAGCATGGTCACTACTCCATATTAGCCGTCATTCTCACTACAGAGCATGCTCACTACTCCATACTAGCCGTCATTCTCACTACAGAGCATGCTCACTACTCCATACTAGCCGTCATTCTCACTACAGAGCATGCTCACTACTCCATACTAGCCGTCATTCTCACTACAGAGCATGCTCACTACTCCATACTAGCCGTCATTCTCACTACAGAGCATGCTCACTACTCCATACTAGCCGTCATTCTCACTACAGAGCATGCTCACTACTCCATACTAGCCATCATTCTCACTGCAGAGCATGCTCACTACTCCATACTAGCCGTCATTCTCACTACAGAGCATGCTCACTACTCCATACTAGCCGTCATTCTCACTACAGAGTATGCTCACTACTCCATACTAGCCACCATCCTCACTACAGAGCATGCTCACTACTACATACTAGCCGTCATTCTCACTAAAGGGCATGCTCACTACTCCATACTAGCCGTCATTCTCACTACAGAGCATGCTCACTACTCCATACTAGCCGTCATTCTCACTACAGAGCATGCTCACTTCTCCATACTAGCCGTCATTCTCACTACAGAGCATGCTCACTAGTCCATACTAGCCATCATTCTCACTACAGAGCATGCTCACTAGTCCATACTAGCCGTTATTCTCACTACAGAGCATGCTCACTACTCCATACTAGCCGTCATTCTCACTACAGAGCATGCTCACTAGTCCATACTAGCCGTCATAATCACTACAGAGCATGCTCACTGCTCCATACTACCCGTTATTCTCACTACAGAGCATGCTCACTACTCCATACTAGCCACCATCCTCACTACAGAGCATGCTCACTACTCCATACTAGCCATCATTCTCACTAAAGAGCATGCTCACTACTCCATACTAGCCGTCATTCTCACTACAGAGCATGCTCACTACTCCATACTAGCCGTCATTCTCACTACAGAGCATGCTCACTACTCCATACTAGCCGTTATTCTCACTACAGAGCATGCTCACTACTCCATACTAGCCGTCATTCTCACTACAGAGCATGCTCACTCTGCTATATTATCCGTCATTCTCACTACAGAGCATGCTCACTATGCTATAATAGCCGTCATTCTCACTACAGAGCATGCTCACTACTCCATACTAGCCGTCATTCTCACTACAGAGCATGGTCACTACTCCATATTAGCCGTCATTCTCACTACAGAGCATGCTCACTACTCCATACTAGCCATCATTCTCACTACAGAGCATGCTCACTACTCCATACTAGCCGTCATACTCACTACAGAGCATGCTCACTACTCCATACTAGCCGTCATTCTCACTACAGAGCATGCTCACTACTCCATACTAGCCGTCATTCTCACTACAGAGCATGCTCACTACTCCATACTAGCCGTCATTCTCACTACAGAGCATGCTCACTACTCCATACTAGCCGTCATTCTCACTACAGAGCATGCTCACTACTCCATACTAGCCGTCATTCTCACTACAGAGAATGCTCACTACTCCATACTAGCCGTCATTCTCACTACAGAGCATGCTCACTACTCCATACTAGCCACCATTCTCACTACAGAGCATGCTCACTACTCCATACTAGCCGTCATTCTCACTAAAGAGCATGCTCACTACTCCATACTAGCCGTCATTCTCACTACAGAGCATGCTCACTACTCCATACTAGCCGTCATTCTCACTACAGAGCATGCTCACTACTCCATACTAGCCGTCATTCTCACTACAGAGCATGCTCACTAGTCCATACTAGCCATCATTCTCACTACAGAGCATGCTCACTAGTCCATACTAGCCGTCATTCTCACTACAGAGCATGCTCACTACTCCATACTAGCCGTCATTCTCACTACAGAGCATGCTCACTCTGCTATACTATCCGTCATTCTCACTACAGAGCATGCTCACTCTGCTATACTATCCATCATTCTCGCTACAGAGCATGCTCTCTACTCCATACTAGCCGTCATTCTCACTACAGAGCATGCTCACTACTCCATACTAGCCGTCATTCTCACTACAGAGCATGCTCACTACTCCATACTAGCCGTCATTCTCACTACAGAGCATGCTCACTACTCCATACTAGCCGTCATTCTCACTACAGAGCATGCTCACTACTCCATTCTAGCCGTCATTCTCACTACAGAGCATGCTCACTACTCCATACTAGCCGTCATTCTCACTACAGAGAATGCTCACTACTCCATACTAGCCGTCATTCTCACTACAGAGCATGCTCACTACTCCATACTAGCCACCATCCTCACTACAGAGCATGCTCACTACTCCATACTAGCCGTCATTCTCACTAAAGAGCATGCTCACTACTCCATACTAGCCGTCATTCTCACTACAGAGCATGCTCACTACTCCATACTAGCCGTCATTCTCACTACAGAGCATGCTCACTACTCCATACTAGCCGTCATTCTCACTACAGAGCATGCTCACTAGTCCATACTAGCCATCATTCTCACTACAGAGCATGCTCACTAGTCCATACTAGCCGTCATTCTCACTACAGAGCATGCTCACTAGTCCATACTAGCCGTCATTCTCACTACAGAGCATGCTCACTAGTCCATACTAGCCGTCATTCTCACTACAGAGCATGCTCACTAGTCCATACTAGCCGTCATAATCACTACAGAGCATGCTCACTGCTCCATACTACCCATTATTCTCACTACAGAGCATGCTCACTAGTCCATACTAGCCATCATTCTCAATACAGAGCATGCTCACTACTCCATACTACCCGTTATTCTCACTACAGAGCATGCTCACTACTCCATACTAGCCGTCATTCTCACTACAGAGCATGCTCACTGTGCTATACTATCCGTCATTCTCACTACAGAGCATGCTCACTCTGCTATACTATCCATCATTCTCGCTACAGAGCATGCTCTCTACTCCATACTAGCCGTCATTCTCACTACAGAGCATGCTCACTACTCCATACTAGCCGTCATTCTCACTACAGAGCATGCTCACTACTCCATACTACCCGTTATTCTCACTACAGAGCATGCTCACTACTCCATACTAGCCGTCATTCTCACTACAGAGCATGCTCACTCTTCTATACTATCCGTCATTCTCACTACAGAGCATGCTCACTATGCTATACTATCCATCATTCTCGCTACAGAGCATGCTCTCTACTCCATACTAGCCGTCATTCTCACTACAGAGCATGCTCACTACTCCATACTAGCCGTCATTCTCACTACAGAGCATGCTCACTACTCCATACTAGCCGTCATTCTCAGTACAGAGCATGCTCACTACTCCATACTAGCCACCATCTTCACTACAGAGCATGCTCACTACTCCATACTAGCAGTCATCTTCACTCTAGAGCATGCTCACTACTCCATACTAGCCGTCATTCTCACTACAGAGCATGCTCACTATGCTATACTATCCGTCATTCTCGCTACAGAGCATGCTCTCTACTCCATACTAGCCGTCATTCTCACTACAGAGCATGCTCACTACTCCATACTAGCCGTCATTCTCAGTACAGAGCATGCTCACTACTCCATACTAGCCACCATCTTCACTACAGAGCATGCTCACTACTCCATACTAGCAGTCATCTTCACTCTAGAGCATGCTCACTACTCCATACTATGGGACTGCAGGGAGGTGGCTGCCTCACTGTTGGTGGAAGGTGATCGGTGGCCTGTTTAAAGAAGCTCCTTGCTTAAATTTAGCTTTTTCAAAGGGACGGTCTAGGTTTAGATTTCTTCCGGTAATGGCACCATGCTTGTCTAATTTATGTATCTGGTAATACAGCTCAGCTGTGAATGGAGTTCAGTTGCAATACCACATACGACCTGTGGACAATTGTAGCGCTACTTAAGGAAAAATGTTTTTTTTTTTACTCACAATGGCTCTTCAGCTTCTGAAGGTTTTATTATTTCAAGAAATGCAAACATAAGAATATTCCATATTACTGCCGGCTTCTGGATCTGAAGGTTCCCATAAATCACTGACAACCTCTTTATTATATATTGCGTGTAGCATTTCACCGAAAAAATATATATTTCTCTATTACATTCGATGATAAAGCACTCGGGAGAATTTATTGCAGGGCACCAATAAAATAAATCTTTATATCTCAATGTCAGGGATGTTCTCGCGTTCAGAAACACTGAAAGACACTTGAGGTGCTCGAGAACACAAAGTGGAACCTAAACCGAATGATGATCAGTCACTTAGATCGACTGATGGAGACCTTTGAAGACCTAAATGCTCCATCATGGAGCTTCTTATTGGCAGGTCAGTTTCTCACTTTCTGCTTAAATACTAGTTGCTCTACCTGTGACCATTGGCTTTCAAAGTGTTTCCAACTTGAACCAGGAGTGAGACCACAGTAGTAGATCTGGGTTGATGTCCAGGGTGCCGGTGGGGATGGCTGAATTTTTACCAGTTTTTCCAGAATTTCTTCTGCTGTTCCCCCTGAGACTATTGGCTTTAACCATGTTTTTGAATGAGCCAGAAATGGACAACAGAAGGAGGAATATGTGACTATCTTGGTTGCCAGTGGGGGTGGTTGAATCCTAATGGATCTTCTTAATTGGCAGGTCAGTTTTTACCGTCTTATTTGAATACTAGTTGTTCCACCTAAGACCATAAAACCATTGGCATTTATGCATGACGAGGGCTGAGTTGTGGCACAACGGTAGACAACGTAGTTGGCTGCCCATGGTTCTAGTTTAGGTGGTCAAATTTCCATGGTCTTCTTTCAAGGCTAGTCGGTTTTCCTCTTGCAACTTGTATATTAGTGTGGGAAATCAGGATCCATCTTGACTTCAGCCCCCATTTTATGCTCTAAATCTATCACCACCCTAGCACAATCCAAGGGCCTGAGAAACTGAATCAACCCAGATACCTAGACGCATCTATGTCTAAATCCCAGAAAACAGTTGCATGCTTTTTGGCATACAGCCTTCTCTGTTCAGGGGTGTATATAACCTCCGCTCGCATTCCACTGAAGCAGAAACTCTTGCTGAACACTATTACATGTGTGCTGTCTCTTGATTCTCCAAGCTCGTTCATCACAAAACATCTAATCCGGCCTTGCACATCAACTCCAGTGGGCCAGTGGCGCCCACACTAGTAATCACTTCAGCATTTCTTCTGTTGCTCCATCTCTGACCATTGGCATGTTTCCGGTGAAGTAAGTGGCTGCCTAGGGTGACAGTAAGATGGCCGATTTCTCATGGACCTTCTTTATTGACAGGTTGATTTTCCACTTGCTACTTAAATACTAGTTGCTCCACCTGTGACTATTGGCTTTCGGCATGTTTCCAAACGAGCTAGGGGTAGAACACTGGTAGACGGAGAAGGTGCCTGGTTGGGTGACAGTAAGATGGATGATTTCTCATGGATATTCTTCATTGGCAGGTTGCTGCTTGAATACTATTTGCTTCACCTGTGACCATTGTCTTTTGATGTGCTTCCAACTGAACTATGAGTGGGACAACACTAGAAGATCTGGGTTGATGTCCAAGATGCCAGTGGAGATGACAGTAAGATGGCCAATTTCTCAGGAATATTCTTTATTGGTAGGTTGCTGCTCGAAAACTAGTTTCTCCACCTGTGACCATTGACTTTTAATGTGTTTCCAACTAAGCCAGGAGTGGGTGGCTACATAGGGTGACAGTAAGATGACCAATTTACCATGGATATTCTTTATTGGCAGATTGCTACTTGAGTACTAGTTGCTCCACCTGTGACTATTGACCTTCTGCATGTTTCTGAATGAGTCAGGGGTAGGACACTAGTAGACACTTGTAGTGAGATAGCCGATTTCTCATGGATCTTCTTTACTGGCAGGTTGATTTCTCAGTTTCTACTTAAATACTAGCTGCTCCAGCTGTGACCATTGGCTTTTGACGTGTTTCCTACTGAACCACAAGTGGGACAACAGTAGGAGATCTAGGATAATGTCCAAGGTGGCTGTGGAGATAGGTGAATTTTTATGGCTCTTCTTTGTTTACAGTTCAGTTTCTACCTTACTGCTTGGTTACTACTTGCTCTAGTATGTCTTCTGATGTTCCACCTGTGATTATTGGTTTTCCCATGTTTCTGACTGAGCCAGGAATCGACTATGGAAGGAGGAATGTGTGACTGTCTAGGCTGCCTGATCTCCTTTTTGGCACGTTAAAATGGTTGATTTCTCATGGATCTTCTTTATTAGCAGGTCATTTCTTGAACACTAGTTACTTCATCATTTGTACCGTTGCTCCACCTTTTGCCATTAACTTTCAGCATGTTTCCAACTGAGCAAGAGGTGAGACACTTCAAAGTGGAGTAAGCGTCGACGTAGCATGCATCTTTATGGCCGAGTTGTGCCACAACAGCAGTTGACTAGAGTTCTAATGTGCAACAATTAGAAAGGAGTGTAAGAAAAAATTATATATGTAGATGTGTCTATTTAGCCATAGAACCTATATGTATGACACATAAACTAAATGCAGTATAAAATATAACATTTATTAATGATAATTTAAAAGTACATAATAAAAATAAAAGATGGGGAAAGGAGTCACAAAAAAGAAAGGCCACAGAGGTAAGTATCAGCAATACTAGGATAAACATGCACGAAATGAATATATCAACCAATTCTCCACATGAAGTGTGTAGCGTCGGCGTCCCTGCCCTCTGCTAGGCAGGGACGCTGTTCCCCTCACCTCTCTGCTCCTAGCCCGGCGTCCTCCTCCCGCTCTGCTGGCAGCGCGCGCTCCTTCCCGGCCACTGTGCTTAGGGCGCGCGCGCGCTCCCTCCCTCTTAAAGGGGCCGCGCGCGCCGTCCTAAGGAGTCCCCGGCCAATGGCCGGAGGACTTCACCATATATAAGGCACCTCCTCCAAAATGGAGGTGCCCGAGCAATGTTGTTGCACTGTTCACTACTCTGCTTCAGCCCTCAGGTCCCGTTACCAGTTACCTGCCAGTTACCTGCCAGATACCTGCCAGATTCCTGCCTGATTACCTGCTACCTGCCTGCTAGTCTGAGGTCCGACGGTCTGCCTTACTACTCCTGTCAGTCTGTCTAAGGACCAGCCTGTCCGCTCACCTGGGAGCGCACTTCAGCCACCTGCCTGCTTGCCTGAGGTCCGACGGTCTGCCTTCCAACTCCTGTCAGTCTGTCTATGGACCAGCTTGCCTGCTCACCTGGGAGCACACATCTGCTACCTGCCTGCTAGCCTACCTGGAGGCTCCGCCGTCACGTGCTGTGACCACCTGCCTGTCCAGAGACTTCTGCCCGCTCACCTGGGAGCGCTCATCTGCCGCCTGTCTGTTGGTCTTCCTGGAGGCTCCGCCGTCACATGCTGTGACCACCCGTTCATCCAGAGACTCTCGCCTGCTCACCTGGGAGCTCACGTCTATCATCAGCCGCCACAGGTCGTACCAATCCGTTACCCAGAGACTGCCCCGGTCACTTGCCGTGACCATCTGCCCCTTCATCCAGAGACTGCCCCGGTCACTTGCCGTGACCTCCTGCCCGTTCTTCCAGAGACTGTCCCGGTCACCTGCTGTGACTGCTTGCCTGGTCGCCACCCGCTCCCTTACAAGGACCGGCCCCTTGTATAGTAGCTCAGAGGTTCCGCCTCCCAGACCCGTTACAGTTTGCTCGGGCCATGGAACCCGGTGGCACCCAAGCTCCCTCGCTCTCGGACCTATGTCATGAACTGTCCCGTCAGAGGTCCCAACAGAAGTCCATCCTGAGTCATCTGCGGAATGTCAACTCTTTCCTGGACACTCTGACTGCTCCACCAGCAACCACCGCTAGTGTCATGATTCGCAGCCCGGCAGCGCCGCTACCCACCAATACCATGGCATCCTGCCCCGGACCCCGGCTTTCTACACCTCCACGCTTCGGAGGCGACCCCGCTCAAGCTAGGGGCTTCATAAACCAGTGCACCCTGCACTTTGAACTATTGTCCCACCAGTTTAACTCCGACCGGGCCAAAATTGCCTTCATCATGTCCCATCTCACCGGGGAGGCCCTGGCCTGGCTAAATCCTCTATGGGAGAGAGGAGACTCTCTGGTGTCCGACTTGCCTGCCTTTCTCACGGCTTTCCGGAAAGTCTTCGACGAACCCGGACGGAAGACCTCATCCGCATCATCACTGCTACGCCTCCGTCAGGAAAGTCTCACCGTGGGCCAATATGCCATACGGTTCCGTACCCTTGCCTCGGAGCTGGCCTGGGATAACGACGCTCTGGTATCCGTCTTCTGGGAGGGTCTGTCCGGCCGTATTAAAGATGAACTTGCCGGTTGGGACATTCCTACCACTCTCGATGACCTAATAACTCTTGCCACCCGGATTGACCTACGGTTCCAGGAGCGTGCCAAAGAGGTCACCCGTGAGAGGAGATTTCCACGTCTAGCTCCTACTCTTCAGAAACCCGTCACTCTCTCCGTCTCTCCCCAGGTACACTCTCCTGAGCCTATGCAGGTCGACCAGACCAAGATGGTCAAAACCCGTCAGGACTTACGCCGTGCCGAGGGGAGCTGCTTCTACTGTGGCAGTAAGGAGCACCGGATCCGTGCCTGCCCGGAGAGGTCGGGAAACGCCTGTGTCTAGGTTCGCTCAGAGAGGTCGACCTAGACAAGAATAAATCCTCTCCATCTCTGCTGCTGTCAGTCTCAATCGTCTGCGGGGAGAACCGTTATTTCGAACTAGCCCAACTTGACTCTGGAGCAGCCGGGAATCTTATTTCACAGTCCCTGGTAGAGAAATACCGCATCCCCACCAAACATCTGGCTGTACCCTTGTCTGTTGCTGCCGTGCATGGGGGTCTCTTACCACATCCCATCCAACTCATCACCGAATCCATTACTCTGCAGGTGGGAATGCTGCATTCTGAGAGTATCTCCTTTCATGTTCTGCCAGGACTCTCTCACGCCCTCTTGCTAGGCCTACCTTGGCTTCAGAAACATGCACCCGTGCTCGACTGGCAGACCGGAGAAGTCCTCCGCTGGGGACAAGACTGCCATAAGACCTGTCTGGTTCCCGTCCATCCCGTCCGTCCTTCTCCTACCCCAGCTAATCTACCTGGACTTCCGATTCCATATTGGTCTTATGCTGATGTCTTTAATAAAAAGGAGGCAGAGACACTACCCCCTCATAGACCATACGACTGCCCTATCGACCTGTTACCTGGTACTACTCCTCCCCGTGGGCGTATTTATCCATTATCCGCTGCTGAGACCCGGTCGATGTCCGAATATATTGAGGAGAATCTGGCCAGGGGATTCATCCGGAAATCTACCTCCCCGGCGGGAGCAGGCTTCTTTTTCGTCAAAAAGAAGGACGGCTCTCTCCGTCCCTGTATAGACTATAGAGGCCTTAACCAGATCACGGTGAAGAATAAGTACCCCCTTCCGCTCATTCCGGAGTTATTTGATCGTCTGAGGGGGGCTAGAATCTTCACCAAACTGGACCTCCGTGGGGCGTACAACCTGGTTCGTATCCGTCAGGGGGATGAATGGAAGACGGCATTCAACACCCGGGACGGCCACTATGAATATCTGGTAATGCCCTTTGGTCTCTGTAACGCTCCTGCCGTCTTTCAAGAGTTGGTCAATGACATCTTCCGGGACCTTCTCTACTCCTGCGTAGTGGTGTACCTGGACGACATCCTGGTCTTCTCTCCGGATCTCCAGACTCACCGGAGGGACGTTCGTCAGGTCCTGCTCAGGCTCAGGCAGAATCACCTCTTCGCTAAATACGAGAAGTGCCTCTTTGAGCAGACCTCGCTTCCGTTTTTGGGCTACATTATTTCTCAGACCGGCCTACGAATGGATCCAGAGAAACTGTCTGCCATCGAGAAATGGCCTCGACCGGAGGGGTTGAAGGCCATTCAGCGATTCCTGGGCTTCGCCAACTACTACCGCCTCTTCATACCACACTTCTCTTCCAGGACTGCCCCAATTTCCGCGCTCACCCGTAAGGGTACTAATCCCAAAGAGTGGCCGCCCGAAGCAGAGGAGGCCTTTCTTTCCTTAAAACAGGCCTTCTCTTCCGCCCCGGTGCTGCATCGCCCGGACGGCAACAAGCAGTTCTTCCTGGAAGTTGACGCCTCCTCCTCTGGAGCCGGAGCGGTACTTACTCAAAAATCATCTTCCGGGAGGATGGTAACTTGCGGCTTCTTCTCTAAACTCTTCTCCTCCTCAGAGCGCAATTATTCCATAGGAGACCGAGAGTTATTGGCCATCAAACTGGCATTGGAGGAGTGGCGTTACCTGCTCGAGGGGGCTCTTCACCCGGTAATAATTTACACTGACCACAAGAACTTGGCTTACCTCCAGCATGCCCAGAGACTTAACCCGCGCCAAGCCCGGTGGTCCTTGTTTTTTGCTCGCTTTGATTTTGTTCTTCATTTTCGCCCGGCTGACAAAAACGTCAAGGCGGACGCCTTGTCTCGATCCTTTCTGGTTTCTGATCTCGAGGAAGATCCGAAACACATCATCGATCCCGCCAGAGTAATGCAGGTGGCTCCCGTGAGTCTAAATCGTCTCCCTCCCGGAAAGACGTTCGTATCTGTACCTGATCGGGAGAAGATCCTTCACTGGGGTCACTCCTCTAAACTGGCTGGCCACGCCGGTCAGAAAAAGACCCTCCAGCTTATTACCCGGCACTACTGGTGGCCTACCCTGCACAAGGACGTAATAGACTTTGTTTCTGCCTGTGTGTCCTGCGCCCGCAACAAGGTTCCGAGACATCTGCCAGCCGGTCGCCTCCTTCCGCTCCCAGTACCTGCTGCCCCCTGGCAGCATATAGCAATGGACTTTATAACTGACCTCCCAGTCTCTGCCGGTTGTACGGTCATTTGGGTGGTCGCTGACCGCTTCTCCAAGATGGCTCATTTCGTTCCTCTGCCAGGTCTCCCGTCTGCACCCGAGCTAGCTAAAGACTTTATTCGTCACATCTTTCGTCTTCATGGTCTGCCCCTCCACATCGTGTCGGATCGTGGGGTACAGTTCACCTCACGCTTCTGGAGAGCCACTTGTAAACTGCTAGACGTCACCCTGGACTTCTCTTCCGCTTACCACCCACAGTCCAATGGTCAAGTGGAGCGGATCAATCAGAACCTGACCAGTTACATCCGGCACTTCGTTAATGCCCATCATTCAGACTGGGTGGATCTCCTACCATGGGCCGAGTTCTCTTACAACAATCACGAGAGCGAATCCTCCTCCAAATCCCCGTTTTTTGTAGTCTTCGGTCAGCATCCTCGGATTCCTTTTCCTGTCTCCACCTCTGTGGACAGCCCGGCTGCGGAATCTCTCGTTAGCAAATTTTCCTCCATTTGGGAGAGTACCCGATCCGCACTCCTTCAGTCGTCCGAACGGATGAAAAGACATGCTGACAAAAAACGCCTGGATCCTCCACAATTTCGTCCTGGAGATAAAGTCTGGCTCTCATCTAAATATGTCCGACTCAAGATACCTTCTTACAAGTTAGGGCCTCGGTTCATCGGTCCTCTGGAGGTCATCAGTCAGATCAACCCGGTGGCCTATAAATTGAAACTCCCGGCCAACTTACGGATCCCTAACTCCTTCCATGTATCTCTCCTCAAACCTGTGGTACTTAACTCTTTTTCCAAGTCTACAGGTACGCCTCCTGCTCCGGTTTCTGCTGAGGACGAGTTTGAGGTAGAGAACATTCTTGCCACCAAAAGGGTAAGAGGAAAGACCTTTTTTCTAGTAGATTGGAAGGGGTTTGGTCCTGAGGAGAGAACGTGGGAGCCCCGGGAGAACATCCATGCCCCTCTCATCCTAGCTAAATTTCTGTCTGGCCTAAAAAAGGGGGTGCCTAAAGGGGGGGGTACTGTAGCGCCGGCGTCCCTGCCCTCTGCTAGGCAGGGACGCTGTTCCCCTCACCTCTCTGCTCCTAGCTCGGCGTCCTCCTCCCGCTCTGCTGGCAGCGCGCGCTCCTTCCCGGCCACTGTGCTTAGGGCGCGCGCGCTCCCTCCCTCTTAAAGGGGCCGCGCGCGCCGTCCTAAGGAGTCCCCGGCCAATGGCCGGAGGACTTCACCATATATAAGGCACCTCCTCCAAAATGGAGGTGCCCGAGCAATGTTGTTGCACTGTTCACTACTCTGCTTCAGCCCTCAGGTCCCGTTACCAGTTACCTGCCAGATTCCTGCCTGATTACCTGCTACCTGCCTGCTAGTCTGAGGTCCGACGGTCTGCCTTCCAACTCCTGTCAGTCTGTCTATGGACCAGCTTGCCTGCTCACCTGGGAGCACACATCTGCTACCTGCCTGCTAGCCTACCTGGAGGCTCCGCCGTCACGTGCTGTGACCACCTGCCTGTCCAGAGACTTCTGCCCGCTCACCTGGGAGCGCTCATCTGCTGCCTGTCTGCTAGCCTACCTGGAGGCTCCGCCGTCACATGCTGTGACCACCCGTTCATCCAGAGACTCTCGCCTGCTCACCTGGGAGCTCACGTCTATCATCAGCCGCCACAGGTCGTACCAATCCGTTACCCAGAGACTGCCCCGGTCACTTGCCGTGACCATCTGCCCGTTCTTCCAGAGACTGCCCCGGTCACTTGCCGTGATCTCCTGCCCGTTCTTCCAGAGACTGTCCCGGTCACCTGCTGTGACTGCCTGCCTGGTCGCCACCCGCTCCCTTACAAGGACCGGCCCCTTGTATAGTAGCTCAGAGGTTCCGCCTCCCAGACCCGTTACAAAGTGTTGAAATGTTATATATGCAGATAATAAAGTGAAACAGTGGTAAAGTGCAATGTGCTAGTATACTTCCCACAATATTAGATGTATATAAAAGTAACAGAACAAGGTGAGAATGGTGTGCAAAGATCGGGCATGTGTTACATATTTAGGCTGGTACTGACCCGTGAGACCTGGATCCAACACGCGTTTCGCCGGAGCTTTCACAAGCTTTATCATTAATAAATGTTATATTTTATACTGCATTTAGTTTATGTGTCATACATATAGGTTCTAGAGTTCTAATGTGGTTGGTCGAATTTTCATGGATCTTTATTGTTGGTTGATCTCCTACTTGCTGATTGTCGAACTAGCTTGATTAACCATTTATTGCAATGCTTCACCAGTGATCATTGATTTTTTACATGTTTCCAACTGAGTTGTAGCACAACGTTAGGAGATGTAGGAGGCTGCCTAGGGTTCAAGTGTGGAAGGCTGAATATTCACAGATCTTCTTTGTTGTCATTTCTTATGTTGTTCATCCAGGCTGTGACCATTGTGCTTTTTGTGTCAGTGTAGGTGGCCAAATTCTCTTGGATCTTCTAGGATCTTCTTTATTGCCAATTTGGTCTCCCACTTGCTGTTTGAATACTAGAAGTTCCAGGATTTCTTCTCTTGCTTCACTTTTAACTTTTGGCATGTTTCAACTGAGCCGGAGTGGGACCATGGTAGGTAGAGTAGGTGGCTGTCTAGGAAGCCAGTGGCCAAATTCTCATGGACATATTTTGTGGCGTTAGAGCTTTGATGAATTGACATGTTGGGCATGTTGGATATTTTTTTCATAAAGAACCTATCGATATTATGATCATTGATATGAGCGTCTACATCAACTCTCTAGAAAGAACTAGACACGTAAACTTATGGCACTTTTATCACTTGAATACTTGTTGCTCTGGCATTTCTTATGTTCTTTTACTTGTGACCATTGGCTTTTGACATTTCTTTAAGTAGGGTTGGAGTAGGAGGCTTCTTATGTAGTCATTGGGTGGTGGCCGAATTTATAGTTTCAAAAAAAGTAAGGTAGGTGAAAGAAAGAGGTGAAGGATGGAGGCAGAAGTGAAGTTGGAGAAAGTTGTGGACCTTAGCGATACCTGGTAAAGTAGACAGCTCAGCCTGCATTGTAGAGCCAGCAGGTGTTCTCCTTAAATTGGCACCGATTCATCAAGCCTGGTGTAGCGCACACTCATGCTACGCCAGTCTTGATGGAGTACAAGAGGTGCACACGACACTTATTTTCAGTGGAGTAACATTTCTTCTGTGCAAAATTCCGGCAGTTTGGTGAATTGGATAGGCAAGTGAGGCCATGACCTGTCCCGCCCCGGCTCCTCCTTGGCTTTTGCCATTTTGGTGGAGCTGATTTAAACTGGCGTGAAAACACCAAAAGTCTTAAAATATTTTGTTATGACTTCTTAAAGCCGTTACGCCACTTTTGTGACGTTAGAGCTTTGATGAATTGACATGTTGGGCATGTTGGATATTTTTTCCATAAAGAACCTCTCGATATTATGATCATTGATATGATTGTCTACATCAACTCTCTAGAAAGAACTAGACACGTAAACTTATGTGTATGGGATGTCATTGGCCATCTGAAAAGGACAATGTAGTTGAAAATGTTGGTGGGGGCTGGTGGAGATATGAAAAATGGAAAATTCATGAAGGTAGTATCAGGAAAGGTTGAAAAGAGCTCAAATAGTTACACAACAGAAAATGGAAAAAGCGTCACATCAAGACACCAAAGTCAAATAAATTCCTCTGTGCATTAAGAAAATGTAAAATATGACAGAACCTCAGGAGAAACAGAAAGACGCTGAGATGACTCCATAGATCAAGGAAAAGAAATGAGGAAGCAGAAAGAACAGACAGAGAAGCTTCTGTGTTTGTGATTTAAAGCTTTGAATTTACTCTTCAGCTTTGCAAAAAAAAATCCTTTCAGCTTTGCTCCCACATAGATGTATATTTATGTGGTCTTATCTGTCAGTTGAATTAAACATACCGTCCAGAAAGAGCGAGCAATTTATTGCTGCCAGAGGAAGACTACAAAAGATCAGATTCAGACAGCAAAAATGGCATTTTTTAATATTGTTTTAATAATTGCCGAGGTGAGCAAGGTCAGACTTGTCCACCTATGGATCTTCCGGTAGGTCCAGGTTCTGAAAACAATAATAAGCCCTAGACGAAAAAGAACCCATGGTGCCTATTCGAGGGTAAACCCAAGGCTTAGAAAGGTTAAAGTAGACCCTATGGCCAAAACAATTTGGTGTCAACGGATACCGGCCGCCTGACCACCTATCATAGCCACATATACAAGAGGTGGGTGGACATGACCATCACCCTTTCCGTTGTAAATTAGGGAGACAACCAAACCATCGACTTGTATAAAATCGCAGGAGAACCATCAAGGGAACCAGTTTTCCAAGTTGTGAATTGGGTCTCCCAGATGTGAGCAGGGTGTACACTACCTACGTAACAAAAGGCTGGGTGGAACAATAAGGTTGGATGGTTGAGGCATCTTTGATACTGCAAGTGGTGGAGAATGCGGGCACGTGTTCTTGATTCTCCTTCTATATTCTGGCCAGTCTGATCGTAGAGAGGATCAATGGGTAAATCTTCTCTGCTGACACAAATACTGCAGTGAGACCCTCTAGGTGAGGTCTAGCCTCAGTTTTTACATAAACAGGAGGGAATTCTAGGGAAGGAGGAACCAAAGCAAAATTGATATTGAGTTCTTCTTTTTTGCTAATAACCCCGAATTGGTCTTAAAACACAAGAGAAGCCCATTGTCCAATTCAGCTCCTGAAGGTATCTGCTCAACCATTCTTCCATCAGCCCTCTATGCATTGTATAGTCCAACCCCCGCGGAGCTTCTAGTCTTTATCAGGAGAGGAAATCTGGTCACAAAGCCAAAACGCATGCCTCTCAATGTTCAAGGAGAAGAAAGTGTTGATCTTGTAGGGGAAAGGGACTTGTCCATTCATGTGATTATTGGCTAAAAGGGCTATTTACTGGGGAGAACATGGATGTGAGGAGAAAGAAGACCAGCCTGTAGCTCACAGAGTACAACTTGAATATGACAGCTATGGTTGCCGGATCCTATTGCCTAGAGAGGGTCTAGAAACCTTATAAAGAGCTCTGTACTACGATCTATAAGCTATTATGGTTGATGAGCGGTCCAATGCAAATTCATACATGTTTTTTGCCCTTGCACCCAGAAGAAATGGAGCCTCCTAGTCCATATTTGAGCAGGGGGTTGGACCAGATGACCCAGGAGGTCCCCTCCAACTCTACCACTCAATGATTCTATGATATTTGCCAAAAGGTCCTATTTTTCATGAGACTGCACTGCAAAATGGGCCTTAACGGGGCCATGTACGGTGGCAAAAAAGGGCCTAGACTAAAATATTGAAAATCTTACTAAGTGTCTTAGTCTGTAGGTCCCTCAGTTACAACCTTTAATGGATAGTCAATCTGGATTTACACCCGTTCTTAATGACTTTGCTCAGTGAGCGCAGATTTTCTGCAGACATCAGGTGCCGGACCACTCTATATACGACTGATAAATTACAGACCCGGCTCTCAGACGAGCTGAGCTGACAAACAAGTCCATTTGTTGTGGAGAAGAACAGACCTTTGTCGTTGCCCTTGAATTTTCATCATCTTGACATCATAATAACACGTTAGGACCATATGGAACCCGGATCATTGACTCTTAAAGGGACAAACGTGTTTTTCTGGAAACATCAACCATGCAATGTCTTTTATAACAACCTCTGTGTACAATACGCCTGAAAATAAAATGACCTTAGAAAATAATATTTGGATGCTGCCAATATAATCAGTCATAATTTTTTGTGCATAAACAGAATAGTGAGTGCAGCTCTGGGGTATAATACAGGATGTAATGCAGGATCAGTAATGTAATGTATGTACACTGTGACTGCACCAGCAGAATAGTGAGTGCAGCTCTGGAGTATAATACAGGAGGTAACTCAGGATCAGTAATGTAATGTATGTACACAGTGACTGCACCAGCAGAATAGTGAGTGCAGCTCTGGAGTATAATACAGGATGTAACTCAGGATCAGTAATGTAATGTAGATACACAGTGACTGCACCAGCAGAATAGTGAGTGCAGCTCTGGAGTATAATACAGGATGTAACTCAGGATCAGTAATGTAATGTATGTACACACTGACTGCACCAGCAGAATAGTGAGCGCAACTCTGGAGTATAATACAGGATGTAACTCAGGATCAGTAATGTAATGTAGATACACAGTGACTGCACCAGCAGAATAGTGAGTGCAGCTCTGGAGTATAATACAGGATGTAACTCAGGATCAGTAATGTAATGTATGTACACAGTGACTGCACCAGCAGAATAGTGAGTGCAGCTCTGGAGTATAATACAGGATGTAACTCAGGATCAGTAATGTAATGTATGTACACAGTGACTGCACCAGCAGAATAGAGAGTGCAGCTCTGGAGTATAATACAGGATGTAACTCAGGATCAGTAATGTAATGTATGTACACAGTGACTGCACCGGCAGAATAGTGAGTGCAGCTCTGGATTATAATACAGGAGGTAACTCAGGATCAGTAATGTAATGTATGTACACAGTGACTGCACCAGCAGAATAGTGAGTGCAGCTCTGGAGAATAATACAGGATGTAACTCAGGATCAGTAATGTAATGTATGTACACAGTGACTGCACCAGCAGAATAGTGAGTGCAGCTCTGGAGTATAATACAGGATGTAACTCAGGATCAGTAATGTAATGTATGTACACAGTGACTGCACCAGCAGAATAGTGAGTGCAGCTCTGGAGTATAATACAGGATGTAACTCAGGATCAGTAATGTAATGTATGTACACAGTGACTGCACCAGCAGAATAGTGAGTGCAGCTCTGGAGTATAATACAGGATGTAACTCAGGATCAGTAATGTAATGTATGTACACAGTGACTGCACCAGCAGAATAGTGAGTGCAGCTCTGGAGAATAATACAGGATGTAACTCAGGATCAGTAATGTATGTACACAGTGACTGCACCAGCAGAATAGTGAGTGCAGCTCTGGGGTATAATACAGGAGGTAACTCAGGATCAGTAATGTAATGTATGTACACAGTGACTGCACCAGCAGAATAGTGAGTGCAGCTCTGGAGTATAATACAGGATGTAACTCAGGATCAGTAATGTAATGTATATACACAGTGACTGCACCAGCAGAATAGTGAGTGCAGCTCTGGAGTATAATACAGGATGTAATGCAGGATCAGTAATGTAATGTATGTACACAATGACTGTACCAGCAGAATAGTGAGCACAGCTCTGGGGTATAATACAGGAGGTAACTCAGGATCAGTAATGTAATGTATGTACACAGTGACTGCACCAGCAGAATAGTGAGCGCAGCTCTGGAGTATAATACAGGATGTAACTCAGGATCAGTAATATAATGTATGTACACAGTGACTGCACCAGCAGAATAGTGAGTGCAGCTCTGGAGTATAATACAGGATGTAACTCAGGATCAGTAATGTAATGTATGTACACAGTGACTGCACCAGCAGAATAGTGAGTGCAGCTCTGGAGTATAATACAGGATGTAACTCAGGATCAGTAATGTAATGTATGTACACAGTGACTGCACCAGCAGAATAGAGAGTGCAGCTCTGGAGTATAATACAGGATGTAACTCACGATCAGTAATGTAATGTATGTACACAGTGACTGCACCGGCAGAATAGTGAGTGCAGCTCTGGAGTATAATACAGGAGGTAACTCAGGATCAGTAATGTAATGTATGTACACAGTGACTGCACCAGCAGAATAGTGAGTGCAGCTCTGGAGAATAATACAGGATGTAACTCAGGATCAGTAATGTAATGTATGTACACAGTGACTGCACCAGCAGAATAGTGAGTGCAGCTCTGGAGTATAATACAGGATGTAACTCAGGATCAGTAATGTAATGTATGTACACAGTGACTGCACCAGCAGAATAGTGAGTGCAGCTCTGTAGTATAATACAGGATGTAACTCAGGATCAGTAATGTAATGTATGTACACAGTGACTGCACCAGCAGAATAGTGAGTGCAGCTCTGGAGTATAATACAGGATGTAACTCAGGATCAGTAATGTAATGTATGTACACAGTGACTGCACCAGCAGAATAGTGAGTGCAGCTCTGGAGAATAATACAGGATGTAACTCAGGATCAGTAATGTATGTACACAGTGACTGCACCAGCAGAATAGTGAGTGCAGCTCTGGGGTATAATACAGGAGGTAACTCAGGATCAGTAATGTAATGTATGTACACAGTGACTGCACCAGCAGAATAGTGAGTGCAGCTCTGGAGTATAATACAGGATGTAACTCAGGATCAGTAATGTAATGTATATACACAGTGACTGCACCAGCAGAATAGTGAGTGCAGCTCTGGAGTATAATACAGGATGTAATGCAGGATCAGTAATGTAATGTATGTACACAATGACTGTACCAGCAGAATAGTGAGCACAGCTCTGGGGTATAATACAGGAGGTAACTCAGGATCAGTAATGTAATGTATGTACACAGTGACTGCACCAGCAGAATAGTGAGCGCAGCTCTGGAGTATAATACAGGATGTAACTCAGGATCAGTAATGTAATGTATGTACACAGTGACTACACCAGCAGAATAGTGACTGCAGCTCTGGAGTATAATACAGGATGTAACTCAGGATCAGTAATGTAATGTATGTACACAGTGACTGCACCAGCAGAATAGTGAGTGCAGCTCTGGAGTATAATACAGGATGTAACTCAGGATCAGTAATGTAATGTATGTACACAGTGACTGCACCAGCAGAATAGTGAGTGCAGCTCTGGAGTATAATACAGGATGTAACTCAGGATCAGTAATGTAATGTATGTACACAGTGACTGCACCAGCAGAATAGAGAGTGCAGCTCTGGAGTATAATACAGGATGTAACTCACGATCAGTAATGTAATGTATGTACACAGTGACTGCACCAGCAGAATAGTGAGTGCAGCTCTGGAGCATAATACAGGATGTAACTCAGGATCAGTAATGTAATGTATGTACACAGTGACTGCATCAGCAGAATAGTGAGTGCAGCTCTGGAGCATAATACAGGATGTAACTCAGGATCAGTAATGTAATGTATGTACACAGTGACTGCACCAGCTGAATAGTGAGTGCAGCTCTGGAGTATAATACAGGATGTAACTCAGGATCAGTAATGTAATGTATGTACACAGTGACTGCATCAGCAGAATAGTGAGTGCAGCTCTGGAGTATAATACAGGATGTAACTCAGGATCAGTAATGTAATGTATGTACACAGTGACTGCACCAGCAGAATAGTGAGTGCAGCTCTGGAGTATAATACAGGATGTGACTCAGGATCAGGAATGTAATGTATGTACACAGTGACTCCACCAGCAGAATAGTAAGTGCAGCTCTGGAGTATAATACAGGCTGTAACTCAGGATCAGTAATGTAATGTATGTACACAGTGATTGCAGCAGCAGAATAGTGAGTGCAGCTCTGGAGTATAATACAGGATGTAACTCAGGATCAGTAATGTAATGTATATACACAGTGACTGCACCAGCAGAATAGTGAGTGCAGCTCTGGAGTATAATACAGGATGTAATGCAGGATCAGTAATGTAATGTATGTACACAATGACTGTACCAGCAGAATAGTGAGCACAGCTCTGGGGTATAATACAGGAGGTAACTCAGGATCAGTAATGTAATGTATGTACACAGTGACTGCACCAGCAGAATAGTGAGCGCAGCTCTGGAGTATAATACAGGATGTAACTCAGGATCAGTAATATAATGTATGTACACAGTGACTGCACCAGCAGAATAGTGAGTGCAGCTCTGGAGTATAATACAGGATGTAACTCAGGATCAGTAATGTAATGTATGTACACAGTGACTGCACCAGCAGAATAGTGAGTGCAGCTCTGGAGTATAATACAGGATGTAACTCAGGATCAGTAATGTAATGTATGTACACAGTGACTGCACCAGCAGAATAGAGAGTGCAGCTCTGGAGTATAATACAGGATGTAACTCACGATCAGTAATGTAATGTATGTACACAGTGACTGCACCGGCAGAATAGTGAGTGCAGCTCTGGAGTATAATACAGGAGGTAACTCAGGATCAGTAATGTAATGTATGTACACAGTGACTGCACCAGCAGAATAGTGAGTGCAGCTCTGGAGAATAATACAGGATGTAACTCAGGATCAGTAATGTAATGTATGTACACAGTGACTGCACCAGCAGAATAGTGAGTGCAGCTCTGGAGTATAATACAGGATGTAACTCAGGATCAGTAATGTAATGTATGTACACAGTGACTGCACCAGCAGAATAGTGAGTGCAGCTCTGTAGTATAATACAGGATGTAACTCAGGATCAGTAATGTAATGTATGTACACAGTGACTGCACCAGCAGAATAGTGAGTGCAGCTCTGGAGTATAATACAGGATGTAACTCAGGATCAGTAATGTAATGTATGTACACAGTGACTGCACCAGCAGAATAGTGAGTGCAGCTCTGGAGAATAATACAGGATGTAACTCAGGATCAGTAATGTATGTACACAGTGACTGCACCAGCAGAATAGTGAGTGCAGCTCTGGGGTATAATACAGGAGGTAACTCAGGATCAGTAATGTAATGTATGTACACAGTGACTGCACCAGCAGAATAGTGAGTGCAGCTCTGGAGTATAATACAGGATGTAACTCAGGATCAGTAATGTAATGTATATACACAGTGACTGCACCAGCAGAATAGTGAGTGCAGCTCTGGAGTATAATACAGGATGTAATGCAGGATCAGTAATGTAATGTATGTACACAATGACTGTACCAGCAGAATAGTGAGCACAGCTCTGGGGTATAATACAGGAGGTAACTCAGGATCAGTAATGTAATGTATGTACACAGTGACTGCACCAGCAGAATAGTGAGCGCAGCTCTGGAGTATAATACAGGATGTAACTCAGGATCAGTAATGTAATGTATGTACACAGTGACTACACCAGCAGAATAGTGACTGCAGCTCTGGAGTATAATACAGGATGTAACTCAGGATCAGTAATGTAATGTATGTACACAGTGACTGCACCAGCAGAATAGTGAGTGCAGCTCTGGAGTATAATACAGGATGTAACTCAGGATCAGTAATGTAATGTATGTACACAGTGACTGCACCAGCAGAATAGTGAGTGCAGCTCTGGAGTATAATACAGGATGTAACTCAGGATCAGTAATGTAATGTATGTACACAGTGACTGCACCAGCAGAATAGAGAGTGCAGCTCTGGAGTATAATACAGGATGTAACTCACGATCAGTAATGTAATGTATGTACACAGTGACTGCACCAGCAGAATAGTGAGTGCAGCTCTGGAGCATAATACAGGATGTAACTCAGGATCAGTAATGTAATGTATGTACACAGTGACTGCATCAGCAGAATAGTGAGTGCAGCTCTGGAGCATAATACAGGATGTAACTCAGGATCAGTAATGTAATGTATGTACACAGTGACTGCACCAGCTGAATAGTGAGTGCAGCTCTGGAGTATAATACAGGATGTAACTCAGGATCAGTAATGTAATGTATGTACACAGTGACTGCATCAGCAGAATAGTGAGTGCAGCTCTGGAGTATAATACAGGATGTAACTCAGGATCAGTAATGTAATGTATGTACACAGTGACTGCACCAGCAGAATAGTGAGTGCAGCTCTGGAGTATAATACAGGATGTGACTCAGGATCAGGAATGTAATGTATGTACACAGTGACTCCACCAGCAGAATAGTAAGTGCAGCTCTGGAGTATAATACAGGCTGTAACTCAGGATCAGTAATGTAATGTATGTACACAGTGATTGCAGCAGCAGAATAGTGAGTGCAGCTCTGGAGTATAATACAGGAGGTAACTCAGGATCAGTAATGTAATGTATGTACACAGTGACTACACCAGCAGAATAGTGAGTGCAGCTCTGGAGTATAATACAGGATGTGACTCAGGATCGGTAATATAATGTATGTACACAGTGACTGCAGCAGCAGAATAGTGAGTGCAGCTCTGGGGTATAATACAGGATGTAACTCAGGATCAGTAATGTAATGTATGTACACAGTGACTGCACCAGCAGAATAGTGAGTGCAGCTCTGGAGTATAATACAGGATGTAACTCAGGATCAGTAATATAATGTATGTACACAGTGACTGCAGCAGCAGAATAGTGAGCGCAGCTCTGGAGTATAATACAGGATGTAACTCAGGATCAGTACAGGGTCAGAAATGTAATGTATGTACACAGTGACTGCACCAGCAGAATAGTGAGTGCAGCTCTGGAGTATAATACAGGATGTAACTCAGGATCAGTAATGTAATGTATGTACATAGTGACTGCACCAGCAGAATAGTGAGTGCAGCTCTGGAGGATAATACAGGAGGTAACTCAGGATCAGTAATGTAATGTATGTACACAGTGACTGCACCAGCAGAATAGTGAGTGCAGCTCTGGAGTATAATACAGGAGGTAACTCAGGATCAGTAATGTAATGTATGTACACAGTGACTGCACCAGCAGAATGGTGAGTGCAGCTCTGGAGTATAATACAGAATGTAACTCAGGATTAGTAATGTAATGTATGTACACAGTGACTGCACCAGCAGAATAGTGAGTGCAGCTCTGGAGTATAATACAGGATGTAACTCAGGATCAGTAAAGTAATGTATGTACACAGTGACTGCTCCAGCAGAATAGTGAGTGCAGCTCTGGAGTATAATACAGGATGTAACTCAGGATCAGTAAAGTAATGTATGTACACAGTGACTGCACCAGCAGAATAGTGAGTGCAGCTCTGGAGTATAATACAGGATGTAATGCAGGATCAGTAATGTAATGTATGTACACAATGACTGTACCAGCAGAATAGTGAGCACAGCTCTGGGGATTAATACAGGAGGTAACTCAGGATCAGTAATGTAATGTATGTACACAGTGACTGCACCAGCAGAATAGTGAGCGCAGCTCTGGAGTGTAATACAGGATGTAACTCAGGATCAGTAATGTAATGTATGTACACAGTGACTACACCAGCAGAATAGTGACTGCAGCTCTGGAGTATAATACAGGATGTAACTCAGGATCAGTAATGTAATGTATGTACACAGTGACTGCACCAGCAGAATAGTGAGTGCAGCTCTGGAGTATAATACAGGATGTAACTCAGGATCAGTAATGTAATGTATGTACACAGTGACTGCACCAGCAGAATAGTGAGTGCAGCTCTGGAGTATAATACAGGATGTAACTCAGGATCAGTAATGTAATGTATGTACACAGTGACTGCACCAGCAGAATAGAGAGTGCAGCTCTGGAGTATAATACAGGATGTAACTCACGATCAGTAATGTAATGTATGTACACAGTGACTGCACCAGCAGAATAGTGAGTGCAGCTCTGGAGCATAATACAGGATGTAACTCAGGATCAGTAATGTAATGTATGTACACAGTGACTGCATCAGCAGAATAGTGAGTGCAGCTCTGGAGCATAATACAGGATGTAACTCAGGATCAGTAATGTAATGTATGTACACAGTGACTGCACCAGCTGAATAGTGAGTGCAGCTCTGGAGTATAATACAGGATGTAACTCAGGATCAGTAATGTAATGTATGTACACAGTGACTGCATCAGCAGAATAGTGAGTGCAGCTCTGGAGTATAATACAGGATGTAACTCAGGATCAGTAATGTAATGTATGTACACAGTGACTGCACCAGCAGAATAGTGAGTGCAGCTCTGGAGTATAATACAGGATGTGACTCAGGATCAGTAATGTAATGTATGTACACAGTGACTCCACCAGCAGAATAGTAAGTGCAGCTCTGGAGTATAATACAGGCTGTAACTCAGGATCAGTAATGTAATGTATGTACATAGTGACTGCACCAGCAGAATAGTGTGTGCAGCTCTGGAGTATAATACAGGATGTGACTCAGGATCGGTAATATAATGTATGTACACAGTGACTGCAGCAGCAGAATAGTGAGTGCAGCTCTGGAGTATAATACAGGAGGTAACTCAGGATCAGTAATGTAATGTATGTACACAGTGACTACACCAGCAGAATAGTGAGTGCAGCTCTGGAGTATAATACAGGATGTGACTCAGGATCGGTAATATAATGTATGTACACAGTGACGGCAGCAGCAGAATAGTGAGTGCAGCTCTGGGGTATAATACAGGATGTAACTCAGGATCAGTAATGTAATGTATGTACACAGTGACTGCACCAGCAGAATAGTGAGTGCAGCTCTGGAGTATAATACAAGATGTAACTCAGGATCAGTAATGTAATGTATGTACATAGTGACTGCACCAGCAGAATAGTGAGTGCAGCTCTGGAGGATAATACAGGAGGTAACTCAGGATCAGTAATGTAATGTATGTACACAGTGACTGCACCAGCAGAATAGTGAGTGCAGCTCTGGAGTATAATACAGGAGGTAACTCAGGATCAGTAATGTAATGTATGTACACAGTGACTGCACCAGCAGAATGGTGAGTGCAGCTCTGGAGTATAATACAGAATGTAACTCAGGATTAGTAATGTAATGTATGTACACAGTGACTGCACCAGCAGAATGGTGAGTGCAGCTCTGGAGTATAATACAGAATGTAACTCAGGATCAGTAATGTAATGTATGTACACAGTGACTGCTCCAGCAGAATAGTGAGTGCAGCTCTGGAGTATAATACAGGATGTAACTCAGGATCAGTAATGTAATGTATGTACACAGTGACTGCACCAGCAGAATAGTGAGTGCAGCTCTGGAGTATAATACAGGATGTAACTCAGGATCAGTACAGGATCAGTAATGTAATGTATGTACACAGTAACTCCACCAGCAGAATAGTGAGTGCAGCTCTGGAGTATAATACAGGATGTAACTCAGGATCAGCAATGTAATGTATATACACAGTGACTGCACCAGCAGAATAGTGAGTGCAGCTCTGGAGTATAATACAGGATGTAACTCAGGATCAGTAGAGGATCAGTAATGTAATGTATGTACACAGAGACTGCACCAGCAGAATAATGAGTGCAGCTCTGGAGTATAATACAGTATGTAACTCAGGATCAGTAATGTAATGTATGTACACAGTGACTGCACCAGCAGAATAGTGAGTGCAGCTCTGGAGTATAATACAGGATGTAACTCAGGATCAGTGATGTAATGTATATACACAGTGACTGCACCAGCAGAATAGTGAGTGCAGCTCTGGAGTATAATACAGGATGTAACTCAGGATCAGTAGAGGATCAGTAATGTAATGTATGTACACAGTGACTACACCAGCAGAAAAGTGAGTGCAGCTCTGGAGTATAATACAGGATGTAACTCAGGATCAGTAATGTAATGTATGTACACAGTGACTGCACCAGCAGAATAGTGAGTGCAGCTCTGGAGTATAATACAGGATGTAACTCAGGATCAGTAATGTAATGTATGTACACAGTGACTGCACCAGCAGAATAGTGAGTGCAGCTCTGGAGTATAATACAGGAGGTAACTCAGGATCAGTAATGTAATGTATGTACACAGCGACTGCACCAGCAGAATAGTGAGTGCAGCTCTGGGGTATAATACAGGATGTAACTCAGGATCAGTAAAGTAATGTATGTACACAGTGACTGCACCAGCAGAATAGTGAGTGCAGCTCTGGAGTATAGTACAGAATGTAACTCAGGATCAGTAATGTAATGTATGCACACAGTGACTGTGACGCGCCCCTGGGCCTGCGGTGTCGTGCGTCATCGCGCACACGGGGCTTACCCGGAGCCGGATCAGATAGGGGTAGTAGTCTCGTGGCGGTGACCCGGTCCGTGTCCAGGGAGTCAAACTGAGTGGCAGTATTTAGCAGTAGATGTTAGAATGTTCGACTACGCCACCCGTGGATTGCGGTCACGGAACCGCCACTGCACGGCAGACCGCTGAGGCCGGTGTTGTTTGTGCAGCTGAGAATGAGATGACTCCCCACGGGAGGAGTATGGCCTCAGGGCAGATCTGTTAGAGATGATGATGGGAGTGATGGTGCGGGCGTCCCAGTGCCGATGGTGCAGGTGCGACGACGAAACACGGAGGCTTGAAGTGCAGTTTCAAAAGCTTTACTCACAGTTCTTTACCAGGTCGCCCGTGCACAGTAGGACCACCCGAGTCATGCTGCGTCCACCAGGTCAGGGACTCGGCCAACTCCCAGGCAGTTCCAGAGCGTGGTCCTGAGCTCCCCTCTCTTCCTTTCTACTGGCCGTCCCCACCAGGGATCCACCTTTGTCCAGCTCCCTCGGGCCTTCTAGTGGTGAAACCTTTCCCGGCTTCCCTGACCCTATACGTGGTATGCCTTCCTGGTGGATATGGCGAGGGGTCGCGCCAAAACTTGTCCACGACCTCCGGTTCCTGGCTGAGGATAATTGGCCTCCACCAGTTTGGGATCCGGTACCCTGTTCTGCCAACCCTTCACCCGTTTTGGTTCTCTCGTGGGATCTCAGGGTTCCCTCTATGCTTTCGTCTCTGGGCCTTTCTTTGCATCTCTCTTCTTCCTCCTTTTTCCTTCTCTCTCTCTCTGCTTCAGGCCTGGCTCTGGAGCTGGGCCCAGACGGAGCCACAGCTCCCTGTCAGCCCTCTCTGGCTGAGCTCCTCTCTGCACAGAGCAGACCTAAAAGAAGACCTTGTCTAAAGATGGTGCCCACCTTATATACTCCCTCTGACACCCGAGCCCAGGTGACTAGCACCCAATGGGCTCCTACCTATGCCCAGAGTCCCTCCCCTATCTGCTCCTACACTACTGGGATGTTCCTCCCCCCCCCACTCCAGCCAGGGACAGACGCTGTCGTACCTGCACATCTATCTGGTGGGAGTACCGTTGATCTGTCCCCCGGAAATGGGGTGAGTGTAGTGCATGCAGCTATCTGAGCTCAGTTCCACACTCCATCCTTACCCGGGAGTGGAATACCACACCTCTGGTCTGAGGTGCAATACCCCTGTAGCAGCTGAGTCCTCGGGGTGCTACATTCCCCCCTGGTAAACCACAGCACGTCCTCGGGCTGTAAAAGAGCAAAACATAATAAACATACAAAATTTTTAAAGTATACGCTAACATATAAAACATTAACTACGAACTCATCCCTTTATGGGAGGTACTTTTCTCTTTTAACTCTACAGGTATAAAACATCATAAAAAACATTATCAGAAAATATAACTTTACAGGTAACTTTTTATATTATAATCTTAGCAGCATTAACTTTCAATATAAAACTCTTTCATATAGAACGTTCTTGTTCTTCTGGCCACGGTGCAACTTGTGACCAGGTAAAGTGCAACAGTCACTAGTAGAAAAACAGTTCCTTATAAAACCAGTAGGGGGCGCCTGAAGAAGCGCAACTATTTACAGGGTATGGCCGCTCTCAGTCCTCGGCCAGTGGGAATAGGGGAATGGCTGCTCACAGTCCTCAGCCTGGTAAGGGATTAGGGGCACACAGGAAACAGTTCTTTAAACAGTCCCACACTAGTCCCAACGGGGACCACACTTCACTCAGCAACAGTTCTCATACCCTGACGGGTAACTATATACAGTACTTTGTTTATGCTACTTCCCTTCAGTAGCGGTATCCTCTCCTTGTCTCCTTCTGAGGGTAGTCTTCAGACCCGTCCGGGTCCTCTTGGTCTTCCTCATCCTGCATCTCCTCCTCCGTCAACCGGTGCACGTGAAGGGTGTATGGTCCTTTGGCACACTGATGCCGGGTGAAGGTGACCTCATCACCTGAGTAAAGGTCACGTCCTCGGTGTCCCTCCGGCAGGTGAGACTCGACATCCCTGCGGGTGACAAAGACGTCGCCGGGGGTTCGGTGATCCCGGATAAAGCCCCAGCCGTTCTCCAGTTGAAATTTTATTACAGTCCCGGTGGCGCGGGGACCGTGGGCCGTACGGGGGTTTCGTCGGGCCCGGCGTTTCTGCTCCGCGCTTTGGACCTGCAGCCGTTCCTCACGGATCCGCCTCTCTCGCCGTTCCCTCCCAAAGACCTCCAGTTGTTGACGGCAACACTCCTCACGCTGGGCTGCGGCCACCCGGGTCTCTTGGGTGAACCCCATGAGGTCTTCACCGGTGCGGTCCCATGCAAATTGGGCCTCCTCCAGCGGGAGCGGAACAATTTTGGCTGGCGCCGGAGCCGGGATCAGAGGCTCACACAGAGGCCATTCCTTCCGGAGTCGGGGGTTGACGTACTCCGGTGGCCAAACGAAAGGCAGCCCGTCCGGGCTAGTATGCTGTGCGAACAGATCTTCACCCAGGGGTGGCACGGTGGAGGTAGAGGGCGCTGTAGGGGCAGCGGCGCCCGGGGGCGCTCGGCCTTGCGTCCAGGCCGTAGGCATCCTGTCTGGATTCAGGTATGGCGCCTTCCGGGAGGAGGGCGCTGTGGGGACCGCGGCGCCCGGAGGTACTCGGCCCTGCGACCAGGCCGGGGGCACTTCCTCTTTTGCCGCGCTCAGGGTCAAGGGGCGTGGCGTAACAGAGGGCGCGATCGCGGCTCCTGCCGCTTGAGGCCTAGTTGGAAGCAGCGGCGGTGCGGCAACGGGCGCGGTAAGTGGAACTTCGGGCTCTGCGACGGGGAGCTGGGGCAGGCTTACGGCTACGGGGCACGGGGTGATGACGTCCCCATTACCTGCTTCCATCCCTGCGGCTCCCTCCGCGGCGTCGTCTCCGGCCTTCGTCCCTCCTGCACCATCCTCAGGGGCAGACACGCTCCACGTTGCGGGTGGCATCCTCTGCTGGCGGGTTCCAGCCTGCTGGACCATCTCCCTTCTCCACTCGGCCAGTGCTTCCTGCTGTACCTGGGCCATCTTCCGGGCCAGGGCTTCCAGCGCGGTCTGTGCACGCTCCCGATCTCTAGGGAGCTGTGCCAGGATCTCCACCAGGCCTTCTGGGGTGGCAGCCTGCAACAGGTTCCGGACCACAGGGTCAGTGCTGCTAGACTCTTCCTCCATCTCCGGGTGCGATCTGTCCAGACTCCTCCAGGCCGCACCCATCTTCTCTGTTTTGTTCTCTATCCGCCCCCCTTGAGGGTGGTCCCGGGGCAACTTGGTGACAGTCAGTTCCAGGGGCAGCCCCCTCATGCTGATGGACATCTCTATCATTGCAGTCTCTGCTGGTGGGGGCGGTTTCCGCTTTTGGCGCCATTCTTGGACCTGGCCCACGATGGGAGGTGGCCTCTTGCCACCCTCTGGCACGCCCATAATGGAGTCCGCTCTGCCAGGGCGGGAAATCGTCTCAGATGGCGGGAATCGTCTCCTTATGGCGGGAAACTCCGTGGATGGCGGGAAAAGGCTGCAGATGGCGGGCAAACGGCGGGAAACGACCCGAGATGGCGTCCGATGGCGGGAACCCTCTGGAATTGGCGGGAGACTCCTTTTTACGGTAAATATGAACTTTTCTTCAGGCACGCAGTAACCGGTGGTTGCGGGCACGTAATCCTGCCGACTACGCCAAAGTTGACACGCCCCTGGGCCTGCGGTGTCGTGCGGCATCGCGCACACGGGGCTTACCCGGAGCCGGATCAGATAGGGGTAGTAGTCTCGTGGCGGTGACCCGGTCCGTGCCC
This sequence comes from Phyllobates terribilis, assembly GCF_046119375.1. Lineage (NCBI taxonomy): Eukaryota > Metazoa > Chordata > Amphibia > Anura > Dendrobatidae > Phyllobates > Phyllobates terribilis. The sequence continues at coordinate 176,843,970 of NW_027362770.1, forward strand.
AGGGAGTCAAACTGAGTGGCAGTATTTAGCAGTAGATGTTAGAATGTTCGACTACGCCACCCGTGGATTGCGGTCACGGAACCGCCACTGCACGGCAGACCGCTGAGGCCGGTGTTGTTTGTGCAGCTGAGAATGAGATGACTCCCCACGGGAGGAGTATGGCCTCAGGGCAGATCTGTTAGAGATGATGATGGGAGTGATGGTGCGGGCGTCCCAGTGCCGATGGTGCAGGTGCGACAACGAAACACGGAGGCTTGAAGTGCAGTTTCAAAAGCTTTACTCACAGTTCTTTACCAGGTCGCCCGTGCACAGTAGGACCACCCGAGTCATGCTGCGTCCACCAGGTCAGGGACTCGGCCAACTCCCAGGCAGTTCCAGAGCGTGGTCCTGAGCTCCCCTCTCTTCCTTTCTACTGGCCGTCCCCACCAGGGATCCACCTTTGTCCAGCTCCCTCGGGCCTTCTAGTGGTGAAACCTTTCCCGGCTTCCCTGACCCTATACGTGGTATGCCTTCCTGGTGGATATGGCGAGGGGTCGCGCCAAAACTTGTCCACGACCTCCGGTTCCTGGCTGAGGATAATTGGCCTCCACCAGTTTGGGATCCGGTACCCTGTTCTGCCAACCCTTCACCCGTTTTGGTTCTCTCGTGGGATCTCAGGGTTCCCTCTATGCTTTCGTCTCTGGGCCTTTCTTTGCGTCTCTCTTCTTCCTCCTTTTTCCTTCTCTCTCTCTCTGCTTCAGGCCTGGCTCTGGAGCTGGGCCCAGACGGAGCCACAGCTCCCTGTCAGCCCTCTCTGGCTGAGCTCCTCTCTGCACAGAGCAGACCTAAAAGAAGACCTTGTCTAAAGATGGTGCCCACCTTATATACTCCCTCTGACACCCGAGCCCAGGTGACTAGCACCCAATGGGCTCCTACCTATGCCCAGAGTCCCTCCCCTATCTGCTCCTACACTACTGGGATGTTCCTCCCCCCCCCCCACTCCAGCCAGGGACAGACGCTGTCGTACCTGCACATCTATCTGGTGGGAGTACCGTTGATCTGTCCCCCGGAAATGGGGTGAGTGTAGTGCATGCAGCTATCTGAGCTCAGTTCCACACTCCATCCTTACCCGGGAGTGGAATACCACACCTCTGGTCTGAGGTGCAATACCCCTGTAGCAGCCGAGTCCTCGGGGTGCTACAACTGCACCAGCAGAATAGTGAGTGCAGCTCTGGGGTATAATACAGGATGTAACTCAGGATCAGTAATGTAATGTATGTACACAGCGACTGCACCAGCAGAATAGTGAGTGCAGCTCTGGAGTATAATACAGGATGTAACTCAGGATCAGGAATGTAATGTATGTACACAGTGACTGCACCAGCAGAATAGTGAGTGCAGCTCTGGAGTATAATACAGGATGTAACTCAGGATCAGTAATGTAATGTATGTACACAGTGACTGCACCAGCAGAATAGTGAGCTCAGCTCTGGAGTATAATACAGGATGTAACTCAGGATCAGTAATGTAATGTATGTACCCAGTGACTGCACCAGCAGAATAGTGAGTGCAGCTCTGGGGTATAATACAGGATGTAACTCAGGGTCAGTAATGTAATGTATGTACACAGTGACTGCACCAGCAGAATAGTGAGTGCAGCTCTGGAGTATAATACAGGATGTAACTCAGGATCAGTACAGGATCAGTAATGTAATGTATGTACACAGTGACTGGACCAGCAGAATAGTGAGTGCAGCTCTGGAGTATAATACAGGATGTAACTCAGGATCAGTAGAGGATCAGTAATGTAATGTATGTACACAGTGACTACACCAGCAGAAAAGTAAGTGCAGCTCTGGGGTATAATACAGGATGTAACTCAGGATCAGTAATGTAATGTATGTACACAGTGACTACACCAGCAGAAAAGTGAGTGCAGCTCTGGGGTATAATACAGGATGTAACTCAGGATCAGTAATGTAATGTATGTACACAGTGACTCCACCAGCAGCATACTGGGTGCAGCTCTGATCAGCTGCTAGTCAGTGTGCTGATTACGGGTGTGGTGGCTGCAGATCCTGCTGTGAGCTCCTGATCTCTGAGAAAACAACACCTCTCCACCTGGGGACCTGCTCTCTCTCTTTCCCAGAGAGAGAGTGGGTTTCTGGGATGAGTGAAGGAGCCAAGTCCCAGGCTTCTGCTTCCCGAACCAGGCCGGCGGGGGGCAGAAGAAACCAGCAACCGGCCTGCACATCAGAGGACTCAGGGGTGAGACTCTGCACCAGGAGTCGCGGCAATGTGGCTCCTACTCCCCCTGGGATTGTGGAGACCCCTAGAAGCCGCAAGGCTTCCAGCATGGAGGAAAAGCCTGACAGCGGCGTGTATGATGGCGCTCCTTCTGGAGGAAAGCTGAGTGCTCATGGAGGTGAGGCCGACCTCCCTGAGAGGGGTTGTGCGCTGCAGGGACCCCGGGAGTCTGTGTCCACCTATGCCTCCCGGGTCATGATCCGCCTCCGTGAGTATGAAGATGCCAGTAAGCTCATCAGGAGGCTCCGGGAGGAGCTGCGCTGCACAAGCGCAAAAGCTGCAGGGGCCTCCAAACCAAGGAAGGCCAAGCTCCAGGCTGAAGTAAAGAGGCTGACAAGTGAGATTCACCTGCTGGAAATAAGGAAAGCCACCATCAGAGAGCAGAGTGGTCCATTCAAAGAAAAACTAATAAATGAAGACCGCTACAGAGAAATGGCTGATACCAGAGAGCAAAGGCAGATGGGGCTGCAGCCTGAGAGCCAGGTGGATGATGAGAGTGATGATGACCAGCAGGAAGCCCCACCTGGCAGCCTGCAAAGTCACCCGCAGGACACGTGCAGCGAGCTCCCTGCAGGACAGGCAACAGTGACATCCGGTCGCAGTTCTGCCGGCTCTGGGGAGGACAGTGACAGCAGCGGCCAGGGAGGGGAGCTAATGGCCGAGATTAAGCTCCTGGAGTCCCCAGTGTGCCTCCAAAACTTCCATCTTGGTGACGATCTACCAGAAGAGGCACCTGGGGGCCACAAAAAGGCAAAGAAGACCAAGCCAAAGCTGCAGGAGGCGGTAAGATACGTATATGCCCCCCTCCCTGTACCCCCTGAGTCGGCGGCAGGCTCAGCTCGCTGTATAAGCCCCGCTGCCCAGCCCAGCCCGGGTTCTGCTGTGGATCCGGTGCAAAGGCGCGGGGAGATTACAGAGCGCGGTAGTGAGGCGCAGAGCTCCGTCTCTGCTTGTAGTAGTGGGGACACAGCAGGAGGTGCATCAGCCGAGAGGCTGGACAGTGAGGGCGGCCCGGCAGTGGGCGTTCCATCAGGCCACGATGCTGTGGTGCGCTCCTCAGTGGGAGGGGGGAGCAGCCCGGTGTCGGGGGCAGCTCCGGTAACCTCGGCACCTCTGAATGCTGTTGCCGCTGATCACTTAGTTGAGAAGCGGCGGCAGTGTGAGGGGGCAGTTGGGGCTGAGCAATCCGATCCTCACACGAAAGTGCTATTTTGTGTTAGCGTCGCTGGTCCAGAAGATCCTGATGCTAAAGATCAGCGGCGCCTAACTGCAGCTAAAGATCAGCGGCACATTATACCAAATGCCAAACAGCGGAAATTACCGACCGATGATGTGGAGGGCACACATAAGACCGGGGGTGAGGTCGCCTCCAGTTCTATGGAGGTGACTGAGCCCCTTGTGCCTGATGCGGAGGTCAAAAGGTCATCCACCATTGTTACTGGTCCAGCAGGAATGAATGTGGTGGTGGAGGTGAATGAGGATAATTCATTGTCTAGTGGTGTGGTTGCTGGTTTGGTGGAGGGTGAGATGGAGGTGGGTAATGGTGATACTGTTGGGGCTGATGTGGTCACTGGTCCGGTTGCCCCCCCGGGGTGGCAACACCTGTCCAGAGTTATGCCAGTGTCACCTCCGGGGCAAATAGGGCATCCTCCTCGTCTCCGGGCTTTGGGGACGGCATGTTGCAACGGCGCCTTCTGGAGGCTCTAAAGAAGGGGGAGAGATCACTAATGGTAGAGGGTCGAGAGGTTGATCTATCCTTCTGGATAGAGAGGCATGGCCTCGGGGCCTTCCGAGAGCAAAAAGGGGGAGATACAGTGTGGTCCCTCCCAACAGCCGGGCCAGGCAGTGTGCGTAGGAATGTGATCCGTCTTCGGTGGAGGGGCAGTGATGCATGTCCGCCAAGGTCTAAAGTTGTGGAGCTCCTGCTGAGGATGGGCTTCAAGGCGATTGACATCTACGCCTTGATACATCCCTATTCCACGCCTGAGTTTGATGTCAGCTTTGTTCGGCCGGAGGGGCTTGAGCTCTTCTGGGCGAATTATGAGTTGACAAAAAATGAGCCCGGCTGGCGAGACTTTGCCGTTCAGGCAGTGTCTCGCCAAAACCAGATCAAGAAAGTGACCGTGATGACTCGTAACGAGTCGCTTTCTTGCTATGACATCATGACGTGGCTTGGTCGGTATGGAGAGGTGGTGGAGATGCCAAAGAAAAACCGCGACGAGTTTGGTATCTGGTCAGGGGCCTGGACGTTTATGGTAAAACTTAAGTGTTCAGGTGGTACGGTTGCCCACATTCCATCGTCTGCCTTCCTGGGTAGGGATCGTATCCTGGTCTTCTACCAGGGGCAACCGAAGCTCTGTCACAGGTGCGGCGACCCCACACACTTCAGTGCAAACTGCACCGTGCAGAAATGTGCGTTGTGTGGGGGTGTCGGCCATCTTGCCGCCTCTTGTGTGGAGATTAGGTGCCACCTGTGTGGTGAGTTAGGTCACCCATTCAGCCGTTGTCCTCGCTCCTTTGCTAATGCAGTCGAGACCCCGGTGGGAGTAAGCCGTGAGGCCGATTCTGCTGGGGAGGGGACTAGCAGGGGTGGGGGAGCTGAGGGGCCAGGGAAGAAAAGCAATAAAAAGACGCCTGCCCAGCTGAGGCGTCTAGACAAGCGCAGACAGGAGAGGGAGCGGGGCGAGCCCCAGACTACCGGGGCAGCCCCTGTCCTGGATGCCAGTGTTGCTGCTGAGGCCCCGAGGGATGATGAGTTGGATGAGGAGGTCAGGAGGATCCACAGGGAGGAAACTGCCTCTGCTTCAGAATCCTCCCATTATGAAAGTATGGATGAGGATAATAAGCGGTGGCTAGAGCACAAGCGTAAGCTCGGCACCAAAAAGAAGAAAAAGAAGGGAGATAAAACATCTTCTCTCGCTCTGACCAAGGTACCTAAGGAAGGTAAAACCGACTCCCCTCTGGTTGGTCTTTCTAACCGGTTCCAAGCCCTTGATAACATCTCTTCCTCTGAGGAGGAGGCTGAGGGTGAGGTTCCGGCTTCGGCGGAGCTTACAGGGGGCGCCGAGTCTCCTTCTCCTGGGGATGCAAGGTCCTTGGGGGGAGGGACTGGCCCAGAGTCCGGAGACGAGGACGAAAACAGAAGGAAAAATGTGGGAATGGACACCTCTGTGTCATTAAAGAGGGGGAAGGATTCCTCCTCTGACGCAGAGGATAAGGGGAGTGGGAAGAAGAAAGCCATCTAACTCAATCACCAATGATGGCGGTACCCACTCCTTTGACGCTGGCGTCCATTAATGTCGCCAGCATTAAGTCAAATATGGCTAGATTTGTGGCCTTTGATTTTCTCAGCCGGGTTGAAGCTGACATTTTCTTTTTGCAAGAGACCAGGCTGCCAAATATGGCAGAGGTGTTTATAGCTAAGAGGGAGTGGAGACTCGGGCCCTCCTATTGGTCTCTTGCGGCCGAGCCGTATAGCGGAGTGGCGGTCCTTTTTACCGCACCAGTAGAATGCCGACGGGTTATTGAGCTAGAAATGGGGAGGTGCCTGATATTAGATGTCCTCATGAAAGGGACAAGAGCTCCGGCTCATTAACATCTATGGTCCCCAATCTAAGTGGGACCGGAAGTGTCTCTTTACGAGGATCAAGCCCTACCTTTTTACGAGTCGGCAGGTCGTCTTTGGAGGGGACTTCAACACTGTCAGGAGGCCCCGGAATAGAGGAGGTTCCAGAGACAAGCTGACTTATGATAGCGTCGCCCTTAATAGTATAGCTAGTGAGGCTCGCCTGGTGGATGTCCACATCCGGCACACCCCAGGCCACGAGGGGTTCACCTATCATAGAGGTAACTGTAGGTCCAGGATAGACAGGTTTTATTTAAAGGAGGAAGCCGTCTCTTCAGCAGTATCTGTTGCTGAGGTGGAGTTCTCCGATCACTGTTTGATTTTGTTTCCCCTGAATGTTACAGAGACACCCCGGATGGGAAGAGGCTTTTGGAGGCTCAATTCGTCTCTCTTGGAAGAAGCGGCGATAAGACAGTCCTTTGAGGATTTTCTTCAGAGCCAGGTACCCTTACTGGATCTTTGTAGTAGTAAGTCAGAGTGGTGGGAGATGTTTAAGAAAAGGGTGGCGAGATTCTTCCGCCAGCTCTCGAGCCTCAGGAGCCTGGACAGGTATCGCCTGTATCAGGGCCTGAGGAGGAAACTCGAGCATCTTGTCTCAACTGGAGGTAGCTGCGAGGAGATCTCCAGAGTGAAATCTTTGCTAATGAGGTGTCAGTATGATAGACACGCATCTTTGGTTTTTGAGAGGGATTACGGGAAGTACCGCTCGCCCGACCCTTACAGAAACTGCAAGATGTCAGTGAATAGTAAAATTGTTACAGGACTGGTTGACACTGCGGGGTCCCTGAAAAGATCCAGATCAGGGATCCTGGAGGTCGTCAGATCCTTCTACTCGCACCTCTTGGGGAAGAGGGATCTGGATTGGGATGAGATGTCGGCTTTTCTGGCTGAAGCCGTCCCCGAACCAGGGGTAGACCCCTCTCTTGGTGTTTTGACAGAGATGATCAGGGAAGAGGAAGTTAAGTTGGCGATTGAAGGGCTTGCCCTAAAGAAATCTCCCGGTCCAGATGGCTTAACATCTGAATTCTATAAGACCTTTAAGGACGCCTTGGTTCCCCTCTTGACTGAGGTATTCAATGAGTGTCTTTCCTCGGGCACTCTGCCAAAGTCAATGAGGAGGTCTGCCCTGATCATCTTGTCAAAGGGTAAGGACCCATCTTGCATTGAGAATTGGCGTCCCATAGCGCTTCTCAATGCAGACAGGAAGGTTTTGGCAAAGGTGCTGTTTAATCGGCTGGTGAAATTTGCACCCCAGCTCCTTTCGGGGGCCCAGCATTGCTCTGTTCCGGGCCGCAGTACAATTAGTGCTGTACTCTGTGTCCGAGAGGCGGTGGAGCAGGTTAGGGCTGGTCACTGGAAGGGTTACATGCTGTCATTGGACCAGGCAAAAGCGTTTGATCGGGTTAATCATGAGTACCTCTGGTCTGTCCTTCTGAGATATGGCCTGCCGGGGGGCTTTGTTGATTGGCTTAAGACCTTGTACGCTGGGGCAGAGAGTTTCCCGCTTGTGAACGGTTGGATTGGCAGCTCTTTTGAGGTTGGGTGTGGTGTTCGCCAGGGTTGTCCCTTGAGCCCGCTACTGTACGTGTTTGCGATTGACCCACTTCTTAGGAGGGTGGAGCGTGGACCGTTGGCTGGGATCGGGATGGACCGGGCAGCACCGGAAGCCACTCTGAGAGTGGTGGCGTATGCCGATGACGTCACCGTTTTTGTTTCCTCTGATGGGGAGGCAGAATGGCTGATGTCAGAGGTAAATCGCTACTCGGAGGCATCCAGGTCTAAGATCAACCGGGACAAGTGTGAGAGTCTCTGGCTGGGAGGAGGAGATCCTGGTTTTGATCTCCCGGACACCCTTCCAGAACCCAAAGTCTCTGCAAAAGTTCTTGGCATCGAATTTGGCCAGGGGGATTACCCCAAACAAAATTGGGACAGCAGGCTAGAGATCGCCACTCAGAAGGTGAACTAATGGAAGGGTTGGTCTTTGACCCTAAGGGAAAGGGTAAACCTGATCAAAACTTACCTGCTCCCTTTGCTGATCTATCTGGGCAGTGTGTGCATCTTGCCAGAGCCTCTCTGGACTCGGGTCTACAGTTTGTTCTTTCAACTGTTATGGGGGAATAGACTGAACCTGGTCAAGAGGGAGGTTACTTACCGCACGAGGAGACTAGGAGGGTTGGGTATGGTTAACCCTGTGGTATTCCTTGTGAATACCTTCATTAAGATCAATATTGCAAACCTCTGGAAAGAGAGGGCTCCTCCGTGGGTATTCTCCTGTAGGGGATGGTTTCAGCCTTTATTCCAGGAATGGGAGACAGGAGGGCAAATGAAGGATCTCCGCACACCGCATGGACATTTCCCGGCTTACGCTACCGTGGTTCTGAAGGTAATTCGCCGGTGGGGTCTGGGAATGTGGGAGGTCAGGACTCTGCCAAGGAAGCTCCTTGACAAAAGGGTTCTGCTGACCCATTTTCAGAGGCCTCTGGCGCTCAGGGATTGCCCAAGTCGGGATCTTGGGGTGGGTCTGCATCTTTTGAATTCTATCAGGATCCCCTCGAAGGTTTGGGACTTGGCTTGGCGCTGCTTCCATGGGAAACTGTGTGTGAGGGACAATCTGAAGTGTAGGAGCTCTGAGGACAGGAACTGTCCTCGGGAGCATTGTGGTACCATGCTGGAAAGCATGGACCACTTCCTGCTTCGTTGTCCCTTTAACACAGAGGTGTACAACAGGGTGGGCGCCTCCATTGGCTGGCCCCGGCTGGCCGGTCTCTCTTATGCGGAATGGGCCTATGGAGCATTCGGGGACCTGGGTGGTCGGGACCGCTGCACCTTATTTCTAGTTAGCGCAGTGGTTAGGTATCACACGTGGAACGCACGGTGCTTAGTATCGACGCAGCGGAAAATCCTCCGAGTGGACGATGTGTTTAGGACCATATTCGGTGACCTGGTGAAGGTGCGTTCTCTGGAGTATGAGAGACTGGGTACACGGAGGGCCGCTCTCCTCTGGAGGGGCTTTTCTTTTAGTGTGCCCTAGTCTGGTCATCTCCTCTCCTGGTGGTGGGCTGCTGCTGACACCATAGATTTTTGTTTTATTGATCAGTAGACAGTGATGTAGGGCTGCAGGCGCCGAACTTGGGCTTTGTCAGTTGTGGTTATTGTATTGTTTGTTTCTGTATATATTGTATATATGGGTTTGGGTGGAGGTGTTAGGTTGGGTGGAGGGAAAAGGGGGGAGGTGGGTTCATCTTGTGGGACACTGGGTATTTGGGTGAAAAACTGGCACTGCCTGATCTGTCCTATGGATGTTGGACAAGGACTGAGGCATGAGACGCAGGACCAGCTCTCAGGTCAGTGCCGGGGAGGGACTGGTGGGCTCGAGTGTGGGGGGTTTTGTTTTGTCTTGTATATATTTGTATAGTTAGCATTTATTTTATTTATTTAAAAAAAAAAAAAAAAGAATGTATATATTAGTTTGTATATAATTTGTCGGTTATTGTTTATTATATTGTTATTATTTGTTTGGTAACCGGACCAGATGTCATGGTGTAGGTAGTTATTATTGTGTATATATGTATAATATGTGTGTGAGGAGAGAGGGAGCGGCTGGAGCAGCAGAATAGTGAGTGCAGCTCTGGAGTATAATACAGGATGTAACTCAGGATCAGTAATGTAATGTATGTACACAGTGACGGCACCAGCAGAATAGTGAGTGCAGCTCTGGAGTATAATACAGGATGTAACTCAGGATCAGTGATGTAATGTATGTACAGAGTGACTGCACCAGCAGAATAGTGAGTGCAGCTCTGGAGTATAATACAGGATGTAACTCAGGATCAGTAATGTAATGTATGTACACAGTGACTGCACCAGCAGAATATTGAGTGCAGCTCTGGAGTATAATACAGGATGTAACTCAGGATCAGTAATGTAATGTATGTACACAGTGACTGCACCAGCAGAATAGTGAGTGCAGCTCTGGAGTATAATACAGGATGTAACTCAGGATCAGTAATGTAATGTATGTGCACAGTGACTGCACCAGCAGAATAGTGAGTGCAGCTCTGGAGTACAATACATGATGTAACTCAGGATCAGTAATGTAATGTATGTACTCAGTGACTGCACCACCAGAATAGAGAGTGCAGCTCTGGAGTATAATACAGGATGTAACTCAGGATCAGTAATGTAATGTATGTACACAGTGACTGCACCAGCAGAATAGTGAGTGCAGCTCTGGGGTATAATACAGGATGTAACTCAGGATCAGTAATGTAATGTATGTGCACAGTGACTGCACCAGCAGAATAGTGAGTGCAGCTCTGGGGTATAATACAGGATGTAACTCAGGATCAGTAATGTAATGTATGTACACAGTGACTGCACCAGCAGAATAGTGAGTGCAGCTCTGGAGTATAATACAGGATATAACTCAGGATCAGTAATGTAATGTATGTACACAGTGACTGCACCAGCAGAATAGTGAGTGCAGCTCTGGGGAATAATATAGGATGTAACTCAGGATCAGTAATGTAATGTATGTACACAGTGACTCCACCAGCAGAATAGTGAGTGCAGCTCTGGAGTATAATACAGGATGTAACTCAGGATCAGTAATGTAATGTATGTACACAGTGACTGCAGCAGCAGAATAGTGAGTGCAGCTCTGGAGTATAATACAGGATGTAACTCAGGATCAGTAATGTAATGTATGTACACAGTGACTCCACCAGCAGAATAGTGAGTGCAGCTCTGGAGTATAATACAGGCTGTAACTCAGGATCAGTAATGTAATGTATGTACACAGTGACTGCAGCAGCAGAATAGTGAGTGCAGCTCTGGAGTATAATACAGGATGTAACTCAGGATCAGTAATGTAATGTATGTACACAGTGACTGCAGCAGCAGAATAGTGAGTGCAGCTGTGGAGTATAATACAGGATGTAACTCAGGATCAGTAATGTAATGTATGTACACAGTGACTGCACCAGCAGAATAGTGAGTGCAGCTCTGGAGTATAATACAGGATGTAACTCAGGATCAGTAATGTAATCTATGTACACAGTGACTGCACCAGCAGAATAGTGAGTGCAGCTCTGGAGTATAATACAGGATGTAACTCAGGATCAGTAATGTAATGTATGTATACAGTGACTGCACCAGCAGAATAGTGAGTGCAGCTCTGGAGTATAAGACAGGATGTAACTCAGGATCAGTAATGTAATCTATGTACACAGTGACTGCACCAGCAGAATAGTGAGTGCAGCTCTGGAGTATAATACAGGATGTAACTCAGGATCAGTAATGTAATGTATGTGCACAGTGACTGCACCAGCAGAATAGTGAGTGCAGCTCTGGGGTATAATACAGGAGGTAACTCAGGATCAGTAATGTAATATATGTACACAGTGACTGCACCAGCAGAATATTGAGTGCAGCTCTGGAGTATAATACAGGATGTAACTCAGGATCAGTAATGTAATGTATGTACACAGTGACTGCACCAGCAGAATAGTGAGTGCAGCTCTGGAGTATAATACAGGATGTAACTCAGGATCAGTAATGTAATGTATGTGCACAGTGACTGCACCAGCAGAATAGTGAGTGCAGCTCTGGAGTACAATACATGATGTAACTCAGGATCAGTAATGTAATGTATGTACTCAGTGACTGCACCACCAGAATAGTGAGTGCAGCTCTGGAGTATAATACAGGATGTAACTCAGGATCAGTAATGTAATGTATGTACACAGTGACTGCACCAGCAGAATAGTGAGTGCAGCTCTGGGGTATAATACAGGATGTAACTCAGGATCAGTAATGTAATGTATGTGCACAGTGACTGCACCAGCAGAATAGTGAGTGCAGCTCTGGGGTATAATACAGGATGTAACTCAGGATCAGTAATGTAATGTATGTACACAGTGACTCCACCAGCAGAATAGTGAGTGCAGCTCTGGAGTATAATACAGGATGTAACTCAGTATCAGTAATGTAATGTATGTATACAGTGACTGCACCAGCAGAATAGTGAGTGCAGCTCTGGAGTATAATACAGGATGTAACTCAGGATCAGTAATGTAATCTATGTACACAGTGACTGCACCAGCAGAATAGTGAGTGCAGCTCTGGAGTATAATACAGGATGTAACTCAGGATCAGTAATGTAATGTATGTGCACAGTGACTGCACCAGCAGAATAGTGAGTGCAGCTCTGGGGTATAATACAGGATGTAACTCAGGATCAGTAATGTAATGTATGTACACAGTGACTGCACCAGCAGAATAGTGAGTGCAGCTCTGTGGTATAATACAGGATGTAACTCAGGATCAGTAATGTAATGTATGTACACAGTGACTGCACCAGCAGAATTGTGAGTGCAGCTATGGAGTATAATACAGGATGTAACTCGGGATCAGTAGAGGATCAGTAATGTAATGTATGTACACAGTGACTGCACCATCAGAATAGTGAATGCAGCTCTGGAGTATAATACAGGATGTAACTCAGGATCAGTAATGTAATGTATGTACACAATGACTGCACCAGCAGAATAGTGAGTGCAGCTCTGGAGTATAATACAGGATGTAACTCAGGATCAGTAATGTAATGTATATACACAGTGACTGCATCAGCAGAATAGTGAGTGCAGCTCTGGAGGATAATACAGGAGGTAACTCAGGATCAGTAATGTAATGTAATGTATGTACACAGTGACTGCACCAGCAGAATAGTGAGTGCAGCTCCGGAGTATAATACAGGTGGTAACTCAGGATCAGTAATGTAATGTATGTACACAGTGACTGCACCAGCAGAATAGTGAGTGCAGCTCTGGAGTATAATACAGGAGGTAACTCAGGATCAGTACAGGATCAATAATGTAATGTATGTACACAGTGACTGCACCAGCAGAATAGTGAGTGCAGCTCTGGAGCATAATACAGGATGTAACTCAGGATCAGTAATGTAATGTATGTACACAGTGACTGCACCAGCAGAATAGTGAGTGCAGCTCTGGAGTATAATACAGGATGTGACTCAGGATCAGTAATGTAATGTATGTACATAGTGACTTCACCAGCAGAATAATGAGAGCAGCTCTGGAGTATAATACAGGATGTAACTCAGGATCAGTAATATAATGTATGTACACAGTGACTGCAGCAGCAGAATAGTGAGCGCAGCTCTGGAATATAATACAGGATGTAACTCAGGATCAGTACAGGGTCAGTAATGTAATGTATGTACACAGTGACTCCACCAGCAGAATAGTGAGCGCAGCTCTGGAGCATAATACAGGATGTAACTCAGGATCAGTACAGGGTCAGTAATGTAATGTATGTACACAGTGACTGCACCAGCAGAATAGTGAGTGCAGCTCTGGAGTATAATACAGGATGTAACTCAGGATCAGTAATGTAATGTAATGTATGTACATAGTGACTGCACCAGCAGAATAGTGAGTGCAGCTCTGGAGGATAATACAGGAGGTAACTCAGGATCAGTAATGTAATGTATGTACACAGTGACTGCACCAGCAGAATAGTGAGTGCAGCTCTGGAGTATAATACAGGAGGTAACTCAGGATCAGTAATGTAATGTATGTACACAGTGACTGGACCAGCAGAATAGTGAGTGCAGCTCTGGAGTATAATACAGGATGTAACTCAGGATCAGTAATGTAATGTATATACACAGTGACTGCACCAGCAGAATAGTGAGTGCAGCTCTGGAGTATAATACAGGATGTAACTCCGGATCAGTAGAGGATCAGTAATGTAATGTATGTACACAGTGACTACACCAGCAGAAAAGTGAGTGCAGCTCTGGGGTATAATACAGGATGTAACTCAGGATCAGTAAAGTAATGTATGTACACAGTGACTGCACCAGCAGAATAGTGAGTGCTGCTCTGGGGTATAATACAGGATGTAACTCAGGATCAGTAATGTAATGTATGTACACAGTGACTGCACCAGCAGAATAGTGAGTGCAGCTCTGGGGTATAATACAGGATGTAACTCAGGATCAGTAATGTAATGTATGTACACAGCGACTGCACCAGCAGAATAGTGAGTGCAGCTCTGGGGTATAATACAGGATGTAACTCAGGATCAGTAAAGTAATGTATGTACACAGTGACTGCACCAGCAGAATAGTGAGTGCAGCTCTGGGGTATAATACAGAATGTAACTCAGGATCAGTAATGTAATGTATGTACACAGCGACTGCACCAGCAGAATAGTGAGTGCAGCTCTGGGGTATAATACAGGATGTAACTCAGGATCAGTAATGTAATGTATGTACACAGTGACTGCACCAGCAGAATAGTGAGTGCAGCTCTGGAGTATAGTACAGGATGTAACTCAGGATCAGTAATGTAATGTATGTACACAGTGACTGCACCAGCAGAATAGTGAGTGCAGCTCTGGAGTATAATACAGGAGGTAACTCAGGATCAGTAATGTAATGTATGTACACAGTGACTGCACCAGTAGAATAGAGAGTGCAGCTCTGGGGTATAGTACAGGATGTAACTCAGGATCAGTAATGTAATGTATGTACACAGCGACTGCACCAGCAGAATAGTGAGTGCAGCTCTGGCATATAATACAGGATGTAACTCAGGATCAGTAATGTAATGTATGTACACAGTGACTGCACCAGCAGAATAGTGAGTGCAGCTCTGGAGTATAATACAGGAGGTAACTCAGGATCAGTAATGTAATGTATGTACACAGTGACTGCACCAGCAGAATAGTGAGTATAGCTCTGGAGTATAATACAGGATGTAACCCAGGATCAGTAATGTAATGTATGTACACAGCGACTGCACCAGCAGAATAGTGAGTATAGCTCTGGAGTATAATACAGGATGTAACTCAGGATCAGCAATGTAATGTATGTACAAAGTGACTGCACCAGCAGAATAGTGAGTGCAGCTCTGTGGTATAATACAGGATCTAACTCAGGATCAGTAATGTAATGTATATGCACAGTGACTGCACCAGCAGAATAGTGAGTGCAGCTCTGGGGTATAATACAGGATGTAACTCAGGATCAGTAATGTAATGTATGTACACAGTGACTGCACCAGCAGAATAGTGAGTGCAGCTCTGGAGTATAATACAGGATGTAACTCAGGATCAGTAATATAATGTATGTACACAGTGACTGCACCAGCAGAATAGTGAGTGCAGCTCTGGAGTATAATACAGGATGTAACTCAGGATCAGTAATGTAATGTATGTACACAGTGACTGCACCAGCAGAGTAGTGAGTGCAGCTCTGGAGTATAATACAGGATGTAACTCAGGATCAGTAATATAATGTATGTACACAGTGACTGCACCAGCAGAATAGTGAGTGCAGCTCTGGAGTATAATACAGGATGTAACTCAGGATCAGTAATGTAATGTATGTACACAGTGACTCCACCAGCAGAATAGTGAGTGCAGCTCTGGGGTATAATACAGGATGTAACTCAGGATCAGTAATGTAATGTATGTACACAGTGACTGCACCATCAGAATAGTGAGTGCAGCTCTGGAGTATAATACAGGATGTAACTGAGGATCAGTAATGTAATGTATGTACACAGTGACTGCACCAGCAGAATAGTGAGTGCAGCTCTGGTGTATAATACAGGATGTAACTCAGGATCAGTAATGTAATGTATGTACACAGTGACTGCACCAGCAGAATAGTGAGTGCAGCTCTGGAGTATAATACAGGAGGTAACTCAGGATCAGTAATGTAATGTATGTACACAGTGACTGCACCAGCAGAATAGTGAGTGCAGCTCTGGAGTATAATACAGGATGTAACTCAGGATCAGTAATGTAATGTATGTACACAGTGACTGCACCAGCAGAATAGTGAGTGCAGCTGTGGAGTATAATACAGGATGTAACTCAGGATCAGTACAGGATCAGTAATGTAATGTATATACACAGTGACTGCACCAGCAGAATAGTGAGTGCAGCTCTGGAGTATAATACAGGATGTAACTCACGATCAGTACAGGATCAGTAATGTAATGTATATACACAGTGACTGCACCAGCAGAATAGTGAGTGCAGCTCTGGAGTATAATACAGGATGTAACTCAGGATCAGTAATGTAATGTATGTACACAGTGACTGCACCAGCAGAATAGTGAGTGCAGCTCTGGAGTATAATACAGGATGTAGCTCAGGATCAGTAATGTAATGTATGTAGACAGTGACTGCACCAGCAGAAGAGTGAGTGCAGCTCTGGAGTATAATACAGGATGTAACTCAGGATGAGTAATGTAATGTATGTACACAGTGACTGCACCAGCAGAATCGTGAGTGCAGCTCTGGGGTA
The DNA here is from genome assembly GCF_046119375.1 of Phyllobates terribilis. Classification (NCBI taxonomy): domain Eukaryota; kingdom Metazoa; phylum Chordata; class Amphibia; order Anura; family Dendrobatidae; genus Phyllobates; species Phyllobates terribilis. Next base: position 176,860,226 of record NW_027362770.1, read on the forward strand.
TAATACAGGATATAACTCAGGATCAGTACAGGATCAGTAATGTAATGTATGTACACAGTGACTCCACCAGCAGAATAGTGAGTGCAGCTCTGGAGTATAATACAGGATGTATCTCAGGATCAGTAATGTAATGTATGTACATGACGCGCCCCCTGGGACATATTCCTTTTTGAGGGGAATACCCGGCACCGGATCAGATGGGGGGTTGTAGTCTCCGAGCGGCTGTGACCCGGCTCCGTGCCCAGGGCGTCAAGCTCAGTGTTATGTGGCAGCTTTACAGATGTTACTAAAGTTCTTTTGTGTCGACTACGCCACCCGTTGTGATGCGGTCACTGTGGCCGCCGCTGCTGCAGGGTCCGCTGAGGCTGATGGTGGGTGCGCAGCTTGGTGGGATAACCCCCAACGGGAGGGGTATAGCCTCAGAGGGGACAGGCGCAGAGGATGGGGGTTGTGGTGGTGCGGTGCAGCCGGCAATGAAGACAGACTCGGGTTGTGCAGTTAAGGGTGTTTACTTACTGCAGATGTTGTACTGGTCACTCCAGCTGCTAGTGACCACCCGAGCCGTGCTGCGTCCACCAGGTCCTGGATCCAGCCAACCCCCAAACAAGTCCGGAGCGTGGCCCTGAGCTCTCCCTCTGTCCTTTCTTCAGCCGTCCCCACCAGTGATTCACCTAGGTCCAGCTCCCTCGGGCCTTCTTTTGGGACACCCTTGGCCCTGGGTTCCCTGACCCTTCATGTGGTTTGCCTTCGGGGTGAATGTGGTGGGTGACCGTGGCAAACGCTGCCCACGATCTCCGGTCTCTGGCTGGGGATTGTTTTTGCCCCCACCAGCTTGGGTTCCGGTACCCTGATGCTGACTCCTCACCCGGTGTTCTAATTTGGGTTCTTGGGTCCCTTCAGTCTTCCCCCTCTGGGTCTTTCTCTGCTCCACTCTCTCTCTCTCCAGGGCTGCTGTTTCCTGCTCTCTGCATCTGACTTGTCCTCTGCAGCTGACTGACTCTCTGCGTCTGACCCTGATTCTAGTTGGTGCCCTCCTTATATATCCCTCTATGTGTGAGCTCAGGTGACCAGCACCCAATGAGCTCCTAACTTTACCCAGACTGCTCCCCCTATCTGCCCCTACACTACATGGGATGTACCACCCCCCTCCCACTCCAGCCAGGAACAGGCTCGGTTGTACCTGCACATTTCTAAGTGGGAGTACCGTCGGCCTGCTCCTCTGGAATGGGATGTATGTAGTGCATGCAGTCTATCTGAGCTCAGTTCCACACTCCATCCTTACCCGGGAGTGGAATATCACACCTCTGGGTTGAGGTGCAATACCCCTGTAGCAGCCGAATCCTCAGGGTGCTACATTCCCCCCTGGTAAATCACAGCACGTCCTCGGGCTGTAAGACATAAAACACCAAAAACATACTTTTTTTTTTTTTTTCATAAACATAATAAAACATATAAAACATTATATATATAAAACTTTTCTATATAAACATTCTCGTAGACTTCTCTTGTCTCTGGTTCCTCCTCCGGACACTGTGCAACGTATGTCCGGGAAAAGTGCGACAGTCTCTTTGAAAAACTGGTTTTCTATAAAACCGGTAGGGGGCGCTTTAGGACGCGCAACTATATACAGGGAAAGTTGGCCGCTCTCAGTCCTTGGCCAGGTATTGGGGAGGAATGACCGCTCTCAGTCCTCGGTCAGTGGGATTAAGGGAAATACGGGTAACAGTTCACACTTGCTGGTCCCAACGGGGACTATATTAGCAACAGCAACAGTTTCAGTTTTCAGTTTCAGTTTACTGTGCCCCGACGGGCAACTATATACAGCTTCTGCTTCGCTGTCCTTAGCGACGGCGTCCTCCTGCTCTTTCTTGATATGGTGTTGCTTCAGACCCGTCCGGGTCCTCTGGCTCCTCCTCTCCGTACCGCAACTCCTCCTCCGTCAAGCGGTGTACGTGGAGGGCGTAAGGTCCTTTGGCACACTTGTGCCGGGTGAAAGTGACTTCGTCTCCGACGTAGAGGTCACGGCCTTTGTGACCTTCCGGCAGGTGGGACTCGACGTCTCTGCGAGTCACAAAAACGTCACCGCGGTTGTTACGGTCCCGAATAAAGCCCCACCCATGCTGCGGGTTGAACTTTATCACTGTCCCGATGGTGCGGGGACAATGCGCTGCACGGGGGTTCCTCCTAGTCCGGCTCTTCTGCTCCGCGCTCCGGATTTGGGCCTGTTGTTCTCTGACCCGCCTCTCCTCCCGTTCTCTCTTAAACTCTGCTAGCTGCTGACGACAACACTCAGTCCGCTCAGCGGCAACTGCCCGAGTTTCCTGAGTGAACCCCATTAGATCTTCTCCGGTGGGGTCCCACTCAAACTGTGCGTCTTCCAAAGGAGGCGAGACCCGAGTCACGGGCTTCGGAGCCGGGATCAGGGGCTCACACAAGGGCCCTCGTCTCTGTTGCCTCCCCAGCTCATGGTATCCTTCGGGCCAGATGAAGGGCTGCCCGTCCGGCCATGTGAGCTGGCTGAAGAGGTCCTCCCCCAGGTGTGGCACCCTTGGTATTGCGGGCGCAGTGGTGATGGCGCCCGGGTTGCCCAGGCCTTGCGGCCAGGCCTGGGGCACCTGGAAGGTGAAGGGCACCGTTAGGACGGCGGCGCCCTGGGCTACCTGGCCTTGCGGCCAGGCCGGAGGCTCCGCGGAGGTAGGTGGCGCTGTTGGTGGTGCGGCGCCCGGGGGTACTAGGCCTTGCGACCAGGCTGGTGGTAATTCCTGCTTTGTCACGCTCCGGGTCGGTGCGTGTGACGTCACAGGGGTCGCGGCGGCGGCTTCCGGTCGGGGCCTAGTCCATGGCGGTGACCTGGCGGCTACGGGCACAGCAGGGGGACTTTCGGGCTCTGCGACGGGGAGCTGGGGCAGGTAAGCGGTGTCACGGCTTGGGGTATAGGCGTCCCCTTTACCTGCCTCCATGCGTTCGGCTCCCTCCTCGGCGCCGTCTCCGGCCTTGGGTCCTCCCGCGCCATCCTCAGAGGCGGTCTGCTTCCTCTTCCAGGGTAGCGTGCTCCGTTGACTGGTCTCTGCTTGCTGGGCCATCTCCCGGCTCCACTCCGCCAGTATCTCACGCTGTACCCGGGCCATCCTCCTTGCGAGGCCCTCCAGGGCAGTTTGTGCACACTCCCGGTCTCGGGGGAGCTGCGCTAGGATCTCCGCTAGACCTAGCGGGGTTGTGGACTCTAGCAGGCTCCTGACCATCGGGTCGGTGCTGCTCTGCTCTGCTTCCGGCAGGCTCCTGGCCAGCGGGCCGGTGCTGCTCTGCCCTCCTTCCTCGGTCTCTAGCAGACTCCTGGCCAGCGGGCCGGTGCTGTTCTGCTTTCTCTCCATCTCCGGGTGAGCTCCTCCGCTACTCCTCGTTAGACCTCTTGCCTCCGGGTGCGCTCGCTCCAGACTGCTCCAAGCGACACCCATCTTTTCTCTTCTCTTTCGTCTCCTCCCACTTCGAGGGCGGTCCCGGGGCAACTCGGTGACTGTCAGCTCCAGGGGGAGTTCTTTCACGCTGACAGACACCTCCAGCATCACAGTCTCTGTTGGTGGGGGCGGTTTCCACTTTTGGCGCCATTTTCTGTCCTGGCCCACGATGGGAGGTGGCCTCTTGCCCTCCTTTGGCACGCCCATAATGGCGTCCGCTGCTCTTCCAAGGCGGGAAATCTGCGGTTTTGGCGGGAAGCGTCGCCCAGTGGCGGGAAACTCTGCAGATGGCGGGAACAAGCTGGAAATGGCGGACAATCGGCGGGAAACGACTGGTGATGGAGTCCGATGGCGTGGACCCTCCGGAACCGGCGGGAGACTTCTTTCTGAGGTAAACTTGCACTTTTCTTCAGGCACGCAGTACCCGGGTGTTGCGGGCACGTAATCCTGCCGACTACGCCAAAGTTGACGCGCCCCCTGGGACATATTCCTTTTTGAGGGGAATACCCGGCACCGGATCAGATGGGGGGTTGTAGTCTCCGAGCGGCTGTGACCCGGCTCCGTGCCCAGGGCGTCAAGCTCAGTGTTATGTGGCAGCTTTACAGATGTTACTAAAGTTCTTTTGTGTCGACTACGCCACCCGTTGTGATGCGGTCACTGTGGCCGCCGCTGCTGCAGGGTCCGCTGAGGCTGATGGTGGGTGCGCAGCTTGGTGGGATAACCCCCAACGGGAGGGGTATAGCCTCAGAGGGGACAGGCGCAGAGGATGGGGGTTGTGGTGGTGCGGTGCAGCCGGCAATGAAGACAGACTCGGGTTGTGCAGTTAAGGGTGTTTACTTACTGCAGATGTTGTACTGGTCACTCCAGCTGCTAGTGACCACCCGAGCCGTGCTGCGTCCACCAGGTCCTGGATCCAGCCAACCCCCAAACAAGTCCGGAGCGTGGCCCTGAGCTCTCCCTCTGTCCTTTCTTCAGCCGTCCCCACCAGTGATTCACCTAGGTCCAGCTCCCTCGGGCCTTCTTTTGGGACACCCTTGGCCCTGGGTTCCCTGACCCTTCATGTGGTTTGCCTTCGGGGTGAATGTGGTGGGTGACCGTGGCAAACGCTGCCCACGATCTCCGGTCTCTGGCTGGGGATTGTTTTTGCCCCCACCAGCTTGGGTTCCGGTACCCTGATGCTGACTCCTCACCCGGTGTTCTAATTTGGGTTCTTGGGTCCCTTCAGTCTTCCCCCTCTGGGTCTTTCTCTGCTCCACTCTCTCTCTCTCCAGGGCTGCTGTTTCCTGCTCTCTGCATCTGACTTGTCCTCTGCAGCTGACTGACTCTCTGCGTCTGACCCTGATTCTAGTTGGTGCCCTCCTTATATATCCCTCTATGTGTGAGCTCAGGTGACCAGCACCCAATGAGCTCCTAACTTTACCCAGACTGCTCCCCCTATCTGCCCCTACACTACATGGGATGTACCACCCCCCTCCCACTCCAGCCAGGAACAGGCTCGGTTGTACCTGCACATTTCTAAGTGGGAGTACCGTCGGCCTGCTCCTCTGGAATGGGATGTATGTAGTGCATGCAGTCTATCTGAGCTCAGTTCCACACTCCATCCTTACCCGGGAGTGGAATATCACACCTCTGGGTTGAGGTGCAATACCCCTGTAGCAGCCGAATCCTCAGGGTGCTACATACACAGTGACTGCACCAGCAGAATAGTGAGTGCAGCTCTGGAGTATAATACAGGATGTATCTCAGGATCAGTAATGTAATGTATGTACACAGTGACTGCACCAGCAGAATAGTGAGTGCAGCTCTGGGGTATAATACAGGATGTAACTTAGGATCAGTAATGTAATGTATGTACACAGTGACTGCACCAGCAGAATAGTGAGTGCAGCTCTGCAGTATAATACAGGATGTAACTCAGGATCAGTAATGTAATGTATGTACACAGTGACTCCACCAGCAGAATAGTGAGTGCAGCTCTGGAGTATAATACAGGAGGTAACTCAGGATCAGTAATGTAATGTATGTACACAGTGACTCCACCAGCAGAATAGTGAGTGCAGCTCTGGAGTATAATACAGGATGTAACTCAGGATCAGTAATGTAATGTATGTGCACAGTGACTGCACCAGCAGAATAGTGAGTGCAGCTCTGGAGTATAATACAGGATGTAACTTAGGATCAGTAATGTAATGTATGTACACAGTGACTGCACCAGCAGAATAGTGAGTGCAGCTCTGGGGTATAATACAGGATGTAACTTAGGATCAGTAATGTAATGTATGTACACAGTGACTGCACCAGCAGAATAGTGAGTGCAGCTCTGCAGTATAATACAGGATGTCATAGCACTGTGTGTCCGTTGTGCCTGGAGTGTTACTCTTCGGTCCTGTGAAGATAAACCTCAGCGATCACTATTGATCTTCATAGGATGACAGCCGGAATGCATAAAATGAGTAGAGAAATTCAATGACATTATTTGTTAGAACAGTTAAAGAGACGGTATCTGATAATTGTATTGTGCTGTACGGCGCCCATGGGCCATTACTTCTTGCAATCAATGGACAATGAGTAACATCCATAAAGAAAGTGGCGGTAAAGGGAAATTAAAGACTAATTGAAATCCAGAAGAAGCAAGAAGTGATAGAATATGAGATCCACCTCGTCTCCAGCATTTACTGAACCTTTATGGCTCATTAATACGGCACTTTATAAATCTTTTACCTCTTGGTGGCCAAGAAAACATTGTTACTGGAAGCTACTGGGATACAACTGGCATAAAAGCACATGTAAAATCACTTCCGGTAAATGTTCACCGTGGACAATCTTTTTTGGTCCGATCGACTTTGATCTGATGATGAGGAACTCAGCAGCAAGTGTTAAACATCCCTGCAGCTCCCCCGCAGGAGAGATGAGGAATTACACCCTTCTCGTTCACGTCAAAAGAATGTCTACGTCATACGAGGTCCTCGAGAGAGAGAAAGAGAGTAGCCACTTGGGCTTATAGAAGAGGGTCCTGATCAGAGGACGACTTCCATAAACTCAGAATTTCTTATAGGATATTTAAAAATAAAGTTTCTAAACAAAAAAAGTAGCTTTAATTAGAAAAAAACTGCAGTTCTTAAAGGGGGTGTCCAGGCAAAAGGTGTTTGTTATTTAGGGGGTTGGATTCTGTAAAAATCACAAAACTGAACCATATCCACCAATAGTGTTACTCAACACCATTCCTCTCCAAGTCATATTTTGGAGATACCCTAGGTCATTTTAACCCTCCACAGACCAGAGTGGAGATCTCTTGATATATTACAGACGCAGTGGCGCAACTAGTGTCTGAAGGGCCCCAGTGCAAAACTTGGACCTGGGCCTCCACCCATATGTTAGTCAAATATATTAGTCTAAATCTTAGAAAGATATACTTGTTGCCCCCCACTCATGGCGTAATAATGACCCCCATTCGGTACTTATGTCCCCCATCCTGGGCCCCTATCTGCTATAATGTGCTCCATCCTGGGCCCCTTCCAGTAATAATGTTCCCCATCCTGTGCCCCTTCCAGTAATAATGTCCAACATCCTGTTGCCCCTTCCAGTAAGAATGTTGCTCGTTCTGGGCTTATTCTAGCAAGAATTTTCCTTATCCTGTACACCTTCCAGTAATAATGTCCAAAATCCTGTGCCCCTTCCAGTAAGAATGTTCCTCATCCTGGGCCTATTCCAGTAATAATGTCCAACATCCTGGGCCCCTTCCTGCTTTAATGTCCCACATCCTGAGCCTCTTCATGTAATAGTGTCCTTATCCTGATCTCTTCCTGGTATAATGTCCTCCATCCTGAGCCTTTTCCTGTAATAATATCCCTCATCCTTGGCCCCTTCCATGAACAATTTTCCCCATTCTGGGCCCCTTCTGGTAATAATCTCCCCCATCCTGTGTCCCTTTCAGTAATAATGTCCCCTATCCTATGTACCTTTCAGTAATAATGTCCCCCATCCTGGGCCCATTCTGGTAATTATGTCCCCAATGCTATGCCCCTTCCGGAAATAATGTCCCTCATCCTGTGCCCCTTTCAGTAATAATGTCCCCTATCCTGTGTACCTTTCAGTAATAATGTACCCCATAATGGGCCCTTTCCGGTAATAAAGGCTCCCATCCTGTGCCCCTTCCAGTAATAATATCCAACATCCTGTGCCCCTTCCAGTAAGAATGTTCCCCATCCAGGGCCTATTCCAGTAATAATGTCCCCCATCCTGTGCCCCTTCCAGTAATAATATCCAACATCCTTTGCCCCTTCCAGTATGAATGTTCCCCATCATGAGCCTCTTCCAGTAAAAATGTTCCCCATCCTGGGCCCCTTCCTGGTATAATGTCTCCCATCATGAGCCTCTTTCTGTAATAATGTCCCTATCCTGATCCCTTCCTGATATAATGTCCCCCATCCTCGGACTTTTCCATGAATAATGTCCCCCATCTTGGTGTAATGTCCCCATCCTATCCCCTTTCAGTACTATAGTAGGAAGATTAAGTCTTGCTCCAATGGCTGAAATGTCTGCAGTCCTGGTCCTTCACCTTATGGCAGGTCCCATCCGACTTTTCCCCGGCCTGTAATAATGGCGGTATATAATTTCCTGCCTTCTTTATGCTTCTTTTCTAGAAATTTTACACTCGAGAAACGGCCGCCCTTCATTTATTTCTCAGCTTTTTAGAATTTACACTATTGTTATCTTTTACATTTCTATATATCAAAGGAATATTCCTCCCAGTGGGAAGAAAGAAATCTCCGCGCTTAAGAAAATGATGTATATGCCGCTATGTGAAAAATGGTGGAGATGATACTTTACGAAATAAGCCATTATTTTGTTCTCGCCCGCCTCTTTTCACCGCCCCGCTCTTTCCTTTCTCTGAAATTTTGAAATAACACAGTCTGGATGAAAGGTTCTTTTGGCAGTGACCTGTAATTTCAAGATCTTCAGTGTCGATTACAGGGGTGGACAAAGCGAATGCAAAATTTAGGAACCAGAGAGACAGATCAAAATTGGAAATTCTGCGGAGAGTTCTAAGGGTATTTTAACTTAAGTTTAATTTCATTGAATCCCCTATGAAAAAACAGCCACCCACCAAAGAAAAGGTACAGTGTTCAATATTATGTGATGTTTGCAGATGTCGGTTCGTAAGCTCAGCTCCAGGGCTGTAAACACGGCAGATTCCTCCGCTCCTGCCCCAGCAGGAATCCTGAGTGTACACCAGCAGAATAGTGAGTACAGCTCTGGAGTATAATACAGGATGTAACTCAGGATCAGTAATGTAATGTATGTACACAGTGACTGCACCAGCAGAATAGTGAGTGCAGCTCTGGGGTATAATACAGGATGTAACTCAGGATCAGTAATGTAATGTATGTACACAGTGACTGCACCAGCAGAATAGTGAGTGCAGCTCTGGAGTATAATACAGGATGTAACTCAGGATCAGTAATGTATGTACACAGTGACTGCACCAGCAGAATAGTGAGTGCAGCTCTGGGGTATAATACAGGATGTAACTCAGGATCAGTAATGTAATGTATGTACACAGTGACTGCACCAGCAGAATAGTGAGTGCAGCTCTGGGGTATAATACAGGATGTAACTCAGGATCAGTAATGTAATGTATGTACACAGTGACTGCACCAGCAGAATAGTGAGTACAGCTCTGGAGTATAATACAGGATGTAACTCAGGATCAGTAATGTAATGTATATACACAGTGACTGCACCAGCAGAATAGTGAGTACAGCTCTGGAGTATAATACAGGATGTAACTCAGGATCAGTAATGTAATGTATGTACACAGTGACTGCACCAGCAGAATAGTGAGTACAGCTCTGGAGTATAATACAGGATGTAACTCAGGATCAGTAATGTAATGTATGTACACAGTGACTGCACCAGCAGAATAGTGAGTGCAGCTCTGGAGTATAATACAGGATGTAACTCAGGATCAGTAATGTAATGTATGTACACAGTGACTGCACCAGCAGAATAGTGAGTGCAGCTCTGGAGTATAAAACAGGATGTAACTCAGGATCAGCAATGTAATGTATGTACACAGTGACTGCACCAGCAGAATAGAGAGTGCAGCTCTGGGGTATAATACAGGATGTAACTCAGGATCAGTAATGTAATGTATGTACACAGTGACTGCACCAGCAGAATAGTGAGTGCAGCTCTGGAGTATAATACAGGAGGTAACTCAAGATCAGTAATGTAATGTATGTACACAGTGACTGCACCAGCAGAATAGTGAGTGCAGCTCTGGAGTATAATACAGGATGTAACTCAGGATCAGTAATGTAATGTATATACACAGTGACTGCACCAGCAGAATAGTGAGTGCAGCTCTGGAGTATAATACAGGATGTAACTCAGGATCAGTAATGTAATGTATGTACACAGTGACTGCACCAGCAGAATAGTGAGTGCAGCTCTGGAGTATAATACAGGATGTAACTCAGGATCAGTAATGTAATGTATATACACAGTGACTGCACCAGCAGAATAGTGAGTGCAGCTCTGGAGTATAATACAGGATGTAACTCAGGATCAGTAATGTAATGTATATACACAGTGACTGCACCAGCAGAATAGTGAGTACAGCTCTGGAGTATAATACAGGATGTAACTCAGGATCAGTAATGTAATGTATGTACACAGTGACTGCACCAGCAGAATAGTGAGTGCAGCTCTGGAGTATAATACAGGATGTAACTCAGGATCAGTAATGTAATGTATGTACACAGTGACTGCACCAGCAGAATAGTGAGTGCAGCTCTGGAGTATAATACAGGATGTAACTCAGGATCAGTAATGTAATGTATGTACACAGTGACTGCACCAGCAGAATAGTGAGTGCAGCTCTTGAGTATAATACAGGATGTAACTCAGGATCAGTAATGTAATGTATGTACACAGTGACTGCACCAGCAGAATAGTGAGTTCAGCTCTGGAGTATAATACAGGATGTAACTCAGGATCAGTAATGTAATGTATGTACACAGTGACTGCACCAGCAGAATAGTGAGTACAGCTCTGGAGTATAATACAGGATGTAACTCAGGATCAGTAATGTAATGTATGTACACAGTGACTGCACCAGCAGAATAGTGAGTGCAGCTCTGGAGTATAATACAGGATGTAACTCAGGATCAGTAATGTAATGTATGTACACAGTGACTCCACCAGCAGAATAGTGAGTGCAGCTCTGGAGTATAATACAGGATGTAACTCAGGATCAGTAATGTAATGTATATACACAGTGACTGCACCAGCAGAATAGTGAGTACAGCTCTGGAGTATAATACAGGATGTAACTCAGGATCAGTAATGTAATGTATGTACACAGTGACTGCACCAGCAGAATAGTGAGCGCAGCTCTGGAGCATAGTACAGGAGGTAACTCAGGATCAGTAATGTAATGTATGTACACAGTGACTGCACCAGCAGAATAGTGAGTGCAGCTCTGGAGTATAATACAGGATGTAACTCAGGATCAGTAATGTAATGTATGTACACAGTGACTGCACCAGCAGAATAGTGAGTGCAGCTCTGGAGTATAATACAGGAGGTAACTCAGGATCAGTAATGTAATGTATGTACACAGTGACTACACCAGCAGAATAGTGAGTACAGCTCTGGAGTATAATACAGGATGTAACTCAGGATCAGTAATGTAATGTATATACACAGTGACTGCACCAGCAGAATAGTGAGTGCAGCTCTGGAGTATAATACAGGATGTAACTCAGGATCAGTAATGTAATGTATATACACAGTGACTGCACCAGCAGAATAGTGAGTACAGCTCTGGAGTATAATACAGGATGTAACTCAGGATCAGTAATGTAATGTATGTACACAGTGACTGCACCAGCAGAATAGTGAGTGCAGCTCTGGAGTGTAATACAGGAGGTAACTCAGGATCAGTAATGTAATGTATGTACACAGTGACTGCACCAGCAGAATAGTGAGTGCAGCACTGGAGTTTAATACAGGATGTAACTCAGGATCAGTAATGTAATGTATGTACACAGCGACTCCACCAGCAGAATAGTGAGTGCAGCTCTGGAGTATAATACAGGAGGTAACTCAGGATCAGTAATGTAATGTATGTACACAGTGACTGCACCAGCAGAATAGTGAGTGCAGCTCTGGAGTATAATACAGGATGTAACTCAGGATCAGTAATGTAATGTATGTACACAGTGACTGCACCAGCAGAATAGTGAGTGCAGCTCTGGAGTATAATACAGGATGTAACTCAGGATCAGTAATGTAATGTATGTACACAGTGACTGCACCAGCAGAATAGTGAGTGCAGCTCTGGAGTATAATACAGGATGTAACTCAGGATCAGTAATGTAATGTATGTACACAGTGACTGCACCAGCAGAATAGTGAGCGCAGCTCTGGGGTATAATACAGGATGTAACTCAGGATCAGTAATGTAATGTATGTACACAGTGACTGCACCAGCAGAATAGTGAGTGCAGCTCTGGAGTATAATACAGGATGTAACTCAGGATCAGTAATGTAATGTATGTACACAGTGACTGCACCAGCAGAATAGTGAGTGCAGCTCTGGAGTATAATACAGGATGTAACTCAGGATCAGTAATGTAATGTATGTACACAGTGACTGCTCCAGCAGAATAGTGAGTGCAGCTCTGGAGTATAATACAGGATATAACTCAGGATCAGTAATGTAATGTATGTACACAGTGACTGCACCAGCTGAATAGTGAGTGCAGCTCTGGAGTATAATACAGGAGGTAACTCAGGATCAGTAATGTAATGTATGTACACAGTGACTGCACCAGCAGAATAGTGAGCGCAGCTCTGGGGTATAATACAGGATGTAACTCAGGATCAGTAATGTAATGTATGTACACAGTGACTGCACCAGCAGAATAGTGAGTGCAGCTCTGGAGTATAATACAGGATGTAACTCAGGATCAGTAATGTAATGTATGTACACAGTGACTGCACCAGCAGAATAGTGAGTGCAGCTCTGGAGTATAATACAGGATGTAACTCAGGATCAGTAATGTAATGTATGTACACAGTGACTGCACCAGCAGAATAGTGAGTGCAGCTCTAGAGTATAATACAGGAGGTAACTCAGGATCAGTAATGTAATGTATGTACACAGTGACTGCACCAGCAGAATAGTGAGTGCAGCTCTGGAGTATAATACAGGATGTAACTCAGGATCAGTAATGTAATGTATGTACACAGTGACTGCACCAGCAGAATAGTGAGCGCAGCTCTGGGGTATAATACAGGATGTAACTCAGGATCAGTAATGTAATGTATGTACACAGTGACTGCACCAGCAGAATAGTGAGTGCAGCTCTGGAGTATAATACAGGATGTAACTCAGGATCAGTAATGTAATGTATGTACACAGTGACTGCACCAGCAGAATAGTGAGTGCAGCTCTGGAGTATAATACAGGATGTAACTCAGGATCAGTAATGTAATGTATGTACACAGTGACTGCTCCAGCAGAATAGTGAGTGCAGCTCTGGAGTATAATACAGGATATAACTCAGGATCAGTAATGTAATGTATGTACACAGTGACTGCACCAGCTGAATAGTGAGTGCAGCTCTGGAGTATAATACAGGAGGTAACTCAGGATCAGTAATGTAATGTATGTACACAGTGACTGCACCAGCAGAATAGTGAGCGCAGCTCTGGAGTATTTGGTAATTCATGTATAACCTGTGATCAGTACTCTATAGATACAGATAAAGTCGTATTTTCACTATTTTCTCGCTGGTTTTGTGAATTTATTTTTCATGTAAATGGAGCATTAAACATGTAAGTGATAGAAAATTTTCCCGCAAAATATCAGACCAAACACTTTTCTGACGCAGGACTTGCAGTTATTCGCTGTTCGCTCAATTTTCTACATTTCAGGAAAGGGATTGTTAAGATAGGAAAGCTCCTTTAAGATGAGGGTGTTATAAAGGAACAATTCCCAAGGTGCAGCACAAGAGAAAACTTAAACATAAAGAAATAAATGTAAAGAAAAAAAGTTTAGCTGTGAGACTTTGTCTGGATTAAAATATGGAAAGGAGAGATGTGTATGGATTCTCTAAAGTGAGACGTAGTGTGAACTGTGCTGAACCCCGTGGATGAGAGTGAAGCACTGGAATAAGAGGAAATCTGTGAAAAGTGGAGAAATTCTGCTTATTTGAGCTTAAAAAAAATATATTGGATCGTTTCCACAGTTGTCATGGCAACCACGGAATACAGCAACACAATATCTCAGATATTTTTATAGCCCTCGCTATTTTTGGAGCATTATATTTTAGCTGAATGCAATAACCCGTTATAACATCCACATCCTAATAGAAGAGAGATCATTAGTCACAAGGTAGGGGAAGGGTCAAGACCCCCAGACCCCGGACAACGATGGTCGTGGGTCTCGTAAACACTTTTTCTAACACATTTTAGTTTTTTTGGATGTGACAGCTTTTACTCTGGAGTTTCCTGTAATTTTCAATATTTTGCTACATGTCAGATACATCAAGCTGCCTCTCAGATAGACAAATGGCTCCCATTATAGCCAATACACACTTGATTTGGATTAAAGGAGTTTCCCGTTTTGGTAAAAATGTCTAAAAAATAAATACTATTACCCATGTTTCTTAGTCTCTACATACCATAAACTGTGATTTTATTTTCCTTTTCCATATATTCCCTTTTAAACTGCAGCTCTGCTTATTTACATCCTCATGCGGAAGGGACGAGCATGTCACTAATATAGTCAGCTGCACTAACTATCTGCCCTCCTCCCTTCCTTCCTTACTTCCTGGTTTCCACCCGCCTTGCTTCCCTTGTTACTTCCTGGCTTCCACCCTTCTCTCTTATCTCGTTACTTCCTGGTTTCCACCCTCCTCGCTTCCCTTGTTACTTCCTGGTTTTCACCCTCCTCTCTTACCTCGTTACTTCCTGGCTTCCACCCTCCTCCCTTTCCTCGTTACTTCCTGGCTTCCACCCTCCTCCCTTTCCTCGTTACTTCCTGGTTTCCACCCTCCTCTCTTACCACCTCGCTACTTCCTGGTTTCCACCCTCCTCTCTTACCTCGTTACTTCCTGGTTTCCACCCTCCTCCCTTTCCTGGTTACTTCCTGGTTTCCACCCTCCTCCCTTTCCTGGTTACTTCCTGGTTTCCACCCTCCTCCCTTTCCTCGTTACTTCCTGGTTTCAATCCTCAATTTTCATTATTATCATTACTTTCATGCACTTTTGCAGTTTATTTATTTATTTTATTTACTTCAGGGTAACTGTGTATTGTGCTTTTGTCTTTGTTTTTTTCTGTTCAATGGCCATGTGTGAACATGTACTTACATTGCATGCACACTAATTTACTTTTTCAGTTCAGAATTTCAGGGGGTTTTCAGTCCAGTGTGCATTAGTGCATATAAGGGAGTGGCCGCCCTTTCTCTGAACTGGAGAATTCATTTTGCTTCCCAGGTCCGTGCTATTACAAGTGGTTCAGTCTCTCATCCTTATTCATATGCACGTCACTTCACAAATGGTAAGGTTTTAATACAGAGTTTGGACTGTCCCACAAGGGTTGCTGTGACGAGGCGGGATGGCTTTCACATTATTTTGATCAAAATTATGTTAACTAAATACTCTTTATTATTTTCATTATTATCATTACTTTCATGCACTTTTGCAGTTTATTTATTTATTTTATTTACTTTAGGGTGACTGTGTATTGTGCTTTTGTCTTTGTTTTTTATGTTTATTGTCGGTTTGGTGGTTCAATAAAATATTGCCATACTCTTTTACCCTCACCCTGTGTTTGCCTAGGGGTTTCATGCCCACGGAAGACCCCAGGTCTTCACATTCACCCTCCTCCTTTCCCTCGTTACTTCTTGGTTTCCACCCTTCCCTCGTTA
Source organism: Phyllobates terribilis (assembly GCF_046119375.1). NCBI lineage: Eukaryota > Metazoa > Chordata > Amphibia > Anura > Dendrobatidae > Phyllobates > Phyllobates terribilis. The sequence goes on from NW_027362770.1 coordinate 176,875,625, forward strand.
CTTCCTGGTTTCCATCCTTCTCCTATCCATGTTACTTGCTGGTTTCTACCCTCCTCCTTTCCTTCGTAACTTCCTGGTTTCCCCCCTTCTCCCTTCCCTTGTTACTTCCTGGATTCCACCCTACTCTGTTCCCTCTATACTTCCTGGTTTCCACCCTCCTCCCTTCACTTATTACTTTCTGGTTTCCACCCTCCTCTCTTACCTTTCTTCCTTCGTTATTACTGGATTCCACCCTTCTCCTCTCCCTTGTTAATTCCTAGTTTCCACCCTCCTCCCTTTCCTCATTACTTCCTGGTTTCCACCCTCCTCTTTTCCCTCATTACCTCCTCCCTTCCCTTGTTACTTCCTGGTTTGCATACTCCTCCCTTCCCTCATTACTTTCTGGCTTCCACCCTCCTCCGTTCCTTCGTTACTTCTTGGTTTCCATCCTTCTCCATTCCCCCGTTACTTCCTGGTTTCAATCCTCCTCCCCTCTGTCATTACTTCCTGGTTTCCATCCTCCTCCCATCCCCGTTACTTCCTGGTTTCCACCCTCCTCTCTTCAATCGTTACTTCCTAGTTTCCACCCCCATCTCTTCTCTTGTTACTTCCTATTTTCCACCCCTCTCTCTTCAATCGTTACTTCCTAGTTTCCACCCCCATCTCTTCTCTTGTTACTTCCTAGTTTCCACCCCTCCCTTCCCTTGTTACTTCCTAGTTTCCACTCCCTCCCTTGCCTTGTTACTTCCTAGTCTCCACCCTCCTCCCTTTCCTTGTTACTTTTTGGTTTCCACATTCCTCCTTTCCCTCGTTATTTCCTGGTTTCCAACCTCCTCCTTTCCCTCGTAACTTCCTGCTTTCCACCCTCCTCTCTTACCTTGTTACTTCCTGCTTTCCACCCTCCTCCCTTCCCTCCTTACTTCCTGGTTTCCACCCTCCTTCCTTCTCTTTACTCCCTGGTTTCCATCCTCCTTTTTTCCTCCTTTCCCTCGTTACTTTCTGGTTTCCACCCTTCTCCTTTCCCTCGTTACTTCATGGTTTCCACCCTCCTCTCTTCTCTCATTGCTTCCTGTACACCTTCCTCCCTTCCCTCATTACTTCCTGGTTTATCATCTTTCTGCAGGCTCTACCTCTTTTGCCTGTGTTCCTTCATCTGCAGAATGATGCAAGTAATGTTTACTTTGCCCTTTTTCTTCCATTCCATTCGTACAGTTTGTCTGTGCTGAGACAGATCTACATACACACACAGCTCTGCTACACAGACAGCTCAGCTAGGACACACAAAGACTCAGCTCAGCTACAAGACTCAACACATTGAGCTCAGCTAAAACAAAAACACACATTCAGCTAAGCTATAATGGATAAAACCCTCAGCTGAGCTACAACAAACACAACACACAATCAGCTCAGCTACAGCACATACATACACTTTTTTCAGACACATACATAATTAGCTACAACAGATGCAACACATACGCAACTAATCTACAACAGACACATCAGTCACTTAGCTCAGCAACAACAGACGGACACACTCAGCTCAGCTATAATAGGCACACACATACTCAGATCAGCTACAGCATACACATACACTCTGCTCAGACACACACATAATCAGCTACAACAGATGCAACACACACTCATGTACAACAGACACAGATAGAAACTTAGCTCAGCTACAACCCACAATTAAACTCAGCTCAGCTACAGCACATACACACATTCTGAGCTACAACAGACACATTTGTGGCACCCCAGGGGTCTGGTTTCCACAGTAACAGCAGTGTTATGTCTGAGAGCAGGTGGGAGGTCTCTTGGTCAGGAATCCTATGCATGCCACACCTCCTGCCCAGTCCTGGGAGGGGAAGGACTTCCCCTATATAAACCTGGGGATGAGGCAGGGTTAGAGAGAAGAGTAGAGAGAAGAAGAGAAGCAGTGATAGGAAAGAAAGATCAGGAGCTCTGTGGGAGTCGTGCTAAGAGGAGATCAGGGCTGGAAGCTGTAGAGCTCGCCCTGATTGAAGATTTCTTACCGGACCCGGAGTCCGAGGCTGTGGGGATTAACTCCTACCCAGCAGCAGAAACCGACCGGCAGGGGATTTCAGGTCCTCTGGCCCAGAAACCCGAAGGCTCGGTCACACGTGTGGGACCAGCACCGCCGTCGTGGAGCGGAAGCTACTAGAAGGCCTCGAGTCACCGGCCATACGGGTGAGCACCACACGGTACACTCAGGGACGTGGGCTACCTTTACCCGCCTCTAGCAAGGTAGCCAGAAGAGTACAATTAGTTGGGGAGGCCTATAACTCCGCCTGGCCAAGGGGGATCCCATCTGCTCAAGGACTGACCAGGCCCCGACCGCTAGCCAGTACTCCGGGAGGGTCTATCTTTGTCACCAGTAAAGACCCTGAACTACACCGTATCGTCTCTGAGTGATTCCTGCTACCCCCATCATCCACGTCGGCTGCCCTGAGGCCATACCCCTCCCGTTGGGGGTTATACCATCCACGCTGCACCATCCTCCCACCGGCCTCAGCGGTTTGCCCTGCAGCGGCAGCTCCATAGCTGCATTCAACGGGTGGCGTAGTCGTCCTACATCTACTGCTAATATACCGCCACTTAGTCTGACTCCCTGGGCACGGACCGGGTCACCGCCACGAGACTACTACCCCTATCAGATCCGGCTCCGGGTAGTCCCTGCGTGCGCAACGCTACATCACATAGGCCCAGGGCGCGTCAACTTTTGGCGTAGTCGGCAGGATCTCGTGCCCGCAACCACCGGGTACTGCGTGCCTGAAAAAGACTGTTCAAACTTACCAGTGGTGAAGATTCCCGCCATCCGGCGCCATCTTCTACCTTCTTCCCGCCATCCGCAAAGTTTTCCCGCCATCCGGCGCCATCTTCTGCCTTCTTCCCGCCATCCGTGGAGTTTTCCCGCCGTTGGACGCCATCTTGAAGACGCCGCGCGGGAAGAAGAGGGGCGTGGACTCCGAAAGCGCGCGAGAACTGAAGCCCCGCCTCACGTCCGGACGTTGCGTAAGGTCCTGGAAGGAGCCCAGCAGACGCCGACGTCACAGGAGCGCGACGGAAGGTCCTCAACCCTGACGATCCACTGCGGAGCCGCGGCCTACGGAAGAGGATCATCGCAAGGTAGGCCACGGTCCACTAGGGGGAGGAAGATGTCGGATACGGAGGAGAGCTTCACTGCCTCAACCCCCGCCAGCGCCACCGCTGCTGCAGTCATGCCTTTCACCATGCCCTATATCCCGGGAGCGGCCTGGCTACCCCAGTACTCAGGGGAGTCACATACTCTGCATGACTTTAGAGAAAAGCTGGATAGCCTCTTCCAGGTGTACCCCCTCACAGAAGAGCAAAAAGTGAGCATCCTGGTGGCCCAATTAACTGGGGCAGCCCAAAGGGAGGTAAAGTCCTGGCCACCTGGGGGGAGGACTGTCGCAGGGATACTAACCCGGCTGAGGGACACCTTTGATACCCGCACCTCAGCCGAGATCAAGCTTAGATTCTACGGGTGCAAACAGCGGGCACATGAGAGTATAAGGGACTATGCCCTGAACCTACAAGAGGCCCTGAGAGCCATTAAGCAGACCGACCCTGACGGCGTGGGAGACGAGGACCGGCTGTTGACTGAACAATTTATAGAGGGTTTATATTGCAATGCCCACCGAACCCAGTTGCGGGCAATGGCCTTACAGGACCCTCATCTGGGATTTGCACAGTTCAAGGACAGAGCCATCCGGGTGCTCCGAGAACCGGCACTAGGTGGCGTTGTGACCCACAGACGCCCCACTACCACTTACCACCAAGAGGCGGCGCCCTTGTCGGCAGGGCCTGTGGGAGCTGATGCGCAGGCTTTGAACAATGACCCGGCTCCCGACCTGCACCATCAGGTCCAAGAGCTAGCTAAAAGCGTTGCTGCGCTAACCCGAACTGTGCAGTCTTTACAGGTTTCTACTCCAGGGAAGATCCAGCTGGCATCCGGACCGGAGGACATCCCGTGGCGCCGACCAAGGAGGACCCCACTGGCCAGAGGAAGACCCAGCGACCGATACAACGAGGACGGACAACCTATCTGCCGCCGCTGCAATCAACCCGGACATATGGCAAGGTACTGTCCTTTAAACTGGCACAACCTAGGGTAGAGGGCCAACCCCTAGGAAAAAGATCATCAGGCCCATCAAACTGGCGTGACAAATATGTGGGAGAACGTCCAGTCTTGCCTGTGGTACTGGATGGCATTCCTATGAGTGCCCTACTGGACACTGGGTCACAGGTCACCACCATCCCGTACGTGCTCTTCAAGCAGTACTGGAATGACTCGGATATAACCCGCTACCCTGACGACGACTTGAGTATCATCGCCAGCAATGGTCAGCCCGTGCCACAGATCGGATTTAAGGAGGTGACCATTAAAATCAGTAGAGTCGAGCTGGCAGCCCAGGGACTGATCATTGTGGACATTGATAAGCGCGAGAGTCACCCTAAGATAACTCTAGGAACTAATGTAATTGAAAATTGTCTTGCGGAGGTGATTTTTATTTTACAGCAGGTTGCCAAGAACGCCAGCTCCGGCCAGCAGCGAGTGCTCCAAAAAGAGATCCGGGCACTGATGCGACGGCAACAGGTGGAACTCTCCGGCGGTGAGATTGGTAGCGTGAGAATGTGTGACCCTTTCCCTATTGCCATGCCCCCAAAAAGTGAAATGATGATTTGGTGCCGGGCGGCTATTGGTCTGAGAGGTAGAGATTACCAGGCAATGGTAGAACCAGTTTACTCAGACAGTAGGCCCACCATTTTGACAGCACGGGGGGTGGTCAATGTACGCCATGGGAGGGTGCCCGTTCGCATAATAAATATCGGGAAGAGGGAAGTGTACCTGCCCCGGTATGCCACGCTAGCCAAATTGTATACCATCAATCAGAATTCTATACAGTCCGTAGAACCCTTGCCTCCATCTTCTCCGGAGGAAGGTAACGGCTCTAAACAACAAATGGAGGATTGGTGTCAGCAACTACATTTGGGTACTGACTCCACTCCCTCTCACCAGAAACAGGGAGTCTACCGGGTGGTTCAAGAGTACGAGAGAGTGTTTAGTAAACACCCGTTAGACTTCGGGCGAGTCAAGGGGGTAGAACATCACATCCCCACGGGAGACCATCCTCCCATAAAAGAGAGGTATCGACCCGTACCCCCTGCACACTACCAACACGCCAAGGGGATGCTTAGAGACATGAAGGAGGCTGGGGTAATCAGGGAAAGCTGTAGCCCCTGGGCAGCTCCACTAGTCTTGGTCAAAAAGAAAGACAACACCATGAGAATGTGTGTAGATTACCGGAAAATAAACCGTATCACACACAAAGATGCGTACCCCTTACCAAGAATAGAGGAGTCTTTGGCTGCTTTAAAATCTGCTAACTTCTTCTCCACCTTGGATCTCACTAGCGGGTACTGGCAGGTTCCTGTAGCAGAGGCGGATCGGGAAAAGACCGCATTCACCACCCCGATGGGACTTAGTGAGTTTACCTGCATGCCGTTTGGACTCTGCAACGCACCAGGAACCTTCCAGCGATTGATGGAGTGCTGTCTGGGACACCGGAACTTTGAGACGGTCCTGTTATACCTGGACGATGTCATCGTCTACTCCAAAACCTACGAGGACCACCTGAAGCACCTGGCGGAAGTGTTTGAAGCTCTGGCAAGTTACGGCCTAAAGGTGAAACCCTCCAAGTGTCACCTCCTGAAGCCAAAGGTGCAGTACCTGGGACACGTGGTGAGTGCTGACGGAGTGGCTCGCGACCCTGATAAGATCACCGCAATTAAGGAATGGCCAAGCCCCTCCAGTGTAAAGGAAGTGAGGCAGTTCCTCGGGTTGGTAGGCTACTACCGAAGGTTCATACCCGGTTTCACCAAAAATGCAGCTCCTATGCAGGACCTCCTGATAGGCCAGTCCAGGAAGGCCAAGAACCAGAAGCCGCCCTTCAGATGGGAGAAGTTGGAAGAAGAGTCCTTCCGCCAGCTGAAGATGGCCCTCACGGGGGATGAAATCCTGGCGTACCCTGATTATAGCCAACCCTTTATCCTCTACACCGACGCCAGTAACATCGGGCTAGGAGCCGTACTATCCCAGATCCAGCAGGGGAAAGAACGGGTAATTGCTTACGCCAGCCGAAAACTGCGACCCACCGAAAGAAATCCTGAGAATTACAGCTCATTTAAGCTAGAGTTCCTGGCAGTGGTGTGGGCAGTCACCGAACGCTTTAAGCACTACCTCGCTTCTTCCCGGTTCACCGTGTACACGGATAACAACCCGTTGACACACCTGGACACTGCAAGACTCGGTGCCCTAGAGCAGAGATGGATGGCCCGCTTGTCCAACTATGAGTTTACAATCAAATACCGGGCAGGACGCTCCAATACCAACGCGGACGCCCTGTCCAGGATGCCAAACCTACCGGACGAGGGTGAGGATTCAGAAGATTTGGAAGAGGTCGAACTCCCTGCGTTCCACCGTCATGGGACTATCCAGTATTCCCACCGTGTAAGGGGTAAGCAAGCCGCTACGTTCAACCCCTTACCTCACTACAACTGGGCGGAAACGCAAGACAGTGACCCTGCCGTCCGGCTGGTGAAGGAGATGCTGACTCAGCCAGAAGCTCGCCTTGACCCAGACGCTCCGGAGGAGGCCAAGCAACTGTGGGCAGAGAAGAGTCGACTGTTCCTTTACAAGGGGAAGTTGTGCCGCAGAATGGTTAACTCCCGGACGCATGAACTGATCTGGCAAGTAGTGGTGCCAAGAAGGGATGCAGCTATGGTGATGGAGGCATACCACGACGGGGCTGGGCACTTCGGATGGAAGAAGCTGGAGTTCCTGCTGCGCGGGCGGTTCCATTGGGTAGGCATGAAAGGAACCATCGAGAGGTGGTGCAGAGACTGTGGCCCATGCAACCTAAGAAGGAAGGACCGTGCCAGCCAGAAGACCCCCCTTCAGTCCATCGTCACCCGGCAGCCGTTGGAACTGGTAGCCTTGGATCATGTAAAACTGACCCCAAGCAGAAGTGGCTACGTCTACGCATTAACCATCGTGGATCACTACTCCCGGTTCTTGGTTGTCGTCCCCGTCAAGGACTTAACGGCTCAAACAGCAGCTAGAGCCTTCCAGCAGCACTTCTGCCGTCCACACGGCTACCCAGAGCAGGTGCTGACGGACCAGGGACCTGCCTTTGAAGCGGAGGTCTTCCAAGAGTTCTGTACTCTGTATGGCTGCCGGAAGATCAGGACGACACCCTATCATCCGCAAACTAATGGACTTTGTGAGAAAATGAACCAGGTGGTGATAGATCTTCTAAAAACATTGCCCCTGGAAGAACGCAGTCTGTGGCCTGAGAAGCTGCCCGACCTGGTGGACCTATACAACTACATCCCTGTAGGTTCCACCAACTGTACCCCGGCTTACCTAATGAGGGCAAGACCCGGTAAGCTACCTGTTGACCTGGAGATGGGAGTCCTGACACCCGAGGACACTTCACCGGAAGCAGACTGGGACACAGAGAGGCAGCAGCAGTACCGGAAAGTACAGGAGAGCGTGGAGCGAAGTCTCTGTCTAGCTAGGGAAAGACAAGAGAAAACTTACAACCAGTATGCTCCCGCTGTTCCCTTGGTACCCGGAGAGCAGGTCTTGAAGAGGAAAAGACGGCTCCACAAGTTGGACGACCAGTGGGAGAAGGACCCGTACATCGTACTGCCCTCAAGCCACGACAACCCGAAGGTCTGTACCATCAGTAAAGACGGAGGGGAAACCACAACCATTGTATCCCGGGATCACCTGAAGAAGTGTCCCGAACAGCTACGGAATCCTGAAGAGGAACAAGAAGACCCTCGACCCGTAGAGGAAAGGGAAGATGTGGTTAGTACTGTGCTCGGAGACTTCCCTCGGTCCTGGACTCAAGTCAATGGTGCAGTTGTGGTACCCGTCCTCACGTTCCTCCAACCAGCATCCCAAGTACTCACGGAGCAACCGGTAGAGCTGGAAGAACAGCCGGTCCAGGAGGCAGAAGACTCCACACAAGCAGATCAGGAGGATCAACCCTCTGCTTATAGTGAGCCTGCCATACCCCTAGTGAGCCAAAGAGCCTGTAGACAGCTGCCCAGTTTACCCTTGACAGCTCCTACACCCTGTAGTTCAGGGCCAGACAGTCAGCTCCGTAGGTCCACTAGGGCCACTAAAGGCCAGTTACCCGCACGTTGGAGAATTTGAAGTGTTTAAATTGTTTTATTTGTGGTCACCTGTCTGTTACTTGTAAATAATTATGTGTTTCTAGTTATTTTTAGGAGTCCTTGGTGGATTTACCGGGAATCCTTGTACAATTGGTTGGAGCGTAACTTAGGAATGGACTAAAGACTGTTAAGGACTCGGGGCAGGACAGACCCCTACCTGGTTACGTCTCCCTGTTTTGGTGAAATGGACACCTTGCTTTTCTTCAAAAACTGCACCCGGTTGCGGACACGCCGTGACCATTCTAATATGTTTTTTTTTTCTATTGTACCGTTTCTGTTTGTATTGGTTGTTTTTCTAAAATATGTTTAGTCCCGGAGTACTAAATTTCACTAGGGGGGAATGTGGCACCCCAGGGGTCTGGTTTCCACAGTAACAGCAGTGTTATGTCTGAGAGCAGGTGGGAGGTCTCTTGGTCAGGAATCCTATGCATGCCACACCTCCTGCCCAGTCCTGGGAGGGGAAGGACTTCCCCTATATAAACCTGGGGCTGAGGCAGGGTTAGAGAGAAGAGTAGAGAGAAGAAGAGAAGCAGTGATAGGAAAGAAAGATCAGGAGCTCTGTGGGAGTCGTGCTAAGAGGAGATCAGGGCTGGAAGCTGTAGAGCTCGCCCTGATTGAAGATTTCTTACCGGACCCGGAGTCCGAGGCTGTGGGGACTAACTCCTACCCAGCAGCAGAAACCGACCGGCAGGGGATTTCAGGTCCTCTGGCCCAGAAACCCGAAGGCTCGGTCACACGTGTGGGACCAGCACCGCCGTCGTGGAGCGGAAGCTACTAGAAGGCCCCGAGTCACCGGCCATACGGGTGAGCACCACACGGTACACTCAGGGACGTGGGCTACCTTTACCCGCCTCTAGCAAGGTAGCCAGAAGAGTACAATTAGTTGGGGAGGCCTACAACTCCGCCTGGCCAAGGGGGATCCCATCTGCTCAAGGACTGACCAGGCCCCGACCGCTAGCCAGTACTCCGGGAGGGTCTATCTTTGTCACCAGTAAAGACCCTGAACTACACCGTATCGTCTCTGAGTGATTCCTGCTACCCCCATCATCCACGTCGGCTGCCCTGAGGCCATACCCCTCCCGTTGGGGGTTATACCATCCACGCTGCACCATCCTCCCACCGGCCTCAGCGGTTTGCCCTGCAGCGGCAGCTCCATAGCTGCATTCAACGGGTGGCGTAGTCGTCCTACATCTACTGCTAATATACCGCCACTTAGTCTGACTCCCTGGGCACGGACCGGGTCACCGCCACGAGACTACTACCCCTATCAGATCCGGCTCCGGGTAGTCCCTGCGTGCGCAACGCTACATCACATAGGCCCAGGGCGCGTCACATTCAGCTCCGCTACAGCAGACACACAAACTTTCAGCTCAGCTACAGCAGACATACACATTCAGCTCAGCTACAGAGCGGAAAACACCCTTTTGGCTGTAAGTCGATTCACTATTAGATAAAAGTGGAGGTGGGGAGAGGCTGATTGAAGCACCCAATCATCCTCCAACCTCCATTTTTGCCCATCACACTGGATGCACTGCTTGGTCTGTGTATGTGATGTAGACATAAGGCTGTATGCCGCTCTGGACCTGAGACTGAGAAGGAGACACACAAATGTAAGTGCATTACAATGTAAGTGAGGGATGGAGAGGGAATAATGGATAGCAAAAGTCTGAAAGTGGACAACCCTTGTAGTAAAAGATCCCTTCTATTTCCTTCAGAGATCCCTTCCATCTGCTGCTGTTTAGTGTCAAAGAGGTGGAATTTGGCTGACCTGGTCTCCAACACACCAATGGTGAGACAAGCTGCCCCTCAGTCATAGTCATATAAATGCCTCCTGAGACAGATTGTCGAATTTCTCCTTGTTTCCTTTCATGTTATGGTTTGAGATGAAGGAGCAGAGGTGGACTGAGTGAGCTGGGCTCATGGGCCTAAACCAACGGCTACATCCATGAGATACTTGATTTGAAGTTCTAAAATGTCTCTTCCATTTCTTAAAAAAAAGTCTCTTACATCTGCTGCTGTTGAATGATGGAGGAGTGGGCTTAGATCAGTAGTGGGACTTGGATTATCTATCTGGTCTCCATTGCATAAAAGTGTTGGGAGAAGCTTTCTGTAGCATCAAGTCAGTCATGTAAATGTATCCTGAGACACATCCTAGAAGACTTTTAGTGGTTTGCTCCAGGTCTTTTCTTGAGCGATGAGACCAGAGGTAGACTAAATGTCTACCTGATGTCATGTCCAGGGGGAAAATGTACCTTATTGTCCTTTGCAGAATGGTTGACCTATGGGCCCTTCTGGAATGGGGTACCTGTCCTGGTTGGTCCTGGATATTGACCCACTGAACCAGAACACACTTCCTTTGAGTTTATGAAAGATCCCATCCAGTTTCTTTAGAGATCCCTTCTATCAGCTGCTTTGGAGGTGAGCTTAGAGAAATAATTGGACTTGGCATAGCACACAGAAAAGTGGAGGAGCTTTGTGTTACATCAATCTGCCCCTTAGTTACCTGAATGCCTCTTGGAACACTTCCTCGAATATATTCTTTCCTTATAAGTACTGGATTAAGAAGTGAAACCAGAGATGGACTACGGTTAAAAAGGGGTACTTGGCTTGTCTGATCTCCATTACACCAAAAGTGGTAGAAGAAGAAGCTTTTTGCTACATCAAGTTGCCCCTCCGTTAAATAAATAGCCCTAGGTTTTAGTCAAAGATGAAGAAAATGAAGCAAACCATGGTCGTGGTTCATCTTTTGCGCTCCTTTGGTTACGCAGCGTTCATTGAGCATCTCGAGCTTTGATGTGCTTAGTTTTTATCTTTTTTACATTTCGTCTCGGTAAGTTCACGACAAGTCTGCTGCCTTTCCTGCACTCCAGTCGCTAACCCTCCATCGCTCTTCTGCTTTCTTGATTGCTTTCCATTAGGAGCTACGATTTTTTTTTTACCTCTAGTAATTTCTTTTTTTATGCTGCATTAGTTTAGAGACGGCAGAGATAAAATCGCTTTTTCCGTGCGCCGTATTATTTTTTCCTTTCCCAGCTTTCCGCCTTTTCGTAATAGTCACTTTTTTATTATTTTTTTTTTTATAAAGTGCTGACAAAGGTACAATGGGCGGCGAGCGGTGAGGTAAGGCATTATGCCTACTAAGTGCATAAATGTTGAATTATTTCTGAAACAATCAATGTCTCCTGTGCCATCTCTTAAGACTGGTCTCAATGGATGCGGCGGAGTCCCAGAAGAGCTTTAGAAAAGCTTCCTGGATATAAAGAAGTTTATCTACAAACCTCCGCTGTCATTTCCAAGTGAAAATTTACCTTATGGGTTTTGCAGAAAGGTTAACCTATGGGCTCTTCCGGAATGGAGGACCTGTCCTGGTTGGTCCCATCCTCTGGTTATTGACCCATTGGATCATCGAAAGTGGATGGAAGGCTCTTCTGTACAATGTGGAAAATTCCAACATCTTGTTTCTATTTTGCTTTGGTGCCCCTTCTTTTCTTTGCACAAAGAGTGGTGGGAGAAGCTTTCTGAAGCATTAAGCTGCCTCTCAGTTAGATGAATGTTTCCTGAGACACAATTTGGAAGATTTTTTCCCACCACTGTTCAGATCCTCCCCACTGCACACACAGTTTGGTGGTAACCTTCCATTTAGACCATGCCTCTCACAAGGCCTCCACCCTGTCTACATCCAGCCATACCAATAAGATAAAAAACCGTGGGGAAACTAGCTCTCTACTGTAGTGCCGAATGACACACATGGACTCATTCCACCCTCTACTGGACCCGATAATGGTTCCTATGGGCTGAAGCTTTCCACCCATGCCAACACTTGTTCCCCACTTGGATAATTGTTCACCCTGTCCCAGCCGACTTACAGAGGTAACCACTGATATCAAACCTTGTCCATTTCGGGTTAGGAGAGAAACCAAACTGAGATCTAAAATCTCAAAAACCCACCTGCTACAAGGACAAATTAATCTAGCCTCATATCGCTACCAGATGATTGCTATAGGTCTCACTGTGCAAGATGACCAACTCGTTTTCCACCCAGAAGTGAACACTCGTTCATACAAGTGACCCACTCCTACGTCATCTCAGAGTCCTTGTCGATTCCACTTCTGACACCCGAGGCAATTTAGAAATCTTCAAGTCATGGACGGATATGTTGACACTTTCGGTGACCAAAGTCTCAGCCAAGAGTATCCTGTTCTAGCACCTGAAGTAGTAAACCAAACACTCTCTCCAAAGCTAGACAATTTATGGGCTCCTTCTAGCCACCTTATACTAGCGTCCCCCAGGCCAGTAAGTAAACCCTAAACTGGTAGAATTGTATCACGTAAGTCAATGTCTATACCGGGAATTTGGAGCTCGGAGTGGTCAAAGATATCAGTATTTTTTCCCTTGTTACTTTTACCTTCATTGTAGTTTGTGCCTTTTTAGTCTGTGTCTTTTTATTTTATTTATACCCGAGAAGTCAAGAATATAGATCAAGGTGAAGCACAAGAAGCATTTTGAAGTCTACGGCAGGTGAGGAACAGCGACTATAAAAGGCGGGTAATTAAACTCAGGAGGTCACGGAGACCTTGGCTGCAGTTCCTACAATCTTATCTGGAGCTCTTAGGTGCCTGGCGTGATGAATTGATCAGATGGAGAGCTGCTGGAAAATCCAGACAATGAGAAGACCTCAGTGTTTTCTCATCTGGAAGCCAGAGGCTGAGTTCACGAGTAAAAAACAAAATGTTTTTTGCCATAATTATGAAATATCTTAAAACAACACAACCATAACCCAGCTGTAGAAGGACATTGAGCAAAAAAAAGTATTAACATATGCACAAAAAGACCACACTCACATATGCCATAGGACTACATAGGGGCTATGTACACAAAATGGTAATATTCTTTGCACAGTTGTGGTTGAAGTTGAGCATACCCTGTGGTGCAGAGACCCATTGGCTCCTTGCACTGTAATACATGCTACCAGCCAATTAGAAACCACAAGCTGACATCTGGTGGTGCATGGCAGAGATGTAATGCGCCACCAGTGGCAGTCATGCTGAAGTCAGCCGCTGGTCTCTGCGGGAAGGTAAGAACAATTTGTTTCTTTTTATTTTTTTAAATGTGCTGGAATAGAATTGAGGATATTAGTACAGAAAGGGGCCCATGATGGGGGACACTATTACTGGAAGTGGTAAGGATGGGGACATTATTAAAGAAAAGGGCCCAGGATGGGGGACATTATGAAACAAAGGGGCCAAGAATGGAGGACAGTATTAAATTAAGGGGCCAATTTGGGGAAAATTATTACAGAAAGGGGCCAGGATGGGGACATTATTACTGGAAGGTGCTCAGGATGGGGGACATTATTTTATGAAGGGGCCAATGATGGGGACATAATTACAAGACTGGGCCATGATGGGGGACATTATTAAATAAAGTTGCCAGAATGGGGGATATTTTTAGAAGAAGGGGCCAGTATGGGGAATATTATTAAATAAAAGGGCCCAGGATGGGGGACATTACTACTGGAAGTGGCAAGGATGGGGACATTATTAAAGAAAAGGGCCCAGGATGGGGGACATTATTAAATAAAAGGGCCAGGATGAGGGACATTTTTTCTGGAAGTGGACAGGATGGGGGACATTATTACTGGAAATGGTAAGGATGGGGACATTATTAAATAAGGTGGCTAGGATGGGGGACTTTATTACAGGTTGAGGCAAAGACAGAGGACATTATTAAAGGATGGGGCCAGGATGGGGGACATTATTACATGGGGCCACAAACATTTATGTCTTTATAGGATCTAGAACACTACAATGGCCCATACATCTGATCAACATACAGGTGGGGGCCCAGGTCCAAATTTTCCACCAGGGCTCATCAGTTTCTAGTTATGCCACTGGTTAGAAGGATAGTTCCCAACAGTCTCAAGTTTTCTGGGACTTTATTGAATTTTAGGAAACAATCCTAGAAAATTTGGGCACACTTTGGTTCACACTTTGGTGGCTAATAGGACTTAAAGAGATATTCCCAGAATTGAAAGTTATCCTTTATCCATATGATAGGTGACAACTTACTGACTGCTGAAATAGCCCTAGTGTTCCAGCGTTTGCAAAGCCACGTCTTGAAAGGAGCAGAGGCGCCCACTCGACTTCTGCTCCATTCATTGTGTATGGGGCTGAAGGAGCAAGTCTAGTACAGCGCTCAGCTTTTTCCAGCAGTTCCATCACCAATGAATGGAGCAGAGGTTGAGCTTGCTCACTGCAGATCCCTTTTCTTGGGATGCTGTTGGTTTTAGAGGTTAGACCCCAAGTGATCCCTCAGCTATCCACTATCTTATGGATAAAGGATAATTTTTATTTATGGAAACACCCTTCTTAAAATCCCTATTTTACCAAACAACATGTAAGCTAATCTAAAAAAGTTTCCCCCCTCAGTGCAATGCCACCACAGGAGAAATTAAGTCTGGTCACTGGTGCAGTCTTCATGGGGCCCTCTTCAGCATCTTCAGGCTCCTGTCATTTTTGACAATAAATGCCATTTGCACTGACTAAACCATGATGCTATGAAGTGGATTCACAAAACTGCAGGTCACACAGACCAAAGACAATGGCACATTGGGCAAGACATCCAGAATGGCATGTGGAACAGCGAGGACCAATATGATGAGGTGTTGTGGACGGCAGACAAACATGCAGAACCAGGAGACACAGTGCCAGGGGTGTAGACAAACACAGGAATAGAAGATGAATAACCAGTTCAAGAATTGATGCAGTGTTTGTAGTGTGAACAAGCCCAGAGAAGAGTTTGTAATGCTTACAGCTGACAAAGAGTTAATCAACAAACAATGCATCACCGCTGGCAGCAGAGATAAAGAGACAAACTTGTAGATAGACCAAGGATGCAGTGGCGTCTGTAGTGCGAACAAGTCCAGAGAAGAGTTTGTAATGCTTACAGCTGACAAAGAGTTAATCAACAAACAATGGATCACCACTGGCAGCAGAGATAAAGAGGCAAACTAGTAGATAGACTAAGGATGCAGTAGCATCTGTAGTGTGAACAAGTCCTGGGAAGAGTTTGTAATGCTTACAGCTGACAAAGAGTTAATCAACAAACAATGGATCACCGCTGGCAGCAGAAATAAAGAGGCAAACTTGTAAATAGACTAAGGATGCAGTAGCGTCTGTAGTGTGAACAAGTCCAGAGAAGAGTTTGTTATCCTTATAGCAAACTATCAAGTTTAATCAGCAGATCTGAACCAGAAAAAAGATGCAGGTTGCAGAAACCACAAGAGTTTGCAGAGAAGATAGCCAGATGGGAGAACTGATGAGGCAACCTCTGAAGCATATGGAAACTGAATACTAGCTTACTCAATACTCAGGCAAGCATGGGTGAAAAAAATCGGTCTTAAAAGGCTTTGGGAGATGACATCCCTGGAATTCTCTGGGAAACCTGTGAAACCCGGTGTGGACCACAATAAAGGAAGAAGGCCATAGGAGAAGGGCGCAGTAGCCGGCACCGAAGTCATGACAGGTGGATATCGTTGTCATACGACGCAAATCATCATGGAGCCGGAGGACACTGACGATGGCCCAGTGAAGACCTCACCAGTGACTGGATTATTTTTCTTTATTTTCTAAACCCCTTACCAGCCCATTTTTGAATCCAGCAAAATGGTCAGACTGGATTCATGCAAATCAAATCACAAAAAAATGAGGATTCTGGAGCATCCAAATTGTATGATGAAATTCGAGGTGAAGTCGACTATATAATAAAAACTATTCGGAATAGACTTTAGTTGACTTCCCAGATACAGGACAGTGACAAATGGCACAAGCACGCCCCGTTCGCCCATCGTTCGAGGCGAGGTTCCTGTTTTTCTTTCTTTGTAAGCTCATGAAGACCATTTTAAACACATATAAAATGTATTTGGGGTCAGAGTTTCCTATGATCCGATCCTAACACATGTTTACAGCCGGAATCGCATCCATTCTGGTAAAAGTCAACATTCTCCGTCCACACATTTCCCGTGACGGCGCTAATCCTTCTGCGTTTCACTTTATTAATCGCGTCTTTAGACCAGAGCTGACAGCGCTGGCCCCGGCAGGATTAATTCTGCGGAAATGATACACGGTGTAGATGGATTGTGCTGTCCGCATTGTCTCTGATCATAGAAGGGAGAGAAGTTACCGAGCGCGAATCATCCGGCAGAAAATGCATCATTTACACAAAGCATCAGCTCACATGATGAAAATACATGGAGCCGGGCCGGGGTGTAATTGGCACCGCGTGGCGAGATATTACAGTATAGTAGCGTACTGGGTCCTCCTAGCATGGCATCAGAAAAGAAAGGGTCAAAGCAAAATAGCAAAAGAGAAAGAACGACAGAGGTGGATAGAATGAAAGAAAGGAAAAAAGAAAGAGATGGAAAGAAAGAGGAAGGAAGGACGAGATGTAAGGAAAGAAAGAAAGAGATGGAAGGAAAGAAAGAAAGAGAAAAAGAAAGAGAGATGGAAAGAATGAAAGACAGAAAGTAAGAAAGAAAAAGGAAGTAAGGAAGAATGAAAAAAAGAAGAAGGAAGGAAGAGATGGAAGGTAAGAAAGAAAGAGATGGAAGGAAAGAAAGAAAGAGGAAGGAAGAGATGGAAGGAAAGAAAGAAAGATGGAAGGAAAAAAGAAAAAGTAAGAAAGAGATAGAAAGAATGAAAGACAGAAAGAAAAACAAAAATGAAGGAAGAAAGAAAGGATGGAAGGAAGGAAAGAAATAAAGAGAGGAAGGAACAAAAGAAAGAAGGAAAAAGAAAGGAAGAAAGAAAGATGGAAAGCATGAAAGACAGAAAGGAAGTAAGAAAGAAAAGGAGGGAAAGAAAAAGGATGGAAAAAAAGAAAGAAAAAGAAAGAAAGATGAAAAAAAGAGAAAGAAAGAAAAAGGAGGAAAAAAAAGAAAGAAAGAGAAAATGAAAGAAAGAGAGAAAACAAGAAAGAGAAAGAAAGAAAGAGAAGGAAGGAAGAAAAGGAAAAAAGAAGTAGAAAAAGAAAGAAGGAAGGAATAAAGAATTAGAGAAAAAGAAAGAGAAGGAAAGAAAAAAAGAAACAAGAGAGAAACAAAGAGAATTAAAAAAAAAAAAGAAGGAAGGAAAGAGACAGAAAACGAAAGAAAGGAAGGAAGAAGTGTAATAGTAAAATAAATATCAAACTGAAAAAAGTGCGGAGTCCCAGCTCGGCTTTCGTTGACACGGGGGTGAAGATTCGGTTTGTGGTCTTGGCCTGGGGACAGTGATTTTTTTGACTTTTTTCCTCCCAGCCCACTCCTCGCTATGACCCGACTTCAAGAACCAGAGGGTCCTGACACAACAATGGGCCCCAAAGGTCCAAAAATACCACTATCATGTGGAGTTCCCTTTTGGGCCAATAATTCACCCCTGGAGCCTATTTCTCATGGGATAGACCTCACTGACGGTGCAGGATGGACCCTCAGAGTGCTCTCGCCTGTGGCCCCCAGGCCGACACTGGAGCTTCTGTTCTTTTCCTCCTCCCTTCTTCATCCATGGACATGTTTGCTATAAAACAAGGTATTTCTCCGGCGGAATAAGACGATCAATTCTTCTTCATTATGCGCCATAAGTGAAAATTGTGCAGACTGGGAACAAAATCACATTTTTTCTTGACAGAAAAGTTCCCGTCTGTCTTTCTTCATCTCCTCAGAAATAATTCTCGCTATTTTCATTTCATGCTAAGGGTTTGGATAAATCAGAGAGCCCGGGGAGGCCGGCAGTCGCATTGTCTGCAGGCTCGCTACGTTTCCTGTGGCCCCAGCTTGTGTCAAAAAATAACCAAGCTCCGAGGGGAATTTGTTTCAAAGCGGACGGTTTTACTGTTCATACATTTACGAGACTGCTGCTTAAACATGTGCATCTGTCAGCATGGATTAATACATCCTAATGCCGCCTGCTAACCACGATCTCCAGGGAGGCTTACAGAGGACACATTAGTTAGGACATATGCTCGAAGATGACCATACGCGTGCAAAATTTTCTAAAGATTTAATGAAGAATCGACCGCAGCACCCGACATAATAAAAGAAGGCTAAATATTTCATAAGGAGGGATCTCCTTGACCACAGACTATGAAAGGAGTAGCTCTCTCTTCCCCTCTCCCAGCAGGAACTCTCAGCACAACCTCAGTTAGATTAACACATTTTTTCGGACTAATGATGATCAAATCTAAGTTGGCAGATCGTTCGAATTTAGCCACCTTATCAGAATTTCTCTTATTATTATGCTCTGGGATCTTTGTAGACCCTACGACACAGAGTGAAAAAGATAAACGCCAGAGCATTTTAGAGAAAAACGTGCCAAGTTACAATTTATGTTGCCTGTTAATTAGTCTGACAGGTCCCCTTTAAAGAAGTGTTGACCACAGTGGCACACATATTAAAGGAAATGCAAAATTTTTCATGAGTGATCTCATTGACTATGAAAAAAGTAGCTCTCTCTTCCCCTATCCCAGCAGGAACTCTCAGCACAACCTCAATTAAATTAACACATTTTTACTGACTAATGATGATCGAATCTTAGTTGGCAGATCACTAGAATTTACCATATTAGAATTCCTCTTATCATTATGCTCTGGGGTCTTTTTAGACCCTTCAGCACAGAATGAAAATGTAAAGAAAGATGAACACTGGAGAGTTTCAGAGAAAAACGTACCAGGTTACAATTCATGCTGTCCACGGATTAGTCTGACAGGTCCTCTTTAATGAAGAGTTGACAACAGTGGAAGACATACTAAAAGAAATGCTAAATTTTTCATGAGAAGCAATCTCATTGACTATGAAAAAAGTAGCTCTCTCTTCCCCTCTCCCAGCAGGAACTCTCAGCACAACCTCAATTAATTTAACACATATGTTTAGACTAGTGATTAACAAATGTAATCTGTCAGATCGCTCAAATTTAGCCACAAAATTAGAATTTCTCTTCTTATTATGCTCTGGGGTCCTTGTAGATCCTACAACGCAGAGTAAAAAAGATTAATAAAGGTAAACGTTGGAGCGTTTCAGAGAGATACGTATCAGGTTACAATTCATGTTGCCCACAAATTAGTCTGACAGGTCACCTTTAATGAAGACTTGAGCACAGTGGAACACATACTAAAAGATAGGCAAAATTTTTCATGAGGAGTAATCTCATTGACTATAATAAAAGTAGCTCTCTCTTCCCCTCTCCCAGCAGGAACTCTCAGCACAACCTCAATTAATTTAACACATTTGTTCAGACTAATGATGATTGAATGTAATTTGTCAGATCACTCAAATTTAGCGACAAAATTAAAATTTCTCTTCTTATTATGCTCTGGAGTCTTTGTAGACCCTACAACGCAGAGTGAAAAAGGTAAAGAAAGTTGAATGCTGGAGCATTTCAAAGAAAAACATACAAGGCTACAATTCATGCTGCCCGCAGATAGGTCTGACAGGTCCCCTTTAAAGAAGAGTTGACTACAGTGAAATACATACTAAAAGAAATGCAAAATTTTTCATGAGGAGTGATCTCACTGACTATGAAAAAAGTGTCTCTCTCTCTTCCCCTCTCCCAGCAGGAACTCTCGATCAGATTACTACTATTGTTCTGATTAGTTGTGAAATCCAAATTAGGCAGCTCGCTCAAATTTATTCATGCTCAGATGTCTTATTGTGCTCTTTTCTGCCCAGACTCCACAGCATAGTAAACTGTCAGGTCTTCAGCGCCTCCTACTACCTTTAGGCCTCATGTGAGATCATGATATGCATCAGTCCCGGGCGTCATGTCATGTAGGGCTCTGGAGGCACCCAAAAATAAAAATGGGAACCGTGGCATGAGAAAGAATATTTGACTACAGGTTATGAAACAAGTAGCTCTCTCTTCCCCTCTCACAGCAGGAATCATAGAATCATAGAATGGTAGAGTTGGAAGGGACCTCCTGGGTCATCTGGTCCAACCCCCTGCTCAAAGCAGGATTCACTAAATCATCTCAGACAGATGTCTGTCCAGCCTCTGTTTGAAGACGTCCATTGAAGGGGAACTCACCACCTCTCGTGGCAGCCTGTTCCACTCATTAATCACCCTAACTGTCAAAAAGTTTTTTTCTAATATCTAATCTTTGTCTCCTCCCATTTAGTTTCATCCCATTGCTTCTAGTCTTTCCTTGTGCAAATGAGAATAAAGATGATCCTTCTACAATGTGACAGCCCTTGACATATTTGTAGACAGCTATTAAGTCTCCTCTCAGTCTTCTTTTTTGCAAGCTAAACATTCCCAAATCCTGCAACCGTTCCTCATAGGACATGGTTTGCAGACCAGTCACCATTCTGGTCGCTCTTCTCTGAACTTGCTCCAGTTTGTCTATGTCTTTTTTAAAATGTGGTGCCCAAAACTGTACACAGTATTCCAGATGAGGTCTGACCAAAGAGGAGTAAAGACCGATAATGACTTCACGTGATCTAGACTGTATGCTTCTGTTAATACATCCCAGAATTGTATTTGCCTTTTTTGCTGCTGCATCACACTGTTGACTCATGTTCAGTCTATGATCTATTAGTATACCTAAGTCTTTTTCACATGTACTCTCAGCATGATCTCGATCAGATTAAATCTTTGTTCTGATTAGTACTGAAATCAGAATTAGGCAGTTTGGTCGAATTTGGCCAGGAACTTAGATTTATATCAAATGTATTTGACGCGCCCCCTGGGCCGTGGGGTACTCGGTGCCGGGCCGGTCGTTGCTAGGGGAGATGTCACATTGGCGGTGACCCGGTCCGTGACCCGGGGCGGTCAATCAAAAAGGGGTTTATTTACAGGGGAATTAAAGTTTTTGTATAGAGTTTGTGACGCCACCTGTGGTATGCGGCTATGTGCTGCCGCCGAAGCTGTGCAGAACCTCTGGAGCTGATGTTGGTGCAGCAGGGTTGGTTCAGCTTTCCACAGGCAGAGCTTAGCTCCAAGGCAGTGTAGATGTTGTAGTGAAGTAGATGATGCTGGGCGTTGTAGTGCAGGGGTGATGGCGCAGATAATAATCACAGAGACAGTGGGGTGCAGTCCTCAGGGTCTTTACTCATGGTTATTGCAGTCCAAGTTACAGGTACCAGTGTACTTCCCTCGTCGTGCTGCGCTTACTCAGGGAGGGGTTCAGCCAACACTCAGATATCTCCGGAGTACTTAGCGGGACCCCCTTCTGTGTGTTCTCTCTCTGGCCGTTTCCCTGCACCTCATACCAAGTGTCCCAATCCGGTACCCGCGGGCCTTGTCGGGCGACGTCTGTTCCATCCCCTGGGTCCTCTATAGCTACCTTCTTGGAGAGACTGATATGGACTGTTGGCTGCAGGACTTGAAATACTGCAGCCTCCGGTTTCTAGTTGAGACGTACAGTCTTCCGCTAGTTGAGGGACCGGTCCCCTTTGTGCGGCCTGACCCCTCCACCTCCTGGTATATTCGGGCATACGGGTGGCCTCCCTTCTTCGTTCCTGGAGCCCTTCCTGCTCCTCTCTCCTCCTCTTTCAGTCCTGGGCCTCTCCTCAGGCCCTCCGCCTGAGCAGAGCTCCTACAAAGCCCCTGCTCCCAACTCCTCTCTCTGCAGACTGATCACTCTCACTGCTCTCTACTCTCCCTGAACAAGATGGCTTCTCTATTTATACTTTCCTTTCATGTGCTCCCCTAAGCTACTTCGTCCACCCACACCCACTACATAGCTCCTCCCAACAGCTAGGGACCCGAGACTGTGCTCTCCCTTAGGAGCAATCTCGCCCTGCCCCCACTGCTGGTATGTGTTGGATGCAGGTGTTAGGGTCCCGAGCTGTACTCCTTCCTTACCTGAGAGTGAGATACCACACCTCTGGGTGAGATGCAGTACCTCTGTGGCGACCGAACCCTCACGGGCGCCACATATTCATGCTCAGATATATTATTGTGCTCTGATCGGTCCAGAAACCATAGTAAACTGATGGGTTTCCAGCGCCTCCTATGACCACTATGCCTCATGCGACATCATGACATGCATCAGTCATGAGTCCTATTGGGTGCTGAAGGCACCGAAGATGTCCCTGGACCCGAGGAATGAAGAAGACCATTTGGCTACCGATTATGAAAAAAATATCTCTCTCTTCCCTTCTCACAGCAGGAACTCTCAGCACAATCTCAATCTTATTCATGTATTTACATGGCCATACGTAACATGGTCATTTCATTTACAAATAAATTGTTTTTTTATATCATTAGGTTGTTTTAGTCTTCACAGTATTTCACTTGTTCGAGCACAAGTTTATGCTCCGGAGCTGCTCTCCCTACTGATTGGAAAATGGAAGAATTGCCAGTGGAGATGAGCGAATCTGCTAAGATTTGAATTCATTTAAGTTACCTGATGTGAATCGAATGTTCCTTATTATGCTCAATCGATCCCAGAGCGAAGTGAACATGGGGTGGAAATAAAAAAAATACCTCTCTGCTTACCTGTGTCGCCACTGCAGGTCCGTGCCTCCTCTTGCATCTTCTTCTGCGATCTTCACTCAGCATCGGGGCTACCGCAATCGAGTAGATTTCCAACATCACAAGGTCATGAAACGCGTCACCTGTAACACAGACTGCGGACGTTGCGTATCATGCACAATGATTGCGGAAAAAGACACGGAGTGCCTCAATCTTCAAAAAATTTGTATTCTGGAGAATTCAATTTTTCATAAAATTTTAACTAATTTCTTTTGGAAACTCATTTCTTTATCGCAACGTACAAAGTTCAACAGCTCCCGTAGATTAGCTGTGAAGATCCTTGGCGCGGAAAGTCCTTGTTTGGCTTGAGATGAAGACAAAACAAACAAAGGTATCCAGAAATTGGGATACAAAACTTCACCAATTTATTATTAGTGACGCGTTTCAGACATAGAACAGATACCATTATTAAGGACACATCTATGTCCGAAACGCGTTGTTTTTTGATTTGATGCAATATTCTTATTGTACATGGAACCTTTAAACCTGTACTAATAAATTGGTGACGTTTTATACCTATTCCTTTTCCTGCACCCATGGCTGACTGCAGGGGAGGGCACTATTGAAACCTCGAAACTTTCCAATAATGGACGAATAGTGATAATTTATGGTAACTCTTCCCTCCAGCAGGTGACGAAGCTTAAGAAGCATTGTCATTTTTTTGCATTTTAGATAGGCGTCCTTCTTCTGACACCGAATACTAAAATATATCAGCGTCCACTTACCTTCTGTGCCGCACTCTCACCCCTTCCACACTCCATTCTTCCTCCTTAATTCTCCTTTTCTGTCTGCCTCAGCGGCCGGCCCCGTGCTTAAATGGAGCAGAGAATGATGAAGAGTCCAGAACGAGGTGACAAGACATTTAAAATCTCATTTGCTACGGCTTTCAGAGTGGAATATTAATGCTGATTATGGAAGGAGTCGGCCACACCGACTGCTGCCGCAATGTCTTTGCTTCATGGCTGAGTAAAGGTTAAACACACAGTTATGAAAATTTATGTGTTTAGGGGTACAGACGGTAAAAACAACCTGCAGGCTGTAATAGAAGACAGTCACTATGGACGCTGCAGTCATTTTACACTATTTCTTCCATTGGCAGTTTTCCTAGTGACCTCTAGATGGCAGCGCAACAAGTATCCGACCACGAAAACTGTCTTATTTTACAGCCTGCTATAAAAATGACTTTACCAGTATCTGCACAATCAATACCCATTTATTAATGTAACAACAAAGCTGGATTTACATATTTCTACATCCTACAGGACTTCGAATGGAAAAAGCATTACTGTATATTTCAATATGGAAAGAGGAATAATTCAATGTCAGACATTAAAGGAAATATTCAACTTAGGGGGCAGTATTATAGTAGTTATATTCTTGTACATAGGGGGCAGTATTATAGTAGTTATATTCTTGTACATAGGGGGGCAGTATTATAGTAGTTATATTCTTGTACATAGGGGGCAGTATTATATTAGTTATATTCTTGTACATAGGGGCAGTATTATAGTAGTTATATTCTTGTACATAGGGGGGCAGTATTATAGTAGTTATATTCTTGTACATAGGGGGCAGTATTATATTAGTTATATTCTTGTACATAGGGGCAGTATTATAGTAGTTATATTCTTGTACATAGGGGCAGTATTATAGTAGTTATGTTCTTGTACATGGGAGGCAGTATTATAGTAGTTATATTCTTGTACATAGGGGCAGTATTATAGTAGTTATATTCTTGTATATAGGGGGCAGTATTATAGTAGTTATATTCTTGTAAATAGGAGGCAGTATTATAGTAGTTATATTCTTGTACATAGGGGGCAGTATTATAGTAGTTATATTCTTGTACATAGGAGCAGTATTATAGTAGTTATATTCTTGTACATAGGAGCAGTATTATAGTAGTTATATTCTTGTACATAGGAGCAGTATTATAGTAGTTATATTCTTGTACATAGGGGGCAGTGTTATAGTAGTTATATTCTTGTATATAGGGACAGTATTATAGTAGATATATTCTTGTACATAGGAGCAGTATTATAGTAGTTATATTCTTGTACATAGGAGCAGCATTATAGTAGTTATATTCTTATACATAGGAGCAGTATTATAGTAGTTATATTCTTGTACATAGGGGGCAGTATTATAGTAGTTATATTCTTGTACATAGAGGGCAGTATTATAGTAGTTATATTTATGTACATAGGGGCAGTATTATAGTAGTTATATTCTTGTACATAGGGGCAGTATTATAGTAGTTATATTCTTGTACATAGGGGCAGTATTATAGTAGTTATATTCTTGGACATAGGAGCAGTATTATAGTAGTTATATTCCTGTACATAGGAGCAGTATTACAGTAGTTATATTCTTGTACATAGGGGCAGTATTATAGTAGTTATATTCTTGTACATAGGGGGCAGTATTATAGTAGTTATATTCTTGTACATAGGAGCAGTATTATAGTAGTTATATTCTTGTACATAGGGGCAGTATTATAGTAGTTATATTCTTGTACATAGGGGGCAGTATTATAGTAGTTATATTCTTGTACATAGGAGCAGTATTATAGTAGTTATATTCTTGTACATAGGAGCAGTATTATAGTAGTTATATTCTTGTACATAGGAGCAGTATTATCTACTATATAATTGTCTTATCCCGTCTGTCTGTCTGTCTGTCTGTCTGTCCAGGAAATCCCGCGTCGCTCATTGGTCCGGCAGCGGCCAATCAGCGCCGCGGGATTTCAGAAAAAAGATGGTGGCCGTTAGCGGCTCATCTGAGGGACGGAGGTCAGCAGCGTTGCAGCCGGGAGATGAGCGCCGCGAGGCGTTCATCTCCCGGCCGGTACCAGCAGAAGGAACCCGACCGCCGGACCCATCTGCGGGACGGAGATGCAGCCGGGAGATGAAAGGCGCTCATCTCCCGGCCGGTACCAGCAGGAGGACCTCGACCGCCAGACCCATCTGCGGGACGGAGATGCAGCCGGGAGATGAGCGGCGCGAGGCGCTCATCTCCCGGCCGGTAGCAGCGGAAGGACCGCCGGCGTCGCTGACCTCCATGCGGAAGGGAGGACCGGGGAGCGGCGCTGCGGGTCGGGATACTTCTGCTGCGAGCGCCCGCTCATGTCCCGGGTTCTCGCAGCGGAAGTAGCCGCACAGGCAGCGCCGCTCCCTGGTCCTCACCAAGACGATTCGATGATTGGTCGCGGTCTTCGGACCCGACCAATCACTGATCTTAGCGCAAAAGTTAAATACCGCTGTGCTGATTGGTCGCGGACGCTGCCCGCGACCAATCACCGATTTGGGCTCCAAATTTAAATATCGGCCGCGACCAATCAGCACAGCGGTGTTTAAATCTGGAGCCAAGATCGGTGATTGGTCGCGGCCGATATTTAAATTTGGCGCCCAAATCGGTGATTGGTCGTGGGCAGCGTCCACGACCAATCAGCACAGTAGTGGTTAACTTTAGTCGCAAGATCAGTAATTGGTCGCGGGCCAAGACCGCGACCAATCACCGATTTGTGCGGCACATTTAAATAGCGGCCGCGACCAATTGGATGTCAGCGCCGCTCCCCGGTCCTCCCTTCACGCCCTAGCCGCATGGATGTCAGCGCCGCTCCCCGGTCCTCCCTTCACACCCTAGCCGCTGATGTCCCCACAGTATCCGCATGGTGTTACAAAGATCCAGACATTTGTGTTAAAAATCGCTGATTGGTTGCTGGCGCTGCCCGCGACCAATCACCGATTTGGGCGCCAAATTTAAATATCGGCCGCGACCAATCACCGATCTTGGCTCCACATTTAAACACCGCTGTACTGATTGGTCGCCGGCCGCGACCAATCAGCAGTATTGTCGCCAAATTTAAACACCTCTTTGCTGATAGGTCGCGGTCGCGACTAATCAGCGATTTTGGTGCCAAATTTAAACACGCTCTCCATTCCTCACTAACACGGTTCGCTGATTGGTCGCGGCCGCCGCCCGCGACCAATCAGCGATTTTGGCGCCAAATTTAAACACCGCTCTGCTGATTGGTCGAGGCAGGCGACCGCGACCAATCAGCAGAGCGATGCAGAGCGGGGTTTAAATTTGGCCCCAAAGTCGCTGATTAGTCACGTCTGACGGCCGCGACCAATCAACAGGGCGTTGTTTAAATTTTGCGCCAAAATCGCTGATTGGTCGCGGCTGTCAGACGTGACTAATCAGCGACTTTGGGGCCAAATTTAAACCCCGCTCTGCATCGCTCTGCTGATTGGTCGCGGTCGGCGGCCGCGACCAATCAGCAGTATTGGCGCCAAATTTAAACACCGCTCTGCTGATTGGTCTGGACTAATCAGCGATTTTGGTGCCAAATTTAAACATGCTCTCCAGTCCTCACTAACATGGTTCGCAGATTGGTCGCGGCCGCCGCCTGCGACCAATCACCGATATTGCCGCCAAATGTAATCATCGCTTTGCTGATTGGTCGCGGTTGCCGAACGCGACCAATCAGCGATTTGGGCGCCAAATTTAAATGCCGCTCTGCTAATTGCGCCCCGTCGGCCGCATACCTATTCTAGAATACCCGATGCGTTAGAATCGGGCCACCATCTAGTAGTAGTTATATTCTTGTACATAGGAGCAGTATTATAGTAGTTATATTCCTGTACATAGGGGCAGTATTATAGTAGTTATATTCTTGTACATAGGAGCAGTATTATAGTAGTTATATTCTTGTACATAGGAGCAGTATTATAGTAGTTATATTCCTGTACATAGGGGCAGTATTATAGTAGTTATATTCCTGTACATAGGAGCAGCATTATAGTAGTTATATTCTTGTACATAGGAGCAGTATTATAGTATATTCTTGTACATAGGAGCAGTATTATAGTAGTTATATTCTTGTACATAGGAGCAGTATTATAGTAGTTATATTCTTGTACATAGGAGCAGTATTATAGTAGTTATATTCTTGTACATAGGGGCAGTATTATAGTAGTTATATTCTTGTACATAGGGGCAGTATTATAGTAGTTATGTTCTTGTACATAGGGGGCAGTATTATAGTAGTTATATTCTTGTACATAGGGGGCAGTATTATAGTAGTTATATTCTTGTACATAGGGGGCAGTGTTATAGTAGTGATATTCTTGTACATAGGGGGCAGTATTATAGTAGTTATATTCTTGTACATAGGGGGCAGTATTATAGTAGTTATATTCTTGTACATAGGAGCAGTATTATAGTAGTTATATTCTTGTACATAGGGGCAGTATTATAGTAGTTATATTCTTGTACATAGGGCCAGTATTATAGTAGTTATATTCTTGTACATAGGAGCAGTATTATAGCAGATATATTCTTGTACATAGGAGCAGTATTATAGTAGTTATATTCTTGTACATAGGGGGCAGTATTATAGTAGTTATATTCTTGTACATAGGAGCAGTATTATAGTAGTTATATTCTTGTACATAGGAGCAGTATTATAGTAGTTATATTCTTGTACATAGGGGGCAGTATTATAGTAGTTATATTCTTGTACATAGGGGGCAGTATTATAGTAGTTATATTCTTGTACATAGGAGCAGTATTATAGTAGTTATATTCTTGTACATAAGAGCAGTATTATAGTAGTTATATTCTTGTACATAGGGGGCAGTATTATAGTAGTTATATTCTTGTACATAGGGGGCAGTATTATAGTAGTTATATTCTTGTACATAGGGAGCAGTATTATAGTAGTTATATTCTTGTACATAGGGGGCAGTATTATAGTAGTTATATTCTTGTACATAGGGGGCAGTATTATAGTAGTTATATTCTAGTACATAGGGGCAGTATTATAGTAGTTATATTCTTGTACATAGGAGCAGTATTATAGTAGTTATATTCTTGTACATAGGAGCAGTATTATAGTAGTTATATTCTTGTACATAGGAGCAGTATTATAGTAGTTATATTCTTGTACATAGGAGCAGTATTATAGTAGTTATATTCTTGTACATAGGGGCAGTATTATAGTAGTTATATTCTTGTACATAGAGGCAGTATTATAGTAGTTATATTCTTGTACATAGGAGCAGTATTATAGTAGTTATATTCTTGTACATAGGAGCAGTATTATAGTCGTTATATTCTTGTACATAGGGGCAGTATTTTAATAGTTCGGACACGTGAGCAGTATTACTAGTATAATGGCCACGTCAGCTGATTTATCATAGCTGATTAAGGACAGAATGTGTTAATACCTTTATGTCTTCGGATGTGACTGTGAATTTGCAATGCATGTAGAACTGAAGCAGTAAAATCTCCCATTCTGCATTTTAAGAGTTTTTTTTTCTTCACTTGAACTTTTCTTTTCTCATTCTTTTCGTTAAGAAGGTTCATTAAAGATTATAAAAATAATTCAGAGAATCAGCCGATCCTGCTCTGTAGATTCTCACCTCTGCTGGCTGGGAAATGTCATCATGGAGGGCGAGGGAGGGTGCAGCGTTAATATTAATCAATGGCGCTCCTATATATAGGCTGGAATTTACACAGCAGCTATAAACTGGTGGCAGATTGAGGCGGCTCAGCTGTAGGTAGATTACAATTCTTTTCTCGCCACAGACCAATCACTAGACCTCGATTCCCTCGTTTATTGTGGTGCACAATGTACCGCCTGGCATACTTGGCAGTGGGCGCCAGCTGTGACATCACTCTGGCCAATCACACAGCCCAATGTGACTGCGAGCTGTTCTTAAAGGGGTATTCCATTCTGATGAAGCGATGCCACATGTTAGGAGATTCCCTCCAGTTGTTGGCTGGTACAGTATGGGAAAGAGATTCTGAGAGATTTTGTGGGCGCTCATGTCACGGGTGTGTCAGAGGTGACAGAAAGTCGCCCTGCAGTTGGTTGCAGGAGATCTCTACGTTTGGCATTGCAGACAGCTTCTTAGATGAGAGGCTGTCTTTAGGACCTAGCAGCTACCTCCCTCTGCAAATTAGCTCTCCGGCCTGGGTGTATATATACCTGGTGTGTCTGAGAGGGAGCTGCCGGCTATATTCATCTCTACTTGTGAGGCTTAGCAGGAGCAGTACTTCGTCCTCTCTGGAGCTTGAGGCCGTGTGCATATTTGGAGTCATCTAAAGCTAAGCTATTTCCCCCTGTTTTGTCTACCCTTGTTGTTTGTAGTGTTTAGTGGAGGTTGACTAGTGCTCATCTCCTCCCATCCCTAGCTGTAGCCATACGCCAGGGAAAGTAGGGCGAGGCATGCGTGTGGTGATTGCTGAAGAGGCTATATAGGGCAGGTAGTTGAGACAGGGTGACGCTAGACCAGACTAGGAGGTCTCCACTTCCCCCTTTCACTAGTGTCTGGGCTCCCTTTTTCTTTTCCCTCTGTGTTGCACTAACACCTGGCGTGACAGCTCATGGTTATTATTTAGGCACTTGTGACAAAGTCAATGGCAAAGTACTGGAGGGGAGATATATAGCTCTGAGATTCTTACCTCCAGTAGTATAAACCTAGGAAAATACTTGAGCACACTAAGTGCTGAGAGTGGTTAATCAGCCATGTTTAGTGCTAGGTTGATTAACCAGCTGTAGAGTAAGAGGAGTTCAGAGGATAAATACCCCGCCTTTTAGAGCATTCAATGTGTGGGAGGGTCTGGAGGTGCAAGCTCTGGGGCTGTGTGTTCATATTAAGGAAAGCTGGACCTTGTGTTGTTTGTTCCTGAAGCGGGTGGATTCCCGTAGCAGCAAGGAGTATGCCATACATAATGTTTCTGTTGTCTTGTTAGGCTGGAAAGGCCATGTTTGTTTTGCTAACGTTGCACTGGCTTATGCAATACTCTTAATATACCAGTAGAAGATTTAAAGAGACAGTGTTCCTGTGTCTACCTCTATGTGCAGCCAAAATGCACACAGTTGGTGCTAGAAGTGCAGGCAAGATCTTCAGGAAGCAAATGTGATGGCTGTGGACAGACTGCATGTCCTCGGTGAAGGCGGCTGTAAGGATGGAACAGAGGTCAGACAAAATGGAGGAGCTGATCAGTCACCTGGTCCAAAGTAGTACCAGCAGAAGCTGCAGCAGCAGTACCAGCACAGGGAGCAACAGCTGTAGCAGCAACAGCTGGCACATAATAGACAAGTAAGTTGCTTATGCAACAGCTCCAGCAGCAACAAAAGCAGCAGCAGAGCCGACAAAAGCAGCAGCAACAGCACCAGCAGCAACAGCAGCAGATTGAGTTACTCACAAAGGTGGTTCATGGAACAGTGGCAGCTCTGACCCCATTGTCAGTTCATGATTTTTCTGTCCTGAAGGCTTTGAGGAGAGACTTGCAGAAAATGATCCCGGGTGATGACATAGAGGCCTTTTTAACAGTTTTTGAAAGGGTCTTCGATAGAGAAAAACTCCTGTCAGAGCAGTGGGCGGAAGTCCTGGCACCATACTTAACAAAGGAGCCTCAAAAGGCCTACTATGATTTGGCTTTACAAGACGCCAAAGAATATGCAAAATTGAAAACAGAAATTTTGGCGCTCTTGGGGGTGACAATGTCTGTCAGGGCACAACGGGTCCACCGCTGGGCATGTCACTGTGACAAACCCACACGCACCCAAATGTTTGATCTGCTGCACCTGGTCCAGAAGTGGTTACAGCCGGAGTCCTCTACCCCAGCGCAGATGGTGGAGCGAGTTGTAATGGACCGTTCGTGCACTCCCTTCCGAGCCTGATGCAGACTTGGTTTGCCCAGGGAGATCCCCAGAACGACGATGACTTGGTCGGACTGGTCGAAAGCTATTAGGGTGTCGACGGGTCCTTGGGAGGCAACTGACTCCATACTTGGAGGTTAAAAAAGGGGTGGGGCGTCCAAAGTCCAAGGGCGCAACAGAAGTCATGCCAAGGACCTCATCAGGGGATGTAATTTGCTGGAGATGTCACGACCCAGGTCATATAGCTTCCCATTGTCCCTTGACCACCGAGCAAATGGACTGTAGCATGGGATGCCGGTGTTCCTTCTACGCTTATCCAGCTTGCAGTGTAGACTGTTCATCCGGCAAGGGGCTCAAGCTTGTCCTGTGACAGTGAATAGCCTGTAAATGACTGGACTACTAGACTCAGGGAGTTTGGTGACCCTCGTCCCTCCCTAATTGAAGGGAAGAAGGTTGGCATCTGCTGCATTCACGGGGATGCTAAAGCCTATCCGGTGGCCAGAGTGGTCATTGAGACGGGCCGAGGAACTGAGTCCCAAGAGGTCGGCTTGGTCCAGGATTTATTGCACCTTATTCTCATAGGCCCGGGACTTTATGTTATTTTGGGATTTGTGGGGGAGGGGCAGAGACCTCGATTGCTCGGGTAAGAAACAGGTTGGCCCTAAAAAAAAGTCTCACCAAGCCCAGAGTCTGACGGGTTTCTCTTCTGTGTATTGGGGGAAGAGGAGGAGGTAGAGAAAATTTTGGGTTCGCCCAACATAGAGACCTAACTCTAAAAGAAGTGTTCAATAAGGTAACTGTCATAAACGGCATAGCACGGGAGTCAGGGGCTGGCATCAGGTTTCCCTATTTCATGTTGAGTGGGGAGTTATTGTACCGGGTCACTAAGGTGAGGGGGGAGATAGTTGAGCAATTATTGGTACCAGGACCCTATAGACAAAGGGTGTTGGGCAGCTCCATTCACATGTCTTGGGTGGCCATCTGCGGGTGGACAAAATTTAAGAATGGGTCAATCGAAGGTTCTATTGTCCCACCTGTCAGTTAACCGCTACCACCTGTGTTATAGGGCAATAATCCTAAAAACAGGGGCCGCCTAGTCCTTCACTGTATTGTCTCTTCTTTATTCTCAGCACTCAGTCTCGGCTAAACTTCTTAAGGAGGAATTGTTCATAGTGAGAATTGCCGGTCTAACGGCTACTTTGATGGGTTTTTTTTTCTCTGCCTTTTGATTTATTATCAACACAGGAGAAAAATAAAAACCCACGCCTCTTCTTTCTTCATCTGGATAAGTGTCTCAAAACTGGTGCCCACGGCAAGAGCTAAGAGCCCCCCTACAAGAACAATTACAGTCACACTGAGAGCGCCATTCCAAATCTAATTTGTTTAGAAAATTAGGTTTTTTTGTTTTCTTTGTGTGGATTCTTTTTACAATAGCGGAGACTATTCCTATCAATATTAGAAAACGGCTTCCTGGCCAGCAGCAATAAGACCACAAGTCCCAGCATGTCTCCAGGTCGCCAGGCCTTCGCTCACCCCTCATCCATCCTGCCAGGATCATGATAATCACCTATCACCGATCAAGGAACCAGATGTCAGATCTCCACAATAATCTACAGGGCGGACAGAGACAGGCCATACATGTATACAGTGGTACCCACGAGGCTGGTATAACATGGGCATCATCTGTATATAATTATATATGTACAGCTGGTATAACCTGGGCATCTCCTGTATATAATTATATATGTACAGCTGGTATAACATGGGCATCATCTGTATATAATTATATATGTACAGCTGGTATAACCTGGGCATCTCCTGTATATAATTATATATGTACAGCTGGTATAACCTGGGCATCTCCGGTATATAATTATATATGTACAGCTGGTATAACCTGGGCATCATCTGTATATAATTATATATGTGCAGCTGGTATAACCTGGGTATCTCCTGTATATAATTATATATGTACAGCTGGTATAACCTGGGCATCTCCTGTATATAATTATATATGTACAGCTGGTATAACCTGGGCATCTCCTGTATATAATTATATATGTACGGCTGGTATAACCTGGGTATCTCCTGTATGTAATTATATATGTACAGCTGGTATAACCTGGGCATCCTGTATATAATTATATATGTGCAGCTGGTATAACCTGGACATCTCCTGTATATAATTATATATGTACAGCTGGTATAACCTGGGCATCTCCTGTATATAATTATATATGTACAGCTGGTATAACCTGGGCATCTCCTGTATATAATTATATATGTACGGCTGGTATAACCTGGGTATCTCCTGTATGTAATTATATATGTACAGCTGGTATAACCTGGGCATCCTGTATATAATTATATATGTGCAGCTGGTATAACCTGGACATCTCCTGTATATAATTATATATGTGCAGCTGGTATAACCTGGACATCTCCTGTATATAATTATATATGTGCAGCTGGTATAACCTGGACATCTCCTGTATATAATTATATATGTACAGCTGGTATAACCTGGGCATCTCCTGTATATAATTATATATGTACAGCTGGTGTGACCTGGACATCTCCTGTATGTAATTATATATGTACAGCTGGTATAACCTGGGCATCTGCTGAATATAATTATATATGTACAGCTGGTATAACCTGTACATCCCCTGTATATAATTATATATGTACAGTCATGGCCAAAAGTTTTGAGAATGACACCAAAATTATATTTTCACATGATCTGCTGGCCTCTGGTTTTTATTAGTGTTTGTCTGATGTTTATATCACATACAGAAATATAATTGCAATCATATTATGAGGACCAATAGGTTACATTGACAGTTAGAATGAGTTAATGCAGCAAGTCAATATTTGCAGTGTTGCCCCTTCTTCTTCAAGACCTCTGTAATTCTCCCTGGCATGCTCTCAATCAACTTTTGGACCAAATCCTGACTGATAGCAGTCCATTCTTGCATAATCAATGCTTGTATTTTGCCAGAATTTGTTGGTTTTTGTTTGTCCACCCGTCTCTTGATGATTGACCACAAGTTCTCAATGGGATTAAGATCTGGGGAGTTTCCAGGCCATGGACCCAAAATCTCTATGTTTTGTTCCATGAGCCATTTAGTTATCACCTTTGCTTTATGGCAAGGTGCTCCATCATGCTGGAAAAGGCATTGTTGGGCGCCAAACTGCTCTTGGACGGTTGGGAGAAGTTGCTCTTGGAGGACATTCTGGTACCATTCTTTATTCATGGCTGTGTTGTTAGGCAAGACTGTGAGTGAGCCGATTCCCTTGGCTGAGAAGCAACCCCACACATGAATGGTTTCAGGATGCTTTACAGTTGGCATGAGACAAGACTGGTGGTAGCGCTCACCTCTTCTTCTCCGAATAAGCTGTTTTCCAGATGTCCCAAACAATCGAAAAGGGGATTCATCAGAGAAAATGACTTTGCCCCAGTCCTCAGCAGTCCACTCCCTGTACCTTTTGCAGAATATTAGTCGGTCCCTGATGTTTTTTCTGGAGAGAAGTGGCTTCTTTGCTGCCCTCCTTGAAACCAGCCCTTGCTCAAAGAGTCTCCGCCTCACAGTGCGTGCAGAAGCACTCACACCAGCCTGCTGCCATTCCTGAGCAAGCTCGGCACTGCTGGTAGTCCGATCCCGCAGCTGAAACAGTTTTAAGATACGGTCCTGGCGCTTGCTGGTCTTTCTTGGGCGCCCTGGAGCCTTTTTGACAACAATGGAAGCTCTCTCCTTGAAGTTCTTGATGATGCGGTAGATTGTTGACTGAGGTGCAATCTTTGTAGCTGCGATACTCTTCCCTGTTAGGCCATTTTTGTGCAGTGCAATGATGGCTGCACGTGTTTCTTTAGAGATAACCATGGTTAACTGAAGAGAAACAATGATACCAAGAACCAGCCTCCTTTTAAAGTGTCCAGTGATGTCATTCTTACTTAATCATGACTGATTGATCGCCAGCCCTGTCCTCATCAACACCCACACCTGTGTTAATGGATCAATCACTAAAACGATGTTAGCTGCTCCTTTTAAGGCAGGACTGCAATGATGTTGAAATTTGTTTTGGGGGTTAAAGTTCATTTTCTGGGCAAATATTGACTTTGCAAGTACAGTAATTGCTGTTAAGCTGATCACTCTTTGACATTCAGGAGTATATGCAAATTGCCATTACAAAAAATGAAGCAGTAAACTTTGGAAAAATTACTACTTGTCTCATTCTCAATACTTTTGGCCAAGACTGTACAGCGGGTATATAAACCTATAAAAAGCGTCACTCAAAGTGACCACAACCCAAATCAATGAGTATACCAAAAAAGGAGCTATTATTCCCGAATCTCTAGTATGAACATCAATGTGACTCAAAGAGCAGGGAATTAAATAAACTGTGGAGTCAGTTTATGCAAAAGTGATACATTTTATTTTTAATAGTACATAATAAGAAAATCAGAAAAAGACAGTGTCAAAAACAGGTCTGGAAAAAGAAAAAAGACTGTTAATAATGGTAAGATGTGGGATGATGAGGTCTCTAATGTACGCAAAGGATCAAAGAGACAAAATGAGTTCCTGCCACCGGAGACAGAGCATTAAAGGTCTAAGTGTGGGGCATAGAACAAAATATGTTGTGATCATACGGCTAGTTACTCATGCCGAAAAATTAACATAATACAAATAACATATGTAAAAGCATGATGCATAGCCGAATATGTATGGCCAAATGAAGCCCCTATATGTTAAAAATGCAAAACCAGCCAATATGATAAATTGCCGGCATTACCTTGAGTCATGGTGCTCCGATGGAGAAGGAAACCCACGTGCAGCCTCGACGCGCGTTTCACCTTCCGGCTTCGTCAGGAGGCGTGGCGTAGATAAAAGAATAGGGGCCATAAATATGAATGGAGCGGGGACTATAGCGAATCGACGCGCTACACTTCATGATGTCCCGCCCCGGGGCGCGGCCAGCCGGCGGTCACAGGAAGTGACGGAGGGGAGGACAGACGTCACCCCCCCCGTCTCCCCGGCAACTCGCCCGGCCAGCGACGCCGCAGGACACGGGCAGCGCATGATCAGGTGCGCGTCTGCGCTGGGAGAGTGCAGTGCAAAGGGTAAATAGAAAAAGAGCATGTGCCTGGTCTATAAGATGTAAACATACTGCATGAGAACAAGGGGGAATAATGGTGACAGAAGGAAGAAATATTGAAATTAACCATATATGCTGCAGAAGTGGAAGAGATCTGGTGACAACCTACTGGGATGTTTCAATATAATTATGAAGTTTAAAGCATAAGATTGAATTGATTAAAGCTATAAAGAAATAGATATAAATAAGGCGTACGTAGTACAAGATAAATTTCATATAATAGCGAAAGAAATCCTTTGAACAGCTGGTATAACCTGGGTATCTCCGGTATATAATTATATATGTACAGCTGGTATAACCTGGGTATCTCCTGTATATAATTATATATGTACAGCTGGTATAACCTGGGTATCTCCGGTATATAATTATATATGTACAGCTGGTATAACCTGGGTATCTCCGGTATATAATTATATATGTACAGCTGGTATAACCTGGGTATCTCCTGTATATAATTATATATGTACAGCCGGTATAACCTGGGCATCTCCTGTATATAATTATATATGTACAGCCGGTATAACCTGGGCATCTCCTGTATATAATTATATATCTACAGCTGATATAACCTGGGTATCCTCTGTATATAATTATATATGTACAGCTGATATAACCTGGGTATCTCCTGTATATAATTATATATGTACAGCTGGTATAACCTGGGCATCTCCTGTATATAATTATATATGTACAGCTGGTATAACCTGGGCATCTCCTGTATATAATTATATATCTACAGCTGATATAACCTGGGTATCCTCTGTATATAATTATATATGTACAGCTGATATAACCTGGGTATCTTCTGTATATAATTATATATGTACAGCTGGTATAACCTGGGCATCTCCTGTATATAATTATATATCTACAGCTGATATAACCTGGGCAACTCCTGTATATAATTATATATCTACAGCTGATATAACCTGGGCATCTCCTGTATATAATTATATATCTACAGCTGATATAACCTGGGTATCTCCTGTATATAATCATATATGTACAGCTGGTATAACCTGGGCATCTCCTGTATATAATTATATATGTACAGCTGCAATAACCTGGGCATCTCCTGTATATAATTATATATGTACAGCTGGTATAACCTGGGCATCTCCTGTATATAATTATATATCTACAGCTGATATAACCTGGGCATCTCTTGTATGTAGTTATATATGTACGGCTGATATAACCTGGGCATCTCCTGTAGATAATTATATATGTACGGCTGGTATAACCTGGGCATCTCCTGTGTATAATTATATATGTACAGCTGGTTTAACCTGGGTATCTCCTCTGTATAATTATATATGTACGGCTGGTATAACCTGGGCATCTCCTGTGTATCATTATATATGTACGGCTGGTATAACCTGGGCATCTCCTGTATATCATTATATATGTACAGCTGCTATAACCTGGGCATCTCCTGTATATAATTATATATGTACGGCTGCAATAACCTGGGCATCTCCTGTATATAATTATATATGTACGGCTGGTATAACCTGGGCATCTCCTGTGTATAATTATATATGTACAGCTGGTATAACCTGGGTATCTCCTGTGTATAATTATATATGTACGGCTGGTATAACCTGTGCATCTCCTGTATATAATTATATATGTACAGCTGGTATAACCTGGGTATCTCCTTTATATAATTATATATGTACAGCTGGTATAACCTGGGCATCTCCTGTATATAATTATATATGTACAGCTGGTATAACCTGGGTATCTCTTGTATATAATTATATATGTACAGCTGGTATAACCTGGGCATCTCCTGTATCTATATATATAATCGTCTTATCCCGTCTGTCTGTCTGTCTGTCCTGGAAATCCCGCGTCGCTCATTGGTCCGGCAGCGGCCAATTAGCGCCGCGGGATTTCTGAAAAAAGATGGCGGCCGTTAGCGGCTCATCTGCGGGGCGGAGCTCAGCGGCAATGCAGCCGGGAGATGACCGGCGCGAGGCGCTCATCTCCCGGCCGGTAGCAACAGAAGGACCCCGACCGCCGGCTCGCTGACCTCCATGCGGTCAAGGGAGGACCGGGGAGCGGCGCTGCAGGTCGGGATACTTCTGCTGCGAGCGGCCGCTCATCTCCCGGCCGGTAGCAGCAGGAGGACCTCGACCGCCGGAGCCATCTGCGGGACGGAGAAGCAGCCGGGACATGACCGGCGCGAGGCGCTCATCTCCCGGCTTCTAGCAGCGGAAGTAGCCGCACAGGCAGCGGCGCTCCCCGGTCCTCACCAATACGATTCGATGATTGGTCGCGGTCTCCGGCCGCGACCAATCACTGATCTTGCCGAAAAAGTTAAGATCTGTGATTGGTCGTGGCCGCTATTTAAATGTGGCGCCCAAATCAGTGATTGGTCGCGGGCAGCGTCCGCAACCAATCAGCACAGCAGTGTTTAAATGTGGCGCCCAAATCGGTGATTGGTGGCTGGCAGCGCCCGCGACCAATGAGCGATTTTGGACACAAATGTCCGGACCTTTGTAACACCATGCGGCTACTGTCGGGAGATCAGCGGCTAGCGTGTCAAGGGAGGACCGGGGAGCGGCGCTGCTTGTGAGGATACTTCTGCTGCGAGCGGCCGCTCATGTCCAGGCTTCTCTCAGCGGAAGTAGCCGCACAGGCAGCGCCGCTCCCCGGTCCTCACCAATACGATTCCGCTCCCCGGTCCTCACCAATACTATTCACTGATTGGTCGCGGTCTCTGGCCGCGACTAATCAGTGATCTTGGCGCAAAAGTTAAACACCGCTGTGCTGATTGGTCGCGGCCGCTGCCCGCGACCAATCAGAGATTTGGGCGCCACATTTAAATAGCGGCCGCGACCAATCTGCGATCTTGCCGCAACATTTAAACACTGCTGTGCTGATTGGTCGCGGACGCCAGCCGCGACCAATCAGCGAGATTGGCGCCAAATTTAAACAACGCTCTGCTGATTGGTTGCGGCCGCCAGCCGACCAATCAGCGAGATTGGCGCCAAATTTAAACAACGCTCTGCTGATTGGTCGCGGACGCCAGCCGTGACCAATCAACGACATTAGCGCCAAATTTAAACAACGCTCTGCTGATTGCTCGCGGCCGCCAGCCGACCGCGACCAATCTGCGAGATTGGCGCCAAATTTAAACTACGCTCTGCTGATTGGTCGCGGACGCCAGCCGACCGCGACCAATCAGCGACATTGGTGCCAAATTGAAACAACGCTCTGCTGATTGCTCGCGGCCGCCATCCACGACCAATCAGCGAGATCGCCGCCAAATTTTATCAACGCTTTGCTGATTGGTCGCGGTCGCGACTAATCAGCGATTTTGGCGCCAAATTTAAACACGCTCTCCAGTCCTCACTAACACGGTTCGCTGATTGCTCACGGCCGCCGCCCGCGACCAATCACCGATATTGCCGCCAAATTTAAACACCGCTTTGCTGATTGGTCGCGGTTGCCGGCTGCGACCAATCAGCGCTTTTGGCGCCAAATTTAAACACCGCTCTGCTAATTGTGCCCGGTCGGACGCATACATATTCTAGAATACCCGATGAATCGGGTATTGAATCGGGCCACCATCTAGTATAATTATATATGTACAGCTGGTATAGCCTGTGTATCTCCTGTGTATAAATAAATATCTACAGCTGGTATAACCTGGGCATCTCCTGTATGTAATTATATATGTACGGCTGATATAACCTGGGCATCTCCTGTATATCATTATATATGCACGGCTGGTATAACCTGGGCATCTCCTGTATATAATTATATATCTACAGCTGGTATAACCTGGGTATCTCCTGTGTATAATTATATATGTACGGCTGGTATAACCTGGGCATCTCCTGTATACCATTATATATGTGCAGCTGGTATAACCTGGGTATCTCCTGTATATAATTATATTTGTACAGCTGGTATAACCTGGGCATCTCCTGTATATAATTATATATCTATAGCTGGTATAACCTGGGTATCTCCTGTGTATAATTATATATGTACGGCTGGTATAACCTGGGAATCTCCTGTATATAATTATATATGTACAGCTGGTATAACCTGGGCATCTCCTGTATATAATTATATATGTACAGCTGGTATAACCTGGGTATCTCCTATGTATAATTATATATGTACGGCTGGTATAACCTGGGAATCTCCTGTATATAATTATATATGTACAGCTGGTATAACCTGGGCATCTCCTGTATACCATTATATATGTACAGCTGGTATAACCTGGGCATCTCCTGTATATAATTATATATCTACCGCTGGTATAACCTGGGTATCTCCTGTGTATAATTATATATG
The DNA here is from genome assembly GCF_046119375.1 of Phyllobates terribilis. Classification (NCBI taxonomy): domain Eukaryota; kingdom Metazoa; phylum Chordata; class Amphibia; order Anura; family Dendrobatidae; genus Phyllobates; species Phyllobates terribilis. The sequence continues at coordinate 176,916,551 of NW_027362770.1, forward strand.
TACAGCTGGTATAACCTGGGCATCTCCTGTATATAATTATATATGTATAGCTGGTATAACCTGGGCATCTCCTGTATATAATTATATATCTACCGCTGGTATAACCTGGGCATCTCCTGTATATAATTATATATCTACCGCTGGTATAACCTGGGTATCTCCTGTGTATAATTATATATGTACAGCTGGTATAACCTGGGCATCTCCTGTATATAATTATATATGTACAGCTGGTATAACCTGGGCATCTCCTGTATATAATTATATATGTACAGTTGGTATCACCTGGGCATCTTCTGTATATAATTATATATGTACAGCTGGTATAACCTGGGTATCTCCTGTGTATAATTATATATGTACGGCTGGTATAACCTGTGTATCTCCTGTGTATAATTAAATATCTACAGCTGGTATAACCTGGGCATCTCCTGTATATCATTATATATGCACGGCTGGTATAACCTGGGCATACTAGAGCTCGTGTCACCTAGATATCGGGTATATCGGACTGTCTCTGTGTGACATTTTATGTAAGTGAAGCTATGTTCGGATTGCCGGATTTGCGCTCCTCGTTACATTCCTAAACCTTCTTACGCTGGCAGGATTTGTAATCTCTCCATATAATAGAAGGTTCTTTGCTTCCGTTCATGGTTTTCTCTATAATTCTGCTATATTTGTTCCACATAAAACTCTGCTGAGGAAATAATGCAGGACGCGGATCCGGAAAAAGAGGGGATTGTACAGATTTAAAGGGATGACGTCAATATAAATTCTCTCTTAGTGTCCTTGATATTTGGTAGTCATGGGTTAGGGGGAATGTGACAGTGTATGATATGGATGTATTTATGTATTTATAGCATCAACATTACAGGCGACCCCACTCCATTACTACACACCGGCTCCCACCAAATCCCTCCACCTCTGGGAGGTTCTCCACCTGCGGAGTCAACAGCCTTTCAGTCCCCCGACCTAGATAGACTGCACACTAGAGACCAGAGGAGGGAAGGAGAGCCATATACATCGGACTTATACGAGGGATAGAAGTAGAGTCACTGGCCCAGAAAGGCCTTTACTCAGCGCTCAAACCATATGTTCTCCAGACCAAGGCCAAAATCATAAAATATAAAAGGTGATAACTGACACAACGTAACCCCAACCAAAAGAGGTGATTGTCATGCCCCATGCGTCATCCTCCTCGTACCCGTAGTTTGCCCATTTTAAGCTTTCGAGACAGTTACTTCCACCATGAGCTCTCCTGGGTTTCATTCGTGGTTCAAGATCAATTCTCTCTTTATTACCCTGTTCCTTTGTGGACCTTTTCCCATTTCATAAACTCTCTCATGGAGGATGAGAAAGTTGATCTGTTAACTTTATCACCCCGGACATCTGGTTGTCCCACTTGGTATCCAAACCAGCACATCTCTGAAGAAGGCCAGTTAAGGCCAAACAGACCAGGCGTTGAAGGCTGTTGTAGCTTGCTGTCAGGATTTCTGTTGCCTTCTACAGTTTGACCACTAGTGGCCCCTATTATTCACTTTAATAATTTTGCTGCAGTTTTACTTCTTACCACTAGAGGCTGTTATTGTGCTCTGCAATTGCCCTTTACCAAGTTGGCAGATTCTGAATCTATGGAATCCATCTTGTTTCCTGTTTGGGCCTACTTAAAGTCACATGGAACACTCACTCATTGTTTGAGTATTGTGTCTAGCTATTAGCCTAGTTTCAGTCTCCAGCTCCTGAACATTCTTACCCAGGCTGTTCTAATTTATCTACGGATTGTTTCCTACAACTCCTTGTTAACTTCAAGAACTTCTACTAACGCTTGCTGTTCCTGCTTGTGCTCCTTCGGCTACTGGTTTCCAGCAGTACTACACCAGTATCGTAACACTTGCTTTAGTTGGACTGACAGCGCCCTGTGTACCAGTAGTGGTCACCAGTCACTCTCACCAGAGAGGCTATGAATATAATCCTGGGACAATGGCTCTTTGTCCCTCATGGACTTCTAGTAGGACCTGGAACCAGGCTTGGCATCAGCACCCGACGCGCTATGGACCCGTGAGAGGAGGAGAGCGGTGCCAGCACCCACGCCCGCCCACCCCCCCTGCTTGCTCAGGGCCCCAGCACAATACTTTCCTCTCCCTATGCCTCCGCAGCAACTCCAGTGTCTTCCGTGTCTCCTGACTGTGACTTTTCAGGTCAGAGGGCGCGATGACGTCTTTCCACTGCGCCCTCTGCTGAGCAGTCACAGTGCAGAGCGGGAAGACGGCGACGCAGCTGAGGAGTCTGGAGCAGCGGCAGCAGGTGAGGAGAGGTATTTGATTTTTTTTTTTTTTTTTAATGTATGGAGGCATGGGGCATTATTTGAGGCACCTGCCTAGGGCATTATATGGGGCACTATATGGGGACCCAGGAGGAATAGGGCATTATATGGGGCACCTGCATGGGGCATTATATGGGGCACCTGCATGGGGAATTATATGGGGCACCGCATGGGGCATTATATGGGGGCCCAAGAGGCATGGAGCATTATATGGGGGCCCAGCCTGCATGGGGCATTAAATCGGGGCCCAGGAGGCATGGAGCATTATATGGGGGCCCAGCCTGTATGGGGCATTATATGGTGGCCCAGGAGGCATGGGGCATTATATGGGGGCACAGCCTGCATGGGGCATTATACGGGGGCCCAGGAGACATGGGGCATTATATAGGGGCACAGCCTGCATGGGGCATTAGATGGGGCACCTGCATGGGGCATTATATGGGGCACCTGCATGGGGCATTATATGGGGGCCCAGGAGGCATGGGGCATTATATGGGGGCCCAGCCTGCATGGGGTATTATATGGGGGCCCAGGAGGCAAGGGGCATTGTATGAGGGCCCAGGAGGCATGGGGCATTATATGGGGGCCCAGCCTACATGGGGCATTATATAGGGGCACAGCCTGCATGGGGCATTAGATGGGGCACCTGCAGGGGGCATTAGATCTGGTACCTGCATGGGGCATTAGATGGGGCACCTGCATGGGGCATTATATGGGGGCCCAGCCTGTATGGGGCATTATATGGGAGCCCAGGAGGCATTGGGCATTATATGGTGGCCCAGGAGGTATGGGACATTATATGGGGGCACAGCCTGCATGGGGCATTATATGGGGGCACGGCCTGCATGGGGCATTATATGGTGGCCCAGGAGGCATGGGGCATTATATGGGGGCACAGCCTGCATGGGGCATTATATGGGGGCACAGGCACAGCCTGCATGGGGCATTATATGGGGGCACAGCCTGCATGGGGCATTATATGGGGGCACAGCCTGCATGGGGCATTATATGGGGGCAAATATTCTGTATGGAGCATTATATCAGGGCACAGACTGTATGGAGCGTTATGTGGGGGCCAGTATTCTCTACGGAGCGTTATATGGGGGCCAGTATTCTGTATGGAGCGTTATATGGGGCCAGTATTCTGTATGGGGCATTATTCTGTATGGAGGACTATGTGGTGCCCATAATGCTGTATGGAGCAATATATGGGGCCCATAATGCTGTATGGAGGACTATGTGGTGCCCATAATACTGTATGGAGGACTATACTGTCCGGTCTGCACTGTGCGCTGTGAGGATTCGCCGGTTTCTGAGCTATTGTGGAATTTACAATAGATATCGCTCATGTAATGTAAGAAGTGAAATCTTTGTGTGGCGCCCCTGAGGGTTCAGTCGCCACAGAGGTACTGCACCTCATCCCGAGGTGTGGTGTCTCCCTTCTCTCAGGTAAGGAGGGAGTGCTGCACGGAACCCCAAACACCTGCATCCATCACTGCACTGCTCCAGGCTGGCTGGAGGGGCAACATGCAGAGCGCAGCTGCTGAGCCCTGACCCTGGCTGGAGTGGGGGGAACTCAAAGGTAGGGGGAACAAATAGTGAGTGTGGGTGGAGGAAGAAGATTCAGGAAGCACTTATACAGTAGATATAAAAGGGAAGCCATTAGAGGGAGTTCAGTGGTGGAGTGAGTGGAGTTTAGTGAGGGCTGTTCAGAGGAACAGTCCGGGAGCAGAGGCTCATCAGGAACTCTGCTCCACAAGTTAGGGCCCAGGATAGAGGCCCGGAGGGGAGCAGGGAGCAGGCTCCATTCTACGTAAAGGACCCAGGGGGTACGGCGCGTGCAGGATGGCACCCGTACGCCCCACTCCTGCCAGGTGATCAGGAGGGATCGGTTGCTTTATTCTAATCTCCAGGGGATCAGGTTGGTCCCGGATCCGACGTACAGGAAGGACTTCAGCATACCCGAGCGGGATTGAGAGTGGGCAGCGTAGGGCAACGGTGAGAAGGACCAAGTGTGAAGACGGTCAAAGTAGGAACGCGAGAAAGTGGGGTTCCGCCAGGCATTCTTAAGCTGCTTGAGGAAGGACTGAACCCCTGCCCGGTGAACGCAGTGCGACGAGGGAAGCCTTTACCTGTAAAGTGCTCTTGTGAATGGCTTAAGAACTGTAAGTAAAACCTTGCACGACTGCATTGAACAGCCTCTGTCTGTTTCTTCACCGGCGCCATTAATCCTCACCGCACTACAACGCCCAGCGCACCAAACATCTATACTACACTGCCCTGAGGCCCGCTCCGCCTGTGGGGAGCCGTACCATCCTTAGCTGCCCTGACATCTGCCTCAGAGGACTGTTGCAGCTCTGGTGATCCTCACCAGACACCACAGGTGGCGTCACAAACTCTCTGAACTTTTTACTAATAAGTGATACCCCTTTGTGCACTGACCGCCCTGGGCCAGCCACCGTGATATCCCCCAAAGAGTGCCCCACGGCCCCGGGGGCGAGTCATTCCAACTGGTGTCACAAACAGGATGCGTGACCAGCCCGTTATTAGCGGGTATTGTGTGCCTAAGGACTGTTTTACTACATTGAATGTGGCGCCCGCCCCAGAAGAACGGGCGCCATTATGTGCGTTATCAAAGACAACAATATGGAACCTCCCATCGTGGGCCAGGTCCCAGAATGGCACCAAAAGCGAACCCTGCCCCTTGCAACTGTGACTGTCCGCATAGATGTGTCCGTCAAGGCAGGAAGGCCGTCACAGGGAGTGACCAACAGCAAATCGCCATGGGACCGCCCCCAAAAGAGGAGAGGAGGAGGAGAAAAGGAATGGAGACAGGGAGTGGCCTCAACCCGTCTAGCCAGACTGCACCCGGCAGCCGAGATGGAAGGGAGCAAAAACCAAGCCTCTGTCTCCGGCCTGCCGCAGCACCAAGCCTCCCCCTCCACCATGGAGGAAGATATGGAGAAGCTATCCCCGGAGGATGTGGAGTTCCTCGAGAGTGAGGTCCTCGAGCTGGGCCAGCAGGTGGAGCGAGCCCAGCAGGCAGCGGTCGCCCAGTGGAAAAGTGAGCTGCTGGAGAAACTATCCGCCCGCCGGAAAGCGAGACCAGATGCCAACAGCCGCACACCAGCCCCGGCGGAGTTCGCAGGAAACCAGGATGTCGAGTGGAACACAGGAGCAGGTAGGAGAGAATCCCCAGCCCCGGGCGCTGCCAGCGCCGACCAGCTCCTGAGCCTCCTGCCCCAGCCCCCGCCATATGCTGCCGCACTCTGGCCGGAACCGATATGCAGACCGGAACCTCCACCCCCGGGCGCGGAACCTGAAAACCCCGCACCAAGGGCCTTCCCGGAACCCCTGCCTCTAAGCGCTGCACCAGAGGGTTCCCCATACGGCGCCCTTCCGGAACCTCAAATCCCGGGCGCTGAAGCCGCGGGCCTGTTACTGGGAGCCCTCCCGCCACCTCCGCCTCAGACGCTGGAATGGATTTACGGCGTGCCGGTCTTTGACTGGTCCGCCCGCTTTGAGGATCAGCAGCCGTGTCCGCTCCTCTCAATACCAGCGCCCCCGGTTGCCTGCCACAGCGGAGAGGAGTTATGCTGGAACAACCGGGGGGGGAGATCTGATGGGGCTCTCCTATGAAACAGAGTCCGCCGCCCAGCAGAGGAAGGAATTCTGCCGGCGGGAGTTCCGGCAATTAGAGAGGGAGCGACGCACATGGGAAGTGCGCAGTGAGCGCCTGGAGGCCCGTGAGAAGGCCGCCAAGTCACAAGTCCGCCAGGCGGAGACAGCCAACCCCAGACCCCGTGAGGAAGGCCTCATCGTCAAGTTTAACCTCAAGGCTGGGTGGTGCTTCATCCGGAGTTCCGAGTTTAACAGGGACATTTTCGTCAACCGGCGGGATGTGGAGCCTGAGCTGGAGGAAGGCCATCCCGACAGGAACCTGTATCCGGGAGATCGAGTCACGTTCACCCGGCACCATGGTGAGCGTGGCTGGTATGCCCTGCAAGTGTACCATGCCAACAAGGACGCACCGCTGCAGGAAGTCCCTCGTGACCCGCCTGGGTCAGGGAAAAATGAAGAATACCCCAGGAGGGGTCCCCAGTACTAACCTTAGTACTGGGACTGTGAAACTGAATATAGTCACCCGTCCGGGTGCTGAGTTTATGATGTTGTTGTAATAAGTTTTCTTAGGTACCCGTAAGGGTATAGAGACAATAGGGAAGAGGACAGTGATCTCCCTACAAACTTTCCATTGTAAAAAGTTTAGCACTTCTTAAAGTGCACCCTATTGGTTTTATAAGTGCAATCCTTACCTCAGAACAAAAACCCGTTTGGCGTGGCGGAAGGCGAGGTCCAGGATCTGGATCATCTATGCCCTGCAGCCACGCCCAGGGCCTACGTTGGGGGTTTGCGGACGGGTCCCTCATGCTGCTACTGTTGCACCCTGGTGCAGGAACTCTCTTGAAAATGTTTCATATGAAAAGTGCTCTTATAATCTTTTATAATGTAACGTAACCAGTAACGTTTAAAGAAAATGTGGCTCCCATAAAGGGAAGAAATGTTATGTGTTTGTGATCTTATATGCGGATGCATCTTAAAATTTTTTGCATGTCATTTATTCTTTGTTTTGCTTTGTTCCAGCGTGCAGTGTTTCACCGGGGGGAATGTGGCGCCCCTGAGGGTCCAGTCGCCACAGAGATACTGCACCTCACCCCGAGGTGTGGTGTCTCCCTTCTCTCAGGTAAGGAGGGAGTGCTGCACAGAACCCCAAACACCTGCATCCATCACTACACTGCTCCAGGCTGGCTGGAGGGGCAACATGCAGAGCGCAGCTGCTGAGCCCTGACCCTGGCTGGAGTGGGGGGAACCCAAAGGTAGGGGGAACCAATAGTGGGTGTGTGTGGAGGAAGAAGATTCAGGAAGCACTTATACAGTAGATATAAAAGGGAAGCCATTAGAGGGAGTCCAGTGGTGGAGTGAGTGGAGTTTAGTGAGGGCTGTTCAGAGGAACAGTCCGGGAGCAGAAGCTCATCAGGAACTCTGCTCCACAAGTTAGGGCCCAGGATAGAGGCCCGGAGGGGAGCAGGGAGTAGACTCCATTCTAAGGAAAGGATCACAGGGGGTACGGCGCGTGCAGGATGGCACCCGTACGCCCCGCTCCTGCCAGGTGTCAGGAGGGATTGATTGCTTCATTCTAATCTCCAGGGGATCAGGTTGGTCCCGGATCCGACGTACAGGAAGGACTTCAGCATACCCGAGCGGGATTGAGAGTGGGCAGCGTAGGGCAGCAGGGAGAAGGACCAAGTGTGAAGACGGTCAAAGTAGGAACACGAGAAAGTGGGGTTCCGCCAGGCATTCTTAAGCTGCTTGAGGAAGGACTGAACCCCTGCCCGGTGAACGCAGCGCGACGAGGGAGGCCTTCACCTGTAAAGTGCACTTGTGAATTGCCTAAGAACTGTAAGTAAAACCTTGCACGACTGCATCGAACAGCCTCTGTCTGTTTCTTCACCGGCGCCATTAATCCTCACCGCACTACAACGCCTAGCGCCCCAAACATCTATACTACACTGCCCTGAGGCCCGCTCCGCCTGTGGGGAGCCGTACCATCCTTAGCTGCCCTGACATCTGCCTCAGAGGACTGTTGCAGCGCTGGTGATCCTCACCAGACACCACAGGTGGTGTCACAAACTCTCTGAACTTTTTACTAATAAGTGATACCCCTTTGTGCACTGACCGCCCTGGGCCAGCCACCGTGATATCCCCCAAAGAGTGCCCCACGGCACTGCATTGTACTATACCTATTTTTCTCCGCCGTATCTGTGCATCATGAATCGTGGTATGTGTTAAAGGGGCCACTGAGACTCTTTCCTCCGGGGCCCAGAAAAACCTGGAGCCGGCCCTGCCTGGAACAAACCATCTCCATGCTTCTGGCTGTCTGGACCTCTCTCTTCTGAGTTTCTGAGTCCTGGATGTCAGGAAACAGCAACTACTCTACTGAAATACTGGAGCAGCTATCTTGAGCCTAGTCTATAAGCAGAAGGGAAGACATCAGCTAAATGGCCCGATGGTCCAACTTCCTAGACTTTGGTCTTAGCCTCCGAAACCGAGATCTAGACCTCCACCTACCTTTCTGATAAGGATAAGGATCAGCACCTGTTAACAAAACATCCTTAGGTCCCACTGCCTGACCAGTGAAAGGACTTACCTCCACAAGACTTGCTTAGTCCTACAGTTGACCCATGTACTACCAATATCTGGTCCAGTGTTTCCAACCTTGTCTTGCTGTGATAAACTCATTCTTCAAGTAATGCCCCTCCTAGTTGCTCCACATGATATCGGATTGGGACAACGGCACTCTGATGGCTGGGAACACCTCAATAGACAATCATTCCACCTACCATCAGCCAAACTTTTATAAATACATTGGTATGAAGTAAGCTCCTCTCAAGTGTGCGGTATATTAGTGTAAAGACCAGCACAGGATATAGTTTAGTGTAAGGTTCCTGCAACCTATGACAATCATTCATTGCACCATTATTTATAGTGAATCTCTCAGGTTATTTATGTTGCATAGGATATGATACAGGGAGAGAAGCCGAGCTCTGAAGTATATACGTTTATACGATTTGGAGAGACATTACTGAGTAACATCAGAATAAATCCTCACTGGACTCCTGGGAGACAAATTAAGAGTCCTGCTTACCCTACCCATATGCTCATGCACAGCCTTTTTACTGTGGACACACTGATAAAGTGAAATATGTCAGTCACTAAGTATAATCTATCAAAATGATGAGTTATTGAAGTATCATATGAAGGGGCCCCCATTCTTACTGCTAATTGGGGAGGGTCCAACTCCTCAGATCAACTTAGGAGCATCTTGTTTTTGGGAGTGGCTTGAGAAGAACATCAAACTTTCTAACCAGACCTAGAGACTGGAGTCCTCTTGTTCTTGGTAATGCTGTGGGACCCAGAAATTGGTCTTAAGATGTCTTCGTCAAAGAGGCTCACTCCTGAAGAAAACCATTTTCCAAAACTGATGGTGGCCATCATCTGATCTCTGATGAACAGCCACAGTCAGCAGGCCAAGTGGCCACTCTTAAGGCCACCATACACATGAGACTAATATCGGCTGAACCCACTGATATTGGAAGGCTTGGTTGACAGTCTAATGTGTATGGGGGCCTCCTGAATTTTCCCCAACAAATGATGTTGTGGGAGATAAGGATCCACCATGTCCGATTTCGGACTGTCAATCTTTTCGTCCTCGGTAAGATGAGAAGCCTCCAGGAGTGTGTGGTAGATGCTCTCTTGTAGGGAACACAGTAATCGGAAGCAAAATCGCTCCTGCATATCGAGGAGTCGTAGGAGATAGCCGCCGGCCAAACCATCAGGCAAACCATAATTTGGCCAACGGCTATCGATTGTGTATGGGGCCCCTTTTGCTAATATAGCTGAGACCCTCATTGGTGGACACCCTACTCTACGTCCATGTGCCCTAACTGGGCCATTAGAAAGTGGTTGAGAGGACTTTGTTGATAGGATTTTCCATGCACCCGCGGCCCCTTTTTTCTAAAAATCATTGGGGTTTTCCACTAACTTCAGCTTCTATTTCTTATAACGTTTTCTACGGCACAGTTTGCTTTAATTTCCATCCATCAGTGTTTTTGGCATTTCTCACCGAGCTGCATTGATTGTTAAATCTCTCCATCTTCCCCAGATGGATAAGATTTCACAGAAGCCCAAGGTACTGCTTATCCTATTGATCCGGCTCTCCTTCCCTTCGTAGCAGAAACCGGTGTCAGCAAATCTTTTCCAAATCCAATGCGCTCTTCTGTCATTTCTTTGTCTGCTCGGCGTTTACTGACCGTTATTATTCTCCCCTGGTGCAAGAGACTTTATATGTGAATTATTCATTCTCAATGCAGCAGTCAACACCTTAAAGGGAAGCTGTCAGGATGATTTTACGACTGAAAGTAGTGGCATGGCTGTATAGGTCGTAGAACAACAATATAAACGTTACCTGTTTTGTAGTAATCGGATGTGCCAGCGCTGAGATATTGAGCTTTGCAGTCGCACTCAGATTAGCCTGGAAGTGCAGTGGGGGGGTGTCAATGTAAATGCACACCCCCAAAGCACTTTCAGCTTAATGTTGCTTCAAAGCTTGATTTCTCAGCGATGGTACATCGGATTGCTACTAAACAGGTATCATTTTAATTGTTGTGCTAGGACCTTTACAGCCATGCTGCTAGTTTTATTAATCAAATCATCCCAAAATACTCCATTTAAGACAACCATCACCAGTATAGAACCTGTCCTCTAAGGTTTGCTATATCCTGTAGATAACTTCTGATAGGGTGCCTATGGGAATCAATACCATTGAATGGGAAGTAGTAGACCGAAAATTGGCCATAGAATGATACAAGAAGTGATGGAGTATAAACCAGGGAGAGACAGAGGGATCTGTATATGACGCGCCCCCAGGGCTGTGGGGTACTCGGCAGCCGGGCCTATGGATGCTGGTGGGGGATATGTCACAGTGGCTGGCCCAGTCCGTGGCCCAGGGTGGTTAACCAAAAAGGGAATTGTAACTTGGATATTTTTATTCTCTAAAGTAAATAGTTCGTGACGCCACCTGTAGTACCTGGTAAGGATTTCCAGCTCTGCTGCAGACCTCCGGGGGGTGTTGGGATGGCAGCTGGGATGTTTCTGCACCCCACAGGTGGAGTGGGCCCCCGGGGCAATGTGGAGTTTGGTGGGTGGTGATGCTGGGACCTGTAGAGCAGGCGGATGGCGCAGCAGGAGTAACTGACAGAGACAGGGGATTCGCTTCAATACCTTTACTGGTGCGGTCCAGGGTACTCGGTAGGATGGGTGCACTTCAGGACTTCTCCCCAGTGAGCGGGTATAAGGCCTACTGGTCCGTGTCTGCCTCTCTGTATGCTCCTGGCCAGCCTGCAACTCGGCCTAGCTTATGTGTCGTGCTGTTCCTTCACCTGTCGCTCGGTAGTAGGACCTTCTGCTGGTAACCACTCTCCCTGGACGCTGGGGCCTTGTGGTTCCTGGTCCTGTAATGGGTCTAGCTGCGTCTTCGCTGCTCTCAGCGTCAGCACGCTCTGAGACTCTCTCTCAGTCTGACTCCTTTTGACTGACTGCCTGGCTCCACCCTCCATATATATATCCCTAACGGGCTCTCTCTGGTGGTGTGAGGTGGAAGGGTGGAGGTGTTTGTATGTAATGAGGGCCTCTTGTGGAGAAGTCCATCCATGCACCCTGGGTACTGTGGTACCTGTGCGCAACAGGGTGCCACATTCCCCCCTAGTACAATTCAGTACTCCTGGACTGAAGCATTTTTTTCAAAACAGGTTAAGAACAATAACAACAATTATATTAACATTAATAAAGTTACAGTAAATCCATTTCACCGAAGAAAGAACATGAGGGACCCGCCTGAAAACCCTCAACGTAGGCCCTGGGCGTGGCTACAGGGCATAAGTGATCCAGGTGCTGGACCACGTCTTCGGCCACGCCAAACGGGTTTTTGTTCAGTGGTCATTTAAGGGGGAACTTTGATAAGTGCAAACTATATACAAGGACAGTTTTTGGCTGCTCACAGTCCTCAGCCTACAAGTCTCTATACCCTGACGGGTAACTAAATGCACATATTATTGACAGTTTACATAGCAAACAATAGGCAATACCCACTGGGTAGCTATTTATAGTGTAGGCACTTTGTGCGTATTCCCTAAACCTGGCAGGGATTTGTCCTTGTGTGCTGCGTGTGGACCTTCGTAGCACTGGTGTGTCACTAGTGTCTGTGCGTAGCCTTTTTGTTAATCTAGCAGGTGTACGTGATGGTAGATTATTGAACTGCCTTAATCTCTCTATGGGACTGGCAAGTGCACTGATTACTGGGCCTTCAGGCTCTGTCTCAATGGGTGATCCTCCTCTGACTGGGGACTCTTCCTGTTCCTGAGCAGGCTCTTCCAGGGCGCTTACAGGTTCTTCTGGTTGCTGATAGAAGTGTATTACGGGTATAATCACTGCTCCATCAAGTTGAGGCCAGTCCGCAGGGAAATCTCCTAGAACTGTGTGAAGCACGTCTTCCTTGGGTTCTTCTAGTGCTATAGGAGGTACTTCTTCCTCCGTTGTCTTCAGTAGACCTGGGCACACTTTCAGATGGTCTCTTGAGACTGTTGCAGTTGTTTTACCTCCATCTTTGCTAATCAGGCAGGTTTTACTGTTGTCAAACTTGGAGTTCAACACTGTGTAGGGCTCTCTTTCCCACTGGTCATCGAGCTTGTGACTTCTTCTCTTCCGCTTTAGCACTATCTCTCCAGGTGCCAAGGGTTCTGCTGGTGCATGTTTATTGTACTGTTCTTCTTGTTTTTCCCTTACTCTGTTCAGACTGTCTTCGACACAGACCTGTACCCTCCTGTACTGCTCTTGCCGATTTGTATCCCAGTCTTCAGTGGACATATCTGCTTCAGGTTCTACCACTCCGAGTTCCAGGTCCATGGGCAACTTCCCAGGTCTTGCTCTCATGAGGTACGCTGGGGTACAATTAGTAGAACTCACAGGTATGTGATTGTACAGATCTACCAGGTCAGGTAGTTTGTCTGTCCACTGATTTCTTTCTTCCAAGGGTAAGGTTTTCAGCAGGTCTATGACGATGTTCATTTTCTCACATAAACCATTGGTCTGAGGGTGATACGGCATAGTCTGGATCTTTTTGCACCCATACAGATGACAGAATTCTTTAAACAGCTCGGCTTCAAAGGCAGGGCCTTTATCCGTCAGCACTTTGTCCGGGTATCCATGGGGCCTGCAGAAGTATGCTTGGAACGTTCTTGCTGCAGTCTCTGCTGTCAGGTCCTTGACAGGGGCTACCACCAGGAACTGGGAATAATGATCCACCATGGTCAGTGCATAGGAATAGCCAGAGCAACAATCTCCAGGGGCTGGGTGGTTTTGATGGACTGCAAGGGTGCTTTCTGGCTGCTGTAGTCTTTCCTTCTGAGGCTACAGGGCCCACAATTCCGGCACCACCTCTCTATGAAGCTCCGCTTTCCAACCCAATAGAACCGGTCCTTCAGCAGGGTTTCCAGCTTCTTCCAGCCAAAGTGACCTGCTTGATCGTGGTAGGCTTCCAACACCATCTGGATATCTTTCCTGGGTACAACAATCTGCCACACCATTTCATGGGTTCTGGGGTTGACATATCTTCTGTACAGCTTTTCTCTGTAGATGAACAGCCGGCTTCTTTCATTCCACAGTGGCTTGGCGTGTGGAGGAGCATCCTTCCCCAGGTGAGAACCTTCCTGGGTGATCAGTCTTTTGATGAGGCTGACAACCGGGTCACTGTCCTGGGTCTCCTTCCAACTGTGGTGGGGTAGAGGATTCAGCGTCCTTCCCTGACGTCTTCTGGTGACGTGTTGCTCATGGACCACTCCGCTTCGGTGGAAAGCAGGTAATTCAACTTCCTCTAAATCATCCACTTCATCCTCGGTGTCTGACTGGTGGGGCATCCTTGACAGGGCATCAGCATTGGTGTTCTTGTGACCCGCCCGGTACTTGATGGTGAACTGATAATTTGACAGTCTGGCCACCCAACGCTGTTCCATGGCTCCCAACCTGGCTGTCTCCAGGTGTGTCAAGAGATTGTTGTCAGTAAAAGCTGTAAACTTAGTTAAGGCTAGGTAATGCTTGAATCATTCAGTGATAGCCCAGACCAAGGCCAGGAACTCCAGCTTGAAGGAACTGTAGTTCTCCGGGTTCCTCTCGGTAGGGCATAGCTTCCTGCTGGCATACGCAATTACCTTCTCTCTTCTATTCTGCTTCTGGGACAACACAGCTCCCAGTCCCTCATTGCTGGCGTCAGTGTACAGCAGGAAAGACTGGCTGTAGTCAGGGTAAGCCAGGATTTCTTCACCAGTCAGGATTTCCTTCATTACTGCAAAGGATTCAGCCTGTTCTTTGCCCCACTGGAGTGGGGGACTCTTTCCTCTTTTAGACTGTCCTACCAGGAGGTCTTGTAGAGGTGCTACCTTTTTGGTATAGTCCTTTATGAACCTCCTGTAGTACCCGACCAGTCCCAGGAATTGCCGTACTTCTTTGATGCTTCTCGGTTCAGGCCACTTCTGGATGGCAGTGACCTTCTCCGGGTCTGGAGCTACTCCCTCTGAGCTGACTACGTGCCCCAGGTACTGAACCTTCTGCTTGAGCAAGTGGCATTTAGAAGGCTTTAGTTTCATCCCATACCGGGACAATGCTTCAAATACCTCCGCCAGGTGCTTCAGATGGTCCTCATACGTCCTCGAGTACACGATAACGTCATCCAGGTACAGCAGCACTGTCTCGAAGTTCCTGTGTCCCAAGCAACACTCCATCAACCTCTGAAACGTTCCGGGTGCATTGCAGAGTCCAAACAGCATACTGTTGAACTCGCACAGTCCCATCGGGATGGTGAAGGCCGTCTTCTCCCGGTCTTCCTCAGCAACAGAGACTTGCCAGTACCCGCTAGTGAGATCCAGTGTAGAGAAGTAATTGGCAGATTTTAGTGCATCCAGGGATTCCTCTATACGGGGCAAAGGGTATGCATCTTTATGTGTTATGCGATTAATCTGTCTATAATCTACACACATCCTCATGCTACAGTCCTTTTTCCTGACTAGGACCAGGGGAGCTGCCCAGGGGCTATAGCTATCCCTTAGTACCCCTGCCTTTTTCATGTCACGCAACATTTCCTTGGCTTTCTGATAATGTGCTGGTGGTATGGGTCTGTAACGCTCCTTAATGGGTGGATGGTAACCCGTGGGTATGTGGTGTTGTACCCCTTTAACCCTTCCAAAGTCAAGTGGGTGTTTACTAAACACTTGTTTATATTCCTGAACCACTCTGTAAACACCCTGTTTCTGATGGACAGGAGTGGCGTCAGTTCCAACATGGAGCTGTTGACACCAATTCTCCAGCTGAGCTTCGGAATCGTTGTCCTCCACTGCATCTGGTGGGGTTATTGATTCCACTGTGTGTATGGCATCATTATTCACAGTATACAATCTAGCAACAGTGGCATACCAAGGGCAATTTGACTTCCTCCTCCCCACAATTTAGGAGTCGTACAGGTAGCCTTCCATTGCGCACATCAACTACCCCTATAGCAGTTAAGAGTGTAGGTCTGTGCTCTGAGCTAATGGGCTCCACTACCGCCTGGTAGTTCTGTCCCTTAAGACCTATTGCTGCCCTACACCAAATCAGCATCTCACTCATTGGGGGAATCACAATGGGTATCGGGTCTGTCACCCGTACATTACCAATCTCACCACCTGTTAACTTTACCTGTTGCTGGTACAGGAGGGCTCGAATCTCTCTCTGGAGCACCTTCCTCTGCCCTGGTTTGGCAGTGTCAGCAATCTGTTGGAGCAAAAACAACACTTCTCCCAAACAGTTACCTGTTGGGTGTCGGGTTGTTGCTGTATTCGAAACGGGTCCAGAGCCTTCTGTGGTCTCCCATTCTGGTCCAGCCAGGGCTGATGCTGCTCAGCATCATTGTCAGCCCCAACAACTAGCTGGTCCACGAGATGTACAGATTGTCTCTTGGGTATTTGTGCCTAGCAATGTTAAGCATAGGTTGCGGAGGGAGACAGGGCTGTTGGAGTCTAAGTCCAGGATTATCGGTACTGAGCATGCCCGTGACATGGCGGACCGTGATTGGTGATTTGGCAACCACCTGACCCGGTGACCTGGCACGGCCTGATTGGTCCACGGGTGGCGTCACCAATGGCGCAACGGTGGGCAGGGCTTAGTCTTTAAAAGGCCCGCCCACAAACATGGCGGCACGCTCTGATCATTGAGCAAGTGATGCTGTTGTATGGACGACTGTGTTCCATGTATTTTCTATAGGCAGGCTAGTGGAAATAGGCAGGTATCTTCGTCTAGCAGTCTGGCTCTGCCAAAGGGGTCGCCTAACACACCGAGCAGCCTGCAGACGTCCTATCCACGGCTATCACCTGTCAGCCACGTGGAGTAGTACCCTTCAGTCAGGTATCACGCCGGCTGGAGGCACGTGTAACCGTCGGCGTAGTCACACACGCATCCTAGTGCCGCCAGTGTAGTCCCTGTGCTGTAACAGGACTACAGATAGTTTTTTACCGCGTATCTCTCGTGCTGCTGTAGCACCCTGAGGATTCGGCTGCTACAGGGGTATTGCACCTCAAGCCAGAGGTGTGATATTCCACTCCCGGGTAAGGATGGAGTGTGGAACTGAGCTCAGTAGGCTGCATACACTACATACATCCCATTTCCGGGGACAGATCAACGGTACTCCTACCAGTTTATGTGCAGGTACGATAGTGTCTGTCCCTGGCTGGAGTGGGAGGGGGGTGGAACATCCCAGTAGTGTAGGGGCAGATAGGGGGAGCAGTCTGGGTAAAGCTAGGAGCTCATTGGGTGCTGGTCACCTGAGCTCACACATAGAGGGAGTATATAAGTTGGGAACCATCTTAGATCAGGGTCAGACAGGCAGACAGCTACTAGTCAGTCTGTTGTAGAGGGTCAAGCAGTCCTGAAAGAAGAGAGAGAGGAGTCAGAAGGACCCAGAGGGGAAGAAGAGGGAACCCCAAGAGCCCAAATACAAGCAACAGGGTGAAGGGTTGGCACAAGGGTACCGGATCCCAAGCTGGTGGAGGGCACTAATCCTCAGCCAGAGACCGGAGGTTGTGGGCAGGATCTGCCACGACCCCCCACTAAATCCACCAGGAAGGCAGACCAAGTATAGGGTCAGGGAACCCAGAGGAGGTGTACCCACCAAGAGACCCGAGGGAGCCGGACATAGGTGGATCCCTGGTGGGGAAGGCCAGAGAAAAGGAACGTCAGAAAGGGAGCTCAGGATCACGCTCCAGAATTACCTGGGGGTTGGCCGAGTCCAGGACCTGGTGGACGCAGCACGGCTCGGACGGTCACTCAAGGCCGGAGTGACCAGCACAACAGCAGTAAGTAAAAACCCTGAACTGCACAGCCCGACTCTGAGTCTTATTACCACCCTCACTGCACCACCACAACCACCACCCTCTACAACTGACCCCCTGAGGCTATACCCCTCCCGTTGGGGGTTATACTACCAGAAGCTGCACACACACCACCAGCCTCAGCGGACCCTGCTGCAGCGGCGGCCGTATTGACCGCAAATCAACGGGTGGCATAGTCGACACTAAAGAACATCCAGCAACATCTGTAGGACTGCCACACACTGAGCTTGACACCCTGGGCACGGACCGGGTCACCGCCATTCGGAGACTACAACCCCCATCTGATCCGGATCCGGGTATCCCCCAAACAACACTGGCCCAGGGGGCGCGTCAACTTTGGCGTAGTCGGCAGGATTACGTGCCCGCAACAACCGGGTACTGCGTGCCTGAAGAAAAGTTCACCGTTACCTCAAAAAGAAGTCTCCCGCCGGTTCCGGAGGGTCCCCGCCAACGGACCCCATCACAGGTCGTTTCCCGCCGGTTGTCCGCCATTTGCAGCTTTTTCCCGCCATTTCCAAAGATTTCCCGCCTTGGAAGAGCGGACGCCATTATGGGCGTGCCAGAGGGTGGCAAGAGGTCACCTCCCATCGTGGGCCAGGTCGAAGAATGGCGCCAAAAGCGGAAACCGCGCCCACCAACAGAGACTGTGATGCTGGAAGTGTCCATCAGCGTAAGAGAATTGCCCCTGGAACTGACAATCACAAAGTTGCCCCGGGACCACCCTCAAGGTGGGCGGAGACGGAACAAAGGAGCGAAGATAGGTGCAGCCTGGAGGAGTCTGGAGAGAGCGCACCCGGAGACAAGATGTAACGGGTCCGGGAGGCGGAACCTCTGAGCTACTATACAAGGGGGCGGCCCTTGTAAGGGAGCGGGTGGCAGTCTCTGGATGAATGGACAGGGAGATACGGCAAGTGATCAGGGCAGTCTCTGGGTGAACGGACAGGGAGATACGGCAAGTGATCAGGGCAGTCTCTGGGTAAGGGGTAGGTACGACCTGTGATGGCAGAGCCTCCGGGTAGGCTAGCAGGCAGATGGTAGATGGGTGCTCCCAGGTGAGCAAGCGAGAGTCTCTGGAATAGCAGGTGGTCACGGCACGTGACGGCGGAGCCTCCGGGCTGGCAGGCAGGCAGGTAACGGAGAAGCGCTCCCAGGTGAGCGGGCAAGAGTCTCTGGAATAGCTGGTGGTCACCGCACGTGACAACGGGACCTCCGGGCTGGCAAGCAGGCAGGTAACGGAGATGCGCTCCCAGGTGAGCGGGCAAGAGTCTCTGAGATAGCTGGTGGTCACAGCACGTGACAACGGAGCCTCCGGGCTGGCAAGCAGGCAGGTAACGGAGAAGCGCTCCCAGGTGAGCGGGCAAGCTGGTCCATAGACAGACTGACCGGAGTAGTAAAGCAGACCGTCGGACCTCAGGCAAGCAGGCAGGTAGCTGATATGCGCTCCCAGGTGAGCGGGCAGGCTGGTCCTTAGACAGACTGACAGGAGTAGTAAGGCAGACCGTCGGACCTCAGACTGGCAGACAGGTAACAAGTATTCAGGCAGGAATCAGGCAGGTAACTGGCAGGAATCAGGCAGGTAACTGGCAGGTAACTGGCAGGTAACTGGCAACGGGACCTGAGGGCTGAAGCACAGGTGAGACACAGGTGCAAACAACATTGCTCGGGCACCTCCATTTTGGAGGAGGTGCCTTTTATATGATGAAGTCCTCCGGCCATTGGCCGGGGACTCTTTAGGGCGGCGCGCGCGGCCCCTTTAAGAGGAGGGGAGCGCGCGCGCGCGCGCCCTAAGCACAGGGGCCGGGAAGGAGCGCGCGCCGAGAGCAGAGCAGGAGGAGGACGCCGGGCAGGAGCGCGCGCTGACAGCAGAGCGGGGAGAGGACGCCGGGCACGGAGCAGAGCGGTGAGGGGAGCAGCGTCCCTGCCTAGCAGAGGGCAGGGACGCCAGCGCTACAGTACCCCCCCCTTTAGGCCCCCCCTTTTTTAGGCCAGACAGAAATTTAGCTAGGATGAGAGGGGCATGGATGTTCTCCCGGGGCTCCCACGTTCTCTCCTCAGGACCAAACCCCCTCCAATCTACCAGAAAAAAGGTCTTTCCTCTTACCCTTTTGCTGGCAAGAATGTTCTCTACCTCAAACTTGTCCTCAGCAGAAACCAGAGCAGGAGGCGTACCTGTAGACTTAGAAAAAGAGTTAAGTACCACAGGTTTGAGGAGAGATACATGGAAGGAGTTAGGGATCCGTAAGTTGGCCGGGAGTTTCAATTTATAGGTTACCGGGTTGATCTGACCGATGACCACCAGTGGGCCGATGAACCGAGACCCTAACTTATAGGAAGGGATCTTGAGTCGGACATATTTGGACGAGAGCCAGACTTTATCCCCAGGACGGAATTGAGGAGGGTCCATCGCTAAATGCTGCCAGGGGGCAGCAGGTACTGGCAGAGGAAGAAGGCGGCCGGCCGACAGGTGTCTCGGAACTTTGTTGCGGGCGCAGGACACACAGGCAGAAACAAAGTCCATAACATCCTTGTGCAGGTTAGGCCACCAGTAGTGTCGGGTAATAAGCTGGAGGGTCTTTTTCCGACCGGCGTGGTCAGCTAGTTTAGACGAATGACCCCAGTGTAGGATTCTCTCCCGATCAGGTACCGATACGAACGTCTTACCAGGAGGGAGACAATTTAGACTCACGGGAGCCACCTGCATTACTCTGGCGGGATCGATGGGGCAGTCACATGGTCTATGAGGTGGTGATGTCTCTGCCTCCTCCTTAACAAAGACATCAGCACTAGACCAATAAGGAATCGGAAGTCCAGGTAGATTAGCTGGGATAGGAGAGGGACGGACGGAATGGACGGGAACCAGGCAGGTTTTATGACAGGCCTGTCCCCAGTGAAGGACTTCTCCGGTTTGCCAGTCAAGCACGGGTGCATGTCTCTGGAGCCAAGGCAGACCTAGCAAGAGGGCGTGAGGGAGACCAGGCAGAACGTGAAAGGAGATACTCTCTGAATGCAGCATTCCCACCTGCAGAGTAATGGATTCGGTGATGAATTGGATGGGGCGAGGTAAGAGGCCCCCATCCACGGCAACAACAGACAAGGGTACAGCCAGAGGTTTGGTGGGGATGCGGAATTTCTCCACCAGGGACTGTGAAATAAGATTTCCGGCTGCTCCAGAGTCAAGTTGGGCTAGTTCGGAATAACGATTCTCCCCGCAGATGATTGAGACTGACAACAGCAGGGATGGAGAGGATTTATTTTTGTCTAGATCGACCCCTCTGAGTGAACCTAGATACAGGCGTTCTCCCGACCTCTCCGGGCAGGCACGGATCAGATGCTCCTTACTGCCACAGTAGAAGCAGCTCCCCTCGGCACGGCGGAAATCCTGACGGGATTTGACCATCTTGGTCTGGTCGACCTGCATAGGCTCAGGAGAGTGTACCTGTGGAGAAACGGAAGGAATGACGGGTTCCTGGAAAGTAGGAGCTAGACGTGGAATCCTTCTCTCACGGGTGACCTCTTTGGCACGCTCCTGGAACCGTAGGTCAATCCGGGTGGCAAGGGTTATTAGATCATCGAGAGTGGTAGGAATGTCCCGACCAGCAAGTTCATCTTTAATACGGCCGGACAGACCCTCCCAGAAGACGGATACCAGGGCTTCGTTATCCCAGGCCAGCTCCGAGGCAAGGGTACGGAACCGTATGGCATATTGGCCCACGGTGAGGCTTCCCTGACGGAGGCGAAGCAGAGAAGATGCGGATGAGGTCCTCCGTCCGGGTTCGTCGAAGGCTTTCCGGAAAGCCATGAGAAAGGCAGGCAAGTCGGACACCAGGGGATCTCCTCTCTCCCATAGAGGATTTAGCCAGGCCAGGGCCTCCCCGGTGAGATGGGACATGATAAAGGCAATTTTGGCTCGGTCGGAGTTAAACTGGTGGGATAATAGTTCAAAATGCAGGGTGCACTGATTTATGAAGCCCCGAGCCAGGACGGAGTCGCCTCCGAAGCGAGGAGGTGCAGAGAGCCGGGGTCCGGAAAAGGATACCATGGTACTGGCGGAGGTTGTTGGTGGATCAGACAGAGTGTTCAGGCGAGTATTAACATTCTGCAGGTGACCCAGGATGGTCTCCTGTTGGGACCTCTGACGGGACAGTTCAAGACAGAGGTCCGAGAGCGAGGGAGCTTGGGTGCCACCGGGTTCCATGGCCCGAGCAAACTGTAACGGGTCCGGGAGGCGGAACCTCTGAGCTACTATACAAGGGGGCGGCCCTTGTAAGGGAGCGGGTGGCAGTCTCTGGATGAATGGACAGGGAGATACGGCAAGTGATCAGGGCAGTCTCTGGGTGAACGGACAGGGAGATACGGCAAGTGATCAGGGCAGTCTCTGGGTAAGGGGTAGGTACGACCTGTGATGGCAGAGCCTCCGGGTAGGCTAGCAGGCAGATGGTAGATGGGTGCTCCCAGGTGAGCAAGCGAGAGTCTCTGGAATAGCAGGTGGTCACGGCACGTGACGGCGGAGCCTCCGGGCTGGCAGGCAGGCAGGTAACGGAGAAGCGCTCCCAGGTGAGCGGGCAAGAGTCTCTGGAATAGCTGGTGGTCACCGCACGTGACAACGGGACCTCCGGGCTGGCAAGCAGGCAGGTAACGGAGATGCGCTCCCAGGTGAGCGGGCAAGAGTCTCTGAGATAGCTGGTGGTCACAGCACGTGACAACGGAGCCTCCGGGCTGGCAAGCAGGCAGGTAACGGAGAAGCGCTCCCAGGTGAGCGGGCAAGCTGGTCCATAGACAGACTGACCGGAGTAGTAAAGCAGACCGTCGGACCTCAGGCAAGCAGGCAGGTAGCTGATATGCGCTCCCAGGTGAGCGGGCAGGCTGGTCCTTAGACAGACTGACAGGAGTAGTAAGGCAGACCGTCGGACCTCAGACTGGCAGACAGGTAACAAGTATTCAGGCAGGAATCAGGCAGGTAACTGGCAGGAATCAGGCAGGTAACTGGCAGGTAACTGGCAGGTAACTGGCAACGGGACCTGAGGGCTGAAGCACAGGTGAGACACAGGTGCAAACAACATTGCTCGGGCACCTCCATTTTGGAGGAGGTGCCTTTTATATGATGAAGTCCTCCGGCCATTGGCCGGGGACTCTTTAGGGCGGCGCGCGCGGCCCCTTTAAGAGGAGGGGAGCGCGCGCGCGCGCGCCCTAAGCACAGGGGCCGGGAAGGAGCGCGCGCCGAGAGCAGAGCAGGAGGAGGACGCCGGGCAGGAGCGCGCGCTGACAGCAGAGCGGGGAGAGGACGCCGGGCACGGAGCAGAGCGGTGAGGGGAGCAGCGTCCCTGCCTAGCAGAGGGCAGGGACGCCAGCGCTACACAAGAAGTCTGGAGAAGACTCCGGAGAAAGCGTACCCGGAGATGGAGGGAGAGACAGGCAGCACCGACCCAGTGGTCAGGAGCCTGCTGCAAGCAACAACGCCACTAGGCTTAGTGGAGATCCTAGCACAGCTCCCCCGAGACCAGGAGTGTGCACAGACCGCGCTGGAGGGCCTCGCACGGAGGATGGCCCAGGTGCAGCAAGACACGCTGACGGAGTGGAGCCGTGAGATGGCCCAGCAGACCGGAACCTGTCAGCGGAGCACGCCACCCGAGACGAGGAGACAGACCGCCTCTGAGGATGGTGCAGGAGGAGTGAAGGCTGGAGACGGCGCCGAGAAGGGAGCTGGACAACTGGAGGCAGGTAAAGGGGACGTCTCTACCCCGAGCCGAGGAACCGTGTACCTGTCCCAGCTCCCCGTCGCAGAGCCCGAAATTCCCCCTGCCGTGCCCGTCGCTGCATCATCACCGTGCCAGACTAGGCCTCAAGTAGAAGCCGCGGCCGCGACCCCTGTGACGTCACACGCCTCGACCCTGAGCGCGGCGAAACAGGAAATACCATCGGCCTGGTCGCAAGGTCTAGTACCTCCGGGCGCCGCAATTCCAACAGCGCCCCCTTCCTCCGCGGAGCCACCGGCCTGGTCGCAGGGCCGAGTACCCCCGGGCGCCGCCGTCCTTACGGTGCCCTTTACCTTTAGGGTGCCCCAAGCCTGGTCGCAAGGCCTGGTCAACACGGGTGCCGCTACCATCAACGCGCCCTCAACATCTCGAGTGCCGCACCTGGGCGAAGATCTATTTGCCCAGCACACGTGCCCGGATGGGCAGCCCTTTGTATGGCCCCAGGAGTACTACCAACTGGAACTCCAAAGAGCAAGGCCCCTGTGCGAGCCCCTGATTCCGGCTCCGAAGCCCGTCAGGAGAACCCCGCTCCCGCTAGAAGAAGCACAATTCGAGTGGGACCCCACCGGAGGAGATCTCATGGGGTTCACTCAAGAAACGCGGGCAGCCGCAGCAGAGCGAGTGGAGTGCTGCCGCCAGCAGTTGGCAGACTTCGAGCGAGAACGGAGAGAGAGGCGGGTCCGAGAGCAGCGGCTGCAAGAACAGAGCGCAGGGCAGAAGAGCCGGACCAGGAGGAACCCCCGTGCAGCTCATGGTCCCCGTACCACCGGGACTGTGATTAAATTCAACCTGCAGCATGGGTGGGGCTTCATAAGAGACCATCATACCCCCGGCGACGTCTTTGTAACCCGCAGAGACGTAGAAAGCCATCTGCCGGAGGGACACAGAGGTCGTGACCTGTACGTAGGGGACGAGGTCACGTTCACCCGGCACAAGTGTGCCAAAGGACCCTACGCCCTCCATGTGCATCGCCTGACGGAGGAGGAGCTGCGGTGTGAGGAGGAGCAAGAGGACCCGGACGGGTCTGAAGACAAAGAAGAAGCAGGAGGACGCCGTCGTTAAAGTACGGTAAAGAGACTGTAAATAGTTACCCGTCGGGGTACAGTGAACTGTTACTGCTGCTAGTTAAAATATAGTCCCCGTTGGGACCAGCAAATTAAACTGTTACCCGTATTTCCCTTAATCCCACTGACCGAGGACTGAGAGCGGTCATTCCTTCCTTATACCTGGCCGAGGACTGAGAACGGCCATACTTTGCCCCTTGTAAATAGTTGCGCTTTCTAAGGCGCCCCCTACCGGTTTTATAGGAAACTGTTGTTTTTCTTGAAGAGACTGTCGCACTTTACCCGGTCACAAGTTGCACCGTGGCCGGAGGAACAAGAATGTTATTTATGAAAAGTTTATGCTGATATATATACTGTTTTATATGTTTATGTTTTATGAAAAAAAAATTTGTATGTTTTGGATGTTTATTCTCTTACAGCCCGAGGACGTGCTGTGATTTACCAGGGGGGAATGTAGCACCCTGAGGATTCGGCTGCTACAGGGGTATTGCACCTCAAGCCAGAGGTGTGATATTCCACTCCCGGGTAAGGATGGAGTGTGGAACTGAGCTCAGTAGGCTGCATACACTACATACATCCCATTTCCGGGGGACAGATCAACGGTACTCCCACCAGTTTATGTGCAGGTACGATAGTGTCTGTCCCTGGCTGGAGTGGGAGGGGGGTGGAACATCCCAGTAGTGTAGGGGCAGATAGGGGGAGCAGTCTGGGTAAAGCTAGGAGCTCATTGGGTGCTGGTCACCTGAGCTCACACATAGAGGGAGTATATAAGGTGGGAACCATCTTAGATCAGGGTCAGACAGGCAGACAGCTACTAGTCAGTCTGTTGTAGAGGGTCAAGCAGTCCTGAAAGAAGAGAGAGAGGAGTCAGAAGGACCCAGAGGGGAAGAAGAGGGAACCCCAAGAGCCCAAATACAAGCAACAGGGTGAAGGGTTGGCACAAGGGTACCGGATCCCAAGCTGGTGGAGGGCACTAATCCTCAGCCAGAGACCGGAGGTTGTGGGCAGGATCTGCCACGACCCCCCACTAAATCCACCAGGAAGGCAGACCAAGTATAGGGTCAGGGAACCCAGAGGAGGTGTACCCACCAAGAGACCCGAGGGAGCCGGACATAGGTGGATCCCTGGTGGGGAAGGCCAGAGAAAAGGAACGTCAGAAAGGGAGCTCAGGATCACGCTCCAGAATTACCTGGGGGTTGGCCGAGTCCAGGACCTGGTGGACGCAGCACGGCTCGGGCGGTCACTCAAGGCCGGAGTGACCAGCACAACAGCAGTAAGTAAAAACCCTGAACTGCACAGCCCGACTCTGAGTCTTATTACCACCCTCACTGCACCACCACAACCACCACCCTCTACAACTGACCCCCTGAGGCTATACCCCTCCCGTTGGGGGTTATACTACCAGAAGCTGCACACACACCACCAGCCTCAGCGGACCCTGCTGCAGCGGCGGCCGTATTGACCGCAAATCAACGGGTGGCGTAGTCGACACTAAAGAACATCCAGCAACATCTGTAGGACTGCCACACACTGAGCTTGACACCCTGGGCACGGACCGGGTCACCGCCACTCGGAGACTACAACCCCCATCTGATCTGGATCCGGGTATCCCCCAAACAACACTGGCCCAGGGGGCGCGTCACTGCTAACGGAGATAGTGTGCATTCTTATACCCGTTCCAGTGTGCTGTAACACGGAGGGGTTTATCATTTAAGTTGGTTGCTTTCCTTTTCACCCGGAAAGTGTTCGGCAGCAGTCCACCAGGCTGCATCGCGGACCCCGGGGTCGGTTGCGTTCCATTATAATAAAGTTGTCTGCAACCGCCCTCCTAACAGTATCAGAGCGCCAGGGTCTTGCCGAACATGGCCGACAACCAGCAACTGCTTCAATATATACAGCGAATTGAGGCCAGACTTAAGTCTCTTGAACAAGCTGTCCCGGTCGCTGATATCACTGCAGTAGCTACCCAGGCGGCTTCTCTAACAGCCAATATTATTAACTCTGATGCGGTGAATAATGCGACCACTGCAAGTGCTCCATTACCCCGTTTTGCTCTCCCGGAAAAAATTTTTGGGGACAGTAAATTCTGCAGGGGTTTTATTAATTTGTGCTCCATTCATTTGGAGATGATGGAGGCACGGTTCCCCTCCGAAAGAGCCAAAGTGGGTTATGTCATCTCGTTACTCTCCCACAGAGCTCTGGAGTGGGCTACTCCTCTGTGGGAGCGGAATGACCTGGTAGTGGCTAATGCGGGTCTCTTTCTTAATGCCTTAAAGAGTGTTTTCCTAGGTCCCCAGGTCACGCATGATACGGCTCTTAAGCTTCTTGCGTTGGTCCAGGGTTTGGTTACCGCCAGCCACTATGCCATCCAATTCAGGATCCTAGCGGCTGAATTGGACTGGTCTGAACGGTCTTTAATCCCGGTGTTCTGGAAGGGTCTGGCTGGATGTAACGGCTCTGGGAGGTGGAACCTCTGAGCAACTATACAAAGGGGCAGTCCTTGTAAGGAAGCGGGTGGCTCCCAGGGAAGGCGGGCAGGTAGTCACGGCAAGTGACAGGGACAGTCTCTGGGTAGAAGGGCAGGAAGTCACGGCAAGTGACGGGGACAGTCTCTTGACAGGCGGATGGTCACGGCAAGTGACAGCAGGGTAAGAGTCTCTAGACGGGCAGGTGGTCACGGCAAGTGACAGCAGGGAAGAGTCTCTAGATAGGCTAGCAGGCAGGTAGCAGGTTAGCGGGCAAGAGTCTCTGGACTGGCAGGTGGTCACGGCAAGTGACGGCAGAGCCTCCAGGTAGGCTAGCAGGCAGGTAGCAGGTGAGCGCTCCCAGGTGAGCGGGCAAGAGTCTCTGGACAGGCAGGTGGTCACAGCAAGTGACGGCAGAGCCTCCAGGTAGGCTAGCAGGCAGGTAGCAGGTGAGCGCTCCCAGGTGAGCGGGCAAGAGTCTCTGGACTGGCAGGTGGTCACGGCAAGTGACGGCAGAGCCTCCAGGTAGGCTAGCAGGCAGGTAGCAGGTGAGCGCTCCCAGGTGAGCGGGCAAGAGTCTCTGGACAGGCAGTTGGTCACAGCAAGTGACGGCAGAGCCTCCAGGTAGGCTAGCAGGCAGGTAGCAGGTGAGCGCTCCCAGGTGAGCGGGCAAGAGTCTCTGGACAGGCAGGTGGTCACAGCAAGTGACGGCTAAGCCTCCAGGTAGGCTAGCAGGCAGGCAGGTATCAGGCAGGTATCTGGCAGGTACTTCCTGGTCCGCAGGCGGACTGATCCATAGACAGACTGGCAGGTGCTGGTAGGCAGACTGTCGGACCACAGGATAGCAAGCAGGTAAGCAGATATCAGGCAGGTATCAAGCAGGAATCTGGCAGGTGACTGGCAGGTAACTGGTAACGGGACCTGAGGGCTGAAGCAGAGTTGAAAGACTTTGCAACAACATTGCTCGGGCACCTCCATTTTGGAGGAGGTGCCTTATATATGGTGAAGTCCTCCGGCCATTGGCCGGGGACTCCTTAGGACGGCGCACGCGGCCACTTTAAGAGAGGGGGAGCGCGCGCGTGCGCGCCCTAAGCACAGAGGCCGGGAAGCAGCGCGTGCTGCCAGCAGAGCGGAAGGAAGCCGCCGGGAACGGAGCGGAGAGGTGAGGGGAACGGCGTCCCTGCCTAGCAGGAGGCAGGGACGCCGACGCTACACTGGACATATTAAAAATACTCTATCTAACAGAGAGATTCCAACCTCCCTGGAGGAGTTAATATCTCTCGCTAACCTAATAGATTTGCGTCATGCTGAACACAAGTTAGAGCTGGAGGTCACCAGACCTCAGTACCGGTTGGCACCATCCTTCTCTAAACCCGTGACCCCCGACCCGGAGCCTGAGGCTATGGATATATCCCTAACTGAGTCTAGCTCTTCTCGTTCCCGACCAACACATCTCTTGGAGTCCCCCGTTAATAAGGGTTCCAAGCAGTCGGGTACACGAGTGTGTCTAACCACCGTTGGAGGAGGTGTGTTAGAGTCTGGGGCCTCTTCCTCCAAATTATTGTATAAGGTGTCCTTGTCCTTCGGAGCAACCGCGGTTACTGCTAAGGCGTGGGTGGATTCTGGCGCCGACGGCAATTTTTTGTCATCTACGTTTGCCCAGAGGCATGCCATCCCTATAGAGTTACTGCCAAGACCAATGAACATTAGGGTAGTCAACGGTTCACTCTTGGACACGCAAATCACCCACGAGTCGATTCCCCTCACCATGTCATTTCCTCAGGGTCACCGGGAGGTTATCTCCTTTCTTATTATTCCTGGGGGATTAGATGAGGTGTTATTGGGTCTTCCATGGTTACGTTGTCACACTCCATACATTGACTGGAATACGGGGAGAATTTCTTCCTGGAGTGAGAATTGTGTGTCTCAGTGTTTGGTTACAGTCACCCGGAGGGTAGTCTCTGACCCTTTCACCGATGTGCCCCCCGGCACAGATCCTCTGTCTGTCCCCGAGACCCAGGTCTTGTCAGATTTTGTCAAAAAGAACCAGGTTCCTTCAGGGAGGACGTTTGTTCCCCCTAATCTACAAAATGAGGTGCTCTCCTGGGCTCATGCCCCTAAGATCGGAGCACATCTTGGGGTCAAATGTACCACAAAGTCCCTTCAACGGTCCTATTGGTGGCCCCGGAGGCGCCAGGACATTACGGAATATGTTCTTGCGTGTGCCTTCTGTGCGAGAGATAAACCATCCCGTCAAGATCCGGCTGGTCTTCTCCACCCGTTACCCGTGACGGACTCCACAGATAGTCGGTTGACACTTCTCGTCGTCCTGCCCCCGTATTCTATCCGGGAGACAGAGTGTGGCTCTTGGCTCGCAATACTAGATTATGTGGGAGATCTGCTAAGTTTGCTTCTCGCTTTATTGGTCCATTCAAAATTTTGGCCCGGGTAAACTCTGTAATGTACCGGTTACAGTTACCACGACTCCTGAGGAGTCACGACACTTTCCATGTGTCGCTCCTTAGACCCGTTCACCTGTCTAAACTCGCTGAACCCCAACCTGCGACAGACACCAGGGGTGATAATCTCGAGCTGCAGGCTATTATGGGGTCTAAGATGGTTCGTGGGAAAAAAGGGTACCCTGTACACCGGAGGGGTTACAGATCTGAGGATCTTCCCTGTGAACCGGTGGACCACATTCATGCTCCCCTGCTCATTGAGGAAAAAGAGCGTCAAGTGGAGGGGGGATTATGATAGGTGTCGGGTTGTTGCTGGATTCGAAATGGGTCCAGGGTCTGTCACCCGTACATTACCAATCTCACCACCGTACATTACCAATCTCCCAAACAGTTACCTGTTAGATTGTTGCTGGATTCAAAATGGGTCCAGAGCCTTCTGTGGTCTCCCATTCTGGTCCAGCCAGGGCTGATGCTGCTCAGCATCATCATCAGCCCCAACGCCTAGCTGGTCCATGAGATGTACAGATTGTCTCTTGGGTATTTGTGCCTAGCAATGTTAAGCATAGGTTGCGGAGGGAGACAGGGCTGTTGGAGTCTAAGTCCAGGATTCTCGGTACTGAGCTGGCTGGCGGCCTGGCGGACCGTGATTGGTGGTTTGGCAACCACCTGACCCAGTGACCTGGCACGGCCTGATTGGTCCAAGTGTGGCGTCACCAATGGCACGACGGTGGGCAGGGCTTAGTCTTTAAAAGGCCCGCCCACAAACATGGCGGCGCTCTCATTGGGGGAATCACAATGGGTATCGGGTCTATCACCCGTACATTACCAATCTCACCACCTGTTAACTTTACCTGTTGCTGGTACAGGAGGACTCGAATCTCTCTCTGGAGCACATTCCTCTGCCCTGGTTTGGCAGTGTCAGCAATCTGTTGGAGCAAAAACAACACTTCTCCCAAACAGTTACGTGTCAGGTTGTTGCTGTATTCGAAACGGGTCCAGAGCCTTCTGTGGTCTCCCATTCTGGTTCAGGCAGGGCTGATGCTGCTCAGCATCATTGTCAGCCCCAACGACTAGCTGGTCCACGAGATGTACAGATTGTCTCTTGGGACCGTGATTGGTGATTTGGCAACCACCTGACCCGGTGACCTGGCATGGCCTGATTGGTCCACGGGTGGCGTCACCAATGGCGCAACGGTGGGCAGGGCTTAGTCTTTAAAAGGCCCGCCCACAAACATGGCGGCGCGCTCTGATCATTGAGCAAGTGATGCTGTTGTATGGACGACTGTGTTCCACGTATTTTCCATAGGCAGGCTAGTGGAAATAGGCAGGTATCTTCGTCTAGCAGTCTGGCTCTGCCAAAGGGGTCGCCTAACACACCGAGCAGCCTGCAGACGTCCTATCCACGGCTATCGCCTGTCAGCCACGTGGAGTAGTACCCTTCAGTCAGGTATCACGCCGGCTGGAGGCACGTGTAACCGTCGGCGTAGTCACACACGCATCCTAGTGCCGCCAGTGTAGTCCCTGTGCTGTAACAGGACTACAGATAGCAGCACGAGAGATACGCGGTAAAAAACTAACCGAGATAGTGTGCATTCTTATACCCGTTCCAGTGTGCTGTAACACGGAGGGGTTTATCATTTAAGTTGGTTGCTTTCCTTTTCACCCGGAAAGTGTTCGGCAGCAGTCCACCAGGCTGCATCGCGGACCCCGGGGTCGGTTGCGTTCCATTATAATAAAGCTGTCTGCAACCGCCCTCCTAACAGTTACCAACAATGTTTGTACCAAGTATCATATACAAGTCTGTATCACCAGGGTTATATTCCACTACAATCAGTCCTTGGTCCTTTAGTTCCGCTCTCCCCACCTTCACTGTCATGTCCTTAACCCCTACAAGGTTAAGAGGAAGGCCGTTAGAGGCATACACAGAGATGTTCGGGGCTGGTGGATGGAGTTCATCTATGGACCCGTACCTTTTGTAGAGGACATCAGGTATGATGGTTACCTGTGAGCCGGTGTCCAGTAATGCAGGTGTGGCTATACCGTCCAGCACGATGGACAGGAAAGGCCTTCCTCCTACGAACCGGTGGTACCAGCTTGATGGGCCTGGTTGATTTACTCCTGGGTGTCGGCCCTCGGCCACAGGGTTTGCCCGTTTAAAGGACAGTTCCGCGCTGTGCGGCCTGCCTTGTGTCAACGGTAGCAGATGAATTCTCCTGGAGGGCGACGTTGGTCGTTGGTCCTCCCACGAGGTAGCGTTGTCCTCCGGGGTGGCGTTGTCCTCCTTCTTCTTCTCATCCAGGGGACATCCTCAGGGCTGTCGGCAAGTAGGATCCTTCCTTCCGGCTCGGGCTCAGTCTGTAGCTGCAGGGTGCTCAGGACAGTGGCCAGGGTTTTACTTAGCTGACGCACTTCAGAGCGCAGGTTGTCCAGCTCGCTGTTTGCATCTTTGTTTCTGCTGTCAATGAAGGAGCAGTGGGTGCTGTGGGCACTGGGGTGGCCCCACCCTGGTAATGTTGGATAGCAGTCCCTGATGTTTCCAGGGGCTCTAGACCCTTAATAGCCATGTCCTTCAGGGTATCGTAGGTGGCGTCTGGATGATCTAAAGCCCACCACCGTACAGTTCTGCTCTCCTCCTGGGACCTCAACCCCCAGATGAACTGTTCCGTCAGCATTTTATTATCATCTTGTATTCTGGCTGGACTAACCTGTTTCAGGGCCCGCAGGGCTTCCTGTAAGCGCCAGGCGTAGTCCTGGATACGGTCCTCAGGTTTCTGGGCACAGTGGTAGAACCTCATCCGGAGATCTGTCTCAGTGCGGTTTTCAAAGACAGTTTGCAGTCTCTTAAAGATAATGGATACTGATTCCTGGTCTGCGGCTGGCCAGGTTTCAACTTCCCGCTCTGTGGCACCAGTCAATTGTCCCAGCACAACAGCGGCTCTCTGTTTACCAGTCATAGAATACATGTCCAGTACACCGCATATTTTTCTCTTGAACCCAGACAGGATGTCTGGTTTGCCATCATACTGGGGAAGCCATTTCGCTCCAGGAATATACGGCAGGGCCATGGGTATCAACAGAGTCACGACCCCTGCTGGTGGGGCCGCTCCGGTCTGTGCAGCGCCGGGCGCAAGTTGGGCATCAGGAGCGTTAACCGGTGGTCCGGCGGCTTGCTGGTCAACGGCCATGGTTGCGCCCCCCTAGTAAACCGTAGCCTACCTTCTTTACTTGGATCGGGTAGGCCGCAGCTCCGCAGGCGACAGTCTCCTTCCAGGACCTTGTGTCTCCCTCGCGGCTGACGTCAGAGCGTGCGCTTGACAACGGTCTCCTTCTAGGACCTGACGCTTCCTGGTTCGGCGTCAAGGCGTGAGGCGGGGCCTGGGCTTCGCGCGCTTCCAGCGATTATTCCTCTCCGATTCCTGCGGTTACGCCCCTCTTCTTCCCGCGCGGCGACAGGAAAATGGCGGATAATGGTGGGAAACCTCGGGAGTGGCGGGAAATCTTCACCACAGTAAGTGTTACAGTCTTTTAAGGTGCACAGTACCCGGTGGCAACAGGCACGGAATCCTGTTCATTGCAACGGGCACGAAATCCTGTTTGTGACGCGAGAAGTTGACGCGCCCCCAGAGCTGTGGGGTACTCGGCAGCCGGGCCTATGGATGCTGGGGGGGGGGGGGTATGTCACAGTGGCTGGCCCGGTCCGTGGTCCAGGGCGGTCAACCAAAAAGGGAATTGTAACTTCGATAGAGAATAAAAATAAAGTAAATAGTTTGTGATGCCACCTGTGGTACCTGGTAAGGTTTACCAGCGTTGCTGCAGACCTCCGGGGGGTGATGGGATGGCAGCTGAGGTGTTTCTGCTCCCCACAGGTGGAGCGGGCCCCCGGGGCAGCATGGAGTTTGATGATGGGTGGCGATGCTGGGACCTGTAGTGCAGGCGTGATGGCGCAGCAGTAGTAACTGACAGAGACAGGGGATTCGCTTCAATACTATTACTGGTGCGGATGTCAGGTACGGTCCAGGGTACTCAGTAGGGTGGGTGCACTTCAGGACTTCTCCTCAGTGAGCGGGTATAAGGCCTCCTGGTCCGTGTCTGCCTCTCTGAATGCTCCTGGCCAGCCGGCAACTGGGCCTAGCTTATGTGTCGTGCTGTTCCTTCACCTGTCGCTCGGTAGTAGGACCTTCTGCTGGTAACCACTCTCCCTGGACACTGGGGCCTTGTGGTTCCTGGTCGTGTAATGGGTCTAGCTTCAGGTCTGCCAGGGACTTGTAGTCCTCCTGGAATGCCGGTTATCCCTACTGGGTATAAAGGGACCCTGTAGGCGCGGACCCGGTGTCCGGTTTGTATATCGGGGTGAGCCTATGATGCTCGTCTGCCCCCTCAACTCCTCTCTCCTTTCTCCTCTTGCCTTCGGCCACACTCGGGGCCCTCAGAACTTGGCAGCAGACGTGCTGCGTCTTCGCTGCTCTCAGCGTCAGCACGCTCTCAGACTCTCTGACTCTGTCTGAACTACTAACTAACACTGAACTGCCTGGCTCCACCTTCCATATTTATATCCCTAACGGGCTCCATCTGGTGGTGTGAGGTGGAAAGGTGGAGGTGTTTGCATGTAATGAGGGCCTCTTGTGGAGAAGTCCGTCCATGCACCCTGGGTCCTGTGGTACCTGTGCGCAGCAGGGTGCCACATATACAGAGACGTTGGATATAGCCACTCCTTATAGAGCAGGAAGAGAGAGGGAAGCTCTATACAGAGTCTTATCTGTGTGTAAAATGTATACTGTTCTTATCCTGTAATTAAATCCCCACCCTCTAATGATAATGAGATGACTCCGTGTATCTCGACCAAGTCTACACAGCAAAACTGACAAGTTAGCTTCACTACAAACCACGGTGCTAGCTTATTGTGACAGCTGAACAGGCCAGTTTTAAAGATTTTTGGATTGAGAAAGGGCACAAAAAAGTTTTTAGAACATGGAGTATAAACCAGGAAAAGACAGAGGGTTGTGTATACAGAGCTGTGGGATATTGCCACTCCTTATAGAGCAGGAAGAGAGAGGGAAGCTCTATACAGAGTCTTATCTTTGTGTAAAATGTATACTCTTCTTATCCTGTCATTAAATAAACCACCCTCTAATGATAATGAGATGGCTCTGTGCATCTTGACCAAGTCTACACAGCAAAACTGACAAGCTAGCTGTACTACAGAACATAGTGTCAGCTTATTGTGACTGCTGAACAGGACAGTTTTAAATGTTTTTGGATTGAGAAAGGGCACAAAAAAGCAGACTTTAGAACATGGAGCTTTTATAGGGTTTGGTCTCCTATATAGGTAATAAAGGTCAGCCCTAAAGGTTGCCTTGTGTAGAAAGCTGTATGATGGAGTCCAAGCAGCTTTGTAGTGTGCCGCTGCACCTTGTACTGCCATATGGTACTGCTTAGGGTGCAAAGTTATGAGGTTAGCCATCAGAGGTATGCAGAGGTATAGTAGGGCATAATACATATGAGCATCAGCCCGTAGCCTTTACTTCCATTACTCTTTTCTTGTGCCAGGAACATCAAGACGAATAGTGGTGGGTAAAGGACTCACCAGTAATTCGCCATGAATTAACAGCAATTTTTAAAGGTGTTGGTGGACTCGGAAGATGCTTTCAGAATCGAACATTGAGGTACTGGTGGAGTGAGAGGAGACGGATACAGAGGGTGACCACTGGCTCCAAGAGACTTGGAACCAAAGCCTTGGCACAAGCAATGTCACGTCTAGTATTTGTGCAGACACCAATGAAATTATTGACCTGTATACGTGAGGGAGACCAAGGGGGTTGTCCCACCTCATTGAGGGTTGGGATGCCTTCATCCTGGGAAGTTAATAGAGTAAGTGGTGGAGTGAAGCCATTGTTTTACGCAGAAAAAAAGCCTAACTCTTCAATCCACGAGGCGTTGAGCTGAGACCATCACATGGAACAGGACAGCAATTATATCGCGCCTTTAATTATTCATTTTAATTAAATTTCCATTTTTGAACCCAGCATGGGGTGGCGGAGCACTGGAGCAAGCACGAGCCATATGAAAGCTTGCACAGACTGCTACAATTATCTTGCCACCTCAGCTCTCAGCATAGAGATTATTAACCTGTATTATTCCTCAGGCAAAGACAGGTGGGGTTGTTTATTAAAAATGTGACACAATTAATAGAAAGTGCCAATTTTTTTTCAATTTAATTTATGGCAAAGTTAGTATGACATAAGAAATAGAATAAAAAATAATTGACGATTCAAGACACAGTTCTTGTATCACATGTTTGGGGAACTGGTGGATGGACATAAGGGATTTAGTAACTCAAAGTTATGGTAAATGAAGTGTTGCCCCCAAAAAATTTGTAATGGGAAATTCGACAATTGAGGGTGGAAGTTGCATTTTGAGCTTTTTCATCCTCATACGCACAAGTTGGCCAAACCCATACATTTGGGCACCATCAGCGCACTGTATAATTTGCATGGAGGCCTCTTGACTCTACTCCAACAAAAGATATCAGGGGAGAGAAGGATTGGGCATGCTGAATTGCAATGTACAACCCTTCTCTTCCCCCTGGAGATAAGCTATCGAGGGGAGATGTTTGACAGTGGCTTACTCCGCTCTCCTCATTGTATGGGCAAATCAGGAGAAATAGTTCTAGACAAAATTCTGCCAACCACTATTAGAGGTGTATGGGCACCTTCAGTCCAGTAACTGGTGAAAATAGTATATGTGGTTGGACAAGAAGGTCAGTCTAATGTGTAGGGGTCTCTCAACTATTCTACGAAAGCAGATGTTGGGTGAAAGAAGGCATTTTGTTCCCATGGGTGAGAAACCAATGAGAAAGTGATTTGGCCAGTTATTTCATGAGTATGGCAAGCCTTATCTATCCTGGCATGGTGGATAGGCAATAAGCTTTGGTTAGCCAAGAATCACAGTCAGTTAGCTTTCGATTCTCATCCAATAGAAGATTTGTGGAGATAGAAGGATTGGGCATGTCAAATTACAATGTCCAATCTTTTTGTTTCCCTCTGAGATAAGCTATTGTCTGAAAGGTCTAGCCTTCTCATTGTATGGGAAAGTTGGAAGAGATAATTGTCAGCCAAACTATGCCAACCACTATTGGAGTTGTATGGGCACCACGAATCCAGTGAATGATGGAACAAGGACAGGTGATGGGACAAGTAGGTTGGTCTAAAGTGTAGAGGGCCTCTCAACTGCGCTATCATGGCAGATGTTGGGTGAAATAAGGCACTGTGTTCCCATGGGAAAGAAGCCCATGAAAAGGTTTTTGGCCAACAGTTATTTTATGGGTATAGGCAATGAGCTTTGGTTGGCCAAGAATCACAGTGAGACTTAGCTTTTGATTGTCATCCAACAGAAAATTTGAGGTGATAGAAGGATTGGACATGTCAAATTACAATGTCCAATCTTTTTGTTTCCCTCAGAGATAAGCTTTCACCAGAAAAGCCTGGAGGGGTCAAAGGTGTCAGACAGCAGCTTACTCTACTCTTCTCATTGTATCGGAAAGTTGGAAGAAATAGCTCTCAGACAGATTCTGCCAACCACTATCGGAGGTGTATGGGCACCTTCAGTCCAGTGACTGGTGAAAAAAGGACAGGTGGTGGGACAAGAAGGTCAGTCTAATGTGTAGGGGGCCTGTTAACTATCCTACAATGGCAGATGTTAGGTGAAAGAGGACTTTTTGTTCCCATGGGTGAAACTAATGAGAAAGTAATTTGCCCAACAGTTATTTCATGGGTATGGCAAGCCTTATCTATCCTGGCATGGTGGATAGGCACTAAGCTTTGGTTGGCCAAGAGTCACAGTCAGGGTTAGCTTACGAATCTCATCCAACAGAAGATTTGGGGAGGAAGAAGGATTGGGCATGTCGAATTACAATGTCCAATCTTTTTGTTTCCCTCTGAGATAAGCTATCACCAGAAAAGTCTAGAGGCAATACTCTGGTCTTCTCATTGTATCAAAAAGTTGGAAGAGATAATTCTCAGTCAAATTCTGCCAACCACTATCGGAGTTGTATGGGCATCATGAATCCAGTGAATGGTGGAGCAAGGACAGGTGATAGGACAAGTAGGTTGGTCTAATGTGTAGAGGGCCTCTCAACTGTGCTATGATGGCAGATATTGGGTGAAAGAAGGCACTGTGTTCCCATGGGAGAAAAACCTATGAAAATTCTTTTGGCCAACAGTTATTTTATGGGCATAGGCAATGAGCTTTAGTTGGCCAAGAATCACAATCAGGCTTAGCTTTTGATTCTCATCCAACAGAAGATTTGAGGAGATAGAAGGATTGGGCATGTCAAATTACAATGTCCAATCTTTTTGTTTCCCTCAGAGATAAGCTTTCACCAGAAAAGCCTGGAGGGGTCAAAGGTGTTTGACAGCGGCTTACTCTACTCTTCTCATTGTATCAGAAAGTTGGAAGAGATAGCTCTCAGACCAATTCTGCCAACCACTATCGGAGGTGTACGAGCAGGGACAAGTGGTGGGATAGGTAGGTCAGTCCAATGTTTAGGGGCCTCTCAACTGTCTCCCAATTGTCAGGTCTCCAGAGAAGCCAATCACTTGGACACAACCCTTCCATGCCCAAACTCAGTCAGTGACAGTAACAGAGACCTCCTGATCAGTCTTTAAGGTTTTCGTGACAGTCATTAACTGCCTTTATTCAGAGCCTTTTGTCCAATGTGTACTTATGTCTAAGGGACAGAAGAGGTTCCCTTTAAAAAAAACATGTAGCAGTTTTAATAAATAACCCCTAAAACATAGAAAAAAAAAGTTTCTAAAGGTTTTCATTTTCTTTATACTTTTGGGGTTAAGTGCCTGTAATACTCGGGAAGTGCTGCAAACAATATTACCTTCATGCCTGTTCAGCCTGTAGGCTGTAAATATGTTTTTTTTTTTTTTTCAGGACCTCATCAAGGAGGAAAAGGGGGAAGGGCGGTAAAGTTTTACAGGCTTCCTCTTTGCACGAACAACATCTTGTGACGCACATATTTTACTCTTAGGACAACCCTGCCAGAAATGCCTCCGTCACAGAGATCCGGCCCCTTTCCGAGATGGAAAACTTGCACTGTTGTCACAGTTTATGCAATGTGAGTCAGTCAACCCATGGAAATTTAACCAGGGAAAACTTTTCTGCCATGGCGTCTGCTGATCTGAAAGACGAGCTGGACTGCTCCATCTGTCTGAACGTTTTTACGGACCCCGTGACCCTGAGATGTGGACACAACTTCTGCTGGGTCTGTATCGATCGCATGATGGACACACAGGACGAGTCTGGAGTTTATTCCTGTCCTGAATGCAGAGAAGAGTTTCCAGTGCGGCCGGCACTGATGAAGAACATAACTCTACGTAAGATCGTGAGGAAGTTTCTGCACATTGAGCCAAGTAAGGAGGCCACCAAGATCTTCTGCACTTACTGTGTGGACTCTCCTGCACCTGCTGTTAGATCCTGTCTACACTGTGAGGCTTCTCTGTGTGATAATCACCTGAGGTCTCACAGCAAATCACCAGAACACGTCTTATCTGAACCCAGCTCTTCTCTAGAGAACAGAAAATGCTCCATCCACAAGAAGATCTTAGAATATTACTGCACCGAGGACGACACCTGCATTTGTATGTCTTGCAATTTGGTGGGAGAACATCGAGGCCACCGGGTAGAGAATCTGAATGAGGCCGCCGAGAAGAGGAAGGAGAAACTGAAGAATGTCCTCCAGAAATTGACCACGGAGGTCCAACAGGTGGAGTTAAAAAGATACGAGCTGTCCAACAAGATGAGGCACATCGAGGAGCTGTGTATCATGAATGACCCAGTGATGGTCCTACAGGAACCAGACATTGGTGAATTGTGTGATCCCGAGGAGGAGGAGGGAGGTGGTGAGGATACAGGGACACGTCATGTAAATCTGGCTGTAATTTCCAGGACATTACATGAGGAACATTTGCCTTTTTTATTTTCTAAACATGGGGAAAATCAATCACATGGGCAGGCAAATATATTGTTGGATCTAAACACAGCTTCTAACGAGATCCGTATATCGGATGACCAGAGGACTGCATACAGGACATTTGCAGACCAGAATCGGCCCTATAGGCCCGAGAGGTTTGTCCATTATCAGGCTTTAAGTACCAAGAGTTTTTCATCAGGTCAACATTACTGGGATGTGGACATGAGCGGCTCATGGGTATGGATGGTGGGGATGTGTTATCCCAGTATAGGAAGGTGCGGGACAAAGTCAATCATTGGAAGCAACAACAAGTCCTGGGGTCTACATGGTTACAGGGGTAACAGTAAGCATGCCATGAGACATAATAGTAAATCGATCCCGTTACCCCACAAGATCTCCAGTAATAGAGTCAGGATATATGTGGATTATGAGGCCGGGCAGCTGTCCTTTTATGATCTGTGTGACCCCATCAGACACTTACACACCTTCACTGCCACCTTCACTGAGCCTCTTCATGCCATATTATGTGTATGTAATGGTTCTGTAAAGATATTGGCTTGAATAAGAACTATTAAGAACCCAAGTCCCAAGATGGACATTTTTTTTTTGAACACTTTCAGAAAATTTTTCATTTAGGGGTCAATACATGAATGTATTCTTTGAGTGATGGTTGGATACAGTCTACAATCCTAATGTTTCGGAATAGTGGCCAAGAGATACATGGAAGAATGTCCTATACATATTATTATGCATGTAATTAATTTCATTTATAATTTAATATTTGTGGTCAGATAAATCAAGGATTGTCAATTTGAAAAATTATATTTCCTTCAATGAATCCCTGGAATATAGGTTGTGTCTTTTTTGGGGTGTCTTTTATGGGGTGTCTTTTTTGTTCAGATCATCAGCGATCATTGGTAAACTTTATGGTAACATGATCTAAAGTGTTCCAAGTTGCAACAGCACACCCGCAGGTGGAACTGAAGTATTACATGGAGCATATTGAAATCACTGTGGACTGTCAGTGAAGTTGGGTTTGAAGATCGTTATAGCTGCGGTCTGCCGTAGCTCATAGAAGAGGGTCCCATAGATCGAGCCCAACAAAGCATTCTAATGACCATCTATCATTCAGGAGGATCAAATTGGTGTGGAGGTGTTCAGCTCAAAGAGGATTGGCTAGAATAGATAATATTGTAGCAAACCCTCAGCTTTCAGTATTAACTTCTTGCAGTTTCCGAAGACTTTTACCATTCCTGAAGGCTTGCTTTACATGGTGGACCAGAGTAATGGTCACTGTTGGTCAATGGTCATCTGTCTGTGGGTTAAAGTGAAGAAGCCTGCAAATAACCCAATGAAATGCTGTAAATCTGAACGTTGTAAATATCTCCTCACTATTTATCCTTCAGTATTATGAGATTATACAAGAAAATGTTACGCAACATTAAAAGGAAAATTCCAGTCATTGTTGCTGTCAAGGGCAAAAAACAATTAAAATTGTGTTAAAACATGTTTCCATTTTTTCTTAATATTTGTCCCATCAACTGGGACAACAATATGATATGACTACTATAATACTGCCCCCTATATACAAGAATATAACTACTATAATACTGCCCCCTATATACAAGAATATAACTACTATAATACTGCCCGTATGTACAAGAATATAACTACTATAATACTGCCACTATGTACAAGAATATAACTACTATAATACTGCCCCCTATGTGCAAGAATATAACTAATATAATACTGCCCCCTATGTACAAGAATATAACTACTATAATTCTGCCCCCTATGTGCAAGAATATAACTACTATAATTCTGCCTCCTATGTACAAGAATATAACTACTATAATACTGCCCCCTATGTGCAAGAATATAACTATTATAATACTGCCCCCTATGTACAAGAATATAACTACTATAATTCTGCCCCCTATGTGCAAGAATATAACTACTATAATTCTGCCCCCTATGTACAAGAATATAACTACTATAATACTGCTCCCTATGAACAAGAATATAACTACTATAATACTACTCCTATATACAAGAATATAACTACTATAATACTGCCCCCTATGTACAAGAATATAACTACTACAATACTGCTCCCTATGTACAAGAATATAGCTACTATAATACTGCCCCCTATGTACAAGAATATAACTACTATAATACTGTTCCAATATACAAGAATTTAACTACTATAATACTGCCCCCTATGTACAAGAATATAACTACTATAATACTGCCCCCTATGTACAAGAATATAACTACTATAATACTGCCCCCTATGTACAAGAATATAACTACTATAATACTGCCCCCTATGTACAAGAATATAACTACAATAATACTGCTCCCTATGTACAGGAATATAACTACTATAATACTGCCCCTTATGTACAAGAATATAACTACTATAATACTGCCCCCTATGTACAAGAATATAACTGCTATAATACTGCCCCTATGTACAAGAATATAACTACTATAATACTGTCCCCTATGTACAAGAATATAACTTCTATAATACTGCTCCTATGTACAAGAATATAACTTCTATAATATTACTCCTATATACAAGAATATAACTACTATAATACTGTAACCTATGTACAAGAATATAACTACTATAATACTACTCCTATGTACAAGAATATAGCTACTATAATACTGCCCCTATGTACTAGAATATAACTACTATAAAACTGCCCCTATGTACAAAAATATAACTACTATAATACTGCTCCTATGTACAAGAATATAACTACTATAATACTGTCACCTATGTACAAGAATATAACTACTATAATACTGCCCCCTATGTACAGGAATATAACTACTAAAATACTGTTCCCTATGTACAAGAATATAACTACTATAATACTGCCCCTATGTACTATTATATAACTACTATAATACTACCCCCTATGTACAAGAATATATAGAACTACTATAATACTGCTCCTATGTACAAGAATATAACTACTATAATACTGCTCCTATATACAAGAATATAACTACTATAATACTGCTCCTATGTACAAGAATATAACTACTATAATACTGCCCCCTATGTACAAGAATAAATCTACTATAATACTGCTCCTATGTACCAGAATATAACTACTATAATACTGCCCCTATGTACAAGAATATATCTACTATAATACTGCTCCTATGTACAAGAATATAACTACTATAATACTGCACCTATGTACAAGAATATAACTACTATAATACTGCCCCCTATGTACAAGAATATAACTACTATAATACTGCCCCCTATGTACAAGAATATAACTACTATAATACTGCTCCTATGTACAGGAATATAACTCCTGTGCACTTTCTGAATTTTTTCTTGCTTTATTCAGGATACTTGAGCCATGTTGTACAGTTCAGGGGGAGGAAATCTTTTTCTCCTCATTTCCTCGTCCCCTATTAATTATTGGGTGTAGTGGAGGAATCTCCCGCTGGGCTCTGGTATTTATCGCACTGCACTCCGGTCGTTGCAGAGCTGGACGATGTGTTCGGATGAATAAGCCACAAATTATTAGTTTGCAGTACAAACACTTAATAAAGGAAGGCAGTACAATATTCACAGTTATGCAATAGCCCAATATTGCGTCCGTCCCCCAGATCTCAGCTACATAAGGGAGTCGTCCTCCTCTTACAGAAGACTGTAGTTGCACTGGATATGGGGGATTTTAGCTCACTTTAATTTAATTATTATTTTTTGTACCTGAAGGTGTCACCATTGAGTAGCAAAATACATCTATATAGGGACACTTCTGTAGGACACTATAGAGCATCATGTGACTGAAATATTCTGTAGGCACTGTGGCTGCACTGAATGCGAGGGATTTTAGTTGCCATTTTCTCAGGGCCATTACAGCTGTGGCTGTTACTGTTTGGTATTAGAATGAATCTGACACAGTATGGGGGCTTATCTGGCACTGTTGTTAAATACAGCTTGTTTAGGATATTCTGGAGGCAGCACTGAATGTGAGGGATCTTAGCTGACATTTTCGTAGGGCCATTGTTGCTATAGTTGTCACTATTTGGGAGTCGTTGAATGTGGGTGAGACTATATGGGAAGACTTTTTTTGGCACTGTTGTGGAGCACAGTATGGCTATTTTATTCTTGTGGGTAGTGTGGCTGCACTGAATATGAAGGATTTTAACTGACATTTTTTTCAGAGCCTTTGTATCTGTAGTTGTAACTGTTGGGGGTGGACGAATGTGGCTATGTCTATATGGATTAATTTATGTCTGGCATTGTTATAGAGCACAGTGTCACTATCAGATTCTGGCAGTACTGTGGCTGCACTGAATGTGAGGGATCTTAGCTGCCATTGTTTCAGAGACATTGTAGCTGTGTCTTTCACTGTTTGGGAGTCGTTGAATGTGGTTGAGACTATATAGGGACACTCATGTCTGGCACTGTTGTGGAGCACAGTGTGACTATCAGATTCTGGGGGTTCTGTGGCTGCACTGAATATGAAGGATTTTAACTGTAAGGGTTCGCACGGTTAGAAAAATTCTTTTGTGCTCGGGAGGAAAATAGTCCCCCGATATCAAACCTATCAAACCTCCGGCACTAATAAATGAGGAAACAATGATATATCATTACAAAAATATTTGTTTTAATTCCAAGAAGTGACCATAGTGAGAAAATAACCAGCGGAACGTTTCGTTACGGCTAATTGCCTTTATCAGGGTTTATCTGTGCCGATGAAAAATATTACATTTAATAAGGTGACACAAATAATAAAGCCACACATATTACATACTTGTATAATTTTGACATACGTGAAGCTCATATGCCCGGTGGTCAAGGTCACTTGTTTCAAATATAGTTGATCATATTCAAGCGCAAATTGTACCTATAATATAAAAAATAATCATCATCATAATAATGATGTTGCTCAGTAAGAAAAGCATCCAATGCCGTGTAGAAAGGTAAGTGGGGAAAGGCAAACCTAGCGCTCAAAGGAATTTGTTTCCGAACAACCATGAAGTAGGATATTGAGAAACATAGTGCAATACATGGTAGGTCATGTGTATGCCCCAAAGATAAAGGGAAAAGAAAGGCAAAGATGTTCAAAGTATATATCAGATTGGATATAAAGCTATGCAACGTACTTATTAGCATATAGAAGTCCCACCCGAGTATGTCCATGTTATGTAGCAGTCAAATGATGCCCCAGTGTGAGCACATGGGAGATAAGTCCCATTTTATAAGCATCAGAGCAGGAAGAAACTGTGTTTTCCCCCTTTTTTCTTCCTTATTTCTCCTCTCCTGGATATCTTATTTTCACCTCACCTATCTCCTTATACAGTACAGACAAAAAGTTTGGACACACTTTCTCATTTAAAGATTTTTCTGTATTTTGATGACTATGAAAATTGTACATTCACACTGAAGGCATCAAAACTATGAATTAACACATGTGGAATTATATACTTAACAAAAAAGTGTTAAACAACTGAAAATATGTCTTATATTCTAGGTTCTTCAAAGTAGCCACCTTTTGCTTTGATGACTGCTTTGCACACTCTTGGCATTCTCTTGATGAGCTTCAAGAGGTAGTCACCGGAAATGGTCTTCCAACAATCTTGAAGGAGTTCCCAGAGATGCTTAGCACTTGTTGGCCCTTTTGCCTTCACTCTGCGGTCCAGCTCACCCCAAACCATCTCGATTGGGTTCAGGTCTGGTGACTGTGGAGGCCAGCTCATCTGGCGTAGCACCCCATCACTCTCCTTCTTGGTCAAATAGCCCTTACACAGCCTGGAGGTGTGTTTGGGGTCATTGTCCTGTTGAAAAATAAATGATGGTGCAACTAAACGCAAACCGGATGGAATAGCATGCCGCTGAAAGATG
The DNA here is from genome assembly GCF_046119375.1 of Phyllobates terribilis. NCBI lineage: Eukaryota > Metazoa > Chordata > Amphibia > Anura > Dendrobatidae > Phyllobates > Phyllobates terribilis. The sequence continues at coordinate 176,961,513 of NW_027362770.1, forward strand.
CTGTGGTAGCCATGCTGGTTCAGTATGCCTTCAATTTTGAATAAATCCCCAACAGTGTCACCAGCAAAGCACCCCCACACCATCACACCTCCTCCTCCATGCTTCACGGTGGGAACCAGGCATGTAGAGTCCATCCGTTCACCTTTTCTGCGTCGCACAAAGACACGGTGGTTGGAACCAAAGATCTCAAATTTGGACTCATCAGACCAAAGCACAGATTTCCACTGGTCTAATGTTCATTCCTTGTGTTCTTTAGCCAAAACAAGTCTCTTCTGCTTGTTGCCTGTCCTTAGCAGTGGTTTCCTAGCAGCATTTTACCATGAAGGCCTGCTGCACAAAGTCTCCTCTTAACAGTTGTTGTAGAGATGTGTCTGCTGCTAGAACCCTGTGTGGCATTGACCTGGTCTCTAATCTGAGCTGCTGTTAACCTGCGATCTCTGAGGCTGGTGACTCTGATATACTTATCCTCAGAAGCAGAGGTGACTCTTGGTCTTCCTTTCCTGGGGCGGTCCTCATGTGAGCCAGTTTCTTTGTAGCGCTTGATGGTTTTTGCAACTCCACTTGGGGACACTTTCAAAGTTTGCCCAATTTTTCGGACTGACTGACCTTCATTTCTTAAAGTAATGATGGCCACTCGTTTTTCTTTACTTAGAATTTGTATTATGGCAAGAAAAAAGCAGCTAACAGTCTATTCAGTAGGACTATCAGCTGTGTATCCACCAGACTTCTGCACAACACAACTGATGGTCCCAACCCCATTTATAAGGCAAGAAATCCCACTTATTAAACCTGACAGGGCACACCTGTGAAGTGAAAACCATTTCCGGTGACTATCTCTTGAAGCTCATCAAGAGAATGCCAAGAGTGTGCAAAGCAGTCATCAAAGCAAAAGGTGATTACTTTGAAGAACCTAGAATATAAGACATATTTTCAGTTGTTTCACACTTTTTTGTTAAGTATATAATTCCACATGTGTTAATTCATAGTTTTGATGCCTTCAGTGTGAATGTACAATTTTCATAGTCATGAAAATACAGAAAAATCTTTAAATGAGAAGGTGTGTCCAAACTTTTTGTCTGTACTGTATATCTATGTATTGAGTCTCCCTGTCCTCTATCTTGGTTTACACATGGTGCATTCTGGGTCTACTGCGCATGCGCACGGTGGAACGCACCTCACCCCTCTTTTTCAGTACGATATCGGCACGTCATATCCGGTGCGTCATTTCCGGTTGGCGGTGGAACACAGACTGCCATACCTCTTCCTGCTCTGACGCTGCACTGACTGCACTGAATGTGAGGGATAGCTGTGGTTTTGACTGTATGGGAGTCATGGAATGTGACTGAGACTATATGGGGACACTTATGTCTGGCATTGTTATAGAGCACAGTGTCACTATCATTCTGGAGGTACTGTGGCTGCACTGAACGTGAGGGATTTTAGTTGCCATTTTTTCAGAGACTTTGTATCTGTAGTTGTAACTGTTGGGAGTGGTCGAATGATGCTGAGACTATGTCTGGCACTGTTATAGAGCACAGTGTCACTATCATTCTGGCAGTACTGTGGATGCACTGAATGTGAGGGATTTTAGCTGTCATTTTTTCTGAGCCATTGTAGCTGTGTCTGTCACTGTTTGGGAGTCATAGAATGTGGCTGAGATTATATGGGGTCACTTATGTTTAGCACTGTTCTAGGGGGTACTGTGGCTGCACTGAATATGGGGATTGTATCTACCATTCTATCAGGGTCACTGTAGCTGTGGTAGGAGAATGTGACTGGGACCATATAGAAACCTTTGAGACGGCAATGTTATAAAAGACATTGTGCTTGGAAATTTTTTGGGGGGGCACTGTGCACTGGGAGGGGAATTTATAGGATCATTGTGGTCGGCCCTTTTTTGGGGTTACCATTGAATAGGAAGGAGCCAGTACAGTAAGGCACTGTAGGACCCCTCAGTCGTATGATGACAGGTCTCCTCGGAGACATTATGCTCTTATAATGATTGAGTCTGGAGATTGGTTATCCGCTGTTTTTGTATATAATGTCGCAGCCGAACCTTATATTGAATTGAAATTCCGACAGACGGTAGAAAAAAAAACAACTAATAATTGACTTTCAGCAGCTAAGTATCAAGGATCAAAAAGAAACAGAAGTTCAATGGTGGAGACAAACAACAAGAAATTGATATATCAAAGGGAACGAAATTGGATTGTCTTGGCGCGCGCCGGCGTGATTACTTATACAACGTCACCCCTTTGATTTGTTGGGATCTTTGTGTCAAGAACCATTCATCAAACCGGTGACAGAAATAGCATTCTATTATTGAAAACAAGCCCGGTATGTATTGAATTGATGGTGCGGCTCCCGGCACAGCGCTCGTGGCGGCGCTATACGAAATGATGTCTGACAAGGGTCTTCCTAAGAGATACGTGGAGGGCGATGCGGAGGGTTAGAGGGAACTTACTCCAATCAATTATTCCTTCTATTCAGTTCATGTCGCAATCTCTGCTCTGGAGACTCCGGGGAAAGAAGAAGAATATCTAGACGTATAGAAATGGCTTCTGTACTAGAACTACGCACAATTATAGTGGCGATCCACCCAACGAACCATGAAATGTTTTCGAGTGGAAAAAGAAAAATAAAGAACTAAAATAATGTCCCCTTTATGACAGCACTCAGACTTTTTGGGTTATGGCACATCTAGAATTGGCGATCTTTGCCCATTCCTCCTGGTAGTAGCTCCACATCTGTCAGATTGTAGGGCTTCTCCTGTGTACAGCGCCCTCTTCAGGTCACCCACAGATTGTCACTTGAATTCAGGTCTGGGCTATTCCCAAACTCTGATCTTCTGGAGAAGCCATTCTCTCGCCGATTTGAAGGTCTCTTAGGGCCGTTGTCGTACTGAAAGGTGAAATTTCTCTTCAACTTTTTAGCCTGGATGTTTTGTTGAAAAATTGACAGATATTTGGAACTGTTCATAACTCCCTCCACCTTAACTAAAGCCTGAATTCCCACTGCTGAAAAGCAGCCCCAAAGCATAATGCTTCCTCCACCTTGCCTCACTGTGGGGATGGTGATCTTCTGGTGATGCGCAGTGTTGGCTAAAAGGTGAAAATCCCTCTTCATCTTTTTAGCCTCAAGGTTTTGTTGAAAAATTGACTGATAATTGGAACCGTTCATACTTCCCTCCACCTTGACTAAAGCCCCAATTCCCACTGACGAAAAACAGCCCCAAAGCCTAATTATCATGCTTGGTATGGGGAGAACCCAGCGTATATAACGACAGGAAAAGGGAAGGGTGCCCTACAAGTGGGGAAAAGGGGAGTGGAGACCCCTAAACAGCTCAAACGACAAACCCCAACTAGCCTATGGACCCTATATAGGTTCTGCACCTATTGCCAAGTAGGAAACCTGGCCCTAGCTGACCCTAAAGCTAGGCCCTAAGTAGGGAGGGGGAGGGGTGAGCACTAGTCAGCCCCACTACAAACTAAAGTACACACGAGGGAAACAAACGAGGGAATACACTTAGCTTAAAGATGACACCGGGGAAAACAAGGCAACAACCCACAAATGAACTCCAAGAAAATTCTAGCCGACTACTAGAATTCCAAGCCTGAATAGATAAGAACACTGTATCACCAGTAACTCTCTGGAAAAACTGAGTGTATTTAAGGATACAGCAAGGGTGTGGTAATTAGCAGCAGAAGATGAGGATCACCACTGGGTCCTAAAGGTATAATCCCCAAGCAAGGTGAGGATCACCGCTGGGTCCTAGAGAGAAAGGCATCACAAAAGGATCAAGAAGATGTTTGCAAGGCCAAATGCAGCAACCTTCTACAGTTGGACCCCGTATGACTGTGTCAAACCTTACACACCCGTGACACTAATGCTGCCTCCATCATGCCTAACTGTGGGGATGGTGATCTTCAAGTGATGCGCAATGTTGGCTTTGCACCTTTTGGAATTACGGCCAAAAAGTTTTCCCTCGATAACACGTTTTCCCACTTGCTTTTGGTAGACTTGATGTAGCTTTTGGCAAAACATAGTCGAGCTTGGATGTTTTTCTTTGTAAGAAGAGGCTTTCATCTTGCCACCCTACCCCACAGACCGGACATATGAAGAATGCAGGAGGTTGTTGTCACATTCAGTAAACAACCAGTGCTTGACAGAAGTTCCTGCAGCTCCTTTAATGTTGCTGTCGGCCTATCATCAGCCTCCCGGACCAATTTTTTTCTTGTCTCCATCAGTTTTAAGGGAAGTCCAGTTCTAGGTAATGTTACTGTTGTGCCAAATTTTCTGGTTGACGTCTTCACAGTGTCCATGGTAAATCTAATGCCTTGGAAATGTTTTTGTCACCTCCTCCAGACTGATAACTTTCCACTCTGAGATCCCTTTGCTGTGTTGTCAGCTATTTACTGACCATGGATTTTACTGTAAAATCCAACGAAGAAAATGTCAGGAAAATCCTTCTATAACAGCAAAACTTTATACGGCATAATCAAAATCACTGTAAATGATGGCGGACATGCTCGGACTACTATGTAACATGAGGGTAAATGTGATTGGCTAATTCTGAACATAACCACATCCCCAATTCTAAGAGGGTGTTCACACTTATGCAATCACATTATTTTAGTTTTCTTATTATTATTTTCTCCCTCAAAATGATTTCAGTTTGTTTCTGAATGGATTTGTACAGATTATGGGTGACATTAAAGGGGGAAAAAGTAACTAACCTCTCATATTTTGTAGGCTAATAAGCATATATGTAACATGCTTTACACTGCAGGTTCACTTTAAAATAGAAAGTAGGTTACTGCGCTTTAGTCTGGAGTGTCCCCTCTCTGTCATTATGAGGTGCTGCAACTATTATACAGTAAAACTAGGCGTTTCTGCTTCAAACCTATTGCACCAGTCACATCTACATGTTAAGGCCTGAAGAATTGAGTAAATGATAGGAGACCAGATGTAAAAAAAAAAAAACATATCACCCTATACCACCAAGGATGTTGGAATTAATACCCTTCATGACAAGGGCTGGACATCAAATCCCTCAATTCCCTGGACCACCAGGGACATTGGTAATAAAATCTTGCATACCCTTACTGACTAAGACTGGACGTTATCTCTTTCACGACCCCTAACAGCCAGGGATGTTGGATTTAAACCTTTCAATAACCTTCATCATCAGGGCTGGACATTAAGCTCTTCATTACCCTAGGCTACCAGGGAAGTAGGTGTTAAAACATTCACTACCCATCATGACTAAGACTGGACATTAAGCTTTTCCCTACTGTCAGGGACTCTCAGAGATGACACTGGGGAGATCACGCAATATCTCACCGCTGCCGTCACTCTGTCAATTATTCACAGGATTGAGCAGGGATTCGTGAGTACACGATCCTGATTGCTCACTACGGAGCTATCCGCAAGCGAGCAGAAAGCGTATGGCGTCACACCTCCAGATTCCAAGGCGTGGAATATGTGTACAGTTACTGCCGGCTTCGCGATAGCCCAATTAATATTATTCTCTGCCACCACCAGTCGAGTTTGACTATAATACAGGCCTTGGCAGGCGTCTGCTTTCTGGTAGCGTATATGGCTTCAGGGGAGGGAACGATTACAGGACAAAAGAAACAGAACCATTAAATTTTATATTTAATCCAAAAGGGAGGCAGTGTTTAGGAAAAATATACAAATATTTTACAAATATACATTTACAATACAGAATAGACAGTTACATAAAATAAACAGGATTACAGAAGAAACTTACTATAGAGTTCTCAGAGAGGAATCAGTATAGCTGGAGGAGGGGCTCTCCGATTTTATTTGAGCCTTATCGAACGCGATCCGTTGTTTATAGTATCTATACCCCCCCATGGAATGAATATGGATCAATCTTCAGAACACATCCCTGTGATGACATCATGTGGGCTCATGCTCCACCCTTCATGTTTTTATTAAAATATCTTACTTCCGCAACAACTTATCCCTGGTTGCTCGCAGAAGCTTGCAAGCGACGCTGTATTTTCCGTTATGAATTTAACGCTCTTGGAGACCAAGCATGGCGTAGCAGCGATCTGTTATTCTGGTACTCTTGCATTGCCGCTCCCCAAAGGGGCTCGCTATGGAAAAATAAGCATATTGTTCCTTGGCTGACCCTGCCATTAAAAATATAGGTCCCGTTATTATCAGACGTATGGAACATTAGTTATTCCATATTTCGTATTGGAGCCGAAAATCCTGCAGTTTGTAGCTGGGGAATTGTCTTAATTATTGTGAGTGAATTTGATCTTAACGAACTGCGACCTCCTCTCTGTGTCAGAGGAACACTCGCCTGCTAAAAGGGTCTGTAGCACCTCTCTTTGTGCCAGCATCTGTCTAAGCCACTTCTGCTGTGGGTGTTAATTTGCATAGAGACAGACGCTGGACTGTCAGCTCTCAACTTGTGACACTTGTGACAAATGGTGGATAAGGGAGGGGTGAGAGGCAAGAGGGGTTTGGTTTTGGAATCAAAACCTTCAATACCTATAATGACCAGAAATGGACATTAAGCCTTTCACTACTCTAGACCACCTGGGATGTTGTTATCATATCTTCAACACTCTTAGTGACCAGGACTGGATATTAAGACCTTCATTACCCTAGAATACCAGTTGTCAAGGAAACAAAACTTTGCTGCCTCCAATCGTCAGAACAATTATGCAATTGTCTGATGAGTGATGGACGAGGCCATGACAGCTTCCTCTACTAGGCCAGTTATTGGGGAACTCACAGTGAGCATGTAGTATATACACCTCCGATTCCAATGCATGGAATATATATATATATATATATATATATATATATATATATATATATATATATATATATATATAACACAGCAAACAACATCATGTAACTCCTCCTGTTGCCACAATGTCTTCTTCATCCCTTCCACCCCCCTACCCTGCCACCACCAATCGTTCATACAGGTGAAATTGGACACCCATTACAGGTAGCGTATGGCTTTGGGGTGCGGTTTAAAGAGCAAGAGGAACAGAGCTCTTAAATTTTATATATTTAATCCAGAAAGATAGGCAGTGTTTATAAAAAATATATAAGATGATAGAAAATGGGAACAACACAATACGGTATATACAATTACCTACAATAAAAAGGAATAACAAAAGAAAATTACTAAACCTGGTCACAAAAATGGCTCAGAACTTAGCGGAGGGAAGCACTAGATTGGGACAATAAACAGTCAAAAACAACAGCGAACTATGTCTTCCAAGGACTGACAAATGACCCAGACACAAATACTGCTTTTTATTAGTTCAAACTTATGCCCACATACCTCCCCTTGATGAGCTCATGTGGGGGCGGAATGTGGAATATGCTGGGTCTGTTCGAATTTTATGAGATCCCCATCTTAGAGGATATCTTCACTCTCGGGGGTACCAGGCAAGAGATATTGATTTTTTATCGTGATTTTACCCTTATGTAACACCCCTTCAGGGCTACCACGGTACGCTGGGTGTTATGGGGGGTCTCACCTCTCTAGGGCGCAGTGCCACCACCCGAATCTTGATTGGAGCTCTCTCTAGGACTGCAGAAGGACTGTTATCTTCTGCCAGGGACTGATTCGGGAAGCCCCTGCCTTTAGCTCAGTACACACTCACCCGGAACAGGAGTAAAACAGTTAACAGGTTTATTGCTATGCAGCAGAAATGAGGTGGATTTAAAGAAACAACATACAATACAGGTAACGGTGCTCTATAAAAATCATATACACATCACAACCTAATTCTTCCTCGCCCCTGCAAATATAGCGTAGCAGGGTTCCCCTTTTCTTGTATTAACTCAGTCCAAACGTTGGGGCCCAGTTGCCGCGGATGTTGGCGCGCAAATTTATAACCGTTGGTGCACTTAGATGAACATTAACGTAAAAAGTCTGGGGCGTAGGGTACTCACTGTAACTGGCGCTGGTAGAACCACAAGTCTCAAAAGGGCACTCACGGTGCGTCTCAACCGGTTGTAGGTTTCCTCGGACACCAGCTGGGGGCGGCAGGATTCAGGCCTTTATACGGTGGGAGTGCCGGCAGAACTCTCCGAGTCCTTGATGTCACTTGCTTCACCGGGTGACAGGGCCGCGCTATCTCCAGATGCGCGGGTATATCAGAGGGGACGGCAACGCTCCGCAGCGTAGCGGGATACAAGTCCACAGCACTCCGTCTTTCACAACAACAAGCTGCCACACTTCCTTTCCTCTCTAGTTTTACTTTCACTTTCTCTCCAGCTCCCTCCCCCAAGTCCCTCCTCCCTCCTATCTTTCCAGGCTGTGTCATCTGACTGAAACAAGGGTCCATGGGAATTGTAGTCCACTGTAGCTCAGGGAAAGAACGATTAATGTCTGTAGGTCCCTGTTTAACAGCAGCTGCAAAGCTCTTCTTAGTGTCTGTAAGTCCCAGTATACCAGTAGCTGCTCTGACAGTTCCATGTGCAGGTGTTACATTCTCCCCCTGGTGGGTCATCGAAAGTGTCCCATCACGACATGAGGACTCACCAACTGAAACATGAATGGGGGTTAAGACATCCTGACTAACACCAAATTTACATGCATACAAACCACCTCCTGGACACATGGAAGATACCGGGAAATAAGGCCAAACAGAATTTGAATTAGGGTGTATCAGCCTGGGGACCTCAGTGGTATGTCCCATTCTATCATAGGTCAACATCATGGGTGGCCTAGTGTCCCGCTTGGGACGAGTGTGTACTGAGGGGGCCCCCTCCTCAGCCCCCGACTCTTGTCTCTCAAGAACGGGCTCCTCCAGGTGGATCTCTTCATTCAATAAATGTCCCTCTTCTGAACTTTACCCCAATTGTGGGCAGGGTGCAATCGCCTCCTGACAAATGTCCCTTTTCTTTGTTTCTACTTCAGGAGTCTGGTTTTCAGGGTCTACGCCCATGGGGCATGGGTCCTCAGTCCACCTGTAGCTCCATTGACCGTCAGGTCCCCATTCATCCCCAGACTCGCTGTCACTTCCTCCTGAGGCAACTCCAGTCTGGGGTGGTTTTTTACACCTTCGACTTCTCCTATTGCACGGAAGAGTTGTATGACCTCCTTGAGTTGGCAATGGGGGTAAAGGGATGTTTTTTCCCACAGGCAACAGATGGTGTCGATGATAGGTTTTAACAGCTCCGCCCCCTTTCTCAGGCTTCACTCTGTAGGCCGGGACACCGGGCAACTTCTCCATCACCACGTAAGGGTCGGGACACCACCGATCAGCAAGCTTGTGCTTCCCAGGAAGGCCCAGAAGTTGGATAAGGACTCTATCTCCAGGCAGTAAAACTTGTTCTCGAACCCTACAGTCGTAGCGAGTCTTATTACGCTTCCCTGACCGACCAGAGGCCTGCTCTGCCAATCTGTAAGCTTTTGTCAAATCTTCTTTCAACTGGGACACATATTTTAAGTAGGTCTTCCCATTAGAACGGTCAATGGATGTCCCAAAACTAATATCCACTGGTAGTCGGGCTTTTCTTCCAAACATGAGGAAATAAGGAGAGAATCCAGTTGACTCATTTGTGGTGCAATTGTAGGCATGAACCAACTGGCTCACATGCCTGCTCCATTGTCCCTTCTTCCTGGGATCCAAAGTGCCTAACATGTTCAGAAGGGTACGATTGAATCTCTCAGGTTGAGGATCCCCTTGGGGGTGATATGGTGTGGTTCTGGATTTCTTGATCCCACAGAGAGCGCATAGCTCCTGGATTAGTCTACTTTCGAAATCTCTTCCTTGATCAGTATGGATGCGGGCAGGCAGCCCGTAATGTACGAAGAACTTCTCCCATAATGTTTTTGCCACAGTAATTGCCCTTTGATCTTTAGTGGGGTAGGCCTGGGCATATCGGGTGAAATGGTCAGTGACCACTAACACATTACTGACATTGCTTTCATCAGGCTCGATGGAGAGGAAATCAATGCACACTAGTTCAAGTGGGCCATCACTGGTAATGTTCACAAGTGGGGCTGTTCTCAAAGGCAAGGTTTTTCTCAACACACACCGGGAGCATGATTTGCAGTATTCTTCAATATCCGCTTCCATGCGAGGCCAGTAAAATCGGTCGGCCACAAGACTCGTGGTCTTTTCGATGCCAAGATGTCCATGGTCATCATGCAGGGACTTCATGACCATCTTCCGAAATCGGGTGGGTAACACCAGCTGTCTGCGGACTCCTCCCTTCTGGCCCTTTGCCTCCCGGTATAGTAGTCCATTTCTTACTACTAGCGACTCTAGCTGCCGAGTCAGCAGGACAGACTCCTCTGTTCTTAATGCATTCTTTTCGGGCCTCCAGCCCCTCTTCACCCACCATCGAACTATCCCTACTGACTGATCCTCCTGCTGCGCCGTTCTGACTTGATTACGAGTCAGTTGAGGGAGAGAGTCTGGGGTTACATTTGTCACTCGGCAGTACGACAACGGGAGCGCTTCACTAGATGCTCCTAAGAATTTAGCACAGCACTGCATAGGGAGGGCATCAGTCTGATGTCTATGGCACAGAGTCTTCACCTCAGGGGCAGGGACCTCTATCGATCCTCCTTCTTCTTCCTCATTTAAGGGTTCACTAGGCAGGCGAGAGAGTGTATCTGCATCAATGTTACTGATCCCTGGTCGATATTTTAAGCTGAAATCATACAGAGAGAGTGCGGCAAGCCACCGGTACCCCGTGGCATCCAGTTTTGCTGTGGTTCTCACGTAGGTTAATGGATTGTTGTCGGTATGAACCATGAAGTGTACCCCATAGAGGTAGTCATGCAGCGTGTCCACTACAGCCCATTTCAGAGCCAGAAACTCCAGTTTGTGAGCTGGGTAGTTGCGTTCACTGGGAGTCAATCCTCGACTAAAGTAGTAAACGGGACGTAGACAGCCATCATGGTCCTGATAGAGAATCCCTCCTAGTCCGTCGAGAGAAGCATCTATATGTAACACATATGGTTTACTGGGGTCTGCATAGGCCAACACTGGAGTTTGGGTCAAGCATGACTTTAGTTTCTCGAATGCCTCGTCGCATAAGGGTGTCCATCTTTTCCAAAAAAGTTCATTAACTCGGAAGTAGTCTCTCTTTCCTGACCTTGAGGGGTGGGCTGTCCCGCCGGAAGGGGGATACCCCTGGGTAAGGGCAGTTAACGGCTTCGCAATCCGAGAGTACTGGGGTACAAATCTTCGATAGTATCCACAAAATCCTAAAAAGGACCTAAGCTCCCACAGCTTGGTGGGCTTAGGCCAGTTTACCACAGCCTCCACTTTGGCGGGGTCGGTGGAAATTCCTTCTCTGCTGACTATGTGCCCCACATATTTCACAGTCGTCTGGCAAATCCGGCACTTATCAAGGGACAACTTCAACCCAGCCTCCTTCAACCGATCCAGCACCTTGAACAACCGCTGGTTGTGTTCTTCCAGAGTCTTCCCAAAAACAATAAGATCGTCTAGATAAACCAAGACCTCACGTAAATGCATGTCCCCCGCTACTTTGTCTATACATCTCTTAAAAGTGGCCGGAGCACCTGTCAGTCCTTGAGGCAGTCTCTGAAACTCGAAGAACCCAATGGGGCAGATAAAAGCGGTCTTCTCTTGATCTTCCTTTGACATGGGTATCTGATAATAGCCACTCCGGAGATCTAACACAGAAAATCATTGGCTCCCTTGCAGGCAATCTAGAGCTTCATCGATTCGGGGCACAGTGTACTGGTCAGGAACCGTACGTTTGTTCAAGGTACGATAATCCACATACATCCGAATAGCTCCATTTTTCTTCCGAGCTATCACGATGGGGGAAGCATAGGGGCTACTAGACTCTATGATGACTCCTGAGTCTAACATACCGCGTAGATGCTGCCTAACATCTTCGATATCCGCCGGGGCCAATCTTCGGGATCTCTCTCGGAAAGGCTTTTGATCTTTCAACCGAATGCGATGCTCTACTCCTTGGGCAAGGCCCATGTCCCATTCGCCTAAAGAGAAAGCCGCCCCCCGCATCATCATGCCGTCGATGACTAGCCTCCTCTCTTCTCCTTTCAGCTCACTTCCTTCAAAACAAGGGTCAAAGCTTTCAGGCTGCAGTTCCCTCTTCTCCTCCTCCGTCCTCACATAGGCTTCCAGACAGACTGGGTGGATGGATAGGGTCTGCGAGTAATTTTCTCCCCTAACTTCACGACACCACTGAGCTAATGTACGGAAGATGTTGGCATTTGTTCCCACTATGACAGGTGTTGGTCTCTCATCTGCCTCTGCCTCCGGGCAGATTAGCGCTATGATGGGTATCTCTTTATCCACTCCAACAACAGTCTCTGGGAATCGTAGTGTCACGGATACGTATCCTCGGTAGGGATAGCTGTGCTCACTCAGTCCCCACACCACGAGTCCAGACAGCGGTTTCAGAGGCACATTGGATAAATATCTCTTATACCATCCTTCGAAGATGATGGACACTTGATATCCGCTATCCAGCAATACTGAACAAGGTTGACCATTGATATATGCGGGGACATGTGGGGCTGGTCCCACTAACCCTTCAGGCAGTGTTTTCGATGAGGCACTGTTGGAGGGGGAGGTAGAGTAGGTCTTAGTTGCTGATGGGGGCTCAGTATGGGGTTCTACTGGCCCCCTTTCCCGTTTCCCGACTGCCTCTGAGAGTGATGGGGAAAATGTGAAGAGTTCTGTGAGCTCCACCTCTTTGGACACTGACGAGCTATATGGCCTGGACTCCCACAGACAAAGCACCCTTCTGGTTTCCTACTCTCCACTCTACACAGGTCATTATTCTCTCTTCCTGAAACCAGGGTTTGCTTCTCGGCTACCTCTGCAGCACTTTGTAGCCGCTGTATTGTCTTGGCCTGAGCACTTAACAATTGTGTAATCTGCTCCCCCTGTTTCTCAATGACTTTCAACAGTTCCATCTCTCGGCAGTCGACTGCTGGCTTCAGGGCAACAGTAGTCACCCGAGGGGATGTCTTCTCTCTTGCGGCCAAAATAACCTCCTCCTTGCGAACTTCCTTAAGCAACTCATGAAAAGAACTGGGAATCTTCTCTTTATCACAAGACCTCATCCGCTGGGCAATTGGATCATGCGTGAGAGCTCCTCTGAGCACTTGTTCCAGACGACACTGATCAACTTCTTTAGGGCTGACTCCACCTTTAGATACTATTCTATGAACCAGCTTATCTAGTCGGTATAGATAGCCGGACATCTTCTCATCTGGCAGTTGGTAGGTGGTACGGAGTTTATAGAGTAGATCAGTAGCATCTTCTGGGGACCCGAAAGCATCTTCTAAAGCACTCATATAATCTTGATAAGTTGCTAGTGGCTTGCTCCGTCAAGCCGCCTGCACCACTTCCATAGCAGTACCCTTCAAACTTTCTACTATTCTCTGCTTCTTTACGGCATCAGTGCACTGCCACTCTTCTAAGCACAGTAAAGTGAAATCCCTCCAAGTATCATATCCTTCTTCTCCAGCAGGGGTGGGGAGGGCACCCGAGAAAGTTCTTAGACGACGGTAGTTCCCTTCTGGCTGCATCTTTGCAAACTGACTGACTAACTTTTCCATAGCTGTCATAAGCACATCAGTAGGGGCCGCTGTCTCTTCAGGACTGGCTCTAAGTGGAGTAGAGGGCGGACATATACTAGTCTTTCTAGGCTGAGTGGTTGATTTCTGTTGCCGGGTCTCAACTTCGGACTCAGTAGGCCAAGTGATCTTCCATTGTCGACCATACTCTGGGGACACAGCTATCATGGATGGGAAGTATTCTTTCCTCAATGTCTGCCCGGTTGAGATCAGGGCTGTCGGTAACTGTCCCTCCTTTTCCTTCCTGCGGTCGACCACTTTAGGGTGGGCAAGTTCAGTGAGTCGGTTAACTATTTTCAGTATCTCTTCATCAGACGCATCACAGAGCTCACCACTCACTGCAAAGCTTTGTTTGGCTGTAACATCCATCTCTTCACACCACAAATACACTTCTTGCTCTGTTAAAGTCTCCATAGTAAATACTCCTGTTTTAGTTCTGGATCTCAGCAGTGCCTCCACTGTAACACCCCTTCAGGGCTACCACGGTACGCTGGGTGTTATGGGGGGTCTCACCTCTCTAGGGCGCAGTGCCTCCACCCGAATCTTGATTGGAGCTCTCTCTAGGACTGCAGAAGGACTGTTATCTTCTGCCAGGGACTGATTCGGGAAGCCCCTGCCTTTAGCTCAGTACACACTCACCCGGAACAGGAGTAAAACAGTTAACAGGTTTATTGCTATGCAGCAGAAATGAGGTGGATTTAAAGAAACAACATACAATACAGGTAACGGTGCTCTATAAAAATCATATACACATCACAACCTAATTCTTCCTCGCCCCTGCAAATATAACATAGCAGGGTTCCCCTTTTCTTGTATTAACTCAGTCCAAACGTTGGGGCCCAGTTGCCGCGGATGTTGGTGACTCGCCCCCTGGGCCGTGGGGCACGCGGAACCGGGCAATAGGGAGACGCTGGGAGTAGTAGTGGTGGCGGCCCGGTCCCGCGGCTCAGGGTGGTCAGGCCAATGGTAGTCTGCTATGCGCTCCAAATAATGTCCGACTACGCCACCCGTGGATTGCGGTTATTAGGAACCGCCGCTGCAAGGCAGTCCGCTGGGGCTGATGATGGGTGCAGCTGAGGTGATGTGACTCCCCACGGGAAGAGTGCAGCCCCAGGGCAGTGTAGTGGATGTTAGGAGTGATGGTAGTGCGGGTCCCGGTGCTGATAGTGCTGGAGGCGCGAAGGAGCACACAGACAACAAGTTACAGTCCAGGGTCTTTACTCACAGTTCGTTTGTTCCAGGTCACTTCGGCCAGCAGTGACCGCCCGAGCCGTGCTGCGTCCACCAGGTGAGGGGCTCGGTCAACTCCCAGGCAGTTCAGGAGCATGGCACAGGACCCCCTTTTATCCTTTCTCTGGCCTGCCTCACCAGTGACCCACTTTTGTCCAGCTGCCGCGGACCTGTGCGGTTAAACGTGGGCCCCGTCCTCCGCTGTCCTATATGGTGCCTTCCTAGCAGGTTTTATGAGGTGTCGCACCAATATATGATCACGACGACCGGTCTTTGGCTGAGGGTTGTTTCTCCTCCACCAACTTGGGATCCGGTACCCTTAATCTGCCTGACCCTGCACCCTGGATTCTCGTGCGTTCTTAGGGTCCCTTCCACCTTCTTGTTCCTGAGCCCTTCTGTTTCTCTGTCTCTCCTTCTTTGCAGTTCCTTTCTGTTTCTGTTCCTTTCTCTTGGAGCTGAGATGAGCCAGAATCTCAGCTCCCCTTCACCTCCTCCTCGGCCTCTTCTCCAGGCCCACTTCTCCTTCTCCTCTCAGGCCCCGGCCTCTTCCCTAGGCCTGCCTCTGGAGCAGCACTCAGCCTGAGCTGCTGCTCCCTGTCTTCTCCTCTCCACAGAACGAACACTGTTCTAAGATGGTGCCCACCTTTTATACCTCCCTCTGACCATGAGCCCAGGTGACCAGCAACCAATGGGCTCCTTCCTACGCTCAGGAACCAACCCCTATCTGCCCCTACAGCACTGGGTGTTCCACTCCTCCCTCCCCACTCCAGCAGGGACATGGTCGGTCGTGCCTGCACTTCTGTCTAGTGGGAGCACCGTTGAGCTGTCCCTCGGAAATGGGGTGTGTGTGCTGCATGTGTGGCACCCCAGGGGTTTGGTTTCCACAGTAACAGCAATGTTATGTCTGAGAGCAGGTGGGAGGTCTCTTGGTCAGGAATCCTATGCATGCCACACCTCCTGCCCAGTCCTGGGAGGGGGAAGGACTTCCCCTATATAAACCTAGGGCTGAGGCAGGGTTAGTGAGTAGAGAAGAAGTAGAGACAGAGAAGAGAAGCAGATATAGGAAAAGAACATCAGGAGCTCTGTGGGAGCAGTGCTATAAGGAGTCAGGGGCTGGCAGCTGCAGAGCTCGCCCTGACTGAGAAGCTATCACCGGACCCGGAGTCCGAGGCTGTGGGGACTAATCCTTACCCAGCAGCAGAAACCGCCCGGCAGGGGATTTCAGGTCCTCTGGCCAAGGAACCCGAAGGCACGATCACACGCGTGGGACCAGCACCGCCGTCGTGGAGCGGACGCCACTAGAAGGCCCTGAGTCACCGGCCATACGGGTGAGCACCACACGGTACACTCAGGGACGTGGGCTACTTATACCCGCCTCTAGCAAGGTAGCCAGAAGAGTACAGTCAGTTTGGGAGGCTTACAACTCCGCCTGGCCAGGGGAGGTCCCATCTGCTCAAGGACTGACCAGGCCCCGATCGCTAGCCAGTACTCCGGTAGGGTCTATCTTTATCACCAGTAAAGACCCTGAATTACACCGCATCGTCTCTGAGTGATTCCTGCTACCCCATCATCCACGTCGGCTGCCCTGAGGCCATACCCCTCCCGTTGGGGGTGATACTATCACGCTGCACAATCCTACCACCGGCCTCAGCGGTCTGCCTTGCAGCGGCAGCTCCTTCGCTGCATTCAACGGGTGGCGTAGTCGTACAACATCTACCACTAATACAGCACCACTTAGTCTGACTCCCTGGGCACGGACCGGGTCACCGCCACGAGACTACAACCCTCAACAGATCCGGCTCCGGGTAAGCTCCCGCGTGCGCAACGCTGCGCGACACAGGCCCAGGGGTGCGTCAACTTTTGGCGTAGTCGGCAGGATTTCGTGCCCGCAACCACCGGGTACTGCGTGCCTGAAAAAGACTGTTCAAACTTACCAGTGGTGAAGATTCCCGCCATCCGGCGCCATTTTCAGCCTTCTTCCCGCCTTCCGTGGAGTTTTCCCGCCGTTGGACGCCATCTTGAAGACGCCGCACGGGAAGAAGAGGGGCGTGGACTCCAAAAGCGCGCGAGAACTGAAGCCCCGCCTCACGTCCAGACGTCGCGTAAGGTCCTGGAAGGAGCCCAGCAGACGCTGACGTCACAGGAGCGCGACGGAAGGTCCTCAACCCTGACGATCCACTGCGGAGCCGCGGCCTACGGAAGAGGATCATCGCAAGGTAGGCCACGGTCCACTAGGGGGGAGAAGGATGTCGGATACGGAGGAGAGCTTCACCGCTTCAACCCCCGCCAGCGCCACCGCCGTTGCGGTCATGCCTTTCACCATGCCCTATATCCCGGGGGCAGCCTGGCTACCCCAGTACTCAGGGGAGTCACATACCCTGCATGACTTTAGAGAAAAGCTGGATAGCCTCTTCCAGGTGTATCCCCTCACAGAGGAGCAAAAAGTGAGCATCCTGGTGGCCCAATTAACCGGGGCAGCCCAAAGGGAGGTAAAGTCCTGGCCACCTGGGAGGAGGACTGTCGCAGAGATACTAACCCGGCTGAGGGACACCTTTGATACCCGCACCTCAGCCGAGATCAAGCTTAGATTCTACGGGTGCAAACAGCGGGCACATGAGAGTATAAGGGACTATGCCCTGAACCTACAAGAGGCCCTGAGAGCCATTAAGCAGACCGACCCTGACGGCGTGGGAGACGAGGACAGGCTGTTGACTGAACAATTTATAGAGGGTTTATATTGCAATGCCCACCGAACCCAGTTGCGGGCAATGGCCTTACAGGACCCTCATCTGGGATTTGCACAGTTCAAGGACAGAGCCATCCGGGTGCTCCGAGAACCGGCACCAGGTGGCGTTGTGACCCACAGACGCCCCACTACCACTTACCACCAGGAGGCGGCACCCTTGTCGGCAGGGCCTGTGGGAGCTGATGCGCAGGCTTTGAACAATGACCCGGCTCCAGACCTGCACCATCAGGTCCAAGAGCTAGCTAAAAGCGTTGCCGCGCTAACCCGAACTGTGCAGTCTTTACAGGTTTCCACTCCAGGGAAGATCCGGCTGGCATCCGGACCGGAGGACATCCCGTGGCGTCGACCAAGGAGGACCCCACCGGCCAGAGGAAGACCCAGCGACCGATACAACGAGGACGGACAACCCATCTGCCGCCGCTGCAATCAACCCGGACATATGGCAAGGTACTGTCCTTTAAACTGGCACAACCTGGGGTAGAGGGCCAAACCCCAGGAAAAAGATCATCAGGCCCATCGAACTGGCGCGACAGATATGTGGGAGGACGTCCAGTCTTGCCTGTGGTACTGGATGGCATCCCTATGAGTGCCCTATTGGACACCGGGTCACAGGTCACCACTATCCCGTACGTGCTCTTCAAGCAGTACTGGAATGACTCGGATATCACCCGCTACCCTGACGACGACTTGAGTATCATCGCCAGCAATGGTCAGCCCGTGCCACAGATTGGATTTAAAGAGGTGACCATTAAAATCGGTAGAGTCGAACTGGCAGCACAGGGACTGATCATTGTAGACATTGACAAACACGAGAGTCACCCAAAGATAACTCTAGGAACTAATGTAATTGAAAATTGTCTTGCAGAGGTGATTTTCCTTTTACAACAGGTTGCCAAGAACGCCAGCTCCGGCCAGCAGCGAGTGCTCCAGAAAGAGATCCGGGCACTGATGCGACGGCAACAGATAGAACTCTCCGGTGGTGAGATTGGTAGCGTAAGAATGTGTGACCCTTTCCCTATTGCCATGCCCCCAAAAAGTGAAATGATGATTTGGTGCCGGGCAGCTATTGGTCTGAGAGGTAGAGATTACCAGGCAATGGTAGAACCAGTTTACTCAGACAGTAGGCCCACCATTTTGACAGCACGGGGGGTGGTCAATGTACGCCATGGGAGGGTGCCCGTTCGCATAATAAATATCGGGAAGAGGGAAGTGTACCTGCCCCGGTATGCCACGCTAGCCAAATTGTATACCATCAATCAAAATTCCATACAGTCCGTAGAACCCTTGCCTCCATCTTCCCCGGAGGAAGGTAACGGCTCTAAAGAAACAATGGAGGACTGGTGTCAGCAACTACATTTGGGTACTGACTCCACTCCCTCACACCAGAAACAGGGAGTCTATCGGGTGGTTCAAGAGTACGAGAGAGTGTTTAGTAAACACCCGTTAGACTTCGGGCGAGTCAAGGGGGTAGAACACCACATCCCCACGGGAGACCATCTTCCCATAAAAGAGAGGTATCGACCCGTACCCCCTGCACACTACCAACACGCCAAGGGGATGCTTAGGGACATGAAGGAGGCTGGGGTGATCAGGGATAGCTGTAGCCCCTGGGCAGCTCCACTAGTCTTAGTCAAAAAGAAAGACAACACCATGAGGATGTGTGTAGATTACCGGAAAATTAACCGTATCACACACAAGGATGCGTACCCCTTACCAAGGATAGAGGAGTCTTTGGCTGCTTTAAGATCTGCTAACTTCTTCTCTACCTTGGATCTCACTAGCGGGTACTGGCAGGTTCCTGTAGCAGAGGCGGACCGGGAGAAGACCGCATTCACCACCCCGATGGGACTTAGCGAGTTTACCTGTATGCCGTTCGGACTCTGCAACGCACCGGGAACCTTCCAACGATTAATGGAGTGCTGTCTGGGCCACAGAAACTTCGAGACGGTCCTGTTGTACCTGGACGATGTCATCGTATATTCCAAGACTTATGAGGACCACCTGAAACACCTGGCGGAAGTGTTCGAAGCTCTGGCAAGCTACGGCTTAAAGGTAAAACCCTCCAAGTGTCACCTCTTGAAACCAAAGGTGCAGTACCTGGGACACGTGGTGAGCGCTGACGGAGTGGCTCCCGACCCTGATAAGATCACCACAATTAAGGAATGGCCAAGTCCCTCCAGTGTAAAGGAAGTGCGGCAGTTCCTCGGGTTGGTAGGCTATTACCGCAGATTCATCCCCGGTTTCACCAAAAAGGCAGCTCCTATGCAGGACCTCCTGATAGGCCAGTCCCGGAAGGCCAAGAACCAGAAGCCGCCCTTCAAATGGGAGAAGTTAGAAGAAGAGTCCTTCCGCCAGCTGAAGATGGCCCTCACGGGGGATGAAATCCTGGCGTACCCTGATTACAGCCAGCCCATTATCCTCTACACCGACGCAAGTAACATCGGGCTAGGAGCCGTACTGTCCCAGATCCAGCAGGGGAAAGAACGAGTAATCGCTTACGCTAGCCGAAAACTGCGACCCACCGAAAGAAACCCTGAGAATTACAGCTCATTTAAGCTAGAGTTCCTGGCAGTGGTGTGGGCAGTCACCGAACGCTTTAAGCACTACCTCGCTTCTTCCCGGTTCACCGTGTACACGGATAACAACCCGTTGACACACCTGGACACGGCAAGACTCGGTGCCCTAGAGCAGAGATGGATGGCCCGTCTGTCCAACTACGAGTTCACAATCAAATACCGGGCAGGACGCTCTAATACCAACGCGGACGCCCTGTCCAGGATGCCAAACCTACCGGACGAAGGAGAAGATCCAGAGGGACTGGAAGAAGTCGAACTCCCCGCGTTCCACCGTCATGGGACTATCCAGTATTCCCATCGGGTAAGGAGTAAGCAAGCCGCTACGTTTAACCCCTTGCCTCACTACAACTGGGAGGAAACGCAAGACAGTGACCCTGCCGTCCGGCTGGTAAAGGAGATGCTGACTCGGCCAGAGGCTCGCCTTGACCCAGACGCTCCGGAGGAAGCCAAGCAACTGTGGGCTGAGAAGAGTCGACTGTTCCTTTACAAGGGGAAGTTGTGCCGCAGAATGGTTAACTCCCGGACGCATGAACTAATCTGGCAAGTAGTGGTGCCACGGAGAGACGCAGCCATGGTGATGGAGGCATATGGAAGAAGCTGGAGTTCCTGCTGCGTGGGCGGTTCCACTGGGTAGGCATGAGGGGAACCATCGAGAGGTGGTGCAGAGACTGTGGCCCGTGCAACCTAAGAAGGAAGGACCGTGCCAGCCAGAAGACTCCCCTGCAGTCCATCGTCACCCGGCAGCCGTTGGAACTGGTAGCCTTGGATCATGTAAAACTGACCCCAAGCAGAAGTGGCTACGTCTACACGTTAACCATTGTGGATCATTACTCCCGGTTCTTGGTTGTCGTCCCCGTTAAGGACTTAACGGCTCAAACAGCAGCTAGAGCCTTCCAGCAGCACTTCTGCCGTCCACACGGGTACCCGGACCAAGTGCTGACGGACCAGGGACCTGCCTTTGAAGCGGAGGTCTTCCAGGAATTCTGCAATCTGTATGGCTGCCGGAAGATAAGGACGACACCCTATCATCCGCAAACTAATGGACTTTGTGAGAAAATGAACCAGGTGGTAATGGATCTCCTGAAAACGTTGCCCCTGGAAGAACGCAGTCTGTGGCCTGAGAAGCTGCCCGATCTGGTGGACCTATACAACCACATCCCGGTAGGTTCCACCAACTGTACCCCGGCTTACCTAATGAGGGCGAGACCTGGTAAGTTACCTGTTGACCTGGAAATGGGAGTCCTGACACCCGAGGACACTTCCCCAGAAGCAGACTGGGACACAGAAAGGCAGCAGCAGTACCGGAAAGTACAGGAGAGCGTGGAGCGAAGTCTCTGTCAGGCTAGGGAAAGACAAGAGAAAACTTACAACCAGTATGCTCCCGCTGTTCCCCTGGTACCCGGAGAGCAGGTCTTGAAGAGGAAAAGACGGCTCCACAAGTTGGACGACCAGTGGGAGAAGGACAAGAAGACCATCGACCCGTAGAGGAAAGGGAGGATATGGTTAGTACTGTGCTCGGAGACTTCCCTCGGTCCTGGACTCAAGTCAATGGTGCAGTTGCGGTACCCGTCCTCACGTTCCTCCAACCAGCATCCCAAGTGCCTACGGAGCAACAGGTAGAGCTGGAAGAGCAGCCGGTCCAGGAGGCAGAAGACTCCACACAAGCAGAACAGGAGGATCAACCCTCTGCTTATAGTGAGCCTGCCGTACCCCTAGTGAGCCAAAGAGCCGGTAGACAGCTGCCCAGTTTACCCTTGACAGCTCCTACACCCTGTAGTTCAGGGCTAGACAGTCAGCTCCGTAGGTCCACTAGGGCCACTAGAGGCCAGTTACCCGCACGTTGGAGGATTTGAAGTGTATAAATTGTTTTATTTGTGGTTACCTGTTTTTCTTGTTGCTTGTGTATAATTATGTGTTTCTAGTTATTTATAGGAGTCCTTGGTGGATTTACCGGGAATCCTTGTACATGGTTGGAGCGTAACCTAGGAATGGACTAAAGACTGTTAAGGACTCGGGGCAGGACAGACCCCTACCTGGTTACGTCTCCCTGTTTTGGTGAAATGGACACCTTGCTTTTCTTCAAAGACTGCACCCGGTTGCGGACACGCCGTAACCATCTTTATGTGTTTTTCTTATTGTATTATTATTGTTTATACCTTGTTATGTTTTTCTAAAAATATGTTTAGTCCCGGAGTACTAAATTTCACTAGGGGGGAATGTGGCACCCCAGGGGTCTGGTTTCCACAGTAACAGCAATGTTATGTCTGAGAGCAGGTGGGAGGTCTCTTGGTCAGGAATCCTATGCATGCCACACCTCCTGCCCAGTCCTGGGAGGGGAAGGACTTCCCCTATATAAACCTAGGGCTGAGGCAGGGTTAGTGAGTAGAGAAGAAGTAGAGACAGAGAAGAGAAGCAGATATAGGAAAAGAACATCAGGAGCTCTGTGGGAGCAGTGCTATAAGGAGTCAGGGACTGGCAGCTGCAGAGCTCGCCCTGACTGAGAAGCTATCACCGGACCCGGAGTCCGAGGCTGTTGTTATGTTCTGCTACCAGAGCTAAGGAAAGAGAGGAGATCTGTCCCTACGATAGAACTCAGCTGAATCCCTACGATGTAACAGGGAACCTGATCCTGCGATCAGACCTGCTAAAGTCCTAAGCTAGTCTGTACGAAGACCTATAGATGTGGGGGAGGAATCCCTACAAGTACTAAGGACTGGGAGGAATATGGGACACCTCCTAACAGAAATAGTAGCAGACAGACGAACAAACAAACAAAATATATAGAACATAGAGGTCAGTAAACCAAGCAAACTAACAGAGCAAGACATAGAGCACAGGCTAGCTAGAAAGTAGATATACAATGAAGTCCAGCAAAGCCAGAAGGGCGGAGCAGGATTAAATAGGCCAACAAGGTCATGTGACCAGCAAAGGAAAAAAAACCTAACAGCAAGGTTCTAACAGTACCCCCCCTTCTAAGAGGATCCTCCGGATCCCCTAGGACCAGGCTTATCAGGAAATCTCCTGTGAAACGCTCTGATAAGTCTGGACGCGGAAACATCATCTGACCTCACCCAAGAGTTATCCTCGGGTCCGAAACCTTTCCAGGCCACAAGATACTGCAAACTACTTCTATACCGTCTAGAGTCAAGGTTGCGAGAAATTTCATATTCCCCGTCCTCCACCACCGGAGGAACAGAGGCAGAGGCGTCACCATCCGACACAACAGCTTTTTTTAACAGAGAGACATGAAAGACCGGATTAATTCTCCAGGAGGTAGGAACCTCCAACCTAACAGCAGATTGGTTGACAACCTGAAGCACCTTAAAGGGCCCTACAAACTTGGGACCCAATTTCTTAGAAGGAATCCTCAACCGCAGATTCCTAGAGGACAACCAAACCATGTCACCAACAGCGAACAAAACCTCCTGTCGTTTCCTATCAAAGTAGTCTTTAGATTTTCTGTTGGCCTCCTGAAGATTACCACGCACATCCGTCCAAACTCTTTCCAAATCACCGGAAAAATTCTCCTCCTCAGGCACGGCAGATCCCAACTTGGAGAACGACCCAAACGACGGATGTCTCCCAGAACAACAAAAAAAAGGCGAACAACCAGCAGAAGAAGATGTATGATTGTTCAGAGCAAATTCGGCAAGTGGCAGAAACTCAGACCACCCCTCTTGATTGTCTGCCACAAAACAACGCAAGAACTGCTCAACATCCTGGTTTTTCCTTTCTGTCTGGCCATTAGATTCAGGATGATATCCGGACGAAAACGACAAATGAATTCCCAACCTGTCACAAAAGGCACGCCAAAAACGAGCCACGAACTGAGGACCCCTATCAGAAACAATGTCAGTAGGAACGCCATGAAGTCTGACAATTTCCTTGACAAAGGCCTTAGCGAGAGTTTTAGCGCAGGGCAGTTTGATGAAGGGAACCAAGTGACACATCTTGCTAAAACGGTCCACGACCACCCAGATGACAGTAAAACCCTCAGAGGGGGGAAGGTCAGTTATAAAGTCCATAGCCAAATGTGTCCAAGGAGCACTGGGGACCTCCAAAGGACAAAGCAACCCCGCAGCAGGAGTATGTGAGGACTTAGATCTAGCACATACAGTACATTGGCGTACCCACTTAATGACTTCCTTCTGCCATCCAGGCCACCAAAAACTGCGACCCACCAGTCTCTTGGTCTCAGAGATTCCGGGATGACCTGCCAACCGAGATTCGTGACACTCAACAAACAAATCTCTCCTAAAGGTCCCAGGCACAAACAACCTCCTATGAGGAGTGTTAGATGGGGCATTCTCCTGAGCTTTAAGAATCTCATCTTCCAAAACGGAGTCTAAAGCAGCTATCACAACACCTTCTTGTAAAATGTTTTCCTCTTTCTCAGCACCGACTATGGGAGAAAAACTGCGAGACAAGGCATCCGCCTTAACATTCTTAGTACCAGGGATGTAGGTAACGGAGAAATTAAACCGCGAGAAAAACAGTGCCCACCTAGCCTGACGGGCATTCAGGCGCTTGGCAGCGTCAAGATATATCAGATTTTTATGATCCGTAAGAACCTGAACGGGAAATTCCGCACCTTCCAAGAAGTGGCGCCAGTGTTCAAATGCGAGTTTAATAGCCAATAATTCCCGATTACCAATATCGTAATTCAATTCAGTCTCCGAAAATTTTTTTGAAAAAAAGGCACAGGGATGTAATCCATCCCCGTTATCCTGAGACAATACTGCGCCAACCCCCACAGAGGAAGCATCAACCTCAACCAAAAACGGCCTAGTAACATCAGGCTGCATAAGGATGGGAGCAGAGGTGAACCTCTCCTTGAGATACACAAAAGCTTCAATGGCCTCAGAAGACCACTGAACCGCATCAGCACCTTTCCTGGTGAGATCAGTCAGAGGTTTGACAATACTAGAAAAATTTTTTATGAATTTTCTATAGTAATTGGCGAAACCCAAAAACCTCTGTATCGATTTCAGACCAATAGGCCTAGGCCATTCCTGCACAGCCTGAACCTTAACCGGATCCATCTCAAAACCTTTGCTGGAGATAATGTAGCCCAAAAAACTAATTCTCTGTACAGCGAACTCACATTTCTCCAGCTTAGCAAAAAGCGAATTGTCCATTAATAACTGTAATACCTCACGCACGCTCCGCCAATGAGACTCCAGATCTGGCGAATAAATCAAAATGTCATCCAAATACACAACCACATTTTTACCGATCAAAGGTCTAAGGATGTCATTAATAAGGTTCAGAAAAAACGCTGGTGCATTGGTGAGACCAAAAGGCATAACCAGATTCTCAAAATGACCCACAGGAGTGTTAAAAGCAGTCTTCCATTCATCACCCTCCTTCATGCGCAACAGATTGTATGCCCCCTTAAGGTCAATTTTAGAGAACCACTTGGCCCCCAATAACTGGTTAAACAGATCAGGAATCAATGGCAGTGGGTAAGGATTGCATACCGTAATTTTGTTAATCTCACGAAAATCCAGACAAGGACGTAAACCGCCGTCCTTTTTTTTTTACAAAAAAAAATCCAACCGCCACAGGAGACTTAGAGGGCCTAATGTGACCGGCGGCCAAACTTGTCTGTATGTATTCCTCCAAAGCCTTCCTCTCAGGAATAGTAAGGTTAAATAAACGACTTTTAGGAAGAGTCGCTCCAGGGACAAATTCAATAGAACAATCATAGTCTCTATGGGGAGGCAAAACCTGCGATTCTTTCTCAGAAAAAACTCTCCAAAAATCCTGAATAGGAACAGGCAATTCTCCCCTATCCAAAGCTGCAATACGCCCGTTACAACACTTGTCATAACATTTATGGCTCCAGGATTTAATTTCACTGGTAGACCAATCCAGTACAGGATTGTGACATTTTAACCAGGGCAATCCCAATATTACTGGAGAAGGCAAGTTATTCAACACTACCAAATCCAATTTCTCATGGTGAACACCATTAATAGTGAGAGGAAATTCACTGACCTTGAGAGTAATATTCTTCAAAGGGGAACCATCCACAGAAACCACAGCAATGGGGGATGATAAAGGTTCAGGTTTTAAATTGAGTTTTTCCACGAATCCCCCATCAATTACATTCAGTGTAGACCCGCAATCAACAAACACCCGAAATTCCATTAATTTTTCCTGAGCAATCGTGGAAGCAGCTAAAAATATACCCTTGGAATTTAAACAGGCAATACGGGCGTGACTGACCATTTTTTTTTCTTTCTTCATACGAAGCTCACAGCCTTTAATCAAATGACCAGATTTTCCGCAATAGAAACACAAGCCTTCAGAAAATCCACGGTCTTTTTCTTGAGAGCGAGGTGCCACCGATCCAATCTCCATCGGTTCACCACTGTTAGTACACACATTATCATAACCAGAAACTGACATAGCAGAGGATTTGCTCTCATTAACCCTAGCACGCAGTCTTCTATCCACCCGTATAGCTAATTGCATAGCCTGTTGCAAATCCTCAGGTGTAGGATAAGCAATTAGCAGGTCTTTAACCCTTTCACTGAGCCCAGCAAGAAATAGACTTTTCAGAGCAGAATCGTTCCACCCTGTTTGAGTGGACCAACGACGAAAATGAGTACAATATTTTTCGACATTACCTGATCCTTGTTTTAGACGTCTCAACTCAGTCTCAGCTGATGCGACACGGTCAGGATCATCATATAATAGTCCTAAAGCAGAAAAAAAACTATCCACTGATCTGAAGCATGTATCACTAGGTTGCAAAGAAAAGGCCCACTCCTGAGGCTCTTTGCGCAAAAGTGACATTATGAACCCTACGCGCTGGGATTCATCCCCAGAGGACTTGGGTCTCAAACGAAAATACAATAAGCAAGCATTTTTAAATGAAAAAAATTCTCGATGTTCACCAAAAAATAAATCCGGCAAACATACCTTAGGCTCCAAGAAATGTGCTCCAGAACAGCTACTCACGTGCTGACGGAGCTCGGCCACTTCCAGAGAGAGTCCCTTCAGGTGTTTAGCCAAATCCTGAACCGACACCATGATGGAACAAAAAAAAAAAAATCTTTCCTTAGAGAATTTGCTGGCTGGACTTACTGTTATGTTCTGCTACCAGAGCTAAGGAAAGAGAGGAGATCTGTCCCTACGATAGAACTCAGCTGAATCCCTACGATGTAACAGGGAACCTGATCCTGCGATCAGACCTGCTAAAGTCCTAAGCTAGTCTGTACGAAGACCTATAGATGTGGGGGAGGAATCCCTACAAGTACTAAGGACTGGGAGGAATATGGGACACCTCCTAACAGAAATAGTAGCAGACAGACGAACAAACAAACAAAATATATAGAACATAGAGGTCAGTAAACCAAGCAAACTAACAGAGCAAGGCACAGAGCACAGGCTAGCTAGAAAGTAGATATACAATGAAGTCCAGCAAAGCCAGAAGGGCGGAGCAGGATTAAATAGGCCAACAAGGTCATGTGACCAGCAAAGGAAAAAAAACCTAACAGCAAGGTTCTAACAGCTGTGGGGACTAATCCTTACCCAGCAGCAGAAACCGCCCGGCAGGGGATTTCAGGTCCTCTGGCCAAGGAACCCGAAGGCACGGTCACACGCGTGGGACCAGCACCGCCGTCGTGGAGCGGACGCCACTAGAAGGCCCCGAGTCACCGGCCATACGGGTGAGCACCACACGGTACACTCAGGGACGTGGGCTACTTATACCCGCCTCTAGCAAGGTAGCCAGAAGAGTACAGTCAGTTTGGGAGGCCTACAACTCCGCCTGGCCAGGGGAGGTCCCATCTGCTCAAGGACTGACCAGGCCCCGATCGCTAGCCAGTACTCTGGGAGGGTCTATCTTTATCACCAGTAAAGACCCTGAATTACACCGCATCGTCTCTGAGTGATTCCTGCTACCCCATCATCCACGTCGGCTGCCCTGAGGCCATACTCCTCCCGTTGGGGGTGATACTATCACGCTGCACAATCCTACCACCGGCCTCAGCGGTCTGCCTTGCAGCGGCAGCTCCTTCGCTGCATTCAACGGGTGGCGTAGTCGTACAACATCTACCACTAATACAGCGCCACTTAGTCTGACTCCCTGGGCACGGACCGGGTCACCGCCACGAGACTACAACCCTCAACAGATCCGGCTCCGGGTAAGCTCCCGCGTGCGCAACGCTGCGCGACACAGGCCCAGGGGTGCGTCACATGCAGCTAACTGAGCCCTGGTCCATACTCCATCCTTACCTGGGAGTGGAATATCACACCTCCGGTCTGAGGTGCAATACCCCTGTAGCGGCCGAACCCTCGGGGCGCTACATTCCCCCCTGGTAAAGCACAGCACGTCCTCGGGCTGGAAAAGAGCAAAAACAGTTGATTACAGGACATGCAAAGACTTTTTCAATAACTTTTTACATTAGAAACAGACATTACGGTTCAACTCCCTTTATGGGACACACTTTTCTTTTCACTAGACATTATAGAAAACTTTCACATGACTATTTAGCAGCATATAAAACCTTTTCACATAAAACATTTTTTTTTAAGTAAAGCACATTCTTGGATCCTGGCGGCGGTGCAACTTGCGACCAGGCGTTCTTTCTTTTTAAAGGTGCAACAGTCCATTTTAACTTTGAGGTAGACGTTGCGGTTCTTGTATAAAACCAGTAGGGGGCGCTTTAAGAAGCGCAACTATATACATGGGATTGGCCGTTCCCAGTCCTCGGCCGGTGGGGATAGGGGAATGGCTGCTCACAGTCCTCAGCCTGTTAGGGGAAGAGGGATGGCTGCTCTCAGTCCTCAGCCAGGTTACTTAGGGGATAGGGCATAACGTTCACACAGTCCTATATCAGTCCCAAAGGGGACCACACGCAATTTGAAACAGTCCCACACAGTTCCTTTGCACCCTTACGGGTAACTATTTACAATGCCACTTGACCGTTCACTGGTAACGGTGTCTTTGTGACGCTCCTTCTTCCTCCTCATACGGATCTTCAGGCCCGTCCAGGCCCTCCTGGTACTCAACGTTCGAGTAGTGCTGTTCCTCCTCCTCTACTACTCGGCGGACGTGTAGGGCGTACCACCCCTTCACGCCTTGGTGTCGGGTGTAAGACACCACGTCGCCTGGGAATAGATCCCGCCCACGATGGCCTTCCGGTAGGTGACTCTCCACATCTCTCCTTGTCACAAACACGTCACTGATGGTCTCGGGGTCTCGGATGAAGCCCCAGCCGCGCTCCATCTGGAACTTCACCACAGTCCCGGTGACTCGGGGTCTGCGGGCAGTTCGGGGATCTCGTCGCGCCTTCATTTTCTGCTCCGCGCTCTGGACCTGCAGCTTCTCTTGCTTCACCCGCCGCTCTCGCTGCTCCTTCTCAAACATCTCCAGCTGTTGGCAGCAGGCCTCCCGCCGCTCAGCTGCGCCCGCTCGCGTTTCTTTCGTGAACCCCATCAGGTCCTCCCCTGTGGGGTCCCATTCAAACTGGGCATCTTCCAATGGCAGCTGGGGGATTTCCTGAGGCGCCGGAGCAGGTATGAGGGGCTCAGAGGGTACTTCGACCTCCGCGGACGGGCTCCTCCGGAAGCGGGGGTTGACAAACTCGGGGGGCCAGATGAAAGGCAGCCCATCCGGAGTGGTGTATTGGGCGAAGAGATCCGCGCCCAGTGGTGGTTCTGCAGCAGCAGGGGGCGCAGGTGGGTTGGCGGCGCCTGGGGGCACGTGACCTTGCGACCAGGCCCATGCTGGTCATTTCCTGGTTGCTCCCAAGGGCGGTACAGCAGGTGCAGGGGGTTCCATCGGGGCACCGGCGCCCGGGGGCGCAGGGCCTTGTGGCCGGGCCTGCGATGGCGGTTGGCTGAGCACGCCCGGGGTCAGAGGGTACGGCGTGGGGCGGGGCTCACCGGCAGCGTTGACGGCCTGGGGGCCGGTTGATGGCGGCGGGGGCACGGTGTCGACGGCGGGTCCCGGTGCGTTGGGCTCCGTGACGGGGTGTAGGGGCAGGTCGGCGGCCTCAGGATTCAGTGCAGGGGCGTCTCCGTTACCTGCCTCTGCTGTCGCGGCCTCCTCCGCGGCGTCGTCCTCGGCCTCCGCTCGGCCTTCACTGCCCTCGGTGGCTGGTGCGCTGCTCGTCGATGGCGCCTTCGGCTGCAGGATCACAGCCCGCCGGGCCACTTCCTTCTTCCATCCGGCGATCACGTCCTGCTGCGCCCGGACCATCCTCCGGTCCAGCTCTTCCAACGCCGCCCGTGTATATTCGGGGTCCTCCTTGGGGAGATGGGCTAACAGCTCGGTGAGGCTGCATGGTGGTGTAGCTTGCAGCAGGCCCTTTGCCAGGGTACCGGAACTGGTTTCTCCCTCCATCTCCGGGTGCGGCCTGGCCAGACTGATCCAGACTGCGCCCTGCCCCACAGTTTTCTTCTCTCTCTGCCCCCAGAGGGGGTGGTCCTGGGGCATTCTTCTGACAATCACTTTCAGGGGCAGCCCCCCCATGTTGATGGACATCTCCACTGCTGCATTCATGGCTGGTGGGGGCGGGCTCCTTCTTTGGCGCCATTCTGGGACCTGGCCCACGATGGGAGGTGGCTTCCTGCTGTCTTTTGGTGCACACATAATGGCGTCCGCTCTGCCAGGGCGGGAAAGACGGATGAAGATGGCGGGAAACGGTCCAAGATGGCGTCTGATGGCGGGAATCGGCTCCGGATGGCGGGAAACGACTCCGGACGGCGGGAAACTTCTTTTTAAGGTACATGTGCAATTTTCTTCAGGCACGCAATACCCGCTTGTGGCGGGTTGATAATGATCCTGCCGACTACGCCAAAGTTGACTCGCCCCCTGGGCCGTGGGGCACGCGGATCCGGGCGATAGGGGAACGATGGGGGTAGTAGTAGTGGCGGCCTGGTCCCGTGGCTCAGGGTGGTCAGGCCAATGGTAGTCTGCTATGCGCTCCAAATAATGTCCGACTACGCCACCCGTGGATTGCGGTTATTAGGAACCGCCGCTGCAAGGCAGTCCGCTGGGGCTGATGATGGGTGCAGCTGAGGTGATGTGACTCCCCACGGGAAGAGTGCAGCCCCAGGGCAGTGTAGTGGATGTTGGGAGTGATGGTAGTGCGGGTCCCGGTGCTGATAGTGCTGGAGGAGCGAAGGAGCACACAGACAACAAGTTACAGTCCAGGGTCTTTACTCACAGTTCGTTTGTTCCAGGTCACTTCGGCCAGCAGTGACCGCCCGAGCCGTGCTGCGTCCACCAGGTGAGGGGCTCGGTCAACTCCCAGGCAGTTCAGGAGCATGGCACAGGACCCCCTTTTATCCTTTCTCTGGCCTGCCTCACCAGTGACCCACTTTTATCCAGCTGCCGCGGACCTGTGCGGTTAAACGTGGGCCCCGTCCTCCACTGTCCTATATGGTGCCTTCCTAGCAGGTTTGATGAGGTGTCGCACCAATATATGATCACGACGACCGGTCTTTGGCTGAGGGTTGTTTCTCCTCCACCAACTTGGGATCCGGTACCCTTAATCTGCCTGACCCTGCACCCTGGATTCTCGTGGGTTCTTAGGGTCCCTTCCACCTTCTTGTTCCTGAGCCCTTCTGTTTCTCTGTCTCTCCTTCTTTGCAGTTCCTTTCTGTTTCTGCTCCTTTCTCTTGGAGCTGAGATGAGCCAGAATCTCAGCTCCCCTTCACCTCCTGCTCGGCCTCTTCTCCAGGCCCACTTCTCCTTCTCCTCTCAGGCCCCGGCCTCTTCCCTAGGCCTGCCTCTGGAGCAGCACTCAGCCTGAGCTGCTGCTCCCTGTCTTCTCCTCTCCACAGAACGAACACTGTTCTAAGATGGTGCCCACCTTTTATACCTCCCTCTGACCATGAGCCCAGGTGACCAGCAACCAATGGGCTCCT
Organism: Phyllobates terribilis; assembly: GCF_046119375.1. NCBI lineage: Eukaryota > Metazoa > Chordata > Amphibia > Anura > Dendrobatidae > Phyllobates > Phyllobates terribilis. The sequence goes on from NW_027362770.1 coordinate 176,993,563, forward strand.
TCCTACGCTCAGGAACCAACCCCTATCTGCCCCTACAGCACTGGGTGTTCCACCCCTCCCTCCCCACTCCAGCAGGGACATGGTCGGTCGTGCCTGCACTTCTGTCTAGTGGGAGCACCGTTGAGCTGTACCTCGGAAATGGGGTGTGTGTGCTGCATGCAGCTAACTGAGCCCTGGTCCATACTCCATCCTTACCTGGGAGTGGAATATCACACCTCCGGTCTGAGGTGCAATACCCCTGTAGCGGCCGAACCCTCGGGGTGCTACATTGGCGCGCAAATTTATAACCGTTGGTGCACTTAGATGAACATTAACGTAAAAAGTCTGGGGCGTAGGGTACTCACTGTAACTGGCGCTGGTAGAACCACAAGTCTCAAAAGGGCACTCACGGTGCGTCTCAACCGGTTGTAGGTTTCCTCGGACACCAGCTGGGGGCGGCAGGATTCAGGCCTTTATACGGTGGGAGTGCCGGCAGAACTCTCCGAGTCCTTGATGTCACTTGCTTCACCGGGTGACAGGGCCGCGCTATCTCCAGATGCGCGGGTATATCAGAGGGGACGGCAACGCTCCGCAGCGTAGCGGGATACAAGTCCACAGCACTCCGTCTTTCACAACAACAAGCTGCCACACTTCCTTTCCTCTCTAGTTTTACTTTCACTTTCTCTCCAGCTCCCTCCCCCAAGTCCCTCCTCCCTCCTATCTTTCCAGGCTGTGTCATCTGACTGAAACAAGGGTCCATGGGAATTGTAGTCCACTGCAGCTCAGGGAAAGAACGATTAATGTCTGTAGGTCCCTGTTTAACAGCAGCTGCAAAGCTCTTCTTAGTGTCTGTAAGTCCCAGTATACCAGTAGCTGCTCTGACAGTTCCATGTGCAGGTGTTACACTTACATGGGAATCAAACGTGGCCTGGTTCACATCATCTATCGGACCGTTATTAAGTTGGAAGAGTTCTAGTGGCTCCACGGTGATGTGAGTGAATGTGTTACGTCTGTCTCTTCTCCTCCTGTACATAAACAGATCTCATTTTGTTATCTGGTTCTCTGAGAACATATTTCCTGTTTAATTACCTGTCCGTGACAGGAGGTCTCTGCTTCAAAAGTTGTTTTAATTTGTTTCTTTCTCCCTCCTACATGTCAGCTCTTTCTCCCTTCTGAAGCTGTCTTATGGATTTCAATTTTCCTCTACGACACCATGGATATTGGTATTAAAAACTTCCACATCATCCGCCAGGCGATCGGGTACCCCCATACGCTTGGTTCTACTTAAAATGGTTACTTATACCCCGAACAGTAGTTCTTTACTTACTCTTTTGTTATGTTTGTTTCACCCTGTTGTCTTTTTCCCACAGTTGCTTCAAATGTCCATCGATGCCTGCAATCATTTCACTCTGAGGGGAGCGGACCGCCGAGAGATTCAACCCAATGGCGACACTTAAGTATGCCTCCTTCAATGTGAAGGGGTTTAACATCCCAGAAAAAAGGGCCCAAATTCTTAGATTACTTCACAAAAAAAAGGTACAGATTGTGTGCTTACAGGAAACACACTTTAAAGAACATCATACCCCTACCCCTAAAAACAAATATTATACCCACTGGCACCTGTGTAATAACACCCAATCTAAGAGTAAGGGAGTTGCTATCCTCATTCACAAAAGCCTGACACACGAGTTTGTCGAATGCATTAAAGATCCAAATGCAAGGTATATGCTCCTAATTTTAAAAATTGAAGGCAGACTTTTCACAATCATCAATGCTTATACCCCTAACCAGGGTCAAACTCAGTTCATTCTCGACCTAATAGACAAAGCCATTCCCATTGTCCAGGGTACAGTCATTCTGTGTGGAGACCTCAATTTAACACTAGATCCTACATTAGATAATTCAACAGGAAAAGCATCTCTATCTTATTCAGCTATTAAAAAAGTAAAGAGGGCATTTCTCCAACTACAGCTCTGTGACGTTTGGCGCCTCACACACCCGACTGTCAAAGATTATACCTTTTATTCCTCCCCTCATGATTCTTACAGCAGAATTGACTTTATCCTGGTGCAACACCGAGCCCTATCTTGGCAGCCGGAGACGGAGATAGGGACTATGCTTTGGTCTGACCATGCTCCCATATTCTGTTCTCTCGTTATTCCCAATCTACCAAAGCTTTCATGGTCGTGGAAACTAAACGAATCCTTGTTACTGGACCCGGTGTGCACCCAGGATGTAACCAACACAATATCAAACTTTGAGGAAGACCACAAATTTGACGTATCTCCCCCCACAATCAAATGGGAGGCACTGAAATGCGTTCTTAGGGGTCTATTTATTAAACATGGCTCCCGATTGAAGCGAGAGAAGGCACATAACCTCAATCTCGCTCTACGTAAAGTAGAAACCCTTGAGGTAGCCCACAAACATGTGTGACACCCCAGGGGTCTGGTTGCCACAGTAATAGAGATATTATGTCTGAGAGCAAGTGGGAGGTTTCTCTGGTCAGGAGCCCTAAACATGCAACACGGCCCACCCAGACCTGGGAGGGGAGGAATCTGCCCTTATAAACTGGGTCTGGGGCGGGATTAGAGTCAGTCAGAGTCAGAGTGAAGCTGCAGACACAGGGAGAGTGAGATCAGGAGCTCTGTAGGAGCAGTAGCAGAAGTCCAGGGGCTGGAGCTGAGCAGAGTTCGCCCTGGACGAAGACACTAAAACCGGACACAGGAGTCCGAGGCTGTGGGGACTGATCTATACCCAGCAGCAGAAACCAGCCGGCAGGGGATTCCAGGTCCTCTGGCCATAGAAGCCCGGAGGCTCAGTCACAAAGAAGGGACCAGCGCCGCCATCCAGGAGCGGAGGCTAACAGAAGGCCCCAAGTCACCAGCCATACGGGTGAGCACCACACGGTATACTCAGGGACGTGGGCTACTTGTAACCGCTGACAGCAAGGTAGCCAGGAAGAGTGCAGATAAACGGGGAGGCCTACAACTCCACCTGGCCAGGGGAACTCCTGCTTGCTCGCAGACTGACCAGGCCGCTTATACTAGCCAGTACTCCCGGGAGGGTCTGCCTTGTACCATCAGTAAAGACCCTGAACTGCACCACACGTCTCTGTGATTCCTTGCCGCACCAGCACCATTAGCACTGGGACCCTCACACCATCACTCCCATCATCTTCCACATTAGCTGCCCTGAGGCAATACTTCTCCCGTGGGGAGTCATCCCATACTCGGCTGCGCAAACAACATCAGCCTCAGCGGTCTGCAGCGCAGCGGCGGTCCCCACTGACCGCAATCCACGGGTGGCGTAGTCGGACACTTATTACAATACAAATAGACTGCCACTGGTTTGACCACCCTGGGCACGGACCGGGTCACCGCCACACGGAGACTACAACCCCCAGCATTCTACAACAGGCCCGGTTCCGGGTTCCCCTGCACAACACAGGCCCAGGGGGCGCGTCAACTTTGGCGTAGTCGGCAGGATTTCGTGCCCGCAACCACCGGGTACTGCGTGCCTGAAAAAGAGACTTTTATACTTACCTGTGGTGAAGTTTCCCGCCGTCCGGAGTCGTTTCCCGCCATCCGGAGCCGATTCCCGCCATCAGACGCCATCTTGGACCGTTTCCCGCCGTCTTCTGCCTTCTTCCCGCCATCCGCAGCGGCTTCCCGCCTTCGGACGCCATCTTCGGGACGCCGCACGGGAAGAAGAGGGGCGTGGACGCCGAAAGCGCGCGAGATCCGAAGCTCCGCCCCACGCTCCGCCCCACGCTCTGACGCTGCGCAAGGTCCTGGAAGGGAGGAAGAGCGACGCTGACGTCATCGGAGCGCGACGCCAGGTCCTCAACCCCGACGATCGACTGCGGAGCCGCGGCCTACGGAAGAAGAGCATCGCAAGGTAGGCCACGGTCCACTAGGGGGGAGGAGGATGCCGGATACCGAGGGGAGTTCCACTGCCACAGCCACCGCCAGCGCAACCGCTGCAACAGTCATGCCATTCACCATGCCCTATATCCCGGGGGCAGCCTGGCTACCCCAGTACTCAGGGGAGTCACATACCCTAAATGACTTTAGAGAAAGACTGGATAGCCTCTTCCAGGTGTACCCCCTCACAGAAGAGCAAAAAGTGAGCATCCTGGTGGCCCAATTAATCGGGGCAGCCCAAAGGGAGGTAAAGTCCTGGCCACCTGGGAGGAAGAGGACTGTCAGAGACATACTAACCCGGCTGAAAGACACATTTGACACCCGCACCTCAGCCGAAAAAAAACTAAGATTTTATGGGTGCAAACAACGGGCACATGAGAGTATAAGAGACTATGCTCTAAACCTACAAGAGGCCCTGAGAGCCATTAAGCAGGCAGACCCTGACAGCGTGGGAAATGAAGATAAGCTGTTGTCTGAACAATTTATTGAGGGTCTACTGTGCAATGCCCACCGAACCCAGTTGCGGGCAATGGCCTTACAGGACCCTGACCTGGACTTTGCACAGTTCAAGGACAGAGCCATCCGGGTGCTCCGAGAACCGGCACCAGGTGGCGCTGTGACCCACAGGCGCCCTGCTATCACTTACCACCAGGAGACGGCGCCCTTGTCTGCAGGGCCTGTGGGAGCTGATGCGCAGGCTTTAAACAGTGACCCGGCTACAGACCTGCACCATCAGGTCCAAGAGCTGACTAAGAGCGTTGCCGCGCTAACCAGAACTGTGCAGTCTTTACAGGTTTCTTCTCCAGGAAAGATCCAGCTGGCATCCGGACCGGAGGACGTCCCGTGGCGCCGACTGAGGAGGACCCCACCGGCCAGAGGAAGACCCAGCGACAGATACAACGAGGACGGACGACCAATCTGCCGCCGCTGCAATCAACCCGGACATGTGGCAAGGTACTGTCATTTAAACGGGCACAACCTGGGGTAGAGGGCCAACCCCCAGGCATAAGACCATCAGGCCCATCAAACTGGCGTGATAAATACGTAGGGGGACGTCCAATCTTGCCTGTGGTACTGGATGGCATTCCTATGAGTGCCCTACTAGACACTGGGTCACAGGTGACCACCATCCCGTACGTGCTCTTTAAACAGTACTGGAATGACTCGGACATAACCCGCTACCCAGATGACGACCTGAGTATCATCGCCAGCAATGGTCAGCCCGTGCCGCAGGTGGGATTCAAAGAGGTGACCATTAAGATCGGTAAAGTCGAACTGGCGGCACAAGGACTGATTATAGTGGACATAGACCGTCATGAGAGTCACCCTAGAATAACCTTGGGAACTAATGTGATTGAAAATTGTCTTGCAGAGGTGATTCTCATTTTACAGCAGGTTGCCAAGAACGCCAGTTCCGGCCAGCAGCGTGTGCTCCAAAAAGAGATCTGGGCACTGATGAAGCGGCAATAGGTGGAACTATCTGGTGGTGAGATAGGTAGCGTGAGAATGTGTGACCCATTCCCTATTGCCATGCCCCCAAAAAGTGAGATGATGATTTGGTGTCGGGCAGCTATTGGTCTAAGAGGTAGAGACTACCAAGCAATGGTAGAACCCGTCTACTCAGACAGTAGGCCCACCATTTTGACAGCACGGGGGGTGGTCGATGTACGCCATGGGAGGGTGCCCGTTCGCATCATAAATATCGGGGAGAGAGAAGTATACCTGCCCCGGTATGCCACGCTAGCCAAATTGTTCACCATAAACCAGAATTCTGTACAGGCCGTGGAACCCTTGCCTCCATCTCAACCAGAGGAAGGTAACGGCTCTAAGAAACCAATGGAGGACTGGTGTCAGCAACTGCATTTGGGTACTGACTCCACTCCCTCACACCAGAAACAGGGAGTCTATCGGGTGGTTCGAGAGTACGAGAGAGTGTTTAGCAAACACCCGCTAGACTTCGGGCGAGTAAAGGGGGTAGAACACCACATCCCCACGGGAGACCATCCTCCCATAAAGGAGAGATACCGACCCGTACCCCCGGCACACTACCAACACGCCAAGGGGATGCTTAGAGACATGAAGGAGGCTGGGGTAATCAGGGACAGCTGTAGCCCCTGGGCAGCTCCACTAGTCTTAGTGAAAAAGAAAGACAACACTATGAGAATGTGTGTAGACTACAGGAAGGTCAACCGTATCACACACAAAGATGCGTACCCGTTACCAAGGATAGAAGAGTCCTTAGCTGCATTAAAATCTGCTAACTTCTTCTCTACTTTGGATCTCACTAGCGGGTACTGGCAGGTTCCTGTAGCAGAGGCGGACCGGGAGAAGACCGCATTCACCACCCCGATGGGTCTCAGTGAATTTAACTGCATGCCGTTCGGGCTCTGCAACGCACCAGGAACCTTCCAATGGTTGATGGAATGCTGTCTGGGACACCGGAACTTCGAGACGGTCCTGTTATACCTGGACGATGTCATCGTCTATTCCAAGACCTATGAGGACCACCTGAAACACCTGGCAGAAGTGTTCGAAGCTCTGGCAAACTACGGCCTAAAGGTGAAACCCTCCAAGTGTCACCTCCTGAAACCAAAGGTGCAATACCTGGGACACGTGGTGAGTGCTGACGGAGTGGCTCCTGACCCTGATAAGATCACCGTGATTAAGGACTGGCCAAGACCCTCCAGCATAAAGGAAGTGCGGCAGTTCCTCGGGTTGGTAGGCTACTACCGAAGATTCATTCCCGGTTTCACCAAAATGGCAGCCCCTATGCAGGACCTCCTGATAGGTCAATCTCGGAAAGCCAAAAACCAGAAGCCGCCCTTTAGGTGGGAAAAGCTGGAAGAGGAGTCCTTCTGCCAGCTGAAGATGGCCCTCACGGGGGATGAAATCCTGGCATATCCAGACTACAGCCAGCCCTTTATCCTCCACACGGACGCAAGCAACATCGGGCTAGGAGCCGTACTGTCCCAGATCCAGCAAGGGAAAGACCGGGTAATCGCTTACGCCAGCCGAAAGCTACGGCCCACGGAGAGGAACCCTGAGAATTATAGCTCATTCAAGCTGGAGTTCCTGGCAGTAGTGTGGGCAGTGACCGAACGTTTCAAGCATTACCTTGCCTCCTCCAAATTCACCTTGTACACGGATAACAACCCGTTGACACACCTGGACACTGCAAGGCTCGGTGCCCTGGAACAGAGATGGATGGCCCGCCTGTCCAACTTTGAATTCACCATCAAATACCGGGCAGGACGATCAAATGCCAACGCGGATGCCCTGTCTAGAATGCCGAGCTTACCGGACGTAGGGGAAGATCCAGAAGATCTGGAAGAAGTTGAGCTCCCTGCGTTCCACCGTCATGGGATTACCCTGTATTCCCACCGTGTGAAGGACAGGCACTCCGTGACGTTCAATCCCTTGCCCCACTACAACTGGGCGGAGACGCAAGACAGTGATCCCGCAGTCCATTTGGTGAAGGAAATGCTGACCCAGGCCGATGCCCGTCTTGACCCAGATGCTCCGGAGGAGACCAAGCAACTGTGGAAGGAGAAAAGTAAGCTGTTCCTCTACAGGGAGAAGCTGTGCCGGAGAATGGTTAACTCTCGAACGCATGAGTTGACCTGGCAGGTAGTGGTCCCAAGACGAGACGCGGCTATGGTTCTGGAGGCATACCACAACGGAGCAGGGCATTTCGGATGGAAGAAGCTGGAGTTCTTGTTGCGTGAACGGTTCTACTGGGTAGGCATGAGAGGAGCCATCGAGAGGTGGTGCAGAGACTGTGGCCCGTGCCACCTGAGAAGAAAAGACCGAGCCAGCCAGAAGACTCCCCTGCAGCCCATCATCACCAGACAGCCACTGGAACTGGTAGCCCTGGACCATGTGAAACTGGCTCCAAGCAGATCTGGGTATGTCTACGCCCTCACAATCGTAGATCATTACTCCCGGTTCCTGGTGGTGGTCCCGGTCAAGGGCTTAACGGCTCAAACAGCAGCTAGAGCCTTCCAGCAGCACTTCTGCCGTCCACACGGGTACCCGGACCAAGTGTTGACAGACCAAGGACCAGCCTTCGAAGCGGAGGTCTTCCAGGAGTTCTGCAACCTGTATGGCTGCAAGAAGATAAGAACAACGCCCTATCACCCTCAAACCAATGGACTCTGCGAGAAGATGAACCAGGTGGTGATAGATCTGCTAAAAACATTGCCCCTGGAAGAACGCAGTCTGTGGCCTGAGAAACTGCCCGATCTGGTGGACCTGTATAACCACATCCCTGTAGGTTCCACCAACTGTACCCCGGCTTACCTAATGAGAGCAAGACCTGGTAAGCTGCCTATTGACCTGGATATGGGAGTCCTGACGCCTGAGGACACCTCGCCAGAGGCAGACTGGGATACAGAACGGCAGCAGCAGTATCGGAAAGTACAGGAGAGCGTCGAGCGAAGTCTGTCTCAAGCTAGAGAAAGGCAAGAGAAGGCTTATAACCAGTATGCTCCCGCTGTTCCCCTGGTACCTGGAGAGCAGGTCTTGAAGAGGAAGAGGCGGCTCCACAAGTTGGACGACCAGTGGGAGAAGGACCCGTACACCGTACTGCCATCAAGCCATGAGAACCCAAAAATCTGCGTAATCAGTAAGGATGGAGGAGAAACCACAGCCATTGTCTCCAGAGACCACCTGAAGAAGTGTCCCGAGCAGCTGCAAAGCCCTGAAGAAGATCAAGAAAACCCTCAACCCGCAGAGGAAAGGGAAGAAATGATCAGTACCGTACTCGGAGACTTCCCCCGGTCTTGGACACAAGTAAACGGCGCTGTCGTAGTACCTGTCCTCACCTTTCTCCAGCCAGCCCTGCAAGTGCCTACAGAGGAACCGGTAGAGCTGGAAGAGCAGCCGGCCCAAGAGGCAGAAGAGTCCACACCAGCAGTACAGGAGGATCAACCCTCTGCTAGTAGTGAGCCTGCTGTGCCCCTAGTGAGCCAAAGAGTGCGCAGAAAGCTGCCCAGCTTGCCCATAACACCTCCTACACCCTGTAGTGCAGAACCAGTTAGTGAGCTCCGTAGGTCCACTAGAGTCACTAGAGGTCAGATGCCCGCTCGCTGGAGAAACTAAACCAATGCACTGTAAAGTTGACTGTTTATTGAAAAATGTTTATGGTTTATGTTTGTTGCCTGTTACTAATTATGTTTCTCAGTTACCCTGCAGATTTTTATGGACTAACAGGTTATGGACGCTGGATAACCGGAACAGTTTTGTAGATAGTTGCACCTTGGTGCCTCTTGTGAAGACGGCCGCGGAAGAGAAAACCTGTCTGGCGTGGCCTACTTGCGGCCCAAAGTAGCTAGCTCCAGCCTTGCAGCCACGCCCAAGGACAACGCAAGGGGTTTGCTTTGGACAGGTCCCCTATTCTGTGCCAAAACTTCACCTTGGGTGATATGGACACCCGGTCACGGAAACGCCGTGACCTCTACAGACTAAAGCTTCTTGTAAATATGTTGTCTTGTTATTGTTATACCTTGTATTTATGTTTCTTTAAAAAAATGTGTTTAGTCCCGGAGTACTAAAATTTACTAGGGGGGAATGTGACACCCCAGGGGTCTGGTTGCCACAGTAATAGAGATATTATGTCTGAGAGCAAGTGGGAGGTTTCTCTGGTCAGGATCCCTAAACATGCAACACGGTCCGCCCAGACCTGGGAGGGGAGGAATCTGCCCTTTTAAACTGGGTCTGGGGCGGGATTAGAGTCAGTCAGAGTCAGAGTGAAGCTGCAGACACAGGGAGAGTGAGATCAGGAGCTCTGTAGGAGCAGTAGCAGAAGTCCAGGGGCTGGAGCTGAGCAGAGTTCGACCTGGACGAAGACACTAAAACCGGACACAGGAGTCCGAGGCTGTGGGGACTGATCTATACCCAGCAGCAGAAACCAGCCGGCAGGGGATTCCAGGTCCTCTGGCCATAGAAGCCCGGAGGCTCAGTCACAAAGAAGGGACCAGCGCCGCCATCCAGGAGCGGAGGCTAACAGAAGGCCCCAAGTCACCAGCCATACGGGTGAGCACCACACGGTATACTCAGGGACGTGGGCTACTTGTAACCGCTGACAGCAAGGTAGCCAGGAAGAGTGCAGATAAACGGGGAGGCCTACAACTCCACCTGGCCAGGGGAACTCCTGCTTGCTCGCAGACTGACCAGGCCCCCTTATACTAGCAAGTACTCCCGGGAGGGTCTGCCTTGTACCATCAGTAAAGACCCTGAACTGCACCACACGTCTCTGTGATTCCTTGCCGCACCAGCACCATTAGCACTGGGACCCTCACACCATCACTCCCATCATCATCCACATTAGCTGCCCTGAGGCAATACTTCTCCCGTGGGGAGTCATCCCATACTCGGCTGCGCAAACAACATCAGCCTCAGCGGTCTGCAGCGCAGCGGCGGTCCCCACTGACCGCAATCCACGGGTGGCGTAGTCAGACACTTATTACAATACAAATAGACTGCCACTGGTTTGACCACCCTGGGCACGGACCGGGTCACCGCCACACGGAGACTACAACCCCCAGCATTCTACAACAGGCCCGGTTCCGGGTTCCCCTGCACAACACAGGCCCAGGGGGCGCGTCACATGCCCTCTCCACAGCAACACTCCGAGACCTATTAGCAGCCAGACAGGAAGCCAAAAAACTATTAGACTTGGGATATAGATGCTATCTCCAGGTCTGTAGCAGTAAGTTCTATGAATATAGCAATAAATGTGGACGCATGCTAGCGAGAGCTCTAAAATCCCAACAAGCCCAAAATCACATCCCAAAAATAAAAGACAACTCGGGTCAAATGCTAAACAAAACGGAAGGTATTACAACTGAATTCCATAAATCTTATACTCAACTATACAATCTCGATGGTATACCAAACAACACATCCCCTGTTAATACTTCCTTGATTGGGACCGACACGCCTGAGACACAAGCACAGAACCCTTTAAAAATGTCTCCCGCCACATCTCTAGATGAACCCTTAACAGAGTCCGAATTGCAGTTAGCTACCCAGTCGTTAGCGAGTGGAAAAAGTCCAGGCCCAGATGGATATACAGTCAAATTCTATAAAACATTCCTTCCGCTCCTTTCACCTCTCCTGCTGGGAGGATTTAATCACGCATCCTGCACAAACCCCTTCCCTCCCCAAACTACAGAGGCACATATCACTGTTCTCCCAAAAAAGGGTGGGACCCACACTTATGTTCTAGCTATAGACCAATCTCTCTGCTGAACGTGGATCTGAAGATCTACGCGAAAATATTGGCGAATAGGCTGCAACCTTTCTTAACCGCACACATACACTTGGATCAGGTGGGATTCCTCCCTGGGCGGGAATCTCGGGACAACACTTTAAAGACAATTGACATTATTCATCATGCCCAATCAAGAGGTATCCCTCTACTGATACTCTCTTTGGATGCTGAGAAAGCATTTGATAGAGTCTCCTGGCACGCCATATATTACTCTCTTAAAAAGCTTGGGGTAGGGGACCCTTTTATAGCCAAAATCACGGCCCTGTATCGCAATCCGTCAGCTAGGCTGAAGATAAATGGAACATTATCATCACCTTTCATAATAACCAATGGGACAAGACAGGGATGTCCTCTGTCCCCTCTCTTATACATCCTAGTGACGGAGCACCTGCTCTCATCAATCCGCGATAACCCCAATATTAGGGGGATTGAGGTGGGAGGCACCGAGTACAAGTGCTCTCTATTTGCTGATGATGTCCTAGTATATATCACTCAATCACATATATCCATCCCTGCTGTTATGGCTGAAATAGATCACTTTGTTACATGGTAAAATTTTAAAATCAATGCAGCGAAGTCTGAGGCCCTCGGTGTTTCCCTCCCCAAATCCATACAGGATTCCATCCAGTCCAACTTTCCCTTTGCCTGGCCCTCACAGGGTATCAAATACTTAGGAATTCCTATTCATAGAGACCTCTCCCGTCTATTTTATCTTAATTTTGGGCCCTTTATTGAACAACTCCATAGAGATCTTACTTCTTGGACGGTGAAGGATTTTTCCTGGTTCGGCAGAATAAATATACTAAAAATGAACGTCCTACCTAAACTCTTATACCTCTTCCAAACCATTCCCGTGGTAATTCCCTCAAATTTTTGGAAAAGACTACGCAGTAGCTTTTGCAGATTTATCTGGGCAAGTGGGCGTCCACGCATTCGGGGAGATGTTCTGATCAGACCCAAACAAAAGGGGGGCCTTAGCCTTCCGGATTGTAGAAGGTATTACATGGCAGCAGTACACGCTAGAATCCTTGACTTCTTCCATCATTCGGAGGGGAAGTTATGGGTCAAAATAGCTCAATCCATTTGTCCTAAAGCTCTTACCACTCTCCCATGGTGCGCCCATTTAACTGTCCCCTCTCATGGCCTTATGTCATATAGTACTTATGCCACTGCTCTGGCTTTGAGATCCCATAAAAAAAGCTTATCCTTAATCGACCCCCAGGGCCCCTTGCTCCCGATTTCAGATAATCCGGATTTCCCACCAGGACTATCTGCAAATAGATTTCTCGGTTCAAGCAAATCCCATCCGATATTCTTTTCTCATGTCATCTCCAACACTTCGCTGCTCCCCCTCAATGACTTGTTACAGGGAAGAGCCACTTCCCCGAAGGCTAATTTTGAATATAGCCAGTTACAACACTTCTATTCAACTGTGAAGAAGCGCACACATCTTCATAGAGATCTCACAAACTTTGAAAAATTGAGCCTATCATTGTCACCCCCTACACACTCCATCTCCCTACTGTATAATCTCCTCATTGCCCAGGTAACTGACAATAGGCCAGGATTCTGCGGTGCATGGGAAAGGGAACTGGGGAAGTCCTTCTCTGACTCACAATGGGATAAATGTTTCTTCCTAACACATAAAACCTCAATAGGGTCCAAAGCTCAGGAAACCTCCTTCAAAATTATCTCTAGATGGTACCGGGTACCCGCAGTCCTTCATAGATGGTACCGAGTGGTCTCAGACAGATGTTGGAGATGTGGGGAGGGGGAAGGGACAATGTCACACATATGGTGGGCATGCCCTATAATAAATGCATTTTGGGCAAAGGTGGTTCCCATGATTGAGAAAATAACTGGTTTGACTATCCCTAATACGCCAGAAGCCCTCCTTTTATCAATGTTACCAATAAGTAAACGTAGTTATAAAAGGTCATCAATAGGCTACCTAACACAGGCGGCTAAGAATGTCATTCCACGACACTGGAAAAGCAGAGACCCACCCACTGTGGAGGAATGGTTTGCGGAGATCTCCCTCCTTAATAGGATAGAGCATCTGATTGCCATCTCACCGGCTGATGTTGATAGATACTGTGTGATTTGGAGGGATTGGATGGATTTCCAAAACTCTGACGCCTACCATCTAGCCCCCAACTAAAGTTATCCGTGATGTCGGCACAACAATGATCATAATAGCACTCTATTGATTGGTGGTCTGCCGTGGTCCGCTCCCTCTCTCTCTATCTTACATATGGAAAAATACATGCTTGATCTGGATATTGATGGAAAACCCTCCCTGTACCCCCCCAATGTACTGTAGTTATGCATAGATTTATAGTTACGTTACCCCTTTTACTATGTATATTGTATTTTCTTGTACTTTTTCAACACAAAAAAAAAAAAAAAATTGAATTTGAAAAACTTCCACATCCATCATGGCCAGGACTGGACGTTAAGCCCTTTACTACCCCAGACCACCAGGAATATTTGTATTAAAACAACCAATATGATTTATGACCAGGAGTGGACATTAATCCTCTCACTACACTGGACCACAACAGATGTTGGAAGTAAAACCTTCAATATCCTTAGGGATAATTATTAGGTATTACATTCTTTGCTACCCTGGGAAGATGTTAATAACCCCATTAACTTAGCTAGAAGTATAACCCCATTAACTTAGCTAGAAGTTTAAAAATATTGATACTAAACATTTTACTATTTCAGACCACCAGGGAAGTTGGTATTATTCTCATAACTGTCCTAGACCACTAGAAATGTTGAAAATAACACCTGAGTTATGGTAGACCACCCAGGGATTTTAATGTAATCTCTTAACACCACTAGATCACCAGGGAATTAGTACATTATTTTATCTCGGGGGCCCAAACTCTATAAGCTGCTCTGATTTATATAGACCTTACATTACTATTGTGCAACCCTAGTAAAGTCACATTGCGCTATCTTCTCCCTAGTAATCGTGTATTGTGATGTCACTATTGATGATGTCATCGCCTTCCATTGAAAGCAATGGGGGCACTTATAAAAGGAGGAATGACAATGACATCATAACTACCGTATTCATTAAAAAAAAACTGAAAAAAAAAACTATTAAAAAATACCTAAAAAATAAAAAAAAATTCTAAACGTGAACTTGTAGGTTAAATGAGCGGTTCTGAATCTCCGATTATTGGGCTGATTAACGTTGTTGTGTTACAGGCTCTTCGGCGCGCGGTTAAGAGCCCGACAAGGGCATTAAGTGCTTCCTATACTGATGATATCATCTCTCTCTGCTTTGTCTCCATTGCTTTATGATGAGATTGGAGATTTTTTTTTTTTTTCGTTGCTCGTCCAAAACAATTCTGGATTATTTGAAAGGGAAATGTGTCGATAATGGAGAATCAAAAGCTTCCAAATCTGAAGGAGAACGACTTGTGTGAGTAAAAGGAACATTATGCCAAAGTCGAGAAAGAAAAGTGAAGTCAAGTCCATCTCTAGGGAAATCATCGTAGATGGAAACACGGCCATCCCGACTGTAAGACAAAACCGAGGGTCACTGATATATAACGATACATAGAAGATGCCCAGGTTATATCAGCTGTAGATATATAATTATATACAGGAGATGCCCAGGTTATACCAGCTGTACATATATAATTATATACAGGAGATACCCAGGTTATACCAGCTGTACATATATAATTACATACAGGAGATGCCCAGGTTATACCAGCTGTACATATATAATTATATACAGGAGATGCCCAGGTTATACCAGCTGTACATATATAATTATATACAGGAGATGCCCAGGTTATACCAGCTGTACATATATAATTATATACAGGAGATGCCCAGGTTATACCAGCTGTACATATATAATTATATACAGGAGATACCCAGGTTATACCAGCTGTACATATATAATTATATACAGGAGATGCCCAGGTTATACCAGCTGTACATATATAATTATATACAGGAGATGTCCAGGTTATACCAGCTGTACATATATAATTATATACAGGAGATGCCCAGGTTATACCAGCTGTACATATATAATTATATACAGGAGATGTCCAGGTTATACCAGCTGTACATATATAATTATATACAGGAGACGTCCAGGTTATACCAGCTGTGCATATATAATTATATACAGGAGACGCCCAGGTTATACCAGCTGTACATATATAATTATATACAGGAGATGCCCAGGTTATACCAGCTGCACATATATAATTATATACAGGAGATGTCCAGGTTATACCAGCTGTACATATAAAATTACATACAGGAGATGCCCAGGTTATACCAGCTGTACATATATAATTATATACAGGAGATGCCCAGGTTATATCAGCTGTACATATAAAATTATATACAGGAGATACCCAGGTTATACCAGCTGTACATATATAATTATATACAGGAGATAACCAGGTTATACCAGCTGTACATATAGAATTATATACAGGAGATGCCCAGGTTATACCAGCTGTACATATATAATTATATACAGGAGATGCACAGGTTATACCAGCTGTACATATATAATTATATACAGGAGATGTCCAGGTTATACCAGCTGTACATATATAATTATATACAGGAGATAACCAGGTTATACAGGCTGTACATATATAATTACATACAGGAGATGCACAGGTTATACCAGCTGTACAAATATAATTATATACAGGAGATGCCCAGGTTATACCAGCTGTACATATATAATTATATACAGGAGATAACCAGGTTATACCAGCTGTACATATATAATTATATACAGGAGATGCACAGGTTATACCAGCTGTACATATATAATTATATACAGGAGATGCCCAGGTTATACCAGCTGTACATATATAATTATATACAGGAGATGCACAGGTTATACCAGCTGTACATATATAATTATATACAGGAGAGGTCCAGGTTATACCAGCTGTACATATATAATTATATACAGGAGATACCCAGGTTATACCAGCTGTACATATATAATTATATACAGGAGATACCCAGGTTATACCAGATGTACATATATAATTATATACAGGAGATACCCAAGTTATACCAGCTGTACATATATAATTATATACAGGAGATACCCAGGTTATACCAGCTGTACATATATAATTATAAACAGGAGATGCCCAGGTTATACCAGCTGTACATATATAATTATATACAGGAGATGCCCAGGTTATACCAGCTGTACATATACAATTATATACAGGAGATGCCCAGGTTATACCAGCTGTGCATATATAATTATATACAGGAGATGTCCAGGTTATACCAGCTGTGCATATATAATTATATACAGGAGATGCCCAGGTTATACCGGTTGTACATATATAATTATAAACAGGAGATGCCCAGGTTATACCAGCTGTACATATAGAATTATAAACAGGAGATATCCAGGTTATACCAGTTGTACATATAGAATTATATACAGAGGATACTCAGGTTATATCAGCTGTACATATATAATTATATACAGGAGATGTCCAGGTTATACCAGCTATACATATATAATTATATACAGGAGATACCCAGGTTATACCAGCTGTACATATATAATTATACACAGGAGATGCCCAGGTAATACCGGCTGTATATATATAATTATAAACAGGAGATGCCCAGGTTATACCAGCTGTACATATATAATTATATACAGGAGATACCCAGGTTATACCAGCTGTACATATATAATTATATACAGGAGATGCCCAGGTTATACCAGCTGTACATATATAATTCTATACAGGAAGTGCCCAGGTTATATCAGCTATATATATATAATTATAAACAGGAGATGCCCAGGTTATACCAGCTGTACATATACAATTATAAACAGGAGATGCCCAGGTTATACCAGCTGTACATATAGAATTATAAACAGGAGATATCCAGGTTATACCAGCTGTACATATATAATTATATACAGGAGATGTCCAGGTTATACCAGTTGTACATATATAATTAAATACAGGAGATATCCAGGTTATACCAGCTGTACATATATAATTATATACAGGAGATGCCCAGGTTATACCAGTTGTACATATATAATTATATACAGGAGATGTCCAGGTTATACCAGCTGTACATATATAATTATATACAGGAGGTACCCAGGTTATACCAGCTGTACATATATAATTATATACAGGAGATACCCAAGTTATACCAGCTGTGCATATATAATTATATACAGGAGATGCCCAGGTTATACCGGCTGTACATATATAATTATATTCAGGAGATGCCCAGGTTATACCAGCTGTACATATACAATTATATACAGGAGATGCCCAGGTTATACCAGCTGTGCATATATAATTATATACAGGAGATGTCCAGGTTATACCAGCTGTGCATATATAATTATATACAGGAGATGCCCAGGTTATACCGGCTGTACATATATAATTATAAACAGGAGATGCCCAGGTTATACCAGCTGTACATATAGAATTATAAACAGGAGATATCCAGTTTATACCAGTTGTACATATAGAATTATATACAGAGGATACTCAGGTTATATCAGCTGTACATATATAATTATATACAGGAGATGTCCAGGTTATACCAGTTGTACATATATAATTATATACAGGAGATGCCCAGGTTATACCAGTTGTACATATATAATTATATACAGGAGATGTCCAGGTTAAACCAGCTGTACATATATAATTATATACAGGAGATACCCAGGTTATACCAGCTGTACATATATAATTATATACAGGAGATGTTCAGGTTATACCAGCTGTACATATATAATTATATACAGGAGATGCCCAGGTTATACCAGTTGTACATATATAATTAAATACAGGAGATGCCCAGGTTATACCAGTTGTACATATATAATGATATACAGGAGATACCCAGGTTATACCAGCAATACATATATAATTATATACAGGAGATGCCCAGGTTATACCAGCCGTACATATATAATTATATACAGGAGATGCCCAGGTTATACCAGTTGTACATATATAATGATATACAGGAGATACCCAGGTTATACCAGCAATACATATATAATTATATACAGGAGATGCCCAGGTTATACCAGCTGTACATATATAATTATACACCCGAGATGCGCAGGTTATACCAGCTGTACATATATAATCATATACAGGAGATGTCCAGGTTATACCAGCTGTACATATATAATTGAGACCAGCACCGCCATCGTGGAGCGGAAGCCATTAGAAGGCCCCGAGTCACCGGCCATACGGGTGAGCACCACACGGTACACTCAGGGACGTGGGCTACTTACATCAGCTTCTAGCAAGGTAGCCAGAAGAGTACAGTCAGTTTGGGAGGCCTACAACTACGCCTGGCCAGGGGAGATCCCATCTGCTCAAAGACTGACCAGGCCCCGTTTGCTAGCAAGTACTCCGGGAGGGTCTGTCGTTGTTACCAGTAAAGACCCTGAACTACACCGTACCGTCTCTGAGTGGTTCCTGCTACCCCCATCATCCACGTCGGCTGCCCTGAGGCCATACCCCTCCCGTTGGGGGTTATACTATCACGCTGCACAATCCTACCACCGGCCTCAGCGGTCTGCCCTGCAGCCAGGAAGCTGCTGCTGCAGGGCAGACCGCTGAGGCCGGTGGTAGGATTGTGCAGCGTGATAGTATAACCCCCAACGGGAGGGGTATGGCCTCAGGGCAGCCGACGTGGATGATGGGGGTAGCAGGAACCACTCAGAGACGGTACGGTGTAGTTCAGGGTCTTTACTGGTAACAACGACAGACCCTCCCGGAGTACTTGCTAGCAAACGGGGCCTGGTCAGTCTTTGAGCAGATGGGATCTCCCCTGGCCAGGCGTAGTTGTAGGCCTCCCAAACTGACTGTACTCTTCTGGCTACCTTGCTAGAAGCTGATGTAAGTAGCCCACGTCCCTGAGTGTACCGTGTGGTGCTCACCCGTATGGCCGGTGACTCGGGGCCTTCTAATGGCTTCCGCTCCACGATGGCGGTGCTGGTCCCACGCGTGTGACCGTGCCTTCGGGCTTCTGGGCCAGAGGACCTGAAATCCCCTGCCTGACGGATTCTGCTGCTGGGTAGGAGTTAGTCCCCACAGCCTCGGACTCCGGGTCCGGTAAAGAATCTTCTTAGTCAGGGCGAGCTCTGCAGCTGCCAGCCCCTGACTCCTTGTAACTCTGCTGTTTCCTATGCTGCTTCTTGTCTCCACTCTCCTTGTCTGACTCACCCTGCCTCAGCCCCGGGTTTATACAGGGGAAGTTCTTCCCCTCCCAAGACTGGGCAGGAGGTGTGGCATGCACAGGATCCCTGACCAAAGGACCTCCCACCTGCTCTCAGACATAACATTACATTACTGTGGAAAACCAGACCCCTGGGGTGCCACATAATCATATACAGGAGATGTCCAGGTTATACCAGCTGTACATGTATAATTATATACAGGAGATGTCCAGGTTATACCAGCTGTACATATAAAATTATATACAGGAGATGTCCAGGTTATACCAGCTGCACATATATAACTATATACAGAAGATACCCAGGTTACATCAGCTGTACATATAAAATTATATACAGGAGATGCCCAGGTTATACCAGCTGTACATATAGAATTATAAACAGGAGATGCCCAGGTTATACCAGCTGTACATATAGAATTATATACAGAGGATTCCCAGGTTATATCAGCTGTATGTAGCGCCCCGAGGGCTCGGTTGCTACAGAGGTATTGACGCGCCCCCTGGGCCAGTGTTGTTTGGGGGATACCCGGAGCCGGATCAGATGGGGGTTGTAGTCTCCGAGTGGCGGTGACCCGGTCCGTGCCCAGGGTGTCAAGCTCAGTGTGTGGCAGTCCTACAGATGTTACTGGATGTTCTTTTATGTCGACTACGCCACCCGTTGATTTGCGGTCACTACGGCCGCCGCTGCAGCAGGGTCCGCTGAGGCTGATGGTGTGTGTGCAGCTTCTGATAGTATAACCCCCAACGGGAGGGGTATAGCCTCAGGGGGTCAGTTGCAGAGGATGGTGGTTGTGGAGGTGCAGTGAGGATGGTAATGAGACTCAGAGTCGGGCTGTGCAGTTCAGGGTTTTTACTTACTGCTTTTGTTTGGTCACTCCGGCCTTGAGTGACCGCCCGAGCCGTGCTGCGTCCACCAGGTCCTGGACTCGGCCAACTCCCAAGTAATTCTGGAGCGTGGTCCTGAGCTCCCTTTCTGACTTGTCCTTCTCTCTGGCCTTCCCCACCAGGGATCCACCTAAGTCCGGCTCCCTCGGGCCTCTTGTTGGTAAACCCTTGTCTCTGGGTTCCCTGACCCTATTCTTGGTCTGCCTTCCGGGTGGATTTAGTGGGTGGTCGTGGCAGATCCTGCCCACGACCTCCGGTCTCTGGCTGAGGATTAGTGCCCTCCACCAGCTTGGGATCCGGTACCCTTGTGCCAACTCTTCACCCTCTCTGGTCTAATTTTGGGATCTTGGAGTTCCCTCTTCTCCTCCTCTGGGTCCTTCTTTCTCCTCTCTCTCTCTTGGCCTTGGAGCTGCTCTTCTCCTCTGCTCTCTTCCTCTGACTCTGCAAAAAGACTGACAGACTGACTGACTGTCCCTCTACAGAAGACTGACTGGTAACTGTCTGCCTGTCTGACCAAACCTCTACAAAAGACCCTGTTCTAAGATGGTTCCCACCTTATATACTCCCTCTATGTGTGAGCTCAGGTGACCAGCACCCAATGAGCTCCTAGCACTACCCAGACTGCTCCCCCTATCTGCCCCTACACTACTGGGATGTTCCACCCCCTCCCACTCCAGCCAGGGACAGACACTGTCGTACCTGCACATTTCTCTAGTGGGAGTACCATTGGTCTGTCCCCCGGAAATGGGATGTGTGTAGTGCATGCAGCCTACTGAGCTCAGTTCCACACTCCATCCTTACCCGGGAGTGGAATACCACACCTCTGGCTTGAGGTGTAATACCCCTGTAGCAGCCGAATCCTCAGGGTGCTACATTCCCCCCTGGTAAATCACAGCACGTCCTCGGGCTGTAAAAGAATAAAAACATCCACAAACATACAAATTTTCTTTCAAAAACATCATAAACATATGAAACACTATATATATATCATCAGCATAAAACTTTTCATATAAAACTTTTCATAGTAACCATTCTTGTTCCTCCGGCCACGGTGCAACTTGTGACCGGGTAAAGTGCGACAGTCTCTTGTAGTAAAAACAACAGTTTCCTATAAAACCGGTAGGGGGCGCCTTAGAAAGCGCAACTATATACAAGGGAAGGTATGGCCGCTCTCAGTCCTCGGCCAGTGGGATTAGGGATGGCTGCTCACAGTCCTCAGCCTGTGGGGAGATGGGACACACTGGAACAGTTCACTGGTCCCAACGGGGACTATAATGGTAACAGTTATTGTACCTTCACGGGTAACTATTTACAGTCTCTTTACCGTACTTTAACGACGGCGTCCTCCTGCTCCTTCTTTGTCTTCAGACCCGTCCGGGTCCTCTTGCTCCTCCTCACACCGCAGCTCCTCCTCCGTCAGGCGATGCACATGGAGGGCGTAGGGTCCTTTGGCACACTTGTGCCGGGTGAACGTGACCTCGTCCCCTACATACAGGTCACGACCTCTGTGTCCCTCCGGCAGATGGCTTTCTACGTCTCTGCGGGTTACAAAGACGTCGCCGGGGGTATGATGGTCTCTTATGAAGCCCCACCCATGCTGCAGGTTGAATTTAATCACAGTCCCGGTGGTACGGGGACCATGAGCTGCACGGGGGTTCCTCCTGGTCCGGCTCTTCTGCCCTGCGCTCTGTTCCTGCAGCCGCTGCTCATGGATCCGCCTCTCTTTCCGCTCTTGCTCAAAGGCTGCCAACTGCTGGCGGCAGCACTCCACTCGCTCTGCTGCAGCTGCCCGCGTTTCTTGAGTGAACCCCATGAGGTCTCCTCCGGTGGGGTCCCACTCGAATTGTGCTTCTTCTAGCGGGAGCGGGGTTCTCCTGACGGGCTTCGGAGCCGGAATCAGGGGCTCGCACAGGGGCCTTGCTCTTTGGAGTTCCAGTTGGTAGTACTCCTGGGGCCATACAAAGGGCTGCCCATCCGGGCACGTGTGCTGGGCAAATAGATCTTCGCCCAGGTGCGGCACTCGAGATGTTGAGGGCGCGTTGATGGTAGCGGCGCCCGGGTTGACCAGGCCTTGCGACCAGGCTTGGGGCACCCTAAAGGTAAAGGGCACCGTAAGGACGGCGGCGCCCGGGGGTACTAGGCCCTGCGACCAGGCCGGTGGCTCCGCGGAGGTAGGGGGCGCTGTTGGAATTGCGGCGCCCGGAGGTACTAGACCTTGCGACCAGGCCGATGGTATTTCCTGTTTGGTCGCGCTCAGAGTCGAGAGTCACAGGGGTCGCGGCCGCGGCTTCTACTTGAGGCCTAGTCCGGCACGTTGACGATGCAGCGACGGGCACGGCAGGGGGAATTTCGGGCTCTGCGACGGGGAGCTGGGACAGGTACACGGTTTCTCGGCTCGGGGTAAAGACGTCCCCTTTACCTGCCTCCATCTGTTCAGCTCCCTCCTCGGCGCCGTCTCCGGCCTTCACTCCTCCTGCACCATCCTCAGAGGCGGTCTGTCTCCTCGTCTCGGGTGGCGTGCTCCGCTGACGGGTTCCGGTCTGCTGGGCCATCTCACGGCTCCACTCCGTCAGCGTGTCTTGCTGCACCTGGGCCATCCTCCGTGTGAGGCCCTCCAGCGCGGTCTGTGCACACTCCCGGTCTCGGGGGAGCTGTGCTAGGATCTCCACTAAGCCTAGTGGGGTTGTTGCTTGCAGCAGGCTCCTGACCACTGGGTCGGTGCTGCCTGTCTCTCCCTCCATCTCCGGGTACGCTTTCTCTGGACTCCTCTCCAGACTTCTTGTCTCCGGGTGCGCTCTCTCCAGACTCCTCCAGGCTGCACCCATCTTCTCTGTTTTGTTCTGTCTCCGCCCACATTGAGGGTGGTCCCGGGGCAACTTTGTGATTGTCAGTTCCAGGGGCAGTTCTCTCACGCTGATGGACACTTCCAGCATCACAGTCTCTGTTGGTGGGCGCGGTTTCCGCTTTTGGCGCCATTCTTCGACCTGGCCCACGATGGGAGGTGGCCTTTTGCCACCCTCTGGCACGCCCATAATGGCGTCCGCTCTTCCAAGGCGGGAAATCTTTGGAAATGGCGGGAAAAAGCTGCAAATGGCGGACAACCGGCGGGAAACGACCTGTGATGGGGTCCGTTGGCGGGAGACTTCTTTTTGAGGTAACGGTGAACTTTTCTTCAGGCACGCAGTACCCGGTTGTTGCGGGCACGTAATCCTGCCGACTACGCCAAAGTTGACGCGCCCCCTGGGCCAGTGTTGTTTGGGGGATACCCGGAGCCGGATCAGATGGGGGTTGTAGTCTCCGAGTGGCGGTGACCCGGTCCGTGCCCAGGGTGTCAAGCTCAGTGTGTGGCAGTCCTACAGATGTTACTGGATGTTCTTTTATGTCGACTACGCCACCCGTTGATTTGCGGTCACTACGGCCGCCGCTGCAGCAGGGTCCGCTGAGGCTGATGGTGTGTGTGCAGCTTCTGATAGTATAACCCCCAACGGGAGGGGTATAGCCTCAGGGGGTCAGTTGCAGAGGATGGTGGTTGTGGAGGTGCAGTGAGGATGGTAATGAGACTCAGAGTCGGGCTGTGCAGTTCAGGGTTTTTACTTACTGCTTTTGTTTGGTCACTCCGGCCTTGAGTGACCGCCCGAGCCGTGCTGCGTCCACCAGGTCCTGGACTCGGCCAACTCCCAAGTAATTCTGGAGCGTGGTCCTGAGCTCCCTTTCTGACTTGTCCTTCTCTCTGGCCTTCCCCACCAGGGATCCACCTAAGTCCGGCTCCCTCGGGCCTCTTGTTGGTAAACCCTTGTCTCTGGGTTCCCTGACCCTATTCTTGGTCTGCCTTCCGGGTGGATTTAGTGGGTGGTCGTGGCAGATCCTGCCCACGACCTCCGGTCTCTGGCTGAGGATTAGTGCCCTCCACCAGCTTGGGATCCGGTACCCTTGTGCCAACTCTTCACCCTCTCTGGTCTAATTTTGGGATCTTGGAGTTCCCTCTTCTCCTCCTCTGGGTCCTTCTTTCTCCTCTCTCTCTCTTGGCCTTGGAGCTGCTCTTCTCCTCTGCTCTCTTCCTCTGACTCTGCAAAAAGACTGACAGACTGACTGACTGTCCCTCTACAGAAGACTGACTGGTAACTGTCTGCCTGTCTGACCAAACCTCTACAAAAGACCCTGTTCTAAGATGGTTCCCACCTTATATACTCCCTCTATGTGTGAGCTCAGGTGACCAGCACCCAATGAGCTCCTAGCACTACCCAGACTGCTCCCCCTATCTGCCCCTACACTACTGGGATGTTCCACCCCCCTCCCACTCCAGCCAGGGACAGACACTGTCGTACCTGCACATTTCTCTAGTGGGAGTACCATTGGTCTGTCCCCCGGAAATGGGATGTGTGTAGTGCATGCAGCCTACTGAGCTCAGTTCCACACTCCATCCTTACCCGGGAGTGGAATACCACACCTCTGGCTTGAGGTGTAATACCCCTGTAGCAGCCGAATCCTCAGGGTGCTACAGTATTGCGTCTCACCCAGGGGTGTGATATCTCACTTCCAGGTAAGGATGGAGTATGGCTCAGGACCCTAACACCCACATGCACTGCACCACATTTCCGGGGGACAGGGCAACAATGCTCCCGGGTGTGAGCACAACTGCCCCTGTCCCTGGCTGGAGTGGGGGGAGGGAACACCTAGAAAGGGGGAACCCGGTAGTGTGTGGGTGGGGAGAGTAGATCCCAGGTGCACTGTATAGGGGAGTATATATGGTGGGCACCATCTTAGAGTCAGGGTAGAGAAAGTGAGAGAGAGCAGAGAGAGAAGGAGGCTGGAGCAGAGGCTCTGTACGGGCTCTGCTCCGCAGGCAGGCCAAGTCTTAAGGCCTAGGCCTGGAGGAGAAGGAAGGAAAGGAGAAGAATGGAGGAGGCTCCAGGAGTGGAGTGAAGGGACCGCAGGGGTGCGGACCGGCCAGCCGCCACCGCACGCCCGCCGCTACCAGAGTAGGGGGGTCAGGCCAAGAAAGGGAACTGGATCCCTCATCTAGTGGAGGAGAGCAACTACCCTCAGCTAGTAACCGGAGGCCATGGCATTGTACGTGCACGGCCCCTCACTACACCCGTTAGGAAGGCACCATATAGGACCCAGGGAAACAGAAAATACGTTTTCCCGCCAAGGCCCGAGGCAGCTGGACAGAAACTTGGTCAATTGTGGGGTACGACAGGCCAGAGAAAGGACACACGAAGGGGGTCCTGAAAAGCATTCCAAAGGTACCTGGGAGTTGGCCGAGCCCCTCACCTGGTGAGCACAGTACGACGTGGGTAGCCATTACCTGCAGAAGTGGCTTGGAGTGTAAAACTGTGAGTAAAGACCCTGGACAGCATCACTGGACTCTGAGTCATTACTGCTGCTCCCACGCACCATCACCCCCACCATCTGCACTCACTGCCCTGAGGCCATACTCCTCCCATGGGGAGTTATACTACCCTCTGCTGCGCACACAACATCAGCCTCAGCGGTCTGCCCAGCAGCGGCGGTTCTCAGTGACCGCAATCCACAGGTGGCGTAGTGTTTAAACATTGCAAAACCAAATAAACAGGTCCGCCACTGGTTTGACCGCCCTGAGCCACGGGACCGGGTCGCCGCCACGGAGACTACAACCCCCAGCACTTCATAGAGACCCGGCTCCGGGTATTCCCCTACACACACAGCCCAGGGGGCGTGTCAACTTTGGCGTAGTCGGCAGGATCGAAACCAACCTGTTATCATCTGGTATTGTGTGCCTAGAGACTGTTTCACTGTATTGAATGTGGCGCCTGCCCAGAAGAACGGACGCCATTATGTGCACGCCAAAAGACAACAAGAAGCCACCTCCCATCGTGGGCCAGGTCCAAGAATGGCGCCAAAGACGGAGCCCACCCGCAACAGCCATGAGTGCGGCTGCAGAGATGTCCATCAACGTGGGGGGGCTGCCCCTGAGAGTGATTGTCAGCAGATTGCCACGGGACCACCCCCAACAGGGGCGGAAGGGAAAGAAAACCGAAGGGCAGGGTGTGGTTTGGATCAGCCTTGGCAGACCGCACCCGGAGATGGCGGGGAGCACCAGTCCCAGTTCCCTGACCAGAGGCCTACTGCAGGCCGAAGCAGCTCCGTGCAGCCTCACGAAGCTGATGGCCCAGCTCCCCGGAGAGGACCCTGAATTCCTCCGGGCTGGACTGGAGGATTTGGACCGGAGGATGGTCCAGGCGCAGCGGGAGGCCATCGCAGGGTGGAAAGAAGAGATGGGCCAGCGGGTCGCGGCCCGGCAGCAAGTGGCGCTGCAAGCACCCGACAGCGCACCTGCCCCTGAGGACAGAGGTGGACCACCGGAGGTTGAGAGCAGCGCTGCAAAGGGAGCAGGTAAGGGGGACGCCCCTGCTACAAGCTTGGGCGCCACTAGCCTGCCCCTGGATCCCGTCGCGGAGCCGATCGCCCCGGAAGTCGCTGCACCTCCTCCGCTCCCGCCGCCTGCACCTAGGCCCAAAGCCCCAAGCGCAGCCACCGGACCACGTCCCACGCCGTGCCCCTTGATCCTGGGTGCGGCCGGAAGCGGCCCGCTCCAGACCCAGTCGCAAGGCCTGATGCCCCCAGGCACCTTCCAACAACGAGCGCCCCCAGTCCCAACACTACCACCCCTGGGGACTGACTTATACAGTCAACTTGCCGGTCCTGATGGAGAGACGGTCCCCTGCCACGCGGATGGGTTCACCTTGCCACCGGAGGGACCTGTCCGCAGGGGCCAAAGCCACACTTCCTCCGCTCCTGCCCGCTCCGCAGCCAGTCACCATTCCCCAGCTCCCGGATGAAGAGGTCCAAATAGAGTGGGACCAGACCGGGGAGGACTTGATGGGGTTCTCGCAGGAGACACGGGCGGACGCAGCTCGCAGGCGGAAATTCTGCCGCCGGGAGATAGCGCAGCTAGAGAAAGAGAAGCGGGCGCGGCGCCAGAAGCAGGAACAGCTACAGGCCCAGAGCGCGGAGGAAAAGACTCGGACCCGCCGAGACCCCCACGCTGCACGTGGTCCCACAGTCACCGGGATCGTGGTCAGGTTCCACCAGGAGAAGGGGTGGGGTTCATTCGGGACCCGACGACCGACACAGACCTCTTTGTTGACCAGAGGGATGTGGAGAGTCGTCTGCCCGCTGGTCACCTGAAACGGGATCTGTTCCCGGGGGATCGGGTATCATACACCCGACACCGAGGTCTGCGAGGGTGGTACGCCCTCAACGTTAGGAGGGTGGAGGAGCACTGCTACCTTGAATCCCGCTACGTTGAGGACCCGGACGAGCCTGAAGAGGACGAGGAGCAGCAACGTCCACCAGAGGGATGCCGCTACTAAAGCATAGCAATAGAAACTGTAAAAAGTTACCCGTCAGGGTGAAAGAGAAGGAGACACGCTGTTTTGCGGATTACAACAAGTTTACCCGGATCGGGATTGTTGTCAAGTTTATTTGTTTACCAAAGTTACCCGAAAAGGGTCTGTGAACTATCCGGCTGAGGACTGGGAGCAGCCAACCCTTTTCTATCCGGCTGAGGACTGGGAGCAGCCAACCCTTTCTATCCGACTGAGGACTGGGAGCAGCCAAATTTTGTAAATAGTTGCACTTCTTAAAGTGCCCCCTATTGGTTTTATACACACCTACCTCAAAAGATACCTGAAGGTGTTTGTTGCACTTAGTAAAATTGCACCTTGTTGGGTGACACGGACACCTGGTCGTGGTAAGGACTGTGGCCTGTTAAAGAGACTTCGCCGTTGAAATGTTGCTGATAATGTTTCATATTTTTTCTACTTAAAAGAATGTTGATGGAGAAAAATGTTTTATATGTGACAGATGTGTTTATGCAAGTGAAAAGAGTTTTATAATGTCTTGTGTATGTGAAGAAAGTATTATAATATTTTTGAAAACAGAAAAAGTTTTATGACAAGTAACGTTTAAAAAAAAAAAAAACTTTAATTCTGCATGTCTTGAAATCAATTGTCTTTTGCTCTGTTCCAGCCCGCGGAAGTGCTGTGATTTACCAGGGGGGAATGTAGCGCCCCGAGGGTTCGGTCGCTACAGAGGTATTGCGTCTCACCCAGGGGTGTGATATCTCACTTCCAGGTAAGGATGGAGTATGGCTCAGGACCCTAACACCCACATGCACTGCACCACATTTCCGGAGGGCAGGGCGACAATGCTTCCGGGTATGAGCACAACTGCCCCTGTCCCTGGCTAGAGTGGGGGGAGGGAACACCTAGAAAGGGGGAACCCGGTAGTGTGTGGGTGGGGAGAGTAGATCCCGGGTGCACTGTATAGGGGAGTATATATGGTGGGCACCATCTTAGAGTCAGGGTAGAGAAAGTGAGAGAGAGCAGAGAGAGAAGGAGGCTGGGAGCAGGGGCTCTGCATGGGCTCTGCTCCGCAGGTAGGCCAAGTCTTAAGGTCTGGGCCTGGAGGAGAAGGAAGGAAAGGAGAGGAACGGAGATGGCTCCAGGAGTGGAGTGAAGGGACCCCAGGGGTGCAGGAACTGCCAGCCGCCACCGCACACCCGCCGCTACCAGAGTAGGGGGGTCAGGCCAAGAAAGGGAACCGGATCCCTTTTCTAGTGGAGGAGAGCAACTACCCTCAGCTAGTAACCGGAGGCTGTGGCATTGTACGTGCACGGCCCCTCACTACACCCGTTAGGAAGGCACCATATAGGATCCAGGGAAATGGAACATACGTTTGCCCGCCAAGGCCCGAGGCAGCTGGACAGAAACGTGGTCAATTGTGGGGTACGACAGGCCAGAGAAAGGACACACGAAGGGGGTCCTGAAAAGCATTCCAAAGGTACCTGGGAGTTGGCCGAGCCCCTCACCTGGTGAGCACAGCACGACGTGTGTAGCCATTACCTGCAGAAGTGACTTGGAGTGTAAAACTGTGAGTAAAGATCCTGGACTGCATCACTGGACTCTGAGTCATTACTGCTGCTCCCACGCACCATCAGCCCCACCATCTGCACTCCCTGCCCTGAGGCTGTACTCCTCCCGTGGGGAGTTATACTACCCTCTGCTGCGCACACAACATCAGACTCAGCGGTCGCAGCGGCGGTTCTCAGTGACCGCAATCCACGGGTGGCGTAGTCGGACATTTCAACATTGCAAAACCAAATAAACAGGTCCGCCACTGGTTTGACCGCCCTGAGCCACGGGACCGGGTCGCCGCCATGGAGACTACAACCCCCAGCATTACACAGAGACCCGGCTCCGGGTATTCCCCTACACACACGGCCCAGGGGGCGCGTCATGTACATATATAATTATATACAGGAGATACCTAGGTTATACCAGCTGTACATATATAATTATATACAGGAGATACCCAGGTTATACCAGCTATACATATATAATTATATACAGGAGATGTCCAGGTTATACCAGCTATATATATAGAATTATACACAGGAGGTGCCCGGGTTATACCAGCTGTACCTATAGAATTATACACAGGAGATACCCAGGTTATACCAGCTGTATCTATAGAATTATACACAGGCATTACCCAGGTTATACCATCATGCTCAATATCACAGCCCCTCTAAGGGCCATGCACTAGCGCTGACTCTCTTAGTTCATTAATCCCTCTCGGAGAGGTGCGGTGATTCGGATTCTCTGTTCCTGGACGTTCGGTTAATTGAGAAGTTCCATTGTTCCGGCCTCTACAATTGCAGTATCAGGCCGCGGCTCGTACCCGGGGAAGGTTTGTCTATCATTTTCATGCCAATAAATCAATTTACTTGTGTCCTTTACTGATGTTTATGGAAACGCTAAGTGCCGGGAAATAGATTTGATTACAGCTTATGAAAAAAATACCAAAGAACGTTTCCCTTTTCGTAGATTATTCCGAGCTCGAGCCTCTCAGATAAATGAAGCCAAACGATGAGTAAAATGAGATGTTAGTGAAGAGCTAAAATCTCAGAAATGAGAAACAGGAATGTGTCACCCACACGACGGCGGAGAATATTAGAATAATCCTTGGGAAATTCTGGAAGCATTGATTGTGATGGTAATGCGCGTATTCAACAGGAGCAGCTGAGGCCGCGGCACCAGACAACAGATTTTGGAGCGGCTGCGTTATCACCAAATGTCTAACACTAATGTAGACAATTCTTATATTCATGTGGGTAGAGCATCAAATAAAGTCACAGGTCCACAGCAAGCAATGTGGACCTCATCACACAAGTTCAGCGCACATGTCACACAACACCAGCACAGAGCACACATCACACAAGCACAGCGCACATGTCACACAACACCAACACAAAGCACACAAGCACAGCGCGCACATCACACAACACCAGCACAGAGCACACATCACACAAGCACAGCGCGCACGTCATGCAACACCAGCAAAGAGCGCACATCACACAACACATCACACAAGCACAGCGCACATGTCACACAACACCAGCACAGAGCACACATCACACAACACCAGCACAAAGCACACTGCACCCAAGCACAGCGCGCACATCACACAACACCAGCACAAAGCACACTGCTCACAAGCACATCACACAACACCAGCACAGAGCACACAGCTCACAAGCACAGCGCGCACGTCATACACCAGCACAGAGCACACATCACACAACACCAGCACAAAGCACACTTCACACAAGCACAGCACACATGTCACACAACACCAGCACAGAACACAATTCACACGTCACACAATACCAGCACAGAGCACAATTCACACAAGCACAGCACACACGTCACACAACACCAGCACAAAGCACACTGCACACAAGCACAGCACACATGTCACACAACACCAGCACAGAGCACAATTCACACGTCACACAATACCAGCACAGAGCACAATTCACACAAGCACAGCACACACGTCACACAACACCAGCACAAAGCACACTTCACACAAGCACAGCACACATGTCACACAACACCAGCACAGAGCACAATTCACACGTCACACAATACCAGCACAGAGCACAATTCACACAAGCACAGCACACACGTCACACAACACCAGCACAAAGCACACTGCACACAAGCACAGAGCACACATCACACAAGAAGTGCACACACTTCACACAAACACAGAGAATGCATCACACAAATACAGCACACACACATCACACAACATTAGCTCAGAGCACACATCACACAAACACAGTGTACACATGTCACAAAAGCACAGCATACACATCACACAAGCACAGCACACACTTCACACAAACACGGTGTACATGACACAAAAGCACAGCACACACATCACAGAAACACAGTGTACATGTCACACAAG
Organism: Phyllobates terribilis; assembly: GCF_046119375.1. Taxonomy (NCBI): domain Eukaryota; kingdom Metazoa; phylum Chordata; class Amphibia; order Anura; family Dendrobatidae; genus Phyllobates; species Phyllobates terribilis. Next base: position 177,025,201 of record NW_027362770.1, read on the forward strand.
CACAGAGCAGAGCACGCAACACCAGCATAGAGCACACAACACAGAAGCTCAGCACACACAGCACAGAAATGCAGCACACATTTCACACAAGCACAGTGTATATGTCACATAAGCACAGCACAGAGCACACGTCACACAAGCTCTGCACACACTTCACACAAGCGCAGTGTACTCGTCACACCGGCATAGAGCACATGTCACACAAGTGCAGCACACACTTCACACAAACACATCACACAAGCTCAGCACACACATCACACAAACACAGTATACACATCACACAAACACAGTGTACACGTCACACATCACACATGTCACACAAACACAGTGTACACATCACACAAGCACATGTGTTATGCACCTGTCTCGGCTTGGCAGGGCGCAGCCTCCCTCTCCTATAGTTGCTGCTCTCTTATCCAAGTCCTCGGTTTCTGTTGTCTCCTCAGACTTCTGTGAACTTTTCATGATTCCAGCAGGTTAACTCATCCCTTGCCGTCTGCTTATTGAACTATTATTGAAGTCTGTTTGCAATATCTGCACCTGCTGCCGTCTAATCCACTACCTGCTGTGAACATTTTGGAGACTGTTCACATTACCTACACCTGTGTGCCTGATTCAGATCTGCCATCTTCCTACTTCTGTTCTCCTGCATTGCCAGAGTGTCTGCTGTTCGCATTGTCAGTTATTCAAATCCTCATCGTACCACGTGCCGACTCCTGGGGTCTGTGTGTCCACTCTGACCTGCAACATTGTGGATCCATCACACCAGGTGAGCCTAACAACATGGCATACATCATACAAGTACAGCTCACATTACACACAAGCACAATGCACACATCACACAAGCTCAGCAAACATCTCACACAAGCACAGCGCACTCGTCACACAAGCACAGAACACGTCACACAAGCACAGCGCACTCGTCACACAAGCACAGAACACGTCACACAAGCACAGCGCACTCGTCACACAAGCACAGAACACGTCACACAAGCACAGCGCACTCGTCACACAAGCACAGAACACGTCACACAAGCACAGCGCACTCGTCACACAAGCACAGCGCACTCGTCACACAAGCACAGAACACGTCACACAAGCACAGCGCACTCGTCACACAAGCACAGAACACGTCACACAAGCACAGCGCACTCGTCACACAAGCACAGAACACGTCACACAAGCACATCACACAAGTACACAAACATCGAAAACATTGCACAAGCATAGCACAGATGTCACACCAGCACAGTGTAGACAAATTTAAAGATGGATCTGATATCGCGCTGCTAATTTTCCACCAGACAATGAAAAGACAGCAAAGGGAATTTGGAAGCCGTTTTTATTTGTCAACACGTTTCGAAGCATACAACAGTTTTTCATCAGGAGAAACCACTATATCAGGCAAAACTTCTTCACCAGTACACCACACATGTCACACAAGCACAGCACAAAAGTACACAAACTCAGTGAAAACAGCACACATGCAGAGTATACAAGGCACATATTACACAATCACAGCACACACGTTCTCAAACACAATGCAAATATCACATAAGCACAGAGCACACGTGACACAAGCACAAGACATGTCACAGAAACAGTGCACATGTCACACAAGCACAGCACACTCATCACACAAGCACAGGGCACACATTACACAATCACAGCACACTTGTTCTCAAGCACTGTGCAAATATCACATAAGCACCGTACACACATCACGCAAGCAAAACACATGTTACAGAAACACAGTGCACATGTCACACAAGCACAGTGCACATGTCACACAAGCACAGTGCATATTTCACACAAGCACAGTGTACACATCACACAAGGACAGCGCACACGTCACACAAGGACAACGCACATGTCACACAAGGACAACGTACACGTCACACAAGGACAGCGCACATGTCACACAAGAACAGCACACCCGTCACACAAGGACAGCACACCCGTCACACAAGGACGGCGCACACGTCACACAAGGACGGCACACATATCACACAAGCACAGCGTACATGTACTAAACCACAGTGTAAACATCACATAAGCATAGTGCACACATCACACGGCACACATCACCTAAGTTCAGTGAACATGTCACACAGCTTTTCCCTTAACCCTCATGATCCTCCCATTAATATAGCTAAGCCCCACCCATTTCCAAACTTAATTGCTGCCTTCCTAGGGCCCAGGTACTACAAGCTTTTAGTTCTAAAAATGTAGTTGTGAAGGACTGAAGGTCACCTCTCCTTTCATGGCCCCTGTGCAGCTGCACAGCTATGTAATGATGGAGAAACCTATATGGAAAGTTTTAGGAGAAACTCAAGAGGTTTCACACGTTTACCAGTTTTGATCAAATCAAAGAGTTGATCGATTGGAGACAAGAGAACACACAACCAATTCTGTCTGTGTCCCAGACTTGTCTGCCCTCAGATGCCTGGTTACAAGTTTTTATTACAAACCACAAAGATAAGGAAAGTGGCAATGGCTTACATTACCTTGCCTAAAAAGGAAGATAAGTTGGGAAAAACAAAGTCGTAAATGATGTATTCTGCTGCATTCCTTAGGATCTGGCTATATCTAGTTTACTATACGTTCAGAAACAAAGGAAGATTTTAATACATCTCTATATCAGAGACAACACCCTGTTATTTATGAATAACACTTAGAAAGCTAATATTAAAATACAAAATTATCAAAGATATATGAATTGTCTAAATAATAAAGCAAAGTATAAATATTTACCATAACACATGCCTACCACCGTCTCCCCTCACTGTGTTCATCTGCCACTACAGATGAAAACAGCTCTCGGTCTGACACCCCAGCACCCCCATTAATCTGATACAGAGGCCCTACCCTACAAAAGGACATCACTATCATATATCTGGAAAAAATCCTTAAAGGAACACTCCAGTAATCACTAATTCGCTCTCCAAAGCCATTGCAGGTTCCAAGGGAGTGGAGTATAGCACAAAGATTTTTTATTGGTGTTCTTTGAATCCCTGAATCACGCTCTGCCCTCAAAGACTTGCACTAGGCATAGCGCAGAATAGAAGTGCACCATTAAAGGGAATTTCCCATCTCATAGGCTATGTAATCCTTGTTTGACTTTGTTGCCAACATCCAGAAGGGGAGATTTCCTAAAGTTCCAAAACCTTTAATTTCTCATTTCAGAGGTGGGGCACAAAATAGTGTCTGGAAAGTGCAGGAAATGCTGTGAAGTGGGTTTGACGTCATGAAAGGGGCATGGCTATAAGTAAAATCTATCTCTTGGACCAATTCTTGGGGCCACCACTATGTCTTCTATGTTCTTCAGTCCTTCATCCACTTAACCGTGCAAGGAACTGTAGCCGGCATCAATCCTTTGCAGAAGGCCTAAAGTACAGAATGTGCCCACATTGAAGCTTCCTCACGTGTTGGCTTTGAGAGCGAAGCAGGACATGCTGCCCAGCTTTGAGATGAAAGGTTCTGCCAATGGTTTAATCACTACAGATCAAATACTATCTGCTACTGTTATCAGGTGGAGATTTTCAGCTTTGGGTATTTATCCGGATTAAATGAATGGCCCTGTCCTTAAAACGGACCACATGCTTGCATCAATTAGAAAGATTGAAAGGAAAATTCTTGCTTAAAGGGAAAGTCCTTCAAATATTGAATTTGTGATTATCCATCTTGAAATCTTCAGGTTCTTCCTAATATATAATGTTTCTTCCTACTTCTTCAATGGCACAAATATACTCTGTTTGGCACCTTAAATATTAATGGCATTTTACTTGTAATACCACTCCAGACCACATGGAGTGCTGTTCAATGGAAAATATGTGAATATTCTACAGCACCACCTAGTGGAAGGAAAAGATATTACCTTGTAACGTCATCAACTGCCATTCAAAACATTTTCTGCTTCCTGTCTCCTTTTTTATCGGGAAAGAAAACCTTTTGTTTTGATGACTTGCTTAATTATTCAAATGGGTCCCGAGCCGCAAAGTGCCAGAGGACGATGCACTCATTTACAATTTACTGCAGATTGAAACCGGAGACTTTGATGGCTGGAGACGTCGGGGAAGGGGCCTCTGCAGTCTTATGTTTTCCTGAATCATCTTCTGGTGGCTTGTTAATGCGACTCATGAAACAGATGTATTTTAGGTCCATTAATCTGTCAAGTATTTGCATCTCGCTATTTCTCCAGCCACCTCAAATTGCTGGTAATTAGGACATTTCTGCAAGACTGGAACATCCTCTTTTAGGAAATGTAACCGCACGGCTTAGAAAGAATCAGTGGGTTAGTCTTTATGTTTATCTGTTCATAGCCAGAAATTAAATTGTATATTAATTAAAAAAGAGCTGTCACTTCCTATAAATAAGGATTTTTTTTACCTGGTGTAAATGCCGCTGTTCTCCTGAATCCGGCGATATTTTTCTTTTGTTCCTGCGCCTCTCCGTTCCTAAGATATGACCTTCTCTTTCCTGAATATAAATCAAACTTTTTTTATATACAACTGGGTGTGGTCATCAAGAACATGCCCACAAAGAACAGTTGAGGACCTCCCCCACTTAGCTATATACCAGAGAGAGCGGACCATATCTCAGGAACGGAGAGGCGCATGAACAAAAGAAAAACAGCGCCGGATTCAGGAGAACAGCGGCATTTACACCAGGTAAGAAAAAATACATCTTTATGGTAAGTCCCAGGTCATCCTAAAAGGGGAAGTCAAGTTATTATTGATATTAAAATTTGGTAATAATTTTAAAATTACATGTTATAAATTAACAACTGTAAGACCCCCGTCTATTCGGACCCTTGATTTTTGGCTGTTCATGGCACCATTATGCTAGAATCATGCAGATTGAATTCTAAAAATGTTGAACTAATCAGAATCCTAAGATTTTAGGACATTCATAACGGACTTATTAGTTATTGATTGATTTACTCTAAGTCACCCAAACATGGTATGAAATAAATCTGTAAAAATCTAATAGTACTAGATGGTGGCCCGATTCGAACGCATCGGGTATTCTAGAATAGGTATGCGGCCGACGGGGCGCAATTAGAAGAGCGGCGTTTAAATTTGGCGCCCAAATCGCTGATTGATCGCGTTCGGCAACCGCAACCAATCAGCAAAGCGGTGTTTAAATTTGGCGGCAATATCGGTGATTGGTCGCGGGCGGCGGCCGCGACCAATCTGCGAACGGTGTTAGTGAGGACTGGAGAGTGTGTTTAAATTTGGCTCCAAAATCGCTGATTAGTCGCGACCAATCAGCAGAGCGGTGTTTAAATTTGGCGCCAATACTGCTGATTGGTCGCGGCCGCCGACCGCGACCAATCAGCAGAGCGATGCAGAGCGGGGTTTAAATTTGGCCCCAAAGTCGCTGATTAGTCGCGTCTGACGGCCGCGACCAATCAGCGATTTTGGCGCAAAATTTAAACAACGCTCTGTTGATTGGTCGCGGCCGTCAGACGCTACTAATCAGCGACTTTGGGGCCAAATTTAAACCCCGCTCTGCATCGCTCTGCTGATTGGTCGCGGTCGCCGGCCTCGACCAATCAGCAGAGCGATGTTTAAATTTGCCGCCAAAATCGCTGATTGGACGCGGGCAGCGGCCGCGACCAATTAGCGAACCGCGTTAGTGAGGAATGGAAAGCGTGTTTAAATTTGGCACCAAAATCGCTGATTAGTCGCGACCGCGACCAATCAGCAAAGAGGTGTTTAAATGTGGAGCCAAGATCGGTGATTGGTAGCGGCTGATATTTAAATTTGGCGCCCAAATCGGTGATTGGTCGCGGCCAGCGCCAGCGACCAATCAGCGATTTTTAACACAAATGTCCGGACCTTTGTAACACCATGCAGATACTGTGGGGACATCAGCGGCTAGGGTGTGAAGGGAGGACCGGGGAGCGGCGCTGCGGGTCGGGATACTTCTGCTGCGAGCGCCCGCTCATGTCCCTGGTTCTCGCAGCAGAAGTATCCGCACAGGCAGCGCCTCTCCCCGGTCCTCCCTTCACACCCTAGCCGCTGATGTCCCCACAGTATCCGCATGGTCTTACAAAGATCCGGACATTTGTGTTAAAAATCGCTGATTGGTCGCGGCGGTGCCCGCGACCAATCACCGATTTGGGCGCCAAATTTAAATATCGGCCGCGACCAATCAGTATAGCGGTGTTTAAATGTGGAGCCAAGATCGGTGATTGGTCGCGGCCGATATTTAAATTTGGCGCCCAAATCGGTGATTGGTCGCGGGCACCGCCAGCGACCAATCAGCGATTTTTAACACAAATGTCCGGATCTTTGTAACACCATGCGGATACTGTGGGGACATCAGCGGCTAGGGTGTGAAGGGAGGACCGGGGAGCGGCGCTGCGGGTCGGGATACTTCTGCTGCGAGCGCCCGCTCATGTCCCGGGTTCTCGCAGCGGAAGTATCCGCACAGGCAGCGCCGCTGACATCCATGCGGCAAGGGTGTGAAGGGAGGACCAGGGAGCGGCGCTGACATCCAATTGGTCGCGGCCGCTATTTAAATGTGCCGCACAAAACGGTGATTGGTCGCTGTCTTGGCCCGCGACCAATCACTGATCTTGCGGCTAAAGTTAACCACTATTGTGCTGATTGGTCGCGGACGCTGCCCGCGACCAATCACCTATTTGGGCGCCAAATTTAAATATCGGCCGCGACCAATCACCGATCTTGGCTCCAGATTTAAACACCGCTGTGCTGATTGGTCACGGCCGATATTTAAATGTGGCGCCAAATCGGTGATTGGTCGCGGGCAGCGTCAGCGACCAATCAGCACAGCGGTGTTTAACTTTTGCGCTAAGATCAGTGATTGGTCGGGTCCGAAGACCGCGACCAATCATCGAATCGTCTTGGTGAGCACCGGGGAGCGGCGCTGCCTGTGCGGGTACTTCCGCTGCGAGAACCCGGTACATAAGCGGGCGCTCACAGGAGAAGTATCCGGACCCGCAGCGCCGCTCCCCGGTCCTCTCTTCCGCATGGAGGTCAGCGACGCCGGCGGTCCTTCCGCTGCTACCGGCCGGGACATGAGCGCCTCGCGCCGCTCATCTCCCGGCTGCATCTCCGTCCCGCAGATGGGTCCGGCGGTCGGGTTCCTTCTGCTGTTGCCGGCCGGGAGATGAGCGCCTCGCGGAGCTCATCTCCTGGCTGCATCGCCGCTCAGCTCCGTCCCGCAGATGAGCCGCTAACGGCCGCCATCTTTTTTCATAAATCCTGCGGCGCTGATTGGCTGCTGCCGGACCAATGAGCGACGCGGGATTTCCTGGACAGACAGACACACAGACAGACAGACAGACAGACAGACGGGATAAGACGATTATATATATAGATATAAGATAAAAGTAATAAATACAACTTGAAAACAATGATGGTGTCTTACCTTTATGGCAAAGGGGACCCAGGGCTGAATGTGACTGCTACCTGTGCACTCGCTCTAACTACAAATTGGTAGTGGGATTGTACACTTTGAACAGTCATTTCTACTATGATTTCTTATAGTGAGCTGACAAATTACCACCAGCAATCAACTGTACTATGTGAGAGGAGCCAGCAGGAAGGGTTCAGTTTCCCTGCGGCGCCACCCCTGGAGAAGTTAAGTATTACACATTTTCACATTTAATTTCATTCAGCAGGCACATACAGTACAGACCAAAAGTTTGGACACACCTTCTCATTTAAAGATTTTTCTGTATTTTCATGACTATGAAAATTGTACATTCACACTGAAGGCATCAAAACTATGAATTAACACATGTGGAATTATATACTTAACAAAAAAGTGTGAAACAACTGAAAATATGTCTTATGTTCTAGGTTCTTCAAAGTAGCCACCTTTGGCTTTGATGACTGCTTTGCACACTCTTGGCATTCTCTTGATGAGCTTCAAGAGGTAGTCACCGGAAATGGTCTTCACTTCACAGGTGTGCCCTGTCAGGTTTAATAAGTGGGATTTCTTGCCTTATAAATGGGGTTAGGACCATCAGTTGTGTTGTGCAGAAGTCAGGTGGATACACAGCTGATAGTCCTACTGAATAGACTGTTAGAATTTGTATTATGGCAAGAAAAAAGCAGCTAAGTAAAGAAAAACGAGTGGCCATCATTACTTTAAGAAATGAAGGTCAGTCAGTCCGAAAAATTGGGCAAACTTTGAATGTGTCCCCAAGTGCAGTTGCAAAAACCATCAAGCGCTACAAAGAAACTGGCTCACATGAGGACCACCCCAGGAAAGGAAGACCAAGAGTCACCTCTGCTTCTGAGGATAAGTTTATCCGAGTCACCAGCCTCAGAAATCGCAGGTTAACAGCAGCTCAGATTAGAGACCAGGTCAATGCCACACATGGTTCTAGCAGCAGACACATCTCTTCAACAACTGTTAAGAGGAGACTTTGTGCAGCCGGCCTTCATGGTAAAATAGCTGCTAGGAAAACACTGCTAAGGACAGGCAACAAGCAGAAGAGACTTGTTTTGGCTAAAAAACACAAGGAATGGATATTAGACCAGTGGAAATCTGTGCTTTGGTCTGATGAGTCCAAATTTGAGATCTTTGGTTCCAACCACCGTGTCTTTGTGGGACGCAGAAAAGGTGAACGGATGGACTCTACATGCCTGGTTCCCACCGTGAAGCATGGAGGAGGAGGTGTGATGGTGTGGGGGTGCTTTGCTGGTGACACTGTTGGGGATTTATTCAAAATTGAAGGCATACTGAACCAGCATGGCTACCACAGCATCTTGCATATTCCATCCGGTTTGCGTTTAGTTGGACCATCATTTGTTTTTCAACAGGACAATGACCCAAAACACACCTCCAGGCTGTGTAAGGGCTATTTGACCAAGAAGGAGAGTGATGGGGGGGCTACGCCAGATGACCTGACCTCCACAGTCACCAGACCTGAACCCAATCAAGATGGTTTGGGGTGACCTGGACCGCAGAGTGAAGGCAAAAGGGCCAACAAGTGCTAAGCATTTCTGGGAGCTCCTTCAGGATTGTTGGAAGACCATTTTCGGTGACTACCTCTTGAAGCTCATCAAGAGAATGCCAAAAGTGTGCAAAGCAGTCATCAAAGCAAAAGGTGGCTACTTTGAAGAACCTAGAATATAAGACATATTTTCAGTTGTCTCACACTTTTTTGTTAAGTATATAATTCCACATGTGTTAATTCATAGTTTTGATGCCTTCAGCGTGAATGTACAATTTTCATAGTCATGAAAGTACAGAAAAATCTTTAAATGGGAAGGTGTGTCCAAACTTTTGGTCTGTACTATATATATATATATATATATATATATATATATATATATATATATATTGTAAGGTAGCGCTACTCATCACGCTGTGGGCACTCGCTTCACCGGGTCAATTAAAGCACACATGCAACGTTTTCCCGGTAATTCACAGTCCAGCAGTTTATTACATCTCATAAACCGCTCATAACATAGTCCATCTCAGTGGCTCGCCGACATGTTATGTGTCACCCCAGGCCTGGATGCCACAAATAATAAAGGCTGTGTCCGAGAGCAGGAGGGAGGTTCCCTGGTTAGGGACAATTAGCATGCAGCACCTCCTGTCCCAGGCCAGTAGGGGGAGCAGGCTGCCCTATAAAAGCTGGAACTGGGGGCAGGGTTAGAGAGACCTGGGAGACCTGAGACCGTGACGGAGTCTAGGCCCAGAGAGTAAGGGTCAGCAGCAGGCTGAGGAGGTAGTGAGGCAGTGGAGGAACTGCTAGCCAGGGACGTACGGCGCTGAGAGCCTGTCCTGGCAGAAAGGGAGAACTACCTACCGGACATTGGGGTCCGAGGCTGTAAAGACTCTAAGTCCAGCAGCAGAGAACCAATCCGCGATGGATTTCATGTCCTTTGGCCTAAAAAGTCCAGAGGCTCCGCCACAACAGAAGGGACCAGCAAAGCCAAGAGAGGCCAGAGGTAAAAGGAGCCCAAGTTGCAAGCCATACGGGTGAGAATACACGGCACGCTCAGGGACGTGGGCTATTTTACCACTAAGAGGGGAATAGTCAGAAAGAGCATAGAGAGCACGGTAAGCCTACACCCTCACCCTGACCAGAGGGGCTTCCCGAGTGTTCTCAGACATCCAGGCCCCCTTCTAGCCGGTACTGTTGTTGGGTCATTACCATCTGTTACAATAAAGACCCTGAACTGTTTAAGCGGACTCTGCATTCTGACTATCGCGGCCGGAACTATCACCCCCAACATCCACCTACACTGCCCTGGGGCTACACTCCTCCCGTGGGGAGTTATACCATTCCTGTGCTGCTCACCAACACCAGCCCCAGCGGTCTGTCCTGCAGCGGCGGTTATCCCTGACTGCAATCCACGGGTGGCGTAGTCGGACTTTCACATGTATATATATATAAAGAGACTGCCACCATTTTAGCTTGACACCCTGAGCACGGGACCGGGTTGCCACTACTACCCCCATCAGCACCGCGCAACCTAGAGACCCGGTCTTGAGTACCCCACGGCCCAGGGGGCGAGTCAGTTACACATAATATCCCTGAGCCTTTCTAGTGACAGATATGCCCACTTGGCACCCGATACAGCCTTCAGCAAGGTAACAATATCAATGTCCACATCAAGCAGAGTTTTTACCTTTGCCGGGTCGTAGCTGCTTCAGTCAGCTCGGTTCTGCCACAGCTGTGGCTTTAAGGCTTCCCAGATGGGGCCTCCGGGCCACGTACCTTCAAAGGCTACTGGTATCTCAAACACAGGGGGATCCAGCCTCTGCCTTCCAGGCTTCACCAGGCCTCTCTCTCTAGGCCTCACCAGGCCACTCTTTCTCTCCCTGTTTCAAAACTACCAGGGTTTATATATCCTTTTGTGCACACAGGACCTGTGATGATGTCACAGTCACGTGATCAGTCACCTGAGGGGGAGGTAAATGGTCAGTTAGAGCACACCCCCTGGACATTCTAGCAATACAGCAAGCCGCTGCATTACATATCCCCCCCCTCTGTTCAAACTTGTGGGGTTGAACACATAGCATACACAATCACATTATAACCCACGGTTCACACAGAGACCATGTACTTGACAATTGCACTGCTCAGCCCCTGGAACATTAGTCATCGACATTATCCCATTCCTTAGGGACCTACCATCTGTCATTGTCACTAACTTCGTCAAGTCACATTTCCGAGTAGTAACCTTGTCAGACCTCCCTTGCTCCCAGCGGTCAATACAGCAGTGTGCCTTACTTGCCCTTGTATCTACGGTCAGGTCTGACTTCGTGCTGTCCCGTACTCTATTGGGTCGTTTGTATGGGCCTCTCAGAGCTGAGTTACTGGAGGTCTCACTACCTCTAAATCCACGCCCACTATCCTCAGGACATCTTGAAAGGTCTCTAACTTCTACTGTAGCCGTCCTATTATTTGAAGGGCCCTTTCTCTGTCTGGTCTCACAATTTATAGACGGCTGCCATCTTCTGCTGCTCAGACGATGATGTCTTTCCATTAGCAGTCTGGCGAGATTCAACTGTTCTACCTCTCGCAGGTAGGTCACTCGGTACTCCATCAGCATGCGTATATATGCAAGATTTTTTTCCTTTCCTACAGCGGAGAATGACACCATGTCGTCTTCATCTGGTATCCAGTCCTGTCGATCACGTGGACTGCTTACTTTCATCACACCAGACTTCTTTACCATCATTTGCATGGTTCGGCCATTTCTCCCAATGAGCATTCTTACCAGAGCATGAGGCACCCGGATGACTTCTTCCCGCAGACTTTGAGCTTTTCTCATAAGCTCCAGTTGTCTAATGGCTTGCTCCATCTTCAACCGGACAAACTGCTTCGTGCGAACACATCGCCAGTGCATGTCACTTAGGATAGCCACCCTCTTCACTGTGACTTCGGTTGTGGACAGGACCACCAGCTGTTTAGCTTCTGAGGTTGAGTACACCTTACAGGCTCAAATGGCCTTCTTAAACTCTTCATGCACTGACTCTCTGGTGCATTCTTCTCTCAAATCTTCGGGTACATCTATAAGACACTTGTACCGAGACATTTCTGTCTCACCAGTGATCTCCAAATGATCATCTGGCTCAGGTTTCAGGGACAACTGACTTTCAGCTTCTTCACCCTGTATGCTTCCCCTGAGCTGACTCACAGCTATGAACTCAAGAATTCTCGTCTTGACCACTCCCATTTCATACTTATTTTCTTTCAACACTCTCTCAGCTCTCCTCAGGTCCACCCTCTCATGACCCAAAGGACTGAGCGCAACTTGTTTGCCCTTCTCCAAGGAGGCCTTGTTCACTGATTGGTACTTTGCCCGGCGACCTTTGAGCTCGACAACTTCTTTCTCTAGCTCAGCTATTCGCCTCTCAGCAGCCCATCTCTGAAGCTCTTCCGGCTTCAACTGCTCCTTTATCAGCAGAATTTTCTCAGAGCTCTCTGTCTCCAATGCGCCCATTCGGCTCTCGACAGCCAGTTTCTCAAGCTTCTCTTGCTTCCAATGGGCTTGTAGCGACTCCTTGAGTTCCTTGATCTCGGCTCTCACATCCACCGAATCACCCAAGTTCGCATTATCCGAAGAGGCATTTGCTTCATACCTCCCTTCTTCGATGGACTCTTCCATCCTGCAGATTCTATCCTTAAGGCACGTCTCTGCCCTCTGGAGATCACCACAGAACGTATGCAGCTCCTTCACCTGAGCTTCCAGACCTGGGATCTTTCTGCGGAGATCATCATTCTCAGCACGGGTGTCCTGTAGAGTAGTCTCAATCACTTGGCGCTTGTGCTCTGCATCAGTTTTATCATCCTCTAGTTTTTCCTTAACCTTGAGGAGATCCTCATAGTCTCTCTTGATTTGTTGCAGTTCCCTATTGAACTTTTCATGCCTCTTTTCTGCCTCACGGTCGTGACCAGACACTTCATCTTTTATTGCCTCTTTCAGGGCGGATAGCTCCCGGTCTCGCTGGTACAGAGAGTCCACGAGCCGCTCCTTCTCCTGCATTAGATTGTTTTCTTTGTCGTGGAATTGCTGCAGCTCCCTCATGAGTTCACCATACTCCTTATTGGAGTCACACAGCTCCCGGTTGAACTGTTCGCGCAGTCGTTCTAGGTTTTGGTCACGTCCAGAAACTTCATCCTGCAGTGCGTCTTTTAAGGCAGACAGCTCCCTATCCCTCTGGTGTAGTCCCTCATCCAGCTTTTGCTTCACCTGCATCAGCTCTAAGTGTACCAGGGAGAACCGATCTTTCAACTCGCACAGCTCATCTTCAAACTCCGCTTTGTCAAGCTCCAACTGAAAAACCTCCTCTTTACTTTTCTGGAACTTTTCCTTCCAATTGTTGCTTTCCTCCAGTTCTCGCTGTAAGTTCCTCACAACCTGGTTTATTTTCTGCCGTTCAGACTCCAGGCTCAGCTGGTTTGAGGACACGTTCTCCAGGTTTTTCCTTAGTTGTTGCACGTCACTTTTATACTGCTGCCTGATAGGCTCCAGCTCTTGGTCGAGACTGGCCGCCTCCTCTTTCAGGGCTGTCGGATCCTGATCCTTCTGTCTCAGTACTGTACCGGAGGTTGCTACTGGCAACGTCACCTCCTGTTCTGCTTCTAAAGGAGGATCCATACTTGGAATAAAAGCACACAGCATTGCATTTTCTTTATTTGCCCTTTCAGCAAAGGCTACAGGAGCAGCTTTTTTGTGGCCCTTGCGCCGTCAACGACGAGAAGGGGACTTTCTCACCTCGTCTAGCTCCTCCTGACTGAACTCTCTTTCTACTTTCGTAGTGTCACCATCAGCTATGGGGTCTGTGTCACTCCCCATGGTGTCGTGGACCATCAAGTCACCTCCCACTTTGACGTCAACCCCTTCTACTGGAGCTACTCTGTTATCAATGGTCAAATTGTCATTTTTAGGAGGTACCAACCCACAACCAGTAACCAATTTTGGTTTTCTATACTCCACGCTCTTTTGACACTCCACCCCCTTTTGAGACTCCACCCCCTTTTGGACACCCACACCTGTAGGGGGATTTTTTTTAAAAAAAACACTCGACAGTCTTAGGACCCAGTTCACAACATCTCTTACCACCTCCCCGGGCACTCTGGGACAATACTGGCGCCCCAGGAGAACTCACAGAATGGTCTGCTGCTGCCATTCTATACGGTGCCAACAGCTCCTGCCATTCCTGCACCATGTCCTGTTGCTGTAATTTTAACAGGTACCTTAACAGCTTCAGACTCAGACTCATCTGCTGCTCCCTTCACAGCCATTTTCATCTGCTCCTGCACCTCTTCAGAAAACTCTATTTTGCTGAAGAGTGTTTGCAGCCGGTCATCCAACCACTTCTCCCTTCCGTCTGGGGATACTGCTCCATTCATAGCCATCGGGGTACGCTGTTCACACTACACACTTCACACCGCTCTCCCCGGAAAATTTTCGTGGCCCCACCAAGCCACAGCAAACCAGGTTTGAGTGCGACGACAATTTTCGTAACCCCGCCGAGTTACAGCCAGATGCTTTAATCTTCGTGACCCCGCCGAGCCACAGCAAGATGCTTGTATCCACACTCGTCATCCTGTGCCGTTGCCCCTAGCAACCAGGCTGCAGTTGCCCCTAGCAACCGGGCTGCAGTTGCTTGCATTCTCCAACCACATGTAAGGTAGCAGTATTCATCATGCTGAGGGGCACTCGCTTCACCAGGTCAATTAAAGCACACATGCAACGTTTTTCCGGTAAATCACAGTCCAGCAGTTTATTACACCTCATAAACCGCTCATAACATAGTCCATCTCAGTGGTTTGCAGACATGTTACACATTATATCCCAGAGCCTTTCTAGTGACAGACATGCCCACTTGGCTCCAGATACAGCCTTCAGAAAGGTAACAATATCAATGTGCACATCAAGCAGCGTTTTTACCTTTGCCGGGTCGTAGCTGCTTCAGTCAGCTCGGTTCTGCCACAGCTGTGGCTTTAAGGCTTCCCAGATGGGGCCTCCGGGCCACGTATCTTCAAAGACTACAGGTATCTCACACACAGGGGGATCCAGCCTCTGCCTTCCAGGCTAGTGGAGTCCCACACAGGGACCAGGCCTCTCGCCCTCCAAGGCTACTGGTATCTCACACACCGGGGATCCAGCCTCTGCCTTCCAGGCTTCACCAGGCCTCTCTCTCTAGGTCTCACCAGGCCACTCTTTCTCTCCCTGTTTCAAAACTACCAGGGTTTATATATCCTTTTGTGCACACAGTACCTGTGATGAGGTCACAGTCACATGATCAGTCATCTGAGGGGGAGGTAAATGGTCAGTTAGAGCACACCCCCTGGACATTCTAGCAATACAGCAAGCCGCTGCATTACAAAATATATATATATATAAATATATATATATACAGTACAGACCAAAAGTTTGGACACACCTTCTCATTTAAAGATTTTTCTGTATTTTCATGAGTATGAAAATTGTACATTCACACTGAGGGCATCAAAACTATGAATTACCACATGTGGAATTATATACTTAACAAAAAAGTGTGAAACAACTGAAAATATGTCTTATTTTCTAGGTTCTTCAAAGTAGCCACCTTTTGCTTTGATGACTGCTTTGCACACTCTTGGCATTCTCTTGATGAGCTTCAAGAGGTAGTCACCAGAAATAGTCTTCCAACAATCTTGAACGAGTTCCCAGAGATGCTTAGCACTTGTTGGCCCTTTTGCCTTCACTCTGCAGTCCAGCTCACCCCAAACCTTCTCGATTGGATTCAGGTCTGGTGAATGGGGAGGCCAGGTCATCTGGCGTAGCACCCCATCACTCTCCTTCTTGGTCAAATAGCCCTTACACAGCCTGGAGGTGTGTTTGGGGTCATTGTCCTGTTGAAAAATAAATGATGGTCCAACTAAACGCAAACCGGATGGAATAGCATGCCGCTGCAAGATGCTGTGGTAGCCATGCTGGTTCAGTATGCCTTCAATTTTGAATAAATCCCCAACAGTGTCACCAGCAAAGCACCCCCACACCATCACACCTCCTCCTCCATGCTTCACGGTGGGAACCAGGCATGTAGAGTCCATCCGTTCACCTTTTCTGCGTCGCACAAATACACGGTGGTTGGAACCAAAGATCTCAAATTTGGACTCATCAGACCAAAGCACACATTTCCACTGGTCTAATGTCCATTCCTTGTGTTCTTTAGCCCAAACAAGTCTCTTCTGCTTGTTGCCTGTCCTTAGCAGTGGTTTCCTAGCAGCTATTTTACCATGAAGGCCTGCTGCACAAAGTCTCCTCTTAACAGTTGTTGTAGAGATGTGTCTGCTGCTAGAACTCTGTGTGGCATTGACCTGGTCTCTAATCTGAGCTGCTGTTAACCTGCGATTTCTGAGGCTGGTGACTCGGATAAACTTATCCTCAGAAGCAGAGGTGACTCTTGGTCTTCCTTTCCTGGGGCGGTCCACATGTGAGCCAGTTTCTTTGTAGCGCTTGATGGTCTTTGCAACTGCACTTGGGGACACTTTCAAAGTTTTCTCAATTTTTCGCACTGACTGACCTTCGTTTCTTAAAGTAATGATGGGCACTCGTTTTTCTTTACTTAGCTGCTTTTTTCTTGCCATAATACAAATTCTAACAGTCTATTCAGTAGGACTATCAGCTGTGTATCCACCAGACTTCTGCACAACACAAATGATGGTCCCAACCCCATTTATAAGGCAAGAAATCCCACTTATTAAACCTGGCAGGGCACACCTGTGAAGTGAAGACCATTTCCGGTGACTACCTCTTGAAGCTCATCAAGAGAATGCCAAGAGTGTGCAAAGCAGTCATCAAAGCAAAAGGTGGCTACTTTGAAGAACCTAGAATATAAGACATATTTTCAGTTGTTTCACACTTTTTTGTTAAGTATATAATTCCACATGTGTTAATTCATAGTTTTGATGCCTTCAGTGTGAATGTACAATTTTCATTGTCATGAAAATACAGAAAAATCTTTAAATGAGAAGGTGTGTCCAAACTTTTGGTCTGTACTGCATATATATATATATATATATATATATATATATATATATATATACACATATATACTTACCTGCTGTAAATAGGGAATGGGAGCATTTCTTTTGAGCTCAAAATACTTTAGAAGTGTACAGAACTAGAAAAATCAGTTTTCTAACCAGGAAAATGTCCTTTTTAATCTCAAGGAACCAATATAAAAAAAGTTAACTTGCCAACATTAACATCTGCAATTTTCCAGGAGGCAACACTTTGGAGATTACTTTGGGTCGACAGTTCAAGAATCCAATTTTTCAGGTGTGGTTTAACTCTTGTACTTCATGAACCTTTTTACTGTTTAAGTTGATTATTTTTTTTTATAACTGTTGCTGGGCTTTACGTTCCTCTGCTGAGTCTGCCCGGTCTTGGAGGGGGCATTGGGGGGTTATCTCCAGCCCTTGGAAGCCCATTCCTTTTTGTGACATAAAAGTAGCTTTTATGTTCAAAGAACTCCTGCATTTCTTACACAGCAAAGCTCATCATTCAATCAATGTCTCCCTCATGGCAGAGACTAAACACATCACTTACGAACAAAAGAGATCCAATAGGCACACAAAAGAAAAAGAGGGTCACCTCTGTTGGTAAATGTATTTGTATCACCCTCTCCCCCACCTTTTCCATCAACCTTCTAAAGCCAGAAAACATATTAAAATTATAAACCCTACATCAATAAAATAACTTTATAGTGATGTTCAGCAAGTGGAATCACTGTACAAATAAGCGATCAAGTAACTGGAATGTGTTTCTAAATATCACTGAATATAAGTTCTATAATACTGCCCCCTATGTACAAGAATATAACTACTATAATACTGCCCCCTATGTACAAGAATATAACTGCTATAATACTGCTCCTATGTACAAGAATATAACTACTATAATACTGCCCCCTATGTACAAGAATATAACTACTATAATACTGCTCCTATGTACAAAAATATACCTACTATAATACGGCCCCCTATGTACCAGAATATAACTACTATAATACTGCCCCCTATGTACAAGAATATAACTACTATAATACTGCCCCCTATGTACAAGAATATAACTACTATAATACTGCCCCTATGTACAGGAATATAACTACTATAATACTGCTCCTATGTACAAGAATATAACTACTATAATACTGCCCCCTATGTACAAGAATATAACTACTATAATACTGCCCCCTATGTACAAGAATATAGCTACTATAATACTGCCCCCTATGTACAAGAATATAACTACTATAATACTGCCCCTATGTACAGGAATATAACTACTATAATACTGCTCCTATGTACCAGAATATAACTACTATAATACTGCCCCCTATGTACAAGAATATAGCTACTATAATACTGCCCCTATGTACAAGAATATAACTACTATAATACTGCCCCTATGTACAAGAATATAACTATTATAATACTGCCTCCTATGTACAAGAATATAACTACTATAATAATGCTCCCTATGTACAAGAATATAACTACTATAATACTGCCCCCTATGTACAAGAATATAACTACTATAATACTGCTCCTATATACAAGAATATAACTACTATAATACTGCCCCTATGTACAAGAATATAACTACAATAATACTCCTACTATGTTCAAGAATATAACTACTATAATACTGCTCCTATGTACAAGAATATAACTACTATAATACTGCCCCCTATGTACAAGAATATAACTACTATAATACTGCCCCCTATGTACAAGAATATAACTACTATAATACTGCTCCTATATACAAGAATATAACTACTATAATACTGCCCCTATGTACAAGAATATAACTACTATAATACTCCTCCTATGTTCAAGAATATAACTATTATAATACTGACTCCTATGTACAAGAATATAACTACTATAATAATGCTCCCTATGTACAAGAATATAACTACTATAATACTGCTCCTATGTACAAGAATATAACTACTATAATACTGCTCCTATATACAAGAATATAACTACTATAATACTGCCCCTTTGTACAAGAATATAACTACTATAATACTCCTCCTATGTTCAAGAATATAACTACTATAATACTGCCCCCTATGTACAAGAATATAACTACTATAATACTGCTCCTATATACAAGAATATAACTACTATAATACTGCTCCTATGTACAAGAATATAACTACTATAATACCACCCCCTATGCACAAGAATATAACTACTATAATACTGCTCCTATGTACAAGAATATAACTACTATAATACTGCCCCTATGTACAAGGATATAACTACTATAATACTGCCACCTATGTACAATAATATAACTACTATAATACTGCCCCTATGTACAAAAATATAACTACTATAATACTGCTCCCATGTACAAGAATATAACTACTATAATACTGCCTTTTATGTACAAGAATATAACTACTATAATACTGCTCCTATGTACAAAAATATAACTACTATAATACTGCTCACTATGTACAGGAATATAACTATTATAATACTGCCCCCTATATACAAGAATATAACTACTATAATACTGCTCCCTATGTACATGAATATAACTACTATAATACTGCTCCTATATACAAGAATATAACTACTATAATACTGCCTCCTATGTACAAGAATATAATTACTATAATACTGCTCCCTATGTACATGAATATAACTACTATAATACTACCCCCTATGTACAAGAATATAACTACTATAATACTGCCCCTATGTACAAGAATATAACTACTATAATACTGCTCCTATATACAAGAATATAACTACTATAATACTGCTCCTATGTACAAGAATATAACTACTATAATACTGCTCCCTATTGTGGCAAGACGACTCGCTCGGCTCTCCCGGAGGCAGACTCAGGACACACGTTCTCAGGTTACCTTTCTGCTAGTTTATTATCTGGCATAAACTCATGCAGGGTTAATAAACAAGACCCCCCTTGGTTAAACGGGAAAACAAAACAAAATATAGCTCAGTCCATAGATGAGCGGGTTCCGTCCGCTCTCGGTAGCATAATCTGCACAGGTAACAAGCTCTGCAGCTTCCACAATACTGTCTGTAGACATTCCTCTCCAGACCACACTCCAGATAATAAAAAAAAAGGACTGAGCTTTTACACATTGCTCAGCCACACCCTGAGGGGAGGTAGGGGGATGGCGTCCCGCCCTCTTTGCCATTCCCATAAAACCGCACACCGTTTAACAGAGTAAACCTACCAGCATATAACACGCTGGCAGAAAAATAAAGTAGGTCTTAGTTCACACAGGAGAGCATCCTGAGTGACACATACCTCCCCTCACATATAAAACCAGTGACACTGTCACATATTCCCCCCCTCTGCCCAAAGCCGGGGGTTTGGGCACCTTCTGACACCAGGTAGGGAATCCTTGAGAGGGCATCTGCATTCCCATGTAACTTCCCGGGCCTATGCTCCACGTGAAAGTTAAAATCTTAAAGCTCTAGGAACCATCTAGTTACCCTGGCATTTTTACTCCTCTTCTCCATCAACCATCTCAACGGGGCATGGTCTGATACTAATTTAAACTTCCGGCCTAGTAGGTAATATTTCAGTGTATCCACGGCCCATTTTATGGCTAAACACTCATTCTCTACTATGGCGTAGTTCTTCTCGCAGGAGGACAGCTTTTGGCTTAGATAGAGAATGGGATATCCTTCCCCATTTATCTCTTGGGAGAGTACGGCTCCTAGACCAACCTCTGAAGCGTCTGTCTGGACCACAAATTCTTTCTTGAAGTCTGGCGCGACCAGGACCGGCTGCTTGCACAGTGTTAGCTTCAACTGTTGAAACGCGGTCTCCGTTTCTTCCATCCATTTCACCATGGTTGATTTGGTGCCTTTTAGAAGATCCGTTAGTGGCGCGGCAATCATGGTGAAATTCGGGATAAACCGCCGGTAGTATCCCACCATTCCCAGGAATGCTCTCACCTGCTTCTTTGAGACCGGTTGTGGCCAGGTTTGAATTGCCTCCACTTTCTTGATTTGCGGCTTTATTTCGCCTCTCCCAACAACATAGCCCAGGTACTTGGCCTCCTCTTTTCCGATGCCACACTTTCTCGGATTTATGGTAAATCCTGCCTTCCTTAGCGCCTCCAGAACGGCCTGTAGTTTATGTAGGTGACTAGCCCAGTCTGGGCTAAAGACCACAATGTCGTCGAGGTAGGCTGCAGCATACTTCTTATGTGGGGCTAGGATCCAATCCATAGCCCTCTGGAACGTGGCTTGGGCCCCCTGTAGTCCGAACGGCATCAGCGTGTATTGAAAACACCCATCAGGTGTTGAGAAAGCCGTCTTCTCCTTAGTCATCTGGGACATGGGGATCTGCCAGTAGCCCTTCGTCAGGTCAAGAGTGGTGATGTACTTTGCCGGTCCAAGCCTCTCGATGAGTTCGTCGACGCGGGGCATCGGGTACGCGTCATACTTGGATACCTCATTCAGCCAGCGGTAGTCATTACAAAACCTCCACTCTCCATTGGGTTTCAGCACGAAGACGATTGGGCTCGACCACCCACTCTTTGACTCCTCTATTACCCCGAGGTCTAACATCCTCTTCACCTCAGCCGAGATCACCTCCCGGCGTGCTTCCAGAATCCGGTACGGCTTCAGATTCACTCGTACGTGCGGCTCTGTCAGCACGTCATGCTCTACCATTTGAGTATGCCCCGGCAACTCTGAGAACAGCTTCCGATTCCGCTGTAGTAATTTTCGACACTTGCTTCTGGGCCGGTGATAGAGTCTCTGCAATAGTGACCTCGTCCACCTTGCCTTCTGGTGCGGCTCCCAGGCAAGGAGTTTCCACAGGTTCACGGTTCCGCCACGGCTTGAGCAAATTTACATGATATATTTGATGCGGCTTTCTTCGGCCAAACTGGTAGACTTTATAATTAACCTCGCTGACTTTCTCCACCGCCTCATATGGACCTTGCCATTTGGCGAGGAACTTGCTCTCGACGGTAGGGATCAGCACCAAAACACGGTCCCCGGGCTGGAACTGTCTTAGTCTCGCCGACCGGTTATAGAGCCTCGCCTGGGCTTCCTGCGCCTGGAGGAGATGTTCCTTCACGATGGGCATCACCTTTGACATTCTCTCCTGTAACTGGGCGACATGTTCGATGATTCTCCGGTGTGGCGTGACTTCAGCCTCCCAAGTTTCCTTGGCGATGTCTAGGAGACCTCTTGGATGCCGCCCATATAGGAGCTCAAATGGAGAGAAGCCAGGAACTTCTCTGACCGAGAAAAGCAGAAATGAGAGCAGGTAGTCCCAGTCTCGCCCATCCTTTTCCACGACCTTCTTGAGCATCGCCTTTAAGGTCTTGTTGAAGCGTTCCACTAGGCCGTCCGTCTGTGGCTCATAAACCGAGGTCCGAAGCTGAGTTATCTGAAGGACTCTGCAAAGCTCCTTCATCACCTTGCTCATGAAGGGGGTTCCTTGGTCTGTCAGAATCTCTTTTGGCAGACCTATCCGAGCAAAAATATGGACCAGCTCTCGGGCTATACTTTTACTGGATGAGTACCTTAGGGGAACCGCTTCAGGGTACCGGGTCGCATAGTCCATGACGACCAGGATATATTGGTGGCCCCGAGCTGATTTAACTAAGGGGCCCACGAGGTCCATCGCAATCCTCTCAAAGGGAACCTCTATCACAGGTAGTGGGACTAAGGGGCTACGGAAGTGGGAGGAGGGAGCGATTATTTGGCAGGTGGGGCAGGACCTACAATAGTTTTGAACTTCTCGATAACACCCTGGCCAATAAAACCTTCTCAGTATCCTCTCCTGAGTTTTCTCGACCCCTAGGTGTCCCCCCAGAACATGTGAATGGGCCATATCTAGCACCCGCCATCTGTATGGCCCCGGCACTAACAGCTGTTCCACTATCTCACCGCCCCTCAGTTTGGCCACCCGATATAGCAACTCCCCCTGCACTGCAAAGTGGGGGGAATCTGGTGTCGGCCCCCGGCTCTTGGGTAACCCCATTACATACAGTAACCTGGTCGAACGACCCTTTTAAGGTCAGGTCTCGAACTTGAGCAGTCCCAAAGTTCTCTCTGGACATATCTAACGCAGAGAGGTCCGCCTTCCTCGGTCACCGTCTCACCCTCGTCACCGACAAGGACGCACAGTGGGAACTCCTCCATCTGAGACTTTGTCGGGGGTTCTTCTTCAAGGACCTGGCTTTTCCCCATGCTACTTAGTCCAGTTCCCTTCCCCCACAAGTCCCAGAATAAGGAAAAATGACGGCCCAATATGACGGGGTGTATCAGGTCCTTCACTACCCCAACTTCATGGGACTGGGCTCCACAGTCTGTCCCCACTGTCACTGTGGCCACGAGATAGTCCTTGGCATCACCATGGATGCACCGAACGCCCAGGGTTTTGGAAGGGATCAACTGGTGGGGAAGGGTTGCTCTGATCAAGGTCACCAGACTCCCGGAGTCCAACAGCCCAAGCACTTTTACTCCATTAATGGACACTGCACACGCCTGCGGCCCCTCACCGGGTCGACAGTCCACGCTACAGGCTGGATAGGCATAATAGGAGACCCGTCTGCCTAGGCTGCAGTCCATGGGCTCAGGGGATATTTGACACCTGGCGGCTACATGTCCAGGGTTGTGACACCGCCAATAAACTATATCTTTACCAACCCTTCTAACGGCACCTTCAGTGGGAGTGGGACGTCCCCCAGTGGTGGCTCTAGACCCCTTCCGTGCTGAACCCTCCCCCTTTTGGGTATCCCAGTAGGGAGAAGTGACTGCATCCGGTTTCCCACGAGATCTCTCAACTACCTGGTACCTCTCTACCAGGCCGATGAAGTCATCTGCGTTCTGGGGATCACCCTGGGCAACCCAGGTCTGTACTGGCTTGGGAAGGGAGTGCATGAATCTGTCAATCACCAACCGCTCAACCATCTGGGCCGGAGTGGAGGACTCCGGTTGTAGCCACTTTGAAATAAGATGCAGGAGGTCAAACATCTGCGAGCGAGGGGGTTTGTTGCTAGCATACTCCCAGTGATGAACTCGTTGGGCTCTCACCGCCATATTTACTCCCAGACGTGTTAAGATCTCTGTCTTTAGTTTGGGATACTCCTTAGCATCTTGCAGCGCCAAGTCAAAATACGCCTTCTGGGGTTCACCCGATAAATATGGTGCCAGAACCTCTGCCCACTGTGCTGGTGGAAGTCTCTCCCGATCAGCCACCCTCTCAAAAAACAGTCAGAAATGCTTCTACATCATCCCCAGGGGACATCTTCTGCATGGCCCGCCTTACCGCCTTCCTGACGTGAGAATCATCAGTCGGCCCTGGGGGTGGGGCGGCCGCCCTGCTCTGGATGGCGTCCGCCAAAAGCTGTATCTGCTGTTGCGCCTCCTGCTGGTGCTGCTGAGACTTTTGCTGCAACTGAATTTGCTGAAGCAACAGTTTGATCATCTCCTGGTGCTGCTGCTGCATGCTCTGCTGGGCCTGCTGCATACTCTGCTGGCTCTGTAGGTGTTGCTGCTGCATACTCTGTTGGCTCTGGACCAGGTGCTTAATGAGCTCCTCCAAGCTGCTGGACTTCTCTGCCTGGCTGGTGGCCTTCACCCAGGACATCCACCGGTCTTTGTGGCAGGTACACGTGTTCCTGGAATCCTGCCCGCATTCTCCACAAACTGTGGCAAGACGACTCGCTCGGCTCTCCCGGAGGCAGACTCAGGACACACGTTCTCAGGTTACCTTTCGGCTGGTTTATTATCTGGCATAAACTCATGCAGGAAAAAATAAACAAGACCCCCCTGGGTTAAACGGGAAAACAAGACAAAATATAGCTCAGTCCATAGGTGAGCGGGTTCCTTCGGCTCTCGGTACCAGAAACTGCACAGGTAACAAGCTCTACAGCTTCCACAATACTGTCTGGAGACTTCCCTCTCCAGACCACACTCCAGAGAAAAAAAAAAAGGACTGAGCTTTTACACATTGCTCAGCCACACCCTGAGGGGAGGTAGGGGGAATGGCGTCCCGCCCTCTTTGCCATTCCCATAAAACCGCACACCCATTAACAGAGTAAACCTACCAGCATATAACACGCTGGCAGAAAAATAAAGTAGGTCTTAGTTCACACAGCAGAGCATCCTGAGTGACACACACCTCCCCTCACATATAAAACCAGTGACACTGTCACACTATGTACAAGAAGATAACTACTATAATACTGCTCCTATGTACAAGTATATAACTATTATAATACTGCTCCTTTGTACAAGAATATAACTACCATAATACTGCCCCTATGTACAAGAATATAACTACTATAATACTGCCCCTATGTACAAGAATATAGCTACTATAATACTGCTCCTATGTGCAAGAATATAACTACTATAATACCGCCCCTATGTACAAGAATATAACTACTATAATACTGCCCCTATGTACAAGAATATAACTACTATAATACTGCCCCCTATGTACAAGAATATAACTACTATAATACTGCCCCTATGTACAAGAATATAACTACTATAATACTGCCCCCTATGTACAAGAATATAACTACTATAATACTGCCCCTATGTACAAGAATATAACTACTATAATACTGCCCCTATGTACAAGAATATAACTACTATAATACTGCCCCCTATGTACAAGAATATAACTACTATAATACTGCCCCTATGTACAAGAATATAGCTACTATAATACTGCCCCCTATGTACAAGAATATAACTACTATAATACTGCCCCTATGTACAAGAATATAACTACTATAATACTGTTCCTATGTGCAAGAATATAACTACTATAATACTGCCCCTATGTATAAGAATATAACTACTATAATACTGCTCCTATGTACAAGAATATAACTACTATAATACTGCCCCGTATGTACAAGAATATAACTACTATAATACTGCCACTATGTACAAGAATATAACTACTATAATACTGCCCCTATGTACAAGAATATAACTACTATAATACTGCTCCTATGTACAAGAATATAACTACTATAATACTGCCCCCTATATACAAGAATATAACTACTATAATACTGCCCCCTATGTACAAGAATATAACTACTATAATACTGCCCCCTATGTACAAGAATATAACTACTATAATACTGCCCCTATGTACAAGAATATAACTACTAAAATACTGCTCCTATGTACAAGAATATAACTACTATAATACTGCTCCCTATGTACAAGAATATAACTACTATAATACTGCCCCTATGTACAAGAATATAACTACTATAATACTGCCCCTATGTACAAGAATATAACTACTATAATACTGCTCCTATGTACAAGAATATAACTACTATAATACTGCCCCCTATATACAAGAATATAACTACTATAATACTGCCCCCTATGTACAAGAATATAACTACTATAATACTGCCCCCTATGTACAAGAATATAACTACTATAATACTGCCCCTATGTACAAGAATATAACTACTAAAATACTGCTCCTATGTACAAGAATATAACTACTATAATACTGCCCCCTATGTACAAGAATATAACTACTATAATACTGCCCCTATGTACAAGAATATAACTACTATAATACTGCCCCTATGTACAAGAATATAACTACTATAATACTGCTCCTATGTACAAGAATATAACTACTATAATACTGCCCCCTATGTACAAGAATATAACTACTATAATACTGACCCCTATGTACAAGAATATAACTACTATAATACTGCCCCCCTATGTACATGAATATAACTACTATAATACTGCTCCTATGTACAAGAATATAACTACTATAATACTGCCCCTATGTACAAGAATATACCTACTATAATACTGCCCCCTATGTACAAGACTATAACTACTATAATACTGCTCCTATGTACAAGAATATAACTACTATAATACTGCTCCTATGTACAAGAATATAACTACTATAATACAGCCCCCTATGTACAAGAATATAACTACTATAATACTGCTCCTATGTACAAGAATATAACTACTATAATACTGCCCCCTATGTACAAGAATATAACTACTATAATACTGCCCCCTATGTACAAGAATATAACTACTATAATACTGCCCCTATGTACAAGAATATAACTACTAAAATACTGCTCCTATGTACAAGAATATAACTACTATAATACTGCCCCCTATGTACAAGAATATAACTACTATAATACTGCCCCTATGTACAAGAATATAACTACTATAATACTGCCCCTATGTACAAGAATATAACTACTATAATACTGCTCCTATGTACAAGAATATAACTACTATAATACTGCCCCCTATGTACAAGAATATAACTACTATAATACTGACCCCTATGTACAAGAATATAACTACTATAATACTGCCCCCCTATGTACATGAATATAACTACTATAATACTGCTCCTATGTACAAGAATATAACTACTATAATACTGCCCCTATGTACAAGAATATACCTACTATAATACTGCCCCCTATGTACAAGACTATAACTACTATAATACTGCTCCTATGTACAAGAATATAACTACTATAATACTGCTCCTATGTACAAGAATATAACTACTATAATACAGCCCCCTATGTACAAGAATATAACTACTATAATACTGCCCCTATGTACAAGAATATAACTACTATAATACTGCCCCTATGTACAAGAATATAACTACTATAATACTGCCCCTATGTACAAGAATATAACTACTATAATACTGCTCCTATGTACAAGAATATAACTACTATAATACTGCCCCCTATGTACAAGAATATAACTACTATAATACTGCCCCTATGTACAAGAATATAACTACTATAATACTGCTCCTATGTACAAGAATATAACTACTATAATACTGCCCCTATGTACAAGAATATGACAGACATGGTTACTTTGCTTCTTTGTGTACAGGACACGTAGCTCTTCTTCTTTCCTGCATTGCGCTTTATATTTAGGGGGTAAATTATTTTCCAGTTTATTCTTTTTGCAGACTAATGCCTCTGTACATAACGAAATGAGACCCAACAGTAGAGACGGAGCTCTCAGAGTGGAATGACAATATAATAAACTTTATTAAATCAATCCATAATATTCATTGCAAATATCAACTGCATTTAAATAATCAAGTGCATTAAATCAATAATCTGCGCACATGGATATTACACATTGATTTAATACACTCCATTGCTTTGTTCTGCTCACCGGGGAGATTTGCGGATTTGCTGCCTGGTTTTTTTTTTGTTGTTGTTTTTTTTTTATTAACATTATTTTATTTCTGTTTTAAAGATTACTTTTTACATTTCATTTGCTTTTATTTTGCTGAAAGGAAATGTACGTGACCTCAAAAGCACGAGTCTCAATGGTATACAGAGAATATATCCCTGTATCTGCAGCTCTATCTCTATCAATCATTTATTTATGTGATATTTATCTATCAATGTTTTTTTTTTTCTATTTGATAGATGGCATAAATCTATTTTACTAAAATCTATTTATTTATTTGTCTATGTATCTTATCATTTATCTTATCCTTTGTCTTATCTTCTATCATTTATCTTAATAATAATCCATGTTGCTATTATCTATGAATCTATTTTACTAGTATGTTTTTTTCTATTTGATGCCTACAGTGGGGAAAATAAGTATTTGATACGCTGCCGATTTTCCCACCTACAATGAATGGAGAGGTCTGTAATTTTTATTGTGGGTCACTTCACCTGTGAGAGACAGAACCTACCAGAAAATCACATTGTATGATTCTTACATAATTAATTTGCATTTTATTGCATGAAATAAGTATTTGATACAATAGAAAAACAGAACTTAATATTTGGTACAGAAACCTTTGTTTGCAACTACAGAGGTCAGACATCGCCTGTAGTTCTTGACCAGGTTTGCACACACTGCAGCAGGGATTTTGGCCCTCTCCTCCATACGAATCTTCTTCTCTAGATCTTTCAGGTTTCGGGGCTGTCACTGGGAAACATTGAGTTTCATCTCCCTACAAAGATTTTCTATTGAGTTCAGGTCTGGAGACTGGCTTGGACACTACAGGACCTTGAAATGCTTCTTACGGAGCCACTCTTTAGTTGCCCTGGCTGTGTGTTTCGGGGACATTGTCATGCTGGAAGACCCAGCCATGACCCATCTTAAATGATCTTACTGAGGGATGGAGAGTGTTGGCCAAAATCTAGCAATACATGACCCTATCCATCCTCCCTTCAATACGGTGCAGTCGTCCTGTCCCCTTTGCAGAAAAGCACCCCTAAAGTATGATGTTTCCCCCACCATGCTTCACGGTTGGGACGGTGTTCTTGGGGTTGTACTTCTTATTTCTCCAAACTCAGCAAGTGGAGTTGATACCAAAAAGTTCTATTTTGGTCTCATCTGACCACATGACCTTCTCCCATGCCTCCTCTGGATAATTCAAATGGTCATTGGTGAACTTCAGACTGGCCTGGACATGTGCTGGAGTGAGCAGGGGGACCTTGTGAGCCCTGCAGGATTTTAATCCATGACGGCGTAGTGTGTTACTAACGGTAATGTTTGAGACTGTGGTCCCAGCTCTCTTCAGGTCATTGACCAGGTCCTCCTGTAGTCCTTGGCTGATTTCTGACCTTTCACAGAATCATCCTTACCCCATGAGATGAGATCTTGCATAGAGCGACAGACTGAAGGAGGATTGACAGAAATATTGTGTTTCTTCCATTTTCTAATAATTGAGCCAACAGCTGTTGCCTTCTCAACAAACTGCTTGCCTATTGTCCTGTAGCCCATCCTAGCCTTGTGCAGGTCTACAATTTTGTCCCTAGTGTCCTTAGACAGCTCTTTGGTCTTGGCCATGGTGGAGCGGTTGAAGTGTGATTGATTGAACATGTGTCTTTTATACAGGTGACGCACCCCCTGGGCCAGTGCTGTTTGGGGAATACCCGGAGCCGGATCAGATGGGGGTTGTAGTCTCCGAGTGGCGGTGACCCGGTCCGTTCCCAGGGTGTCAAACTCAGTGTGTGGCAGTCTTTACAGATGTTGTTAAAGGTCCTTAATGTCGACTACGCCACCCGTTGATTTGCGGTCAAAAGGCCGCCGCTGCAGAAGGGTCCGCTGAGGCTGGTGGTGTGTGTGCAGCTCTGGTAGTATAACCCCCAACGGGAGGGGTATAGCCTCAGGGGGTCAGGTGTAGAGGATGGTGGTTGTGCAGGTGCAGGATGAATCAGCAAGAAGACTCAGAGTCGGGCTGTGCAGTTCAGGGGTTTTTACTTACGGGTGTTCTTATGGTCACTCTGGCCTGAAGCGACCACCCGAGCCGTGCTGCGTCCACCAGGTCCTGGACTCGGCCAACCCCCAAGTAATTCTGGAGCGTGGTCCTGAGCTCCTGTCTGACTTTCCCTCTCTTCTGGCCGTTCTCACCAGGGATCCACCTATGTCCGGCTCCCTCGGGTCTCTTGGTGGGTACACCTCTTCTGGGCTCCCTGACCCTATACTTGGTATGCCTTCCTGGTGGATTTAGTGAGGGTCGTGGCAGATCCTGCCCACGACCTCCGGTCTCTGGCTAAGGTGTGCTTTGTCCTCTGCCAGCTTGGGATCCGGTACCCTGGGTGCCAACTCTTCACCCTCTGATCTAATCTTGGGTTCTTGGAGTTCTCTCTTCTCCCCCTCTGGGTCCTTCTTTCTCCTCTCTCTCTCCGGGCCTTGGAGCTGCTCTCCTCCTCTGCTCTCTTCCTCTGACTCACTCTACCAAAGACTGACAGACTGACTGACCCTGATCTAAGATGGTTCCCACCTTATATACTCCCTCTATGTGTGAGCTCAGGTGACCAGCACCCAATGAGCTCCTAGCACTACCCAGACTGCTCCCCCTATCTGCCCCTACACTACTGGGATGTTCCACCCCCCTCCCACTCCAGCCAGGGACAGACACTGTCGTACCTGCACATTTCTCTAGTGGGAGTACCATTGATCTGTCCCCCCGGAAATGGGATGTATGTAGTGCATGCAGCCTACTGAGCTCAGTTCCACACTCCATCCTTACCCGGGAGTGGAATACCACACCTCTGGCTTGAGGTGCAATACCCCTGTAGCAGCCGAATCCTCAGGGTGCTACATTCCCCCCTGGTAAATCACAGCACGTCCTCGGGCTGTAAGAGAACAAAAACATCCACAAACATACAATTTTTTTTTCATAAAACATAAACATATAAAACATCATATATTATCAGCATAAAACTTTTTCATATAAACATTCTTGTTCCTCCGGCCACGGTGCAACTTGTGACCGGGTAAAGTGCAACAGTCTCTTGTAGTAAAAACAACAGTTTCCTATAAAACCGGTAGGGGGCGCCTTAGAAAGCGCAACTATATACAAGGGAATATGGCCGCTCTCAGTCCTCGACCAGTGGGGAAAAGGGATGGCTGCTCACAGTCCTCAGCCTGTGGGGAGATGGGACACACTGGAACAGTTCACACTTGTCCCAACGGGGAACATATTTTAAGTTAGCAGTAACAGTTCTGGTACCCTGATGGGTAACTATGTACAGTCTCTTTACCGTACTTTAATGACGGCGTACTCCTGCTCCTCCTTCAGACCCGTCCGAGTCCTCTTGCTCCACTTCACACCGTAGCTCCTCCTTCGTCAGCCGGTGTACATGGAGGGCGTAGGGTCCTTTGGCACACTTGTGCCGGGTGAACGTGACCTCGTCCCCTACATATAGGTCACGACCTCTGTGTCCCTCCGGCAGATGGGACTCCACGTCTCTGCGGGTGACAAAGACGTCGCCGGGGGTGTGATGATCCCTGATGAAACCCCAACCGTGCTGCAGTTGGAATTTAATTACAGTCCCGGTGGTACGGGGACCATGAGCTGCACGGGGGTTCCTCCTGGTCCGGATCTTCTGCCCTGCACTCTGTTCCTGCAGCCGCTGCTCTCGGACCCGCCTCTCTCTTCGCTCCCGGTCAAAGACCTCTAACTGCTGCCGGCAGCACTCCGCACGCTCAGCTGCGGCTGCCCGAGTCTCTTGGGTGAATCCCATGAGGTCTCCTCCGGTGGGGTCCCACGCAAACTGCGCTTCCTCCAACGAGAGTGGGGTGATCTTAACGGGCTTCGGAACCGGAATCAGGGGCTCATCTAGGGGTCTTTCTTTCCGGAGTCGGGGATGGTGGAACTCCGGTGGCCATACAAAGGGCTGCCCATCCGGGCACGTGTGCTGGGCAAACAAGTCTTCACCCAGGTGCGGCACTCTAGATGTTGAGGGCGCGGTGGTGGTAGCGGCGCCCGGGTTCACTAGGCCTTGCGACCAGGCTTGGGGCACCCTGAAGGTAAAGGGCACCGTGAAGACGGCGGCGCCCGGGGTTACTTGGCCCAGCGACCACGCCGGTGGCTCAGTGGAGGTAGAGGGCGCTGTTGGAACTGCGGCGCCCGGGGGTACTGGACCTTGCGACCAGGCCGGTGGTGTTTCCTGCTTTGCCGCGCTCAGGGTTGAGGCGCGTGACGTCACAGGGGTCGCGGCCGCGGCTTCTGCTTGAGGCCTTGTCTGGAGCGGTGACGATGCAGCGACGGGCACGGCAGGGGGAATTTCGGGCTCTGCGACGGGGAGCTGGGGCAGGCACGCGGTTTCTCGGCTCGGGGTAGTGACGTCCCCTTTACCTGCCTCCATCTGTTCAGCTCCCTTCTCGGCGCCGTCTCCGGCCTTCACTCCTCCTGCACCATCCTCAGAGGTGGTCTGTCTCCTCGTCTCGGGTGGCGTGCTTCGCTGGCGGGTTCTTGCCTGCAGGGCCATCTCTCGGCTCCACTCCGTCAGCGTCTCTCGCTGCACCTGGGCCATCCTCCGTGCGAGGCGCTCCAGCTCGGTCTGCGCACACTCCCGGTCTCGGGGGAGCTGTGCCAGGATCTCCACTAAGCCTAGTGGGGTTGTTGCTTGCAGCAGGCTCCTGACCACTGGGTCGGTGCTGCCTGACTCTCCTTCCATCTCCGGGTACGACTTCTCCGGAGTCCTCTCCAGACTTCTTGTCTCCGGGTGCGCTCTCTCCAGACACCTCCAGGCTGCACCCATCTTCGCTCTCTTGTTCTGTCTCCGCCCACATTGAAGGTGGTCCCGGGGCAACTTTGTGATTGTCAGCTCCAGGGGCAGTTCTCTCACGCTGATGGACATATCAATCATCACAGTCTCTGCTGGTGGGGGCGGTTTCCACTTTTGGCGCCATTTCCGATCCTGGCCCACGATGGGAGGTGGCCTCTTGCCACCCTCTGGCACGCCCATAATGGCGTCTGCTCTTCCAAGGCGGGAAATCTTCTGGAAATGGCGGGAATCGTCTCCCAGTGGCGGGAAACTCCGTGGATGGCGGGAAAAAGCTGCAGATGGCGGGCAACCGGCGGGAAACGATCCGTGATGGCGTCCCATGGCGGGGACCCTCTGGAACCGGCGGGAGACTTCTTTTTGAGGTAAATGAGGACTTTCTTCAGGCACGCAGTACCCGGTGGTTGCGGGCACGTAATCCTGCCGACTACGCCAAAGTTGACGCACCCCCTGGGCCAGTGCTGTTTGGGGAATACCCGGAGCCGGATCAGATGGGGGTTGTAGTCTCCGAGTGGCGGTGACCCGGTCCGTGCCCAGGGTGTCAAACTCAGTGTGTGGCAGTCTTTACAGATGTTGTTAAAGGTCCTTAATGTCGACTACGCCACCCGTTGATTTGCGGTCAAAAGGCCGCCGCTGCAGAAGGGTCCGCTGAGGCTGGTGGTGTGTGTGCAGCTCTGGTAGTATAACCCCCAACGGGAGGGGTATAGCCTCAGGGGGTCAGGTGTAGAGGATGGTGGTTGTGAAGGTGCAGGATGAATCAGCAAGAAAACTCAGAGTCGGGCTGTGCAGTTCAGGGGTTTTTACTTACGGGTGTTCTTATGGTCACTCTGGCCTGAAGCGACCACCCGAGCCGTGCTGCGTCCACCAGGTCCTGGACTCGGCCAACCCCCAAGTAATTCTGGAGCGTGGTCCTGAGCTCCTGTCTGACTTTCCCTCTCTTCTGGCCGTTCTCACCAGGGATCCACCTATGTCCGGCTCCCTCGGGTCTCTTGGTGGGTACACCTCTTCTGGGCTCCCTGACCCTATACTTGGTATGCCTTCCTGGTGGATTTAGTGAGGGTCGTGGCAGATCCTGCCCACAACCTCCGGTCTCTGGCTAAGGTGTGCTTTGTCCTCTGCCAGCTTGGGATCCGGTACCCTGGGTGCCAACTCTTCACCCTCTGATCTAATCTTGGGTTCTTGGAGTTCTCTCTTCTCCCCCTCTGGGTCCTTCTTTCTCCTCTCTCTCTCTGGGCCTTGGAGCTGCTCTCCTCCTCTGCTCTCTTCCTCTGACTCACTCTACCAAAGACTGACAGACTGACTGACCCTGATCTAAGATGGTTCCCATCTTATATACTCCCTCTATGTGTGAGCTCAGGTGACCAGCACCCAATGAGCTCCTAGCACTACCCAGACTGCTCCCCCTATCTGCCCCTACACTACTGGGATGTTCCACCCCCCTCCCACTCCAGCCAGGGACAGACACTGTCGTACCTGCACATTTCTCTAGTGGGAGTACCATTGATCTGTCCCCCGGAAATGGGATGTATGTAGTGCATGCAGCCTACTGAGCTCAGTTCCACACTCCATCCTTACCCGGGAGTGGAATACCACACCTCTGGCTTGAGGTGCAATACCCCTGTAGCAGCCGAATCCTCAGGGTGCTACACAGGTAACGAGTTCAAACAGGTGCAATAAATACAGGTAATGAATGCAGAGTACAAGGGCTTCTTAAAGAAAAACTAACAGGTCTGTGAGAGTCAAAATTCTTGCTGGTTGGTAGGTGATCAAATACTTATTTCATGCAATAAAATGCAATTTAATTATGTAAAAATCATTCAATGTGATTTTCTGTTTTT
Organism: Phyllobates terribilis; assembly: GCF_046119375.1. Classification (NCBI taxonomy): domain Eukaryota; kingdom Metazoa; phylum Chordata; class Amphibia; order Anura; family Dendrobatidae; genus Phyllobates; species Phyllobates terribilis. Next base: position 177,060,123 of record NW_027362770.1, read on the forward strand.
TATTTTTAGATTCTGTCTCTCACAGGTGAAGTGTACCTACGATAAAAATTACAGACCTCTCCATTCTTTGTAGGTGGGAAAACTTGCAAAATCGGCAGTGTATTAAATACTGTTTTTCCCCACTGTATATATGATATTTTACTATTATTAATATTACAATCATCCTTTCTTTCCTTCTTTCTATCTCTTTCTTTCTTTCTAACTTTTCCTTCCTCCCTGTTATGAACATAACACAGACTCACTCACGGGAAACGGAAAAGGGGAAGACCTACTACAAAGAGACGCCACACCTATGCCCAACTGATGCCTTTACAGACTAGAAAGGCCCTAGCTGCACAACTCAAAAACACCACCTCGGACCTGGCTACCTAAGAGGCCACTGAGGAGTTTCTCGTACCTCCTGAGGAACCATAGGGGAGGCCGCAACACACTGCCAACACGAGGAGAGAAAAATGTGCAGGAAGATATGAAAACCCAAGGTGAGAAAATGAAAACACGTTCATATAAGATAGAGAGGAAAAGCTAAGACGTGCCAAAGATAAATGGAACAAGAACAACCTCCCAAAAATCTAAAGAGTTGAAAGGAAGAGGAACTGGGAAGGAAAAGAAACAGACTCACTGCAGGAATTCAACTGATGTTTACCATGCAAGGTAAACCCTTTAGTTGAAGGGCTGGAATTCCTAAGCCCAAGTCCACCTAGAGGTATAGCCAGCAAGGAAGTGCAGTGAAGGGTGAACATATAAAACCCAACACAGAATGTGATAGGGCAGGCAAAAAAGGGAAAATGGAAAATACCTGGAAAAGAGCAAACCAAAGAGGGGGAACAAAGACAACTGGAACCATCAGCATTTGGACAGGGAAGAAAAGGCAATAGCTCAGCAACCATGGAGCAACAGGTCAGCGGATCGAATCGCCAAACCGAGCCATGACACTTCCTTTCTCTCCCCCTTTCTTTCTCTTTCTATTTCCTCTTTCCGTTCCTCCCAACCCTCCTTCTTTTCTCTTCCTCTCTCTCACTTTCCTTCTCTTTTTTTCTCTATTTCCTTTTCTTTTGTTCCTCTTTTCCTCCCTTCCTTAATCTTCTTTTCTCTCTCTCTTTCTTTTCCTCCCCTTTTTTTTCTGTTTCCTTTCTCTCCCTCGCTTTCCTTTTTTCTTTTCTTTCTTTATTTCTTTCTCATTAACAGGTCCAGATGGGGTTGTCTTCTGATACAGTCTGTATAATGGCATATGATGATATGTTGAATATCCGCTGCTACACCCAGTTAGGCTGCACCCCGGGTGAATGTCCTGCACTGATTCAAACTTCTAGAAGCTTCCAGCGACTAAAGCTAAAGACTAATAAAATAAAGCAATCTTGCATCTGTGGAACCATCCACACAGCCATCCATATGTGTCCACGTGCCGCCATCGCACACGCTCTTATTTCATCCGCAGGCAAAGCTTTTAACCCCAGGCCTGACAAATGACGACTAATGATGTTGGTCAGAGATAAATTGCTCCGTGCTGACCGCTTAGATATAATTAATACTCCCATCATTGTCTGCAGTTCCGCTGACTCTAAAAAAGGCTGCGACAGGGGAGAGTTTTGCCTCATCAGGAGCCGCTCACCTCCCCTTTAAGTGCTTTATTCTCTTGGTGACATTTCTCAGATGACCTCTGGTAATCCTCCTGTCGCTCAGCGCTCCCGGTGTCCGGCAAGTTCAGGTGGTAAGTGGCGCTCATTGTGAAGATGTTTAATGTCACCACTTAAAGGTCACTGAGCGTAAAAAGTGTAAAACCGTCACTCGTCTGGTGACATCGGATTTTCTGTGCCGCTTAATCCTCCAGATTTGTAGTTTCGCTGCTAGGAAAGTGAGCGCCATGTCTTGTTCTTTGTTACATCGAAGTTTCTATATTTCATTTCTAAAAAATGTACAAATTTATGTTTTTGGAAATTTTTTGTTTTGTTGTTCCGACCCCTGGAATCATTTACTTATTAATTTTCTGAGGCTTCTACTAGTCCGCTCCTGGATGTCTGCAACAACGATGGAGGTCCCATCATAAGGTTTTCCATTATTTTTGGCATCAGCGACAGATTCTGCGTTACTTACACTGCTGAGGTAAAATGAAAGCTGAGATGTGACTGGATGCTGAGGTAAAATGAAAGCTGAGATGTGACTGGATGCTGAGGTAAAATGAAAGCTGAACTCTGGATGCTGAGGTAAAATGAAAGCTGAGCTCTGGATGCTGAGGTAAAATGAAAGCTGAGCTCTGGATGCTGAGGTAAAATGAAAGCTGAGCTCTGGATGCTGAGGTAAAATGAAAGCTGAGCTCTGGATGCTGAGGTAAAATGAAAGCTGAGCTCTGGATGCTGAGGTAAAATGAAAGCTGAGCTCTGGATGCTGAGGTAAAATAAAAGCTGAGCTCTGGATGCTGAGGTAAAATGAAAGCTGAACTCTGGATGCTGAGGTAAAATGAAAGTTGAACTCTAGATGCTGAGGTAAAATGAAAGCTGAGCTCTGGATGCTGAGGTAAAATGACAGCTGAGCTCTGGATGCTGAGGTAAAATGAAAGCTGAGCTCTGGATGCTGAGGTAAAATGAAAGCTGAGCTCTGGATGCTGAGGTAAAATGAAAGATGACCTCTGGATGCTGAGGTAAAATGAAAGCTGAGCTCTGGATGCTGAGGTAAAATGAAAGTTAAACTCTAGATGCTGAGGTAAAATGAAAGCTGAGCTCTGGATGCTGAGGTAAAATGAAAGATGAACTCTGGATGCTGAGGTAAAATGAAAGATGAACTCTGGATGCTGAGGTAAAATGAAAGCTGAGCTCTGGATGCTGAGGTAAAATGAAAGCTGAGCTCTGGATGCTGAGGTAAAATGAAAGCTGAACTCTGGATGCTGAGGTAAAATGAAAGCTGAGCTCTGGATGCTGAGGTAAAATGAAAGTTAAACTCTGGATGCTGAGGTAAAATGAAAGATGAACTCTGGATGCTGAGGTAAAATGAAAGTTGAACTCTGGATGCTGAGGTAAAATGAAAGCTGAGCTCTGGATGCTGAGGGAAAATGAAAGCTGAGCTCTGGATGCTGAGGTAAAATGAAAGCTGAGCTCTGGATGCTGAGGTAAAATGAAAGTTGAACTCTGGATGCTGAGGTAAAATGAAAGCTGAGCTCTGGATGCTGAGGTAAAATGAAAGCTGAGCTCTGGATGCTGAGGTAAAATGAAAGCTGAGCTCTGGATGCTGAGGTAAAATGAAAGCTGAGCTCTGGATGCTGAGGTAAAATGAAAGATGAACTCTAGATGCTGAGGTAAAATGAAAGCTGAGCTCTGGATGCTGAGGTAAAATGAAATCTGAGCTCTGGATGCTGAGGTAAAATGAAAGCTGAGCTCTGGATGCTGAGGTAAAATGAAAGCTGAACCCTGGCTGCTGAGGTAAAATGAAAGCTGAGCTCTGGATGCTGAGGTAAAATGAAAGTTGAACTCTGGATGCTGAGGTAAAATGACAGCTGAGCTCTGGATGCTGAGGTAAAATGAAAGCTGAGCTCTGGATGCTGAGGTAAAATGACAGCTGAGCTCTGGATGCTGAGGTAAAATGAAAGCTGAGCTCTGGATGCTGAGGTAAAATGAAAGCTGAGCTCTGGATGCTGAGGTAAAATGAAAGCTGAGCTCTGGATGCTGAGGTAAAATGAAAGCTGAGCTCTGGATGCTGAGGTAAACTGAAAGCTGAGCTCTGGATTCTGAGGTAAAATGACAGCTGAGCTCTGGATGCTGAGGTAAAATGAAAGCTGAGCTCTGGATGCTGAGGTAAAATGAAAGCTGAGCTCTGGATGCTGAGGTAAAATGAAAGATGAACTCTGGATGCTGAGGTAAAATGAAAGCTGAGCTCTGGATGCTGAGGTAAAATGAAAGCTGAGCTCTGGATGCTGAGGTAAAATGAAAGATGAACTCTAGATGCTGAGGTAAAATGAAAGTTAAACTCTGGATGCTGAGGTAAAATGAAAGTTAAACTCGGGATGCTGAGGTAAAATGAAAGATGAGCTCTGGATGCTGAGGTAAAATGAAAGCTGAGCTCTGGATGCTGAGGTAAAATGAAAGTTGAACTCTGGATGCTGAGGTAAAATGAAAACTGAGCTCTGGATGCTGAGGTAAAATGAAAGATGAACTCTAGATGCTGAGGTAAAATGAAAGCTGAGCTCTGGATGCTGAGGTAAAATGAAAGCTGAGCTCTGGATGCTGAGGTAAAATGAAAGATGAACTCTGGATGCTGAGGTAAAATGAAAGCTGAGCTCTGGATGCTGAGGTAAAATGAAAGCTGAGCTCTGGATGCTGAGGTAAAATGAAAGCTGAGCTCTGGATGCTGAGGTAAAATGAAAGCTGAGCTCTGGATGCTGAGGTAAAATGAAAGATGAATTCTAGATGCTGAGGTAAAATGAAAGCTGAGCTCTGGATGCTGAGGTAAAATGAAAGTTGAGCTCTGGATGCTGAGGTAAAATGAAAGCTGAGCTCTGGATGCTGAGGTAAAATGAAAGCTGAACCCTGGCTGCTGAGGTAAAATGAAAGCTGAGCTCTGGATGCTGAGGTAAAATGAAAGCTGAGCTCTGGATGCTGAGGTAAAATGACAGCTGAGCTCTGGATGCTGAGGTAAAATGAAAGTTGAACTCTGGATGCTGAGGTAAAATGACAGCTGAGCTCTGGATGCTGAGGTAAAATGAAAGCTGAGCTCTGGATGCTGAGGTAAAATGAAAGCTGAGCTCTGGATGCTGAGGTAAAATGACAGCTGAGCTCTCGATGCTGAGGTAAAATGAAAGCTGAGCTCTGGATGCTGAGGTAAAATGACAGCTGAGCTCTGGATGCTGAGGTAAAATGAAAGCTGAGCTCTGGATGCTGAGGTAAAATGAAAGCTGAGCTCTGGATGCTGAGGTAAAATGAAAGATGAACTCTAGATGCTGAGGTAAAATGAAAGCTGAGCTCTGGATGCTGAGGTAAAATGAAAGTTGAGCTCTGGATGCTGAGGTAAAATGAAAGCTGAGCTCTGGATGCTGAGGTAAAATGAAAGCTGAACCCTGGCTGCTGAGGTAAAATGAAAGCTGAGCTCTGGATGCTGAGGTAAAATGAAAGCTGAGCTCTGGATGCTGAGGTAAAATGACAGCTGAGCTCTGGATGCTGAGGTAAAATGAAAGTTGAACTCTGGATGCTGAGGTAAAATGACAGCTGAGCTCTGGATGCTGAGGTAAAATGAAAGCTGAGCTCTGGATGCTGAGGTAAAATGAAAGCTGAGCTCTGGATGCTGAGGTAAAATGACAGCTGAGCTCTCGATGCTGAGGTAAAATGAAAGCTGAGCTCTGGATGCTGAGGTAAAATGACAGCTGAGCTCTGGATGCTGAGGTAAAATGAAAGCTGAGCTCTGGATGCTGAGGTAAAATGACAGCTGAGCTCTGGATGCTGAGGTAAAATGAAAGATGAACTCTGGATGCTGAGGTAAAATGAAAGCTGAGCTCTGGATGCTGAGGTAAAATGAAAGCTGAGCTCTGGCTGCTGAGGTAAAATGAAAGCTGAGCTCTGGATGCTGAGGTAAAATGAAAGCTGAGCTCTGGATGCTGAGGTAAAATGAAAGCTGAGCTCTGGATGCTGAGGTAAAATGAAAGCTGAGCTCTGGATGCTGAGGTAAAATGACAGCTGAGCTCTTGATGCTGAGGTAAAATGAAAGCTGAGCTCTGGATGCTGAGGTAAAATGAAAGATGAACTCTGGATGCTGAGGTAAAATGAAAGATGAACTCTGGATGCTGAGGTAAAATGAAAGCTGAACTCTGGCTGCTGAGGTAAAATGAAAGCTGAGCTCTGGATGCTGAGGGAAAATGAAAGCTGAGCTCTGATTGGATGCTAAGGTAAAATGACAACTGAGCTCTGATTGGATGCTGCTGAGGTAAAATGAAAGCTGAGCTCTGATTGGATGCTGAGGTAAAATGAATGCTGAACTCTGGATGCTGAGGTAAATTTAAAGCTGAGCTGTGCTTGGATGCTGAGGTAAAATGAAAGCTGAGCTCGGATTGGTTGTTAGGGCCAACAAATACAGTCACTACATGTCCACGTTTCCGGACGTGGCTCTATAGTTCACTCTTCTTTCTAATGTCTCTAGCCAGTGGTTGCTGTGCAATAAGCAGTACTGCCTCAGCACAACTGGTCACAGACAAGTGGTAGCAACCATGAAAACCGACCTATTCTCACTCAGCCCTGTCCAGGCTCTCCTTCACAGTGGCGTCAGGTTGCCAGTGCAGCCAGGAGCAGAAGATGACATCACTAGATGTAAGCAGGTAATACTGTTACTATTTACTGTTATCCTCGTTGCTGACCTTGAATTAACCTTGGCTTTTTTCTGACCATGCTTACCCACTATGTACTTTAGACATTTTTTGACACCCTATGGGCCTAGAGATGTAGTAGCTGTCAACTTGACAGTTGCCGTCCAAAATATGCAAAATAGTGCAACTCAGTGACTGCTACAGCTGTACGTTTCTGATACTTTTATGCTACCATTAATAGTCTGAGACTACTCTGACAGCTGAGGCCTGTGGATTATCTGTACCAAGGATGAGATGACTCTGCTAAGCCCTTTCTCAGTCTACCCAGCAAAGCATGAAAGTGACCTACAGGAAAAGTCACACTGTGGCGTCTGCACTGGTGCTGAATTTGAAAATTGCCGATCCTGCTCCCGTCTACACAGCAAAGCTGAAAAGTCACACTATAGTGCCTGCTCTAGTGTTTAGTGTGAAAATACTTTACCTGTCTCAGTCTACACAGCAAAGCTGAAAAGTAAACTACTTGAAAATTAATACTATGATGGGTGCTCTAGTGCTCGTTGTGAAAATTGCTGAATATGTCCCAGTCTACACGGCAAAGATTAAAAGTGACCTGCAGGAAAAGTCAAACTGTGGCGTCGGCACTGGTGCTGAATTTGAAAATTGCCGATCCTGCTCCCGTCTACACAGCAAAGCTAAAAAGTCACACTATAGTGCCTGCTCTAGTGTTTAGTGTGAAAATACTTTATCTGTCTCAGTCTATACAGCAAAGCTGAAAAGTAAACTACTTGAAAATTAATACTATGATGGGTGCTCTAGTGCTCGTTGTGAAAATTGCTGAATATGTCCCAGTCTACACGGCAAAGCTGAAAAGTGACCTACAGGAAAAGTCACACTGTGGTGTCTGCTCTAGAGCTCAGTGTGAATCTGTCTCAGTCTATGCAACAAAGCTGAAAAGTAAGCTACTGGAAAAGTCACACTGTGGTGTCTACTCTAGTTTTTAATGTGAAAATGCTTACTCTGTCCCAGTCTACACAGCAAAGCTGAAAAGTAAGCTACAGGAAATGTCACACTCTGGTGTCTGCTCATGTCCTTTTGGAAGTATGAAGGTAACTCTAATGACCAGGTCACCACCTTGGATATAAGTATATACAGATTTCTCCTCCTTCAACACCTCCATATCCATCAGTCTTATGTAGGTTATTCCCTTTGCCCATTTCAGCCAATCAGAGAGCAGCTTTTTTTTTTATCAACACAGCAGTCTAAAAAATTAAAGCTGAGCTCTGATTGGTTGTTTGGGGCCACAAGGCCAGTTTTTCTTTTTGACAGTTATGATAAATGAAACAGAATTTTCGAGTGTGAGACACAAAGGTGGAGAACATGGGTGGATTGAGGAATGGATGGATAAGTTGAAACTTCTGACAATAATAGGTAGATAAAGAGATAAAGCTAAATGGATAGCTACAAAAAAAAAAAAAAAAATTACCCGGACCCCAAACAGAATAAAGCAAGTGTGAACAGGTGCAAACCTTTGGAGTCAATACTTCTTGATGGTGGGTAGCAATGTTGAGTGTGGCAAGCAGGAGTGCGGCATACTGGGGCATCAGAGCGCGTGATCCTGGACTCACACTTTGGCTTTAGCCCCCTTGGACTACATGACAGTATCCCAGTAGTGCAGCCTGCAGACCACTAGGGGCCGGCATTGTCTGAACTTCATTAGGTGTCACTATAGAAGGCTCGGAATAGAACACTGTGGACGAGTTTGTTTTGAAAACCTTGACATTCACATTCAGAGAAAACATAGAAATAACCGGAGAAGAAGAAATGATAGGTGCAGGTGTACGCCGGCATCGTGAGCCCACTGCGATATACATAGGAACCACAGCTTAGTAACTGAGATGGATAGATTGATGGGAGAAGGAAAGAAATGAGAGAAAGAAAGGAAGAGACAGAGGGAGCGAGACTGTGACAGTGAGAGAAAGCTGAGAGAGAAAAAAGAAAGAAAAAAGAAGGAAAGAAAGAGGGAGAGAGACAGAAAGAAGAAAGTAAGAAGGAAGGAGAAAGAAAGAAAAAGAAAGATGAGGGAAAAGAAAGAAAAAAGAAGGATAGACGGAGAGAGAAAGAAAGAGAGAAAAGAAAGAAAGAAAAAAGAAGGAAAGAAAAAGGGAGAGAGACAGAAAGAAAGAAAAAAAGAAAGAAGGAAGGAGAAAGAAAGAGAAAAAAAGAGAAAGAAAGAACGAAAGAAAGAATGAAAGAGGGAGAGAAAGAAAGGGGGAAAAGAAAGAAAGAGAAAGAAACAAAAAGAAAGAAAGAAAACAAGAATAAGAAAGGATGATTGTAATATAAATAATAGTAAAATACAGCGAGTGAAATAAGTATTAAACACATCACCAATTTTCTAAGTAAATACATTTCTAAGGCTAAGTGCACACGATGCAGAAATGCTGCAGATTTTTTCCGCTTCTCCCTGGCAGGAAAAACGCATGCAGATTGTACATGTGGTTTTTACATGCGGATTGTACATGCGGATGTGAAGCGTTCTTCACTTGCTTTTCCGCATGCGGGTTGACAAGCGAATTTAGCATCACTTGGAAAGTTCTTATCAACTTGGTCACACGATATAAATCCGTGCAGCCGGCATTGAAACTTTTAATATCCGCATGTGCACATGTAGTCATGCGGATATTATGCAATTCAATGCAAGTCAATGGCAGCAATTACGCTGCATGTTCGCAAAATCAATGGACATGCTGCGCATTTTTCCGCAATGATAATCATGGGGAACGTATTACCAAGCGTTATGTAAGCGTTTTCGCCAGGGGCGGACACAGACTGTAGTGGGCCCCTGTGCAAGAAATTTTTGGGGGCCCCCCCCCTGCGCTTCATAAGGCAACAAAGTTCTGTAAACATAACCCCTCCATGTGCATCTCTCATCCCCCCCATGTGCATCTCTCACCCCCCCATGTGCATCTCTCACCCCCCCATGTGCATCTCTCACCCCCCCATGTGCATTTCTCACCCCCCATGTGCATCTCTCACCCCCCCATGTGCATCTCTCATCCCCCCCATGTGCATCTCTCACCCCACCATGTGCATCTCTCACCCCCCCATGTGCATCTCTCATCCCCCCCATGTGCAGCTCTCATCCCCCCCATGTGCAGCTCTCACCCCCCCATGTGCATCTCTCATCCCCCCATGTGCATCTCTCATCCCCCCCATGTGCATCTCTCACCCCCCCATGTGCATCTCTCACCCCCCCATGTGCATCTCTCATCCCCCCCATGTGCATCTCTCACCCCCCCATGTGCATCTCTCACCCCCCCATGTGCATCTCTCATCCCCCCCATGTGCATCTCTCATCCCCCCCATGTGCATCTCTCATCCCCCCCACTCCTAGTTAATTAATTGCATTTAAAACAAATAAAACTTGTTATACTTACCCCCATGCAATCCCTGCAGAATCCTGGCGCTCGTCCACGTCGCTGCCACCAGGTTCTCCTGACGTTCGGCCATGTGACGGTGCCACATACATAGCCAGCAGCTTTTGTTTTGGCCAAAAGATTTTTAAAGCCGCCACCACGATAAGGTAGACTCTTCTGGCCAGGCCCTACTCTAACCTATTAAAATTTTCTTAAAATATCCAATACTCTTTTTAGATATATTTTTATTTAGTTTTCTCTAAGGGAATGTGTCATATACATTTTTTTTTTAAATGACCAATAATACCACATACAGGGAATACCGCCACACCATGACCAGACCACATATTACCACAACAAAGTGACCAAATAATACCACACAGAAGGGGAAAAAACTGCCACACCATAACCAGACCACATATTACCACCACATTACTAATATTACCACCACATTACTAATATTACCATAAGTGTCATTATACACGGGAGCTCTATACATGGTATGTATAATGTAAGTGTCCAGGTAATCTAGTGATCACCAGTGACATTATACACAGGAGCTCTGTATATAGTGTACAGGTAATACAGTGATCATCAGTGACATTATACACAGGAGCTCTGTATATAGTGTCAGTGTACAGGTAATACAGGGGTCACCAGTGACATTATACACAGGAGCTCTGTATATAGTGTCAGTGTACAGGTAATACAGTGATCACCAGTGAAATTATACACAGGAGCTCTGTATATAGTGTCAGTGTACAGGTAATACAGTGATCACCAGTGACATTATACACAGGAGCTCTGTATATAGTGTCAGTGTACAGGTAATACAGTGATCACCAGTGACATTATACACAGGAGCTCTGTATATAGTGTCAGTGTACAGGTAATACAGTGATCACCAGTGACATTATACACAGGAGCCCGGTACATAGTATATAGTGTAAGTGTACATGTAATACACTGACTCACTGGTGACGTCTCTAGGTGAAGTCCTTCATCTTCGCTTTTCTCCTTCATCCAGCACAGACCGCCATCACGTCTTCCAGCCAGGACTCATCTCTGCATAAAATAACACAGTTATCTAGAGCACAGACGTGCATCCACCATCAATATATGGTTAGTTATTATGCAATCTACCATTCCAAATATAAATTGTAATCCACCATGGTGCCCCCATTAACTGTAAATAGGCACTTAATATATAATTTAATTAGAACCTCTACTCTTTCCGCCAATTTGTTACCAGTTACACTCCTGCATCCGCAACGCCCCCTACTCTATGCTTCCTGCTCCCCGCATTCATTATTTACATGCACCCCCTGCCCCAATTCATTATATCACGTCCGTGCTCTCCCCACCCCATCATCATTTATCATTTACTGTCCCCCACCCCACATTCATTATGTGCAGCTCGTTATCCCCCTACTCCCAATTCCCCCATGTGCAGCTCATTTTCTCCCAATTCCCCCATGTGCAGCTCTTATCCCCCCATGTGCAGCACTCACCCCTCCATGTGCACATCTCTCATCCCCCTCCCCCAAATGTGCCCCTCTCTCATCCCCCCCATGTGCACATCTCTCATCCCCCTCCCCCACATGTGCACCTCTCTCATTCCCCTCCCCCACATGTGCACCTCTCTCATTCCCCTCCCCCACATGTGCACCTCTCTCATTCCCCTCCCCCACATGTGCACCTCTCTCATTCCCCTCCCCCACATGTGCACCTCTCTCATTCCCCTCCCCCACATGTGCACCTCTCTCATTCCCCTCCCCCACATGTGCACCTCTCTCATCCCCCTCCACCACATGTGCCCCTCTCTCATCCCCCCCATGTGCATGTCTCATCCCCCTTCCCCACATGTGCACCTCTCTCATCCCCCTCCACCACATGTGCATCTCCCATTCCCCTCCCCCACATGTGCACCTCTCTCATCCTCCCCATGTGCACCTCTCTCATCCCCCTCCACCACATGTGCCCCTCTCTCATCCTCCCCATGTGCACCTCTCTCATCCCCCTCCACCACATGTGCCCCTCTCTCATCCCCCACATGTGCACCTCTCTCATCCCCCTCCACATGTGCATCTCCCATTCCCCTCCCCCACATGTGCACCTCTCTCATTCCCCTCCCCCACATGTGCACCTCTCTCATTCCCCTCCCCCACATGTGCACCTCTCTCATTCCCCTCCCCCACATGTGCACCTCTCTCATTCCCCTCCCCCACATGTGCACCTCTCTCATTCCCCTCCCCCACATGTGCACCTCTCTCAACCCCCTCCACCACATGTGCCCCTCTCTCATCCCCCCCATGTGCATCTCTCATCCCCCTTCCCCACATGTGCACCTCTCTCATCCCCCTCCACCACATGTGCATCTCCCATTCCCCTCCCCCACATGTGCACCTCTCTCATCCCCCTCCACCACATGTGCCCCTCTCTCATCCCCCCATGTGCAGCTCTCTCATCCCCCTCCCCCACATGTGCACCTCTCTCATCCCCCTCCACCACATGTGCATCTCCCATTCCCCTCCCCCACATGTGCACCTCTCTCATCCCCCTCCACCACATGTGCCCCTCTCTCATATACCCCATGTGCACCTCTCTCATCACCCTCCACCAGATGTGCCCGTCTCTCATCTCCCCCATGTGCATCTCTCATCCCCCTTCCCCACATGTGCACCTCTCTCATCCCCCTCCCCCACATGTGCCCCTCTCTCATCCCCCCCATGTGCATCTCTCATCCCCCTTCCCCACATGTGCACCTCTCTCATCCCCCTCCCCCACATGTGCCCCTCTCTCATCCCCCCCATGTGCATCTCTCATCCCCCTTCCCCACATGTGCACCTCTCTCATCCCCCTCCCCCACATGTGCATCTCTCTCATCCCCCTCCCCCACATGTGCCCCTCTCTCATCCCCCCCATGTGCATCTCTCATCCCCCTTCCCCACATGTGCACCTCTCTCATCCCCCTCCCCCACATGTGCACCTCTCTCATCCCCCTCCCCCACATGTGCACCTCTCTCATCCCCCTCCCCCACATGTGCACCTCTCTCATCCCCCTCCACCACATGTGCACCTCTCTCATCCCCCTCCACCACATGTGCCCCTCTCTCATCCCCCCCCATGTGCCCCTCTCTCATCCCCCCCATGTGCATCTCTCATCCCCCTTCCCCACATGTGCACCTCTCTCATCCCCCTTCCCCACATGTGCATCTCTCATCTCTCCCCTCCCCCCATGTGCATCTCCCATCTCTCCACTCCTAGTTAATTGTATTTAAAAAAAAATAAAACTTGTTATACTTACCCCCATGCGATCCCTGCAGAATCCTGGCGCTCGTCCAAATCGCTGACAGCAGGTTCTCCTGACTTCCGGCCATGTGACGGCGCCGTCACATGACCGGAAGTCAGGGGAATCATGAAAGCGCTGCCGCAGCAGCGCAACGCTAAGATGTCCCGGACCCGGCGCTTAGCATGGGACCGGGGGCCCCATGAGGAGAGAGACGCACAAGAGGGGGGCCCCCAAGGGGGCCCCTACCGGCTGGGCCCCATACTGGAGTCAGGGCAGTCATGCCCTGATGGCGGCCCTGCTGGAGGGGCCCCCTCTCCCTCGGGGCCCCCGTTCAATGAACCGGCTGCACGGGCGGTAGTTCCGCCCCTGGTTTTCGCTAAGGAAATTCCGCGGCAAAAATGATTGAAAAACGCATAGTGGGCACGCAGCCTAAAGGTGCTTTGGACATAAAATTCTCACCGGATGTCGGTAACAACCTGTCCAATCCACACAGGAGAAGAAATCATCCATAAATGTCTATAAATTTGAAAGAAAGAGAAAGAAAGAAAGAAAGAAGGGAGTTAAATGGGTGTGATATAGATAATCGATAGATAATAAATAGATAGAGTGGGGAAAATAAGTATTTGATACACTGCTGATTTTGCAAGTTTTCCCACCTACAAAGAATGGAGAGATGTGTAATTTTTATTGTAGGTCACTTCACCTGTGAGAGACAGGATCTAAAAAAAATCACATTGTATTTTTTTACATAATTAATTTGCATTTTATTGCATGAAATAAGTATTTGATACAATAGAAAAACAGAACTTAATATTTGGTACAGAAACCTTTGTTTGCAATTACAGAGGTCAGACATCGCCTGTAGTTCTTGACCAGGTTTGCACGCACTGCAGCAGGGATTTTGGCCCTCTCCTCCATACAGATCTCCTCTAGATCTTTCAGGTTTCGGGGCTGTCACTGGGAAACATTGAGTTTCAGCTCCCTCCAAAGATTTTCTATTGGGTTCAGGTCTGGAGACAGGCTAGGCCACTACAGGACCTTGAAATGCTGATTCCTGACCTTTCTCAGAATCATCCTTACCCCATGAGGTGAGATCTTGCATGGAGCCCCAGACCGAGGAAGACTGACAGTCATCTTGTGTTTCTTTCATTTTCTAATAATTGTGTCAACAGTTGTTGCCTTCTCACCAAGCTGCTTGCCTATTGTCCTGTAGCCCATCCTAGCCTTGTGCAGGTCTACAATTTTGTCCCTGGTGTCCTTAGACAGCTCTTTGGTCTTGGCCATGGTGGAGAGGTTGGAGTATGATTGAGTGTGTAGACAGGTGTCTTTTATACAGGTAACGAGTTCAAACAGGTGCAATTAATACAGGTAATGAGTGCAGAGTAGGAGGGCTTCTTACAGAAAAACTGACAGGTCTGTGAGAGCCAGAATTCTTGCTGGTTGGTAGGTGATCAACAATTTTATGTAATAAAATGCAATTTCATTATTTAAAAATCATACAATGTGATTTTTCTGGATTTTTTTAGATTCTGTCACTCACAGGTGAAGTCTACGATAAAAATTACACATCTCTCCATTCTTTGTAGGTGGGAAAACTTGCAAAATCGGCAGAGTATCAAATACTTATTTTCCCCACTGTATATAGATTGATGATAGATAGATGATAGATAGATGATAGATAGATAGATAGATAGATAGATAGATAAACCAGAGACTACAGCTGCCTCTGCTAGCGTTCATATGTCTGCAGACATTGAATATATGAAATCTGGCCTGAATCTCTGCTATATGCAGACTAAATGTCACATGTTCAATATTTGCACATCTTTGCGCAAACAGAGGCGGCTGTATCCTTTTCTATGTATATATTGCAGTCACAACAGCTTGCACCTGTTCACTCTTTATTCTTTTAGGAGGAGATGGTCAGTTTGTAAATAGATAGATTGATAAATAGATAGATATGATCTGGATGACTCCACTAGGTTTACAGAACTATTGCTGACAGCAGGAAACAGGTCTACGCTCCTAATAACCATTGCCCAGTATTGGCTGGCAGCCACCCTGTTGTGTTGGTAAAGGTTCTACTTCCAATAAGACTAAACAGCAGATGCCGGTGTCTCTTCCCAACCCTCTTTTTTTCTGCTTATTATAGTACAGACTGTGTGGGCTCTGTATTCCAGACCCTCCCTTCCCCTCGTGTATCTGTGGTATAACCCATAATAATTGAAATTGTAACCGCCATTTCAATAGAACTTGCAGTGGAATGTGTTCCTCTGGCTCCTCCCTAGAATGTTTGTGTCTTCCTCTAGCTCCTTCCTAGAATGTCTGTGTCTTCCTCTAGCTCCTCCCTAGAATGTCTGTGTCTTCCTCTAGCTCCTCCCTAGAATGCCTGTCTCTGCCTCTAGCTCCTCCCTAGGATGTCTGTCTGCCTCTAGCTCCTCCCTAGAATGCCTGTCTCTGCCTCTAGCTCCTTCCTAGAATGTCTGTGTCTGCCTCTGGCTCCTCCCTAGAATGCCTGTCTCTGCCTCTAGCTCCTCCCTAGGATGTCTGTCTGCCTCTAGCTCCTCCCTAGAATGCCTGTCTCTGCCTCTGGCTCCTTCCTAGAATGTCTGTGTCTGCCTCTGGCTCCTCCCTAGGTTGTTTGTGTCTTCCTCTAGCTCCTTCCTAGAATGTTTGTGTCTTCCTCTAGCTCCTTCCTAGAATGTCTATGTCTGCCTCTAGTTCCTCCTTAGAATGTCTGCGTCTGCCTCTTGCTCCTCCCTAGAATGCCTGTATCTGCCTCTAGCTCCTTCCTGGAATGTCTGTGCCTGCCTCTAGCTCCTCCCTAGAATGTCTGTCTGCCTCTAGCTCCTCCCCAGAATGTCTGTCTCTGCCTCTAGCTCCTTGCTAGAATGTCTGTGTCTGCCTCTTGCTCCTCCATAGAATGTTTGTGTCGGCCTCTAGTTCCTCTCTAAAATGTCTGTGTCAGCCTCTAGCTCCTCCCTAGAATGTCTGTGTCAGCCTCTCGCTCCTCCTTAGGATGTCTGTGTCAGCCTCTAGCTCCTCCCTAGGATGTCTGTGTCAGCCTCTAGCTCCTCCCTAGAATGTCTGTGTCAGCCTCTAGCTCCTCCATAGAATGTCTGTTTCTGCCTTTAGCTCCTCCCTAGAATGTCTGTGTCGACCTCTAGCTCCTCCCTAGAATGTCTGTGTCTGCCTCTAGCTCCTCCCTAGAATGTCTGTGTCTGCCTCTAGCTCCTCCCTAGAATGTCTGTGTCGGCCTCTAGCTCCTCTCTAGAATGTCTGTGTCAGCCTTTAGCTCCTCCCTAGAATGTCTGTGTCGGGCTTTAGCTCCTCTCTAGAATGTCTGTGTCTGTCTTTTGCTCCTCCCTAGAATGTCTGTGTCTGCCTCTAGCTCCTCCTTAGAATGCCTGCTTCTGCCTCTAGCTCCTCCCTATAATGTCTGTGTCAACCTCTACCTCCTCTTTAGAATGTCTCTGTCTGCCTCTGAAAGTCTGTGTCTGCCTTTTGCTCCTCCCTAGAATGTCTGTGTCTGTCTCTAGCTCCTCCCTAGAATGTCTGTGTCGGCCACTAGCTCCTCTCTAGAATGTGTGTGTCTGCCTTTTGCTCCTTCCTAGAATGTCTGTGCTGGCCTCTAGCTCCTCTCTAGAATGCCTGCGTCTGCCTCTAGCTCCTCTCTAAAATGCTTGCGTCTGCCTCTAGCTCCTCCCTAGAATGTCTGTGTCAGCCTCTAGCTCCTCCATAGAATGGCTGTGTAGGCCTCTAACTCCTTCCTAGAATGTCTGTGTCAACCTCTAGCTCCCCCCTAGGATGTCTGTGTTGGCCTCTAGCTTCTCCCTAGGATGTCTGTGTTGGCCTCTAGCTCCTCCCTAGAATGTATGTTTCTGTTTTTTGCTCCTCTCTAAGATGTCTGTGTCTGCCTCTAGCTCCTCCCTAGAATATCTGTGTCTGCCTTTTGCTCCTCCCTAGAATGTCTGTGTCGGCCTCTAGCTCCTCCCTAAGATGTCTGTGTCTGCCTCTAGCTCCTCCCTAGAATATCTGTGTCTGACTTTTGCTCCTCCCTAGAAAGTCTGTTTCTGCCTCTAGCTCCTCCCTAGAATGTCTGTGTCTGCCTCTAGATCCTCCCTAGAATGTATGAGTCTGACTTTAGCTCTTCCCTAGAATGTCTGTGTGTTCCTCTAGCTCCTCCCTAGAATGTCTGTGTCTGCCTCTAGCTCCTCCCTAGAATGTCTGTGTCCGCCTCTAGCTCCTCCCTAGAATGTCTGTATCTGCCTCTAGTTCCTCCCTAGAATGTCTGTGTCCGCCTCTAGCTCCTCCCTAGAATGTCTGTATCTGCTTCTAGTTCCTCCCTAGAATGTCTGTGTCTGCCTCTAGCTCCTCTCTAGAATGTCTGTGTCTGCCTCTAGCTCTTTCCTAGAATGCCTTTGTCTGCCTCTTGCTCCTCCCTAGAATGTCTGTGTCTGCCTCTAGCTCCTCCCTAGAATGTCTGTGTCTTCCTCTAGCTCCTCCCTAGAATGTCTGTGTCTGACTATATCTCTTTCTTAGAATGCCTTTGTCGGCCTCTTGCTCCTCCCTAGAATGTCTGTGTCTGCCTCTAGCTTCTCCCTAGAATGTCTGTGTCTGCCTCTAGCTCCCCCCTAGAATGTCTGTGTCTGCCTCTAGCTTCTCCCTAGAATGTCTGTGTCTGCCTCTAGCTCCTCCCTAGGATGCCTGTGTCTGCCTCTAGCTCCTCCCTAGAATGTCTGTGTCTTCCTCTAGCTCCTCCCTAGAATGTCTGTGTTTGCCTATATCTCTTTCTTAGAATGCCTTTGTCGGCCTCTTGCTCCTCCCTAGAATGTCTGTGTCTGCCTCTAGCTCCCCCCTAGAATGTCTGTGTCTTCCTCTAGCTCCTCCCTAGAATGTCTGTGTCTGCCTCTAGCTCCCCCCTAGAATGTCTGTGTCTTCCTCTAGTTCCTCCCTAGAATGTCTGTGTCTGCCTCTAGCTCCTCTCTAGAATGTCTGTGTCTGCCTCTAGCTCTTTCCTAGAATGCCTTTGTCTTCCTCTTGCTCCTCCCTAGAATGTCTGTGTCTGCCTCTAGCTCCTCCCTAGAATGTCTGTGTCTTCCTCTAGCTCCTCCCTAGAATGTCTGTGTCTTCCTCTAGCTCCTCTCTAGAATGTCTGTGTCTGCCTCTAGCTCTTTCCTAGAATGCCTTTGTCGGCCTCTTGCTCCTCCCTAGAATGTCTGTGTCTGCCTCTAGCTTCTTCCTAGAATGTCTGTGTCTGCCTCTAGCTCCTCCCTAGAATGTCTGTGTCTGCCTCTAGCTCCCCCCTAGAATGTCTGTGTCTTCCTCTAGTTCCTCCCTAGAATGTCTGTGTCTGCCTCTAGCTCCTCTCTAGAATGTCTGTGTCTGCCTCTAGCTCTTTCCTAGAATGCCTTTGTCTTCCTCTTGCTCCTCCCTAGAATGTCTGTGTCTGCCTCTAGCTCCTCCCTAGAATGTCTGTGTCTTCCTCTAGCTCCTCCCTAGAATGTCTGTGTCTTCCTCTAGCTCCTCTCTAGAATGTCTGTGTCTGCCTCTAGCTCTTTCCTAGAATGCCTTTGTCGGCCTCTTGCTCCTCCCTAGAATGTCTGTGTCTGCCTCTAGCTTCTTCCTAGAATGTCTGTGTCTGCCTCTAGCTCCTCCCTAGAATGTCTGTGTCTTCCTCTAGCTCCTCCCTAGAATGTCTGTGTCTGCCTATATCTCTTTCTTAGAATGCCTTTGTCGGCCTCTTGCTCCTCCCTAGAATGTCTGTGTCTGCCTCTAGCTCCCCCCTAGAATGTCTGTGTTTGCCTCTAGCTCCCCCCTAGAATGTCTGTGTCTTCCTCTAGCTCCTCCCTAGAATGTCTGTGTCTGCCTATAGCTCCCCCCTAGAATGTCTGTGTCTTCCTCTAGCTCCTCCCTAGAATGTCTGTGTCTGCCTATATCTCTTTCTTAGAATGCCTTTGTCGGCCTCTTGCTCCTCCCTAGAATGTGTCTTCCTCTAGCTCCTCCCTGGAATGTCTGTGCCTGCCTCTAGCTCCTCCCTAGAATGTCTGTGTCTGCCTCTAGCTCCTCCCTAGAATGTCTGTGTCTGCCTCTAGCTCCTCCCTAGAATGTCTGTGTCTGCCTCTAGCTCCCCCCTAGAATGTCTGTGTCTTCCTCTAGCTCCTCCCTAGGATGTCTGTGTCTGCCTCTAGCTCCTCCCTAGAATGTCTGTGTCACCTCTAGCTCCTCCCTAGGATGCCTGTGTTTGCCACTATCTCCTCCCTAGAATGTCTGTGTCTGCCTCTAGCTCCCCCCTAGAATGTCTGTGTCTGCCTCTAGCTCCTCCCTAGAATGTCTGTGTCTTCCTCTAGCTCCTCCCTAGAATGTCTGTGTCTGCCTCTAGCTCCTCCCTAGAATGTCTGTGTCACCTCTAGCTCCTCCCTAGGATGCCTGTGTTTGCCACTATCTCCTCCCTAGAATGTCTGTGTCTGCCTCTAGCTTCTCCCCCTATATAGAATCTTATAAGCACCAACTGTCATCTCCTGTCTTCACTCAATATAGATTTTACCCATGAATTGAGAGAGAAAGATCGGTCCATGAGGAGACAGAAGCAGATTTCTATGATAAGTTTCTCATTTGTACTATTGATTTAAGAAATAAAAATTAAATCAATGGTCACTCATCAAGCCCCATGCATATCCTTTGCTTCCCATTTTTAGATGCCGTATTTGCTCTTATTGTAGGACATATTTGCTTTTACAGTTTTTTATTTCCGGTAGTCATGCTATTTTCATACCTGCTAAAGACACAGCTGGGGGATGATGGTTACTGTGGAGATGAAGTGGTTGCACTGAAGTCAGACTTGCTCACCGGGAGTCCAGTGGTCGGCATATTGCTTCACATCCACTGATAATCTACAGGACATGTCAACTGGTGTAATGGTTGAATTTTAAATAAAGGCTGTGACCAACCCTCATCCAAAAACACTGTTCATGATGTCTGTTATTGGACAAGGGTATGTTAAAATGTTGGTCTCTGCAGACTAGATACAAAAATAGATAGATAGATAGATAGATAATAGATAGATAAATAGATAGAAGAATGATCGATAGAACAGAAAGATGATAGATAGATAGATAGATAGATAGTGTCATAGATGTAATTGTAAAATCTATAAAGCCATCTCATCGTTCTCATAGTGAACACTGAAGCAAGGCTCTATTGACCTCTACATGAGCCTGATGCAACTGGGACTCCCCTGCTACAAACAAGTAATTAAAGGGGGTTATCTGATGGATCACAGACATGAATTCCAGGCCGAACTTGCAGAAAAATGCGGGAGGTGACAGATTTAAGGCTTATGGAAATGCCTTATGGCTCCTTTGTTCTCTTTCCAAATTATAAATATTGTTTTTTTTAATAAGCAGCAAAGAGTCCTACATTATGGCAAACATGTTTACGGTGTTGTGATGAAGTGACGACATAACACACTGACTTAAATCACTAGGCGGTCAGTCCCAAATTAAAATCTGACAGATGGACGACAATATATAGGTCATGTTTCCAATCTAGGGAAAGCTAAAATCATGATAGGAAATATGGCATTAATATCTCCTGCCTGGGACCTCCACTGGCGAAGATATCCTTAAAGTTGGAAAACTCTTAATTTTTGGTACCTTAGCCACATCCCATTTCCGTTACACAGATTAGTACTTTTCTTTTGCTTATCCTGTTTATTTTATGTAATTCTATATACCGAATTGTGTTGTTCCCATTTTGTGTCATCTTTGTATATTTTTTTTAGAAACACTGCCTACCTTTCTGGATTAAATATATAAAATGTAATACCTCTGTTCCTCTTTCTCTATAAACTGCCCCCTGAAGACATACGCTACCTGTAACAGGTGTACAATCAGCCGGTATAAACGATTGGTGGTGGCAGCTAGTAGTTCCTTTTGTTATTGTGGAGTTGGCAGTGACCGTCCCGGGGTGTATATATATATATATATATACAGTACAGACCAAAAGTTTGGACACACCTTCTCATTTAAAGATTTTTCTGTATTTTCATTGACTATGAAAATTGTACATTCACACTGAAGGCATCAAAACTATGAATTAACACATGTGGAATTATATACTTAACAAAAAAGTGTGAAACAACTGAAAATATGTCTTATATTCTAGGTTCTTCAAAGTAGCCACCTTTTGCTTTGATGACTGCTTTGCACACTCTTGGCATTCTCTTGATGAGCTTCAAGAGGTAGTCACTGGAAATGGTCTTCCAACAATCTTGAAGGAGTTCCCAGAGATGCTTAGCACTTTTTGGCCCTTTTGCCTTCACTCTGCGGTCCAGCTCACCCCAAACCATCTCGATTGGGTTCAGGTCTGAGGACTGTGGAGGCCAGGTCATCTGGCGTAGCACCCCATCACTCTCCTTCTTGGTCAAATAGCCCTTACACAGCCTGGAGGTGAGTTTGGGGTCATTGTCCTGTAGAAAAATAAATGATGGTCCAACTAAACGCAAACCGGATGGAATAGCATGCCGCTGCAAGATGCTGTGGTAGCCATGCTGGTTCAGTATGCCTTCAATTTTGAATAAATCCCCAACAGTGTCACCAGCAAAGGACCCCCACACCATCACACCTCGTCCTCCATGCTTCACGGTGGGAACCAGGCATGTAGAGTCCATCCGTTCACCTTTTCTGCGTCGCACAAAGACACGGTGGTTGGAACCAAAGATCTCAAATTTGGACTCATCAGACCAAAGCACAGATTTCCACTGGTCTAATGTCCATTCCTTGAGTTCTTTAGCCCAAACAAGTCTCTTCTGCTTGTTGCCTGTCCTTAGCAGTGGTTTCCTAGCAGCTATTTTACCATGAAGGCCTGCTACACAAAGTCTCCTCTTAACAGTTGTTGAAGAGATGTGTCTGCTGCTAGAACTCTGTGTGGCATTGACCTGGTCTCTAATCTGAGCTGCTGTTAACCTGCGATTTCTGAGGCTGGTGACTCGGATACACTTATCCTCAGAAGCAGAGGTGACTCTTGGTCTTCCTTTCCTGGGCCAGTCCTCATGTGAGCCAGTTTCTTTGTAGCGCTTGATGGTTTTTGCAACTGCACTTGGGGACACTTTCAAAGTTTTCCCAATTTTTCGCACTGACTGACCTTCATTTCTTAAAGCAATGATGGCCACTCGTTTTTCTTTACTTAGCTGCTTTTTTCTTGACATAATACAAATTCTAACAGTCTATTCAGTAGGACTTTCAGCTGTGTATCCTAATACAAATTCTAACAGTCTATTCGGTAGGACTATCAGCTGTGTATCCTCCAGACATAGGCGGATTATAATGAGGGCAATCCGGGCTACCGCCCGGAGCCTCGGGTCTCCAGGGGGCCCGGGGCTCCGGGGGGGCTATGGCCGGATTGCCCTCATTATATGTGTGGCCGAGCGGCACATACCGGTAGCAGTGGCCGGGGGGGGCCCGGACCACTCCCCCAGCAGCGGTGCACGGCCGCTACTTCTTCTTCGGCCGGGCCAGCACTGCAGCAGTTAACTTCCTTGTGTGCTGGCCCGGCCGCGTCACTGCTAGGAGACACCGTCCTGTGCGCGGCCGTGTCTCCTAGCTGTGACGTCACGCCGAGCGCGCCCGGCCTGCACTGCTACTTACCACCGGAGAGAAGCAGGAGCCAGGAGGACTGGAGCCGGGGGATGGTGAGTGAGTGTGTGTGTGTGTGTGTGTGTGTGTTAGAGAGTGTGTGTATGTGTATGTATGTATGTATAGGCAGATATCATTGTGTGATGTCTGTTTATATGTATTTTTGTGTTTCAAATGTGTTTATGCGTGTATGTATATATTTGTGTGCCTGACTGCGTGCGGCCTCCTGCTGAGTATAGATGGCGCCGTGCGACCTCCTGCTGTCTCTGGAGGGGGGGCAGTGCGGCCTCCCTCTGTGTCTAGATGGCTCCGTGCGGCCTCCCGCTGTGTCTAGATGGCTCCGTGCGGCCTCCCGCTGTGTCTAGATGGATCCGTGCGGCCTCCCGCTGTGTCTAGATGGCTCCGTGCGGCCTCCCGCTGTGTCTAGATGGCACCGTGCGGCCTCCCGCTGTGTCTAGATGGCTCCGTGCGGCCTCCCGCTGTGTCTAGATGGCTCCGTGCGGCCTCCCGCTGTGTCTAGATGGCACCGTGCTGCCTCCCGCTGTGTCTAGATGGCTCCGTGCGGCCTCCCGCTGTGTCTAGATGGCTCCGTGCGGCCTCCCGCTGTGTATAGATGGCTCCTTGCGGCCTCCTGCTGTGTCTAGATGGCTCCGTGCGGCTCCCTGCTGTGTATAGATGGCTCCGTGCGGCTCCCTGCTGTGTATAGATGGCTCCGTGCGGCTCCCTGCTGTGTCTAGATGGCACCGTGCGGCCTCCCGCTGTGTCTAGATGGCTCCGTGCGGCCTCCCGCTGTGTCTAGATGGCTCCGTGCGGCCTCCCGCTGTGTCTAGATGGCACCGTGCTGCCTCCCGCTGTGTCTAGATGGCTCCGTGCGGCCTCCCGCTGTGTCTAGATGGCTCCGTGCGGCCTCCCGCTGTGTATAGATGGCTCCTTGCGGCCTCCTGCTGTGTCTAGATGGCTCCGTGCGGCTCCCTGCTGTGTATAGATGGCTCCGTGCGGCTCCCTGCTGTGTATAGATGGCTCCGTGCGGCTCCCTGCTGTGTGTAGATGGCTACGTGCGGCCTCCTACTGTGTATAGATGGCTACGTGTGCTCAATATTGAGTCATACAATTAATGTAAGGCTATGTGCCCACGATGCAGAAATGCTCCGGATTT
The DNA here is from genome assembly GCF_046119375.1 of Phyllobates terribilis. NCBI lineage: Eukaryota > Metazoa > Chordata > Amphibia > Anura > Dendrobatidae > Phyllobates > Phyllobates terribilis. Next base: position 177,083,899 of record NW_027362770.1, read on the forward strand.
TTTTTGAGAGTTTCTGCATCTCCCTGGCAGAAAAAACGCATGCGGATTGTACATGCGGATTGTACATGCGGATTGTACATGCGGATTGTACATGCGTTTTTCCTACCAGGGACATGCGGATGTGAAGCTTTCTTCACATGCATTTCCGCATGCGGGTTGTCAAGCGCTTTCCAAGCGATTTTAGCATCACTTGGAAAGTGCTTGACAACTTAGTCACACTATATAAATCCATGCAACCACCTTCTGATGGCCTGCCGACGTCAGCGGTCGCGTGACCCGTCACATGACTAAATGACGTCATGGCAGGTCCTTTTTAGACCATCGCGAGCTGCCTGCAAGCCAGGACGCATCGGATAAAGACACCGGGGGCCATCAGAAGGTAAGTATAATATTTATTTAATTCTTTTTTTTACAGGTTCTATGGTACCCGGGTCCGGAGGAGAGTCTCCTCTTCTCCAGACCCAGGTACCATCCGCACATTGAAACGCATGGATTCTGCATGTACAGATGCAGTGATGCGGATTACATGCGTTCCAATGCAAGTCAATGGCGGCAAAAACGCCGCGCTTCCGCAAAATAATTGTTAGTGCTGCGGATTTTTCCGTAATGATAATCCTCAGCGGAAATTTCCGCAGTATGTGCAAAGCACATGCGGATTATCATTGGGGAACATGGCAGACCTTCTACCAAGCTTTTTTTAAGCATTTCTGCAGCGGAATTGCCGCTGCGGAAACGCTTAAAAAACGCGTAGTGGGCACACAGCCTAAAAAAAATTATTATAATTAATATTGTGCCAAATTAATTTCACGTGAACTATCACATGATCTATCACAGGGGATCATATGACATGTCACGTGATACATCAGGTGTTTGTGTGTGGGGTGGGGGGCCCGCGCCTTCTAAACTGCCCGGGGCCATTGCTACTCTTAATCCACCCCTGCCTCCAGACTTCTGCTCAACACAACTGATGGTCCCAACCCCAGTTATAAGGCAAGAAATCCCACTTATTAAACCTGACAGGGCCCACCTGTGAAGTGAAAACCATTTCCGGTGACTACCTCTTGAAGCTCATCAAGAGAATGCCAAGAGTGTGCAAAGCAGTTGTAGCACCCTGAGGATTCGGCTGCTACAGGGGTATTGCACCTCAACCCAGAGGTGTGATATTCCACTCCCGGGTAAGGATGGAGTGTGGAACTGAGCTCGGTAGGCTGCATGCACTACATACATCCCATTTCCGAGGAGCAGACCAACGGTACTCCCACTTAGAAATGTGCAGGTACGACCGAGTCTGTTCCTGGCTGGAGTGGGAGGGGGGTGGTACATCCCAAGTAGTGTAGGGGCAGATAGGGGGAGCAGCCTGGGTAAAGATAGGAGCTCATTGGGTGCTGGTCACCTGAGCTCACACATAGAGGGTGTATATAAGGTGGGCACCAACTAAGAACAGGGTCAGTTGCAGAGAGAAAGTCAGGAGCGTAGGAGAAGAGAGACCCAGAGTGAGAGAGGAGAGAGAGAGACCCAGAGGGGGAACCAGAAGAAAAGGACTCCAAGAACCCAACTTAAATCCCCGGGTGAAGAGTCGGCACAGGGTACCGGAACCCAAGCTGGTGGGGGCAAAAACACTCCCCAGCCAGAGACCGGAGACCGTGGGCAGCGTTTGTCACGGTCACCCACCACATCCACCACGAAGGCATACCACGAGGAGGGTCAGGGAACCCCAGGCCAAGGGTCTCCCCACAGAAGGCCCGAGGGAGCTGGACCTGGGTGGATCAATAGTGGGGACGGCCAGAGAAAGGACAGAAGGAGAGCTCAGGGTCACGCTCCGGACTTATTTGGGAGTTGGCTGGATCCAGAACCTGGTGGACGCAGCACGGCTCGGGAGGTCACTCGAAGCTGGAGTGACCAGAACATCAGCAGTGAGTAAACATCCTAAACTGCATAACCCGACTCTGTCTCTGATTGCCGTCTACACTGCATCACCACAACTCCCATCCTCTGCACCTGATCCCCCTGAGGCTATACCCCACCCGTTGGGGGTTATATCACCAAAGCTGCACCTACACCACCAGCCTCAGCGGACCCTGCTGCAGCGGCGGCCACAGTGACCGCAACACAACGGGTGGCGTAGTCGACAATAAAGAACTTATAACATCTGTATGACTGCCACATACAACTGAGTTTGACACCCTGGGCACGGACCGGGTCACAGCCACTCGGAAGACTACAACTCCCATCTGATCCGGCTCCGGATATTCCCACTAACGAATATGGCCCAGGGGGTGCGTCACAGTCATCAAAGCAAAAGGTGGCTACTTTGAAGGACCTAGAATATAAGACATATTTTCAGTTGTTTCACACTTTTTTGTTAAGTATATAATTCCACATGTGTTAATTCATAGTTTTGATGCCTTCAGTGTGAATGTACAATTTTCATAGACAAGAAAATACAGAAAAATCTTTAAATGAGAAGGTGTGTCCAAACTTTTGGTCTGCACTGTATATACAGTATATATACTAGATGGTGGCCCAATTCTAACGCATCGGGTATTCTAGAATAGGTATGCGGCCGACCGGGCGCAATCAGCAGAAAGTTGTTTAAATTTGGCGCCAAAATCGCTGATTGGTCGCGGCCGGCAACCGCGACCAATCAGCAAAGCGGTGTTTAAATATCGGTGATTGGTCACGGGTGGTGGCCGCGACCAATCAGCGAACTGTGTTAGTGAGGACTGGAGAGCTTGTTTAAATTTGGCGATAAAATCGATCAATCAGCAGAGCGTTGTTTAAATTTGCCGGCAATCTCGCTGATTGGTCTCGGCCGGCCGGCGGCTGGGATGTATGAGCAGAGCGGTGTTTAAATTTGGCGCCAAAATCGCTGATTGGTAGCGGTCGCCGGCGGCCGCAACCAATCAGCAGAGCGTTGTTTGAGTTTGGCGCCAATCTCGCTTATTGGTCGCGGCTGGCGGCCGCGACCAATCAGCACAGCGGTATTTACATTTGGCGCCAATCTCGCTGATTGGTCGCGGTCGGCCGGCGGCCGCGACCAATCAGCAGAGCGGCGTTTAAATTTGCAGCCTATATCGCTGATTGGTCGCGGCCGGCCACCGCGACCAATCAGCAGAGCGGCGTTTAAATTTGCCGCCCATCTCGCTGATTGGTCGCGGTCGGCCGGCCACCGCAACCAATCAGCAGAGCGGCGTTTAAATTTGCGGCTCATTGGTCGCGGTGGCCTGCCGCGATTAATCAGCAGAGCGGCGTTAAAATTTGCCGGTCATCTCACTGATTGGTCGCAGTCGGCCACCGCGACCAATTAGCACAGCAGCGTTTAAATTTGCCGCCCATCTCGCTGATAGGTCACGGCCGGCCACCGCGACCAATCAGCACAGCGGCGTTTAAATTTGCCGCCCATCTCGCTGATTGGTCGCGGTAGCCAGCCGCGACCAATCAGCAGAGCGGCGTTTAAATTTGCCGCCCATCTCGCTGATTGGTCGCGGTAGTCGGCCACCGCGACCAATCAGCAGAGCGGCGTTTAAATTTGCCGCCCATCTCGCTGATTGGTCGCGGCCGGCCACCGCGACCAATCAGCAGAGCGGCGTTTAAATTTGCCGCCCATCTCGCTGATTGGTCGCGGTCGGCCGGCCACCGCAACCAATCAGCAGAGCGGCGTTTAAATTTGCCGTCCATCTCGCTCATTGGTCGTGGTGGCCTGCCGCGATTAATCAGCAGAGCGGCGTTTAAATTTGTCGCTCATTGGTCGCGGTGGCCGGCCGCGATTAATCAGCAGAGCGGCGTTTAAATTTGCCGCCCATCTCGCTGATTGGTCGCGGTCGGCCGGCCACCGCGACCAATCAGCAGAGCGGCGTTTAAATTTGCGGCTCATTGGTCGCGGTGGCCGGCCGCGATTAATCAGCAGAGCGGCGTTAAAATTTGCCGGCCATCTCGCTGATTGGTCGCAGTCGGCCACCGCGACCAATTAGCACAGCAGCGTTTAAATTTGCCGCCCATCTCGCTGATTGGTTGCGGCCGGCCGGCCACCGCTACCAATCAGCAGAGCGGCGTTTAAATTTGCCGCCCATCTCGCTGATTGGTCGCGGTGGCCGGCCGTGACCTATCACCACAGCGGCGTTTAAATTTGCCGCCCATCTCGCTGATTGGTCGCGGTAGCCAGCCGCGACCAATCAGCAGAGCGACGTTTAAATTTGCCACCCATCTCGCTGATTGGTCGCGGTAGTCGGCCACCGCGACCAATCAGCAGAGCGGCGTTTAAATTTGCCGCCCATCTCGCTGATTGGTCGCGGCCGGCCACCGCGACCAATCAGCAGAGCGGCGTTTAAATTTGCCGCCCATCTCGCTGATTGGTCGCGGTCGGCCGGCCACCGCAACCAATCAGCAGAGCGGCGTTTAAAGTTGCCGCCCATCTCGCTCATTGGTCGCGGTGGCCGGCCGCGATTAATCAGCAGAGCGGCATTTAAATTTGCCAGCCATCTCGCTGATTGGTCGCGGCCGGCCACCGCGACCAATCAGCAGAGCAGTGTTTAAATTTGCCGCTCATCTCGCTGATTGGTCGCGGCCTGCCACCACGAGCAATCAGCAGAGCGGCGTTTAAATTTGCCGCCCATCTCACTGATTGGTCGCGGTCGGCCGGCCACCGCGACCAATCAGCAGAGCGGCGTTTAAATTTGCCGCCCATCTCGCTCATTGGTCGCGGCCGGCCACCGCGACCAATCAGCATCGTATTAGTGTGGGCCCGTGAGCGGCGCTGCTTGTGCGGCTCCGTATTAGCGAGGACCGGGGAGCGGCGCTGCCTGTGCGGCTCCTTCTGCTGCGAGAAGCCGGGAGATGAGCGGCTGCTCGCAGCAGAAGCATCCCGACCGGCGGCGCCGCTCCCCGGTCCTCCGTTCACACTTGCAGTCGGGAGATCAGCGGGCCAAGCCGCTGATCTTCCGACGTTAGTCGCATGGAGGTCAGCGGCGCTCGGGGTAGTTGTGCTGCTAGCGCCGCTCATCTCCCCGCTGCATCGCCGCTGACCTCCGTCTGCCAGATGAGCCGCTAACGGCCGCCATCTTTTTTCAGAAATCCCGCGGCGCTGATTGGCCGCTGCCTGACCAATGAGCGACGCGGGATTTCCAGGACAGACAGACAGACAGACAGACGGGATAAGACAATTATATAGTAGACTAGATGGTGGCCTGATTCTAACGCATTGGGTATTCTAGAATATGTATGCGGCAGACCGGGCACAATCAGCAAAGCGGTGTTGAAATTTGGCGACTATATCGCTGATTGGTCACGGCCGGCGGTCGCGACTAATCAGCAGAGCGGGGTTTAAATTTTGCGCCAATAATGCTGATTGGTCGCGGCCAGCGAACGTGACCAATTAGCGGAGCGGGGTTTAAATTTTGCGGCAATAATGGTGATTGGTCACGGCCGCGACCATTCAGCAGAGCGGTGTTTAAATTTGGCTGCAATAATGCTGATTAGTCGCGGTCGGCAATTTGGCGCCAACAATACTGATTAGTCGCGGCCGGCAACCGCGACCAATCAGCAGAGCAGGGTTTAAATTTGGCGCCAAAATCGCTGATTGGTGGCGGCCGGCGGCCGCGACCAATCAGCAGAGCGGGGTTTAAATTTGGCGCCAATAATGCTGATTGGTCACGGCCGGTGATTGCGACCAATCAGCAGAGCCGTGTTTAAATTTGGCGCCAAAATCGCTGATTGGTCGCGGCTGGCAACCGCGACCAATCAGCAGAGCGGGGGTTTAAATTTGGCGCCAATACTGCTGATTGGTCGCGGACGGCGACCGCGACTAATCAGCAGAGCGGTGTTTAAATTTGGCACCAATACTTCTGATTGATGTCGGCCGGCAACCGCGACCAATCAGCAGAGCGGGGTTTAAATTTAGCGCCAATACTGCTGATTGGTCGAGGCCGGCAACCGCGACCAATCAGCAGAGCGGGGATTAAATTTGGCGCCAATAATGTTGATTAGTTGAGGTTGCCAACCGCGACCAATCAGCAGAGCGGGGTTTAAATTTGACGCCAATACTGCTGATTGGTCGCGGACGGCGACCGCGACCAATTAGCAGAGCGGTGTATAAATTTTGTGCCAATATTGCTGATTGGTCGCGGACGTCAACCGCGACCAATCAGCAAAGCGGGGTTTAAATTTGGCGCCAATACTGCTGATTGATCTCGGCCGGCAACCGCGACCAATCAGCAGAGCGGGGTTTAAATTTGGCGCCAATACTGCTGATTGGTCGCAGTTGTCGGCCGCGACCAATCAGCAGAGAGGGGTTTAAATTTGGCACCAATAATGCTGATTAGTCGCGGCCGGCATCCGCGACCAATTAGCAGAGCGGTGTTTAAATTTGGTGCCAATACTGCTGATTGATCTCGGCCGGCAACTGTGACCAATCAGCAGAGCGGGGTTTAAATTTGGCACCTAAATCGCTGATTGGTCGCGGCCGGCGGCCTCGACCAATCAGCAGAGCGTTGTTTAAATTTGGCGCCAATCTCGCTGATTGGTCGCGGCTGGAGTCCGCGACCAATCAGCAGAGCGTTGTTTAAATTTGGCGCCAATCTCGCTGATTGGACGCATCTAGTGTCCACGACCAATCAGCAGAGCGTTGTTTAAATTTGGCGCCAAGCTCGCTGATTGGTTGCGGCTGGCGTCCGCGACCAATCATCACAGTAGTGTTTAAATGTGGCGGCAAGATCGGTGATTGGTCGCAGCCGCTATTTAAATGTGGCGCCCAAATCGGTTATTGGTCGCGGGCAGCGGCCGCGACCAATCAGCAGAGCGGTGTTTAACTTTAGCGCCAAGATCACTGATTGGTCGCGTGCGGAGAGCGCGACCAATCAGCGAATCGTATTGGTGAGGACCGGGGAGCGGAATCGTATTAGTGAGGACCGGGGAGCGCCGCTGCCTGTGCGGCTACTTCTGCTGCGAGAAGCCGGGAGATCAGCGACTGCTCGCAGCAGAAGTATCCCGACCCGCAGCGCCGCTCCCCGGTCCTCCCTTGACACCCTAGCCGCTGATGTCCCCACAGTATCCGCATGGTGTTACTAAGGTCCGGACATTTGTGTTAAAAATCGCTGATTGGTCGCTGGCGCTGCCCGCGACCAATCACCGATTTGGGCGCCAAATTTAAATATCGGCCGCCACCAATCACCGATCTTGGCTCCACATTTAAACACCGCTGTGCTGATTGGTCGCCGACGCTGGGCGCGACCAATCACCGATTTGTGCTGCACATTTAAATAGCGCCGCTCCCCGGTCCTCCCTTCACACCCTAGCCGCTGATGTCCCCACAGTATCTGCATGGTGTTACAAAGGTCCGGACATTTGTGTTAAAAATCGCTGATTGGTCGCCGACGCTATTTAAATGTGGCGCCAAAATCGGTGATTGGTCGCGCCCAGCGTCGGCGACCAATCAGCGATTTTTAACACAAATGTCCGGACTTTTGTAACACCATGCGGATACTGTGGGGACATCAGCGGCTAGGGTGTCAAGGGAGGACCGGGGAGCGGCGCTGCGGGTCGGGATACTTCTGCTGCGAGCGCCCGCTCATGTCCCGGGTTCTCGCAGCGGAAGTATCCGCACAGGCAGCGCCGCTGACATCCATGCGGCTAGGGTGTGAAGGGAGGACCGGGGAGCGGCGCTGACATCCAATTGGTCGCGGCCGCTATTTAAATGTACCGCACAAATCGGTGATTGGTCGCGGTCTTGGCCCGCGACCAATCACTGATCTTGCCGCAAAAGTTAAACACTACTGTGCTGATTGGTCGCGGACGCTGCCCGCGACCAATCACCGATTTGGGCGCCAAATTTAAATATCGGCCGTGACCAATCACCGATCTCTGCTCCACATTTAAACACCGCTGTGCTGATTGGTCGCGGACGCTGGGCGTCCGCGACCAATCAGCACAGTAGTGTTTAACTTTTGCGGCAAGATCAGTGATTGGTCGGGTCCGAAGACCGCGACCAATCATCGAATCGTCTTGGTGAGGACCGGGGAGCTGCGCTGCCTGTGCGGGTACTTCCGCAGCGAGAACCCGAGACATGAGCGGGCGCTCGCAGCAGAAGTATCCCGACCTGCAGCGCCGCTCCCCGGTCCTCCCTTCCGCATGGAGGTCAGCGACGCTGGTGGTCCTTCCGCTGCTACCGGCCGGGAGATGAGCGCCTCGCGCCGCTCATCTCCCGGCTGCATCTCCGTCCCGCAGATGGGTCCGGCGGTCGAGGTCCTTCTGCTGGTACCGGCCGGGAGATGAGCGCCTCGTGGCGCTCATCTCCCGGCTGCATCGCCGCTGAGCTCCGTCCCGCAGATGAGCCGCTAACTGCCGCCATCTTTTTTCAGAAATCCCGCGGCGCTGATTGGCCGCTGCCGGACCAATGAGCGACGCGAGATTTCCTGGACAGACAGAAAGACAGACAGAAAGACAAACAGACAGATAGACAGACAGACAGACGGGATAAGACAATTATATATATAGATATATATATATATATTCATATATATTCCATGCGTTGGAATTGGAGGTGTATATACCATATGTGACATGCAGAAGTAGTGCTGTTGCAGAGTGTGACAGTCACAAGTAGTGCTGTTGCTTTAAAAGCATTCAGCAACTATTAGAAGTAACACAAGCACATGAGACAGGAAGTGCTGTGCTCCAGAAGCATCTGGCAACTAGAGGGGTTAACACAGTCACAGGAGACAGGGAGGGTTTTAGCAGAGCCCCAGGGGGATTGTGGGGAAGTTGTTTACTGTCTGGCTGGAGCCGAAGAGAAAGGTGGTGTGTGTGTTCTGCATCTGACAGTAGTGCCCCTGCAAGTGAAAAGGATTCAAGTCAGGAGTGAAGCTAAGCACAGGTCAGGTAGAGTTCCTGAACTAACAGTGCAGAGTATTGTCAAGCAGAAAGATAAGGACTGTAAGAAATGGTGTCACAGGGATCATCTCCCTCAGCAAACCCACCCACCCTCCATCTCACTGTGCTGTAAAGAATGCTGTGTTCATTAATGTGCCTTTGCATTAGAACTGTACTGTCTTGTACTACTAGGAAGACTGTGAACTGCTGTGCTGCTAAGGAAACTGTATTGTTTGTCACTGTAACCTGTTGCTCATAAGACTTAACTTGCACTGGCTGTGCGGCTTCTTATTAAATGCTACTGTTCGCCCCTATCTGAACCTAGCGGCGTGTGTGTAACATTGGTGGCCCGTAAAGGGAGTCCTGAGCGGGAATTAGCATGTAGAGGGAGAAGAGGAAAAGTGTCTAGAAAAAGACAGCAGCACAGCACCTCAACTCAACTCTGCTACACCAGTTAAAGGGGACCAGCCCTAAAGAAAACTCACTAGCAGCAATGGATGTGGAAATACAAATGGACAGAATTAGTGAGCTGCTTCTTCAGTTAACCTGTGAAGAATTGAGAACAGTAGCAGAAAATATAAAGATGCAGTAGAACAGATTTCTAAAGCACACAACCGCAGGCAACTGTTAGCTGCCATTAATGCAAAAATGGATGACCTAGGGGAGAAAGAAGCTGAAGACATCATGGGGACATTCCTCCAGAAACGAACACAGTTTCTAACCAGGTTGAAGTTGGAGGAAGGAGGGGCGGCACCAATTACCAAAAGCGGGAATCTCTGTTCCCAGACTGAACTACAGGAATTGAAAGAACAATTCAAAGCCCTAACAACAGCCCTGCAGGAATCAACCAAAACCTCTGAACAGGTGATAGACTCAGACAGGACCTCTAACCTGCTCGGGTTAGATAAATCAGGGACACAGTCCTCTCTAACACCGCAAATCACCATAAGTAAAGAATTCAAGATCCTGGGACAGATTGGAGCGTGTGAACAGAAAGAGAGACTGTCTTATATGAACTTGTTGCACCAGATCGATGCAGGCTTACAGATAGGCTATCAGCCAAATGAGATCGTTGAGATGGTGGTGAAAGCGATCAGCCCAGGACTGAACCTCCGTAGTATGCTAGAAATGAAGAGTCAACTGACCTTGCAACAGCTGAACATGATTTTAAAAGGGCACTATAAAGAAGAGAGTACTTCAGAATTGTTAACTCATTAACCTCTCACAGAAAAATAATTAATCACCCCAAAGTTTCTTGTTCAGAGCACTTGAACTGAAGGATAGACTGTGGTTTGCATCCAGAGATGTAGAAGCGGAAGAGAAGTTTGATGCTGGACTAGTCCAGAAGAAGTTCTTGAGATTATTGGGAACGGGATTAATCAGCAAAGACATCAAGTTGCAGCTGAAACAATACCTAGAAGATCCTGGCATTCTGGACGAAGTCCTAATTGAAAAAATTAATGAGGCAGCTAGTTTGGAGTCAGAGAGCGAACAGAAGTAAAAGAAAGGCTCTGCTCCTAAAATCACCAAAATTAGTCAGCTGAAGTTGGAGCCGAGTTGATTGAAGTGAAAAAGTTGATTCGTTCCAGGCCAGAACTTGTATCCCTCAGACCTAGGAGTGGGTTCCAAAACTGAAGATACCCGGCTTGTGAAGCGTGCCATTCATCAAATCAGAGTACGGTGTGTGTCCACTGTCTAAGATGTGGTGAGGAAGGACATTATGCCAAGGAATGCCAATGGTCACGGTCGTTTGGGTTAAAAGACAGGAGGTTACCCGTGCGGGGCGACTGGTAACCGCGACACGGAGGAGGCCCCAGAAGCAAATCCAAATCTCCCCAGCCCCAGAACGGCGCATGAGGTAAAACGGCTGCGTCAGTACTATCCCCAAGTGTTTTCCCCTCTACAACAGCTGCAAGGGAGGCAGGGGCATCAGTTACTTAATGCCCGGTGCGGAGGTCAAATGATGTATTCCTGGGAGGAAGATAGCCTCATCAGCCTAATCGGTGAAAGCTGCTTTATACTGTGCCAGCTAGATGGACTCCTGGTGAAAGCACTGTGGGACACAGGAGCCCAAGCGAGCCTTTTAAATGAAGAATGGAGAAGGCGCTATCTGCCACATACCTGCTTACAGTCGCTAAAAGAACTCTTAGGACCAGAGGAAGTCCACGGCAAAGCTGTCAACCAGACTGAAATTCCTTTCATAGGCTGGGTGGAAGTGACTTTCCAACTGAGGGCCACGAAGAACAGCAACAATATTGATCTTTTGGTACCTTTTCTCGTGACCAGTGATCACGACAAGGCAGAGGATCCTATCCTGGGTTATAATGTAATCAGTGAGATCATCACGAAACACAAGTCAGGGACACTAGTGGTGAATGTAATTGCCACATCACTTGCCATGCCCAACGCCGTGGTGGAAAATGTGAATCATAGAGTAAAGAAAGCACAGAATACAATGGACCTAAAAGAAGTCAAGGGAGGCTGGTGCCCAGCCATCATCCCTGCAAACCAAGTGGTGGGGGTGAGGTGTGGAGTCCGGGTAGAACCCGGAAGAAAAGTCCAGAAAAGACTGTTCATGCCAAAAGGCTCCTCAGAACTTCCAGAAGGCCTAGTTCAAGGTGAGATTGTGATTCCTACTGTTGGGTTTGTTCGAGTGACAGTACCGGTGATGAATAATACGAAACACGAAATTAGACTGGATCCAAAGACTGTGTTAGGTCACATTGAAACCGTTAAAACAGTATATCTAGTCAGTGTGAGACCCACCCAGGGGTCTACAGTGAATTCAGTCTCCCCACCAAGGAACTGGAGTTGCCCAGGGGAAGAAATTGTACAACCCACTTCGGAGTCCTGGGATCCCCAGTACCCCTGGAACACTTGTGTGCTGAAGATCGAGCGGTAGCAAGACAGATGCTGAGAGAAGAGTGTCATGCATTCTCCAAAGATGACTCTGATATCGGCTGTATCCCATCATTGCAGTTGAAAATCAATTTGAAAGACACGACCCCTGTGACCAGAAGTTAAAGTGGGTACGGAAAGCATTCAGACCCCTTTAAATTTTTCACTCTTTGTTACATTGCAGCCATTTGGTAAATGCTAAAAAGTTCATATTTTTCTCATTAAAGTCCACTCTGCACCCCATCTTGACTGAAAAAAAACAGAAATGTAGAAATTTTTGCAAATTTATTGAAAAAGAAAAACGAAAATATCACATGGTCATAAGTATTCAGACCCTTTGCTCAGACACTCATATTTAAGTCACATGCTGTCCATTTCCTTGTGATCCTCCTTGAGATGGTTCTACTCCTTCATTGGAGTCCAGCTGTGTTTAATTAAACTGATAGGACTTGATTTGGAAAGGCACATGTGTCACCCCAGGCCTGGATGCCACAAATATTAAAGGCTGTGTCTGAGAGCAGGAGGGAGGTTCCCTGGTTAGGGACAATTGGCATGCAGCACCTCCTGTCCCAGGCCAGTAGGGGGAGCTGGCTGCCCTATAAAAGCTGGAACTGGGGGCAGGGTTAGAGAGAACTGGACGACCTAGCTCAGGACTGAGACTAGTCCCAGAGAAGGAGGGACAGTTCAGCTGTAGCTGAGGAGTCCGTGAGGCAGAGGAGAAACTGCAAGCCAGGGACAGAGGCGACGAGAGCCGGTCCTGGCAGAGAACCAATCTACCGGACATTGGGGTCCGAGGCTGTCAGGGTTATAAGCCCAGCAGCATAGAACCAACCCGCGAGGGATTTCAGGTCCCTTGGCCTAAGAAGCCTGGAGGCTCCGCCACACAGAGGGACCAGTACAGCGAGGATAAAGCAAAAGGTACAAAAGGCCCGAGTCGCAAGCCATACAGGCGAGAAGTACACGGCCAGCTCAGGGACATGGGCTATTACACCACGAAGAGGGGGATAGTCAGAAAGAGCATAGAGAGAACGGTAGGCCTACACACTCACCCTGACCAGTGGGGCTCGCCCGAAAGCTCTCAGACACCCAGGCCCATTCCTAACCAGTACCACGGTTGGGTCAGTAATAATACCTACAATAAAGACCCTGGACTGTTTGAAGTGGACCCCTGTGCTGCACACCAACACCAGCCTCAGCGGTCTGCCTTGCAACGGCTGTTATCTCTGACCGCAATCCACGGGTGGCGTAGTCGGACATTCAAAACACTGATAAATAGACTGCCACAATTTGGTCTGACCTCCCTGAGCTACGGGATCGGGTTGCCACTACTACCCCCAGCATCGTACAGAAACCCGGTTCCGGGTACCCCACGGCCCAGGGGGCGAGTCAGCTTTGGCGTCGTCGGCAGGATTGTGACCAACCCGCCATAAACGGGTATTGCGTGCCTGAAAAAGACTTTATTCTTACCTGAGTGAAGTTTCCCGCCATTCGGGGCCATTTCCCGCCAATCGGAGCCGTTTCCCGCCATCGAGCGGCATCTTCGGGATGCCGCGCGGGAAGAAGAGGGGCATGGACGTCAAAAACGCGCGAGACCTGAAGCTCCGCCCTACGCTGAGACGCTGTACAAGATCCTGGAAGGAGATACAGCGGACGCCGACGTCATCACCGAGCGACGCAAGGTCCTCGCCCACAGCATCGCGAGCGGAGCCGCGGCCTACAGAAGAGGATCGCCGGAAGGTAGGCCACGGTTAACTAGGGGGGAGGAAGATGTCGGACGCGGAGGGACCCTCTACCACCAGCGTAGCCGCTGCAGCTGTGATGCCGTTTTCCATGCCCTACATCCCCGGAGCGGCCTTGCTGCCCCAGTATGCCGGCGAGTCGCATACCTTGGGCGACTTTAAAGAAAGGCTGTATAGCCTGTTCAAAGTTTATCCCCTGACAGAAGAACAGAAAGTCAGCATACTGATAGGGCAGTTAACTGGTGCGGCCCAGCGGGAGGTAAAGTCTTGGACAGCTGAGGAGAAAAGGACTGTAAGGGGGGTTCTGACCCGTCTACGGGACACCTTTGATACCCGTACCTCAGCAGAAATCAAAATGCGGTTCTATGGATGTAAGCAGCGAGCTCCAGATAGCATCAGAGATTATGCCCTAAATTTACAGGAAGCCTTGGGGGGCAATTAAGCAAGCTGACCCTGGCAGCGTGCAGGATACAGATAAACTATTGACTGACCAGTTCATAGAAGGTCTGCTGTCCAGCGCCCACAGAACCCTGCTGCGCCTCATGGCCCTACAGAACCCCGATTTGACTTTTGCACAGTTCAAAGATAGGGCCATCCGGGTGCTCCGAGAACCCGCACCAGGTGGCGCTGTAGCTTCCCGGCGCCCTGCCATAACTTAGCACCAGGGGGCGGCGCCCTACCCAGCAGACTTTGTGGGGGCTGATGCGCAGGCCCTAAATCCATCCCCGCCTGCAAACCTGCACCATCAGGTCCAAGAACTAACAAAGAGTGTTGCTGCATTGACCAGGACCGTACAGTCGTTACAGATGGACCCGTCAGGACCAATCAAGCTGGCTTCCAGTCCGGAGGATGTCCCGTGGCGTCGACAGAGGAGGATCCCGTAATTCAGAGGGAGGCCCGCCGATCGTTACACTGAGGATGGACAGCCGATTTTCCGCCGTTGCAGCCAGCCGGGACACGTAGCCAGGTACTGTACTTTAAATGGGTCCGACCTGGGGCATAAGGTCATCAGGCCCATCTAATTGGCGTGATAAGTACGTGGGGGGACGCCCAGTCTTACCCCTAGTGCTGGACGGTATCCCCATGAGTGCACTGCTGGATACCGGGTCACAAGTAACTACCATCCCCTATGTACTTTTTAAGCAGTATTGGAGTGACACTGACATAACCCGCTATCCAGACAATGACTTGAGCATCATCGCCAGCAATGGCCAGCCCGTGCCGCAGGTGGGGTTCAGAGAGATGACCATTAAGATTGGTAAGGTGGAACTGCCGGCACAGGGAGTGATCATTGTGGACATTGACCGTCGTGAAAGTCACCCTAAAATAACCTTGGGTACTAACGTGATTGAAAATTGTCTTTCAGAAGTAATTGTAATTTTGCAGCAGGTGGCGATGAATGCGAGCTCCAGCCAACAGAGAGTCCTCCAGAAAGAGATAAGAGCTCTGATGAGACGGCAACAGGTAGAACTGTCTGGTGGTGAGATCGGTAGCGTGAGGATGAGCGACCCGTTCCCCATTGCCATGCCTCCCAAAAGTGAAATGATGATCTGGTGTCGGACTGCAATCGGGTTAAGAAGGAGAGACTACCAAGCCATGGTAGAACCCATGTACTCAGACAGCAGGCCCACCATTTTGACAGCCCGGGGGGTGGTTGATGTCCGCCATGGGAGGGTGCCCGTCTGGATCTTAAACATTGGGGAAAGGGAAGTACACTTGCCCCGGGAAGCTACACTAGCCAAATTGTTTGCTGTTGAACACAATGCTGTCAGGGCCGTGGAACCCTTGCCTCCATCTCCCCAGGCGGAGGGTAATGGCTCCCAGAAACCCAAGGAGGACTGGTGCCAGAAACTCCACGTGGGTGCTGACTCCACTCCCTTGCACCAAAAACAAGGAGTCTACCGGGTGGTTCAGGAGTACGAGAGAATCTTTAGTAAGCACCCGCTAGACTTCGGCAGGGTGAAAGGGGTAGAACACCACATCCCCACGGGGAGCCACCCACCAATAAAAGAGAGATACAGACCTGTACCCCCTGCACACTATCAGAACGCAAAGGGCATGCTGAGAGAAATGAAAGAAGCTGGGGTCATTAGAGACAGCTGTAGCCCCTGGGCAGCCCCCTTGGTTCTGGTAAAAAAGAAAGACGGTACTATGAGAATGTGCGTGGACTATAGACAAGTCAATCGTATCACCCATAAAGACGCGTACCCGTTGCCTAGAATAGAAGAGTCTTTGGCCGCACTAAAATCAGCTAATTTCTTCTCTACTTTGGACCTTACTAGCGGGTACTGGCAGGTTCCTGTGGCAGAGGCTGACAAGGAGAAGACCGCCTTCACCACCCCGATGGAATTAAGTGAATTCAACTGTATGCCCTTCGGGCTCTGCAATGCACCCGGGACCTTCCAGAGGCTGATGGAATGCTGTCTAGGGCACCGAAACTTCGAGACGGTCCTACTTTACCTGGACAACGTGATTGTATATTTGAAGACCTACAAGGACCATCTAAAACACCTGGCAGAGGTGTTCGAAGCCCTGGCAGGCTATGGCCTGAAGGTGAAGCCCTCAAAGTGTCACCTGTTGAAACCGAAGGTACAGTACCTAGGACACGTGGTGAGTGCAGAGGGAGTAGCCCCCGACCCCGACAAGGTTACAGTAATCAAGAGCTGGCCAAGCCCCTCTAACATCAAAGAAGTGAGGCAATTCCTCGGGTTGGTAGGCTACTACCGGAGGTTCATCCGCGGGTTCACTCAGATGGCAGCTCCAATGCAGGTCCTCCTGATAGGTCAGTCTAAATCCAGAAGCCAAAAGCCACCCTTCAAGTGGTACAAGCCGGAAGAGGAGTCCTTCCGCCAGCTGAAGATGGCCCTCACGGGGGATGAGATCCTGGCCTACCCCGATTATGGCCAGCCTTTTATCCTCCACACAGACGCCAGTAATGTGGGGCTGGGAGCCGTACTGTCACAAAATCAACAGGGCAGAGAAAGGGTGATCGCGTACGCCAGCCGGAAGCTGAGGCCCACTGAAAGAAACCCGGAGAATTACAGCTCCTTCAAGCTAGAATTCTTGGCGGTGGTGTGGGCTGTCACAGAACGGTTTAAACATTACCTGGCCTCCGCAAAGTTCACTGTGTACACGGACAACAACTCGTTGACACACCTGAACAATGCAAGACTTGGTGCCCTGGAACAGCGGTGGATGGCCCGGCTATCAAATTATGACTTCACAATCAAATACCGGGCAGGCAGAACCAACGCCAACGCAGACGCCCTATCAAGAATGCCCCACCTACCCAAAGGAGAAGAAGACTCGGAAGAGCTGGAAGAAGTAGAGATCCCTGCGTTCCACCGGTATGGGGCCACTCAGTATTCTCACCGGGTAAGAGACAAAGACCTAACCACCGTCATGTTCAACCCCTTACCCCACCACGGCTGGGCTGAAACGCAAGATAGTGACCCTGCAATTCGCCTGGTGAAAGACCTGTTGACCCAGGCAGACGCTAGCCCTGGCCCGGACGCTCCAGAGGAAGCCAAGCAGTTATCGAAGGAGAAAAGCAGGCTATTCCTCTATGAAGGTAAGCTGTGCAGAAGGCTTGTCAACCACCGGACGCACGAGCTGACCTGGCAGGTAGTGGTCCCGAGACGAGATGCAGCAAGGGTCCTGGAGGCCTACCATGACAGAGCGGGACACTTCGGGTGGAAGAAACTGGAGTTCCTACTGAGAGAGCGGTTCTACTGGGTCGGTATGAGAGGGGCCATAGAGAAGTGGTGCAGGGACTGCGGCCCATGTAACCTTAGAAGGAAGGACTGTACCAGCCAGAAGACACCCTTGAGGCCCATCGTCACCAGGCAGCCTCTTGAGCTGGTAGCTCTGGACCATGTGAAATTGGCTCCAAGCCGGTCGGGCTACGTCTATGCCCTGACAATAGTGGACCACTATTCCCGGTTCCTGGTGGTGTTTCCCTTTAAAGACTTGAGAGCCCAAACAGCGGCCAGAGCCTTCCAACAACACTTCTGCCGTCCACACGGGTATCCGGAACAGGTCTTGACAGATCAAGGTCCAGCGTTTGAGGCGGAAATCTTCCAGGAGTTCTGCAACCTCTATGGCTGTAAGAAGATTCGGACAACGCCTTACCACCTGCAAACTAACGGGCTGTGTGAGAAAATGAATAATATCGTCATTGATCTCCTCAAGACGTTGCCCCTGGAAGAACGCAACCTGTGGCCGGAGAAGCTGCCAGACCTGATAGACTTATACAACCATATCCCGGTGAATACTACAAATTGCACCCCGGCTTACCTGATGCGAGCAAGACCAGGTAAGCTGCCTATGGACCTGGAGATGGGAGTCCTGACACCCGAGGACACCTCCCCAGATGCGGACTGGGATACAGAACGGCGGCTACAGTACAAGAAGGTACAGGAGAGTGTGGAGAGGAGTCTGGCTCAAGCGAGAGAAAAACAAGAGAGGCTCTTCAACCAACACGCCCCTGCTGGTCCCCTGGAACCTGGTAAACAGGTCCTGAAGCGGAAGAGAAGGCTTCACAAGCTAGATGACCAGTGGGAGAGAGACCCGTACACAGTACTGCAGTCTGACCACAACAACCCGAAGGTATGTGTAATTACCAACGATGGAGGAGAAACCACTAGCACCGTCTCCAGAGACCACCTAAAAAGGTGCCCCTAGCAACTACAGAGTGCATGAGAAGATCAAGATGACCTTGAACCCGCAGTGGACAAGGAAGAAATGGTCAGCACCGTTCTCGGAGAGTTCACCCGGTCCTGGACTCGGATAAATGATGCAATAGTGGTACCCGTCCTACACTTCCTTCAACCAACCCAGCAGGAGCCTACAGGAGAGCAGGAAGAACAAGAGGAACAAGTAGCCCCGGAGGCAGAAGAACCCATGCCAGCAGCCCAGGAGAGTCAACCCTCTGCTGACAGTGAGCCTGCCATGCCTGCGGTAAGCCAAAGGACCCGCAGACAGCTGCCTGCCCTGCCTGTAAACCCAGCTAGTAGCTGTACCCTAAATGCTAGTGGGGAAAGCCAGGTTAGACCACCACCAGACAGTGGGTTACGCAGGTCAACCCGGAGCACTAGGGGTCAAATACCAGCTCGCTGGAAGATTTAAATGCTGTATATTGCAAATGTTTTATACTTGTTACCTGGTTATTAATACTGTTTTCCCAGTTTTTCTAGATACAATGGACTGACAGGTTATGGACAGTGAATAACCGGAACTACCATGTAGATAGTTGCACTTGGTGCCCTCTTGTGAAGATGGCCACAGAAGAAAAACCTGTCCGGCGTGGCCTCCTTGTGGTCCAAAGTAGGTAGCTCAGCCTTGTCGCCACGCCCAAGGCCAGGAACTTGGGGTTTATGGAGACAGGTCCCCGCACCGTTCAAGACTTCACCTAGTTGGGTGTCATGGACACCCGGTCACGGAAGCGCCGTGACCTTAAGGACAAAATGTACTTGTACATATATTATGTTATTGTTTATACCCTGTATTTGTGTTTCCTAAAAAAAAAATATGTTTAGTTCGGAGTACTAAATTTTACTAGGGGGGGGGGGAATGTGTCACCCCAGGCCTGGATGCCACAAATATTAAAGGCTGTGTCTGAGAGCAGGAGGGAGGTTCCCTGGTTAGGGACAGTTGGCATGCAGCACCTCCTGTCCCAGGCCAGTAGGGGGAGCTGGCTGCCCTATAAAAGCTGGAACTGAGGGCAGGGTTAGAGAGAACTGGACGACCTAGCTCAGGACTGAGACTAGTCCCAGAGAAGGAGGGACAGTTCAGCTGTAGCTGAGGAGTCCGTGAGGCAGAGGAGAAGCTGCAAGCCAGGGACAGAGGCGACGAGAGCCAGTCCTGGGAGAGAACCAATCTACCGGACATTGGGGTCCGAGGCTGTCAGGGTTATAAGCCCAGCAGCAGAGAACCAACCCGCGAGGGATTTCAGGTCCCTTGGCCTAAGAAGCCTGGAGGCTCCGCCACACAGAGGGACCAGTACAGTGAGGAGAAAGCAAAAGGTACACAAGGCCCGAGTCGCAAGCCATACAGGCGAGAAGTACACGGCCAGCTCAGGGACGTGGGCTATTACACCACGAAGAGGGGGATAGTCATAAAGAGCATAGAGAGAACGGTAGGCCTACACACTCACCCTGACCAGTGGGGCTCGTCCGAATGCTCTCAGACACCCAGGCCCATTCCTAACCAGTACCACCTTTGGGTTAGTAATAATACCTACAATAAAGACCCTGGACTGTTTGAAGTGGACTCTGAACTCTTACTATTGCGGCCTGCACTATCACCCCCAGCATCCACCTACACTGCCCTGAGGCTACACTCTTCCCGTGGGGAGTTATCCGACCCCTGTGCTGCACACCAACACCAGCCTCAGCGGTCTGCCTTGCAGCGGCGGTTATCTCTGACCGCAATCCACGGGTGGCGTAGTCGGACATTCACAACACTGATAAATAGACTGCCACAATTTGATCTGACCTGCCTGAGCCACGGGATCGGGTTGCTACTACTACCCCCAGCATCGTACAGAAGCCCGGTTCCGGGTACCCCATGGTCCAGGGGGCGAGTCACACACACCTGTCTATATAAGACCTCACAGCTCAAAGTGTATGTCAGACCAAATGAGAATCATGAGCTCAAAGTAACTGCTCAAGGAGCTCAGAGACAGAATTGTGGCAAGGCACAGATCTGGCCAAGCTTACGGAGCTCAGAGACAGAATTGTGGCAAGGCACAGATCTGGCCAAGCTTACAAAAGAATTTCTGCATTACTCAAGGTTCCTAAGAGCACAGTGGCCTCCATAATCCTTAAATGGAAGAAGTTTGGGACCACCAGAAGTCTTCCTAGACCTGGCTGTCTAGCCAAACTGAGTAATCATGGGAGAAGAGCCTTGGTGAGAGAGGTAAAGAAGAACCCCAAGATCACTGTGGCTGAGCTCCAGAGATGCAGTAGGGAGATGGCATAAAGTTACACAAAGTCAACTATCACTGCAGCCCTCCACCAGTCGGGCCTTTATGGCAGAGTGGCCCAACAGAAGCCTCTCCTCAGTGCAAGACATATGACAGCCCGCATAGAGTTTGCTCAAAAACACATGAAGGACTCCCAGAATATGAGAAATAAGATTCTCTGGTCTGATGAGACGAAGATAGAACTTTTTGGTGATAATTCTAAGCGGTATGTGTTGAGAAAACCAGGCACTGCTCATCACCTGCCCAATACAATCCCAACAGTGAAATAGTGAAACATGGTGGTGACAGCATCATGCTATGGGGGTGTTTTTCAGCTGAAGGGACAGGACGACTGGTTGAAATTGAAGGAAACATGAATGCGGCCAAGTACAGAGATATCCTGGATGAAAACCTCTTCCAGAGTGCTCTGGACCTCAGACTTGGCCGAAGGTTCACCTTCCAACAAGACAATGACCCTAAGCACACAGATAAAATAACAAAGGAGTGGCTTCAGAACAACTCTATGACCATTCTTGACTGGCCCAGCCAGAGCCCTGACCTAAACCCAATTGAGCATCTCTGGGGAGACCTGAAAATGGCTGTCCACCAATGTTCACCATCCAACATGATGGAGCTGGAGAGAATCTGCAAGGAAGAATGGCCGAGGATCCCCAAATCCAGGTGTGAAAAACGTGTTGCATCAGTCCCAAGAAGACTCATGGCTGTACTAGCTCAAAAGGGGGCTTCTGCTCAATACTGAGCAAAGGGTCTGAATACTTATGACTATGTGATATTTCAGTTTTTCTTTTTTAATAAATTTGCAAAAATTTCTACATTTCTGTTTTTTTTTTCAGTCAAGATGGGGTGCAGAGTGTACTTTAATGAGAAAAAAAATGAACTTTTTAGAATTTACCAAATGGCTGCAATGAAACAAAGAGTGAAACATTTAAAGAGGTCTGAATACTTTCCGTACCCACTGTACATGTCTGTGCCGAAACCATTACACCGTGAATTGAAAGATTATTTACAAGATCTAATCAATAGAGGTTGTGTCCAAAAGTCAAAGTCGTCTTATACCTCTCCTATTGTTTGTGTTAGGAAGAAGGACGGTACGTTGAGACTCTGCTGTGATTACCGGGAACTAAACCGAAAGTCAGTACCTGATCGGCACCCAGTACTAAAGTTCCAAGATTTGCTGGATAGCCTATCTGGAAGTACTTGGTTCTCTGTCCTCGATCAGGGTAAGGCATGCCACCAAGGCTTTGTCAAAGAGTCCGGTAGACCCTTGACAGCATTTGTAGCACCCTGAGGACTCGGCTGCTACAGGGGTATTGCACCTCGACCCAGAGGTGTGGTATTCCACTCCCGGGTAAGGATGGAGTGTGGGACTGAGCTCAGTAGGCTGCATGCACTACATACATCCCATTTCCGGGGGACAGAACTACGGTACTCCCACCAAGTATATGTGCAGGTACGACAGCGTCTGTCCCTGGCTGGAGTGGGAGGGGGGTGGAACATCCCAGTAGTGTAGGGGCAGATAGGGGGAGTACTCTGGGTAAAGCTAGGAGCTCATTGGGTGCTGGTCACCTGGGCTCACACATAGAGGGAGTATATAAGGTGGGCACCATCTTAGGACAGAGTCAGTCAGTCTGAGGAGGAGCAGAGCAGAGGAGCTCAGCCAGGAGGGCTGACAGGGAGCTGTGGCTCCGGCTGGGCCCAGCTCCAGAGCCAAGCCTGCAGAGGAGAGAGGAGAAAGAAAGGCCCAGAGTGGAAGACCAGAGGGAACCCTAAGAACCCAGAATCAGACCAAAAAGGGTGAAGGGTTGGCGGACACGGGTACCGGAACCCGAACTGGTGGAGGCCACTTATCCTCAGCCAGGAACCGGAGGCCGTGGTCAAGATTTGCCACGACCCTCACCAAATCCACCAGAAAGGCACACCAAGTATAGGGTCAGGGAACCCAGAGGAGGTTTGACCACCAAGAGACCCGAGGGAGCCGGCCAAAGGTGGATCCCTGGTGGGAACGGCCAGAGACAGAGAGAGAGAAGGGAGCTCAGGACCACGCTCCGGAACTACCTGGGGGTTAACCGAGTCCAGGACCTGGTGGACGCAGCACGGCTCGGGTGGTCACTCAAGGCCAGAGTGACTGAGAGAACACCCGTGAGTAAAAAAACCCTGAAACTGCATCTCCTGACTCTGACTCTTCTTACTGCACCGTCACAACCCCCATCATCTTCACCTGCTGCCCTGAGGCCATACCCCTCCCGTTGGGGGTTATCCCATCATCGCTGCACCCATACCACCGGCCTCAGCGGACTGTTCTGCAGCGGCGGCTGCAAAGCCACACTCAACGGGTGGCGTAGTCGATATCCAAGTTAACATCTACTGCCATAGACTGACACTTAGTTTGACACCCTGGGCACGGACCGGGTCACCACCACAAGGACTACTACCCCTATCCAGATCCGGCTCCGGGTATCCCCTGAACATGGCCCAGGGGGTGCGTCAACTTTTGGCGTAGTCGGCAGGATAACGTGCCCGCAACCACCGGGTACTGCGTGCCTGAAGAAAAGTTCATATTTACCGTAAAAAGAAGTCTCCCGCCAATTCCGGAGGGTCCCCGCCATCGGACGCCATCTCGGATCGTTTCCCGCCGTTTGCCCGCCATCTGCAGTCTTTTCCCGCCATCCACAGAGTTTCCCGCCATTGGGAAGCGGTTCCCGCCATCTGAGAAGATTTCCCGCCCTGGCAGAGCGGACGCCATTATGGGCGTGCCAGAGGGTGGCAAGAGGCCACCTCCCATCGTGGGCCAGGACCAAGAATGGCGCCAAAAACGAAGACCGCCCCCACCAGCAGAGACTGCAATGATTGAGATGTCCATCAGCGTGGGGGGTCTGCCCCTGGAACTGACAATCACCAAGTTGCCCCAGGACCGCCCTCAATGGGGGCGGATACAGAACAAAACAGAGAAGATGGGTGCAGCCTGGAGGAGTCTGGAGAAGCCGTACCCGGAGATGGAGGGAGAGTCAGGCAGCACCGACCCTGTGGTCAGGAGCCTGTTGCAAGCTACCACTCCACAAGACCTGGTGGAGATCCTGGCACAGCTCCCCCGAGACCGGGAGCGTGCATAGACCGCGCTGGAGGGCCTCGCACGGAGGATGGCCCAGGTGCAGCGAGAAACGCTGACGGAGTGGAGCAGGGAGATGGCCCAGCAGGCTGGAACCCGCCAGCGAAGCACACCACCCGCAACGAGGAGCACGCCTGCCCCTGAAGAGGATGCAGAAGGGACGGAGGCCGGAGACGACGCCGCAGAGGGAGCTGAAGAGACGGAGGCAAGTAAAGGGGACGTCACTACCCCAAGCCCAGCCACCGTAAGCCTACCCCCGCTCCCCGTCGCAGAGCCCGAAATCCCACCGATCGTGCCCGTTGCCGCACCGCTACCGCTCCAGACTAGGCCTCAAGCAGGAGCCGCGGCCACGCCTCTTGTGACGTCACGCGCCTCAACCCTGAGCGCGGCCAAGCAGGAGACGCCACCGGCCTGGGTGCAAAGTCAAGTACACCCGGGCGCCGCCGTCTTCACGGTGCCCTTCACCTTCAGGGTGCCCCAGGCCTGGTCGCAAGGCCTGGTGAACCCGGGCGCCACTACCACCACCGCGCCCTCAACCCACAAAGTCCTACCCCTGGGTGAAGACTTGTTCGCCCAACATACTTGCCCGGATGGGCAGCCCTTTGAGTGGCCACCGGAGTACTACCATCCCCGACTCCGGAAGGAAAGGCCCCTGGATGAGCCCCTGATTCCGGCTCCGGCGCCTGTCAAGATCGTCCCGCTCCCGCTGGAGGAGGCCCAATTTGAATGGGACCCCACCGGGGAAAACCTCATCGGCTTCACCCAAGAGACCCGGGCGGCTGCAGCTGAGCGTGCGGAGTGCTGCCGGCAGCAATTAGAGGTTTTCGACCGGGAACGACGAGCGAGGCGGGTCCGCGAGGAGCGGCTGCAAGTGAGGAGTGCAGAACAGAAGAGCCGGACCCGACGGAACCCCCGTGCAGCCCACGGTCCCCGTGCCACCGGGACTGTAATTAAATTCCAACTGCAGCACGGTTGGGGCTTCATCCGGGATCACCGCACCCCTGGCGACGTCTTCGTGACCCGCAGGGATGTCGAGTCCCACCTGCCGGAGGGACACAGAGGTCATGACCTATACCTGGGTGATGAGGTCACCTTTACCCGGCACCAATGTGCCAAAGGACCCTATGCCCTTCATGTACACCGGTTGACGGAGGAAGAGCTGAGGTGTCAGGAGGAGCAAGAGGACCCGGACGGGTCTGAAGAATACAGGGAGGAAGCATCAGGAGGACGCCGTTATTAGAGTACGGTAAAAAAAAGAACTGTACATAGTTATCCGTAAGGGTATAAGAACTGCTGCTAATTTAAATATGTTCCCCGTTGGGACAAGTGTGAACTTAAACCCGTGAGTCCCCTATCCCTTAACAGGCTGAGGACTGTGAACAGCCATTCCTTTTCCCCACTGGCCGAGGACTGAGAGCGGCCACCTCCCCTTGTATATAGTTGCGCTTTCTAAGGCGCCCCCTACTGGTTTTATAGGAAAACTGTTTTTTCTTAAACTGACTGTTGCACTTTTACCTGGTCACAAGCGCACAGTGGCCAGAGGCGGAAGAACATTATTATGAAAGAGTTTTATATGAAAGAAAAAGTTTATCTTGTTTAAATCTGATAATGTTTAATGTTTTATATGGTTATGGATGTTTTGAAAAAAATTGTATGTTTTTGGATATTTTATTCTTTTACAGCCCGAGGACGTGCTGTGATTTACCAGGGGGGAATGTAGCACCCTGAGGACTCGGCTGCTACAGGGGTATTGCACCTCGACCCAGAGGTGTGGTATTCCACTCCCGGGTAAGGATGGAGTGTGGGACTGAGCTCAGTAGGCTGCATGCACTACATACATCCCATTTCCGGGGGACAGAACTACGGTACTCCCACCAAGTATATGTGCAGGTACGACAGCGTCTGTCCCTGGCTGGAGTGGGAGGGGGGTGGAACATCCCAGTAGTGTAGGGGCAGATAGGGGGAGTACTCTGGGTAAAGCTAGGAGCTCATTGGGTGCTGGTCACCTGGGCTCACACATAGAGGGAGTATATAAGGTGGGCACCATCTTAGGACAGAGTCAGTCAGTCTGAGGAGGAGCAGAGCAGAGGAGCTCAGCCAGGAGGGCTGACAGGGAGCTGTGGCTCCGGCTGGGCCCAGCTCCAGAGCCAAGCCTGCAGAGGAGAGAGGAGAAAGAAAGGCCCAGAGTGGAAGACCAGAGGGAACCCTAAGAACCCAGAATCAGACCAAAAAGGGTGAAGGGTTGGCGGACACGGGTACCGGAACCCGAACTGGTGGAGGCCACTTATCCTCAGCCAGGAACCGGAGGCCGTGGTCAAGATTTGCCACGACCCTCACCAAATCCACCAGAAAGGCACACCAAGTATAGGGTCAGGGAACCCAGAGGAGGTTTGACCACCAAGAGACCCGAGGGAGCCGGCCAAAGGTGGATCCCTGGTGGGAACGGCCAGAGACAGAGAGAGAGAAGGGAGCTCAGGACCACGCTCCGGAACTACCTGGGGGTTAACCGAGTCCAGGACCTGGTGGACGCAGCACGGCTCGGGTGGTCACTCAAGGCCAGAGTGACTGAGAGAACACCCGTGAGTAAAAAAACCCTGAAACTGCATCTCCTGACTCTGACTCTTCTTACTGCACCGTCACAACCCCCATCATCTTCACCTGCTGCCCTGAGGCCATACCCCTCCCGTTGGGGGTTATCCCATCATCGCTGCACCCATACCACCGGCCTCAGCGGACTGTTCTGCAGCGGCGGCTGCAAAGCCGCACTCAACGGGTGGCGTAGTCGACATCCAAGTTAACATCTACTGCCATAGACTGCCACTTAGTTTGACACCCTGGGCACGGACCGGGTCACCGCCACAAGGACTACTACCCCTATCCAGATCCGGCTCCGGGTATCCCCTGAACATGGCCCAGGGGGTGCGTCACATTCATCACACCATGGGGATTATATGAGTGGATCCGCATACCGTTTGTACTCAGTTCAGCTCCAGCAGAATTCCAGAGGAGCATGGAGACATGTTTAGAAGGATTGAGGGATGATATCTGCCAGCCGTACTTGGATGACAATGTGGTACACAGCAAAACCTTCAGGGAGCATGTTGAACACGTGAGGACTGTATTACAATGGTATCAACAGCACGGAGTTGAGTTGACCCCAAAGAAGTGTGAACTGTTCAAAAGGCAAGTCCGATTTCTAGGGAAAATTGTGTCCGGAGAAGGATATACCATCGACCCAGCAGAAATCGCTCCGGTATTGGCTTTAAAAGACAAGCGGCCCTCTACCGTTGGGGAGTTGAGGCAGATATTAGGATTCCTCTCCTATTATCGTACTTACATTCGGAACTTCTCCAGGATTGCCGCTCCACTATACCTTCTCTTTTGGGGGACGACAGAGACGACAACACCCACGGAGAAAAAGAAGAACGCAGGTAGGACCGGGCTTAAAAGAAACAACGCCGTTTCGTCCCAACAGCCCATGCTCTGGACAGCAGACCACCAGGAGGTAATGGAAGAACTAGTAGACTACCTGGTAAAACCACCCATATCTTGGGATATCCTGATTTCAATTTACCATTTGTTCTTCATTGTGACACTTCTCAAGTTGGACTGGGAGCGGCCCTATATCAGCATCAAAATGGAAAATTGAGAGTCATCGGTTACAGTTCTAGAACAATGACAGATGCCGAGAAGAATTACCATCTACATTCCGGAAAATTGGAGTTCCTGGCACTGAAATGGGCTATCTGTGAGTGATTTAGAGATTATCTCTACTACAGCAAAGAGTTTGAGGTGTACACTGACAACAACCCTTTGACCTATGTCCTTACTACAGCCAAACTGAATGCAACGGGTCAGAGATGGGTCGCTGAACTAGCTGACTTCAATTTCAGCAACAAGTACAGGCCAGGAAAATGCAATGCAGATGCTGACGGATTGTCAAGAATGCCACTAGAACCTAAGGAGTTCATGCACGAATGCTTGGAGGAAGTCAGTCTGGAAGCAATTGAGAGCACTACCCAAGCAGTACAAGCTTATCAGGAGTCCGTTGATGGTGGAAACCACCATAAAAGCGGGAGAACAAGATCACCCCCGGTCTATTCAACAACTACCAAAAGGGAAAATCCATAGAGCACAACGGGAAGATCAGATAATTGGTAGAATACTACTTTATGTGGACCAAAATCGGTTTCCAAGTAAATGGGAGAGAGACAATGAGTCACCAGCAGTATCTGTTTTAATTAAAGAATGGACAAAGCTCTAGCTCAGTGAAGACTGTATCCTGTATCGTAAAGGAGAACAAAACAGGCAGTTGGTACTACCCAGAGTATTCCGTAGGTTGGTCTTTAAAGAACTCCATGAAAACATGCGACACCTGGGAGTGGAAAGGTCAACCAACTTGATCCGTGAACGTTTCTTCTGGCCGTACATGCAGAGAGATATTGAGAGGTACGTGACCAGGGAGTGTGGGTGTCTGAAAGATAAACGTCTCAACACATCAACCGGGTCACCTATGGGCAACATCCAAACTATGTATCCGTTTGAGTTGGTCTCGATAGACTTTCTACATCTCGAGACGTGCAAGGGTGGTTACGAATACATCTTGGTGGTGATGGACCATTTCACTCGATTTGCTCAAGCATATGCCACCACCAATAAATCAGGTCGAACAGCGGCAGAGAAGATCTTCAATGATTTTGCTTTGAAGTTTGGGTTCCCTACGGGGTTACACCATGACCAAGGAAGAGAATTAGAAAACCAGCTCTTTGCCAAGCTAGAAAAGTACTGTAGAATTCAGAGATCCCATACAACGCCCTATCACCCAGAGTGTAATGGACAAGTGAACGTTTTGATCGGACATAATTGTCGATATTGCGCACTTTAACAGCTGATGAGAAGAAAGACTGGAAGAGTTCTCTGTCAAAAGTGGTACATGCCTATAACTGTACAAAGAGCGATGCAACGGGTTACTCACCCTTTTTCCTATTGTATGTACGATCGCCAAGACTGCCAATAGACATCATAGAATCATAGAATCATAGAATGGTAGAGTTGGAGGGGACCTCCTGGGTCATCTGGTCCAACCCCCTGCTCAAAGCAGGATTCACTAAATCATCTCAGACAGATGTCTGTCCAGCCTCTGTTTGAAGACGTCCATTGAAGGGGAACTCACCACCTCTCGTGGCAGCCTGTTCCACTCATTAATCACACTAACTGTCAAAAAGTTTTTTCTAATATCTAATCTGTGTCTCCTCCCATTTAGTTTCATCCCATTGCTTCTAGTCTTTCCTTGTGCAAATGAGAATAAAGATGATCCTTCTACAATGTGACAGCCCTTGACATATTTGTAGACAGCTATTAAGTCTCCTCTCAGTCTTCTTTTTTGCAAGCTAAACATTCCCAAATCCTGCAACCGTTCCTCATAGGACATGGTTTGCAGACCAGTCACCATTCTGGTCGCTCTTCTCTGAACTTGCTCCAGTTTGTCTATGTCTTTTTTAAAATGTGGTGCCCAAAACTGTACACAGTATTCCAGATGAGGTCTGACCAAAGAGGAGTAAAGACCGATAATGACTTCACGTGATCTAGACTGTATGCTTCTGTTAATACATCCCAGAATTGTATTTGCCTTTTTTGCTGCTGCATCACACTGTTGACTCATGTTCAGTCTATGATCTATTAGTATACCTAAGTCTTTTTCACATGTACTGTTGCTTAGCTCTATTCCTCCCATTCTGTATATGCTTTTTTCATTTTTATTGCCCAGATGTAGTACTTTGCATTTTTCCCTGTTAAAAACCATTCTGTTGGTTGCTGCCCACTGCTCCAGTTTATTTAGGTCTTTTTGAATCTTCCCTCTCTCTTCTCTAGTATTAGCTATCCGCCCTAGCTTTGTGTCATCAGCAAATTTAATCAGTTTACCCTCAATTCCTTCATCTAAATCATTGATAAAGATGTTGAACAATACAGGTCCCAACATGTTCGATACTCCGGTGTCAGAGACTTAAATGGAAGGAAACGGAAGGAACGGATGGCAGAGGCATACAACATAGCATCCAAAGTGGTTACGCAAGGACAGAGCAAGAGTAAGGACTCGGAGTACTATGATCAAAAATGTTATGGAGCAGAATTGGCACCAGGAAGCCGGGTGCTAGTCAAGAACGTACGTGAAAAAAGCGATCCAGGAAAACTTTGTTCGTACTGGGAAGACAAGGTGTATGTGGTCTTAAGGAGGAAAGCTGATGACAGCCCAGTTTATGAAATTCGTTTGGAAACGGGGCACAAGAAAACCAGAATAGTCCATCGGAATTTACTACTACCCTGTGATTATCTCCCACCACAACAAGACTAGAAGTAGACCGATAGACTGAAGCTCCAGAGGTGGATAGTGACCTTGAAAGTTCCGATGGAGTAGAACACACCGTTGTATTTCTCGGACAGGCAAGGAGAGGGATGTACCATCCTCAGGAGAGTGAACTAAGTCCTGAGGTCCAGAGTTAGAACCACGGAGTACAGATGAAGTCCAATTCAGATCTGATGATCTAAGACCGGTTGTTGAAGAGACCGATCGACACTCAGGAGGAGCGGAATTACCAGACGGTGCGGAAACAGGTGACTCAGGTGAAGTACATGAACTTACAGAGGCAGCTCCCAGAGCATCTGAGGAAGCATGGGAAATTAGTGCGGCAGAAGAAACTCCTGTGACCCAAGAACCCATGGTATCGGAGGAACAACCCACCAGGAGGATGTCGACTCTAGAAGTGAGGAGGACCGTGATGCTGACGTATGAGACACTTGGTGAACCGAGTCAAGTGCCAAGGACTGTCGACTGGAAGCAGGTATCTATTCCTGCGGACCAGGTAAGCCTACTTGAGTGGTATTCACCACCGAGAGGCAGTATGAAAGATGTTGCCTACTGGAAAAGACTTGTTTTCATGCTTTGATTTTTTTTTAAAAGACTTTGTAGAAATAAAGAACTGTTAAAGCATAGATAGAGAGAGCTGGTTGAAGACGTATGAAAAGCTCCAACTGAAGAGATGCTGATTGTTTTAATTGTGTTAATTGTTTAATTCTTATAGAAGAAGTCTAACAAGAAAAAGGTTGTAAGAATAGGTTGTGATCAATGTTTATGAATGTTATACCAATTTGTATATAAAGCTATCCAACTTTCACTACTGTCTCAGAATTGGTCAGCTTGACCAATTAAGACGAATGTCGAGGACGACATTCAAAAAGGAGGGAAGAGTGTGACATGCAATAGTAGTGCTGTTGCAGAGTGTGACAGTCACAAGTAGTGCTGTGGCTTTAAAAGCATTCAGCAACTATTAGAAGTAACACAAGCACATGAGACAGGAAGTCTTGTGCTCCAGAAGCATCCAGCAACTAGAGGGGTTAACACAGTCACAGGAGACAGGGAGGGCTTGAGCGGAGCCCCAGGGGGATTGTGGGGAAGTTGTTTACTGTCTGGCTGGAGCCGAAGAGAAAGGTGGTGTGTGTGTTCTGCATCTGACAGAAGCGCCCCTGCAAGTGAAAAGGATTCGAGTCAGGAGTGAAGCTAAGCACAGGTCAGGTAGAGTTCCTGAACTAGCAGTGCAGAGTATTATCAGGCAGAAAGATAAGGACTATAAGAAATGGTGTCAGAGAGATCATCTCCCTCAGCAAACCCTCCCACCTCCTCCATCTCACTGTGCTGTAAAGAATGCTGTGTTCATTAATGTGCCTTTGCATTAGAGCTGCGCTGTCCTGTACTACTGGGAAGACTGTGAACTGCTGTGCTGCTAAGGAAACAGTACTGTTTGTCACTGGAGCCTGTTGCTCATAAGACTTAACTTGCACTGGCTGTGCGGCTTCTTATTAAATGCTACTGTTCTACCGTTTATGAGGACTCTTGTCAAGTGTGTCTGGTCATCAAGTGAAACAACCTATGTGTCTGTGCCTGAGGGTCAATACTCCTGTGTGCCTGAGAGAAGCTGCAGCACACGGTCTATGGTCGCCCTGAGTAACGGTTCCCCCAGGATTCCAAAGAATTCATGTAACCTGTCTCGCCCCTATCTGAACCTAGCGGTGTGCGTGTAACACATACGCTCACTGTGAGTTCCCCAATAACTGGTCTAGTAGTGAAAACAGCCGCGATCTTGTCCATCACTTGTCAGACAATTGCGAAATTGACCTGGCGATTGGAGGCAGTGATGGGATCTGGGTGATCTTCTTGCAGTTCCCCTGACAGATGGATGGATAAATAGATAGATGGGCCAGAGGCCGAGCTGTCTGTCACCCTGCAGTCCCCCCCAGTATGCAGCTGCTTACACTGGGAATGTTATACTGGGAGCCAGTACCGAGTATCACATGTTTGTACTGACCCCGCGATGACTTTGCAGCGATTTGCTCCGGCCGAGCTCTTTTTCACTTTTTCGTAAATCCCTTGTGAAACGTTCCCATTATCCTATTAATTAAGTGGCTGTAACGGCTGATAAGGGGCAGCTAATATCCTGGCGCAGATGAATACATGGTAGCGCTGGGCCATGCTCTTCTTCAGGGTCTCTCCGCAGTCTGCAGCTCATTTCCTGAGCAATATCCTGGTGCTCATCTCTGCCGTACATACAGATTAATCACACCACTCCGGCTTCTGTCCTACAAGGCGATGTCACTTGGCACGGTGATACCATAAGGTTAATCCATCAGTGCGCCACTTCTTAGACACAATGATAAAGTAACCCATAAAATAACATAGCATGAAATGATATTCTCTCACATGAGACAGGAACACGAGCAGCGACAGGGGAAGAGAATCGAATGGCATCGTCTACTTAATTAAAATGCCCAGGCTTCTTAGCTGCAATGTATGCCCCACAACCCGAACATCCGACCACTAGAGAATGTGACCCCCGGATGTGCATCTGATTCAGAGGGTCTTATGTATCCCCTAGTCAGGGGCAGCATCAGGTTAGGGGGTGCCCCAGGAAATATCTGTTATCTACATCTACCATACCGTACTATCCAGTACACAAATATCCACGCTGCACAGTGCACAAATTATCATGCCGTATAGTGCACACAAAGTAAAAAGTATCTAAGAATTTTTTTTTTTTTTTTAAAAATCAACTTTTCCCTTTGTGACCAGCTCTAGGTCATCTATTCACATAGTGACTGCTATTACAGTAAAAAAAAACAGCTCCTGAGGTCGTCTGTTCATATAGTCACTGCTCTTACAGTAAAGAACCAGCTCCTGATTGTTATGTGCTTTGCAGAGGGACCCAGCAAGATTGGCACCAAAGCAGGAAAGGCGCAGCCGCAAATGCACTTGGCACAATCTGCCCAGCTATGTGAGACCATGAGGGACGGGAATACTCTTCACTCAGCTCCCAGTAAATGGAAGGGGGACTTTGGCAGAGCCCTTCCCAGGTCCACTGTCGCCGGACAGTCTGATGACACGACTGGTACCTAGCCAAGAACCTTGGATTGTGCCAAGTGCGTCTGTGGCTGCGCCTTTGCTGGTTTGGTGCCGGTCTTGCTGGGTTTGTCTGCGAAGCGCATAACAGAATAAACAGCCCTTGAGGGCCGTGATCATTTTCACCCATCTCCCCAGTAAATGGAAGGGGGACTTTGGCAGAGCCCTTCCCAGGCCCAAGATTATAAGCCCTCCGGAGATCTAGCTTAGTAAACCAACTTGCCCCCACAAGTTGGTTAAAGAGGTCAGGGATGAGTGGGAGAGGGACTTTTATGTACTTATACAAGTTAATCAAATCGCCCCTTAGACATCTCTAGTTAAGATCCTCCATGCCCCTTATCAGTTTTGCGGCTGTTCTTTGTGACTTCAAGTGACTCTCCTAGTTTTACTCCCCCTAGAACATATCATGCCCACAAATTATTGCACCCAGATCCTTCTCTACAAGTGACTCTCCTTTTTTTACTCCCCCTAGAACATATCATGCACACAAATTATTACAAACCATTGTCCTTTACAAGTGACTCTCCCATTTTTACTTTCCCTAGAACATATTGTGACGCCTCTACTCGAAAGCCCTTTTCTTTACCCTGGGAGATGGGGATCTCGGAGTCGGGTCCTGTGATGGAGAGATAGGGTGCAGCCGTGGCCCGGACCCGACCCGTGCTCAGGGCCGTCACATTAAAAAGGATGGTGTGGGCTTATCCGGGTTGAGTGGCTGATTCCGACTACGCCACCTGTGGCAAGTGGTGAAGGCCACCAGCGCTGCTGCAGTCCACTGAGGCCTGGTGTTAGGGCAGCCGTCGTTGTTACTACTCCCCACAGGTGGAGCAGGGCCTCAGGGCAGAGAGACAGGATGGAGGGGGTAGTAGTAGAGGAGAACGGGTGCCGCGTCGTGCGGTGTAGCGCAGAATAAACAGTCCGGAGGCCATAGCGGTGAACTTCCAAGGCTTTACTCATATTAGAGATGGCAGTAGGAAGGCGACTCCCTGCTCCCCGCTGAGTCCTGCGGTCACCATGGACGGGGATCCGACAACCTCCGAGTAAGTCCAGCATTCAATTGGGACCCCGCACCAGAGTGTTCCTGACCTACAGACCGCATCCTCTCCTGTCTGCCTTAGCAGAGGCTCGACATCCCGCCTGCTGACAAACACGTCGTCCTCGTGCTGGGGACTTCTGATGAACCCCCACCCCACCTCATGGTGGAAGCGGACGACTTGCCCTTCCACAAGGGGACTGGGACGGGTGGCCTCTTCCTGACGAGCCCGGGATTTAGCAGCTTTGGCCCATACCTCGAGGCGTTCGCAGCGGAGCTCCCGTTGACGTTGCCCCCAAGCGAACTGGAGTATCTGCTCGCTGCACCGCTGGCTCCTCCTCTGCGCTTCAGCCCGGGTCTCCCGGGGGAAACCCATCAGGTCCCCCCCCCTGGTTATCCCAGGCCCACTCCTCAGCCTCCGGCCAGGTGACTGCAGGTGCGGGTAGCGGTGTCATTAGGGACTGCTGCGGGTCCTCTGCAAATGGGTTGGAGCCGGTGGACACCTCTGCAGCTTCAGGCACTTCGGGTTCGGGAGTAGGGCGGCATCGCAGGTCCCTACCTATAGCTGCCGCTTGCAGCTCCGGAGCCAAGACCTGCTCCCAGGTGGCCGCGCCGGGTATAAGATATTCGGCCATGAGGTCCAGGATAGGAACGGTAGGCTCTGCAGCCGGGACAGGGGTAGCACCCACCCACCGCTGGGCAGCTCACGACCTCTGTCACCGTGTCTCCTTGGGCTTCAACTCCTTGGCGGTGGGCCCAGATACGTAGCAACATCTCTTCCCGCCACGCAGCCATCGCCGTCTCCTGGGCCTCTCTCTGTCTCCGCATAAGACCCGGGGCTTCCTGTCGGAGAAATTCCATATCTCCCGCTGTTAACACGCTGCTGCCTTGCTCCCCGCCGGGTGAAGGGCCTGAACCGGGTTCAGAAGGTTCGGTGGGTTGCGCTCCAGAAGCGTCCATGTCTGCCTCTGAAGATTGCCAACCTCCGACTGCAATGGCCGCACCTTGTGAGAACGGGTGCCGCGTCGTGCGGTGTAGCGCAGAATAAACAGTCTGGAGGCCATAGGGGTGAACTTCCAAGGCTTTACTCACATTAGAGATGGCAGTAGGAAGGCGACTCCCTGCTCCCCGCGGAGTCCTGCGGTCACCAGGAACGGGGATCCGACAACCTCCGAGCAAGTCCAGCATTCAATCGGGACCCCGCACCAGAGTGTTCCTGAACTACAGACCGCATCCTCTCCTGTCTGTGTGTGTGACTAGGCCGGGTCTCCCTCTGAGCCCCTCTCAGAACAAGGGCACGGGTGGCAGCTCCGTTCCTTCCGATACCCGCTGGGATCCTCAGGGCCTACCGGGCATTCCTGACCAGGACATAGAGTGGCAAGGTCGGGTGTCGGGGGCCGGTACCCCTCTTGCAGCCGGACTCCCTCTGAATATATCAGGTGGTGAGGACAGGTGGCGTACGCCGCTCCGTCTGCATCCTCCCCGGGATCCATTTGCTGTGAAGCTACACTCCTAAGCTCCGGGCCTTCTTGGTCATGGTCCTTGACCAGGTTGAGACATTCCTCATCTGCAACCTGCCCGTCGTCCCAAGGCCGGGGTACGAGGGCCGTGTCCCCATCCGTTGCAGGTCCACACAGGATCCACTTTCAGGGTAGGAGATCACAGTACATGACAACCAGGCAGGTTAACTAACCAGGACCATCAAAGGACTAAACTCCAAGGACCAAAAACCAAGATGGCTTTTTATTAAATATGAAATTTTAAGTGTCACTAAATTGTGAGTCCTCCACCCTCACCCACTAACTGGTTCCCCTAACTCTTGGTTCCCCAGCCTCCTTGTAACCAGGAGGGCAGCACCTAGTGTATACCAGCCCCCTCTGGTGGAGAAATGTGGTGTTGGATGCAAGGGTTGGGTCCCGACCATCACGCTGTTCTTACCTCAGAGGAGGAACACTACACTCCATTAGAGAAGTGCAGCATCCCTGTGGCGGTCGAACCCTCAGGGGAGCCACAATATCATACCCACAAATTACACCCAGACCCTTCTCTACAAGTGACTCTACTAGTTTTACTTCCACTAGAACAAAACATGACCACAGATTAGCACACCCATATCCTTCTCTACAAGTGACTCCTAGTTTTACTCCCCCTAGAACATTATGGTTCCCAAAGATTATTGCACCCAGATCCTTCTCTACAAGTGACTCTCCTAGTTTTACTCCCCCAAGAACATATCATGCCCACTGATTATAACTCCCAGATCCTTTTCTACAAGTGACTCTCCTGGTTTTACTCCCCCTAAAATATATGATGCCCATATTTTATTAGTGTCCTGGTGCAAAAATTTACATTTCTCCACATTGAACCTCATCTGCTAAGCGGATGCCCAAACACCATGTTTGTCCAAGTCAGCCTGAAACGTATGGACATCCGCCATAAACTACATAGCATGGTGTCATCTGCAATAATAGAATCAACACTAATAATCCGATCTTCTACATCATGAATAAATAAGTTTAAATTGTGTTGGAAATATATGGCAGTGTTATATGATTGTTACACGCACGCCGCCTAAGTACAGATAGGGGCAAGACCGGTTACATTAATTCGTTTGAATCCTGGGGGAACCGTTACTCGGGGCGATTATAGGCTGCAGCTTCTCTCAGGCACACGATAGATTCAGTTGCTGACCAGACACATCTGACAAGTCTTCATAAACGGTAGAACAGTAGCATTTAATAAGAAGCCGCACAGCCAGTGCAAGTTAAGTCTAATGAGCGACAGGCTCCAGTGACAAACAGTACAGTTTCCTTAGAAGCACAGCAGTTCACAGTCTTCCCAGTAGTACAGGACAGCACAGTTCTAATTAGAGATGAGCGGTGTTTGACTAGAACTGTTCGCCAATCTCAAATTCGAGCTGTTTTGGGCGGTGTTCGAGTTGTTTGACGAACCCGAACGATTTGCAAAAAATTCGGCTGTTCGAGGTTATGTTCGATAACTGTTCGTGCACCAAAAGCGTGTCCTGCATGTCTGGCGCTATTTAGAGCACCAATCATGCAGGGATTGTCTGCCACTCACTGTAATGTCACAGCCATGGTGGTTGTGGCATTACAGTGATTGCCCAAATCGATGGGAACAGTGCTCACAGTGAAACATGAAAAGCCGGCAATTCATCAGCGGCATACACCGGTACCCGACAATTTAGAACCGAAAGAATGGAGAATCACACATAGATTAGATACATAGAAACATGTCAGTCACATATATATGAAGTACAGGGACAGTGTTGATTACTGTACTTGTCATTTAGTGTTAAAATAAAGGATTTATTTAAAAAAAAATTGGCGTGGGGTTCCCCATAATTTTAGGCTCTAGCGGAGGTTAAGCAGACGGCTGGGGCAGATGTTTGAAGCCTGGGAAGGGGGTAACACCCATGGAGCTTCCCAAGCTACTAATATCAGCCCCCAGCTGAATACCTAGCCTTTACTAGCTATTAAAATGGGGGACCCCCTCAAAAAAATGACGTGGGGTCCCCCCTATTTTAATAGCTAGCAAAGGCTAGGCAGACAGCTGGGGGCTGATATTAATAGCCCAGGAAGGGTGCCATGAATATTGGCCCCCTCCCAGGCTAGAAACACCAGCCGTCAGCCGCTCCAGAAATGGCGCATCCGTAGGATGCGCCAATTCTGGCACTTAGCCTCGCTCCTCCCACTGCCTGTAGCGGTGGCAGTGGGGTAATAGGGCTGGGGTTGATGTCAGCTTATAATGCCAGCTGACATCAAGCCCAGGTTAGTAATGGAGAGGCGTCTATAAGACACCCCCATTACTAACCCCATAGTCAAAGTTAAAAAAAAACACAAACACCCAGAATAAAGTCCTTTAATTTAAATAAACACACAATTCTTTATTGTTCTAAATTAAACCATACTTACCATCACGCCCATTCCAGCTGAAGCCAACGATCTCCTGCAATAAAAGAAAAATAATAAAGCAACATCAACCTTACCTTTCCATGGTTCCCAGGATGGCTCCAGCTCTGCTACATTCACATGACAGGCTGGATCGCAGCAGAATGCTGCCATCCAGCTTGCCATGCCGCACACACTGAGAAGCGCAGGCATGCTTGCGCTCCTCAGTGTCTCGCTGTGACGGCATAAAGATGAGCCGAGTTCATGTCCAATGAACTCTGCTCACCTCAGGCACGTCACTGACAGCGGGGGAAAATTCTCCTGCACTCAGCGCTTCAGCGTGAGAATTCTCCCATGCTGTCAGTGACGTGCATGAGGTGAGCTGAGATCGTTGGACATGAACTCACCTCATGCACGTCACTGACAGCGTGGGAAAATTCTCACGCTGAAGCGCTGAGTGCAGGAGAATTTTCCCACGCTGTCAGTGACGTGCATGAGGTGAGCTGAGTTCATTGGACATGAGCTCACCTCATGCACGTCACTGACAGCGTGGGAGAATACTCACGCTGAAGCGCTGAGTGCAGGAGAATTTTCCCACGCTGTCAGTGACGTACATGAGGTGAGCCGAGTTCATTGGACATGAACTCGGCTCATCTGGATGCCGTCACAGCCAGACACTGAGGAGCGCAAGCAAGCCTGCGCTTCTCAGTGTCTGCGGGATGACAGGCTGGATGACAGCATTCTGCTGCGGTCCAGCCTGTCATCTCGATGTAGCAGAGCTGAAGCTGTCCTGGGAACCATGGAATGGTAAGGATGATGTTGCTTTATTATTTTTCTTTTATTGCAGGAGATCGTTGGCTTCAGCTGGAATGGGCGTGATGGTAAGTATGGTTTAATTTAGAACAATAAAGAATTGTGTGTTTATTTCAATTAAAGGACTTTTTTCTGGGTGTTGTGTTTTTTTTAAATACTTTACTAGAAATTCATGGCGGTCATGTCTAATATTGGCGTGACCCGATGAATTTCGGGCTTA
This sequence comes from Phyllobates terribilis, assembly GCF_046119375.1. Taxonomy (NCBI): domain Eukaryota; kingdom Metazoa; phylum Chordata; class Amphibia; order Anura; family Dendrobatidae; genus Phyllobates; species Phyllobates terribilis. The sequence goes on from NW_027362770.1 coordinate 177,122,911, forward strand.
GGGCCAGCTGATAATGCCAAGCTGGCCCTAACCCCTTTATTACCCAGTGAGCCACCGCACCAGGGCCCTGGATGAGTTGGGTACAGCGCCAGAAGATGGCGCTTCTATGAACGCGCCATTTTCCAGGGTGGCTGCGCATTGCAATTTGCAGCGGGGGGGGCCCAGAAAGCTTGGGCCTCCCTGCGCTGCAGATTCCAGCCCCCAGCTGTCTAGTTGAACCTGGCTGGCAACAAAAATAGGGCGAAGCCCCACGTATTTTTTTTTTAATTATTTCATGAAATTCATGAAATAATTAAGAAAAAAAGGCCTCCCTATATTGTTGTGTCCGGCCAGGTAAAAATAGGCAGCTGGTGGTTGGGGGCTGCCCGTTCCTGCCTGCTGTACCTGGCTGGACACAAATATAGTGCGAAGCCCCACGTCAATTTTTTTTAAATTATTTCATGAATTTCCCGAAATAATTTAAAAAAATTGACGTGGGGCTTCGCACTATATTTGTGTCCAGCCAGGTACAGCAGGCAGGAACGGGCTGCCCCTAACCACCAGCTGCCTATTTTTACCTGGCCGGACACAACAATATAGGGAAGCCCTTTTTTTCTTAATTATTTCATGAATTTCATGAAATAATTTAAAAAAAAAATACGTGGGGCTTCGCCCTATTTTTGTGTCCAGCCAGGTACAGCTAGGCAGCTGGGGGCTGGAATCTGCAGCGCAGGGAGACCCAAGCTTTCTGGGCACCCCCCGCTGCAAATTGCAGTCCGCAGCCACCCCGGAAAATGGCGCGTTCATAGAAGCGCCATCTTCTGGCGCTGTACCCAACTCATCCAGGGCCCTGGTGCGGTGGCTCACTGGGTAATAAAGGGGTTAGGGCCAGCTTGGTATTATCAGCTGGCCCTAAGCCCGAAATTCATGGGGTCACGCCAATATTAGACAGGACCGCCATGAATTTCTAGTAAAGAATTAAAAAAAAAACACAACACCCAGAATAAAGTCCTTTAATTGAAATAAAGACACAATTCTTTATTGTTCTAAATTAAACCATACTTACCATCACGCCCATTCCAGCTGAAGCCAACGATCTCCTGCAATAAAAGTAAAATAATAAAGCAACATCATCCTTACCTTTCCATGGTTCCCACGACAGCTTCAGCTCTGCTACATCGAAATGACAGGCTGGACCGCAGCAGAATGCTGCCATCCAGCCTGTCATCCCGCAGACACTGAGAAGCGCAGGCATGCTTGCGCTCCTCAGTGTCTGGCTGTGACGGCATCCAGATGAGCCGAGGTCATGTCCAATGAACTCGGCTCACCTCATTCACGTCACTGACAGCGTGGGAAAATTCTCCTGCACTCAGCGCTTCAGCGTGAGAATTCTCCCACGCTGTCAGTGACGTACATGAGGTGAGCTGAGTTCATTGGACATGAGCTCACCTCATGCACATCACTGACAGCGTGGGAAAATTCTCCTGCACTCAGCGCTTCAGCGTGAGAATTCTCCCACGCTGTCAGTGACGTACATGAGGTGAGCTGAGTTCATTGGACATGAGCTCTCCTCATGCACGTCACTGACAGCGTGGGACGGGGCGGCTGACGGCTGGTGTTTCTAGCCTGGGAGGGGCCAATATTCATGGCACCCTTCCTGGGCTATTAATATCAGCCCCCAGCTGTCTGCCTAGCCTTTGCTAGCTATTAAAATAGGGGGGACCCCATGTCATTTTTTTGGGGGGGTCCCCCATTCTAATAGCTAGTAAAGGCTAGGTATTCAGCTGGGGGCTGATATTAGTAGCATGGGAAGCTCCATGGGTATTACCCCCTTCCCAGGCTTCAAACATCTGCCCCAGCCGTCTGCTTAACCTCCGCTAGAGACTAAAATTACGGGGAACCCCACGCCAATTTTTTTTTAAATAAATCCTTTATTTTAACACTAAATGACAAGTACAGTAACCAACACTGTCACTGTACTTATTATATATGTGACTGACATGTTTCTATCTATCTAATCTATGTGTGCTGCTCTATTCTTTCTGTTATAAATTGTCGGGTACCGCTGCTGAATTGCCGGCCGGCTTTTTTAAAGAGAAACACTAATATTTTTTTTAATAAATCCTTTACACTAAATGACAAGTACAGTAACCAACACTGTCACTGTACTTCTTATATATGTGACTGACATGTTTCTATCTAAATTGTCGGGTACCGGTGTATGCCGCTGCTGAATTGCCGGCCGGCTTTTTTAAAGAGAGCGTCTTCTGAGCAGTTTGTCAGCTTTTGGACACCTTTGAAGGTGTTTTCTATGTGTTTCTATGTGTTTTTGTTTGCCTGCCATTGGTTTTAACGGTGTTCGACGGTGTTCTAAGGTGTTCGACGAACAGTTCGACGAACAGTTCCTCGAACATCCCAGTGTTCGACGAACCGAACCGAACCCGAACACTACGGGGGTGGCTCAACACTAGTTCTAATGCAAAGGCACATAATGAACACAGCATTCTTTACAGCACAGTGAGATGGAGGAGGGGGGGAGGGTTTGCTGAGGGAGATGATCCCTGTGACACCATTTCTTCCAGTCCTTATCTTCCTGGCCGATAAACCCCCACACTGTTAGCTCAGGGAGTCTAACTGAACTTTGTTTACCTTCCCTCCTGACCTGAATTCTGTTCCCTTGCCTTCTGTGAGATACAGATCATAAGCCACCTTTCTCTTTGGCTCCGGATAGACAGTAAACAACTTCCCCACAATCCCCCTGGGGCTCTGCTAAAACACTCCCCTTCTTCTGTGACTGTGTTAACCCCTCTAGTTGCTGGATGCTTCTTGAGCACAACACTTCCTGTCTCATGTGATTGTGTTACTTCTAATAGTTGCTGAATGCTTTTAAAGCAACAGCACTACTTCTGCATGTCACACTCTGCAACAGCACTACTTCTACATGTCACACTCTTCCCTCCTTTTTGAATATCGTCCTCAACATTCGTCTTAATTGGTCAATTTGACCAATTCTGAGACAGTGGTGAAAGGTGGATAACTTTATATACAAATTGGCATTGTGAAATTGGTATAACATTCATAAACATTGATAACAACCTAATCTTACAACCTTTTTCTTGTGGGATGCCTGTAAGAAATAAACAATTAACAGATTTTCATACGTCTTCAACCAGCTCTCTCTCACTAGGCTTTAACAGTTCTTTGATTCTACAAAGTCTTTTAAGGAAAATCAAAGCATGAAAACAAGTCTTTCCAGTAGGCAACATCTTCCATACTGTCTCTCGGTGGTGAATGCCACTCCAATGGGCTTACCTGATCCGTAGGCAGAGATACCTGTTTCCAGTCGACAGTCCTTGACACTTGACTCGGTTCACCAAGTGTCTCATACGTCAGCATCACGGTCCTCCTCACTTCCCGAGTCAACATCCTCCTGGTGGGTTGTTCCTCAGAAACCGCGGGTACTTCCGCCGCACTCATTTCCCGTGCTTCCTCAGATGCTCTTGGAGCTGCCTCTGTAAGTTCCTGCACTTCTCCTGAGTCGCTTGTTTCCGCATGGTCTGGTAATTCTGCTCCTCCTGAGTGCTTTCTTCAGGGGCCGGTGTTCGATCATCAGATCTAAATTTGACTTCACCTGTACTCCTTGGTACTGACGCGCCCCCAGGGCCGTGGGGTACTCGGCAGACGGGCCTCTGGTTGCCGGGGGAGATCACGGTGGCTGGCCCGGTCCGTGACCAAGGGCGGTCAGCGAAAAGGGGAACTTCTATTATATGGGGTTTTTGGGATTATTCGTGACGCCACCTGTGGAATGCGGCTACGGGGTGCCGCCGCTGCGGAGCAGTCCTCTGAGGCCGATGGTAGGTTAGCTTGTGATGGAATGGCTCCCCACAGGTGGAGCGGGCCTCAGGGCAGCGTGGGGGATGTACTGGATGGTGGTGCAAGAGAGAGACGGCAGGACAGTCCCGGTGGAAGGATGGACAATCACACAGGGGTAAGCTTCAGTACCTTTACTGGTGATGCTGCAGGCACGGTCCAGGGTACTCCAGGTGAAGGGCGCACTTCTTGACTCTCCCCAGTGAGCGGGTATAGGGCCTCCTGATCCGTTGCTTTATTCTCTAAGCTTCTGGCCTGCCTGGAGCTGGGCCTAGCTTGGTTACTGTCTCTCTCTGCACCTGCTGACCTGGTGGTAGGGCCTTCTCTTTGGAGATCACTCTCCCTGAACGCTGAGACCTCCGTGACTCCTAGCCCTGGTACTTTAGTCAGTGTTTGGTGAACCTGGGACCTGTAGTCCTCCAGGGGTTCCGGTGGTTCCTACTGGGTGTAAAGGGTCCCTGTAGGCGCGGACCCGGTGTCCGGTATATATATCGGGATGAGCCTGGTATGCTCCTCTGCCCCCTCACTACTTCTTCCTTCTCCTCTTGCCTTCGGCCCACTCAAGGCCCTCACTAGGCTTCCACACGTGCTGTAGGCCTTGGTTCGCCTAAGCACAGCAGCCAGCTTGCTGCTTTCTTCACTGCTCTCCGAGCGTCAGCACGCTCTCTGCTCACTCTGAGCTCTGTCCCTCTCTGTGTCTCAGCAGGAACTCATCTCTAACTGAGCTGCCTGGCTCCACCCTCCCTATATATATCCCTAACGGGCTCCCTCTGCTGGTCTGAGGTGGTAGGGTGGAGGTGTGTGAATGTGTGAGGGCCTCATGTGGAGAAGTCCATCCATGCACCCTTCTGGGTTCTGTGGCAAAAATGCACAGCAGGGCGTCACATTCCCCCTTAGTAAAACTCAGTACTCCTGGACTGAAGCATTTTTGCAAAACATGTTAACAATAACATTTTTTCCCTTTATGGGAGGCACTTTCTTGAACGTTACAGATAACATTATGAACAAATATTTATAAAACAAGTTCAGAGTTTTTCAAGTAAATGGTGTCCATTTCACCGATGAAGGAACATGAGGGACCCGCCTGAAAACCCTCAACGTAGGCCCTGGGCGTGGCTACAGGGCATAGGTGATCCAGGTGCTGGACCACGTCTTCCGCCACGGCAAACGGGTTTTTGTTCAGTTGTCACTTAAAAGGGCACTCCAGAGAGTGCAACTATGTACAGGACAGTTTTTGGGCTGCTCACAGTCCTCAGCCTCCGAGTCTTTTATGTATACCCTTACAGGTAGCTAAATAAACACATATATTTCAGTTTATACAATAAACATTATGCAATACCCTACTGGCTAACTATTTATACTACAGGTATTTTTAACTTACTCCTTATACCTGACAGGGACCTGGCCTTTTGTACTGCGTGTTGACCTACGTAGTACTGGGGTGTTGTTGATGTCCGTGTTTGCATTGTCCGCTACCCTATCAGATCTACGTGTGGGTAAATTGTAGAACTGTCTTAACCTCTCTATGGGGCTGGCAAGTACACTGGTTACTGGGCCTTCTGGCTCTGCTTCTACCGGTGATCCTTCTTCCAGGGATTCTTCCTGAGCAGGCTCTTCTCGGGCACTTACAGGTCCTACTTGCTGTGGAGAGTCTTCTGGCTGTTGGTAGAAGTGGATCACAGGTATTATCACTGCTCCTTCTAGTTGGGGCCAATCTGCCGGGAAATCTCCTAATTCAGTATGTACTACTGCTTCTTTAGGCTCCTCCGGTACGGTGAGAGTCACTTCTTCCTGGGGCTTTAGCAGACCTGGACACAACTTTAGATGGTCTCTAGATACTGTTGCAGTTGTTCTTCCTCCGTCCTTGGTAATTAAACAGGTCTTCCTGTTATCAAATCTTGAATTTAACACAGTGTAGGGTTCCCTCTCCCACTGGTCATCAAGTCTGTGGTTTCTTCTTTTTCTCTTTAGCACAGCTTCTCCAGGTGCTAGGGCTTCTGCTGGCACACTCTTGTTGTACTGTGCTTCCTGCTTGTCACTTACCCTATTCAGACTGTCTTCGACACAGGCTTGTACTCTCCTGTACTGTTCCTGTCGCGTCGTGTCCCAGTCCTCAGTGGACATCTCTGCTTCAGGTTCTACTACACCAAGCTCCAGGTCCATGGGCAACTTTCCTGGTCTTGCTCGCATGAGATATGCTGGAGTACAATTGGTGGAACTCACAGGTATGTGGTTGTACAGATCTACCAGGTCTTGTAGCTTGTCTGGCCACTGGTTTCTTTCTTCTAGCGGTAAGGTCTTCAATAGGTCGATGACAATGTTATTCATCTTTTCACATAACCCATTGGTTTGGGGGTGGTACGGTGTAGTCCGGATCTTCTTACATCCGTACAGATGGCAGAACTCCTTGAACAATTCGGCTTCAAAGGCAGGGCCTTGATCTGTCAGCACCTTCTCCGGGTATCCATGGGGCTCACAGAAGTACGCCTGAAACGTCTTCACTGCAGTTTCTGCCATCAGATCCTTGATGGGGGCGACCACCAGGAACCGGGAGTAGTGATCCACCATGGTCAGGGCATAGGAATATCCTGACCTGCTGGGTGACAGCTTGACATGATCCAGGGCCACGATCTCCAAGGGTCGAGTTGTCTTGATGGGTTGCAGGGGTGCCTTCTGGCTGCTGTAGTCTTTTCATCTGAGGCTACAGGGTCCACAATCCCGGCACCATCTCTCTATGGAACTGCGCATTCCAACCCAATAAAACCGACCTTTCAGCAGGGTTTCTAGCTTCTTCCAGCCAAAGTGCCCCGCTTGATCGTGGTAGGCCTCCAACACCATCTGGATGTCCGTCCTAGGCACTACGATCTGCCAAACCATCTCATGGGTCCTCGGATTGACGTATCTTCTGCACAGCTTCTCTCTATAGATAAACAGCCGGCTTCTCTCATTCCACAGTTGCTTGGCTTGTGGAGACGTGTCCTTCTCCAGGGAGGAACCTTCCTGGGTTATCAGTTCTTTGATACGGCTGACAACTGGGTCACTGTCCTGGGTCTCCTTCCAGCTGTGGTGAGGCAAAGGGTTTAACGTCTTACCGCGATGCCTCCTGGAGGCTCGTTGCTCGTGGACCATTCCATTACGGTGGAGGGCAGGTTGCTCAATCTCCTCCAGGTCATCCACTTCTTCTTCAGTGTCCGACTGGTGAGGCATCCTTGACAGGGCATCGGCATTGGCATTCTTGCGGCCTGCCCGATACTTAATGGTGAACTGGTAGTTTGACAGCCGAGCCATCCATCGTTGTTCCATGGCTCCTAACTTGGCTGTTTATAGATGAGTCAAGGGGTTATTATCAGTGTAGGCAGTGAACTTACTGGAGGCTAGGTAGTGCATGAACCGCTCGGAGATGGCCCAGACCAGGGCCAGGAACTCCAACTTGAAGCTGCTATAGTTCCCTGGGTTCCTCTCAGTCGGGCGGAGCTTCCTGCTTGCATAGGCGATCACCTTCTCTTTGCCATTCTGCTTCTGACTCAGTACAGCTCCTAATCCTTCGTTGCTGGCATCAGTGTACAGCAGGAACGGTTGGCTGTAGTCAGGGTAGGCTAGGATCTATTCGCCGGTCAGGATCTACTTCATCACCTCAAAGGATTCAGCTTGCTCCTTACTAGAGATGAGCGTTGTTCTACTCGAACTGTTCGCCAATCTCAAATTCGAGCTGTTTTGGGCGGTGTTCGAGCCGTTCGGCGAACACGAACAATTTGAGAAAAATTCGGCTGTTCGAGGTTATGTTCGATAACTGTTCGTGCACCAAAATCATAACTGGATTTTTTCTCAGTAATGATGAAAATTAATGTTAATACGCAGTTTGAGTGTACAGCGGGGCGGGGGGAGGGGCAGGGGATGGATCTCTGCAGGAACAATGAAGATCTCCATTTTTTTTTCTCTTTCCCGCATTTACAGTGGGGAGGTGCAATCTGTCAGCCTATCAGCAGCGCACACACGGAGCGAAGTGCTTTTTTTCACACAAGCAAGGGCATGTGTCATTGGCAGTGTATGTCACATGTCCTTGCCCTATAAGACCAAGCCATTTTCCCCGTCGCCACCATTTTCTCACTGCTGCAGCTGCGTGTTAGACGGCACCGCTGTTGCTGTGTGCGCTATACCTTGTTAATTTCAAGCCAATTTTCGCACAAATCTACAGATAGCTTGGGAGTAGGGAATAGTTGTGATTGCAGTCCTTTTAAGGACTAGGTTACAGCATTTCCTACGACTTTTATCAGGCAGGTCTGTGCTCTTAAATAGATCGGTTGTGGGAGTAAAGACTAATTGTAATTGCAGTCCTTTTCAGGACTAGGTTACATGAGTTCCTATCAGTTTTTGCCAGGCAGGTCTGTGCCAGTGCTGTGCAAGTTTTTTTCACAGCATTTGGCTGAATCTAGCAAAGCTAATCCTTTTTGGCCTATTGCAGAGTGTGTTAGTCAGTGGAGTAGCCTATCTGTGTTGCAAGATATACCACCTGTGTATAGAATACCAATTTTTTTACTGCACCTAGTGAAGTAAAATCTTTTGGGCATAGCATCATTCTATTAGTCCATCTATACTGACCTCCATCAGGTTGCAAATTAAAACTAATTTTTATCTGCATCTACAGTACCTCTGAAAAAATATTTGGGCTTCTAGCAGTGTGTGGGACTTGTTCTATTAGTCCATCTATACTGACCTCCATCAGGTTGCAAACTGAATATATTTTTTTCTGCATCTACCTCTGAAAAAATATTGGGCTTCTAGCTGTGTGTGGGTCTTGTTCTATTAATCCATCTATACAGACCTCCATCAGGTTGCAAACTGAATATAATTTTTTTCTGCATCTAGCTCTGAAAAAATATTTGGCCTTCTAGTAGTGTGTCGGACTTTCTCTATTAGTCCATCTATACTGACCTCCATCAGGTTGCAAATTAAAACTAATTTTTATCTGCATCTACAGTACCTCTGAAAAAATATTTGGGCTTCTAGCTGTGTGTGGGACTTGTTGTATTAGTCCATCTATACTGACCTCCATCAGGTTGCAAACTGAATATATTTTTTTCTGCATCTACCTCTGAAAAAATATTTGGCCTTCTAGTAGTGTGTCGGACTTTCTCTATTAGTCCATCTATACTGACCTCCATCAGGTTGCAAATTAAAACAAATTTTTATCTGCATCTACAGTACCTCTGAAAAAATATTTGGGCTTCTAGCAGTGTGTGGGACTTGTTCTATTAGTCCATCTATACTGACCTCCATCAGGTTGCAAACTGAATATAGTTTTTTCTGCATCTACCTCTGAAAAAATATTTGGCCTTCTAGTAGTGTGTCGGACTTTCTCTATTAGTCCATCTATACTGACCTCCATCAGGTTGCAAATTAAAACAAATTTTTATCTGCATCTACAGTACCTCTGAAAAAATATTTGGGCTTCTAGCAGTGTGTGGGACTTGTTCTATTAGTCCATCTATACTGACCTCCATCAGGTTGCAAACTGAATATAGTTTTTTCTGCATCTACCTCTGAAAAAATATTGGGCTTCTAGCTGTGTGTGGGTCTTGTTCTATTAATCCATCTATACTGACCTCCATCAGGTTGCAAACTGAATATAATTTTTTTCTGCATCTAGCTCTGAAAAAATATTTGGCCTTCTAGTAGTGTGTCGGACTTTCTCTATTAGTCCATCTATACTGACCTCCATCAGGTTGCAAATTAAAACTAATTTTTATCTGCATCTACAGTACCTCTGAAAAAATATTTGGGCTTCTAGCAGTGTGTGGGACTTGTTGTATTAGTCCATCTATACTGACCTCCATCAGGTTGCAAACTGAATATATTTTTTTCTGCATCTACCTCTGAAAAAATATTTGGCCTTCTAGTAGTGTGTCGGACTTTCTCTATTAGTCCATCTATACTGACCTCCATCAGGTTGCAAACTGAATATAATTTTTTTCTGCATCTAGCTCTGAAAAAATATTTGGCCTTCTAGTAGTGTGTCGGACTTTCTCTATTAGTCCATCTATACTGACCTCCATCAGGTTGCAAATTAAAACTAATTTTTATCTGCATCTACAGTACCTCTGAAAAAATATTTGGGCTTCTAGCAGTGTGTGGGACTTGTTCTATTAATCCATCTATACAGACCTCCATCAGGTTGCAAACTGAATATATTTTTTTCTGCATCTACCTCTGAAAAAATATTTGGCCTTCTAGTAGTGTGTCGGACTTTCTCTATTAGTCCATCTATACTGACCTCCATCAGGTTGCAAATTAAAACTAATTTTTATCTGCATCTACAGTACCTCTGAAAAAATATTTGGGCTTCTAGCAGTGTGTGGGACTTGTTCTATTAGTCCATCTATACTGACCTCCATCAGGTTGCAAACTGAATATAGTTTTTTCTGCATCTACCTCTGAAAAAATATTGGGCTTCTAGCTGTGTGTGGGTCTTGTTCTATTAATCCATCTATACTGACCTCCATCAGGTTGCAAACTGAATATATTTTTTTCTGCATCTACCTCTGAAAAAATATTTGGCCTTCTAGTAGTGTGTCAGACTTTCTCTATTAGTCCATCTATACTGACCTCCATCAGGTTGCAAATTCAAAATAATTTTTTTCTGCATCTAACCCAGCCAATAGTTTTGGCCTAATACCACAGTTTGGCCACTCAGCCCTGCTCGGTTACCATCCATTGTTTTTTTGTGCAAACAACTCCAGAGTTGTGAATTAGTTAACCACCAAAATGAGTGGAAAAAGGCCTGCTGCTGGTGGAAAGGGGAATAGGCGTGTTGGGAAGGGGAAAAAAGGTTGTGTCCGTGGGGTAGGTGTTAAAGCAACAGTAACATCTGCAGAAGAAAGACCATCTTCCAGCCAAACTAAAATGTCTACTTCTTTTAGCGGACAATGTGATAAGATCCCTTTCTTACGGCCACGCCAATCGCTACAAATTCCAGATGAGGCACAAAAACAGCAGGTGCTTCAACGGATATCAAGTGCTCCTTTAAGTGGGCTCTCCTCCACATCAACTTCAACATCACAAATACTCCAGTCCTCAAAGGTGTCACCCAAATCGCACTTGCTTCCTCACAGCTCCCAAATCTCCAGCTGCCCGTCTGAGTATGAGGTAGAACAGATGGTTGAGTCTGCAGAGCTGTTTACTCATACTATAGCCTGGGAATCAGAGGTCGACTCCAGCGCTTCTGTGAATCCAGATGAGGAAATGATCTGCACTGATGCCCAGAATCTTTATGAGTCGGATCCAGGACCAGACGCAGAAGGTTCTGACCATAATGTAGACCCTCATTCCCAAACTGTAACTCCTGTTGGTGGAGACAATGAGGAAGACGATGATAAGACTCAAATACCTGATTGGAGCGACAACTTTAGTTTTTTGTCAGGGCAGGAACAGGTTGGCTCTGAGGACGACGGGTGTGATAACGCACAGGGTGATGATGATGAGGTCGGAGATCCCACTTACTGTCAACCCACAGTCAGCCAAGAGATGAGGTCAGCAGAGGAGGTGGAGGAAGATGCTAGTGACGACGAGGTCAGGTTGCGCCTTCCTGGACAGAGACGTAGTACTGGAAGCACGTCAACAACTGCATCCTCAAACACAACTCTGCCTCTCACCACAAGTCGTGGTGGCTCTTCAGGTCGCATGGGTGCTAAGCCTTGCATAGCCTGGGCATTTTTTCAGATCGATAAAGATGACCCAACTCGTGTTATCTGTAACATTTGTCAGCAAAAGCTAAGTAGAGGCCAAAAAATACATAGTTTGAGTACTTCATGCATGAACCGGCACATGGACATGAAGCATAAGTTGCAGTGGGAAGCTCAGTGTGCTACAATGCGGCCTAGCCGGCCGGGCCAACCACCGTCTGCCATATCTTGTGCATCCGCGGCCTCTTCATCCTCTGTGACTGGGGGGACAGCAGTCACACCTGTTTTGGGGCGCAGACCTGCCACCTCTTTACCCGCAACAGCCAGCGTGATTGGCAGGTCATCATTTTCTTTGGAGGTGGTAACACCAGCTGGTGTTGAGCGCTGTCCGACATCGATAGCACCACCTTTGGATCAAGGCAACCTAACATGTCCGCCTGCATCTTCCTCACAGACCGGCAGTTTGCCGGGGACACCCTTATCAACCCCGTCTAAGCACAATAGCCAGCCCTCGGTCCCTCAGATGTGGACAAGTAAAAGACCATTTCCTCCTAGCCATGAGAAAGCTAAGAGGTTGAATTTCACCATCTGCAAGCTCTTGGCTACAGAAATGCTGCCTTTCCGCCTGGTGGACACAGAGGATTTTCGAGACCTTATGTCCGTCGCAGTGCCCCAGTACCAGATGCCCAGTCGGCACTACTTCTCAAAGAAAGGTGTGCCTGCGCTCCACCAGCATGTCGCACACAACATCACCGCTTCTTTGAGAAACTCTGTGTGTGACAGGGTGCATTTCACCACAGACACTTGGACGAGTAGGCATGGACAGGGGCGTTACATGTCGCTGACTGGGCACTGGGTAACTATGGTGACAGCAGGACAAGGGGCTGCTGTCCAAGTCTTGCCGTCCCCACGAGTTGTGCGTCAATCCTCCTTATCTAGAAGTTCCTCCACTGCTTCTGCCTCCTCAACCTCCTCTCGGTCTTCCACCTGCACCCAAAGCCTGTCTGGTCATGCCACAAGCTTTCTAACTGCGCAGAAGGGATCCTGCACACCTCCTTACTATGCTGGCAGTAGGGCTCAACGTCATCAGGCGGTTTTTACATTGAAATGTCTGGGAAATGTGAGTCACACAGCTGAGGAGTTGTGGTCAGCTCTGGAGAACCAATTTCATGAATGGTTGTCTCCACTGGACCTGAAACCAGGGAAGGCCGTGTGCGACAATGCTGCAAACCTGGGTGCGGCCCTTCGCCGGGGCAATGTCACACACGTGCCTTGTATGGCTCACGTGTTGAACCTGGTTGTCCAGCAATTTTTAGCCCACTATCCCAGACTAGATGGCCTTCTGCAGAGGGCACGGTCGCTGTGTGCTCACTTCCGCCGTTCGCATCCCGCAGCTCAGCGACTTACATCTCTACAGAAGTCGTTGGGCCTGCCACTTCACCGGCTAAAATGCGATGTGCCTACCCGGTGGAATTCAACTCTGCACATGTTGCAGCGACTGTGGCAGCACCGACAAGCCCTGGTGCAATACGTTCTAACGTATAGCCTGGGCCAACGAGATTCAGAGGTGGGGCAAATCACGCTGGAGGAGTGGTCTCAGATCAGGGACCTATGCACCCTTCTGCACAGTTTTGAAATGGCGACGAAGATGTTTAGTGCTGACGATGCCATTATCAGCATGACTATTCCGGTGATTTACATGCTGGAGCACATGTTAAACAGAATTCGGAGTCAGGTGGTGGCACAAGAGGAGGTGGAGGAAGTAGAGGAGGAGGAGTTGTATGCGGAAGGGCTAACATCTGCAAGGTCCAGAAGGTCGGCAGCACCAAGGCGGCAGGCATGTGAGGGTGGGGGAGATGGTTTTACCAGGGCGCATGGTAGCAGCCAAACTAGTGAGGAAGGTGCAGGAGCCCAGGAAGAAGTGGAGGACGAACTGATGGAAGACTCATCAGATGAGGGAGACCTTGATCACATTTCTGTTGTGCGAGGTTGGGGGGAGAGGACAGAGGAAGGAAGCATGATTGTTACCTCGCCACCAACACAACAGGGACTTGGTGCTCCTGGATGCGCAACACACATGAGTGCCTTCTTGCTGCACTACCTGCAACATGACCCTCGAATTGTGAGAATTAGAAATAATCCTGACTACTGGGTTGCCACACTGTTAGATCCCCGGTACAAAAGTAAATTTGCCAAAATTATTCCTGCCATAGAAAGGGATGCACGCATGCAGGAGTATCAGCAGAGACTGTTGCAGAATCTTACATGTGCTTTTCCACAAAACACCAGTGGTGCACGTAGTGAATCTCACAGTTCCAACTTGCCAACCGTGGGACCGTCAAGTGTTCAGCACTCAAACCGTAACAGAACCACAGTATCTGCTGGTAACATCAATTTTGCGGAATCATTTCACCACTTTTTTAGCCCATCCTTTGCAAGGCCACAGGAGACAAGAAGTCTGACACATAGTCAACGCCTAGAGACGATGGTACAGGAGTATCTCCAAGTAAACATTGAAGCCACGACTGTGTCACTGGACCCTTGCTCTTTTTGGGCTTCCAATCTGGATAAATGGCCGGAGCTAGCCACTTACGCCTTGGAGATCTTGTCATGCCCCGCAGCCAGCGTTCTGTCTGAACGTGTGTTCAGCGCTGCTGGTGGTGTGCTGACAGATAAGCGCACGCGGCTCTCCACTGATAATGTAGACAGACTCACGTTCATAAAGATGAACAAATCATGGATCCGAAACGACTTTTCTACCCCTGTGTCATCCTGGGGAGAGTAAAAGCTTGATGATTGGTTAAAATCACCCTACCAAACGTTTTAAGCTTTCAAATTACTAATCATGTTTATCTGTATCTTGACTGGAAAATAATTTGGGCTTTGTAGCAGTGTGCAGCACTGATCCTATTAGGCCATCTATAATAAGCTCCACCAGATTTAAAATTAAAAATAATTTTTACCTGCATCTAGCCCGGAAAATAATTTTGGGGCTCCGAGATGCGCAAGACACATAAGTGCCTTCTTGCTGCACTACCTGCAGCATGACCCTCATATTGTCAGAATTCAAAGTAATCATGACTACTGGGTTGCCACACTCTTAGATCCCCCAAACTTTTCGATCAACCTTTTCATTTTAATAAAGACCAAAAAAATGGTCATTTTTGAAATTATAAGCATTAGCAGGTTGTTAGAAACTGAAATCAAACAGTTTTCAACTCAAAACTTTATTCTAGGTGATGTTACATTTTCACATAGGACCCCTTGTTCGAAAGGAGCTTCTGAACTCTCTAGTCCATTGAATTTGTCAGGTTTTGGATGGTTTCTGCTTCAATTGTTTTGCATGAGGACAGAATACCCTCCCAGAGCTGTTGCTTAGATGTGAACTGCCTCCCGCCATCATAGACACTCCTTTTAATGATGCTCCAAAGGTTCTGAATGGGGTAGAGGTCAGGGGAGCATGGGGGTCACACCATAAGTTTGTCCCCTTTTATGCCCATATCAGCCAGAGATGCAGATGTTTTATGTGCAGCATGAGATGGTGCATTATCATGCAGAAAAATGATCTTGCTGTGAAATACACGGTTCTTCTTCTTGAACCATGGAAGGAAGTGCTGTTTGAGAAACTCAACATACATTATGGAGTTCATCTTTACCCCTTCAGGGATCCTAAAAGGGCCGACAATCTCTCTCCCCATGATTCCAGCCCAAAACATTACTCCACCTCCTCCTTGTTGGCGCTGTAGCCGTGTTTGCGTGGGGTGTCCATCAACCAGCCATCCTCCACTCCATCCATCTGGACCATCGAGCGCTGCACGGCACTCATCCGTGAACAAAACAGTTTTGAAATCAGTCTTCATGTAATGTTTGGCCCACTGGAGCCGTTTCTGCTTGTGTGAAGTGGATAGAGGAGGTCAACAGGATGGCGTATGCACAGCTGCAAACCTCTGAAGGACCCTGCATCTTGTTGTTCGGGGGACGTTGGAGGCACAAGCAGCTTCAAAAACTTGTCTGCTGCTATGACAAGGCTTTTTTGCCGCTGCTCTTTCAACCTGACGTAATTGCCTGTAGGAAAGAGTCCTCAATTTGCCCTTATCAGCACGCACACGTGTGTACTGTGAATCAGCTACATACTTCTTGATTGCCAAGACACTTCATCCTGATCATCGCACAATGTTGATTGTAGTCATGCCTTGACCTAAACACTCCACAATTTGTTGCTTCTCAGCAGCCGACACATCCTTTTTCTTTCCCATTTTGGCAGAAAATGTAGGCTGCTTAATAATGTGAGACAGCCTTCTTAAGTAGTCTTGCCTTTCATTGGACACACCTGCCAAACTAATTAGCACAGGTGTCTGCAATTGCTTACAGTGATATAAAGAGCCCTGACACACATCACCATCAATGAGTTTAACTGACAAACAAACAAATTCTTCCCTTATCACTCCTAAACACTTTTTGCATAATAATTTGGAACGCGGTGTACATGTGCTTTTCCACAAAACACCAGCGGTTCACGTAGTGAATCTTACAGTTCTAACTTGCCAACCGTGGTCTGTATGGAATTGTTCAATAAAGGGCCCAAAATTAAGATAACATAGATGGGAGAGGTCTCTATGAATAGGAATTCCTAAGTATTTGATACCCTGTGAGGGCCAGGCAAAGGGAAAGTTGGACTGGATGGAATCCTATATGGATTTGGGGAGGGAGACATCGAGGGCCTCAGACTTCGCTGCATTGATTTTAAAATTTTACCATGTAACAAAGTGATCTATTTCAGCCATAACAGCATGGATGGATATACAGTACAGACCAAAAGTTTGGACACACCTTCTCATTGAAAGATTTTTCTGTATTTTCATGACTATGAAAATTGTACATTCACACTGAAGGCATCAAAACTATGAATTAACACATGTGGAATTATATACTTAACAAAAAAGTGTGAAACCACTGAAAATATGTCTTATATTCTAGGTTCTTCAAAGTAGCCACCTTTTGCTTTGATGACTGCTTTGCACATTCTTGGCATTCTCTTGATGAGCTTCAAGAGGTAGTCACCGGAAATGGTCTTAGAACAATCTTGAAGGAGTTCCCAGAGATGCTTAGCACTTGTTGGCCCTTTTGCCTTCACTCTGCGGTCCAGCTCACCCCAAACCATCTCGATTGGGTTCAGGTCTGGTGACTGTGGAGGCCAGGTCATCTGGCGTAGCACCCCTTCACTCTCCTTCTTGGTCAAATAGCCCTTACACAGCCTGGAGGTCATTGTCCTGTTGAAAAATAAATGATTGTCCAACTAAGCGCAAACCGGATAGAATAGCATGCTGCTGCAAGATGCTGTGGTAGCCATGCTGGTTCAGTATGCCTTTAATTTTGAATAAATCCCCAACAGTGTCACCAGCAAAGCACCACCACACCATCACACCTCCTCCTCTATGCTTCACGGTGGGAACCAGGCATGTAGAGTCCATCCGTTCACCTTTTCTGCGTCGCACAAAGACACGGTGGTTGGAACCAAAGATCTCAAATTTGGACTCATCAGACCAAAGCACAGATTTCCACTGGTCTAATGTCCATTCCTTGTGTTCTTTAGCCCAAACAAGTCTCTTCTGCTTGTTGCCTGTCCTTAGCAGTGGTTTCCTAGCAGCTATTTTACCATGAAGGCCTGCTGCACAAAGTCTCCTCTTAACAGTTGTTGAAGAGATGTGTCTGCTGCTAGAACTCTGTGTGGCATTGACCTGGTCTCTAATCTGAGCTGCTGTTAACCTGCGATTTCTGAGGCTGGTGACTCGGATAAACTTATCCTCAGAAGCAGAGGTGACTCTTGGTCTTCCTTTCCTGGGGCGGTCCTCATGTGAGCCAGTTTCTTTGTAGCGTTTGATGGTTTTTGCAACTGCACTTGGGGACACTTTCAAAGTTTTCCCAATTTTTCGCACTGACTGACCTTCATTTCTTAAAGCAATGATGGCCACTCGTTTTTCTTTGCTTAGCTGCTTTTTTCTTGCCATAATACAAATTCTAACAGTCTATTCAGTAGGACTATCAGCTGTGTATCCACCAGACTTCTGCACAACACAACTGATGGTCCCAACGCCATTTAAAAGGCAAGAAATCCCACTTATTAAACCTGACAGGGAACACCTGTGAAGTGAAAACCATTTCCGGTGACTACCTCTTGAAGCTCATCAAGAGAATGCCAAGAGTGTGCAAAGCAGTCATCAAAGCAAAAGGTGGCTACTTTGAAGAACCTAGAATATAAGACATATTTTCAGTTGTTTCACACTTTTTTGTTAAGTATATAATTCCACATGTGTTAATTCAAAGTTTTGATGCCTTCAGTGTGAATGTACAATTTTCATAGTTATGAAAATACAGAAAAATCTTTAAATGAGAAGGTGTGTCCAAACTTTTGGTCTGTACTGTATGTGATTGAGTGATATATACTAGGACATCATCAGCAAATAGAGAGCACTTGTACTCGGTGCCTCCCACCTCAATCCACCTAATACTGGGGTTATGGCGAATTGATGAGAGCAGGTGCTCCGTCACTAGGATGTATAAGAGAGGGGACAGAGGACATCCCTGCCTTGTCCCATTGGTGATTGTGAAAGGTGATGAAAATGTTCTGACGCACCCCCTGGGCCTTGGGACACCCGGAGCCGGACCCTTTTTGGTGGATGCTGGTGGTTGTAGTCTTCGTGGCGGCGACCCGGTTCCGTGGCTCAGGGCGGTCAAACCAGTGGCGGAACTATTTATGTGGTTTTGATGTTTAAATGTCCGACTACGCCACCCGTGGATTGCGGTCAGAGTGAACCGCCGCTACAGGGCAGACCGCTGAGGCTGGTGTTGTGGGTGCAGCAGAGCGTAGCATAACTCCCCACGGGAGGAGTATAGCCTCAGGGCAGTGTATGCGGAGGATGGGGGTGATGGTGCAGGGCAGCAGCAGTAATGACACGGAGTCAGTGATGCAGTCCAGGGCCTTTACTCACAGTTCTTATTATCCAGACCACGTCTGCAGGTAACGGCTGCCCACGTCGTACTGTGCTCACCAGGTGAGGGGCTCAGACAACTCCCAGATAACTTTGGAGCACTTCACAGGACCCCCTTTGTGTGTCCTTTGTCTGGCCTTTCTTACCAACACTTCTGTCCGGCTGCCTCGGGCCTCCTCTTGGTAAACTTGGCGCCAGTTTCCCTGACCCTATGTGGTGCCTTCCTAGCGGGTGTAGCGAGGGGCTGCGCCACATAAAATGTCAGAGCCTCCGGTTTCTAGCTGAGGGTCGTTTCCTGCCTCCACTAGTTCGGGGACCGGTCTCCCCCTTTGGCCTGACCCCTCCACGCAGGTGGATTCGGGCGTGCGGTGGCGACTCGCCCGTCCGCACCCCTGGGATCCCTTCATTCCTCGTTCCTGGAGCCTTCTCCGCTCCTCTTCCTTCCTTCTCCCTCTTCCAGGCCTGGGCCTCTGTTACTAGGCCCGCCTCCGGAGCAGAGCTCATGCAGAGCCCCTGCTCCCTGCCACTTCTGCTCAGACTTTTCTGCACTGAACTAAGATGGTGCCCACCTTTTATACTCCCTTCTCAATGCACCCAGGAACTGCTTCCTCCCTGCTCCTGCACTACAGGGTTCCCCTTCCTCAGTGTTCCCTCCCCCCACTCCAGCCAGGGACAGGGACTGTCGTGCCCATCTCAGGGGCATATTGGTCGCCCTGCCCCACGGCAATGTGGTGCAATGCATGCAGGTGTCGGGTCCTGATCCACACTCCATCCTTACCTGAGAGTGAGATATCACACCTCTGGGTGAGGTGCAATACGTCTGTAGCAACCGAGCCCTCAGGGTGCTACAGTTCCATTTATCTTCAGCCTAGGTGACGTATTGCGATACAGGGCCGTGATTTTGGCTATAAAAGGGTCCCCTAGACCCCTACCCCAAGCTTTTTAAGAGAATCATATATGGCGTGCCAGGAGACTCTATGGAATGCTTTCTCAGCATCCAACGAGAGTATCTAATTACAAATTTTTAACTGCATCTAGCCCAGGAAATACTTTGTGCCTAGTAGCAGTGTCTGCTAGTCAGCGGATTATCCCGGCTGTTAAGCAAGCTACACCACCTGTAGTTTAGACACTTAATTTTTTCAAAGGAAATGCTTCGGGACCATGGGATACTCAGTGAAGAGCATCAGGAGGCACCCCAAGGCATAGGGGCTGGGACTGGCAGTAGGATGCCTTGTGGTGGACAGCCGAGCTCGATCCTTATAAAAGCTTTTTAACTGCATCAGCTTTAGTGGACGCTACTGGAGCTGGAATTACGCGGCTGCTGGCATGAGACTTGCCCTCCAATAGATCCTTGTAAATGGATTTAAAGTGTATTCATTCAAATTAGAGGGACAATTTAAATTAAAAAGCTTAGAGCTGCCTCCACCACAGGGGGGCTCTCTCGACCCACCAGCGGACAGGCACCAGTATTGGGAGAGGGGGGCTGGTCATCAGGGTTCACCGTGGCTCTGGCACAAACCCGGCGACACGGAGGTGGCACGGGCAGGAGCGGACTGGCCGTGTCGGCTTCTCACTTTTTGGATTTTAGAAGGGCATGACATGCCTATATCTGTGTCTCCCCCTCCTTTTACTCCTCCACCTCTTTTATTTTCGCATGACTATATGTACTTGTCACTTTTCCATGTGTTAGTTGTGTCTTCTGAGCAGTTTGTCAGCTTTTGGACACCTTTGAAGGTGTTTTCTATGTGTTTCTATGTGTTTTTGTTTGCCTGCCATTGGTTTTAACGGTGTTCGAAGGTGTTCGACGAACAGTTCGACGAACAGTTCGGCGAACACACGGGTGTTCGACGAACCGAACCGAACTCGAACACTACGGGGGTGGCTCAACACTACTCCTTACCCCACTGGAACGGGGGGTTTCTGCCTCTCCCGGACTGTCCTACCAGGAGATCTTGCAAAGGCGCCGCTTTCTTGGTATAGTCCTTCACAAACCTCCGGTAATACCCGACTAGTCCCAGGAACTGACGTACCTCCTTAAGGCTCTTCGGCTCCGGCCATTTCTGGATGGCACTGACCTTCTCCGGGTCCGGTGCTACTCCTTCTGGACTGACGATGTGCCCCAGGTATTGTACCTTTCGCTTGAGCAGGTGGCACTTGGAGGGCTTCAGCTTCATCCCATACCGGGACAGCGACTCAAATACCTCTGCCAGGTGCTTCAAATGGTCTTCGTACATTTTGGAGTACACTATCACGTCATCCAGGTATAGCAGTACAGTCTCGAAGTTGCGGTGTCCCAGGCAGCACTCCACCAATCTCTGGAACGTTCCGGGGGCGTTGCAGAGTCCATACGGCATACTGTTGAACTCGCAGAGTACCATCGGGGTAGTGAAGGCCGTCTTCTCCCAATCCTCCTCAGCAACAGCTACTTGCCAGTACCCACTAGTGAGGTCAAGGGTGGAGAAGTAATTTGCAGACTTTAATGCAGCCAGGGATTCCTCTATACGGGGCAAAGGGTATGCATCTTTATGTGTAATGCAATTTACTTGTCTGTAATCTACACACATTCTCATGCTTCCATCCTTTTTCCTGACTAGGACCAGGGGAGCTGCCCAGGGACTACAGCTATCCCTTACTACCCCTGCCTTCTTCATGTCATGCAACATCTCCTTCGCCTTCTGGTAATGTGCTGGTGGTATGGGCCTGTAACGTTCTTTGATGGGTGGATGGTCGCCTGTGGGTATATGGTGTTGTACCCCTTTAATCCTCCCAAAGTCAAGTGGGTGTTTACTGAATACCTGCTTGCATTCCTGAACCACTGGGTTTACACCCTGTTTATGATGGGCAGGAGTGGTGTCTGTCCCAGCATGGAGCTGTTGACACCAATCCTCCACCTGGGTTCCTGGGTAATTATCCTCCACTTCGTCTGGTGAGGTTAAGGACTCCGCCATGTGTATGGAGTTGTTATCTACTGTGTACAGTTTGGCAACAGTGGGGTAGCGTGGTAATCTAACCTCGTCCTCCCCATAGTTTAGGAGGCGTACGGGCACCCTCCCATTGCGTACATCCACTACCCCTCTGGCAGTCAAGAGCGTAGGTCTATGCTCCGAGCTAAGGGGCTCTACTACTGCCTGGTAGCTCCGTCCTTTGAGACCTATTGCTGCTCTACACCAAATCAGCATCTCACTCATCGGGGGAATCACAATGGGTATCGGGTCTGTCACCCATACATTACCAATTTCACCACCTGATAGCTTTACCTGTTGCTGGTACATAAGGGCTCGGATCTCTTTCTGGAGCACCCTCCTCTGCCCTGGTTTGGCAGTGTCGGCCATCTGTTGGAGCAAAAACAACACTTCTCCCAAACAGTTACCGACAATATTGGTGCCAAGTACCATATACAAGTCTGTATCATCAGGATTAGTCTCTACCACAATTAGTCCCTGGTCCTTCAGTTCCACTCTTCCCACCTTTACTGCCACATCCTTAACCCCGACTAGGCTAAGGGGAAGGCCATTGGAGGCATACACGGAAAGGTTTGGAGCTGGCGGGCGAAGTTTGTCTATGGACCAGAACCTTTTGTAGAGGACATCTGGCATGATGGTTACCTGAGATCCAGTGTCCAGCAGGGCAGGTGTCGCGATGCCATCCAGCACAATGGACAGGAAAGGTCTTCCTCCCACGAACCGATAGTACCAGTTTGATGGGCCTGCTTGATTTACTCCTGGGTGTCAGCCCTCGGCCCCAGGGTTTGCTCGTTTAAAGGACAGTTCCACACTGTGTGGCCTGCCTTCTGGCAGCAGTAGCAGATGAATTCTCCTGGAGGGTGACGTTGGTTATTGGTCCTCCCACGGGGTGGTATTGTCCTCCTCCAGGGCGGCGTTGTCCTCCTACAGGATGGCGTTGTCCTCCTTCTTCTTCTCATCCAGGGGACATCCTCAGGGCTGTCGGCGAGTAGTATCCTTCCTTCCGGCTTGGGCTCCGTCTGTAGCTGCAGGGTGCTCAGGACAGTGGCCAGGGTTTTACTTAACTGGCGTACTTCAGAGCGTAGGCTGTCCAGCTCGCTAGGAGGCACTGTTTGCATCTTTGATTCAGCCATTAGTGGAGGAGCAGTGGGTGCTGCGGGCACTGGGGTGGCCCCACCCGGGTAACGTTGGACAACAGTCCCTTTATAGCCATGTCCTTAAGAATGTCAAAGGTAGCATCTGGATGATCGAAGGCCCACCACCGTACAGTTCTACTCTCCTCCTGGGACCTTAACCCCCGGCTAAACTGTTCCGTCAGCATTTTATTTTTGTAACATACCTGGCGGCGTCCTTGCATAGTGGTCCATCTCCCACTGTGCAAGAGTGTGCACTTGATCTCCAGTCCAGTCTGCTAGCCTGGCTTCCCTCCATGCTGTCTGCTTGCCTCTGTTTCTGCTGCTTAAGGGCGGCGCCCGATCACTTCCTGCTTCTTGTAGCTGCTGCAGACACACCCCTTGTGCGTCCTCAGCCTATTGCTGTCTGTCACCTGGTATTTAACCCAGCTCCTCCCTGGAATTCATGCCTGAACATTGTGTTCTGTCAAGGGCTTTCTGTCACTGATGTGCCAGGTCATGTCTATGCTTCCTGCCTTGCGGTATCAGTTCCCGTGTCTGAACTGTGTCCTGTCTGAACTATCTTCTAGCCTGTTGTCTTCTGCCTATCCTGGAGGCTGTATTTCCAGGCCAGTGTGAACACGCTCCTAGCCTGCTCTTTCCGCCTTCTAGGGGCCGCATACCTAGACTCGTTCCTGTATCTTACCTGTTCCTGTCTGAACACGCTCCTAGCCTTTTCATTCCGCCTTCTAGGGGCCGCATACCTAGACCAGCTCCTGTATCTTGCTGCTGTGTCTTTTCTTGTCTGAATTCTCTCCTAGCCTGTTACCTGTTTTTCTCTATGTCCGTACCTTCCCTTTTCCTGAAGAATCTGATCCCGTACCTAACTCCTACTCGTTGTCCCTGTACTCCCGTTTGTGAGTTTAGAGTCCACTCGCTACTTCATTGCAAATATACTGTGTGTACCTGGTTCTGCCTTTCCCTTCCAGTCTGCTCCGTGTGAACAGAGCCCTGTCCCCTCTGCTCTCCCTTGCTCACCGCTCCGGCGGTTCTTGCCTGCTCTGCCTTGCTCGCTGCTCCGGCAGTCTCGCTCTGCTTTGACCCTTTGCTCGCTGCTCCGGCAGTCTCGCTCTGCTCTGACCCTTTGCTCGCTGCTCCGGCAGTCTCGCTCTGCTCTGACCCTTTGCTCGCTGCTCCGGCAGTCTCGCTCTGCTCTGACCCTTTGCTCGCTGCTTCGGCAGTCTCGCTCTGCTCTGACCCTTTGCTCGCTGCTTCAGCAGTCTCGCTCTGCTCTGACCCTTTGCTCGCTGCTCCGGCAGTCTCGCTCTGCTCTGACCCTTTGCTCGCTGCTCCGGCAGTCTCGCTCTGCTCTGATCCTTTGCTCGCTGCTCTGGCAGTCTCGCTCTGCTCTGATCCTTTGCTCGCTGCTCCGGCAGTCTCGCTCTGCTCTGACCCTTTGCTCGCTGCTTCGGCAGTCTCGTCCTGCTCCTCTCTCGCTTACCGCTCCAGGCGGCCTTGTCCTGCTCTTCTCTCGCTCACCGCTCCAGGCGGTCTCGTCCTGTGTGTACCTGGTTCTGCCTTTCCCTTCCAGTCTGTTCCGTGTGAACAGAGCCCTGTCCCCTCTGCTCTGCCTTGCTCACCGCTCCAGCGGTTCTTGCCTGCTCTGCCTTGCTCGCTGCTACGGCAGTCTCGCTCTGCTCTGACCCTTTGCTCACTGCTCCGGCAGTCTCGCTCTGCTCTGACCCTTTGCTCACTGCTCCGGCAGTCTCGCTCTGCTCTGACCCTTTGCTCGCTGCTCCGGCAGTCTCGCTCTGCTCTGACCCTTTGCTCGCTGCTCCGGCAGTCTCGCTCTGCTCTGACCCTTTGCTCGCTGCTCCGGCAGTCTCGCTCTGCTCTGACCCTTTGCTCGCTGCTCCGGCAGTCTCACTCTGCTCTGACCCTTTGCTCGCTGCTCCGGCAGTCTCGCTCTGCTCTGACCCTTTGCTCGCTGCTTCGGCAGTCTCGCTCTGCTCTGACCCTTTGCTCGCTGCTTCGGCAGTCTCGCTCTGCTCTGACCCTTTGCTTGCTGCTTCGGCAGTCTCGCTCTGCTTTGACCCTTTGCTCGCTGCTCCGGCAGTCTCGCTCTGCTCTGACCCTTTGCTTGCTGCTCCGGCAGTCTCGCTCTGCTCTGATCCTTTGCTCTCTGCTCTGGCAGTCTCGCTCTGCTCTGATCCTTTGCTTGCTGCTCCGGCAGTCTCGCTCTGCTCTGACCCTTTGCTCGCTGCTTCGGCAGTCTCGTCCTGCTCCTCTCTCGCTCACCGCTCCAGGCGGCCTTGTCCTGCTCTTCTCTCGCTCACCGCTCCAGGCGGTCTGGTCTTGTTCTGCTCTTGCTCGCCGCTCTGGGCGGCCTCACTCTGCTGTTTGTCCACCGCATCTGCGGTTCTGTTCATGAGTCCCAGTATGTACTGGGTCCTATCCACTCGGTGCTCCAACCTGTCGTACCTGCCAGTACCTCCCTGCCTGCATACCAGTCGTGCTTACCAGCATCCGCCAGTCTGCATACCAGCCATGTCTGCCTATACCCAGCAGTCTGTGTGCCAGCCTAACCTGCCTGTTCCTGTATTCCCCTGTGTGGGTCAACAGCCGTGTCCGGGGTCTGTCCTGGAGTAGCACCTGGTCCCTCTGCTCGGTTCCTCCTTGGTGCACTGGCGTCGTATGCCGTCGTGCGACCCTGGTCGGATCGGGTGGATACTTAGTTACGCCCCACCAGGTATTCACTCTCCGGCACGGTTCAGTGGAATCACTACATATACACGCACACGCCACTCAGCCCGGGCGTGTGCATTACAATTTTCATCCTGTATGCTGGCTGGATTAACCTGTTTCAGGGCCCGCAGGGCATCCTGTAAGCGCCAGGCATAGTCCCGGATACTGTCCTCAGTTTTCTGGACACAATGGTAGAACCTCATCCTGAGATCCGTCTCGGTGCGGTTTTCAAACACAGTCTGCAGTCTTTTAAGATGATGCATACTGATTCCTGGTCTGCGGCTGGCCAGGTTTCAACCTCCCGCTCTGCGGCACCAGTCAATTGTCCCAAAACTACAGCAGCTCTCTGTTTGCCGGTCAAAGAATACATATCTAGCACACCTGTGCAGCGCCGGGCGCAAGTTGGGCATCAGGAGCATTAACCGGTGCTCCGGCGGCTTGCTGGTCGTCGGCCATTGTTGCGCCCCCCTAGTGAACCGGAGCCTACCTTCTTCACTTTCTTTACCAGGTAGGCCGCAGCTCCGCGGGCGACGGTCTCCTTCCAGGACCTTGCTTCGCTCGCGTCTGACGTCAGAGCGTCCTCTGGCTCCTTCCAGGACCTGACACTTCCTGGTTCGACGTCAGGGGCAGGACGTGTCCTCAACTTCGCGCGCTTCCAGCGGTTACGCCCCTCTTCTTCCCGCGCGGCGACAGGAAGATGGCGGACAATGGTGGGAAATCTCGAGAATAACTTCACCACAGTGAGTACTACAGTCTCTTAAGGCGCACAGTACCCGGTGGC
Organism: Phyllobates terribilis; assembly: GCF_046119375.1. Lineage (NCBI taxonomy): Eukaryota > Metazoa > Chordata > Amphibia > Anura > Dendrobatidae > Phyllobates > Phyllobates terribilis. Next base: position 177,149,029 of record NW_027362770.1, read on the forward strand.
AGCGGACACGGAATCCTGTTCGTGATGCCAAAACATGACGCGCCCCCAGGGCCGTGGGGTGCTGGGCAGCCGGGCCTCTGGTTGTCGGGGGATATCACGGTGGCTGGCCCGGTCCGTGACCCAGGGCGGTAAGCGAAAAGGGGAACTTCTATTATATGGGGTTTTTGGGATTATTCGTGACGCCACCTGTGGAATGCAGCTACGGGGTGCCGCCGCTGCGGAGCAGTCCTCTGAGGCCGATGGTAGGCTCCCCACAGGTGGAGCGGGCCTCAGGGCAGCGTGGGGGATGTACTGGATGGTGGTGCAGGGGAGAGACGGCAGGATGGTCCCGGAGGAAGGATGGACACTCACACGGGGTAAGCTTCAGTACCTTTACTGGTGATGCTGCAGGCACGGTCCAGGGTACTCCAGGTGAAGGGCGCACTTCTGGACTCTCCCCAGTGAGCGGGTATAGGGCCTCCTGATCCGTTGCTTTATTCTCTAAGCTTCTGGCCTGCCTGGAGCTGGGCCTAGCTTGGTTACTGTCTCTCTCTGCACCTGTTGACCTGGTGGTAGGGCCTTCTCTTTGGAGATCACTCTCCCTGAACGCTGAGACCTCCGTGACTCCTAGCCCTGGTACTTTAGTCAGTGTTTGGTGAACCTGGGACCTGTAGTCCTCCAGGGGTTCCTGTGGTTCCTACTGGGTGTAAAGGGTCCCTGTAGGCGCAGACCCGGTGTCCGGTATATATATCGGGGTGAGCCTGGTATGCTCCTCTGCCCCCTCACTACTTCTTCCTTCTCCTCTTGCCTTCGGCCCACTCAAGGCCCTCACTAGGCTTCCACACGTGCTGTAGGCCTTGGTTCGCCTAAGCACAGCAGCCAGCTTGCTGCTTTCTTCACTGCTCTCCGAGCGTCAGCACGCTCTCTGCTCACTCTGAGCTCTGTCCCTCTCTGTGTCTCAGCAGGAACTCATCACTAACTGAGCTGCCTGGCTCCACCCTCCCTATATATATCCCTAACGGGCTCCCTCTGCTGGTCTGAGGTGGTAGGGTGGAGGTGTGTGAATGTGTGAGGGCCTCATGTCCAGAAGTCCATCCATGCACCCTTCTGGGTTCTGTGGCACCAATGCGCAGCAGGGCGCCACAGTACAAACTCTGGAGCCTCAGAACTTAGTTCACTCTTCTGAGGTTGGTACATCCCTCTCCTTGCCAGTCTGAGAAATACAATGGTGTGTTCTTCTCCATCGGAACTTTCAAGGTCACTATCCACCTTCGGACCTTCAGTCTGTGGTGGTCCCTTAGTCAATCTCTGATGATGTCGGTCTACTTCTGGGAAGTCTTGTTGTGGTGGGAGATAATCACAGGGTAGTAGTAAATTCCGATGGACTATTCTGGTTTTCTTGTCTCCCATTTCCAATCAGATTTCATACACTGGTCTGTCATCAGCTTTCCTCCTTAAGACCACATACACCTTGTCTTCCCAGTACGATCAAAGTTTTCCAGGACTGCCTCACGTACATTCTTGACTAGCACCTGGCTTCCCGGTGCCAATTCTGCTCCATAACATTTTCGATCATAGTACTTATTACTTTTGATCTGTCCTTGCGTAACCACTTTGGACGCTATGTTGTATGCCTCTGCTATCTGATCCTTCCATTTCCAAACGTACACCGGATGCATTCTGTAAGTCTCTGACAGCGGAGTATCGAACATGATGTCTATTGGCAGTCTTGGCGATCGTCCATACAATAGGAAAAAGGGTAAGTAACCCATTGCATCGCTCTTTGTACAGTTATAGGCATGTACCACTTTTGACCGAGAACTCTTCCAGTCTTTCTTCCCATCAGCTGTTAAAGTGCGCAACATTGACAATAATGTCCGGTTAAAACGTTCCACTTGTCCATTACCCTCTTGGTGATAGGGCGTTTTGTGAGATCCCTGAATTCTACAGTACTTTCCTAGCTTGGCAAAGAACTGGTTCTCAAATTCTCTTCCTTGGTCGTGGTGTAACCTCGTAGGGAACCCAAACCTCAAAGCAAAATCATTGAAGATCTTTTCTGCCGCTGTTCGACCTGATTTATTGGTGGTGGCATATGATTGAGAAAATCGAGTGAAATGGGCCATCACCACCAAGATGTATTCGTAACCACCCTTGCATGTCTCGAGATGTAGAAAGTCTATTGAGACCATCTCAAACGGACACGTAGTTTGGATGCTGCCCATAGGTGCCTGGGTTGATGTGTTGGTACATTTATCTTTCAGACACCCACACTGCCTGGTCACGTACCTCTCAATATATCTCTGCATGTACGGCCAGAAGAAACGTTCACGAATCAAATTTGTTGTCCTCTCCACTCCCAGGTGTTGCATGTTTTCATGGAGTTCTTTAAAGACCAACCTACGGAATACTGGGTAGTACCAATTGCCAGTTTTGTCCTCCTTTATGATACAGGATACCGTCTTCACTGAGGAGCTTCGTCCATTCTTTAATTAAAACAGATACTGCTGGTGACTCATTGTCTCTCTCCCGTTTACTTGGAAATCGATTTTGGTCCATATAAAGTAGTATTCTACCAATTATCTGATCTTCCCATTGTGCTCTACGGATTTTCCCTTTTGGTAGTTGTTGAATAGACTGGGGGTGATCTTGTTCTCTCGCTTTTATGGTGGTTTCCACCGTCAACGAACACCACAATGGTGTGTCTTCTTCCTGATAAGCTTGTACTGCTTGGGTAGTGCTCTCAATTGCTTCCAGACTGACTTCCTCCGAGCATTCTTGCATGAACTCCTCAGGCTCTAATGGCATTCTTGACAATCCGTCAGCATCGGCATTTCATTTTCCTGCCCTGTACTTGATGCTGAAATTGAAGTCAGCTAGTTCAGCGACCCATCTCTGACCCGTTGCATTCAGTCTGGCTGTAGCGAGGACATAGGTCAAAGGGTTGTTGTCAGTGTATACCTCAAACTCTTGTAGAGATAATCTCTAAATCGTTCACAGATAGCCCATTTCAATACCAGGAACTCCAATTTTCCAGAATCTAGATGGTAATTCTTCTCGGTGTCTGTCCACGTTCTAGAACTGTAACCGATGACTCTCAATTTTCCAACTTGATGCTGATACAGGGCAGCTCCCAGTCCAACTTGAGAAGCATCACAATGAAGAACAAATGGTAAGTTTAAATCAGGATATCCCAAGATGGGTGGTTTTACCAGGTAGTCTACTAGTTCTTCCAATACCTCCTGGAGGTTTGCGGTCCAGAGAATGGGCTGTTGGGACGAAACGGCGTTGTTTCTTTTAAGCCCGGTCCTACCCGCGTTCTTCTTTTTCTCCGTGGGTGTTTTTGTCTCTGTTGTCCCCCCCAAGAGGAGGTACAGTGGGGCGGCAATCCTGGAGAAGTTCCGAACGTAAGTACGATAGTAGGAGAGGAATCCTAATATCGACCTCAAGTCCCCGATGGTAGAGGGCCGCTTGTCTTTTAAAGCCAGTACCGAAGCGATTTCTGCTGGGTCCATGGTATATCCTTCTCCGGATACAATCTTCCCTAGAAATCGGACTTGTCTTTTGAACAGTTCACACTTCTTTGGGGTCAACTCAACTCCGTGTTGTTGATACCATTGTAATATGGCCCTCACGTGTTCAACATGCTCCCGGAAGGTTTTGCTGTGTACCACATTGTCATCCAAGTACGGCTGTATCGTCTCTCAATCCTTCTAAACATGTCTCCATGCGCCTCTGGAATTCTGCTGGAGCTGAACTGAGTTCAAACGGTATGCGGATCCACTCATATAATCCCCACGGTGTGATAAATGCTGTCAAGGGTCTACTGGACTCTTCAACAAACCCTTGGTGGTATGCTTTACCCTGATCGAGGACAGAGATTCAGGTGCTTCCTGATAGGTTATGCAGCATATCTTGGATCTTTGGTATCAGATGTCGATCAGGTACTGACTTTTGGTTTAGTTCCCGGTAATCACAACAGAGTCTCAACGTGCTGTCCATCTTCCTAACACAAACAATAGCAGAGGAATAAGACGACTTCGACTTTTGGACCCAACCTCTGTTGATTAGGTCTTGTAAATACTCTTTCACTTCACGGTGTAATGGTTTCGGCACAGACATGTAACTTCTGGTTACTGGGGTCGTGTCTTTCAAATTGATTTTCAACTGCAACGACCGGATACAGCCAATATCAGAGTCATCTTTGGAGAATGCATGACACTCTTCTCTCAGCATCTGTTTTGCTACCGCTCGATCTTCAGCACACAAGTGTTCCAGGGTTACTGGGGGATCCCAGGACTCCGAGGTGGGTTGTGCAATTTCTTCCCCTGGGCAACTCCTGTTCCTTGGTGGGGAGACTGAATTCATGGTAGACCCCTTGGCGGGGCTCACACTGGCTGGATATACAATATTAACGATTTCAATGTGACCTAACACAGTTTTTGGATACAGTCTAATTTCTTATTTCGTGGTATTCATCACCGGTACTGTCACTCGAGCAAACCCACCAGTAGGAATCGTAAGCACAGTCTCGCCTTGAACTAGGTCTTCCGGAAGTTCTGAGGAGTCTTTTGGCACAAACAGTCTTTTCTAAACTTTTCTTCCCGGTTCTACCCGATCTCCACACCTCACCCCCACCATTTGGTTTGCAGGGATGATGGTTTGGCGCAAGCCTACCTTGACTTCTTTTAGGTCCATTGTATTCTGTGCTTTCTTTACTCTATGAATCACGTTTTTCGCCACGGCGTTGGGTATGGCGAGCGATGTGGCGATTGCATCCACCACCAGCGCCCATGCCTTGTGTTTCGTGATGACCTCATTGATTACATTATAACCCAGGATAGGATCCTCTGCCACATTCTGATCACTGGTCACGAGAAAAGGTACCAAAAGCTCGATGGAGTTGCTGTTCTTCGTGGGCCTGAGTTGAAAAGCCACTTCCACCCAACCTATGAAAGGGATTTACGGTCTAGTTGACAGCTTTGCCGTGGAGTTCAACTGGTCCCAAGAGTTCTTTTAGTGACAGAAGGCAGGTATGTAGCAGGTAGCGCCTTCTCCATTCTTCATTTAAAAGGCTCACTTGGGCTCCTGTGACCCACAGTGCTTTTACCAGGAGTCCATCTAGCTGGCACTATATAAAGCACCTTTCACCGATTAGGCTGATGAGGCTATCTTTACTGACCGAGGAATCCTCCTCCCAGGAGTACATCGTTTGACCTCCACACTGGGCATTAAGTAACTGATGCCCCTTTCTCCCTTGCAGCTGTTGTAGATGGGAACACACTTGGGGATAGTACTGACGCAGCCGTTTTACCTCATGCGCCGATCTGGGGCTGGGGAGATTTGGATTTGCTTCTGGGGCCTCCTCCGTGTCGCGGTTACGAGTCGCCCCGCACTGGTAACCTCCTGTCTTTTAACCCAAGCGACCGTGACCATTGGCATTCCTTGGCATAATGTCCTTCCTTACCATATCTTAGACAGTGGACACACACCGTACTCTGATTTGATGAACGACACGCTTCACAAGCCGGGTATCTTCTGTTTTGGAACCCACTCCTGTGTCTGAGGGATACCGGTTCTGACCTGGAACAAATCAACTTTTTCACCTCAATCAACTCGGCTCGCAGATCTTCTATTACTTCCTCCCAGTCAGCGCTGGTGGTCCTCTCTTTTGTTGGTGATTTAAGGTTCACGTGACCTATAAGAAGGGCCGCTCTCTTCAAGACAGACTGGTACACAGTCATTATTGTGCCCCGAGACAGGAATCCTGTCTCGGGTCGCAAACTAAGGGATGCTACAGATGTGGTAGATGTGTTGCATGTTCACCCGTTCAGTGTGGCAAAACCTTTAGGGGCACCAATGTTGATAGAGAATTCCAGGTGTTGGCTTTTATCAACTGTCGTACGCAGGGGGTCGTCTATAAGGAAACCTGCCAGTGTGGTCTTGAGTATATTGGCAAGACCAAACGAGAGTTCAGACGGAGGATAGGCGAGCATTTGGGCGACATTGAACATAAAAGAGAGACCCCAATTGCAAGACATGTTAATGAAGCTCATGGGGGTGATAAAAAAGCGATTATGTTTATGGGTATTGAGAAGGTTCCCAGACCTCAGAGGTGGGGGTTACTGGGATAGCCTAATTTTACAAAAAGAAGCGAGATGGATGTTTCGGCTCAAAACAATGGCCCCTCACGGCCTCAATGAACAACTAACATTTGGGTGCTTTATCCAAGATCATATACCTTATCAATACATTTTTCCTTTTATTTATTATTTTTCCTTGTGTACTCTGTTAAAGGCATGGGCTTTATGCCCCCTCCTTGGTCTTGTGAATGCCTGCCTAGATACCATTTGAATGATACGCTGTTCTTACATATTAGTTAAGTGAACATGGGTTTAAAAAGAAACCCTCTGTATATATATATATATATATATATTTTTTTTTTTTATATATATATATATATTCCACCCCAAAAATCCCTCCATTTACCCCTTTTCTCTCCCCCCCTGCTGAAATAATAATAAAAAATGTGTATATATACTGACATATCCATATTAAGAAAAGGGGATCAGAAAATTAATCCCCTTCTTTCTCCCGCTCTCTGGAACTTTTCCCCTCCCCCTTCTGTCGTTATCCCATTAAGTTTATCCCCTCTATAATAAGTGGGGTGTGATTCTGTGGAGTAATTTTGGGTTAATAGTAGTGAACTATAGCATTGTGCACCAATACCAATGATCCCCTTGAAATAATGAAGTACCAAGGTCCCACTGGACTAGTTGCCCCTTCTGGGGATTTAATAAAATATATATATAACAGCTAGAGCTATAGATGCTACTGTACCCTGTACCTTTTCTCTATGTGCACTATGGTCCCATTGGACTAGTTGCCTTTGATGGGGTTTCAGTGTATATACAATGGTGAGGGTCATGTATGCTGCTGTACCCGGCATTTGTATCTGGGATATACAGGGTTAAGATGGTCCTGGATGTTTAGCATTGACTGGAGCGCACACTTGCGCTCCACGGGACCATAAATGACGTCCACCGGTCTTGGATCAGGTGACCGGAAATGACATCAGTGGAACGCATCAGTGTCTATGGGGTGGGTTCATTTCTTCTCTTTTGGAATTTAAGGGGTCTATATGTGGCACCCCAGGGTTCTGGTTACCACAGTAATAGCAATATTACGTCTGTGAGCAGGTGGGAGGTCTCCTGGTCAGGAATCCTAAGCATGCCACACCTCCTGCCCAGTCCTGGGAGGGGAAGAACTTCCCCTATATAAACTGGGGCTGAGGTAGGGTTAGTGAGTAGGAAAAGAACACAGACAGAGACAGAGACACAGTCTGGTCTGGTGTGGAGCAGTTGCAGGGAAAGTGACAACAGGAGCTCTGTGGGAGCAGTGATAAAAGGAGTCCGGGACTGGAAGCTGTAGAGCTCGTCCGGACTGAAGAGATCTCACCGGACACGGAGTCCGAGGCTGTGGGGACTGTTCCATACCCAGCAGCAGAAACCGACCGGCAGGGGATTTCAGGTCCTCTGGCCAAGAAACCCGAAGGCACGGTCACACGCAAGGGACCAGCACCGCCGTCGTGGAGCGGAGGCTACCAGAAGGCCCCGAGTCACCGGCCATACGGGTGAGCACCACACGGTACACTCAGGGACGTGGGCTACTTTTACCCGCTTCTAGCAAGGTAGCCAAGAAGAGTACAGTTAGTTGGGGAGGCCTACAACTCCGCCTGGCCAGGGGAGATCCTGTCTGCTCACGGACTGACCAGACCCCGACCGCTAGCCAGTACTCCCGGGAGGGTCTATCTTTGTCACCAGTAAAGACCCTGAACTACACCGCACCGTCTCTGAGTGGTTACTGGTGCCTGCGTGCAATTCTACCATCCCCATCATCCACGTCCGCTGCCCTGAGGCCATACCCCTCCCGTTGGGGGTTATACTACCCACGCTGCACAACTGTACCACCGGCCTCAGCGGTCTGCCCTGCAGCGGCGGTTTCGTAACCGCATTCAACGGGTGGCGTAGTCGAACAATATCACATCTGCCACTAAAAACATCGCCACTTAGTTTGACACCCTGGGCACAGACCGGGTCACCGCCACGAGGACTACTACCCCCAACAGATCCGGCTCCGGGTATTCCCCAAACATGGCCCAGGGGGCGCGTCATATACACATACCTTGATTGGCTAGCGTTCACTCCTACCTGTAGCACTGTCCAATGGGATTACAGGGATTTGTGAACACACACATGACAGGTGTTTAGACTGATTGCATTTGAGCATATATAAGGTAATTGACCTAGGGTCTGATGCCATTGTCTTTTCTCATACCCTGATGGAGGGATACCATACCCTACATCCTTGAAACTATCTGTGCCTTTCCCCTGATGAATCACCCGATGTTGAGGAAAAGCGTCGGGAGGCATGTTTTAGGGTTACTTTAGGGCTGACTAGTAATTGAGGGTCAGCTGTGGACTGCCCTTGTTAGTGCGGGAGTCTTGGGGTCCCAGGGTCAGCCTGTGATATAGGGTCTGATAGGGTCAGTCATTGATGACCATCCAGGCAAGTCTGGTATTTTTGGATGGGACGACCCATGCTGCAGGACTGGTGAGACTGTTCCTTTTCTTCACTTTTTTAACTTATGATCACACAATATTATCTCTTAACAGGAGTGTTTTGTGGGTTAGGTGAAGTGAATGGAGAAACGGATATTGCCAGGGCCAGCTCCAGGTTTTTCTGGGCCCTGGGCGAAAGAGTCTCAGTGGGCCCCTTTAACACATACCACGATTCATGATGCACAGATACCGCAGAGAAATAGTACAATGCAAAGATTTCACTTCTTACATTACATGAGTGATATCTATTGTAAATTCTACAATAGCTCAGAAACCGTCGAATCGCTCCACACCGTATACTGGCCCCCATATAATGCTCCATACAGAATACTGGCCCCCATATAACGCTCCATATAGAATACTGGCCCCTATATAACGCTCTATACAGGATACTGGCCCCCATATAACACTCCACACAGTATACTGGCCCCCATAAAATGCTCCATACAGAATACTGGCCCCCATAAAACGCTCCATACTGAATACTGGTCCCCATATAACGCTCCGTACAGGATACTGGCCCCCATATAATGCTCCATACAGGATACTGGCCCCCATATCATGCTCCATGCAGGCTGTTCCCCCCACATAATGCCCTATGCAGGCTGCCCCCCCCCTTATAATTCCCCATGCAGGATGTCACCCCCCATATAATGCCCCATGCAGGATGTCACTCCCCCACCCCATATAATGCCCCATGCAGGATGTCACGTCTCATATAATGCCCCGTGCAGGATGTCACTTCTCCCCCCTATATAATGCCCCATGCAGGATGTCCCTTCCCTCCCCATATAATGCCCCATGCAAGATGTCCCTTTTCTCCCATATAATGCCCCATGCAGGATGTCCCTTTCCCCCATATAATGCCCCATGCAGGATGTCTCTTTCCCCCCATATAATGCCCCATGCAATATATCACCCCATCTCTTTAATATGCCCCATGCAGGAATGCAGGATGTCCCTTTCCCCCCCATATAATGCCCCATGCAGGATGTCCTTTTCCCCCCATATAATGCCCCAAGCAGGATGCCTCTTTCCCCCCATATAATGCCCCATGCAGGATGTCCCTTTCCCCCCATATAATGCCCCATGCAGGATGTCTCTTTCCCCCCATATAATGACCCATGCAGCATATCACCCCATCTCTTTAATATGCCCCATGCAGGATGTCCCTTTCCCCCCATATAATGCCCCATGCAGGATGTCCCTTTCCCCCCATATAATGCCCCATGCAGGATGTCCCTTTTCCCCCATATAATGCCCCATGCAGGATGTCTCTTTCCCCCCATATAATGCCCCATGCAGGATATCACCCCATCTCTTTAATATGCCCCATGCAGGATGTCTCTCCCCCCCCATATAATGCCCCATGCAGGATGTCTCCCCCCCCCCCATGTAATGCCCCATGCAGGATGTCACCCCCCTCATATAATGCCCCATGCCTCCATACATTAAAAAAAAAAAATACTCACCTCACTCCTCCTCACCTGCTGCCGCTGCTCAGGTCTGTACTCCAGCGTCACCGGCGCCTTACTGCTCTGCGCTGCCTGTGATGGCTCAGGGGAGGGTGCGGTGGAAAGATGTCACCGCGCCTTCTGACCTGAGACGTCACAGGGAGCGCACAGCAGGAAGACAGCGGATCTGCGGAGGCACGGGGAGAGGTAAGTATTTGGCTGCCGGGGCCCTGAGCAAACGGGGGGAAGGGCGCTAGTGGACCCCCCGCCTGCTCAGGGCCCCGGCACTGGATATTGCCCTTGAACTGTATAACTATCGCTATTATCTCACCCTATCGGGTTAGAGCTATTCTAATATACGTGTTTGTGTGTGCTTTTATATTTTTCAGTCTCTTTTAAAGGATATATTAAAAGTTATATTTTAAGTCTGTTATATTTGCTGCAATACTGATTTAAGGTTCCCTCTCGGCGGTGGTACTGGAGGGTCTCCATGATGATCTTTGGACTGGCCACCGGGGGTCTCCAACTTCAGCTGACTCATTTTGGTGATTTTAGGAGCAGAGCCTTTCTTTAACTTCTCTTCACTCTCTGACTCCAAACTAGCTGCCTCATTCATTTTTTCAATTAGGACTTCGTCCAGAATGCCAGGATCTTCTAGGTACTGTTTCATCTGCAACTTGATGTCTTTGCTGATTAATCCCGTTCCCTATGATCTCAAGAACTTCTTCTGGACTAGTCCAGCATCAAACTTCTCTTCCGCTTCTACATCTCTGGATGCAAATAACAGTCATCCTTCAGTTCAATTGCTCTGAACAAAAAACTTGGGGTGATTCATTATTTTTCTGTGAGAGGATAATGAGTTGGTGGAACAATTCTGAAGTACTCTCTTCTTTATAGTGACCTTTTAAAATCATCTTCAACTGTTGCAAGGTCAATTGACTTTTCATTTCCAGCATACTACAGAGGTTCAGTCCTGGGCTGATCGCTTTCACCACCCCCTCAGCGATCTCATCTGGCTGGTAGCCTTTCTGTAAGCCTGCATCTATCTGGTGCAACAAGTTCATATAAGACAGTTTCTCTTTCTGTTCACACACTCCAATCTGTCCCAGGATCTTGAATTCTTTCCTTATGATGATTTGTGGAGTTAGAGAGGACTGTCTCCCTGATTTATCTAACCTGAGTAGGTTAAAGGTCCTGTCTGAGTCTATCACCCGTTCAGAGGTTTTGGTCGATTCCTGAAGTGCTGTTGTTAGGGCTTTGAATTGTTCTTTCAATTCCTGTAGTTCAGTCTGTGGACGGAGATTCCCGCTTTTGGCAATTGGTGCCGCCCCTCCATCCTCCAACTTCAACCTGGTTAGAAACTGTGTTAGGTCCTGGAAGCACGTCCCCATGACATCGCTTCTTTCTCCCCCAGCTCATCCATTTTTGCATTAATGGCAGCTAACAGTTGCCTGCGGTTGTGTGTTTTGGAAATCTGTTCTACTGACATCTTTATATGTTCTGCTACTGTTCTCAATTCTTCACAGGTTAACTGAAGAAGCAACTAATTCTGTCCATTTGTATTTCCACATCCATTGCTGCTAGTGAGTTTTCTTTAGGACTGGTCCCCTTTAACTGGTGTAGCAGAGTTGAGTTGAGGTGCTGTGCTGCTGTGTTTTTCCAGACACTTTTCCTCTTCTCCCTCTACAGCTCATTCCCGCTCAGGATTCCCCGTACAGGCCACCAATGTTACAAGCACACCGCATAAGTTCAGATAGGGACGAGACCAGTTATATGAATTCGTTGGAATGCTGGGGGAACCGTTACTCAGGGCGACCATAGTTATAATGCAAAGGCATATTAATGAACACAGCATTCTTTACAGCACAGTGAGATGGAGGAGGTGGGAGGGTTTGCTGAGGGAGATGATCCCTGTGACACAATTTCTTCCAGTCCTTATCTATCTGGCCGATAATACTCCACACTGTTAGCTCAGGGAGTCTAACTGGCCTTTGTTTAGCTTCCCTCCTGACCTGAATTCTGTTCCCTTGCCTTCTGTGAGATACAGATCATAAGCCACCTTTCTCTTTGGCTCCGGCCAGACAATAAACAATTTCCCCACAATCCCCCTGGGGCTCTGCTAAGCACTCCCTGTCTCCTGTGACTGTGTTAACCCCTCTAGTTGATGGATGCTTCTGGAGGGCAACACTTCATGTCTCATGTGCTTGTGTTACTTCTCATAGTTGCTGAATGTATTAAAAGCAACAGCACTACTTCTGCATGTCACAAATAGCAGACGAGGTATACAAAGGAGAGCAAGGGTAAGATGAGCACCCCCCAATGGCTGGCAGCCAGAAGTTATGAGCACCAGGACAACTACGACATGTCTACCTAGATCTCCGTTGGCCTCCTATGCCCATAAGAACCCCCTTTGCACTCAATTTTCATCTTGGGAAGCCTAGAACATGTTTACCTAGAGCACCATGGGCATCATTTGCCCAGTGGGGCTTCTACATGTCCCACCTTGAGGCGACATCATGATTTCAGTAGGTGTCAATAAGGCCATGTCACCTGATGAAACTTTGATGTCACATACTATGTCCATGACGACACCTGCTTAAACTATGATGTCACCTACTAAGCCCATGATGCTACCTACTGAAACTATGATGTCATCAGCTGAGACTATAATGTCACCTACTAAGTCCATGATATCACCTACTGAGATGATAACGGTCACCCACTGAGAACCTGGTGAGAGGATGACGTCACCTGACTAGGATGTAACCTACTGAGACCATGAAGACCACCAGATAAGACTATAATGTTATCTACTAAGTCTAAGATGTCCCCTACTGAGATAATGATGTGACCTACATGTTCAAACCATGATGTCATTTGCTGAGATTTTGATATCACCAACTGAGACTATGATGTCATCTACTGAGACCATGAAGTCACTGGTTGAGATCATGATGTCTCCTGGTGAGACTATAATTTCACCTACTATTTCCATGATGTCAGCTACTAAGAAGATGACGACACCCACTGAGACTAAAATGTCACCTACTGAAACTATGATGTCACCGGCTGAGACCATGATGCCACCTGCTTACATTAAATGTCACTTACTATATCTTTGATGTCACCTACTGAAACTCTGATGCCATGTACTGATACAATTATTCCACTAACTGAGACTATGATACCACCAACAAAGACCATGATGCCATCTATTGAGACCATGGTGCCACCTTCTAAGACCATGATTCCTCCTACTGAGACCATGACATCACCTACTGAAACTATGATGGCAACTACTGAGAGAACCTGCTGAGAGAATGTTGTCACCTGCTAAGACTAAAATGTTACCTACTAAGTCTTTGCTGTCACCTAATAAAGCTATGATGTCAATTACTGACACTATGCATTCATCTACTGAGATCATGATGCCACCGGATGAGTCCATGATGTCAGCGTCTGAGACTACAATGTGACCTACTATGTCCATGATGTCAACTACTGAGAACAAGATGTCACCTACTGAAACTATGATGTTGCCTACTAAGTCTATGTTGTCACTTACTGAAGCTATGATGTCAATTACTGACACTATGATTTCGTCTACTGAGACCATGATGCCGCCAGATGAGCCCATGATGTCAGCGTCTGAGACTACAATGTGACCTACTATGTCCATGATATCAACTACTGAGGACAAGATGTCACCTACTGAAACTATGATGTAACCTGCAGAGACTATTAGGTCAACTACTGAAACCATGATGTCATCGGCTGAGACCATGATACCATCGGCTAAGATTGTAATGTTACCTACTATGTCTTTAATGTCACCTACTGAGACTATGATGTCACCTGGGGAGACTGTGAAGTCACCTACTGAGACTATTGTGTCACCCTGGCCTGGATGCCACAAAATGTAATAAAGCTGTGTCTGAGAGCAAGGGGGAGGTTCTCTAGTCAGGGGAACATTAGCATGCAGTACCTCCTGTCTCAGGCCAGTAGGGGGAGCAGGCTGCCCCTATAAAAGCTGGTGCTGGAGGCAGGGTTAGGGAGAGCTGGACGACCTGTCTCAGGATTCAGGTCCCAGAGCAGAGAGGGACAGTTGTACTGCACCTAAGAGGAAGTGTGGCAGGAGGAGAGCCACAAGCCAGAGACAAGAGGCTAAGTGAGCCTGTCTTGGCAGATAGAGGACTTAATTTACCAGACTTTGGTGTCTGAGGCTGGGAGGATTCCTCATCCTACAGCAGATAACCAGTCCGCAGGGGACTGTATGTTCCTTGGCCCAAGAAACCTGGAGGCTCTGCCACAACAGAAGGGACCAGTAAAGCCGTACCAGGCCGGGAGCAGAAAGGAACCCACGTCGCAGGCCATACAGGCGAGAGTACACGGAAAGCTCGGAAACGTGGGCTGTTACCCTATAAGGAGGAGATAGCCAGAAGGAGCACAGAAAGCACGGTAGGCCTACACCCTCACCCTGACCAGGGCCAATTTCCCCATTGCTCTCAGACATATAGGTCCCCTCCTAGCCGGGACTGTTTATGGGTCAGTTTACCTGTTTTAGTAAAGGCCCTGGACTGCAACCTGTTGTCTGTGTGCTCCTTCGCGCCTCCAGCACTACCGGTACTGGGACTCTCACCACCATCACTCCCACCATCCATTATACTGCCCTGGGGCCGCACTCTTCCCGTTGGGAGTCACACTGCCCTAGCTGCACACCTCATCAGCCCCAGCGGTCTGCATGCAGCGGCGGTTCCTAATAACCGCAATCCACGGGTGGCGTAGTCGGACATAATCATCAGCACATAACGGACTACCACTGGCCTGACCACCCTGAGCCACGGAACTGGGTTGCCACTACTACTCCCATCGTTCCCCTATTGCCCGGATCCGAGTGCCCCACGGCCCAGGGGGCGAGTCACTATGAAGTCACCTACTGAAATTATGATCTTACCAGCTGAGACCACGTTGCCAAGGCTGAGATTATGTCTATGATGTGACCTACTGAGACTATGATGTCACCTACTATCTCCATGATGTCAACTACTGATACTATGATGTCACCTATTGAGGCAACCTGCTGAAACTATGATGTCACCTGCTGAAACTAGATATCATCATCTAAGACCATAAATCAAACTGCCGAGACCTTGTGTGGACCATATCAGAAAGAAATATGGAATTGGAAAGTGAAGGAGCAGTAAAAGAGGGAAGCTCTCAACGTAGCATCCACAATGCATTAATGATAGCGAGGACCCCCACAACCAACAAATTTCCAGGGGTTTTGAGTGTCAATGAGAGGATCTCCACGCAATATCAATGGCATTGTACTGTATATCCTTTTCTTCTCTGTTCAGACCACTCACGGTGAGATACCACCTAGTAGTATGGAGCACGAGGCATTGTGTGCCTCATACCTCACGTCCTACACATCATGATCCTTTGGGATAATTGCTGATACATTTAGGGAATAGTAATGTATACATGAGATAGGGAGATTTCAAGGACAGAAAAGCAATGAGACAGAGCCCCTGCAGCGGCAGACCCCATCCATGTCTGTGCAGAGATGTAGGCGGTGAGGTGGGAGGCCGTCTGGGGAAGAGTAATGATGAAAAGCGAAAAGGGGGCAGTGATGGGTGGTTGACAGCAGGGGATATTATATTGAATTCCCTTTAGGTCCATGACTGCACATGTCGCGGCAGGTTGGATTATAACACTCTCACATAAGAGACATCCATCAGTGGAAGGAGAAGGAGGGAAGGCGTCCTGTAAGAAGACCACCTATAGTCACAACTGATGGGAAACATTTGTGTAGACAAGTAAGAAATAAAATTACTGCGACTGAGAGGAAAGCAATGGAAACAGTCTATTAAAACGGAGAAAGAACAAGAGACAGGCGGCAGTACAAAGGATACTCATTCCAAGCTGTCACCGCCACTGACAGCTGCCTTAATGGGGAGACAGCCATGAACATGCACATGGGATGAGTGACAGCCACTGCGGTAACCCTGATTAGACATCCGCATATTGTACTATATACCTACAATACTCAAGAGGATACATACAATTGGGCATGAGACATTATGCTGGTGAACACTGACATAAGAGAGAAAAGAGTGCAGACGATGCAAACAATGAAGACTTGCATAATAGCACTCATATTCTTGTACATAGGGGGCAGTATTATAGTAGTTATATTCTTGTACATAGGGGGCAGTATTATAGTAGTTCTATTCTTGTACATAGGGGGCAGTATTATAATAGTTATATTCTTGTACATAGGGGCAGTATTATAGTAGTTATATTCTTGTACATAGGAGCAGTATTATAGTAGTTATATTCTTGTACATAGGGGGCAGTATTATAGTAGTTATATTCTTGTACATAGGGGTCAGTATTATAGTAGTTATATTCTTGTACATAGGGGCAGTATTATAGTAGTTATATTCTTGTATGGAACATCCCTGGCAGCGTGCTGGCATGGCTTACCATCTCCCACCTTGCAAGACCGCCAACTTACCTATCAGTCCAGGCTGCACAATTTGCTCCAGTATGTGCTGTGTGCATGTCTCTTGTCTGATTGCTTAGCACGGCGGCGCTGTTACTGCCTGATTCTTAATCTTACAGTGTGCGCAGTCCTAATGCCTCCCCAGCCTATTGCTGGGAGTCACTGGATACTTAATCCCCCTCCACCCAGGAGGTGCCTGAGAAACACTTTCTTTCAGTGTGTTCTGTGCAACTTAGTTGCCAGGTTCTGTCCTGTATCTTGTCTGTTTCCGCCACCCTGGGGGCTGAGTACCCAGGCCTGTTACCTGTATCTGTGACTCCTAGTCTGTTCCGCCACCCTGGGGGCTGTATACGCAGGCCTGTTACCTGTATCTGTGACTTCTAGTCTGTTCTGCCACCCTGGGGGCTGTATACCCAGGCCCGTTACCTGTATCAGTGACTTCTAGTCTGTTTCCGCCGCCCTGGGGGCTGAGTTCCGAGGCTCGTTCCTGTATCTTGGTCCGGGTTCAGTTCCTGTCTGAACTGTGTCCTGGCCCATTGCCTGTTTGTCTCTATGTCCGTACCTGCCCTTTTCCTGCAGTGTCTGAACCTGCACCTAACTCCAACTCGTTGTCTCTGTGCTTCTGTTTGTGAGTTTTGTGTCCACTCGCTGCTTTGTTGTGGGTACCTTGTGGGTATCTGGTTCTGCTTGTCAGTTTCCCTGCCTCCATATCTATCTCCTGTGTTATAATTATCTTCCTGTGTTTCCCAGTCTGTTCCATGTGAACAGAGCCCTGTCCTGTCTGCCTGCACCTTCTGCTCTGTTCAGCCTCGCTTGTCCACTGCACCTGCGGTTTCGCTCTGCTCTGCTTGTCCACCACACCTGCAGTTTCGCTCTGCTCTGCTTGTCCGCCGCACCTGCGTTTTCGCTCTGCTCTGCTTGTCCACCGCACCTGCGGTTTCGCTCTGCTCTGCTTGTCCACCGCACTTGCGGTTTCGCTCTGCTCTGCTTGTCCACCGCACCTGCGGTTTCGCTCTGCTCTGCTTATCCACCGCACCTGTGGTTTCGCTCTGCTCTGCTTGTTCATCGCACCTGCGGTTTCGCTCTGCTTGTCCACCGCACCTGCGGATTCGTTCTGCTCTGCTTGTCCACCGCACCTGCGGT
This sequence comes from Phyllobates terribilis, assembly GCF_046119375.1. NCBI lineage: Eukaryota > Metazoa > Chordata > Amphibia > Anura > Dendrobatidae > Phyllobates > Phyllobates terribilis. The sequence goes on from NW_027362770.1 coordinate 177,166,731, forward strand.
TTCACTCTGCTCTGCTTGTCCACCGCACCTGCGATTTCGTTCTGCTCTGCTTGTCCTCTGCACCTGCAGTTTCGCTCTGCTCTGCTTGTCTTCTGCACCTGCGGTTTCGCTCTGCTCTGCTTGTACATCGCACCTGCAGTTTCGCTCTGCTCTGCTTGTCCTCTGCACCTGGAATTTCACTCTGCTCTGCTTGTCCACCGCACCTGCGCTTTCGCTCTGTTCTGCTTGTCCACCGCACCTGCAGTTTCGCTCTGCTCTGCTTGTCCACCGCACCTGCGGTTTCGCTCTGCTCTGATTGCCCACCGCACCTGCGGTTTGCTCTGCTCTGCTTGTCCACCGCACCTACGGTTTCGCTCTGCTCTGCTCCGCTTGTCCTCTGCGCCTGCGGTTCTGCTCTGCTTGTTCACCGCACCAGCGGCTCTGTTACTGTATCCCAGTCTGTACTGGTCCCTATCCAGCCTGCGTTCCTACCTGCCACTATCTGCCAGTCTGCATACCAGCCGTGCCTGCCAGTACCCGCCTGTCTGTATACCAGACGTGCCTGCCAGTACACACCTGTCTGCATACCAGCTGTGCCTGCCCGTTCCTGCATTCCCCAGTGTGGGTCAACAGCTGTGACCGGGGTCTGACCTGGAGTAGCACCTGGGCCACCTCCCACGTCCCTCCTCAGACCACGGAGTCGATTGAGCCGCCGTGTGTTTGAGGTCGAATCTGGCGAGGCCCCTAGTCACGCCCCTCCTGGCACTCCTCGGTTCGTGGCCCAGCGGGACCACTAACAACGCTCACGCCAGTCAGTCCGGGCATGAGCGTAACATTGTACATAGGAGCAGTATTATAGTAGTTATATTCTTGTACATAGGAGTAGTATTATAGTACTTATATTCTTGTACATAGGGGCAGTATTATAGTAGTTATATTCTTGAACATAGGAGCAGTATTATAGTAGTTATATTCTTGTACATAGGGGACAGTATTATAGTAGTTATATTCTTGTACATAGGGGGCAGTATTATAGTAGAAATATTCTTGTACAGAGGAGGCAGTATTCTAGTAGTTATATTCTTGTACATAGGAGCAGTATTATAGTAGTTATATTCGTGTACATAGGGGACAGTATTATAGTAGTTATATTCTTGTACATAGGAGCAGTATTATAGTAGTTATATTCTTGTACATAGGGGCAGTATTATAGTAGTTATATTCTTGTACATAGGGGCAGCATTATAGTAGTTATATTCTTGTACATAGGGGCAGTATTATAGTAGATATATTCTTGTACATAGGAGCAGCATGATAGTAGTTATATTCTCGTACAAAGGAGCAATATTATAGTAGTTATATTCTTATACATAGGGGACAGTATTATAGTAGTCATATTCTTGTACATAGAAGCACTATTATAGTAGCTATATTCTTGTACATAGGGGACAGTATTATAGTAGTTCTATTCTTGTACATAGGGGGCAGTATTATAGTAGAAATATTCTTGTACATAGGAGGCAGTATTATAGTAGTTATATTCTTGTACATAGGAGCAGTATTATAGTAGTTATATTCTTATACATAGGGGACAGTATTATAGTAGTTATATTCTTGTACATAGGGGGCAGTATTATAGTAGTTATATTCTTGTACATAGAAGCACTATTATAGTAGCTATATTCTTGTACATAGGGGGCAGTATTATAGTAGTTATATTCTTGTACATAGGGGGCAGTATTATAGTAGCTATATTCTTGTACATAGGAGCAGTATTATAGTAGTTATATTCTTGTACATAGGGGCAGTATTATAGTAGTTATATTCTTGTACAGAGGAGCAGTATTATAGTAGTTATATTCTTATACATAGGGAACAGTATTATCTAATATATATAATTGTCTTATCCCGTCTGTCTGTCTGTCTGTCCTTCTGTCCAGGAAATCCCGCGTCGCTGATTGGTCCGGCCGCGGCCAATCAGCGACGTGGGATTTCAGAACAAGATGGCGGCCGTTAGCGGCTCATCTGCCGCACGGTCAGCGGCGATGCAGCCGGGAGATCACCCTCACACGCTCACCCTCACACGCTCACCCTCACACGCTCACCCTCACACGCTCACAAGCTCCCACGCTCACCCTCACATGCTCCCACGCTCACCCTCACACGCTCACCCTCACACCCCCACCTTCACCCGCTCACACGCACACCCTCACACGCACACCCTCACACGCACACCCTCACAAGCTCACGCTCACACGCACACGCTCACACGCACACCTCCACACTCACACGCACACCCTCACCCGCTCACCCTCACACACTCACCCTCACACGCTTAACCGCTCACCCTCAAACGCTCACCCTCACACGCTCACCCTCACACGCTCACCCTCACCCGCTCACCCTCACACGCTCACCCTCACACGCTCATTCTCACACGCTCACCCTCACATGCTGACCCTCACACGCTCACACCCTCACACGCTCACCCTCACACGCTCACCCTCACACGCACACCCTCAACCTCAGACGCTCACCCTTAAACTCTCAGACGCTCAACCTCAGACGCTCAACCTCAGACGCTCACCCTCAGACGCTCACCCTCAGACGCTCACCCTCACACGCTCACCCTCACACGCTCAGACTCTCAACCTCAGATGCTCACCCTCAGATGCTCACCCTCAGACGCTCAACCTCACACGCTCACCCTCACACGCTCAACCTCCGACGCTCGCCCTCAGACGCTCACCCTCAGATGCTCACCCTCACACGCACACCCTCAGACGCTCACCCTCACACGCACACCCTCACACGCACACCCTCACATGCACACCCTCACACGCTAACCCTCACACACTCACACTCTCCCGCTCACCCTCACCAGCTCACCCTCACCCGCTCACACGCACACCCTCAGACGCTCACACGCTCACCCTCACACGCTCACCCTCACCCGCTCACACGCACACCCACAGACGCTCACATTCTCACATGCTCACCCTCACACCCTCACCCGCACACCCTCAGACGCTCACACCGTCACCCTCACACGCTCATCCTCACATGCTCACCCTCACGCACTCACCCTCACACGCTCACCCTCACACGCTCACGACCACACGCTCACCCCCACACACTCACCCTCTCATGCAAACCCTCATCCTCACACGCTCACCCTCACACACTCACCCTCACATGCTCACCCTCACATGCTCACCCTCACAATCTCACCTCACACACTCACCCGCTCACCCTCACACGCTCTCCCACACACACTCTCCCTCACACGCTCACGACCACACACTCACCCTCACCCGCTCACCCTCACACGCTCACCTTCACACGCTCACACTCTCACCCGCTCACCCTCACACGCTCCCACGCTCACCCTCACACGCTCCCACGCTCACTCTCACACGCACACCCGCACACGCTCACCCTCACACGCTCACCCTCACAGACTCACCCTCACACGCACACCTTCACACGCACACCCTCACACGCTCACGCTCGCCCTCACATGCTCACCCTCACACGCTCACCCTCACACGGTCACCCTCACACGCTCACACGCACACCACCACATGCTCACGCTCACACGCACACCCTCACCCTCTTACCCTCACACGCTCACCCTCACACACTCACCCTGTGCTAGCCGGTCATCTCCCGGCAGCTCGCAACAGAAGTACCCCGACCGGTGCCCTCGCTCCCCAGTCCTCGAAAATTCTTTAGGGGCCCTGGGGGGATACATTGGGGGGTTAATGTAAAGTACTGCACAACCCATTTAAATACTGCTTCGCTTATTAGTCGCGCCCGGTCAGCCGCATACATATTCTAGAATACCCGATGCGTTAGAATCGGGCCACCATCTAGTAGTAGTTATATTCTTGTACATATGAGGCAGTCTTAAAGTAGTTATATTCTTGTACATAGGGGGCAGTATTATAGTAGTTATATTCTTGTACATAGGGGGCAGTATTATCTACTATATAATTGTCTTTTCCCGTCTGTCTGTCTGTCTATCTGTCTGTCTGTCTGTCTGTCCTGGAAATCCCGCGTCGCTCATTGGTCCGGCAGCAGCCAATCAGCGCCGCGGGATTTCTGAAAAAAGATGGCGGCCGTTAGCGGCTCATTTGGCGGACGGAGGTCAGCGGCGATGTAGCGGGGAGATGAGCGGCGCTAGCAGCACAACTACCCCGACCGGCGCCGCTGACCTCCATGCGGCTAACGTCTGAAGATCAGCGGCTTGGCCCGCTGATCTCCCGACAGCAAGTGTGAACGGAGGACCGGGGAGCGGCGCCGCCGGTCGGGATGCTTCTGCTGCGAGCAGCCGCTCATCTCCCGGCTTCTCGCAGCAGAAGTAGCCGCACAGGCAGCGCCACTCCCCTGTCCTCGCTAAAACGGAGCCGCACAAGCAGCGCCGCTCCCGGGCCCACACTAATGCGATGGTGGCCGGCCGCGACCAATCAGCGAGATGGGTGGCAAATTTAAACGCCGCTCTGCTGATTGGTCGCGGTGGCCGGCCGCAACCAATCAGCGAGATGGGCGGCAAATGTAAACGCCGCTGTGCTGATTGGTCGCGGTGGCCGGCCGCGACCAATCAGCGAGATGGGCGGAAAATGTAAACGCCGCTCTGCTGATTGGTCGCGGTGGCCGGCCGTGACCAATCAGCGAGATGGGCGGCAAATTTAAACGCCGCTCTGCTGATTGGTCGCGGTGGCCGGCTACCGCGACCAATCAGCGAGATGGGCGGCAAATTTAAACGCCGCTCTGCTGATTGGTCGCAGCCGGCTACTGCGACCAATCAGCGAGATGGCCGGCAAATTTAAACGCCGCTCTGCTGATTGGTCGCGGTGGCCGGCCACCGCGACCAATCAGCGAGATAGGCGGCAAATTTAAACGCCGCTCTGCTGATAGGTCGCGGCCGGCCACCGCGACCAATCAGCGATATCGGCGGCAAATTTAAACGCCACTCTGCTGATTGGTCGCGGTTGCCGGCCGCGACCAATCAGCGAAATAGGCTGCAAATTTAAACGTCGCTCTGCTGATTGGTCGCGGTGGCCGGCCGCGACCAATCAGCGAGATGGCCGGCAAATTTAAATGCCGCTCTGCTCATTGGTCGCGGTGCCCGGCCGCAACCAATCAGCGAGATTGGCGCCAAATGTAAACACCGCTGTGCTGATGGGTCGCGGCCGCCAGCGACCGCTACCAATCAGCGAGATTGCCGCCAAATTTAAACAACGCTCTGCTGATTGGTCGCGGCCTCCAGCGACCGCTACCAATCAGCGAGATTGCCGCCAAATTTAAACAACGCTCTGCTGATTGGTCGCGGACGCCAGACGCGACCAATCAGCGAGATTGGCGCCAATTTAAACAACGCTCTGCTGATTGGTCGCTGGCGCCAGACGCGACCAATCAGCGAGATTGGCGTCAAATTTAAACAACGCTCTGCTGATTGGTCGCTGACGCCAAACGCGACCAATCAGCGAGATTGGCGCCAAATTTAAACAACGCTCTGCTGATTGGTCGCGGATGGCAGATGCGACCAATCAGCAAGATTGGCGCCAAATTTAAACAACGCTCTTCTGATTGGTCGCGGCTGCCAGCCGCGACCAATCAGCAATATGGGCGGCAAATTTAAACCCCGCTCTGCTCATTGGTCGCGGTTACCGGTCACGAATAACCAGCATTATTGGCGACAAATTTAAACACCGCTCTGCTGATTAGTGGCGGCCGTGACCAATCACCATTATTGGCGCCAAATTTAAATAACGCTCTGCTGATTGGTCGCGACCGCCGGCCGCAACCAATCAGAATTATTGCCGCCAAATTTAATCCCCGCTCTGCTGATTGGTCGCGTTCGCTGGCCGCGACCAATCTGCGATATAGGCGCCAAATTTTAACACCGCTTTGCTAATTGGTCGCGGTTGCCGGCCTCGACCAATCAGCAATTTTGGCGTCAAATTTAAATACCTCTCTGCTGATTGCGCCCGGTCGGCCGCATACCTATTCTAGAATACCCGATGCGTTAGAATTGGGCCACCATCTAGTAGTAATGATATTCTTGTACATAGGAGCATTATTATAGTAGTTATATTCTTGTACATAGGAGCAGTATTATAGTAGTTATATTCTTGTACATAGGGGCAGTATTATAGTAGTTATATTCTTGTACATAGGAGCAGTATTATAGTAGTTATATTCTTGTACATAGGAGCAGTATTATAGTAGTTATATTCTTGTACATAGGGGGCAGTATTATAGTAGTTATATTCTTGTACATAGGGGGCAGTATTATAGTAGTTATATTCTTGTACATAGGAGGCAGTATTATAGTAGTTATATTCCTGTACATAGGGAGCAGTATTATAGTAGTTATATTCTGTACATAGGAGCAGTATTATAGTAGTTATATACTTATACATAGCAGCAGTATTATAGTAGTTATATACTTATACATAGGGGAAGTATTATAGTAGTTATATTCTTGTACATAGGAGTAATATTATAGTAGTTATATTCTTGTTAATAGGAGCAGTATTATAGTAGTTGTATTCTTGCACATAGGGGGCAGTATTATAATAGTTATATTCTTGAACATAGGATCAGTATTATAGTAGTTATATTCTTGTACATAGGGAGCAGTATTATAGTAGTTATATTCTTGTACATAGGGAGCGGTATTATAGTAGTTTTATTCTTGCACATAGGAGCACTATTATAGTAGTTCTATTCTTGTACATATGGGGCTGTATTATAGTAGTTATATTCTTGTTCATAGGAGCAGTATTATAGTAGTTATATTCTTGTACATAGGGAGCAGTATTATAGTAGTTATATTCTTGTACATAGGCGCAGTATTATAGCAGTTATATTCTTTTACATAGGGGCAGTATTATAGTAGTTATATTCTTGTACATAGTGGCAGTATTATAGTAGTTATATTCTTGTACATAGGCGCAGTATTATAGCAGTTATATTCTTTTACATAGGGGCAGTATTATAGTAGTTATATTCTTGTACATAGTGGCAGTATTATAGTAGCTATACTCTTGTACATAGGAGCAGTATTAGAGCAGTTATATTCTTGTACATAGGGGGCAGTTTATAGTAGTTATATTCTTGTACATAGGAGCAGTATTATAGTAGTTATATTCTTGTACATAGGAGCAGTATTATAGTAGTTATATTCTTGTACATAGGAGCAGTATTATAGTAGTTATATTCTTGTACATAGGGGCAGTATTATAGTAGTTATATTCTTGTTCATAGGAGCAGTATTATAGTAGTTATATTCTTGTACATAGGGAGCAGTATTATAGTAGTTATATTCTTGTACATAGGGGCAGTATTAAAATACTTATATTCTTTTACATAGGGGCAGTATTATTGTAGTTATATTCTTGTACATAGGGGCAGTATTATAGTAGGTATATTCTTTTACATAGGAGCAGTATTATAGTAGCTATATTCTTGTACATAGGAGCAGTATTATAGCAGTTATATTCTTGTACATAGGGAGCAGTATTATAGTAGTTATATTCTTGTACATAGGGGGCAGTTTATAGTAGTTATATTCTTGTACATAGGGAGCCAGTATTATAAGAGTTATATTCTTGTACATATGGGCAGTATTATAGTAGTTATATTCTTGTATATAGGGGCAGTATTATAGTAGTTATATTCTTGTACATAGGGGCAGTATTATAGTAGTTATATTCTTGTATATAGGGGCAGTATTATAGTAGTTATATTCTTGTAGATAGGAGCAGTATTATAGTAGTTATATTCTTGTACATAGGAGAATTATTATAGTAGTTATATTAATGTACGTAGGAGCAGTATTATAGTAGTTATATTGTTGTACATAGGAGCAGTATTATATTAGTTATATTCTTGTACATAGAGGCAGTATTATAGTAGTTATATTCTTGTACATAGGAGCAGTATTATAGTAGTTATATTCTTGTACATAGGCGCAGTATTATAGCAGTTATATTCTTTTACATAGGGGCAGTATTATAGTAGTTATATTCTTGTACATAGTGGCAGTATTATAGTAGTTATATTCTTGTACATAGGCGCAGTATTATAGCAGTTATATTCTTTTACATAGGGGCAGTATTATAGTAGTTATATTCTTGTACATAGTGGCAGTATTATAGTAGCTATACTCTTGTACATAGGAGCAGTATTAGAGCAGTTATATTCTTGTACATAGGGGGCAGTTTATAGTAGTTATATTCTTGTACATAGGAGCAGTATTATAGTAGTTATATTCTTGTACATAGGAGCAGTATTATAGTAGTTATATTCTTGTACATAGGAGCAGTATTATAGTAGTTATATTCTTGTACATAGGGGCAGTATTATAGTAGTTATATTCTTGTTCATAGGAGCAGTATTATAGTAGTTATATTCTTGTACATAGGGAGCAGTATTATAGTAGTTATATTCTTGTACATAGGGGCAGTATTAAAATACTTATATTCTTTTACATAGGGGCAGTATTATTGTAGTTATATTCTTGTACATAGGGGCAGTATTATAGTAGGTATATTCTTTTACATAGGAGCAGTATTATAGTAGCTATATTCTTGTACATAGGAGCAGTATTATAGCAGTTATATTCTTGTACATAGGGAGCAGTATTATAGTAGTTATATTCTTGTACATAGGGGGCAGTTTATAGTAGTTATATTCTTGTACATAGGGAGCCAGTATTATAAGAGTTATATTCTTGTACATATGGGCAGTATTATAGTAGTTATATTCTTGTATATAGGGGCAGTATTATAGTAGTTATATTCTTGTACATAGGGGCAGTATTATAGTAGTTATATTCTTGTATATAGGGGCAGTATTATAGTAGTTATATTCTTGTAGATAGGAGCAGTATTATAGTAGTTATATTCTTGTACATAGGAGAATTATTATAGTAGTTATATTAATGTACGTAGGAGCAGTATTATAGTAGTTATATTGTTGTACATAGGAGCAGTATTATATTAGTTATATTCTTGTACATAGAGGCAGTATTATAGTAGTTATATTCTTGTACATAGGAGCAGTATTATAGTAGTTATATTCTTGTACATAGGAGCAGTATTATAGTAGTTATATTCTTGTACATAGGGGCAGTATTATAGTAGTTATATTCTTGTACATAGGAGCAGTATTATAGTAGTTATATTCTTGTACATAGGAGCAGTATTATAGTAGTTATATTCTTGTATATAGGAGCAGTATTATAGTAGTTAAATTCTTGTACATGGGGGCAGTATTATAGTAGTTATATTTTTGTACATAATGGCAGTATTATAGTAGTTGTATTTTTGTACATAATGCCAGTATTATAGTAGTTATATTCTTGTACATAGGGGTAGTATTATAGTAATTATATTCTTGTACATAGGAGCATTATTATAGTAGTTAAATTCTTCTACATAGGGGCAGTATTATAGTAGTTATATTCTTGTACATGGGGGAATTATTATAGTAGTTATATTCTTGTATATAGGGGCAGTATTATAGTAGTTATATTCTTGTACATAAGAGCAGTATTATAGCAGTTATATTTTTGTACATGGGGCGGTATAATAGTAGTCATATTTTTGTACATAGGGGCAGTATTATAGTAGTTATATTCTTCTACACAGGTAGCAGTATTATAGTAGCTATATTCTTGTACATAGGGGCAGCATTATAGTAGTTATACTCTTGTACATAGAAGCAGTATTATAGTAGTTATATTTCTGTACATAGGGGCAGCATTATAGTCGTTATATTCTTGTACATAGGAGCACTGTTATAGTAGGTATATTCTTGTACATAGGAGCAGTATTATAGTAGTTATATTCTTGTACATAGGGGCAGCATTATAGTAGTTATATTCTTGTACAGAGGAGCAGTATTATAGTAGTTATATTCTTATACATAGGGGATAGTATTATAGTAGTTATATTCTTGTACATAGGGGGCAGTATTATAGTAGTTATATTCTTGTACATAGAAGCACTATTATAGTAGCTATATTCTTATACATAGGGGGCAGTATTATAGTAGTTATATTCTTGTACATAGGGGGCAGTATTATAGTAGCTATATTCTTGTACATAGGAGCAGTATTATAGTAGTTATATTCTTGTACATAGGGGCAGTATTATAGTAGTTATATTCTTGTACAGAGGAGCAGTATTATAGTAGTTATATTCTTATACATAGGGGACAGTATTATAGTAGTTATATTCTTGTACATAGGGGGCAGTATTATAGTAGTTATATTCTTGTACATAGAAGCACTATTATAGTAGCTATATTCTTGTACATAGGGGGCAGTATTATAGTAGTTATATTCTTGTACATAGGGGGCAGTATTATAGTAGCTATATTCTTGTACATAGGAGCAGTATTATAGTAGTTATATTCTTGTACATAGGGGCAGTATTATAGTAGTTATATTCTTGTACAGAGGAGCAGTATTATAGTAGTTATATTCTTATACATAGGGAACAGTATTATCTAATATATATAATTGTCTTATCCCGTCTGTCTGTCTGTCTGTCCTTCTGTCCAGGAAATCCCGCGTCGCTGATTGGTCCGGCCGCGGCCAATCAGCGACGTGGGATTTCAGAACAAGATGGCGGCCGTTAGCGGCTCATCTGCCGCACGGTCAGCGGCGATGCAGCCGGGAGATCACCCTCACACGCTCACCCTCACACGCTCACCCTCACACGCTCACCCTCACACGCTCACCCTCACACGCTGACAAGCTCCCACGCTCACCCTCACATGCTCCCACGCTCACCCTCACACGCTCACCCTCACACCCCCACCTTCACCCGCTCACACGCACACCCTCACACGCACACCCTCACACGCACACCCTCACAAGCTCACCCTCACACGCTCACACGCACACGCTCACACGCACACCTCCACACTCACACGCACACCCTCACCCGCTCACCCTCACACACTCACCCTCACACGCTTAACCGCTAACCCTCAAACGCTCACCCTCACACGCTCACCCTCACACGCTCACCCTCACCCGCTCACCCTCACACGCTCACCCTCACACGCTCATTCTCACACGCTCACCCTCACATGCTGACCCTCACACGCTCACACCCTCACACGCTCACCCTCACACGCTCACCCTCACACGCACACCCTCAACCTCAGACGCTCACCCTCAAACTCTCAGACGCTCAACCTCAGACGCTCAACCTCAGACGCTCACCCTCAGACGCTCACCCTCAGACGCTCACCCTCAGACGCTCACCCTCACACGCTCAGACTCTCAACCTCAGACGCTCACCCTCAGACGCTCACCCTCAGACGCTCACCCTCAGACGCTCACCCTCACACGCTCACCCTCACACGCTCAACCTCCGACGCTCGCCCTCAGACGCTCACCCTCAGATGCTCACCCTCACACGCACACCCTCAGACGCTCACCCTCACACGCACACCCTCACACGCACACCCTCACATGCACACCCTCAACCTCAGACGCTCACCCTCAAACTCTCAGACGCTCAACCTCAGACGCTCAACCTCAGACGCTCACCCTCAGACGCTCACCCTCAGACGCTCACCCTCAGACGCTCACCCTCAGACGCTCACCCTCACACGCTCAGACTCTCAACCTCAGATGCTCACCCTCAGACGCTCACCCTCAGACGCTCACCCTCACACGCTCACCCTCACACGCTCAACCTCCGACGCTCGCCCTCAGACGCTCACCCTCAGATGCTCACCCTCACACGCACACCCTCAGACGCTCACCCTCACACGCACACCCTCACACGCACACCCTCACATGCACACCCTCACACGCTAACCCTCACACACTCACACTCTCCCGCTCACCCTCACCAGCTCACCCTCACCCGCTCACACGCACACCCTCAGACGCTCACACGCTCACCCTCACACGCTCACCCTCACCCGCTCACACGCACACCCACAGACGCTCACATTCTCACATGCTCACCCTCACACCCTCACCCGCACACCCTCAGACGCTCACACCGTCACCCTCACACGCTCATCCTCACATGCTCACACTCACGCGCTCACCCTCACACGCTCACCCTCACACGCTCACGACCACACGCTCACCCCCACACACTCACCCTCTCATGCAAACCCTCATCCTCACACGCTCACCCTCACACACTCACCCTCACATGCTCACCCTCACATGCTCACCCTCACAATCTCACCTAACACACTCACCCGCTCACCCTCACACGCTCTCCCACACACACTCTCCCTCACACGCTCACGACCACACACTCACCCTCACCCGCTCACCCTCACACGCTCACCTTCACACGCTCACACTCTCACCCGCTCACCCTCACACGCTCCCACGCTCACCCTCACACGCTCCCACGCTCACTCTCACACGCACACCCGCACACGCTCACCCTCACACGCTCACCCTCACCGACTCACCCTCACACGCACACCTTCACACGCACACCCTCACACGCTCACGCTCGCCCTCACATGCTCACCCTCACACGCTCACCCTCACACGGTCACCCTCACACGCTCACACGCACACCACCACATGCTCACGCTCACACGCACACCCTCACCCTCTTACCCTCACACGCTCACCCTCACACACTCACCCTGTGCTAGCCGGTCATCTCCCGGCAGCTCGCAACAGAAGTACCCCGACCGGTGCCCTCGCTCCCCAGTCCTCGAAAATTCTTTAGTGGCCCTGGGGGGATACATTGGGGGGTTAATGTAAAGTACTGCACAACCCATTTAAATACTGCTTCGCTTATTAGTCGCGCCCGGTCAGCCGCATACATATTCTAGAATACCCGATGCGTTAGAATCGGGCCACCATCTAGTAGTAGTTATATTCTTGTACATAGGAGCAGTATTATAGTAGTTATATTCTTGTACATATGAGGCAGTCTTAAAGTAGTTATATTCTTGTACATAGGGGGCAGTATTATAGTAGTTATATTCTTGTACATAGGGGGCAGTATTATCTACTATATAATTGTCTTTTCCCGTCTGTCTGTCTGTCTATCTGTCTGTCTGTCTGTCTGTCCTGGAAATCCCGCGTCGCTCATTGGTCCGGCAGCAGCCAATCAGCACCGCGGGATTTCTGAAAAAAGATGGCGGCCGTTAGCGGCTCATTTGGCGGACGGAGGTCAGCGGCGATGCAGCGGGGAGATGAGCGGCGCTAGCAGCACAACTACCCCGACCGGCGCCGCTGACCTCCATGCGGCTAACGTCTGAAGATCAGCGGCTTGGCCCGCTGATCTCCCGACAGCAAGTGTGAACGGAGGACCGGGGAGCGGCGCCGCCGGTCGGGATGCTTCTGCTGCGAGCAGCCGCTCATCTCCCGGCTTCTCGCAGCAGAAGTAGCCGCACAGGCAGCGCCACTCCCCTGTCCTCGCTAAAACGGAGCCGCACAAGCAGCGCCGCTCCCGGGCCCACACTAATGCGATGGTGGCCGGCCGCGACCAATCAGCGAGATGGGTGGCAAATTTAAACGACGCTCTGCTGATTGGTCGCGGTGGCCGGCCGCGGCCAATGAGCGAGATGGACGGCAAATTTAAATGCCGCTCTGGTGATTGGTCGCGGTGGCCGGCCGACCGCAACCAATCAGCGAGATGGGCGGCAAATGTAAACGCCGCTGTGCTGATTGGTCGCGGTGGCCGGCCGCGACCAATCAGCGAGATGGGCGTAAAATGTAAACGCCGCTCTGCTGATTGGTCGCGGTGGCCGGCCGTGACCAATCAGCGAGATGGGCGGCAAATTTAAACGCCGCTCTGCTGATTGGTCGCGGTGGCCGGCTACCGCGACCAATCAGCGAGATGGGCGGCAAATTTAAACGCCGCTCTGCTGATTGGTCGCAGCCGGCTACTGCGACCAATCAGCGAGATGGCCGGCAAATTTAAACGCCGCTCTGCTGATTGGTCGCGGTGGCCGGCCACCGCGACCAATCAGCGAGATAGGCGGCAAATTTAAACGCCGCTCTGCTGATAGGTCGCGGCCGGCCACCGCGACCAATCAACGATATCGGCGGCAAATTTAAACGCCACTCTGCTGATTGGTCGCGGTCGCCGGCCGCGACCAATCAGCGAAATAGGCTGCAAATTTAAACGTCGCTCTGCTGATTGGTCGCGGTGGCCGGCCGCGACCAATCAGCGAGATGGCCGGCAAATTTAAACGCCGCTCTGCTCATTGGTCGCGGTGCCCGGCCGCGACCAATCAGCGAGATTGGCGCCAAATGTAAACACCGCTGTGCTGATGGGTCGCGGCCGCCAGCGACCGCTACCAAACAGCGAGATTGCCGCCAAATTTAAACAACGCTCTGCTGATTGGTCGCGGCCTCCAGCGACCGCTACCAATCAGCGAGATTGCCGCCAAATTTAAACAACGCTCTGCTGATTGGTCGCGGACGCCAGACGCGACCAATCAGCGAGATTGGCGCCAATTTAAACAACGCTCTGCTGATTGGTCGCTGGCGCCACACGCGACCAATCAGCGAGATTGGCGTCAAATTTAAACAACGCTCTGCTGATTGGTCGCTGACGCCAAACGCGACCAATCAGCGAGATTGGCGCCAAATTTAAACAACGCTCTGCTGATTGGTCGCGGATGGCAGATGCGACCAATCAGCAAGATTGGCGCCAAATTTAAACAACGCTCTTCTGATTGGTCGCGGCTGCCAGCCGCGACCAATCAGCAATATGGGCGGCAAATTTAAACCCCGCTCTGCTCATTGGTCGCGGTTACCGGTCACGAATAACCAGCATTATTGGCGACAAATTTAAACACCGCTCTGCTGATTAGTGGCGGCCGTGACCAATCACCATTATTGGCGCCAAATTTAAATAGCGCTCTGCTGATTGGTCGCGACCGCCGGCCGCAACCAATCAGAATTATTGCCGCCAAATTTAATCCCCGCTCTGCTGATTGGTCGCGTTCGCTGGCCGCGACCAATCTGCGATATAGGCGCCAAATTTTAACACCGCTTTGCTAATTGGTCGCGGTTGCCGGCCTCGACCAATCAGCGATTTTGGCGTCAAATTTAAATTCCTCTCTGCTGATTGCGCCCGGTCGGCCGCATACCTATTCTAGAATACCCGATGCGTTAGAATTGGGCCACCATCTAGTAGTAATGATATTCTTGTACATAGGAGCATTATTATAGTAGTTATATTCTTGTACATAGGAGCAGTATTATAGTAGTTATATTCTTGTACATAGGGGCAGTATTATAGTAGTTATATTCTTGTACATAGGAGCAGTATTATAGTAGTTATATTCTTGTACATAGGAGCAGTATTATAGTAGTTATATTCTTGTACATAGGAGGCAGTATTATAGTAGTTATATTCCTGTACATAGGGAGCAGTATTATAGTAGTTATATTCTGTACATAGGAGCAGTATTATAGTAGTTATATACTTATACATAGCAGCAGTATTATAGTAGTTATATACTTATACATAGGGGAAGTATTATAGTAGTTATATTCTTGTACATAGGAGTAATATTATAGTAGTTATATTCTTGTTAATAGGAGCAGTATTATAGTAGTTGTATTCTTGCACATAGGGGGCAGTATTATAATAGTTATATTCTTGAACATAGGATCAGTATTATAGTAGTTATATTCTTGTACATAGGGAGCAGTATTATAGCAGTTATATTCTTGTACATAGGGAGCGGTATTATAGTAGTTTTATTCTTGCACATAGGAGCACTATTATAGTAGTTCTATTCTTGTACATATGGGGCTGTATTATAGTAGTTATATTCTTGTTCATAGGAGCAGTATTATAGTAGTTATATTCTTGTACATAGGGAGCAGTATTATAGTAGTTATATTCTTGTACATAGGCGCAGTATTATAGCAGTTATATTCTTTTACATAGGGGCAGTATTATAGTAGTTATATTCTTGTACATAGTGGCAGTATTATTGTAGTTATATTCTTGTACATAGGGGCAGTATTATAGTAGGTATATTCTTTTACATAGGAGCAGTATTATAGTAGCTATATTCTTGTACATAGGAGCAGTATTATAGCAGTTATATTCTTGTACATAGGGAGCAGTATTATAGTAGTTATATTCTTGTACATAGGTGGCAGTTTATAGTAGTTATATTCTTGTACATATGGAGCCAGTATTATAATAGTTATATTCTAGTACATATGGGCAGTATTATAGTAGTTATATTCTTGTATATAGGGGCAGTATTATAGTAGTTATATTCTTGTACATAGGGGCAGTATTATAGTAGTTATATTCTTGTATATAGGGGCAGTATTATAGTAGTTATATTCTTGTAGATAGGAGCAGTATTATAGTAGTTATATTCTTGTACATAGGAGAATTATTATAGTAGTTATATTAATGTACGTAGGAGCAGTATTATAGTAGTTATATTGTTGTACATAGGAGCAGTATTATATTAGTTATATTCTTGTACATAGAGGCAGTATTATAGTAGTTATATTCTTGTACATAGGAGCAGTATTATAGTAGTTATATTCATGTACATAGGAGCAGTATTATAGTAGTTATATTCTTGTACATAGGGGCATTATTATAGTAGTTATATTCTTGTACATAGGAGCAGTATTATAGTAGTTATATTCTTGTACATAGGAGCAGTATTATAGTAGTTATATTCTTGTATATAGGAGCAGTATTATAGTAGTTAAATTCTTGTATATGGGGGCGGTATTATAGTAGTTTTATTCTTGCACATAGGAGCACTATTATAGTAGTTCTATTCTTGTACATATGGGGCTGTATTATAGTAGTTATATTCTTGTTCATAGGAGCAGTATTATAGTAGTTATATTCTTGTACATAGGGAGCAGTATTATAGTAGTTATATTCTTGTACATAGGCGCAGTATTATAGCAGTTATATTCTTTTACATAGGGGCAGTATTATAGTAGTTATATTCTTGTACATAGTGGCAGTATTATAGTAGTTATATTCTTGTACATAGGCGCAGTATTATAGCAGTTATATTCTTTTACATAGGGGCAGTATTATAGTAGTTATATTCTTGTACATAGGAGCAGTATTATAGTAGCTATACTCTTGTACATAGGAGCAGTATTAGAGCAGTTATATTCTTGTACATAGGGGGCAGTTTATAGTAGTTATATTCTTGTACATAGGAGCAGTATTATAGTAGTTATATTCTTGTACATAGGAGCAGTATTATAGTAGTTATATTCTTGTACATAGGAGCAGTATTATAGTAGTTATATTCTTGTACATAGGGGCAGTATTATAGTAGTTATATTCTTGTTCATAGGAGCAGTATTATAGTAGTTATATTCTTGTACATAGGGAGCAGTATTATAGTAGTTATATTCTTGTACATAGGGGCAGTATTAAAATAGTTATATTCTTTTACATAGGGGCAGTATTATAGTAGTTATATTCTTGTACATAGGGGCAGTATTATTGTAGTTATATTCTTGTACATAGGGGCAGTATTATAGTAGGTATATTCTTTTACATAGGAGCAGTATTATAGTAGCTATATTCTTGTACATAGGAGCAGTATTATAGCAGTTATATTCTTGTACATAGGGAGCAGTATTATAGTAGTTATATTCTTGTACATAGGGGGCAGTTTATAGTAGTTATATTCTTGTACATATGGAGCCAGTATTATAATAGTTATATTCTTGTACATATGGGCAGTATTATAGTAGTTATATTCTTGTATATAGGGGCAGTATTATAGTAGTTATATTCTTGTACATAGGGGCAGTATTATAGTAGTTATATTCTTGTATATAGGGGCAGTATTATAGTAGTTATATTCTTGTAGATAGGAGCAGTATTATAGTAGTTATATTCTTGTACATAGGAGAATTATTATAGTAGTTATATTAATGTACGTAGGAGCAGTATTATAGTAGTTATATTGTTGTACATAGGAGCAGTATTATATTAGTTATATTCTTGTACATAGAGGCAGTATTATAGTAGTTATATTCTTGTACATAGGAGCAGTATTATAGTAGTTATATTCTTGTACATAGGAGCAGTATTATAGTAGTTATATTCTTGTACATAGGGGCATTATTATAGTAGTTATATTCTTGTACATAGGAGCAGTATTATAGTAGTTAAATTCTTGTACATGGGGGCAGTATTATAGTAGTTTTATTTTTGTACATAATGGCAGTATTATAGTAGTTGTATTTTTGTACATAATGCCAGTATTATAGTAGTTATATTCTTGTACATAGGGGTAGTATTATAGTAATTATATTCTTGTACATAGGAGCATTATTATAGTAGTTAAATTCTTCTACATAGCGGCAGTATTATAGTAGTTATATTCTTGTACATGGGGGAATTATTATAGTAGTTATATTCTTGTATATAGGGGCAGTATTATAGTAGTTATATTCTTGTACATAAGAGCAGTATTATAGCAGTTATATTTTTGTACATGGGGCGGTATAATAGTAGTCATATTTTTGTACATAGGGGCAGTATTATAGTAGTTATATTCTTCTACACAGGGAGCAGTATTATAGTAGCTATATTCTTGTACATAGGGGCAGCATTATAGTAGTTATACTCTTGTACATAGGAGCAGTATTATAGTAGTTATATTTCTGTACATAGGGGCAGCATTATAGTCGTTATATTCTTGTACATAGGAGCACTGTTATAGTAGGTATATTCTTGTACATAGGGGGCAGTTTATAGTAGTTATATTCTTGTACATAGGGGCACTATTATAGCAGTTATATTCTTGTATATAGGGAGCAGTATTATTGTAGCTATATTCTTGTACATAGGGGCAGTATTATAGTAGTTATACTCTTGTACATAGGAGCAGTATTATAGTAGTTATATTTCTGTACATAGGGGCAGTATTATAGTAGTTATATTCTTGTACATAGGAGCAGTATTATAGTAGTTATATTCTTGCATATAGGGAGCAGTATTATAGTAGTTATATTCTTTTACATAGAGGCAGTATTATAGTAGTTATATTCTTGTACATAGGGGCAGTATTATATTAGTGATATTCTTATACATAGGGGGCAGTATTATAGTAGTTATATTCTAGTACATAATAGCAGTATTATAGTAGTTATATTCTTGCACATAGGAGCAGTATTATAGTAGTCATATTCTTGTACATAGGGGCAGTATTATAGTAGTTATATTCTTGTACATAGGAGCAGTATTATAGTAGTTATATTCTTGTACATAGGGGCACTATTATAGTAGTTATATTCTTGTACATAGTAGCAGTATTATAGTAGTTATACTCTTGTACATAGGAGCAGTATTATAGTAGTTATATTTCTGTACATAGGGGCAGTATTATAGTAGTTATATTCTTGTACATAGGAGCAGTATTATAGTAGTTATATTCTTGTATATAGAGGGCAGTATTATAGTAGTTATATTCTTGTACATAGGGGCAGTATTATAGTAGTTATATTCTTGCATATAGGGAGCAGTATTATAGTAGTTATATTCTTTTACATAGAGGCAGTATTATAGTAGTTATATTCTTGTACATAGGGGCAGTATTATATTAGTGATATTCTTGTACATAGGGGGCAGTATTATAGTAGTTATATTCTTGTACATAGTAGCAGTATTATAGTAGTTATATTCTTGCACATAGGAGCAGTATTATAGTAGTTATATTCTTGTACATAGGGGCAGTATTATAGTAGTTATATTCTTGTACATAGGGGGCAGTATTATAGTAGTTATATTCTTGTACATAGGGCAGTATTATAGTAGTTATATTCTTGTACATAAGGGCAGTATTATAGTAGTTATAGTCTTGTCCATAGGGGGCAGTATTATAGTAGTTATATTCTTGTACATAGTGGCAGTATTATAGTAGTTATATTCTTGTATATAGGAGCAGTATTATAGTAGTTATATTCTTGTACATAGGGGCAGTATTATAGTAGTTATATTCCTGTATATAGGGAGCAGTACTATAGTAGTTATATTCTTGTACATAGGAGCAGTATTATAGTAGTTATATTCTTGCATATAGGGAGCAGTATTATAGTAGTTATATTCTTTTACATAGAGGCAGTATTATAGTAGTTATATTCTTGTACATAGGGGCAGTATTATATTAGTGATATTCTTATACATAGGGGGCAGTATTATAGTAGTTATATTCTAGTACATAGTAGCAGTATTATAGTAGTTATATTCTTGCACATAGGAGCAGTATTATAGTAGTCATATTCTTGTACATAGGGGCAGTATTATAGTAGTTATATTCTTGTACATAGGGGGCAGTATTATAGTAGTTATATTCTTGTACATAGGAGCAGTATTATAGTAGTTATATTCTTGTACATAGGGGCACTATTATAGTAGTTATATTCTTGTATATAGGGAGCAGTATTATTGTAGCTATATTCTTGTACATAGGGGCAGTATTATAGTAGTTATATTCTTGTACATAGGAGCAGTATTATAGTAGTTATACTCTTGTACATAGAGCAGTATTATAGTAGTTATATTTCTGTACATAGGGGCAGTATTATAGTAGTTGTATTCTTGTACATAGGAGCAGTATTATAGTAGTTATATTCTTGTATATAGAGGGCAGTATTATAGTAGTTATATTCTTGTACATAGGGGCAGTATTATAGTAGTTATATTCTTGCATATAGGGAGCAGTATTATAGTAGTTATATTCTTTTACATAGAGGCAGTATTATAGTAGTTATATTCTTGTACATAGGGGCAGTATTATATTAGTGATATTCTTGTACATAGGGGGCAGTATTATAGTAGTTATATTCTTGTACATAGTAGCAGTATTATAGTAGTTATATTCTTGCACATAGGAGCAGTATTATAGTAGTTATATTCTTGTACATAGGGGCAGTATTATAGTAGTTATATTCTTGGACATAGGGGGCAGTATTATAGTAGTTATATTCTTGTACATAGGGCAGTATTATAGTAGTTATATTCTTGTACATAAGGGCAGTATTATAGTAGTTATATTCTTGTCCATAGGGGGCAGTATTATAGTAGTTATATTCTTGTACATATTGGCAGTATTATAGTAGTTATATTCTTGTATATAGGAGCAGTATTATAGTAGTTATATTCTTGTACATAGGGGTAGTATTATAGTAGTTATATTCCTATATATAGGGAGCAGTATTATAGTAGTTATATTCTTGTACATAGGAGCAGTATTATAGTAGTTATATTCTTGTACACAGGGGGCAGTATTATAGTAGTTATATTCTTGTACATAGGAGCAGTATTATAGTAGTTATATTCTTGTATAGAGGTGGATGAGTTCCCCCTGTGTGTCTTTGCTGGTGATGAGGACGAGACAGGGACCCATGAGGACGAGATTTCTGAACTGGGAGTGTCTGGGGGGAATTTTCGGACTGCTGAAATGGAGGATCTTACATCTTGGCATGGGACAATGTGACTGTGATAAATGCGGTCTCCCAATTGCCAGTGGCTGACACCAGGTTTCCTTATTTTTCAGTTAATGAGGATTTGCTATAAACAGAGAGTAGCGGTATTAGTGCAGCTGTTAGTACCAGGACCCTACAGGCATAGGGTACTAGACCTAGCCCATTCTTATGTCTTGGGGTGGCATCTTGGCGTAGACAAAACCCAAGAGGGGGTCCTTCAAAGATTTTACTGGCCTGGTTGTCACCGGGGGGTTGTTATCAATTGTCGATCCTGTCCTATGTGTCAGTTAAGTGATCCTGTGTCCCACTTTTGTAGTCCCCTGGTCCCGTTACCCATTATAGCGATCCCGTTTGACTGAATTGCTATGGACCTTGTAGGGCCCTGGGTCACATCCACCAGGGGTCACCAATACATCCTGGTGGATGGACTACGGTAACACTGTACCCGGAGGCGGTACCACTGAGAAACTCCTCTGCCCGGAGTATAGTATGAGAACTAGTCCATATCTTCTCCCAAACGGGCATGCCAAAGGAGATCATGACGAACTAAGGAACTCCTTTCATGTCAAGAGTGATGAGGGAGTTGTGTAAGGCTCTTTATATTACCCAACTCCGGACGTCTGTGTACCATCCGCAGACGGACGGCCTAGTAGAGAAGTTAAACAAGATTCTGAAGTACATGCATAAGAAAGTCGTGGAGAAGGATGGCCGAGACTGGGACTGCCTACTACGGTACCTACTGTTCTCAATTAGGGAAGTTCCCCAGGCCTCTACGGGGCTCTCACCTTTCGAGTTGCTTTACGGATTGCACCCTCAGGGTCTGTTGGACATTGCGATGGAGACCTGGGAACTCGAGGTAACACTCCACTAGAGCATCATCGAGCATGTGGCCCAGATGCAAGACCGGATCGCGAGGTTGATGCCGATTGAAGGGAAAGCCTCCTTTACGCATAAGAGGTCCAGGCAAGGGTTAACAATCTGTCAGTGATATTTAGGCAGTTTAGCCCTGGTGACCAGGTGTTGGTCTCTCCCACAGTGGAGAGTAAATTCCTGACGAAGTGGCAAGGACCATATGAGGTGGTGGAAAAGTTGAGTGACGTCAACTATAAGGTCCACGAACCAGGGAGAAGAAAGCCATATCAGGTGAACCACATTAACCTGCTCAAACCTTGGCGAGAGAGAGAACCGGTGGAAGCTACGTCCCTGGGGGCTCATCCTGAAGCCCGAGTCGAGGATGTCATAGTGGCAGAGACACTGTCACTGGTCCAGAAACAACAGTGCAGAGAGTTGCTTCAGCGAAACCAAGACCTGTTTTCGGAGCTGCCAGGTTGTACGCAGATGGTCGAGCATGAAATCTTGACAGAGCTGCATGTGAGGGTGAATCAAAGCCATATCGGATTCCCAAAGCCCGCTGCGAGGTGATCTCCAAGGATGTGAGGAGAATGTTGAGATTGGGCGTCATCGAGGAGTCAAAAAGCGGCTTGTTCCAGCCCCATTGTCCTTGTGCTGAAGCCGGATGGAGAATGGCAGCTCTGTAATGACTGCAGGCAGCTGAATGAGGTGTCAAAGTTCGACGCATATCCGATGGCCTGGGTCGATGAGCTCATTGAAAGGCTAGGGTCAGCCAGATATATCACCACCCTGAACCTAATGAAAGGATACTGGCAAATTCTCCTGTCCCCAAGTACCAAGGAGAAGACGGCTTTCTCTACTCTTAAAGGGTGCTTTCAGTACACCAAGATGCCGTTCGGTCTGCAGCAAGCCCCAGCTACCTTCCAGAGGGCCATGGACTGGATCTTAGCCTCTCGCAGAAAGTACACTGCAGCTTACCTGGATGACATTGTGTTCTTCAGCCCGGATTGGGGAAGTCACCTGCTGAAGGTCCAAGTGGTATTTGAAGCACTGAAGAAGGCTGGGTTTACAATAAACCCAAAGAAGTGCGCCATGGGAAAAGAAGAGGCAAAATACTTGGGATACATTGTTGGAAGAGGCAAAATCAAGTTGCAAGTGAAGAAGGTGGAAGCAATCCAAAATTGTCCGCAACTGAACTACAAGAAACAGGTTCGGGCGTTTCTGGGAATTGTGGGATACTATCGGCGATTTATCCCAAATTTCGCCATGATAGCCTGACCCCTGACCGACCTGCTTAAAGGGATGAAGACAGCGATGGCCAATTGGTCAGCTGAAGCAGAGGGAGCGTTCCAGGAATTGAAGCTCGCCCTGTGTAAGCAGCCGGTCTTCCAGCCAGTCAGGATTGTTCCTGACTTCAATAAGGAGTTTGTGGTCCAGCCTGAAGACTCGGAGGTCGGGTTTGGAGCCGTATGACCAAAGACAAAAAGAACCCTGACATTATTTTTTTTTCCTCTGTGTGTTTCTGGGCGTGCACCTTTTTTTTCTTTTCTCCCTTGGTATGGGTTCAGTTTCAGAGCTTGCAGGTGAATGACCTCCGCTGTGAGGTTCAGCAGCAGCATCAGCAGTTACAGGTCGCCAAAGTGGGGATCTCTGCAAGTAGGCCTGTCCAGCCTGAACCCAAGGTTGCCCTCCCGGACAGGTTTTCAGGAGGTACGGACAAGTTTTTTTGTATTTAAGGAGGCATGCAAATTGTATTTGAAACTTCGTCCTTACTCCTCCGGTAATGTGGAGCAACTGGTTGGTATTGTGATCTCTCTATTGCAGGGCGATCCTCAGTCATGGGCATTTTCGTTACCGCAGGATTCTGTTTGTCTCCAGTCTGTGGAGGGTTTTTTCGGAGCTCTGGCCCTCATCTATGATGACCCTGACCAAGTGGCCTTGGCTGAGTCTAGGCTACGTCGCCTACAGCAGGGGAATCGGTCAGTGGAAATGTACAGTTCGGAATTCCATAGATGGGCAACGGATTCCAAATGGAATGACTCAGCCTTTAGAAGTCAATTTTGTGAAGGGCTTAATGAAAGGTTGAAAGCTGCCTTGGCAGTATGAAACCCCTCAGTCCTTGGAGGCTGATATTTCTTTGGTCATACGTCTTGATAGACGCCTTCGGGATAGACGGATGAGACCACCTTCTCCGGGGCCTTCTTGTCGGGGTTGTGTACCTCTGACAGGGGAGCGATCTGGGGGTGAATCAGTAGTGGGGGAGGTGGGGGAACCCATGCAGTTAGAGGGTGTCTCAACATCATACATCTCCCAGGAGATTCGCAAGATAAAAGGTGTATTTTTTTTTTTGTGGGAAAAAGGGACATTTTGTTGGGACCTGTCCTTCAATTCCTAAACAAAAGGAGCCTCAATTAACTCTTGTTAGTCTGGAATTGGATAAAGAAGGGGTGCATTTGTGGCCAAACTGCAGTTCCTGATTTGTCCTGTCAGCTGAGGTGGTGCTAGAGAGCAAAACCGAGAACATTTCTGTGTTTGTTGACAGTGGAGCCGGAGTCAGCATTGTGGATGCTGAGTTTGTGAAAACTCATGGTCTCGCTTGCTGTGCTTTAGCTGAACCTATTTCCATCTTTGCCATTGACTCGGAGCCACTTGCACAGACAGCATTTACTCAGATTGTACATAATGTAAAACTGAGGGTGGAGTCAGCTCATTGTGAAATCATCCCTTGCTATGTTCTGGACAATCTTCCCACACTGATTGTCTTGGGTATCCCTTGGCTTGTTAAACATAATCTATTGGTGGATTGGCAAACCGGTGAGATTATTGAATGGGGAGATTACTGCCATGAGAACTTTTTAGAATTTTCCCTTGCTACTGTCTCTATGGAAATATTACCTGCTTTTCTGTCTGGTTTTCTCTTCCTGAGAGGGGGTGTCAGGACTCGCCTCCTCATCGTGCTTATAACTGTCCTATTAACCTGACCCCCAGAGCTAAACTACCGAAGTCCAGACTATATAATCTTTCTGGCCCTGAGAGACAAGCCATGAAGGATTTCATTGCGGAAAGTCTGGAGAAGGGACATATCAGACCCTCATCTTCGCCCGTGGCGGCAGGGTTCTTCTTTGTGAAGAAAAAAGATGGCAGTCTACGTCCCTGTTTACATTTCCGGGAATTAAATCAAATTACCATCTGTGATCCATACCCTCTTCCCCTGATTCCTGATTTGTTCAGTCAGGTTGTGGGAGCTAAGGTATTCTCCAAATTCGATTTAAGGGGAGCCTACAACCTGGTTAGAATGAGAGAGGGGACACATAGAAGATAGCGTTCAATGCCCCGGAAGGACATTTCGAGAGTCTGGTTAGGCCTTTTGGTTTGACCAATGCACCTGCGGTATTCCAGCATTTCATAAATGATATTTTCCATCATTTGGTGGGGAGGTTTGTGGTGGTCTATCTGGACGATATTTTAGTTTACTCACCTGATTTTGAGACACATTGGGGGCATGTTAAACAGGTGCTCCAGATATTTAGGCATAAGAAACTTTATGCCAATTAGAAAAATGTGTTTTCGCTGTTCAGGAGGTGCAGTTTTTGGAGTACTTGTTGTCATCTTCAGGTTTTCAGATGGATCCAGAGAAGATCCATGCAGTCCTTGACTGGGAACGTCCCGAGAACCTGAAGGCTCTACAATGTTTTCTGGGCTTAATTTTTATCGCAAATTCATCCAAAATGACTCTGTTTTTGTGAAACCCCTTACTGACATGACTAAGAAGGGGTCTGATTTCTCCAAATGGTCGGAGGCCTCCCTCCAGGCTTTTACTTCCTTAAAGAATAATTTTGCCACTGCATCTATACTCAATCAACCCAATGTTTCTCAACCATTTATTGTGGAGGTCGATGCTTCGGATGTCGGAGTTGGGATTGTGTTGTCTCAGGGTTCGTCTCCTGGTAAATGGCGTCCATCCACTTTCTTTTCTAAAAAATTGTCTTCAGCTGAGAGAAATTATGGCATGGGTAATAGGGAACTTTTGGCGATCAAATTGGCGTTCGAGGAATGGCGACATTGGTTGAAGGGAGCTGTCCATCCTATTACTGTTATTACTGACCATAAGAACCTGTCATATCTCCAGTCAGCTAAATGTCTCAACCCTAGGCAGGCTAGATGGTCCCTGTTTTTTACTACGTTCAATTTTGTTGTCAATTTTCGTCCAGGGGTCAAAAATCTCAAGGCTGATGCTTTGTCCCGGGGCTTCCCTGGTGGTGGTGACCATGAGAACCCTGCCCTGATATTACAGAAAGAGGTAGTCATTTCGGCACTTTATCTTGAACTGGAGGGTGAAGTGTTGGAGGCTCAGGGGGACGCCGCTGCCTTCTGCTCTTCAGGAAAGTTATTTGTACCATCTGATCTGCGCCGCAAAGTAATTAAAGAACATCATAACTCTGTGCTTGCTGGGCATTCAGGTGGTAAGGCAACCGCGGACCTCCTCTCTCTGCGTTTTTGGTGGCCGGGATTGCATCGGGATGTGATTGAACATGTAGCTGCTTGTAGTATTTGCGTGCGCTCTAAGGTTTCGCATACCCGTCCATCTGGTACTCTTCTTCCGCTACCTATGCCTAGTAGGCCATGGACACACTTGTCCATGGATTTTATTACTGACCTACCGGTTTCTGCAGGCAAAACAATGGTTTTGGTGGTAGTAGATAGGTTCAGTAAAATGGTTCACTTCGTCGCATTGCCTGCACTTCCAAATGCCAAGACACTTGCTCAGGTGTTCATAAATGAGATTGTGAAGCTTCACGGGGTTCCCTCCGATGTGGTGTCAGATCGGGGACCCAGTTTGTTTCCAAGTTCTGGAAGGCATTCTGTTCTCGACTGGGGGTGCAGCTGTCCTTTTCCTCTGCCTTCCACCCTCAGTCGAATGGTCAGACCGAGCGGATCAATCAGAACTTGGAGACCTACCTCAGGTGTTTTGTCTCTGAAAATCAGGAGGATTGGGCATCCTACTTACCGCTGGCAGAATTTGCCATTAATAATAATCATCAGCAAGAATCCACTGGCAGGTCACCGTTCTTCGGTGCACACGCAGGGGCGTACATAGGAATCATGGGGCCCTATAGCAGAAGCTCTAATTGGTTCCCCTCCCCAAAAGAAAATGGAAATAATAGTCAGGGTCACCAAAGATCAGATCTCACAACTTTCCATCCTTTACATAGTAATTTTCCTCCTGCTGAAGTCCTGGATCTCTCTTTCATTGCCCCATAAAGTGTGATGCCAATAAAAGTGCCCACAAACACAGTATGATACCCCCATGGTGAATTCCTCCACATACGCAGTATAATGACCCTACTGTACCCCACCTCAACTCCCAGGGCAAAGTATTGTCACCCCAACACAGTATGATCCCCCAACTGTGACACCCTAGAGCTAGAGAGGATGGTACATAATAAGGGAGGGTGTTATACATAATAAAAGAGGAAACTATATAACTAAGGATGGCGCTATACATAATAAGTGAGTACACTATATACTAAGGGACTATGCTATACATAATAAGGCTACATTCCTCCATCTGTGTGCAGTGTCGGTGTGCTGCCCTGTTTTACTGACGCATTGAGCATGTCCTATTCTAATCCTCAAAATTAGATCAGAACAGGACATTGGCTGACCCCTTAGATCTCATTCTCAGATACGTGATTTTCATGGATGTGTGAAAGGATCTATAAAACTCTACGATTCCGTGGACCATCCTATAAAAAAATCTGGCAGCACACGGACATTTCACACAAATGTGAGCATGTGGCCTAAGGCATTTTACAGATAACATTATCACTCCAAGTCACACAGTGCAGATACAGAATCATATTTACATCCAGTGACCGCTGACGTCTCATCTGATCAGAGTCGGTTTCTGCTGCTTCTTCTCCATCTGGTCAGACCTTCATGTCGACATCTCCCAGCCACGACTCATCTTGTCACGATGATCTCCAGCCTAGAAAATAACAAGGTCACATATTGTATACATACATGTGTCTCCCCCGCTCTGCGTCCTCGAATACACATATGTACCCCCCTATTAATATACTATTAGCCACTTAGTAATCAAAATATAAAGTGATAAGCAGCACTGTGCCCCCCATTAACTATGATCTCCACCAGCCAATAATATAAATTATTCAGTCTCTGTGACTCTCCCCAATTAACTGTAAGGCTATGTGCACACGGAAAACATACAAGGCTTCACAGTACAAGCAAAGTGAAACCCCCATAATTGCTCTCTCCCAGCACCCCCATAATTGCTCTCTCCTACCACCTCCATCATTGCTCTCTCTCAGCACCCCCATCATTGCTCTCTCCCAGCACCCCCGTCATTGCTCTGTCCCAGCACCCCGTCATTGTTCTTTCCCAGCACCCCCGTCATTGCTCTGTCCCAGCACCCCCGTCATTGCTCTGTCCCAGCACCCCCGTCATTGCTCTGTCCCAGCACCCCCATCATTGCTCTGTCCCAGCACCTCCAACATTGCTCTCTCCCAGCCCCACATCATTGCTCTGTCCCTGCAACCCCATCATTGCTCTGTCCCAGCAACCCCATCATTGCTTTGTCCCAGCACCTCCACCATTGCTCT
Source organism: Phyllobates terribilis (assembly GCF_046119375.1). NCBI lineage: Eukaryota > Metazoa > Chordata > Amphibia > Anura > Dendrobatidae > Phyllobates > Phyllobates terribilis. The sequence continues at coordinate 177,195,666 of NW_027362770.1, forward strand.
CTCCCACCACCCCATCTTTGCTCTCTCCCAGCACCCCCGTCATTGCTCTCTCCCAGCAACATGTCATTTCTCTCCCCTTCCCCACCATCCCCATCATTGCTCTCCCCAGCTCTATCAGCCCCATTATTGCTCTTCCCAGCCCCATGATTCCTCTCCCCAGCCCCATCATTGCTCTCCCCAACCTCATTATTGCTCTTCCCAGCCCCATCATTGCTCTTACCAGCCCCATCATTCCTCTCCCCAGCCCCATCAGCCCCATTATTGCTCTCCCCAGACCCATCAACCCCATCATTCCTCTCCCCAGCCCCATCATTGCTCTCCCAAGCCCCATCAGCCCCATCATTGCTCTCCTCAGCACCATCATTTCTCTCCCCAGCCCCATCAGCCCCATTATTGCTCTCCCCAGCCCCATGAGCCCCATTATTGCTCTCCCCGGCCCCATCCGCCCTATCATTCCTCTTCCCGGCCCTATCAGCCCCATCATTCCTCTCCCCGGCCCCATCAACTCCAACATTCCTCTCCCCAGCCCCATCATCCCATCATTCCTCTCCCCAGCCCCATCAACTCCATTATTCCTCTCCCCAGCCCCATTATTGCTCACCCCAGCCCCACCATCCCATCATTGCTCTCCCCAGTCCCCGTCATTCCTCTCCCCAGCCCCATTATTGCTCACCCCAGCCCCACCATCCCCATCATTGCTCTCCCCAGCCCCCGTCATTCCTCTCCCCAGCCCCATCATTGCATTCACCAACCCCACCATCCCATTATTCCTCTCCCCAGCCCCATCAACCCCATTATTCCTCTCCACAGCCCCATCATTCCTCTCCCCAGCCCCATCATTCCTCTTCCCAGCCCCATTATTGCTCTTCCCAGCCCCATCATTCCTCTCCCCAGCCCCATCAGCCTCAATATTGCTCTCCCCAGCCCAACAACCCCATTATTTTTTCTCCCCAGGCCCATCATTCCTCTCCCCAGCCCCATTATTGCTCTCCCCAGCCCCATCAGCCCCATTATTGCTCTTTCCAGCCCCATCACTCCTCTCCCCAGCCCCATCAGCCCCATTATTGCTCTTCCCAGCCCCATCATTCCTCTCCCCAGCCACATCAGCCCCATTAGTGCTCTCCCCAGCCCCACCATCCCCTCCCCAGCGTTTCAGTAAAAAAAAAAAAAAAAAACTTACCTCAGCTCGCTCCCTGCAGCATCCTCCTGGTTGCCGGCAGCTTTCTTCCTGACCCAGGCGCGCGCTGCATGATGACGTCATCAAGCTGCGCGCACCTGGGTCAGGGAGGAAGCCGAGGACGAACTCTCCAGCTCCGCTGCTATTCTCCTCCTGACAGCAGTAGAGCTCCAGGGATCGCTCCCTGACCGCCTTGTGCAGGGAGCCGCTGCACTTTGCGGGCCCGTTGGTGCAGCTGCATGGTGGGGACCCGGTGCAGCTGCACCAGCGGCGGTATGTCCACCCCTGGACTGCTATGGGGCCCCCCCGGCTCACGGGCCCCATAGCAGTTGCGTGGTCTGCCGCCATTGGCGGTACGCCACTGTGCACACAGTTATCATCCACAGTTTGGTACCTTCAGTGGGGGAGGAGCTTCAGGAGATTCTGAGGAGGAATGGTTTGCTTTGTCGCTCTCCTTGGTATGGCAGGGTGTTCTGAGTAATTTAAAGATCATGGAAGACAAGTATAATCGTATGGCTGACAGAAAACGCTTGCCAGGTCCGGACCTGAATGTGAATGACTTGGTGTGGTTGTCTACCAGGAATATAAGATTGAAAGTTCCTTCTTGGAAGCTGGGACCTAAGTTTATTGGTCCCTATAAAATAACCGCCGTCATTAACCCAGCAGCGTTTCGTCTTGAACTTCATCAGGCCCTTGAGGTCTACAATGTGTTCCACACAGGGGTGGATTAAGAGTAGTGACGCGCCCCCTGGGACATATTCCTTTTTGAGGGGAATACCCGGCACCGGATCAGATGGGGGGTTGTAGTCTCCGAGCGGCTGTGACCCGGTCCCGTGCCCAGGGCGTCAAGCTCAGGGTTATGTGGCAGTCTTTACTGATGTTATTAAAGTTCGTTGTGTCGACTACGCCACCCGTTGTGATGCGGTCACTGTGGCCGCCGCTGCAGCAGGGTCCGCTGAGGCTGATGGTGGATGCGCAGCTTGGTGGGATAACCCCCAACGGGAGGGGTATAGCCTCAGAGGGGACAGGCGCAGAGGATGGGGGTTGTGGTGGTGCGGTGCAGCCGGTAATGATGACAGACTCGGGTAGTGCAGTTAAGGGTCTTTACTTACTGCAGATGTTCCTGGTCACTCTAGCTCCAAGTGACCTCCCGAGCCGTGCTGCGTCCACCAGGTCCTGGATCCGGCCAACCCCCAAACAAGTCCGGAGCGTGGCCCTGAGCTCTCCCTCTGTCCTTACTTCAGCCGTCCCCACCAGTGATTCACCTAAGTCCAGCTCTCTCGGGCCTTCTGTTGGGCAACCTTTGGCCTTAGGTTCCCTGACCCTTCCTGTGGTGTGCCTTCAGGGTGAATGTAGTGGGTGACCGTGACAGACACTGCCCACGGTCTCCGGTCTCTGGCTGGGGAATGTCTTTGCCCCCACCAGCTTGGGTTCCGGTACCCTCTTGCTGACTCCTCACCCGGTGTTCTTATTTGGGTTCTTGGGTCCCTTCTTTGTCCCCCTCTGGGTCTTTCTTCACTCCACTCTCTCTCTCTCCAGGGCTGCTGTTTCCTGCTCTCTGCATCTGACTTGTCCTCTGCAGCTGACTGACCCTGATTCTAAGTTGGTGCCCTCCTTATATATCCCTCTATGTGTGAGCTCAGGTGACCAGCACCCAATGAGCTCCTACCACTACCCAGACTGCTCCCCCTATCTGCCCCTACACTACATGGGATGTTCCTCCCCCCTCCCACTCCAGCCAGGAACAGGCTCGGTCGCACCTGCACATTTCTAAGTGGGAGTGCCGTCGGCCTGCTCCTCTGGAATGGGATGTATGTAGTGCATGCAGTCTATCTGAGCTCAGTTCCACACTCCTTCCTCACCCGGGAGTGGAATATCACACCTCTGGGTTGAGGTGCAATACCCCTGTAGCAGCCGAATCCTCAGGGTGCTACATTCCCCCCTGGTAAATCACAGCACGTCCTCGGGCTGCAAAGACAAAAACACCAAAACATACAAATTTTTATAAACATATAAAACATATAAAATATTATATATATATAAACTTTTTCATATAGACATCATTATAACATTCTCGTCGTCTCTTTCTTTCTTCCTCCTCTGGTCACCGTGCAACTCGTGACCAGGTAAAGTGCGACAGTCTTTTGATAAGCAGTTTCTCATAAAACCAGTAGGGGGCGCCTTAGGAAGCGCAACTATGTACAGGGAAGTTTTGGCCGTTCTCAGTCCCCGGCCAAGTAAAGGGAATGGGATGGCTGCTCACAGTCCTCAGCCTGGTTTGGGTAGGGGACACACGGGTTAAACTGTTCACTGGTCCCAACGGGGACTAAACTTTAAAGCAGCCACGGTTACTTGTGTACCCCGACGGGTAACTATTTACATCTCCTTTGTACTATTTCAGTCATAGTACCTTTTAGCCTTGAACCCGTCCGGGTCTTCTGGCTCCTCCTCCCTACACCGCAACTCCTCCTCTGTCAGGCGATGCACGTGGAGGGCGTAAGGTCCCTTGGCACACTTGTGCCGGGTGAACGTTACCTCGTCACCGACGTAGAGGTCACGGCCTTTGTGACCCTCTGGCAGGTGAGACTCGACATCCCGTCGGGTAACGAAGACGTCACCCATGGTGTTCCGGTCCTTTATGAAGCCCCACCCATGCTGCGCATTAAACTTTATTACCGTCCCGATGGTACGGGGACGATCTGCTGCATAGGGATCCCTTCTGGTCCGACTCTTTTGCTCCGCGCTGCGGGTCCGGGCCCATTGCTCTCTGGCCCGCCTCTCCTCCCGCTCTCTCTTGAACTCTGCCAGCTGTTGACGGCAACACTCGGTACGCTCTGCTGCAGCTGCCCGAGTCTCTCCGGTGAACCCCATCAAATCTTCTCCCGTGGGGTCCCACACGAACTGGGCTTCCTCGAGTGGAGGCGAGACCCGAGTCACGGGCTTTGGAGCCGGGATCAGGGGCTCACACAGGGGACCTAACTTCTTTTGTCGCTCCAGTTCCAAGAATTCTTTGGGCCAGATGAAAGGCCGCCCGTCCGGCCACGCTAGCTGGCTGAAGGGGTCCTCTCCCAGACTTGGCACCCTTGATGTTACGGGTGCGGGCGCGATGGTGGGGGCGCCCAGGTTACCCAGGCCTTGCGGCCAGGCCGGGGGCATCTGGAAGGTAAATGGAACTGTTAACACGGCGGCGCCCTGGGCCACCTGACCTTGCGACCAGGCCGGAGGCTCCGCGGAGGTAGATGGCTCTGCTGGGGATGCGGCGCCCGGAAACGCTAGGCCTTGCGACCAGGCCGGAGGCTTCCCTTCCTTCGCCACGCTCTGGGTCACGACGCGTGACGTCACTGGGGTCGCGACGGCGGCTTCCGGTCGGGGCCTAGTCGGTGGCGGTGTCATGGCGGTCTCGGGTACGGCAGGGGGACTTTCGGGCTCTGCGACGGGGAGCTGGGGCAGGTGGGTGGTCTTCCGGTATGGGGTATAGGCGTCCCCCTTACCTGCTGCCATACGTCTCGCTCCCTCTTCTGCGCCGTCTCCGGCCTTGGGTCCTCCCGCGTCATCCGCAGAGGTAGTCGGTGTCTTCTTCCAAGGGAGCGGGTTCCGTGGACGGATTCCAGCTTGCTGGGCCATCTCCCGGCCCCACTCCGCCAGGATCTCCCTCTGCACTCGGGCCATCCTTCCCGCGAGGCCCTCCAGGGCACTCCGCGCGCACTCCCGATCTCGGGGAAGCTGCGCCAGGATCTCCGCTAAGCCTAGCGGGGTTGTTGACTCCAGCAGGCTCCTGACCATCGGGTCGGTGCTGCTCTGCTCTGCTTCCGGCAGGCTCCTGGCCAGCGGGCCGGTGCTGCTCTGCTCTCCTCCTTCTTCCTTCTGCAGGCTCCTGGCCAGCGGGCCGGTGCTGCTCTGCTGCCGCTCCATTCCCGGGTCTACTCTTCCTCTTCTCGACTCCGGGTGCTCTCGCTCTGGACACCTTGCCTCCGGGTGCGCTCGTTCTAGACTGCTCCAAGCGACACCCATCTTTGCTCTTTTCTTTCGTCTCCTCCCCCTTCGAGGGCGGTCCCGGGGCAACTCGGTGACTGTCAGCTCCAGGGGAAGTTCTTTCACGCTGACAGACACCTCCAGCATCACAGTCTCTGTTGGTGGGGGCGGTTTCCACTTTTGGCGCCATTTTCTGTCCTGGCCCACGATGGGAGGTGGCCTCTTGCCCTCCTTTGGTACGCCCATAATGGCGTCCGCTGCTCTTCCAAGGCGGGAAATCTGCGGTTTTGGCGGGAAGCGTCGCCCAGTGGCGGGAAACTCTGCAGATGGCGGGAACAAGTTGGAAATGGCGGACAATCGGCGGGAAACGACTGGTGATGGAGTCCGATGGCGTGGACCCTCCGGAACCGGCAGGAGTCTTCTTTCTGAGGTAAACTTGCACTTCTCTTCAGGCACGCAGTACCCGGGTGTTGCGGGCACGTAATCCTGCCGACTACGCCAAAGTTGACGCGCCCCCTGGGACATATTCCTTTTTGAGGGGAATACCCGGCACCGGATCAGATGGGGGGTTGTAGTCTCCGAGCGGCTGTGACCCGGTCCCGTGCCCAGGGCGTCAAGCTCAGGGTTATGTGGCAGTCTTTACTGATGTTATTAAAGTTCGTTGTGTCGACTACGCCACCCGTTGTGATGCGGTCACTGTGGCCGCCGCTGCAGCAGGGTCCGCTGAGGCTGATGGTGGATGCGCAGCTTGGTGGGATAACCCCCAACGGGAGGGGTATAGCCTCAGAGGGGACAGGCGCAGAGGATGGGGGTTGTGGTGGTGCGGTGCAGCCGGTAATGATGACAGACTCGGGTAGTGCAGTTAAGGGTCTTTACTTACTGCAGATGTTCCTGGTCACTCTAGCTCCAAGTGACCTCCCGAGCCGTGCTGCGTCCACCAGGTCCTGGATCCGGCCAACCCCCAAACAAGTCCGGAGCGTGGCCCTGAGCTCTCCCTCTGTCCTTACTTCAGCCGTCCCCACCAGTGATTCACCTAAGTCCAGCTCTCTCGGGCCTTCTGTTGGGCAACCTTTGGCCTTAGGTTCCCTGACCCTTCCTGTGGTGTGCCTTCAGGGTGAATGTAGTGGGTGACCGTGACAGACACTGCCCACGGTCTCCGGTCTCTGGCTGGGGAATGTCTTTGCCCCCACCAGCTTGGGTTCCGGTACCCTCTTGCTGACTCCTCACCCGGTGTTCTTATTTGGGTTCTTGGGTCCCTTCTTTGTCCCCCTCTGGGTCTTTCTTCACTCCACTCTCTCTCTCTCCAGGGCTGCTGTTTCCTGCTCTCTGCATCTGACTTGTCCTCTGCAGCTGACTGACCCTGATTCTAAGTTGGTGCCCTCCTTATATATCCCTCTATGTGTGAGCTCAGGTGACCAGCACCCAATGAGCTCCTACCACTACCCAGACTGCTCCCCCTATCTGCCCCTACACTACATGGGATGTTCCTCCCCCCTCCCACTCCAGCCAGGAACAGGCTCGGTCGCACCTGCACATTTCTAAGTGGGAGTGCCGTCGGCCTGCTCCTCTGGAATGGGATGTATGTAGTGCATGCAGTCTATCTGAGCTCAGTTCCACACTCCTTCCTCACCCGGGAGTGGAATATCACACCTCTGGGTTGAGGTGCAATACCCCTGTAGCAGCCGAATCCTCAGGGTGCTACAGTAGCAAGGGCCCTGGGCAGTTTAGAAGGCGTGCCCCCCCCCACACACACACACCTGATGTATCACATGTCACATGATCCCCTGTGATAGATCATGTGAAATTAATTTGCCACAATATTAATTATAATAATTTTTTTTAGGCTGTGTGCCCACTATGCGTTTTTTAAGCAATTCCGCTGCAGAAACGCTTAAAAAACGTTTGGTAGAAGGTCTGCCATGTTCCCCAATGATAATCCGCATGTGCTGTGCACATGCTGCGGAAATTTCCGCTGCGGATTATCATTGCGGGAAAATCCATAGCAAAACCAATTATTTTGCGGAAGCGCTGCGTTTTCGCCGCCATTGACTTGCATTGGAACGCATGTACATGCAGAATCCATGCGTTTCAATGTGCGGATGGTACCCGGGTCTGGAGAAGAGGAGACTCTCATCAAGACCCGGGTACCATAGAACCTGTAAAAAAAAGAATAAAATAAAAAATAAATGTTATATTTACCTTCTGATGGCCCCCGGTGTCTTTATCCAATGCGTGGTGGCTTGCCGGCAGCTCGTGGTAGACTAAAGGACCTGTGGTGACGTCATTTAGTCATGTGACTGGTCACGCGACCGCTGACGTCAGCAGGCCATCAGAAGGTAAGCATATATTTATTTTTTACCATTCTTTTACAGTCATATATATAAATATATAAATCCATGCCGATTGCCGGTTGCATGGATTTATATCGTGTGACCAAGTTGTCAAGCACTTTCCAAGTGATGCTAAAATTGCTTGGAAAAGCGCTTGTGTTAGAACCTTGCTCTTAGGTTTTTTTTCCTTTGCTGGTCACATGACCTTGTTGGCCTATTTAATCCTGCTCCGCCCTTCTGGCTTTGCTGGACTTCATTGTATAACTACTTTCTAGCTAGCCTGTGCTCTGTATCTAACTCTGTTAGTTTGCTTGGTCTACGGACCTCTATGTTCTTTATATTTTGTTTGTTCGTCTGTCTGCTACTATTTCTGTTAGGAGGTGTCCCATATTCCTCCCAGTCCTTAGTACTTGTAGGGATTCCTTCCCCACATCTATAGGTCTCCGTACAGACTAGCTGAGGACTTTAGCAGGTCTGATCGCAGGATCAGGTCCCCTGTTACATCGTAGGGATCAAGCTGAGTTCTATCGTAGGGACATATCTCCTCTCTTTCCTTAGCTCTGGTAGCAGAACATAACAGTAAGTCCAGCCTGCAAATTCTCTAAGGAAAGATTTTTCTGTTCCATCATGGTGTCGGTTCAGGATTTGGCTCATCGCCTGCAGGGACTCTCTCTGGAGGTGGCCGAGCTCCGTCAGCACGTGAGTAACTGTCCTGGAGCACATTTCTTGGAGCCTAAGGTATGTTTGCCGGATTTATTTTTTGGTGAACATCGAGAATTTTTTTCATTTAAAAATGCTTGCTTATTGTATTTTCGTTTGAGACCCAAGTCCTCTGGGGATGAATCCCAGCGCATAGGGTTCATAATGTCACTTTTGCGCAAAGAGCCTCAGGAGTGGGCCTTTTCTTTGCAACCTAGTGATACATGCTTCAGATCAGTGGATAGTTTTTTTTCTGCTTTGGGACTATTATATGATGATCCTGACCGTGTTGCATCAGCTGAGACTGAGTTGAGACGTTTGAAACAGGGATCAGGTAATGTGGAAAAATATTGTACTCATTTCCGTCGTTGGTCTACTCAAATAGGGTGGAACGATTCTGCTCTGATAAGTCTATTTCTTGCTGGGCTCAGTGAAAGGGTTAAAGACCTGCTAATTGCTTATCCTACACCTGAAGATTTGCAACAGGCTATGCAATTAGCTATACGGGTGGATAGGAGACTGCGTGCAAGGGTTAATGAGAGCAAATCCTCTGCTATGTCAGTTTCTGGTTATGAGAATGTGTGTACTAACAGTGGTGAACCGATGGAGATTGGATCGGTGGCACCTCGCTCTCAAGAAAAAGACCGTCGATTTTCTGAAGGCTTGTGTTTCTATTGCGGAAAATCTGGTCATTTGATTAAAGGCTGTGAGCTTCGTATGAAGAAAGAAAAAAAAATGGTCAGTCATGCCCGTATTGCCTGTTTAAATTCCAAGGGTGTATTTTTAGCTGCTTCCACGATTGCTCAGGAAAAATTAATGGAATTTCGAGTGTTTGTTGATTGTGGGTCTACTCTGAATGTAATTGATGGGGGATTCGTGGAAAGACTCAATTTAAAACCCGAACCTTTATCATCCCCCATTGCTGTGGTTTCTGTGGATGGTTCCCCTTTGAAGAATATTACTCTCAAGGTCTGTGAATTTCCTCTCACTATTAATGGTGTTCACCATGAGAAATTGGATTTGGTAGTTTTGAATAACTTGCCTTCTCCAGTAATATTGGGATTGCCCTGGTTAAAATTTCACAATCCTGTACTGGATTGGTCTACCAATGAAATTAAATCCTGGAGCCATAAATGTTATGACAAGTGTTGTAACGGGCGTATTGCAGCTTTGGATAGGGGAGAATTGCCTGTTCCTATTCAGGATTTTTGGAGAGTTTTTTCTGAGAAGGAATCGCAGGTTTTGCCTCCCCATAGAGACTATGATTGTTCTATTGAATTTGTCCCTGGAGCGACTCTTCCTAAGAGTCGTTTATTTAACCTTACTATTCCTGAGAGGAAGGCTTTGGAGGAATACATACAGACAAGTTTGGCTGCCGGTCACATTAGGCCCTCTAAGTCTCCTGTGGCGGTTGGATTTTTTTTTGTAAAAAAAAAGGACGGCGGTTTACGTCCTTGTCTGGATTTTCGTGAGATTAACAAAATTACTGTACGCAATCCTTACCCACTGCCATTGATTCCTGATCTGTTTAACCAGTTAATGGGGGCCAAGTGGTTCTCTAAAATTGACCTTAAGGGGGCATACAATCTGTTGCGCATGAAGGAGGGTGATGAATGGAAGACTGCTTTTAACACTCCTGTGGGTCATTTTGAGAATCTGGTTATGCCTTTTGGTCTTACTAATGCTCCTGCATTTTTTCAGAATCTTATTAATGACTTCCTGAGACCTTTGATCGGCAAAAATGTGGTTGTGTATTTGGATGACATTTTGATTTATTCGCCGGATTTGGAGTCTCATTGGCGGAGCGTGCGTGAGGTATTACAGTTGTTAATGGACAATTCGCTTTTTGCTAAGCTGGAGAAATGTGAGTTCGCTGTACAGAGAATTAGTTTTTTGGGTTACATTATCTCCAGCGAAGGTTTTGAGATGGACCCGGTTAAAGTTCAAGCTGTACAGGAATGGCCTAGGCCTATTGGTTTGAAATCGATACAGAGGTTTTTAGGTTTCGCCAATTATTACAGAAAATTCATAAAAAATTTTTCTAGTATTGTCAAACCTCTGACCGATCTCACCAGGAAAGGTGCTGATGCGGTTCAGTGGTCTTCTGAGGCCATTGAAGCTTTTGTGTATCTCAAGGAGAGGTTCACCTCTGCTCCCATCCTTATGCAGCCTGATGTGACTAAGCCGTTTTTGGTTGAGGTTGATGCTTCCTCTGTGGGGGTTGGCGCAGTATTGTCTCAGGATAATGGGGATGGATTACATCCCTGTGCCTTTTTTTCAAAAAAATTTTCGGAGACTGAACTGAATTACGATATTGGTAATCGGGAATTATTGGCTATTAAACTCTCATATGAACACTGGCGTCACTTCTTGGAAGGTGCGGAATTTCCCGTTCAGGTTCTTACGGATCATAAAAATCTGATATATCTTGATGCTGCCAAGCGCCTGAATGCCCGTCAGGCTAGGTGGGCACTGTTTTTCTCGCGGTATAATTTCTCCGTTACTTACATCCCTGGTACTAAGAATGTTAAGGCGGATGCCTTGTCTCGCAGTTTTTCTCCCATAGTCGGTGCTGAGAAAGAGGAGAACATTTTACAAGAAGGTGTTGAGATAGCTGCTTTGGACTCCGTTTTGGAAGATGAGATTCTTAAAGCACAGGAGAATGCCCCATCTAACACTCCCCATGGGAGGTTGTTTGTGCCTGGGACCTTTAGGAGAGATTTATTTGTTGAGTGTCACGAATCTCGGTTGGCAGGTCATCCCGGAATCTCTGAGACCAAGAGACTGGTGGGTCGCAGTTTTTGGTGGCCTGGATGGCAGAAGGAAGTCATTAAGTGGGTGCGTCAATGTACTATATGTGCTAGATCTAAGTCCTCACATACTCCTGCTGCGGGGTTGCTTTGTCCTTTGGAGGTTCCCAGTGCTCCTTGGACACATTTGGCTATGGACTTTATAACTGACCTTCCCCCCTCTGAGGGTTTTACTGTCATCTGGGTGGTTGTGGACCGTTTTAGCAAGATGTGTCACTTGGTTCCCTTTGTCAAACTACCCTGCGCTAAAACTCTCGCTAAGGCCTTTGTCAAGGAAATTGTCAGACTTCATGGCGTTCCTACTGACATTGTTTCTGATAGGGGTCCTCAGTTCGTGGCTCGTTTTTGGCGTGCCTTTTGTGACAGGTTGGGAGTTCATTTATCGTTCTCGTCGGGATATCATCCTGAATCTAATGGCCAGACAGAAAGGAAAAACCAGGATGTTGAGCAGTTCTTGCGTTGTTTTGTGGCAGACAATCAAGAGGGGTGGTCTGAGTTTCTGCCACTTGCTGAATTTGCTCTGAACAATCATACATCTTCTTCTGCTGGTTGTTCGCCTTTTTTTTGTTGTTCTGGGAGACATCCGTCGTTTGGGTCGTTCTCCAAGTTGGGATCTGCCGTGCCTGAGGAGGAGAATTTTTCCGGTGATTTGGAGAGAGTTTGGACGGATGTGCGTGGTAATCTTCAGGAGGCCAACAGAAAATCTAAGGACTACTTTGATAGGAAACGACAGGAGGTTTTGTTCGCTGTTGGTGACATGGTTTGGTTGTCCTCTAGGAATCTGCGGTTGAGGATTCCTTCTAAGAAATTGGGTCCCAAGTTTGTAGGGCCCTTTAAGGTGCTTCAGGTTGTCAACCAATCTGCTGTTAGGTTGGAGGTTCCTACCTCCTGGAGAATTAATCCGGTATTTCATGTCTCTCTGTTGAAAAAAGCTGTTGTATCGGATTGTGACGCCTCTGCCTCTGTTCCTCCGGTGGTGGAGGACGGGGAATATGAAATTTCTCGCATCCTTAACTCTAGACTGTATAGAGGTAGTTTGCAGTATCTTGTGGCCTGGAAAGGTTTCGGACCCGAGGATAACTCTTGGGTGAGGTCGGATGATGTTTCCGCGTCCAGACTTATCAGAGCGTTTCACAGGAGATTTCCTGATAAGCCTGGTCCTAGGGGATCCGGAGGATCCTCTTAGAAAGGGGGGTACTGTTAGAACCTTGCTCTCAGGTTTTTTTTCCTTTGCTGGTCACATGACCTTGTTGGCCTATTTAAGCCTGCTCCGCCCTTCTGGCTTTGCTGGACTTCATTGTATAACTTCTTTCTAGCTAGCCTGTGCTCTGTATCTAACTCTGTTAGTTTGCTTGGTCTACGGACCTCTATGTTCTTTATATTTTGTTTGTTCGTCTGTCTGCTACTATTTCTGTTAGGAGGTGTCCCATATTCCTCCCAGTCCTTAGTACTTGTAGGGATTCCTTCCCCACATCTATAGGTCTCCGTACAGACTAGCTTAGGACTTTAGCAGGTCTGATCGCAGGATCAGGTTCCCTGTTACATCGTAGGGATTCAGCTGAGTTCTATCGTAGGGACAGATCTCCTCTCTTTCCTTAGCTCTGGTAGCAGAACATAACAGCTTGATAACCTGCATGCGGAAAAGCAAGTGAAGAACGCTTGACATTCGCATGTCCCTGGCAGGAAAAATGCATGTACAATCCGCATGTACAATCGGCATGTACAATCCGCATGCATTTTTTCTGCCAGGGAGATGCAGAAACGCTCAAAAAAAATCCGGAGCATTTCAGCATCGTGGGCACATAGCCTTAAATTAATTGTATGACTCAATGTTGAGCACACGCAGCCATCTATACACAACAGGAGGCCGCACGTAGCCATCTATAAACAGCAGGAGGCCGCACGTAGCCATCTATATACAGCAGGAGGCCGCACGGCGCCATCTATACACAGCAGGAGGCCGCACGCAGCCATCTATACACAGCGGGAGGCCGCACGTAGCCATCTATACACAGCGGGAGGCCGCACATAGCCATCTATACACAGCGGGAGGCCGCACATAGCCATCTATACTCAGCGGGAGGCCGCACGTAGCCATGTATACACAGCAGGAGGCTGCACGTAGCCATCTATACACAGCAGGGGGCCGCATGGAGCCATCTATACACAGCGGGAGGCCGCACATAGCCATCTATACACAGGAAGGGGCTGCACATAGCCATCTATACACAGCGGGAGGCCGCACGGTGCCATCTATACACAACAGGAGGCCGCACGTAGCCATGTATACACAGCAGGAGGCCGCACGTAGCCATGTATACACAGCAGGAGGCTGCACGTAGCCATCTATACACAGCAGGGGGCCGCACGTAGCCATCTATACAAAGTGGGAGCCGCATGTAGCCATCTAAACACAGCAAGGGGCCGCACGTAGCCATGAATACACAGGAAGAGGCTGCACGCAGCCATCTATACACAGCAGCGGGCCACACATAGCCATCTATAAACAGTGAGAGGCCGCACGGTGCCATCTATACACAGCAGGAGGAAGCATGTAGCCATCTATACAAAGTAGGAGGCCGCACGTAGCCATCTATACACAGCGGGAGGCTGCACATAGCCATGTATGCACAGCAGGAGGCCACAGGTAGCCATCTATACACAGCAGGGGGCAGCAAGTAGCCATCTATACACAGCGGGAGGCCGCACGGTGCCATCTATACACAGCAGGAGGCCGCATGTAGCCATCTATACACAGCGGGAGGCCGCACGTAGCCATCTATACACAGCGGGAGGCCACACGTAGCCATCTATACACAGCAGGAGGCCGCACGGCGCCATCTATACACAGCAGGAGGCCGCACGTAGCCATCTATACACAGCGGGAGGCCACACGTAGCCATCTATACACAGCAGGAGGCCGCACGGCGCCATCTATACACAGTGGGAGGTCGCGCGTAGCCATGTATACAAAGCAGGAGGCCACACGTAGCCATCTATACACAGTAGGGGGCCGCAAGTAGCCATCTATACACAGCGGGATGCCGCACGGTGCCATCTATACACAGCGGGATGCCGCACGGTGCCATCTATACACAGCAGGAGGCCACACGTAGCCATCTATACACAGCAGGAGGCCACACGTAGCCATCTATACACAGCAGGGGGCCGCAAGTAGCCATCTATACACAGCGGGATGCCGCACGGTGCCATCTATACACAGCAGGAGGCCGCACGTTGCCATCTATACACAGCGGAAGGCCGCACGTAGCCATCTATACACAGCAGGAGGCCGCACGTAGCCATCTATACACAGCGGGAGGCCACACGTAGCCATCTATACACAGCAGGAGGCCGCACGTAGCCATCTATACACAGCAGGAGGCCGCACGTAGCCATCCATACATAGCAGGAGGCCGCACGGCGCCATCTATACACAGCGGGAGGCCGCACGTAGCCATGTATACACAGCAGGAGGCCACACGTAGCCATCTATACACAGCAGGGGGCCGCAAGTAGCCATCTATACACAGCGGGAGGCCGCACGTAGCCATCTATACACAGCAGGAGGCCGCACGTAGCCATCTATACACAGCGGGAGGCCGCACGTAGCCATCTATACACAGCGGGAGGCCGCACGTAGCCATCTATACACAGCGGGAGCCCGCACGTAGCCATCTATACACAGCAGGAGGCCGCACGGTGCCATCTATACACAGCGGGAGGCCACACGTAGTCTTCTATACACAGAGGGAAGCCGCACACAGCCATCTATGCACAGCGGGAGGCCGCACGTAGCCATCTATACACAGCGGGAGGCCGCATATAGCCATCTATACACAGCGGGAAGCCGCACGTAGCCATCTATACACAGCAGGAGGCCGCACTGTTCCATCTATACACAGCAGGAGGCCGCACATAGCCATCTATACACAGCGGTAGGCCGCACGTAACCATCTATAAACAGCGGCAGGCCGCACGTAGCCATCTATACACAGCGGGAGGCCACATGGTGCCATCTATACACAGCTGGAGACGCACATAGCCATCCATACACAGCGGGAGGCCGCACGTAGCCATCTATACACAGCAGGAGGCCGCACGCAGCCATCTATACACAGCAGGGGGCCGCACGTAGCCATCTATACACAGAAGGGGGCCGCACTTAGCCATCTATGCACAGCGGAAGGCCGCACGTAGCCATCTATACACAGCAGGAGACCGCACTTAGCCATCTATACACAGCAGGAGGCCGCACATAGCCATCTATACACAGCAGGAGGACGCACGGCGCCATCTATACACAGCAGGAGGCCGCACGTAGCCATCTATAGACAGCAGGAGGTCGCACGTAGCCATCTATACACAGCAAGGGGCCGCACGGAGCCATAAATACTCAGCAGGAGGCTGCACGTAGCCATCTGTACACAGCAGGGGGCCGCACATAGCGATCTATACACAGCGGGAGGCCGCTCGGTGCCATGTATACACAGCAGGAGGCCGCACGTAGCCATCTATACACAGCGGGAGGCCGCACGTAGCCATCTATACACAGCAGGAGGCCGCACGTAGCCATCCATACATAGCAGGAGGCCGCACGGCGCCATCTATACACAGCGGGAGGCCACACGTAGCCATCTATACACAGCGGGAGGCTGCACATAGCCATCTATACACAGCAGGAGGCCGCACGTAGCCATCTATACACAGCGGGAGGCTGCACGTAGCCATCTATACACAGCGGGAGGCCGCACGGCGCCAACTAAACACAGCGGGAGGCCGCACATAGCCATCTATACACAGCGGGAGGCCGCACGTAGCCATCTATACACAGCGGGAGGCCGCATGTAGCCATCTATAAAGAGCAGGAGGCCGCACGGCGCCATCTATACACAGCAGGAGGCCGCACGTAGCCATGTGTACACAGCAGGAGGCCGCACGTAGCCATCCATACACAGCAGGGGGCCGCATGTAGCCATCTATACACAGCGGGAGGCCGCACGATGCCATCTATACACAGCGGGAGGCTGCACATAGCCATCAATACACAGCGGGAGGACGCACATAGCCATCTATACACAGCAGGAGGCCGCACGTAGCCATCTATACACAGCAGGAGGCTGCACGTAGCCATCTATACACAGCGGGAGGCCGCACGTAGCCATCCATGCACAGCGGGAGGCCGCACGTAGCCATCTATACACCTCAGGAGGCTGCACATAGCCATCTATACACAGCAGGAGGCCGCACGTAGCCATGTATACACAGCAGGAGGCCGCACGTAGCCATCTATACACAGCAGGGGGCCGCACGTAGCCATCTATACACAGCAGGAGGCCACACATAGCCATCTATACACAGCAGGAGGCCTCACATAGCCATCTATACACAGTGGGAGGCCACACGTAGCCATCTATACAGAGCAGGAGGCCGCACGTAGCCATCTATGCACAGCGGGAGGCCGCACATAGCCATCTATACACAGCGGGAGGCCGCACATAGCCATCTATACACAGCAGGAGGCGCACACAGCCATCCATATACAGCAGGAGGCCGCACGTAGCCATCTATACACAGCGGGAGGCCGCACGTAGCCATCAATACACAGCAGGGGGCCGAACGTAGCCATCTATACTCAGAAGGGGGCCGCACTTAGCCATCTATGCACAGCGGGAGGCCGCACGTAGCCATCTATACACAGCGGGAGACCGCACGTAGCCATCTATACACAGCAGGAGGCCGCACGTAGCCATCTGTAAACAGCAGGAGGCCGCACGTAGCCATCTATACACAGCAGGAGGCGCAAATAGCCATCCATACACAGCAGGAGGCCGCACGTAGCCATCTATACACAGCGGGAGGCCGCACGTAGCCATCAATACACAGCAGGGGGCCGCACGTAGCCATCTATACTCAGAAGGGGGCCGCACTTAGCCATCTATGCACAGCGGGAGGCCGCACGTAGCCATCTATACACAGCAGGAGACCGCACATAGCCATCTATACACAGCAGGAGGCTGCACGTAGCCATCTATACACAGCAAGAGGACGCACGGCGCCATCTAAACAAAGGAGGAGGCCGCACATAGCCATTTATACACAGCGGGAGGCCGCACGTAGCCATCTATTCACAGCAAGGGGCCGCACGTAGCCGTAAATACACAGCAGGAGGCTGCTCGTAGCCATCTATACACAGCAGGGGGCCGTACATAGCCATCTATACACAGTGGGAGGCCGCACATAGCCATCTATACACAGTGGGAGGCCACACGTAGCCATCTATACAGAGCAGGAGGCCGCACGTAGCCATCAATGCACAGCGGGAGGCCGCACATAGCCATCTATACACAGCGGGAGGCCGCACATAGCCATCTATACACAGCAGGAGGCGCACATAGCCATCCATATACAGCAGGAGGCCGCACGTAGCCATCTATACACAGCGGGAGGCCGCACGTAGCCATCAATACACAGCAGGGGCCCGCACGTAGCCATCTATACTCAGAAGGGGGCCGCACTTAGCCATCTATGCACAGCGGGAGGCCGCACGTAGCCATCTATACACAGCGGGAGACCGCACGTCGCCATCTATACACAGCAGGAGGCCGCACGTAGCCATCTATACACAGCGGGAGGCCGCACATAGCCATCTATACACAGCAGGAGGCGCACATAGCCATCCATACACAGCAGGAGGCCGCACGTAGCCATCTATACACAGCGGGAGGCTGCACGTTGCCATCAATACACAGCAGGGGGCCGCACGTAGCCATCTATACTCAGAAGGGGGCCGCACTTAGCCATCTATGCACAGCGGGAGGCCGCACGTAGCCATCTATACACAGCAGGAGACCGCACATAGCCATCTATACACAGCAGGAGGCTGCACGTAGCCATCTATACACAGCAAGAGGACGCACGGCGCCATCTAAACAAAGCAGGAGGCCGCACATAGCCATTTATACACAGCGGGAGGCCGCACGTAGCCATCTATTCACAGCAAGGGGCCGCACGTAGCCGTAAATACACAGCAGGAGGCTGCTCGTAGCCATCTCTACACAGCAGGGGGCCGTACATAGCCATCTATACACAGTGGGAGGCCGCTCGGTGCCATCTATACACAGCAGGAGGCCGCACGCAGCCATCTATACACAGCGGGAGGCTGCACGTAGCCATCTATACACAACGGGAGGCCGCACGGCGCCATCTACACACAGCAGGAGGCCGCACGTAGCCATCTATACATAGCGGGAGGCTGCACGTAGCCATCTATACACAGCAGAAGGCTGCACGTAGCCATCTATAAACAGCAGGATGCCGCACGGCGCCATCTATACACAGCAGGAGGCCATATGTAGTCATGTATACACAGCAGGAGGCCGCACGTAGCCATCTATACACAGCAGGGGGCCGCACGTAGCCATTTATACACAGCGGGAGGCCGCACGATGCCATCTATAAACAGCGGGAGGCCGCACGTAGCCATCTATACACAGCAGGAGGCTGCACGTAGCCATCTATACACAGCAGGAGGCCGCACGTAGCCATCTATACACAGCAGAAGGCTGCACGTAGCCATCTATACACAGCAGGAGGCCGCACGTAGCCATCTATACACAGCGGGAGGCCGCACGTAGCCATGTATACACAGCAGGAGGCCGCACGTAGCCATCTACACACAGCAGGGGGCCGCACGTAGCCATCTATACAAAGCAGGAGGCTGCACGTAGCCATCTATACACAGCAGGAGGCCGCACGTAGCCATCTATACACAGAGGGAGGCCGCACGTAGCCATCTATACACAGCGGGAGGCCGCACGTAGCCATCCATGCACAGCGGGAGGCCGCACGTAGCCATCTATACACAGCAGGAGGCTGCACGTAGCCAACTATACACAGCAGGAGGCCGCACGTAGCCATGTATACACAGCAGGAGGCCGCACGTAGCCATCTATACACAGCAGGGGGCCGCATGTAGCCATCTATACACAGCAGGAGGCCACACATAGCCATCTATACACAGCAGGAGGCCACACGTAGCCATCTATACACAGTGGGAGGCCGCACGTAGCCATCTATACAGAGCAGGAGGCCGCACGTAGCCATCTATACACAGCGGGAGGCCGCACATAGCCATCTATACACAGCAGGAGGCGCACATAGCCATCCATATACAGCAGGAGGCCGCACGTAGCCATCTATACACAGCGGGAGGCCGCACGTAGCCATCTATACACAGCGGGAGGCCGCACGATGCAATCTATACACAGCGGGAGGCCGCACATAGCCATCAATACACAGCGGGAGGACACACATAGCCATCTATACACAGCAGGAGGCCGCACGCAGCCATCTATACACAGCGGGAGGCTGCACGTAGCCATCTATACACCGCGGGAGGCCGCACGGCACCATCTACACATAGCGGGAGGCTATATGTAGTCATGTATACACAGCAGGAGGCCGCACGTAGCCATCTATACACAGCAGGGGGCCGCACGTAGCCATTTATACACAGCGGGAGGCCGCACGATGCCATCTATACACAGCGGGAGGCCGCACGTAGCCATCTATACACAGCAGGAGGCCGCACATAGCCATCTATACACAGCAGGAGGCCGCACGTAGCCATCTATACATAGCGGGAGGCTATATGTAGTCATGTATACACAGCAGGAGGCCGCACGTAGCCATCTATACACAGCAGGGGGCCGCACGTAGCCATTTATACACAGCGGGAGGCCGCACGATGCCATCTATACACAGCGGGAGGCCGCACGTAGCCATCTATACACAGCAGGAGGCCGCACATAGCCATCTATACACAGCAGGAGGCCGCACGTAGCCAGCTATACACAGTGGGAGGCCGCACGTAGCCATCTATACAGAGCAGGAGGCTGCACAAACCCATCTATACACAGTGGGAGGCCGCACATAGCCATCTATACACAGCACGAGACCGCACGTAGCCATCTATACACAGCAGGAGGACGCACGGCGCCATCTATACACAGCAAGAGGCCGCACGTAGCCATCTATAGACAGCGGGAGGCCGCACGTAGCCATCTATACACAGCAAGGGGCCGCACGGAGCCATAAATACACAGCAGGAGGCTGCACGTAGCCATCTGTACACAGCAGGGGGCCGCACATAGCCATCTATACACAGCGTGAGGCCGCTCGGTGCCATCTATACACAGCAGGAGGCCGCACGTAGAAATCTATACACAGCGGGAGGCTGCAATTAGCCATCTATACACAGCGGGAGGCCGCACGGCGCCATCTAAACACAGCAGGAGGCCGCACATAGCCATCTATACACAGCGGGAGGCCGCACGTAGCCATCTATACACAGCAGGAAGCCGCATGTAGCCATCTATAAACAGCAGGAGGCCGTACGGCGCCATCTATACACAGCAGGAGGCCGCATGTAGCCATGTATACACAGCAGGAGGCCGCACGTAGCCATCTATACACAGCAAGGGGCCGCACGTAGCCATCTATACACAGCGGGAGGCCGCACGATGCAATCTATACACAGCGGGAGGCCGCACATAGCCATCAATACACAGCGGGAGGACACACATAGCCATCTATACACAGCAGGAGGCCGCACGTAGCCATCTATACACAGCAGGAGGCCGCACGTAGCCATCTATAAACAGCAGGAGGCCGCATGGCGCCATCTATACACAGCAGGAGGCCGCATGTAGCCATGTATACACAGCAGGAGGCTGCACGTAGCCATCTATACATAGCGGGAGGCTGCACGTAGCCATCTATACACAGCAGAAGGCTGCACGTAGCCATCTATAAACAGCAGGATGCCGCACGGCGCCATCTATACACAGCAGGAGGCCATATGTAGTCATATATACACAGCAGGAGGCCGCACGTAGCCATCTATACACAGCAGGGGGCCGCACGTAGCCATTTATACATAGCGGGAGGCCGCACGATGCCATCTATACACTGCGGGAGGCCGCACATAGCCATCTATACACAGCAGGAGGCCGCACGTAGCCATCTATACACAGCAGGAGGCCGCACGTAGCCATCTATACACAGCAGGAGGCCGCACATAGCCATCTCTACACAGCAGGAGGCCGCACGTAGCAACCTATACACAGTGGGAGGCCGCACGTAGCCATCTATATAGAGCAGGAGGCCGCACATACCCATCTATACACAGCGGGAGGCCTCACATAGCCATCTATACACAGCAGGAGGCCGCACGTAGCCAGCTATACACAGTGGGAGGCCGCACGTAGCCATCTATATAGAGCAGGAGGCCGCACATACCCATCTATACACAGCGGGAGGCCGCACATAGACATCTATACACAGCACGAGACCGCACGTAGCCATCTATACACAGCAGGAGGCCGCACATAGCCATCTATACACAGCAGGAGGACACACGGCGCCATCTATACACAGCAGGAGGCCGCACGTAGCCATCTATAGAGCGCGGGAGGCCGCACGTAGCCATCTATACACAGCAAGGGGCCGCACGGAGCCATAAATACACAGCAGGAGGCTGCACGTAGCCATCTGTACACAGCAGGGGGCCGCACATAGCCATCTATACACAGCGGGAGGCCGCTCGGTGTTATCTATACACAGCAGGAGGCCGCATGTAGCCATCTATACACAGTGGGAGGCTGCACGTAGCCATCTATACACAGAGGGAGGCCGCACGGCGCCATCTAAACACAGCAGGAGGCCGCACATAGCCATCTATACACAGCGGGAGGCCGCACGTAGTCATCTATACACAGCAGGAGGCCGCATGTAGCCATCTATAAACAGCAGGAGGCCGCACGGCGCCATCTATACACAGCAGGAGGCCGCATGTAGCCATGTATGCACAGCGGGAGGGCGCACGTAGCCATCTATTCACAGCAAGGGGCCGCACGTAGCCGTAAATACACAGCAGGAGGCTGCATGTAGCCATCTATACACAGCAGGGGGCCGCACATAGCCATCTATACACAGTGGGAGGCCGCTCGGTGCCATCTATACACAGCAGGAGGCCGCACGCAGCCATCTATACACAGCGGGAGGCTGCACGTAGCCATCTATACACCGCGGGAGGCCGCACGGCACCATCTACACACAGCGGGAGGCCGCACGTAGCCATCTATACATAGCGGGAGGCTGCACGTAGCCGTCTATACACAGCAGAAGGCTGCACGTAGCCATCTATAAACAGCAGGATGCCGCACGGCGCCATCTATACACAGCAGGAGGCCATATGTAGTCATGTATACACAGCAGGAGGCCGCACGTAGCCATCTATACACAGCAGGGGGCCGCACGTAGCCATTTATACACAGCGGGAGGCCGCACGATGCCATCTATACACAGCGGGAGGCCGCACGTAGCCATCTATACACAGCAGGAGGCCGCACATAGCCATCTATACACAGCAGGAGGCCGCACGTAGCCAGCTATACACAGTGGGAGGCCGCACGTAGCCATCTATACAGAGCAGGAGGCCGCACATACCCATCTATACACAGCGGGAGGCCGCACATAGCCATCTATACACAGCAGGAGGCCGCACGTAGCCATCTATACACAGCAGGAGGCCGCACGTAGCCATCTATACACAGCAGGAGGACGCACGGCGCCATCTATACACAGCAAGAGGCCGCACGTAGCCATCTATAGACAGCGGGAGGCCGCACGTAGCCATCTATACACAGCAAGGGGCCGCACGGAGCCATAAATACACAGTAGGAGACTGCACGTAGCCATCTGTACACAGCAGGGGGCCGCACATAGCCATCTATACACAGCGGGAGGCCGCTCGGTGCCATCTATACACAGCAGGAGGCCGCATGTAGCCATCTATACACAGCGGGAGGCTGCACTTAGCCATCTATACACAGCGGGAGGCCGCACGGCGCCATCTAAACACAGCAGGAGGCCGCACATAGCCATCTATACACAGCGGGAGGCCGCACGTAGCCATCTATACACAGCAGGAGGCCGCATGTAGCCATCTATAAACAGCAGGAGGCCGTACGGCGCCATCTATACACAGCAGGAGGCCGCATGTAGCCATGTATACACAGCAGGAGGCCGCACGTAGCCATCTATACACAGCAGGGGGCCGCACGTAGCCATCTATACACAGCAGGAGGCCGCATGTAGCCATCTATAAACAGCAGGAGGCCGTACGGCGCCATCTATACACAGCAGGAGGCCGCATGTAGCCATGTATACACAGCGGGAGGCCGCACATAGCCATCAATACACAGCGGGAGGACACACATAGCCATCTATACACAGCAGGAGGCCGCACGTAGCCATCTAAACACAGCAGGAGGCCGCACGTAGCCATCTATACATAGCGGGAGGCTGCACGTAGCCATCTATACAGAGCAGAAGGCTGCACGTAGCCATCTATAAACAGCAGGATGCCGCACGGCGCCATCTATACACAGCAAGAGGCCATATGTAGTCATATATACACAGCAGGAGGCCGCACGTAGCCATCTATACACAGCAGGGGGCCGCACGTAGCCATTTATACATAGCGGGAGGCCGCACGATGCCATCTATACACTGCGGGAGGCCGCACGTAGCCATCTATACACAGCAGGAGGCCGCACGTAGCCATCTATACACAGCAGGAGGCCGCATGTAGCCATCTATACACAGCAGGAGGCCGCACATAGCCATCTATACACAGCAGGAGGCCGCACGTAGCTAGTTATACACAGTGGGAGGCCGCACGTAGCCATCTATATAGAGCAGGAGGCCGCACATACCCATCTATACACAGCGGGAGGCCTCACATAGCCATCTATACACAGCAGGAGGCCGCACGTAGCCAGCTATACACAGTGGGAGGCCGCACGTAGCCATCTATATAGAGCAGGAGGCCGCACATACCCATCTATACACAACGGGAGGCCACACATAGCCATCTATACACAGCACGAGACCGCACGTAGCCATCTATACACAGCAGGAGGCCGCACATAGCCATCTATACACAGCAGGAGGACGCACGGCGCCATCTATACACAGCAGGAGGCCGCACGTAGCCATCTATAGACAGTGGGAGGCCGCACGTAGCCATCTATACACAGCAAGGGTCCGCACGGAGCCATAAATATACAGCAGGAGGCTGCACGTAGCCATCTGTACACAGCAGGGGGCCGCACATAGCCATCTATACACAGCGGGAGGCCGCTCTGTGCCATCTATAGACAGTGGGAGGCCGCACGTAGCCATCTATACACAGCGGGATGCTGCACTTAGCCATCTATACACAGCGGGAGGCCGCACGGCGCCATCTAAACACAGCAGGAGGCCGCACATAGCCATCTATACACAGCGGGAGGCCGCACGTAGCCATCTATACACAGCAGGAGGCCGCATGTAGCCATCTATAAACAGCAGGAGGCCGCACGGCGCCATCTATACACAGCAGGAGGCCGCATGTAGCCATTTATACACAGCAGGAGGCCGCACGTAGCCATCTATACACAGCAGGGGGCCGCATGTAGCCATCTATAAACAGCGGGAGGCCGCACGATGCCATCTATACACAGCGGGAGGCCGCACATAGCCATCAATACACAGCTGAAGGACACACATAGCCATCTATACACAGCAGGAGGCCGCACGTAGCCATCTATACACAGAGGGAGGCCGCACGTAGCCATCTATACACAGCGGGAGGCCGCACGTAGCCATCCATGCACAGCGGGAGGCCGCACGTAGCCATCTATACACAGCAGGAGGCTGCACGTAGCCATCTATACACAGCAGGAGGCCGCACGTAGCCATGTATACACAGCAGGAGGCTGCACGTAGCCATCTATACATAGCGGGAGGCTGAACGTAGCCATCTATACACAGCAGAAGGCTGCACGTAGCCATCTATAAACAGCAGGATGCCGCACGGCGCCATCTATACACAGCAGGAGGCCATATGTAGTCATATATACACAGCAGGAGGCCGCACGTAGCCATCTATACACAGCAGGGGGCCGCACGTAGCCATTTATACATAGCGGGAGGCCGCACGATGCCATCTATACACTGCGGGAGGCCGCACATAGCCATCTATACACAGCAGGAGGCCGCACGTAGCCATCTATACACAGCAGGAGGCCGCACGTAGCCATCTATACACAGCAGGAGGCCGCACATAGCCATCTCTACACAGCAGGAGGCCGCACGTAGCAACCTATACACAGTGGGAGGCCGCACGTAGCCATCTATATAGAGCAGGAGGCCGCACATACCCATCTATACACAGCGGGAGGCCTCACATAGCCATCTATACACAGCAGGAGGCCGCAAGTAGCCAGCTATACACAGTGGGAGGCCGCACGTAGCCATCTATATAGAGCAGGAGGCCGCACATACCCATCTATACACAGCGGGAGGCCGCACATAGACATCTATACACAGCACGAGACCGCACGTAGCCATCTATACACAGCAGGAGGCCGCACATAGCCATCTATACACAGCAGGAGGACACACGGCGCCATCTATACACAGCAGGAGGCCGCACGTAGCCATCTATAGAGCGCGGGAGGCCGCACGTAGCCATCTATACACAGCAAGGGGCCGCACGGAGCCATAAATACACAGCAGGAGGCTGCACGTAGCCATCTGTACACAGCAGGGGGCCGCACATAGCCATCTATACACAGCGGGAGGCCGCTCGGTGTTATCTATACACAGCAGGAGGCCGCATGTAGCCATCTATACACAGTGGGAGGCTGCACGTAGCCATCTATACACAGAGGGAGGCCGCACGGCGCCATCTAAACACAGCAGGAGGCCGCACATAGCCATCTATACACAGCGGGAGGCCGCACGTAGTCATCTATACACAGCAGGAGGCCGCATGTAGCCATCTATAAACAGCAGGAGGCCGCACGGCGCCATCTATACACAGCAGGAGGCCGCATGTAGCCATGTATGCACAGCGGGAGGGCGCACGTAGCCATCTATTCACAGCAAGGGGCCGCACGTAGCCGTAAATACACAGCAGGAGGCTGCATGTAGCCATCTATACACAGCAGGGGGCCGCACATAGCCATCTATACACAGTGGGAGGCCGCTCGGTGCCATCTATACACAGCAGGAGGCCGCACGCAGCCATCTATACACAGCGGGAGGCTGCACGTAGCCATCTATACACCGCGGGAGGCCGCACGGCACCATCTACACACAGCGGGAGGCCGCACGTAGCCATCTATACATAGCGGGAGGCTGCACGTAGCCGTCTATACACAGCAGAAGGCTGCACGTAGCCATCTATAAACAGCAGGATGCCGCACGGCGCCATCTATACACAGCAGGAGGCCATATGTAGTCATGTATACACAGCAGGAGGCCGCACGTAGCCATCTATACACAGCAGGGGGCCGCACGTAGCCATTTATACACAGCGGGAGGCCGCACGATGCCATCTATACACAGCGGGAGGCCGCACGTAGCCATCTATACACAGCAGGAGGCCGCACATAGCCATCTATACACAGCAGGAGGCCGCACGTAGCCAGCTATACACAGTGGGAGGCCGCACGTAGCCATCTATACAGAGCAGGAGGCCGCACATACCCATCTATACACAGCGGGAGGCCGCACATAGCCATCTATACACAGCAGGAGGCCGCACGTAGCCATCTATACACAGCAGGAGGCCGCACGTAGCCATCTATACACAGCAGGAGGACGCACGGCGCCATCTATACACAGCAAGAGGCCGCACGTAGCCATCTATAGACAGCGGGAGGCCGCACGTAGCCATCTATACACAGCAAGGGGCCGCACGGAGCCATAAATACACAGTAGGAGGCTGCACGTAGCCATCTGTACACAGCAGGGGGCCGCACATAGCCATCTATACACAGCGGGAGGCCGCTCGGTGCCATCTATACACAGCAGGAGGCCGCACGTAGCCATCTATACACAGCGGGAGGCTGCACTTAGCCATCTATACACAGCGGGAGGCCGCACGGCGCCATCTAAACACAGCAGGAGGCCGCACATAGCCATCTATACACAGCGGGAGGCCGCACGTAGCCATCTATACACAGCAGGAGGCCGCATGTAGCCATCTATAAACAGCAGGAGGCCGTACGGCGCCATCTATACACAGCAGGAGGCCGCATGTAGCCATGTATACACAGCAGGAGGCCGCACGTAGCCATCTATACACAGCAGGGGGCCGCACGTAGCCATCTATACACAGCAGGAGGCCGCATGTAGCCATCTATAAACAGCAGGAGGCCGTACGGCGCCATCTATACACAGCAGGAGGCCGCATGTAGCCATGTATACACAGCGGGAGGCCGCACATAGCCATCAATACACAGCGGGAGGACACACATAGCCATCTATACACAGCAGGAGGCCGCACGTAGCCATCTAAACACAGCAGGAGGCCGCACGTAGCCATCTATACATAGCGGGAGGCTGCACGTAGCCATCTATACAGAGCAGAAGGCTGCACGTAGCCATCTATAAACAGCAGGATGCCGCACGGCGCCATCTATACACAGCAAGAGGCCATATGTAGTCATATATACACAGCAGGAGGCCGCACGTAGCCATCTATACACAGCAGGGGGCCGCACGTAGCCATTTATACATAGCGGGAGGCCGCACGATGCCATCTATACACTGCGGGAGGCCGCACGTAGCCATCTATACACAGCAGGAGGCCGCACGTAGCCATCTATACACAGCAGGAGGCCGCATGTAGCCATCTATACACAGCAGGAGGCCGCACATAGCCATCTATACACAGCAGGAGGCCGCACGTAGCTAGTTATACACAGTGGGAGGCCGCACGTAGCCATCTATATAGAGCAGGAGGCCGCACATACCCATCTATACACAGCGGGAGGCCTCACATAGCCATCTATACACAGCAGGAGGCCGCACGTAGCCAGCTATACACAGTGGGAGGCCGCACGTAGCCATCTATATAGAGCAGGAGGCCGCACATACCCATCTATACACAACGGGAGGCCACACATAGCCATCTATACACAGCACGAGACCGCACGTAGCCATCTATACACAGCAGGAGGCCGCACATAGCCATCTATACACAGCAGGAGGACGCACGGCGCCATCTATACACAGCAGGAGGCCGCACGTAGCCATCTATAGACAGTGGGAGGCCGCACGTAGCCATCTATACACAGCAAGGGGCCGCACGGAGCCATAAATATACAGCAGGAGGCTGCACGTAGCCATCTGTACACAGCAGGGGGCCGCACATAGCCATCTATACACAGCGGGAGGCCGCTCTGTGCCATCTATAGACAGTGGGAGGCCGCACGTAGCCATCTATACACAGCGGGATGCTGCACTTAGCCATCTATACACAGCGGGAGGCCGCACGGCGCCATCTAAACACAGCAGGAGGCCGCACATAGCCATCTATACACAGCGGGAGGCCGCACGTAGCCATCTATACACAGCAGGAGGCCGCATGTAGCCATCTATAAACAGCAGGAGGCCGCACGGCGCCATCTATACACAGCAGGAGGCCGCATGTAGCCATTTATACACAGCAGGAGGCCGCACGTAGCCATCTATACACAGCAGGGGGCCGCATGTAGCCATCTATAAACAGCGGGAGGCCGCACGATGCCATCTATACACAGCGGGAGGCCGCACATAGCCATCAATACACAGCTGAAGGACACACATAGCCATCTATACACAGCAGGAGGCCGCACGTAGCCATCTATACACAGAGGGAGGCCGCACGTAGCCATCTATACACAGCGGGAGGCCGCACGTAGCCATCCATGCACAGCGGGAGGCCGCACGTAGCCATCTATACACAGCAGGAGGCTGCACGTAGCCATCTATACACAGCAGGAGGCCGCACGTAGCCATGTATACACAGCAGGAGGCTGCACGTAGCCATCTATACACAGCAGGGGGCCGCATGTAGCCATCTATACACAGCAGGAGGCCACACATAGCCATCTATACACAGCAGGAGGCCACACGTAGCCATCTATACACAGTGGGAGGCCGCACGTAGCCATCTATACAGAGCAGGAGGCCACACCTAGCCATCTATACACAGCGGGAGGCCGCACATAGCCATCTATACACAGCAGGAGGCGCACATAGCCATCCATATACAGCAGGAGGCCGCACGTAGCCATCTATACACAGCGGGAGGCCGCACGTAGCCATCTATACACAGCGGGAGGCCGCACGATGCAATCTATACACAGCGGGAGGCCGCACATAGCCATCAATACACAGCGGGAGGACACACATAGCCATCTATACACAGCAGGAGGCCGCACGCAGCCATCTATACACAGCGGGAGGCTGCACGTAGCCATCTATACACCGCGGGAGGCCGCACGGCACCATCTACACACAGCGGGAGGCCGCACGTAGCCATCTATACATAGCGGGAGGCTATATGTAGTCATGTATACACAGCAGGAGGCCGCACGTAGCCATCTATACACAGCAGGGGGCCGCACGTAGCCATTTATACACAGCGGGAGGCCGCACGATGCCATCTATACACAGCGGGAGGCCGCACGTAGCCATCTATACACAGCAGGAGGCCGCACATAGCCATCTATACACAGCAGGAGGCCGCACGTAGCCAGCTATACACAGTGGGAGGCCGCACGTAGCCATCTATACAGAGCAGGAGGCTGCACATACCCATCTATACACAGCGGGAGGCCGCACATAGCCATCTATACACAGCACGAGACCGCACGTAGCCATCTATACACAGCAGGAGGACGCACGGCGCCATCTATACACAGCAAGAGGCCGCACGTAGCCATCTATAGACAGCGGGAGGCCGCACGTAGCCATCTATACACAGCAAGGGGCCGCACGGAGCCATAAATACACAGCAGGAGGCTGCACGTAGCCATCTGTACACAGCAGGGGGCCGCACATAGCCATCTATACACAGCGGGAGGCCGCTCGGTGCCATCTATACACAGCAGGAGGCCACACGTAGCCATCTATACACAGCGGGAGGCTGCAATTAGCCATCTATACAAAGCGGGAGGCCGCACGGCGCCATCTAAACACAGCAGGAGGCCGCACATAGCCATCTATACACAGCGGGAGGCCGCACGTAGCCATCTATACACAGCAGGAAGCCGCATGTAGCCATCTATAAACAGCAGGAGGCCGTACGGCGCCATCTATACACAGCAGGAGGCCGCATGTAGCCATGTATACACAGCAGGAGGCCGCACGTAGCCATCTATACACAGCAGGGGGCCGCACGTAGCCATCTATACACAGCGGGAGGCCGCACGATGCAATCTATACACAGCGGGAGGCCGCACATAGCCATCAATACACAGCGGGAGGACACACATAGCCATCTATACACAGCAGGAGGCCGCACGTAGCCATCTATACACAGCAGGAGGCCGCACGTAGCCATCTATAAACAGCAGGAGGCCGCATGGCGCCATCTATACACCGCAGGAGGCCGCATGTAGCCATGTATACACAGCAGGAGGCTGCACGTAGCCATCTATACATAGCGGGAGGCTGCACGTAGCCATCTATACACAGCAGAAGGCTGCACGTAGCCATCTATAAACAGCAGGATGCCGCACGGCGCCATCTATACACAGCAGGAGGCCATATGTAGTCATATATACACAGCAGGAGGCCGCACGTAGCCATCTATACACAGCAGGGGGCCGCACGTAGCCATTTATACATAGCGGGAGGCCACACGATGCCATCTATACACTGCGGGAGGCCGCACATAGCCATCTATACACAGCAGGAGGCCGCACGTAGCCAGCTATACACAGTGGGCGGCCGCACGTAGCCATCTATATAGAGCAGGAGGCCGCACATACCCATCTATACACAGCGGGAGGCCGCACATAGACATCTATACACAGCACGAGACCGCACGTAGCCATCTATACACAGCAGGAGGCCGCACATAGCCATCTATACACAGCAGGAGGACACACGGCGCCATCTATACACAGCAGGAGGCCGCACGTAGCCATCTATAGAGAGCGGGAGGCCGCACGTAGCCATCTATACACAGCAAGGGGCCGCACGGAGCCATAAATACACAGCAGGAGGCTGCACGTAGCCATCTGTACACAGCAGGGGGCCGCACATAGCCATCTATACACAGCGGGAGGCCGCTCGGTGTTATCTATACACAGCAGGAGGCCCCATGTAGCCATCTATACACAGTGGGAGGCTGCACGTAGCCATCTATACACAGAGGGAGGCCGCACGGCGCCATCTAAACACAGCAGGAGGCCGCACATAGCCATCTATACACAGCGGGAGGCCGCACGTAGCCATCTATACACAGCAGGAGGCCGCATGTAGCCATCTATAAACAGCAGGAGGCCGCACGGCGCCATCTATACACAGCAGGAGGCCGCATGTAGCCATGTATGCACAGCGGGAGGGCGCACGTAGCCATCTATTCACAGCAAGGGGCCACACGTAGCCGTAAATACACAGCAGGAGGCTGCACGTAGCCATCTATACACAGCAGGGGGCCGCACATAGCCATCTATACACAGTGGGAGGCCGCTCGGTGCCATCTATACACAGCAGGAGGCCGCACGCAGCCATCTATACACAGCGGGAGGCTGCACGTAGCCATCTATACACCGCGGGAGGCCGCACGGCACCATCTACACACAGCGGGAGGCCGCACGTAGCCATCTATACATAGCGGGAGGCTGCACGTAGCCGTCTATACACAGCAGAAGGCTGCACGTAGCCATCTATAAACAGCAGGATGCCGCACGGCGCCATCTATACACAGCAGGAGGCCATATGTAGTCATGTATACACAGCAGGAGGCCGCACGTAGCCATCTATACACAGCAGGGGGCCGCACGTAGCCATTTATACACAGCGGGAGGCCGCACGATGCCATCTATACACAGCGGGAGGCCGCACGTAGCCATCTATACACAGCAGGAGGCCGCACATAGCCATCTATACACAGCAGGAGGCCGCACGTAGCCAGCTATACACAGTGGGAGGCCGCACGTAGCCATCTATACAGAGCAGGAGGCCGCACATACCCATCTATACACAGCGGGAGGCCGCACATAGCCATCTATACACAGCAGGAGGCCGCACGTAGCCATCTATACACAGCAGGAGGCCGCACGTAGCCATCTATACACAGCAGGAGGATGCACGGCGCCATCTATACACAGCAAGAGGCCGCACGTAGCCATCTATAGACAGCGGGAGGCCGCACGTAGCCATCTATACACAGCAAGGGGCCGCACGGAGCCATAAATACACAGCAGGAGGCTGCACGTAGCCATCTGTACACAGCAGGGGGCCGCACATAGCCATCTATACACAGCGGGAGGCCGCTCGGTGCCATCTATACACAGCAGGAGGCCGCACGTAGCCATCTATACACAGCGGGAGGCTGCACTTAGCCATCTATACACAGCGGGAGGCCGCACGGCGCCATCTAAACACAGCAGGAGGCCGCACATAGCCATCTATACACAGCGGGAGGCCGCACGTAGCCATCTATACACAGCAGGAGGCCGCATGTAGCCATCTATAAACAGCAGGAGGCCGTACGGCGCCATCTATACACAGCAGGAGGCCGCATGTAGCCATGTATACACAGCAGGAGGCCGCACGTAGCCATCTATACACAGCAGGGGGCCGCACGTAGCCATCTATACACAGCAGGAGGCCGCATGTAGCCATCTATAAACAGCAGGAGGCCGTACGGCGCCATCTATACACAGCAGGAGGCCGCATGTAGCCATGTATACACAGCGGGAGGCCGCACATAGCCATCAATACACAGCGGGAGGACACACATAGCCATCTATACACAGCAGGAGGCCGCACGTAGCCATCTAAACACAGCAGGAGGCCGCACGTAGCCATCTATACATAGCGGGAGGCTGCACGTAGCCATCTATACAGAGCAGAAGGCTGCACGTAGCCATCTATAAACAGCAGGATGCCGCACGGCGCCATCTATACACAGCAAGAGGCCATATGTAGTCATATATACACAGCAGGAGGCCGCACGTAGCCATCTATACACAGCAGGGGGCCGCACGTAGCCATTTATACATAGCGGGAGGCCGCACGATGCCATCTATACACTGCGGGAGGCCGCACGTAGCCATCTATACACAGCAGGAGGCCGCACGTAGCCATCTATACACAGCAGGAGGCCGCATGTAGCCATCTATACACAGCAGGAGGCCGCACATAGCCATCTATACACAGCAGGAGGCCGCACGTAGCCAGTTATACACAGTGGGAGGCCGCACGTAGCCATCTATATAGAGCAGGAGGCCGCACATACCCATCTATACACAGCGGGAGGCCTCACATAGCCATCTATACACAGCAGGAGGCCGCACGTAGCCAGCTATACACAGTGGGAGGCCGCACGTAGCCATCTATATAGAGCAGGAGGCCGCACATACCCATCTATACACAACGGGAGGCCACACATAGCCATCTATACACAGCACGAGACCGCACGTAGCCATCTATACACAGCAGGAGGCCGCACATAGCCATCTATACACAGCAGGAGGACGCACGGCGCCATCTATACACAGCAGGAGGCCGCACGTAGCCATCTATAGACAGTGGGAGGCCGCACGTAGCCATCTATACACAGCAAGGGGCCGCACGGAGCCATAAATATACAGCAGGAGGCTGCACGTAGCCATCTGTACACAGCAGGGGGCCGCACATAGCCATCTATACACAGCGGGAGGCCGCTCTGTGCCATCTATAGACAGTGGGAGGCCGCACGTAGCCATCTATACACAGCGGGATGCTGCACTTAGCCATCTATACACAGCGGGAGGCCGCACGGCGCCATCTAAACACAGCAGGAGGCCGCACATAGCCATCTATACACAGCGGGAGGCCGCACGTAGCCATCTATACACAGCAGGAGGCCGCATGTAGCCATCTATAAACAGCAGGAGGCCGCACGGCGCCATCTATACACAGCAGGAGGCCGCATGTAGCCATTTATACACAGCAGGAGGCCGCACGTAGCCATCTATACACAGCAGGGGGCCGCATGTAGCCATCTATAAACAGCGGGAGGCCGCACGATGCCATCTATACACAGCGGGAGGCCGCACATAGCCATCAATACACAGCTGAAGGACACACATAGCCATCTATACACAGCAGGAGGCCGCACGTAGCCATCTATACACAGAGGGAGGCCGCACGTAGCCATCTATACACAGCGGGAGGCCGCACGTAGCCATCCATGCACAGCGGGAGGCCGCACGTAGCCATCTATACACAGCAGGAGGCTGCACGTAGCCATCTATACACAGCAGGAGGCCGCACGTAGCCATGTATACACAGCAGGAGGCCGCACGTAGCCATCTATACACAGCAGGGGGCCGCATGTAGCCATCTATACACAGCAGGAGGCCACACATAGCCATCTATACACAGCAGGAGGCCACACGTAGCCATCTATACACAGTGGGAGGCCGGACGTAGCCATCTATACAGAGCAGGAGGCCGCACGTAGCCATCTATACACAGCGGGAGGCCGCACATAGCCATCTATACACAGCAGGAGGCGCACATAGCCATCCATATACAGCAGGAGGCCGCACGTAGCCATCTATACACAGCGGGAGGCCGCACGTAGCCATCTATACACAGCGGGAGGCCGCACGATGCAATCTATACACAGCGGGAGGCCGCACATAGCCATCAATACACAGCGGGAGGACACACATAGCCATCTATACACAGCAGGAGGCCGCACGTAGCCATCTAAACACAGCAGGAGGCCACACGTAGCCATCTATACATAGCGGGAGGCTGCACGTAGCCATCTATACACAGCAGAAGGCTGCACGTAGCCATCTATAAACAGCAGGATGCCGCACGGCGCCATCTATACACAGCAAGAGGCCATATGTAGTCATATATACACAGCAGGAGGCCGCACGTAGCCATCTATACACAGCAGGGGGCCGCACGTAGCCATTTATACATAGCGGGAGGCCGCACGATGCCATCTATACACTGCGGGAGGCCGCACGTAGCCATCTATACACAGCAGGAGGCCGCACGTAGCCATCTATACACAGCAGGAGGCCGCATGTAGCCATCTATACACAGCAGGAGGCCGCACATAGCCATCTATACACAGCAGGAGGCCGCACGTAGCCAGCTATACACAGTGGGAGGCCGCACGTAGCCATCTATATAGAGCAGGAGGCTGCACATACCCATCTATACACAGCGGGAGGCCTCACATAGCCATCTATACACAGCAGGAGGCCGCACGTAGCCAGCTATACACAGTGGGAGGCCGCACGTAGCCATCTATATAGAGCAGGAGGCCGCACATACCCACCTATACACAACGGGAGGCCACACATAGAAATCTATACACAGCACGAGACCGCACGCAGCCATCTATACACAGCAGGAGGCCGCACATAGCCATCTATACACAGCAGGAGGACGCACGGCGCCATCTATACACAGCAGGAGGCCGCACGTAGCCATCTATAGACAGTGGGAGGCCGCACGTAGCCATCTATACACAGCAAGGGGCCGCACGGAGCCATAAATATACAGCAGGAGGCTGCACGTAGCCATCTGTACACAGCAGGGGGCCGCACATAGCCATCTATACACAGCGGGAGGCCGCTCTGTGCCATCTATAGACAGTGGGAGGCCGCACGTAGCCATCTATACACAGCGGGATGCTGCACTTAGCCATCTATACACAGCGGGAGGCCGCACGGCGCCATCTAAACACAGCAGGAGGCCGCACATAGCCATCTATACACAGCGGGAGGCCGCACGTAGCCATCTATACACAGCAGGAGGCCGCATGTAGCCATCTATAAACAGCAGGAGGCCGCACGGCGCCATCTATACACAGCAGGAGGCCGCATGTAGCCATTTATACACAGCAGGAGGCCGCACGTAGCCATCTATACACAGCAGGGGGCCGCATGTAGCCATCTATAAACAGCGGGAGGCCGCACGATGCCATCTATACACAGCGGGAGGCCGCACATAGCCATCAATACACAGCTGAAGGACACACATAGCCATCTATACACAGCAGGAGGCCGCACGTAGCCATCTATACACAGAGGGAGGCCGCACGTAGCCATCTATACACAGCGGGAGGCCGCACGTAGCCATCCATGCACAGCGGGAGGCCGCACGTAGCCATCTATACACAGCAGGAGGCTGCACGTAGCCATCTATACACAGCAGGAGGCCGCACGTAGCCATGTATACACAGCAGGAGGCCGCACGTAGCCATCTATACACAGCAGGGGCCGCATGTAGCCATCTATACACAGCAGGAGGCCACACATAGCCATCTATACACAGCAGGAGGCCACACGTAGCCATCTATACACAGTGGGAGGCCGCACGTAGCCATCTATACAGAGCAGGAGGCCGCACGTAGCCATCTATACACAGCGGGAGGCCGCACATAGCCATCTATACACAGCAGGAGGCGCACATAGCCATCCATATACAGCAGGAGGCCGCACGTAGCCATCTATACACAGCGGGAGGCCGCACGTAGCCATCTATACACAGCGGGAGGCCGCACGATGCAATCTATACACAGCGGGAGGCCGCACATAGCCATCAATACACAGCGGGAGGACACACATAGCCATCTATACACAGCAGGAGGCCGCACGTAGCCATCTAAACACAGCAGGAGGCCGCACGTAGCCATCTATACATAGCGGGAGGCTGCACGTAGCCATCTATACACAGCAGAAGGCTGCACGTAGCCATCTATAAACAGCAGGATGCCGCACGGCGCCATCTATACACAGCAAGAGGCCATATGTAGTCATATATACACAGCAGGAGGCCGCACGTAGCCATCTATACACAGCAGGGGGCCGCACGTAGCCATTTATACATAGCGGGAGGCCGCACGATGCCATCTATACACTGCGGGAGGCCGCACGTAGCCATCTATACACAGCAGGAGGCCGCACGTAGCCATCTATACACAGCAGGAGGCCGCATGTAGCCATCTATACACAGCAGGAGGCCGCACATAGCCATCTATACACAGCAGGAGGCCGCACGTAGCCAGCTATACACAGTGGGAGGCCGCACGTAGCCATCTATATAGAACAGGAGGCTGCACATACCCATCTATACACAGCGGGAGGCCTCACATAGCCATCTATACACAGCAGGAGGCCGCACGTAGCCAGCTATACACAGTGGGAGGCCGCACGTAGCCATCTATATAGAGCAGGAGGCCGCACATACCCATCTATACACAACGGGAGGCCACACATAGAAATCTATACACAGCACGAGACCGCACGCAGCCATCTATACACAGCAGGAGGCCGCACATAGCCATCTATACACAGCAGGAGGACGCACGGCGCCATCTATACACAGCAGGAGGCCGCACGTAGCCATCTATAGACAGTGGGAGGCCGCACGTAGCCATCTATACACAGCAAGGGGCCGCACGGAGCCATAAATATACAGCGGGAGGCCGCACATAGCCATCAATACACAGCGGGAGGACACACATAGCCATCTATACACAGCAGGAGGCCGCACGTAGCCATCTAAACACAGCAGGAGGCCGCACGTAGCCATCTATACATAGCGGGAGGCTGCACGTAGCCATCTATACACAGCAGAAGGCTGCACGTAGCCATCTATAAACAGCAGGATGCCGCACGGCGCCATCTATACACAGCAAGAGGCCATATGTAGTCATATATACACAGCAGGAGGCCGCACGTAGCCATCTATACACAGCAGGCGGCCGCACGTAGCCATTTATACATAGCGGGAGGCCGCACGATGCCATCTATACACTGCGGGAGGCCGCACGTAGCCATCTATACACAGCAGGAGGCCGCACGTAGCCATCTATACACAGCAGGAGGCCGCATGTAGCCATCTATACACAGCAGGAGGCCGCACATAGCCATCTATACACAGCAGGAGGCCGCACGTAGCCAGCTATACACAGTGGGAGGCCGCACGTAGCCATCTATATAGAGCAGGAGGCTGCACATACCCATCTATACACAGCGGGAGGCCTCACATAGCCATCTATACACAGCAGGAGGCCGCACGTAGCCAGCTATACACAGTGGGAGGCCGCACGTAGCCATCTATATAGAGCAGGAGGCCGCACATACCCATCTATACACAACGGGAGGCCACACATAGAAATCTATACACAGCACGAGACCGCACGCAGCCATCTATACACAGCAGGAGGCCGCACATAGCCATCTATACACAGCAGGAGGACGCACGGCGCCATCTATACACAGCAGGAGGCCGCACGTAGCCATCTATAGACAGTGGGAGGCCGCACGTAGCCATCTATACACAGCAAGGGGCCGCACGGAGCCATAAATATACAGCAGGAGGCTGCACGTAGCCATCTGTACACAGCAGGGGGCCGCACATAGCCATCTATACACAGCGGGAGGCCGCTCTGTGCCATCTATACACAGCAGGAGGCCGCACGTAGCCATCTATACACAGCGGGATGCTGCACTTAGCCATTTATACACAGCGGGAGGCCGCACGGCGCCATCTAAACACAGCAGGAGGCCGCACATAGCCATCTATACACAGCGGGAGGCCGCACGTAGCCATCTATACACAGCAGGAGGCCGCATGTAGCCATCTATAAACAGCAGGAGGCCGCACGGCGCCATGTATACACAGCAGGAGGCCGCATGTAGCCATTTATACACAGCAGGAGGCCGCACGTAGCCATCTATACACAGCAGGGGGCCGCATGTAGCCATCTATACACAGCGGGAGGCCGCACGATGCCATCTATACACAGCGGGAGGCCGCACATAGCCATCAATACACAGCGGGAGGACACACATAGCCATCTATACACAGCAGGAGGCCGCACGTAGCCATCTATACACAGCAGGAGGCCGCACGTAGCCATCTATACACAGCGGGAGGCCGCACGTAGCCATCCATGCACAGCGGGAGGCCGCACGTAGCCATCTATACACAGCAGGAGGCTGCACGTAGCCATCTATACACAGCAGAAGGCCGCACGTAGCCATGTATACACAGCAGGAGGCCGCACGTAGCCATCTATACACAGCAGGGAGCCGCACGTAGCCATCTATACACAGCAGGAGGCCACACGTAGCCATCTATACACAGTAGGAGGCCGCACGTAGCCATCTATACACAGTGGGAGGCCGCACGTAGCCATCTATACAGAGCAGGAGGCCGCACGTAGCCATCTATACACAGCGGGAGGCCGCACGTAGCCATCTATACACAGCAGGAGGCGCACATAGCCATCCATATACAGGAGGAGGCCGCACGTAGCCATCTATACACAGCGGGAGGCCGCACGTAGCAGGCCGCACGTAGCCATCTATACACAGCAGGGGGCCACACTTAGCCATCTATGCACAGTGGGAGGTCGCACGTAGCCATCTATACACAGCGGGAGACTGCACGTAGCCATCTATACACAGCAGGAGGCTGCACGTAGCCATCTATACACAGCGGGAGGCCGCACATAGCCATCTATACACAGCAGGAGGCGCACATAGCCATCCATACACAGCAGGAGGCCGCACGTAGCCATCTATACACAGCGGGATAACGCACGTAGCCATCAATACACAGCAGGGGGCCGCACGTAGCCATCTATACTCAGAAGGGGGCCGCACTTAGCCATCTATGCACAGCGGGAGGCCGCACGTAGCCATCTATACACAGCGGGAGACCGCACGTAGCCATCTATACACAGCAGGAGGCTGCACGTAGCCATCTATACACAGCAAGAGGACGCACGGCGCCATCTAAACAAAGCAGGAGGCCGCACGTAGCCATCTATACACAGCGGGAGGCCGCACGTAGCCATCTATTCACAGCAAGGGGCCGCACGTAGCCGTAAATACACAGCAGGAGGCTGCACGTAGCCATCTATACACAGCAGGGGGCCGCACATAGCCATCTATACACAGTGGGAGGCCGCTCGGTGCCATCTATACACAGCAGGAGGCCGCACGCAGCCATCTATACACAGCGGTAGGCTGCACGTAGCCATCTATACACAGCGGGAGGCCGCACGGCCCCATCTACACACAGCAGGAGGCCGCACGTAGCCATCTATACATAGCGGGAGGCCGCACGTAGCCATCTATACACTGCAGAAGGCTGCACGTAGCCATCTATAAACAGCAGGAGGCCGCACGGCGCCATCTATACACAGCAGGAGGCCATATGTAGTCATGTATACACAGCAAGAGGCCGCACGTAGCCATCTATACACAGCAGGGGGCCGCACGTAGCCATTTATACACAGCGGGAGGCCGCACGATGCCATGTATACACAGCAGGAGGCCGCATGTAGCCATGTATACACAGCAGGAGGCCGCACGTAGCCATCTATACACAGCAGGGGGCCGCATGTAGCCATCTATACACAGCGGGAGGCCGCACGATGCCATTTATACACAGCGGGAGGCTGCACATAGCCATCAATACACAGCGGGAGGACGCACATAGCCATCTATACACAGCAGGAGGCCGCACGTAGCCATCTATACACAGCAGGAGGCCGCACGTAGCCATCTATACACAGCGGGAGGCCGCACGTAGCCATCCATGCACAGCGGGAGGCCGCACGTAGCCATCTATACACAGCAGGAGGCTGCACGTAGCCATCTATACACAGCAGGAGGCCGCACGTAGCCATGTATACACAGCAGGAGGCCGCACGTAGCCATCTATACACAGCGGGAGGCCGCACGTAGCCATGTATACACAGCAGGAGGCCGCACGTAGCCATCTATACACAGCGGGAGGCCGCACGTAGCCATCAATACACAGCAGGGGGCCGCACGTAGCCATCTATACTCAGAAGGGGGCCGCACTTAGCCATCTATGCACAGCGAGAGGCCGCACGTAGCCATCTATACACAGCGGGAGACCGCACATAGCCATCTTTACACAGCAGGAGGCTGCACGTAGCCATCTATACACACAAGAGGACGCACGGCGCCATCTAAGCAAAGCAGGAGGCCGCACGTAGCCATCTATACACAGCGGGAGGCCGCACGTAGCCATCTATTCACAGCAAGGGGCCGCACGTAGCCGTAAATACACAGCAGGAGGCCGCACGTAGCCATGTATACACAGCAGGAGGCCGCACGTAGCCATCTATACACAGCAGGGAGCCGCACGTAGCCATCTATACACAGCAGGAGGCCACACGTAGCCATCTATACACAGCAGGAGGCCGCATGTAGCCATCTATACACAGTGGGAGGCCGCACGTAGCCATCTATACAGAGCAGGAGCCCGCACGTAGCCATCTATACACAGCGGGAGGCCGCACGTAGCCATCTATACACAGCAGG
Organism: Phyllobates terribilis; assembly: GCF_046119375.1. Lineage (NCBI taxonomy): Eukaryota > Metazoa > Chordata > Amphibia > Anura > Dendrobatidae > Phyllobates > Phyllobates terribilis. The sequence continues at coordinate 177,237,100 of NW_027362770.1, forward strand.
AGGCGCACATAGCCATCCATATACAGCAGGAGGCCGCACGTAGCAGGCCGCACGTAGCCATCTATACACAGCGGGAGGCCGCACGTAGCCATCAATACACAGCAGGGGGCCACACTTAGCCATCTATGCACAGTGGGAGGCCGCACGTAGCCATCTATACACAGCGGGAGACTGCACGTAGCCATCTATACACAGCAGGAGGCTGCACGTAGCCATCTATACACAGCGGGAGGCCGCACATAGCCATCTATACACAGCAGGAGGCACACATAGCCATCCATACACAGCAGGAGGCCGCACGTAGCCATCTATACACAGCGGGAGGCCGCACGTAGCCATCAATACACAGCAGGGGGCCGCACGTAGCCATCTATACTCAGAAGGGGGCCGCACTTAGCCATCTATGCACAGAGGGAGGCCGCACGTAGCCATCTATACACAGCGGGAGACCGCACGTAGCCATCTATACACAGCAGGAGGCTGCACGTAGCCATCTATACACAGCAAGAGGACGCACGGCGCCATCTAAACAAAGCAGGAGGCCGCACGTAGCCATCTATACACAGCGGGAGGCCGCACGTAGCCATCTATTCACAGCAAGGGGCCGCACGTAGCCGTAAATACACAGCAGGAGGCTGCACGTAGCCATCTATACACAGCAGGGGGCCGCACATAGCCATCTATACACAGTGGGAGGCCGCTCGGTGCCATCTATACACAGCAGGAGGCCGCACGCAGCCATCTATACACAGCGGGAGGCTGCACGTAGCCATCTATACGCAGCGGGAGGCCGCACGGCGCCATCTACACACAGCAGGAGGCCGCACATAGCCATCTATACATAGCGGGAGGCCGCACGTAGCCATCTATACACAGCAGAAGGCTGCACGTAGCCATCTATAAACAGCAGGAGGCCGCACGGCGCCATCTATACACAGCAGGAGGCCATATGTAGTCATGTATACACAGCAAGAGGCCGCACGTAGCCATCTATACACAGCAGGGGGCCGCACGTAGCCATTTATACACAGCGGGAGGCCGCACGATGCCATGTATACACAGCAGGAGGCCGCATGTAGCCATGTATACACAGCAGGAGGCCGCACGTAGCCATCTATACACAGCAGGGGGCCGCATGTAGCCATCTATACTCAGAAGGGGGCCGCACTTAGCCATCTATGCACAGCGAGAGGCCGCACGTAGCCATCTATACACAGCGGGAGACCGCACATAGGCATCTTTACACAGCAGGAGGCTGCACGTAGCCATCTATACACACAAGAGGACGCACGGCGCCATCTAAGCAAAGCAGGAGGCCGCACGTAGCCATCTATACACAGCAGGAGGCCGCACGTAGCAGGCCGCACGTAGCCATCTATACACAGCGGGAGGCCGCACGTAGCCATCAATACACAGCAGGGGGCCACACTTAGCCATCTATGCACAGTGGGAGGTCGCACGTAGCCATCTATACACAGCGGGAGACTGCACGTAGCCATCTATACACAGCAGGAGGCTGCACGTAGCCATCTATACACAGCGGGAGGCCGCACATAGCCATCTATACACAGCAGGAGGCGCACATAACCATCCATACACAGCAGTAGGCCGCACGTAGCCATCTATACACAGCGGGATACCGCACGTAGCCATCAATACACAGCAGGGGGCCGCACGTAGCCATCTATACTCAGAAGGGGGCCGCACTTAGCCATCTATGCACAGCGGGAGGCCGCACGTAGCCATCTATACACAGCGGGAGACCGCACGTAGCCATCTATACACAGCAGGAGGCTGCACGTAGCCATCTATACACAGCAAGAGGACGCACGGCGCCATCTAAACAAAGCAGGAGGCCGCACGTAGCCATCTATACACAGCGGGAGGCCGCACGTAGCCATCTATTCACAGCAAGGGGCCGCACGTAGCCGTAAATACACAGCAGGAGGCTGCACGTAGCCATCTATACACAGCAGGGGGCCGCACATAGCCATCTATACACAGTGGGAGGCCGCTCGGTGCCATCTATACACAGCAGGAGGCCGCACGCAGCCATCTATACACAGCGGGAGGCTGCACGTAGCCATCTATACACAGCGGGAGGCCGCACGGCCCCATCTACACACAGCAGGAGGCCGCACGTAGCCATCTATACATAGCGGGAGGCCGCACGTAGCCATCTATACACTGCAGAAGGCTGCACGTAGCCATCTATAAACAGCAGGAGGCCGCACGGCGCCATCTATACACAGCAGGAGGCCATATGTAGTCATGTATACACAGCAAGAGGCCGCACGTAGCCATCTATACACAGCAGGGGGCCGCACGTAGCCATTTATACACAGCGGGAGGCCGCACGATGCCATGTATACACAGCAGGAGGCCGCATGTAGCCATGTATACACAGCAGGAGGCCGCACGTAGCCATCTATACACAGCAGGGGGCCGCATGTAGCCATCTATACACAGCGGGAGGCCGCACGATGCCATTTATACACAGCGGGAGGCTGCACATAGCCATCAATACACAGCGGGAGGACGCACATAGCCATCTATACACAGCAGGAGGCCGCACGTAGCCATCTATACACAGCAGGAGGCCGCACGTAGCCATCTATACACAGCGGGAGGCCGCACGTAGCCATCCATGCACAGCGGGAGGCTGCACGTAGCCATCTATACACAGCAGGAGGCCGCACGTAGCCATGTATACACAGCAGGAGGCCGCACGTAGCCATCTATACACAGCGGGAGGCCGCACGTAGCCATGTATACACAGCAGGAGGCCGCACGTAGCCATCTATACACAGCGGGAGGCCGCACGTAGCCATCAATACACAGCAGGGGGCCGCACGTAGCCATCTATACTCAGAAGGGGGCCGCACTTAGCCATCTATGCACAGCGAGAGGCCGCACGTAGCCATCTATACACAGCGGGAGACCGCACATAGCCATCTTTACACAGCAGGAGGCTGCACGTAGCCATCTATACACACAAGAGGACGCACGGCGCCATCTAAGCAAAGCAGGAGGCCGCACGTAGCCATCTATACACAGCGGGAGGCCGCACGTAGCCATCTATTCACAGCAAGGGGCCGCACGTAGCCGTAAATACACAGCAGGAGGCCGCACGTAGCCATGTATACACAGCAGGAGGCCGCACGTAGCCATCTATACACAGCAGGGAGCCGCACGTAGCCATCTATACACAGCAGGAGGCCACACGTAGCCATCTATACACAGCAGGAGGCCGCATGTAGCCATCTATACACAGTGGGAGGCCGCACGTAGCCATCTATACAGAGCAGGAGCCCGCACGTAGCCATCTATACACAGCGGGAGGCCGCATGTAGCCATCTATACACAGTAGGAGGCGCACATAGCCATCCATATACAGCAGGAGGCCGCACGTAGCCATCTATACACAGCGGGAGGCCGCACGTAGCAGGCCGCACGTAGCCATCTATACACAGCGGGAGGCCGCACGTAGCCATCAATACACAGCAGGGGGCCACACTTAGCCATCTATGCACAGTGGGAGGCCGCACGTAGCCATCTATACACAGCGGGAGACTGCACGTAGCCATCTATACACAGCAGGAGGCTGCACGTAGCCATCTATACACAGCGGGAGGCCGCACATAGCCATCTATACACAGCAGGAGGCGCACATAGCCATCCATACACAGCAGGAGGCCGCACGTAGCCATCTATACACAGCGGGAGGCCGCACGTAGCCATCAATACACAGCAGGGGGCCGCACGTAGCCATCTATACTCAGAAGGGGGCCGCACTTAGCCATCTATGCACAGAGAGAGGCCGCACGTAGCCATCTATACACAGCGGGAGACCGCACGTAGCCATCTATACACAGCAGGAGGCTGCACGTAGCCATCTATACACAGCAAGAGGACGCACGGCGCCATCTAAACAAAGCAGGAGGCCGCACGTAGCCATCTATACACAGCGGGAGGCTGCACGTAGCCATCTATACACAGCAGGGGGCCGCACATAGCCATCTATACACAGTGGGAGGCCGCTCGGTGCCATCTATACACAGCAGGAGGCCGCACGCAGCCATCTATACACAGCGGGAGGCTGCACGTAGCCATCTATACGCAGCGGGAGGCCGCACGGCGCCATCTACACACAGCAGGAGGCCGCACGTAGCCATCTATACATAGTGGGAGGCCGCACGTAGCCATCTATACACAGCAGAAGGCTGCACGTAGCCATCTATAAACAGCAGGAGGTCGCACGGCGCCATCTATACACAGCAGGAGGCCATATGTAGTCATGTATACACAGCAAGAGGCCGCACGTAGCCATCTATACACAGCAGGGGGCCGCACGTAGCCATTTATACACAGCGGGAGGCCGCACGATGCCATGTATACACAGCAGGAGGCCGCATGTAGCCATGTATACACAGCAGGAGGCCGCACGTAGCCATCTATACACAGCAGGGGGCCGCATGTAGACATCTATACTCAGAAGGGGGCCGCACTTAGCCATCTATGCACAGCGAGAGGCCGCACGTAGCCATCTATACACAGCGGGAGACCGCACATAGGCATCTTTACACAGCAGGAGGCTGCACGTAGCCATCTATACACACAAGAGGACGCACGGCGCCATCTAAGCAAAGCAGGAGGCCGCACGTAGCCATCTATACACAGCAGGAGGCCGCACGTAGCCATCTATTCACAGCAAGGGGCCGCACGTAGCCGTAAATACACAGCAGGAGGCTGCACGTAGCCATCTATACACAGCAGGGGGCCGCACATAGCCATCTATACACAGTGGGAGGCCGCTCGGTGCCATCTATACACAGCTGGAGGCCGCACGCAGCCATCTATACACAGCGGGAGGCTGCACGTAGCCATCTATACACAGCGGGAGGCCGCACGGCGCCATCTATACACAGCGGGAGGCCGCACGTAGCCATCTATACATAGCGGGAGGCTGCACGTAGCCATCTATACACAGCAGAAGGCTGCACGTAGCCATCTATAAACAGCAGGATGCCGCACGGCGCCATCTATACACAGCAGGAGGCCATATGTAGTCATGTATACACAGCAGGAGGCCGCACGTAGCCATCTATACACAGCAGGGGGCCGCACGTAGCCATTTATACACAGCGGGGACTGGAAGAAAGAATTGCGACATTAAAACTCATCAAGTAAAATGAAGACTTCCTGGACATAACAGAAGCGTCACTACTGGTCACGGAAAGTCAAAGAAGCATCAGAGAACCTCCAGAGGCAGACAAGTGGAGGCAAGTGACCAAAAGAATCAAGAAGACCATGGAGACACCACCAACCACACAACTGAGAAACAGATTCCAAGGACTTGTGGAGGACGAAGATGGCACACCTAAGGATGAGGAACTACCAGCAAGCAAAAAAGAAAAGAGCACCCAGAAACACCCAGAAGCGACAAGAAAAAGGACAGCCAAGAAGGGAAGAAGAGTGGTGGTGGTGGGAGACTCACTACTGAGAGGAACAGAAGCAGCTATCTGCAGACCGGACATAACCGCAAGAGAAGTATGCTGCCTCCCAGGGGCGAAGATCAAGGATGTTACCGATAGGATACCGAAGCTCATCAGTTCCAAGGATGTCCACCCATTTCTTCTGATACATGTTGGCACCAATGACACGGCAAAGAAGGACCTACCGACAATCTGCAAGGACTTTGAAGCATTGGGGAAGAAAGTAAAAGAACTGGATGCGCAGGTAGTTTTTTCTTCTATCCTTCCAGTAGACGGGCATGGCGTCAGGAGATGGAACAGGATCCTTGATGTGAACAACTGGCTGAGACGATGGTGCAGACAACAAGGATTTGGATTCCTGGACCATGGTGTGAATTACCTCTATGACGGACTCCTTGCCAGAGACGGACTACACCTCAACAAACCCGGGAAACACACATTCGCCAGGAGACTCGCAACACTCATCAGGAGGGCGTTAAACTAGAAGAAGAGGGGATGGGAAGAAAAACGCCGGACACGAACATGCAACCAGAGAACATACTAATGAAAGATATGAAGTGCGACAAAGAAGGTCCAAGACAAGATGCTTGGAAGGGAGGTAAGAAAATTTCTAATACAATCCACAGGGAGAAGATTGGAACAAAACAAAATCGTGTAAACTGCGTGCTAGCAAATGCCAGGAGCCTGACAAACAAGATGGATGAACTGGAAGCAGAAATATCTACAGGTAACTATGACATAGTGGGAATAACCGAGACATGGTTAGATGAAAGCTATGACTGGGCAGTTAACTTACAGGGTTACAGTCTGTTTAGAAGGGATCGAAGAAGTCGGAAAGGGGCTGGAGTCTGTCTATATGTAAAGACGTGTCTAAAGCCTACAATACGGGAGGATGTATGGGAGGGAAATGAGGAGGTCGAGTCCTTATGGGTGGAGATACATGGGGCAAAAAACAATAATAAAATTATCATAGGAGTCTGTTATAAACCACCAAATATAGCAGAAGCCACGGAAAGTCTATTAATGAGACAAATAGACGAAGTAGCAAAATATAACGAGGTGATTATTATAGGGGACTTCAACTACCCCGATATAGACTGGGAAACCGAAAGCTGTAGATCTCAGAAAGGAAACAGGTTTCTGTCAATTATCAAAGACAATTATATGTCACAACTTGTGCAGGAACCAACTAGAGGGACGGCCCTTTTAGACTTAATATTAACTAACAGGCCAGACAGAATAACTGAGGTGCAGGTCGGGGGGCACCTGGGAAATAGTGACCACAACATTATACAATTCCACATGTGCTTCAGTAGGTGCCCAGCAAGGGAGTCACAAAAACACTGAACTTCAGCTAAGAGATGCCCTTCACCTTATAGACTGGGATAGTATCTTCAGTAATAGGAGCACGGATAGAAAATGGGAAATTTTCAAAACAGTCCTACATAGTCACTGTAGAAGGTACATACCTTATGGGAATAAAAGGGCTAGGAATAGGAGGAAGCCAATGTGGCTAAATAAGGAAGTCAAGAGGGCAATGAAAAACAAAAAAAGGGCTTTCGGTAAACTTAAACAAGAAGGCAGCGAGGAAGCGCTAATATCTTATAGGGAAAAAAACAAAATCTGTAAGAAACAAATAAGAATAGCAAAAGAGGAGAGAGAGACTAATTGCCAAGGAAAGTAAAACGAATCCCAAACTGTTCTTTAACTACATAAACAGTAAAAGGATTAAAACTGATGGAGTTGGCCCATTGAAAAATAACCTGGGTAAAATCATAGAGGGCGATGAGGGTAAAGCAAACCTACTCAATAGCTTCTTCTCCACTGTTTTCACAAAAGAAAACAATTTATCGGAGGAAATGCAGAGTGATAAAGTAAACCCTCCGCTAAATATCACCCACCTAACCCAGGAGGAAGTTCAGAAACGCCTAAATAATATCAAAATAGACAAGTCACCAGGCCCAGATGGCATACACCACCGGGTACTAAAAGAATTAAGTAATGTGATAGACAGACCGCTGTATCTTATATTCAAGCACTCTTTATGGACAGGGACTGCCCCACTAGACTGGCGCCAAGCAAATGTGGTACCAATATTCAAAAAGGGGTCTAAAAGTGACCCTGGGAACTATAGACCAGTCAGCTTAACGTCTGTTGTGGGTAAATTGTTTGAAGGATTTCTTAGAGATGCTATTGTAGAATATCTTAATGATATTAACTGTCTAACTCCATATCAACATGGATTCATGAGGGATCGCTCCTGATGGCCTTCTACGAGGAGGTGAGCTCACAGCTGGACCGGGGAGAGTCAGTGGATGTTGTATACCTGGACTTCTCCAAAGCGTTTGATACCGTGCCACACAAAAGGTTGGTATATAAAATGAGAATGCTTGGTCTGGGGGATAATGTGTGCAAGTGGGTAAATAGCTGGCTGAGTGATAGAAAGCAGAGGGTGGTTATCAATGGAGTAAGCTCAGGGTGTGTCAGGGTTACTAGCGGGGGGCCTCAAGGGTCTGTCTTGGGCCCTATATTATTTAATATATTTATTAATGATCTAGTGGAAGGGTTGCATAGTAAAATAGCAATATTTGCAGATGATACTAAACTTTGTAAAGTAGTTAACACAGATGAGGATAGGGCACAGCTACAGGAGGATTTAGATAAATTGGGGAGTTGGGCCAAAAAATGGCAAATGGGGTTCAATGCCGATAAATGTAAGGTCATGCACATGGGGAAGAAAAACAGCAGTCACCCATACATATTAAATGGGAAACCGTTGGGGAAATCTGACATGGAGAAGGACCTGGGCGTCTTGGTTAATAGCAAATTAAATTGGAGTGCCCAGTGTCAGGCAGCAGCTGCGAAGGCAAATAGAGTCATGGCATGCATCAGAAGAGGAATAGGGGCATATGATGAGAACATTGTTCTTCCTCTGTATAAAGCGCTGGTAAGGCCGCACTTAGAATATTGTGCACAGTTCTGGGCTCCGGTGCTCAGGAAAGACATACTGGAGCTAGAGAGGGTACAAAGGAGGGCGACTAAGGTAATAAAGGGAATGGAGGGACTAGAATACCCAGAGAGGTTGTCAAAATTAGGCCTATTTACGTTGGAAAAGAGAAGGCTTAGGGGAGACCTCATAAATATGTATAAATACATCAGGGGGCAGTACAGAGATCTCTCCCATGACCTGTTTATACCAAGGATGGTGACAAAGACGAGGGGGCACACTATGCGTCTGGAGGAAAGGAGGTTCTTGCACCAGCATAGAAGGGGATTCTTTACGGTCAGAGCCGTGAGACTCTGGAACTCTCTGGGAGAGGAAGTGGTGATGTCCAACTCACCTAATGAGTTCAAGAGAGGCCTGGACGCCTTTCTTGAGAACAATAAAATTACATCTTATGCTTAGTTAATTAATCCAGGGATTTAATCTGACTGCCAGATTGGTGTCGGGAAGTGAATTTTTCCTCAATGATGTAAATTGGCCTATACCGCATGGTATAGGAATAGCAGAATAGCTGCAGTGCACAAGAAGTAGGCTGAACTGGATGGACGCTTGTCTTTTTTCAGCCTTATAAACTATGTAACTATAAACTATGTAACTATGTAACGATGCCATCTATACACAGCGGGAGGCCGCACGTAGCCATTTATACACAGCAGGAGGCCGCACGTAGCCATCTATACACAGCAGGAGGCCGCACGTAGCCATCTATACACAGCAGGAGGCCGCACGTAGCCATCTATACACAACGGGAGGCCGCACGTAGCCATGTATACACAGCAGGTGGCCGCACGTAGCCATCTATACACAGCAGGGGGCCGCACGTAGCCATCTATACACAGCAGGAGGCCGCACATAGCCATCTATACACAGCAGGAGGCCGCACGTAGCCAGCTATACACAGTGGGAGGCCGCACGTAGCCATCTATACAGAGCAGGAGGCCGCACATACCCATCTATACACAGCGGGAGGCCGCACATAGCCATCTATACACAGCAAGTGACCGCACGTAGCCATCTATACACAGCAGGAGGCCACACGTTGCCATCTATACACAGCAGGAGGACGCACGGCGCCATCTATACACAGCAGGAGGCCGCACATACCCATCTATACACAGCGGGAGGCCGCACATAGCCATCTATACACAGCAGGAGACCGCACGTAGCCATCTATACACAGCAGGAGGCCGAACGTAGCCATCTATACACAGCAGGAGGACGCACGGCGCCATCTATACACAGCAGGAGGCCGCACGTAGCCATCTATAGACAGTGGGAGGCCGCACGTAGCCATCTATACACAGCAAGGGGCCGCACGGAGCCATAAATACACAGCAGGAGGCTGCACGTAGCCATCTGTACACAGCAGGGGGCCGCACATAGCCATCTATACACAGCGGGAGGCCGCTCGGTGCCATCTATACACAGCAGGAGGCCGCACGTAGCCATCTATACACAGCGGGAGGCTGCACTTAGCCATCTATACACAGCGGGAGGCCGCACGGCGCCATCTAAACACAGCAGGAGGCCGCCCATAGCCATCTATACACAGCGGGAGGCCGCACGTAGCCATCTATACACAGCAGGAGGCCGCATGTAGCCATCTATAAACAGCAGGAGGCCGCACGGCGCCATCTATACACAGCAGGAGGCCGCACGTAGCCATCTATAGACAGTGGGAGGCCGCACGTAGCCATCTATACACAGCAAGGGGCCGCACGGAGCCATAAAAACACAGCAGGAGGCTGCACGTAGCCATCTGTACACAGCAGGGGGCCGCACATAGCCATCTATGCACAGCGGGAGGCCGCTCGGTGCCATTTATACACAGCAGGAGGCCGCACGTAGCCATCTATACACAGCAAGGGGCCGCACGGAGCCATAAATACACAGCAGGAGGCTGCACGTAGCCATCTGTACACAGCAGGGGGCCGCACATAGCCATCTATGCACAGCGGGAGGCCGCTCGGTGCCGTCTATACACAGCGGGAGGCTGCACTTAGCCATCTATACACAGCGGGAGGCCGCACGGCGCCATCTAAACACAGCAGGAGGCCGCCCATAGCCATCTATACACAGCGGGAGGCCGCACGTAGCCATCTATACACAGCAGGAGGCCGCATGTAGCCATCTATAAACAGCAGTAGGCCGCACGGCGCCATCTATACACAGCAGGAGGCCGCATGTAGCCATGTATACACAGCAGGAGGCCGCACGTAGCCATCTATACACAGCAGGGGGCCGCATGTAGCCATCTATACACAGCGGGAGGCCGCACGATGCCATCTATACACAGCGGGAAGCCGCACATAGACATCAATACACAGCGGGAGGACACACATAGCCATCTATACACAGCAGGAGGCCGCACGTAGCCATCTATACACAGCAGGAGGCCGCACGTAGCCATCTATACACAGCAGGAGGACGCACGTAGCCATCTATACACAGCAGGAGGACGCACGGCGCCATCTATACACAGCAGGAGGCCGCACGTAGCCATCTATAGACAGCGGGAGGCCGCACGTAGCCATCTATACACAGCAAGGGGCCGCACGGAGCCATAAATACACAGCAGGAGGCTGCACGTAGCCATCTGTACACAGCAGGGGGCCGCACATAGCCATCTATATACAGCGGGAGGCCGCTCGGTGTCATCTATACACAGCAGGAGGCCGCACGTAGCCATCTATACACAGCGGGAGGCTGCATGTAGCCATCTATACACAGCGGGAGGCCGCACGGCGCCATCTAAACACAGCAGGAGGCTGCACATAGCCATCTATACACAGCGGGAGGCCGCACGTAGCCATCTATACACAGCAGGAGGCCGCATGTAGCCATCTATAAACAGCAGGAGGCCGCACGGTGCCATCTATACACAGCGGGAGGCCGCACGTAGCCATCTATACACAGCAGGAGGCCGCACGTAGCCATCTATACACAGCGGGAGGCTGCATGTAGCCATCTATACACAGCGGGAGGCCGCACGGCGCCATCTAAACACAGCAGGAGGCCGCACATAGCCATCTATACACAGCGGGAGGCCGCACGTAGCCATCTATACACAGCAGGAGGCCGCATGTAGCCATCTATAAACAGCAGGAGGCCGCACGGTGCCATCTATACAGAGCAGGAGGCCGCATGTAGCCATGTATACACAGCGGGAGGCCGCACGTAGCCATCTATTCACAGCAAGGGGCCGCGCGTAACCGTAAATACACAGCAGGAGGCTGCACATAGCCATCAATACACAGCAGGGGGCCGCACATAGCCATCTATACACAGTGGGAGGCCGCTCGGTGCCATCTATACACAGCAGGAGGCCGCATGCAGCCATCTATACACAGCGGGAGGCTGCACGTAGCCATCTATACACAGCGGGAGGCCGCACGGCACCATCTACACACAGCGGGAGGCCGCACGTAGCCATCTATACATAGCGAGAGGCTGCACGTAGCCGTCTATACACAGCAGAAGGCTGCACGTAGCCATCTATAAACAGCAGGATGCCGCACGGCGCCATCTATACACAGCAGGAGGCCATATGTAGTCATGTATACACAGCAGGAGGCCGCACGTAGCCATCTATACACAGCAGGGGGCCGCACGTAGCCATTTATACACAGCGGGAGGCCGCACGATGCCATCTATACACAGCGGGAGGCCGCACGTAGCCATCTATACACAGCAGGAGGCCGCTCGTAGCCATCTATACACAGCAGGAGGCCGCACGTAGCCATCTATACACAGCAGGAGGCCGCACGAAGCCATCTATACACAGCGGGAGGCCGCACGTAGCCATGTATACACAGCAGGAGGCTGTTATGTTCTGCTACCAGAGCTAAGGAAAGAGAGGAGATCTGTCCCTACGATAGAACTCAGCTTAATCCCTACGATGTAACAGGGGACCTGATCCTGCGATCAGACCTGCTAAAAGTCCTAAGCTAGTCTGTACGGAGACCTATAGATGTGGGGAAGGAATCCCTACAAGTACTAAGGACTGGGAGGAAAATGGGACACCTCCTAACAGAAATAGTAGCAGACAGACGAACAAACAAAATATAAAGAACACAGAGGTCCGTAGACCAAGCAAACTAACAGAGTTAGATACAGAGCACAGGCTAGCTAGAAAGTAGTTATACAATGAAGTCCAGCAAAGCCAGAAGGGCGGAGCAGGATTAAATAGGCCAACAAGGTCATGTGACCAGCAAAGGAAAAAACCTAAGAGCAAGGTTCTAACAGTACCCCCCCTTCTAAGAGGATCCTCCGGATCCCTTAGGACCAGGCTTATCAGGAAATCTCCTGTGAAACGCTCTGATAAGTCTGGACGCGGAAACATCATCCGACCTCACCCAAGAGTTATCCTCGGGTCCGAAACCTTTCCAGGCCACAAGATACTGCAAACTACCTCTATACCGTCTAGAGTTAAGGATGCGAGAAATTTCATATTCCCCGTCCTCCACCACCGGAGCAACAGAGGCAGAGGCGTCACAATCCGATACAACAGCTTTTTTCAACAGAGAGACATGAAATACCGGATTAATTCTCCAGGAGGTAGGAACCTCCAACCTAACAGCAGATTGGTTGACAACCTGAAGCACCTTAAAGGGCCCTACAAACTTGGGACCCAATTTCTTAGAAGGAATCCTCAACCGCAGATTCCTAGAGGACAACCAAACCATGTCACCAACAGCGAACAAAACCTCCTGTCGTTTCCTATCAAAGTAGTCCTTAGATTTTCTGTTGGCCTCCTGAAGATTACCACGCACATCCGTCCAAACTCTCTCCAAATCACCGGAAAAATTCTCCTCCTCAGGCACGGCAGATCCCAACTTGGAGAACGACCCAAACGACGGATGTCTCCCAGAACAACAAAAAAAAGGCGAACAACCAGCAGAAGAAGATGTATGATTGTTCAGAGCAAATTCAGCAAGTGGCAGAAACTCAGACCACCCCTCTTGATTGTCTGCCACAAAACAACGCAAGAACTGCTCAACATCCTGGTTTTTCCTTTCTGTCTGGCCATTAGATTCAGGATGATATCCGGACGAGAACGACAAATGAACTCCCAACCTGTCACAAAAGGCACGCCAAAAACGAGCCACGAACTGAGGACCCCTATCAGAAACAATGTCAGTAGGAACGCCATGAAGTCTGACAATTTCCTTGACAAAGGCCTTAGCGAGAGTTTTAGCGCAGGGCAGTTTGATGAAGGGAACCAAGTGACACATCTTGCTAAAACGGTCCACGACCACCCAGATGACAGTAAAACCCTCAGAGGGGGGAAGGTCAGCTATAAAGTCCATAGCCAAATGTGTCCAAGGAGCACTGGGAACCTCCAAAGGACAAAGCAACCCCGCAGCAGGAGTATGTGAGGACTTAGATCTAGCACATATAGTATATTGACGCACCCACTTAATGACTTCCTTCTGCCATCCAGGTCACCAAAAACTGCGACCCACCAGTCTCTTGGTCTCAGAGATTCCGGGATGACCTGCCAACCGAGATTCGTGACACTCAACAAACAAATCTCTCCTAAAGGTCCCAGGCACAAACAACCTCCCATGAGGAGTGTTAGATGGGGCATTCTCCTGTGCTTTAAGAATCTCATCTTCCAAAACGGAGTCCAAAGCAGCTATCACAACACCTTCTTGTAAAATGTTCTCCTCTTTCTCAGCACCGACTATGGGAGAAAAACTGCGAGACAAGGCATCCACCTTAACATTCTTAGTACCAGGGATGTAAGTAACGGAGAAATTAAACCGCGAGAAAAACAGTGCCCACCTAGCCTGACGGGCATTCAGGCGCTTGGCAGCATCAAGATATATCAGATTTTTATGATCCGTAAGAACCTGAACGGGAAATTACGCACCTTCCAAGAAGTGGCGCCAGTGTTCAAATGCGAGTTTAATAGCCAATAATTCCCGATTACCAATATCGTAATTCAGTTCAGTCTCCGAAAATTTTTTTGAAAAAAAGGCACAGGGATGTAATCCATCCCCGTTATCCTGAGACAATACTGCGCCAACCCCCACAGAGGAAGCATCAACCTCAACCAAAAACGGCTTAGTCACATCAGGCTGCATAAGGATGGGAGCAGAGGTGAACCTCTCCTTGAGATACACAAAAGCTTCAATGGCCTCAGAAGACCACTGAACCGCATCAGCACCTTTCCTGGTGAGATCGGTCAGCGGTTTGACAATACTAGAAAAATTTTTTATGAATTTTCTGTAATAATTGGCGAAACCTAAAAACCTCTGTATCGATTTCAAACCAATAGGCCTAGGCCATTCCTGTACAGCTTGAACTTTAACCGGGTCCATCTCAAAACCTTCGCTGGAGATAATGTAGCCCAAAAAACTAATTCTCTGTACAGCGAACTCACATTTCTCCAGCTTAGCAAAAAGCGAATTGTCCATTAATAACTGTAATACCTCACGCACGCTCCGCCAATGAGACTCCAGATCCGGCGAATAAATCAAAATGTCATCCAAATACACAACCACATTTTTGCCGATCAAAGGTCTAAGGATGTCATTAATAAGATTCTGAAAAAATGCAGGAGCATTAGTAAGACCAAAAGGCATAACCAGATTCTCAAAATGACCCACAGGAGTGTTAAAAGCAGTCTTCCATTCATCACCCTCCTTCATGCGCAACAGATTGTATGCCCCCTTAAGGTCAATTTTAGAGAACCACTTGGCCCCCATTAACTGGTTAAACAGATCAGGAATCAATGGCAGTGGGTAAGGATTGCGTACAGTAATTTTGTTAATCTCACGAAAATCCAGACAAGGACGTAAACCGCCGTCCTTTTTTTTTACAAAAAAAAATCCAACCGCCACAGGAGACTTAGAGGGCCTAATGTGACCGGCGGCCAAACTTGTCTGTATGTATTCCTCCAAAGCCTTCCTCTCAGGAATAGTAAGGTTAAATAAACGACTTTTAGGAAGAGTCGCTCCAGGGACAAATTCAATAGAACAATCATAGTCTCTATGGGGAGGCAAAACCTGCGACTCCTCCTCAGAAAAAACTCTCCAAAAATCCTGAATAGGAACAGGCAATTCTCCCCTATCCACAGCTGCAATACGCCCGTTACAACACTTGTCATAACATTTATGGCTCCAGGATTTAATTTCATTGGTAGACCAATCCAGTACAGGATTGTGAAATTTTAACCAGGGCAATCCCAATATTACTGGAGAAGGCAAGTTATTCAAAACTACCAAATCCAATTTCTCATGGTGAACACCATTAATAGTGAGAGGAAATTCACAGACCTTGAGAGTAATATTCTTCAAAGGGGAACCATCCACAGAAACCACAGCAATGGGGGATGATAAAGGTTCGGGTTTTAAATTGAGTCTTTCCAAGAATCCCCCATCAATAACATTCAGAGTAGACCCACAATCGACAAACACCCGAAATTCCATTAATTTTTCCTGAGCAATTGTGGAAGCAGCTAAAAATACACCCTTGGAATTTAAACAGGCAATACGGGCATGACTGACCATTTTTTTTTCTTTCTTCATGCGAAGCTTACAGCCTTTAATCAAATGACCAGATTTTCCGCAATAGAAACACAAGCCTTCAGAAAATCTACGGTCTTTTTTCTTGAGAGCGAGGTGCCACCGATCCAATCTCCATCGGTTCACCACTGTTAGTACACACATTCTCATAACCAGAAACTGACATAGCAGAGGATTTGCTCTCATTAACCCTTGCACGCAGTCTCCTATCCACCCGTATAGCTAATTGCATAGCCTGTTGCAAATCTTCAGGTGTAGGATAAGCAATTAGCAGGTCTTTAACCCTTTCATTGAGCCCAGCAAGAAATAGACTTTTCAGAGCAGAATCGTTCCACCCTGTTTGAGTAGACCAACGACGGAAATGAGTACAATATTTTTCCACATTACCTGATCCCTGTCTCAAACGTCTTAACTCAGTCTCAGCTGATGAGACACGGTCAGGATCATCATATAATAGCCCCAAAGCAGAAAAAAAACTATCCACTGATCTGAAGCATGTATCACTAGGTTGCAAAGAAAAGGCCCACTCCTGAGGCTCTTTGCGCAAAAGTGACATTATGAACCCTATGCGCTGGGATTCATCCCCAGAGGACTTGGGTCTCAAACGAAAATACAATAAGCAAGCATTTTTAAATGAAAAAAATTCTCGGTGTTCACCAAAAAATAAATCCGGCAAACATACCTTAGGCTCCAAGAAATGTGCTCCAGGACAGTTACTCACGTGCTGACGGAGCTCGGCCACCTCCAGAGAGAGTCCCTGCAGGCGATCAGCCAAATCCTGAACCGACACCATGATGGAACAGAAAAATCTTTCCTTAGAGAATTTGCAGACTGGACTTACTGTTATGTTCTGCTACCAGAGCTAAGGAAAGAGAGGAGATCTGTCCCTACGATAGAACTCAGCTTAATCCCTATGATGTAACAGGGGACCGGATCCTGCGATCAGACCTGCTAAAAGTCCTAAGCTAGTCTGTACGGAGACCTATAGATGTGGGGAAGGAATCCCTACAAGTACTAAGGACTGGGAGGAAAATGGGACACCTCCTAACAGAAATAGTAGCAGACAGACGAACAAACAAAATATAAAGAACACAGAGGTCCGTAGACCAAGCAAACTAACAGAGTTAGATACAGAGCACAGGCTAGCTAGAAAGTAGTTATACAATGAAGTCCAGCAAAGCCAGAAGGGCGGAGCAGGATTAAATAGGCCAACAAGGTCATGTGACCAGCAAAGGAAAAAACCTAAGAGCAAGGTTCTAACAGAGGCCGCACGTAGCCATCTATACACAGCAGGGGGCCGCACGTAGCCATCTATACACAGCAGGAGGCCGCACATAGCCATCTATACAGAGCAGGAGGCCGCACGTAGCCAGCTATACACAGTGGGAGGCCGCACGTAGCCATCTATACAGAGCTGGAGGCCGCACATACCCATCTATACACAGCGGGAGGCCGCACATAGCCATCTATACAGAGCACGAGACCGCACGTAGCCATTTATACACAGCAGGAGGCCGCACGTAGCCATCTATACACAGCAGGAGGCCGCACGTAGCCATCTATAGACAGCGGGAGGCCGCACGTAGCCATCTATACACAGCAAGGGGCCGCACGGAGCCATAAATACACAGCAGGAGGCTGCACGTAGCCATCTGTACACAGCAGGGGGCCGCACATAGCCATCTATACACATCGGGAGGCCACTCGGTGCCATCTATACACAGCAGGAGGCCGCACGTAGCCATCTATATACAGCGGGAGGCTGCACTTAGCCATCTATACACAGCGGGAGGCCGCACGGTGCCATCTAAACACAGCAGGAGGCCGCACATAGCCATCTATACACAGTGGGAGGCCGCACGTAGCCATCTATACACAGCAGGAGGCCGCATGTAGCCATGTATAAACAGCAGGAGGCCGCACGGCGCCATCTATACACAGCAGGAGGCCGCATGTAGCCATGTATACACAGCAGGAGGCCGCACGTAGCCATCTATACACAGCAGGGGGCCGCACGTAGCCATCTATACACAGCGGGAGGCCGCACGATGCCATCTATACACAGCGGGAGGCCACACATAGCCATCAATACACAGCGGGAGGACACACATAGCCATCTATACACAGCAGGAGGCCGCACGTAGCCATTTATACACAGCAGGAGGCCGCACGTAGCCATCTATACACAGCAGGAGGCCGCACGTAGCCATCTATAAACAGCAGGAGGACGCACGGCACCATCTATACACAGCAGGAGGCCGCATGTAGCCATGTATACACAACAGGAGGCTACACGTAGCCATCTATACATAGCGGGAGGCTGCACGTAGCCATCTATACACAGCAGAAGTCTGCACGTAGCCTTCTAAAAACAGCAGGATGCCGCACGGCGCCATCTATACACAGCAGGAGGCCATATGTAGTCATGTATACACAGCAGGAGGCCGCACGTAGCCATCTATACACAGCAGGGGGCCGCACGTAGCCATTTATACACAGCGGGAGGCCGCACGATGCCATGTATACACAGCGGGAGGCCGCACGTAGCCATCTATACACAGCAGGAGGCCGCACGTAGCCATCTATACACAGCAGGAGGCCGCACGTAGCCATCTATACACAGCGGGAGGCCGCACGTAGCCATGTATACACAGCAGGAGGCCGCACGTAGCCATCTATACACAGCAGGGGGCCACACGTAGCCATCTATACACAGCAGGAGGCCGCACATAGCCATTTATACACAGCAGGAGGCCACACGTAGCCAGCTATACACAGTGGGAGGCCGCACGTAGCCATCTATATAGAGCAGGAGGCCGCACATACCCATCTATACACAGCGGGAGGCCGCACATAGCCATCTATACACAGCACGAGACCGCACGTAGCCATCTATACACAGCAGGAGGCCTCACGTAGCCATCTATACACAGCAAGAGGACGCACGGCGCCATCTATACACAGCAGGAGGCCGCACGTAGCCATCTATAGACAGTGGGAGGCCGCACGTAGCCATCTATACACAGCAAGGGGCCGCACGGAGCCATAAATATACAGCAGGAGGCTGCACGTAGCCATCTGTACACAGCAGGGGGCCGCACATAGCCATCTATACACAGCGGGAGGCCGCTCGGTGCCATCTATACACAGCAGGAGGCCGCACGTAGCCATCTATACACAGCGGGATGCTGCACTTAGCCATCTATACACACCGGGAGGCCGCACGGCGCCATCTATACACAGCAGGAGGCCGCACATAGCCATCTATACACAGCGGGAGGCCGCACGTAGCCATCTATACACAGCAGGAGGCCGCATGTAGCCATGTATACACAGCAGGAGGACGCACGTAGCCATCTATACACAGCAGGGGGCCGCATGTAGCCATCTATACACAGCGGGAGGCCGCACGATGCCATCTATACACAGCGGCAGGCCGCACATAGCCATCAATACACAGCGGGAGGACACACATAGCCATCTATACACAGCAGGAGGCCGCACATAGCCATTTATACACAGCAGGAGGCCACACGTAGCCAGCTATACACAGTGGGAGGCCGCACGTAGCCATCTATATAGAGCAGCAGGCCGCACATAGCCATCTATACACAGCGGGAGGCCGCACATAGCCATCTATACACAGCACGAGACCGCACGTAGCCATCTATACACAGCAGGAGGCCTCACGTAGCCATCTATACACAGCAAGAGGACGCACGGCGCCATCTATACACAGCAGGAGGCCGCACGTAGCCATCTATACACAGCAGGAGGCCGCACGTAGCCATCTATACACAGCGGGATGCTGCACTTAGCCATCTATACACACCGGGAGGCCGCACGGCGCCATCTATACACAGCAGGAGGCCGCACATAGCCATCTATACACAGCGGGAGGCCGCACGTAGCCATCTATACACAGCAGGAGGCCGCATGTAGCCATGTATACACAGCAGGAGGACGCACGTAGCCATCTATACACAGCAGGGGGCCGCATGTAGCCATCTATACACAGCGGGAGGCCGCACGATGCCATCTATACACAGCGGCAGGCCGCACATAGCCATCAATACACAGCGGGAGGACACACATAGCCATCTATACACAGCAGGAGGCCGCACATAGCCATTTATACACAGCAGGAGGCCACACGTAGCCAGCTATACACAGTGGGAGGCCGCACGTAGCCATCTATATAGAGCAGCAGGCCGCACATAGCCATCTATACACAGCGGGAGGCCGCACATAGCCATCTATACACAGCACGAGACCGCACGTAGCCATCTATACACAGCAGGAGGCCTCACGTAGCCATCTATACACAGCAAGAGGACGCACGGCGCCATCTATACACAGCAGGAGGCCGCACGTAGCCATCTATACACAGCAGGAGGCCGCACGTAGCCATCTATACACAGCGGGATGCTGCACTTAGCCATCTATACACACCGGGAGGCCGCACGGCGCCATCTATACACAGCAGGAGGCCGCACATAGCCATCTATACACAGCGGGAGGCCGCACGTAGCCATCTATACACAGCAGGAGGCCGCATGTAGCCATGTATACACAGCAGGAGGACGCACGTAGCCATCTATACACAGCAGGGGGCCGCATGTAGCCATCTATACACAGCGGGAGGCCGCACGATGCCATCTATACACAGCGGCAGGCCGCACATAGCCATCAATACACAGCGGGAGGACACACATAGCCATCTATACACAGCAGGAGGCCGCACGTAGCCATCTATACACAGCGGGAGGCCGCACGTAGCCATCCATGCACAGCGGTAGGCCGCACGTAGCCATCTATACACAGCAGGAGGCTGCACGTAGCCATCTATACACAGCAGGAGGCCGCACGTAGCCATGTATACACAGCAGGAGGCCGCACGTAGCCATCTATACACAGCAGGGGGCCGCACGTAGCCATCTATACACAGCAGGAGGCCACACATAGCCATCTATACACAGCAGGAGGCCGCACGTAGCCATCTATACACAGTGGGAGGCCGCACATAGCCATCTATACAGAGCAGGAGGCCGCACGTAGCCATCAATACACAGCGGGAGGCCGCACGTAGCCATTAATACACAGCAGGGGGCCGCACGTAGCCATCTATACTCAGAAGGGGCCGCACTTAGCCATCTATGCACAGTGGGAGGCCGCACGATGCCATCTATACACAGCGGGAGGCCGCACGTAGCCATCTATACACAGCAGGAGGCCGCACGTAGCCATCTATACACAGCAGGAGGCCGCACGTAGCCATCTATACACAGCAGGAGGCCGCACGTAGCCATCTATACACAGCAGGAGGCAACACGTAGCCATCTATACACAGCGGGAGGCCGCACGTAGCCATGTATATACAGCAGGAGGCCGCACGTAGCCATCTATACACAGCAGGGGGCCACACGTAGCCATCTATACACAGCAGGAGGCTGCACATAGCCATCTATACACAGCAGGAGGCCACACGTAGCCAGCTATACACAGTGGGAGGCCGCACGTAGCCATCTGTATAGAGCAGGAGGCCGCACATACCCATCTATACACAGCGGGAGGCCGCACATAGCCATCTATACACAGCACGAGACCGCACGTAGCCATCTATACACAGCAGGAGGCCACACGTAGCCATCTATACACAGCAAGAGGACACACGGCGCCATCTATACACAGCAGGAGGCCGCACGTAGCCATCTATAGACAGTGGGAGGCCGCACGTAGCCATCTATACACAGCAAGGGGCCGCACGGAGCCATAAATATACAGCAGGAGGCTGCACGTAGCCATCTGTACACAGCAGGGGGCCGCACATAGCCATCTATACACAGCGGGAGGCCGCTCGGTGCCATGTATACACAGCAGGAGGCCGCACGTAGCCATCTATACACAGCAGGGGGCCGCACGTAGCCATCTATACACAGCAGGAGGCCACACATAGCCATCTATACACAGCAGGAGGCCGCACGTAGCCATCTATACACAGTGGGAGGCCGCACTTAGCCATCTATACAGAGCAGGAGGCTGCACGTAGCCATCAATACACAGCGGGAGGCCGCACATAGCCATCTATACACAGCAGGAGGCGCACATAGCCATCCATATACAGCAGGAGGCCACACGTAGCCATCTATACACAGCGGGAGGCCGCACGTAGCCATCAATACACAGCAGGGGGCCGCACGTAGCCATCTATACTCAGAAGGGGGCCGCACTTAGCCATCTATGCACAGTGGGAGGCCGCACGTAGCCATCTATACACAGCGGGAGACCGCACGTAGCCATCTATACACGGCAGGAGGCTGCACGTAGCCATCTATACACAGCGGGAGGCCGCACATAGCCATCTATACACAGCAGGAGGCGCACATAGCCATCCATACACAGCAGGAGGCCGCACGTAGCCATCTATACACAGCGGGAGGCCGCACGTAGCCATCAATACACAGCAGGGGGCCGTACGTAGCCATCTATACTCAGAAGGGGGCCGCACTTAGCCATCTATGCACAGAGGGAGGCCGCACGTAGCCATCTATACACAGCGGGAGACCGCACGTAGCCATCTATACACAGCAGGAGGCTGCACGTAGCCATCTATACACAGCAAGAGGACGCACGGCGCCATCTAAACAAAGCAGGAGGCCGCACGTAGCCATCTATACACAGCGGGAGACCGCACATAGCCATCTATTCACAGCAAGGTGCCGCACGTAGCCGTAAATACACAGCAGGAGGCTGCACGTAGCCATCTATACACAGCAGGGGGCCGCACATAGCCATCTATACACAGTGGGAGGCCGCTCGGTGCCATCTATACACAGCAGGAGGCCGCACGCAGCCATCTATACACAGCGGGAGGCTGCACGTAGCCATCTATACACAGTGGGAGGCCGCACGGCGCCATCTACACACAGCAGGAGGCCGCACGTAGCCATCTATACATAGCGGGAGGCCGCATGTAGCCATCTATACACAGCAGAAGGCTGCACGTAGCCATCTATAAACAGCAGGAGGCCGCACGGCGCCATCTATACACAGCAGGAGGCAATATGTAGTCATGCATACACAGCAGGAGTCCGCACGTAGCCATCTATACACAGCAGGGGGCCGCACGTAGCCATTTATACACAGCGGGAGGCCGCACGATGCCATCTACACACAGCAGGAGGCCGCATGTAGCCATGTATACACAGCAAGAAGGCCGCACGTAGCCATCTATACACAGCAGGGGGCCGCATGTAGCCATCTATACGCAGCGGGAGGCCGCACGATGCCATTTATACACAGCGGGAGGCTGCACATAGCCATCAATACACAGCGGGAGGACGCACAAAGCCATCTATACACAGCAGGAGGCCGCACGTAGCCATCTATACACAGCAGGAGGCCGCACGTAGCCATCTATACACAGCGGGAGGCCGCACGTAGCCATCCATGCACAGCGGGAGGCCGCACGTAGCCATCTATACACAGCAGCAGGCTGCACGTAGCCATCTATACACAGCAGGAGGACGCACGTAGCCATGTATACACAGCAGAAGGCCGCACGTAGCCATCTATACACAGCGGGAGGCCGCACGTTGCCATCAATACACAGCAGGGGGCCGCACGTAGCCATCTATACTCAGAAGGGGGCCGCACTTAGCCATCTATGCATAGCGGGAGGCCGCACGTAGCCATCTATACACAGCGGGAGACCGCACATAGCCATCTTTACACAGCAGGAGGCTGCACGTAGCCAACTATACACACAAGAGGACGCACGGCGCCATCTAAACAAAGCAGGAGGCCGCACGTAGCCATCTATACACAGCGGGAGGCCGCACGTAGCCATCTATTCACAGCAAGGGGCCGCATATAGCCATCTATACACAGTGGGAGGCCGCTCGGTGCCATCTATACACAGCAGGAGGCCGCACGCAGCCATCTATACACAGCGGGAGGCTGCACGTAGCCATCTATAAACAGCAGGAGGCCGCACGGCGCCATCTATACACAGCAGGAGGCCATATGTAGTCATGTATACACAGCAGGAGGCCGCACGTAGCCATCTATACACAGCAGGGGGCCGCACGTAGCCATTTATACACAGCGGGAGGGCGCACGATGCCATCTATACACAGCAGGAGGCCGCATGTAGCCATGTATACACAGCAGGAGGCCGCACGTAGCCATCTATAAACAGCAGGGGGCCGCATGTAGCCATCTATACACAGCGGGAGGCCGCACGATGCCATTTATACACAGCGGGAGGCTGCACATAGCCATCAATACACAGCGGGAGGACGCACATAGCCATCTATACACAGCAGGAGGCCGCACGTAGTCATCTATACACAGCGGGAGGCCGCACGTAGCCATCCATGCACAGCGGGAGGCTGCACGTAGCCATCTATACACAGCGGGAGGCCGCACGGCGCCATCTACACACAGCAGGAGGCCGCACGTAGCCATCTATACATAGCGGGAGGCCGCACGTAGCCATCTATACACAGCAGAAGGCTGCACGCAGCCATCTATAAACAGCAGGAGGCCGCACGGCGCCATCTATACACAGCAGGAGGCCATATGTAGTCATGTATACACAGCAGGAGGCCGCACGTAGCCATCTATACACAGCAGGGGGGCGCACGTAGCCATTTATACACAGAGGGAGGCCGCACGATGCCATCTATACACAGCAGGAGGCCGCATGTAGCCAGGTATACACATCAGGAGGCCGCACGTAGCCATCTATACACAGCAGGGGTACGCATGTAGCCATCTATACACAGCGGGAGGCCGCACGATGCCATTTATACACAGCGGGAGGCTGCACATAGCCATCAATACACAGCGGGAGGACGCACATAGCCATCTATACACAGCAGGAGGCCGCACGTAGCCATCTATACACAGCAGGAGGCCGCACGTAGCCATCTATACACAGCGGGAGGCCGCACGTAGCCATCCATGCACAGCGGGAGGCCGCACGTAGCCATCTATACCCAGCAGGAGGCTGCACGTAGCCATCTATACACAGCAGGAGGCCGCACGTAGCCATGTATACACGGCAGGAGGCCGCACGTAGCCATCAATACACAGCGGGAGGCCGCACGTAGCCATCAATACACAGCAGAGGGCCGCACGTAGCCATCTATACTCAGAAGGGGGCCGCACTTAGCCATCTATGCATAGCGGGAGGCCGCACGTAGCCATCTATACACAGCGGGAGATCGCACATAGCCATCTTTACACAGCAGGAGGCTGCACGTAGCCATCTATACACACAAGAGGACGCACGGCGCCATCTAAACAAAGCAGGAGGCCGCACGTAGCCATCTATACACAGCGGGAGGCCGCACGTAGCCATCTATTCACAGCAAGGGGCCGCACGTAGCCGTAAATACACAGCAGGAGGCTGCACGTAGCCATCTATACAAAGCAGGGGGCCGCATGTAGCCATCTATACACAGTGGGAGGCCGCTCGGTGCCATCTATACACAGCAGGAGGCCGCACGCAGCCATCTATACACAGCGGGAGGCTGCACGTAGCCATCTATAAACAGCAGGAGGCCGCACGGCGCCATCTATACACAGCAGGAGGCCATATGTAGTCATGTATACACAGCAGGAGGCCGCACGTAGCCATCTATACACAGCAGGGGGCCGCACGTAGCCATTTATACACAGCGGGAGGGCGCACGATGCCATCTATACACAGCAGGAGGCCGCATGTAGCCATGTATACACAGCAGGAGGCCGCACGTAGCCATCTATACACAGCAGGGGGCCGCATGTAGCCATCTATACACAGCGGGAGGCCGCATGATGCCATTTATACACAGCGGGAGGCTGCACATAGCCATCATTACACAGTGGGAGGACGCACATAGCCATCCATACACAGCAGGAGGCCGCACGTAGCCATCTATACACAGCGGGAGGCCGCACGTAGCCATCCATGCACAGCGGGAGGCCGCACGTAGCCATCTATACACAGCAGGAGGCTGCACGTAGCCATCTATACACAGCAGGAGGCCGCACGTAGCCATCTATACACAGCAGGGGGCCGCACGTAGCCATCTATACTCAGAAGGGGGCCGCACTTAGCCATCTATGCACAGCGGGAGGCTGCACGTAGCCATCTATACACACAAGAGGACGCACGGCGCCATCTAAACAAAGCAGAAGGCCGCACGTAGCCATCTATACACAGCGGGAGGCCACACGTAGCCATCTATTCACAGCAAGGGGCCGCACGTAGCCGTAAATACACAGCAGGAGGCTGCACGTAGCCATCTATACACAGCAGGGGGCCGCACATAGCCATCTATACACAGTGGGAGGCCGCTCGGTGCCATCTATACACAGCAGGAGGCTGCATGTAGCCATCTATACACAGCGGGAGGACACACATAGCCATCTATACACAGCAGGAGGCCGCACGTAGCCATCTATACACAGCAGGAGGCCGCACGTAGCCATCTATACACAGCAGGAGGCCGCACGTAGCCATCTATACACAGCAGGAGGCCTCACGTAGCCATCTATGCACAGTGGGAGGCCTCACGTAGCCATCCATACACAGCGGGAGGCCGCACATAGCCATCTATACACAGCAGGAGGCCGCACGTAGCCATCTATACAGAGCAGGAGGCCGCACATACCCATCTATACACAGCGGGAGGCCGCATATAGCCATCTATACACAGCAGGAGGCCGCACATAGCCATCTATACACAGCGGGAGGCCACACGGTGCCATCTATACACAACGGGAGGCCGCACGTAGCCATCTATATACACAGCAGGAGGCAGCACGCAGTCACGCACACACACAAACATATACAGACATACACGCATAAACACATTTGAAATACAAAAATACATATAAACAGACATCACACAATGATATCTGCCTGCACACACACACTCACTCAATCACACACACACACACACTCACACATTCAGACACAAACACACACACTCACTCTCACCATCCCCCGGCTAAAGTCCTCCAGCTCCTCTCCGGTGGTAAGTAGCAGTGCAGGGCGCGCACTGCATGACGTCACACTAGCAGACACAGCCGCGCACAGGGCCGTATCTCCTAGCTGTGACGCGGCCGGGCCAGCACACAGGGAAGTTAACAGGTGCAGTGCTGGCCCGGCCGAAGAAGAAGTAGCGGCCGTGCGCCGCTGCTGGGAGAGCGGTCCGGGGGCCCCCCGCCTCTGACTGCCGGTATGTGCCACGGCGCCGCACATATTATAATGCCCTCATTATAATCCGCCTATGGGTCCACAGGTCCATTCTCAAAAAGTATGTGGAACCTCTTGAGCCCTCACCTCTTCCACCGCCCCCAGTAATGGTTGATGGTAATCTGGAGTTCGAGATTTCGAGGATTGTAGATTCTCGTCTCCAACGTCGCTCTCTACAATACTTGGTGCACTGGAAAGGCTATGGACCAGAGGAGAGGATGTGGGTTTCACTGTCAGAGGTGAACACTCCCAGGTTCGCTCAATCCACATCTCTTTTCCTGAGAAACCCGGTCCTAAGGCAAATCGTAGAGGGGGAAGGGGTACTGTCACGGGTGTATCAGAGGTGACAGACAGTCGCCCTGCAGTTGTTTGCAGGATACCTCTACGTTTTGCATTACAGACATCTTCTTAGATGAAAGTCTGTCTCTAGGACCTAGCGGCTACCTCCCTCTGGTAATTAGCTCCCTAGCCTGGGTGTATAAATACCTGGTGTGTCTGAGAGGGAGGTGCCAGCGATAATCATTTCTACGTGTGATGCTTTAGGAAGAGTAGTATTTCGTCCTCTCTGGAGCTCGAGGCCGAGTTCGCATTTGTCTGGAGTCATCTAAAGGTAAGCATTCTCCCCCTGTTTGTCTACCCTTGTTGTCTATAGAGTTTAGTGGAGATCGACTAGTGATCATCTCCTCCCATCCCTAGCATTAACCATACGCCAGGGAAAGACAGGGCGAGATACGCGTGCGGCGATTGCTGAACAGGCAATATAGGAACGGTAGTTGAGACAGGGTGACACTAGACCAGACTAGGAGGTCTTTACTTCCACCGTTCCCTAGTGTCTGGGCTTCCTTTCCCTCTTCCCTCTGTGTTGCACTAAGTCTTTCACACACTTGGCGTGACAGATACAGGGATAGGAGGTTATACAGGGACAGGAGGATACAGGGATGGCGGATATACAGGGATAGGAGGATATACAGGGATAGGAGGATACAGGGATAGGAGGCTATACAGGGATAGGAGGATATACAGGGACAGGAGGATACAGGAATAGGAGGATAGACAGGGATAGGAGGATATACAAAGATAGGAGGATAGAGTAATAGGAGGATATATAGGGATAGGAGGATACAGGGATAGGAGGATATACAGGGATAGGAGGATGCAGGGATAGGAGGATATACAGGGATAGGAGGATAGACAGGGATAGGAGGATACAGGGATAGGAGGATATACAGGGACAGGAGGATATACAAGAATAGGAGGATATACAGGGATAGGAGGAAATTCAGGGATAGGAGGATATACAGGGATAGGAGGATATACAGGAATAGGAGGATACAGGGATAGGAGGATACAGGGATAGGAGGATATACAGGGATAGGAGGATACAGGGATAGGAGGATACAAGGATAGGAGGATATACAGAGATAGGAAGATACAGAGATAGGAGAATACAGGGATAGGAGGATACAGGGATGGAGGATATACAGGGATAGGAGGATCTACAGGGATAGGAGGATACAGGGATGGGAGGCTATACAGGGATAGGAGGATAGAGGAGTAGGAGGATATATAGGGATAGGAGGATACAGGGATAGGAAGATATACAGGGATAGGAGTATATACAGGGATAGGAGGATATATAGGGATAGGAGGATACAGGGATAGGAGGATGTACAGGGATAAGAGGACATACAAGGATAGGAGGATATACAGGGATAGGAGGATATTCAGGGACAGGAGGATATAGAGGGATAGGAGGATACACAGGGATAGGAGGATACAGGGATAGGAGGATATACAGGGATAGGAGGATACAGGGATAGGAGCATACAGGGATAGGAGGATATACAGGGATAGGAGGATACAGAGATAGGAGGATACAGGGATAGGAGGATACAGGGATAGGAGGATACAGAGATAGGAGAATATACAGGGATAGGAGGATATACAGGGATGGGAGGATAAACAGGGATAAGAGGATATACTGGGATAGAAGGATACAGGGATAGGAGGATACAGGAATAGGAGGATATACAGGGATAGGAGGATACAGGGATAGGAGTATATGCAGGGATAAGAGGATATACAGGGATAGAAAGATACAGGGATAGGAGAATACAGGAATAGTAGGATATACAGGGATAGGGGGATACAGGGATAGGAGTATATACAGGGATAGGAGGATATACAAGGATAGGAGGATATACAGGGATAGGAGGATATTCAGTGATAGGAGGATATACAGGGATAGGAGGATATACAGGGATAGGAGGATACAGGGATAGGAGGATACAGGGATAGGAAGATATACAGGGATAGGAGTATATACAGGGATAGGAGGATATATAGGGATAGGAAGATACAGGGATAGGAGAATGTACAGGGATAAGAGGACATACAAGGATAGGAGGATATACAGGGATAGGAGGATATTCAGGGACAGGAGGATATAGAGGGATAGGAGGATATACAGGGATAGGAGGATACAGGGATAGGAGGATATACAGGGATAGGAGGATACAGGGATAGGAGCATACAGGGATAGGAGGATATACAGGGATAGGAGGATACAGAGATAGGAGGATACAGGGATAGGAGGATACAGGGATAGGAGGATACAGAGATAGGAGAATATACAGGGATAGGAGGATATACAGGGATGGGAGGATAAACAGGGATAAGAGGATATACTGGGATAGAAGGATACAGGGATAGGAGGATACAGGAATAGGAGGATATACAGGGATAGGAGGATAAAGGGATAGGAGTATATGCAGGGATAAGAGGATATACAGGGATAGAAAGATACAGGGATAGGAGGATACAGGAATAGTAGGATATACAGGGATAGGGGGATACAGGGATAGGAGTATATACAGGGATAGGAGGATATACAAGGATAGGAGGATATACAGGGATAGGAGGATATTCAGTGATAGGAGGATATACAGGGATAGGAGGATATACAGGGATAGGAGGATACAGGGATAGGAGGATACAGGGATAGGAGGATATACAGGGATAGAAGGATACAGGGATAGGAGGATACAGGGACAGGTGGATATACAGGGATAGGAGGATACAGAGATAGGAGGATACAGGGATAGGAGGATACAGGGATAGGAGGATATACAGGGATAGGAGGATATACAGGGATAGGAGGATACAGGGAAAGGAGAATATACAGGGATCGGAGGATACAGGGATAGGAGGATACAGGGAAAGGAGGATATACAAGGATAGGAGGGTATAAAGGCATAGGAGGATACAGGGATAGAAGGATATACAGGGATAGGAGGATACAGGGATAAGAGGATATACAGGGATAGGAGGATACAAGGATAGGAGGCTACAGAGATGGAGGACACACAGGGATAGGAGTATATACATAGATAGGAGGATACAGGGATAGAAGGATACAGGGATAGAATGATATATAGGGATAGGAGGATACAGGTATAGAAGGATACAGGGATGGAGGATATACATGGATAGGAGGATAAATGGGGAAAGGAGGATATACAGGGATAGAAGGATACAGGGATAGGAGGATACAGGGATGGAGGATATACAGGGATAGGAGGATCGAGGGATGGAGGATATACAGGGATAGGAAGATATAGGGATAGGAGAATATAAAAGGATAGGCGGATATTCAGGGATAGGAGGATACAGGGATAGGAGGATACAGGGATAGGAGGATACAGTGATGGAGGATATACAGGGATAGGAGGATCTACAGGGATAGGAGGATATACAGGGATAGGAGGATATACAGGGATAGGAGGATACAGGGAGAGGAGGATATACAGGGATAGGAGGATACAGGGATAGGAGAATATACAAGGATAGGAGGATACAGGGATAGCAGGATATACAGGGATAGGAGGATAAAAAGGGATAGGAGGATACAGGGATAGGAGAATATACAGGGATAGGAGGATACAGGAATGGAGGATATAGAGGGATAGGAGGCTACAGAGATTGAGGATATACAGGGATAGGAGTATATACATGGATAGGAGGATACAGGGTAGAAGGATACAGGGATAGAAAGATATATAGGGATAGGAGGATACAGGGATAGAAGGATACAGGGATAGGAGGATACAGGGATGGAGGATATACAGGGATAGGAGGATATACAGGGATAGGAGCATATACAGGGATAGAAGGATACAGGGATACGAGGATACAGGGATCGAGGATATACAGGGATAGGAGGATACAGGGATGGAGGATATACAGGTGTAGGAGGATAAAGGAATAGGAGGTTCTACAGGGATAGGAGGATACAGGGATAGGAGGATACAGGGATAGGAGGATACAGGGATGGAGGATATACAGGGATAGGAGAATCTACAGGGATAGGAGGATACAGGGATAGGAGGCTATACAGGGATAGGAGGATATAAAGGGACAGAAGGATACAGGAATAGGAGGATATACAGGGATAGGAGGATATACAAAGATAGGAGGATAGAGTAATAGGAGGATATATAGGGATAGGAGGATACAGGGATAGGAGAATATACAGGGATAGGAGGATGCAGGGATAGGAGTATATAAAGGGATAGGAGGATAGACAGGGATAGGAGGATACAGGGATAGGAGAATATACAGGGACAGGAGGATATACAAGAATAGGAGGATATACAGGGATAGGAGGATATTCAGGGATAGGAGGATATACAGGGATAGGAGGATATACAGGAACAGGAGGATACAGGGATAGGAGGATACAGGGATAGGAGGATATACAGGGATAGGAGGATACAGGGATAGGAGGATACAGGGATAGGAGGATATACAGGGATAGGAGGATACAGGGATGGATAATACAGGGATAGGAGGATACAGGGATGGAGGATATACAGGGATAGGAGGATAGAGGAATAGGAGGATATATAGGGATAGGAGGATACAGGGATAGGAGGATATACAGGGATAGGAGGATACAGGGATAGGAGTATATACAGGGATAGGAGGATATACAGGGATAGGAGGATACAGGGATAGGAGGATATACAGGGATAAGAGGACATACAAGGATAGGAGGATATACAGGGATAGGAGGATATTCAGGGACAGGAGGATATACAGGGATAGGAGGATATACAGGGATATCAGGATACAGGGATAGGAGGATATACAGGGATAGGAGGATACAGGGATAGGAGGATACAGGGATAGGAGGATATACAGGGATAGGAGGATACAGAGATAGGAGGATAAAGGGATAGGAGGATACAGGGATAGGAGGATACAGAGATAGGAGAATATACAGGGATAGGAGGATATACAAGGATAGGAGGATATACAGGGATAGGAGGATATTCAGTGATAGGAGGATATACAGGGATAGGAGGATACAGGGATAGGAGGATACAGGGATAGGAGTATATGCAGGGATAAGAGGATATACAGGGATAGAAAGATACAAGGATAGGAGGATACAGGAATAGTAGGATATACAGGGATAGGGGGATACAGGGATAGGAGTATATACAGGGATAGGAGGATATACAGGGATAGGAGAATATACAGGGATAGCAGGATACAGGGATAGGAGGATACAGGGAAAGGAGGATATACAAGGATAGGAGGGTATAAAGGCATAGGAGGATACAGGGATAGAAGGATATACAGGGATAGGAGGACAGGGATAAGAGGATATACAGGGATAGGAGGATACAGGGATAGGAGGATATACATGGATAGGAGGATACAGGGATAGAAGAATATACAGGGATGGGAGGATACAGGGATAGGAGGATATACAGGGATAAGAGGACATACAAGGATAGGAGGATATACAGGAATAGGAGGATATTCAGGGACAGGAGGATATACAGGGATAGGAGGATATACAGGGATAGGAGGATACAGGGATAGGAGGATATACAGGGATAGGAGGATACAGGGATAGGAGGATATACAGGGATAGGAGGATACAGAGATAGGAGGAAACAGGGATAGGAGGATACAGGGATAGGAGCATACAGAG
Organism: Phyllobates terribilis; assembly: GCF_046119375.1. Classification (NCBI taxonomy): domain Eukaryota; kingdom Metazoa; phylum Chordata; class Amphibia; order Anura; family Dendrobatidae; genus Phyllobates; species Phyllobates terribilis. The sequence continues at coordinate 177,270,386 of NW_027362770.1, forward strand.
ATAGGAGAATATACAGGGATAGGAGGATATACAGGGATGGGAGGATAAACAGGGATAAGAGGATATACAGGGATAGAAGGATACAGGGATAGGAGGATACAGGGATGGAGGATATACAGGGATAGGAGGATCGAGGGATGGAGGATATACAGGGATAGGAAGATATAGGGATAGGAGAATATAAAAGGATAGGCGGATATTCAGGGATAGGAGGATACAGGGATAGGAGGATACAGGGATAGGAGGATACAGTGATGGAGGATATACAGGGATAGGAGGATCTACAGGGATAGGAGGATATACAGGGATAGGAGGATATACAGGGATAGGAGGATACAGGGAGAGGAGGATATACAGGGATAGGAGGATACAGGGATAGGAGAATATACAAGGATAGGAGGATACAGGGATAGCAGGATATACAGGGATAGGAGGATAAAAAGGGATAGGAGGATACAGGGATAGGAGAATATACAGGGATAGGAGGATACAGGAATGGAGGATATAGAGGGATAGGAGGCTACAGAGATTGAGGATATACAGGGATAGGAGTATATACATGGATAGGAGGATACAGGGTAGAAGGATACAGGGATAGAAAGATATATAGGGATAGGAGGATACAGGGATAGAAGGATACAGGGATAGGAGGATACAGGGATGGAGGATATACAGGGATAGGAGGATATACAGGGATAGGAGCATATACAGGGATAGAAGGATACAGGGATACGAGGATACAGGGATCGAGGATATACAGGGATAGGAGGATACAGGGATGGAGGATATACAGGTGTAGGAGGATAAAGGAATAGGAGGTTCTACAGGGATAGGAGGATACAGGGATAGGAGGATACAGGGATAGGAGGATACAGGGATGGAGGATATACAGGGATAGGAGAATCTACAGGGATAGGAGGATACAGGGATAGGAGGCTATACAGGGATAGGAGGATATAAAGGGACAGAAGGATACAGGAATAGGAGGATATACAGGGATAGGAGGATATACAAAGATAGGAGGATAGAGTAATAGGAGGATATATAGGGATAGGAGGATACAGGGATAGGAGAATATACAGGGATAGGAGGATGCAGGGATAGGAGTATATAAAGGGATAGGAGGATAGACAGGGATAGGAGGATACAGGGATAGGAGAATATACAGGGACAGGAGGATATACAAGAATAGGAGGATATACAGGGATAGGAGGATATTCAGGGATAGGAGGATATACAGGGATAGGAGGATATACAGGAACAGGAGGATACAGGGATAGGAGGATACAGGGATAGGAGGATATACAGGGATAGGAGGATACAGGGATAGGAGGATACAGGGATAGGAGGATATACAGGGATAGGAGGATACAGGGATGGATAATACAGGGATAGGAGGATACAGGGATGGAGGATATACAGGGATAGGAGGATAGAGGAATAGGAGGATATATAGGGATAGGAGGATACAGGGATAGGAGGATATACAGGGATAGGAGGATACAGGGATAGGAGTATATACAGGGATAGGAGGATATACAGGGATAGGAGGATACAGGGATAGGAGGATATACAGGGATAAGAGGACATACAAGGATAGGAGGATATACAGGGATAGGAGGATATTCAGGGACAGGAGGATATACAGGGATAGGAGGATATACAGGGATATCAGGATACAGGGATAGGAGGATATACAGGGATAGGAGGATACAGGGATAGGAGGATACAGGGATAGGAGGATATACAGGGATAGGAGGATACAGAGATAGGAGGATAAAGGGATAGGAGGATACAGGGATAGGAGGATACAGAGATAGGAGAATATACAGGGATAGGAGGATATACAAGGATAGGAGGATATACAGGGATAGGAGGATATTCAGTGATAGGAGGATATACAGGGATAGGAGGATACAGGGATAGGAGGATACAGGGATAGGAGTATATGCAGGGATAAGAGGATATACAGGGATAGAAAGATACAAGGATAGGAGGATACAGGAATAGTAGGATATACAGGGATAGGGGGATACAGGGATAGGAGTATATACAGGGATAGGAGGATATACAGGGATAGGAGAATATACAGGGATAGCAGGATACAGGGATAGGAGGATACAGGGAAAGGAGGATATACAAGGATAGGAGGGTATAAAGGCATAGGAGGATACAGGGATAGAAGGATATACAGGGATAGGAGGACAGGGATAAGAGGATATACAGGGATAGGAGGATACAGGGATAGGAGGATATACATGGATAGGAGGATACAGGGATAGAAGAATATACAGGGATGGGAGGATACAGGGATAGGAGGATATACAGGGATAAGAGGACATACAAGGATAGGAGGATATACAGGAATAGGAGGATATTCAGGGACAGGAGGATATACAGGGATAGGAGGATATACAGGGATAGGAGGATACAGGGATAGGAGGATATACAGGGATAGGAGGATACAGGGATAGGAGGATATACAGGGATAGGAGGATACAGAGATAGGAGGAAACAGGGATAGGAGGATACAGGGATAGGAGCATACAGAGATAGGAGAATATACAGGGATAGGAGGATATACAGGGATGGGAGGATAAACAGGGATAAGAGGATATACAGGGATAGAAGGATACAGGGATTGGAGGATACAGGAATAGGAGGATATACAGGGATAGGAGGATACAGGGATAGGAGTATATGCAGGTATAAAAGGATATACAGGGATAGAAAGATACAGGGATAGGAGGATACAGGAATATTAGGATATACAGGGATAGGGGGATACAGGGATAGGAGTATATACAGGGATAGGAGGATATACAGGGATAGCAGGATATACAAGGATAGGAGGATATACAGGGATAGGAGGATATTCAGTGATAGGAGGATATACAGGGATAGGAGGATATACAGGGATAGGAGGATACAGGGATAGGAGGATACAGGGATAGGAGGATACAGGGATGGGAGTATATGCAGGGATAAGAGGATATACAGAGATAGAAAGATACAGGGATGGGAGGATACAGGAATAGTAGGATATACAGGGATAGGGGGATACAGGGATAGGAGTATATACAGGGATAGGAGGATATACAGGGATAGGAGGATATACAAGGATAGGAGGATATACAGGGATAGGAGGATATTCAGTGATAGGAGAATATACAGGGATAGGAGGATATACAGGGATAGGAGGATACAGGGATAGGAGGATACAGGGATAGGAGGATATACAGGGATAGAAGGATACAGGGATAGGAGGATACAGGGACAGGTGGATATACAGGGATAGGAGGATACAGAGATAGGAGGATACAGGGATAGGAGGATACAGGGATAGGAGGATATACAGGGATAGGAGGATACAGGGATAGGAGGATACAGGGATAGGAGGATACAGGGATAGGAGAATATACAGGGATAGCAGGATACAGGGATAGGAGGATACAGGGAAAGGAGGATATACAAGGATAGGAGGGTATAAAGGCATAGGAGGATACAGGGATAGAAGGATATACAGGGATAGGAGGATACAGGGATAAGAGGATATACAGGGATAGGAGGATACAGGGATAGGAGGATATACAGGGATAGGAGGATACAGGGATAGGAGAATATACAGGGATAGGAGGATACAGGAATGGAGTATATACAGGGATAGGAGGATACAAGGATAGGAGGCTACAGAGATGGAGGACACACACGGATAGGAGTATATACATGGATAGTAGGATACAGGGATAGAAGGATACAGGGATAGAATGATATATAGGGATAGGAGGATACAGGTATAGAAGGATACAGAGATGGAAGATATACATGGATAGGAGGATATACAGGGATAGAAGGATACAGGGATAGGAGGATATAGGGATGGAGGATATACAGGGATAGGAGGATCCAGGGATGGAGGATATACAGGGATAGGAAGATATAGGGATAGGAGGATATAAAGGGATCGGCGGATATTCAGGGATAGGAGGATACAGGGATAGGAGGATACAAGGATAGGAGGATACAGTGATGGAGGATATACAGGGATAGGAAGATCTACAGGGATAGGAGGATACAGGGAAAGGAGGCTATACAGGGATAGGAGGATATACAGGGATAGGAGGATACAGGAATAGGAGAATATACAGGGATAGGAGGATATACAGGGATAGGAGGATACAGGAATAGGAGGATACAGGGATAGGAGGATACAAGGATAGGAGGATATACAGGGATAGGGGGATACAGGAATAGGAGTAAATACAGGGATAGGAGGATATACAGGGATAGGAGGATGCAGGGATAGGAGGATATACAGGGATAGAAGGATATACAAGGATAGTAGGATATACAGGGATAGGAGGATATTCACGGATAGGAGGAACTACAGGGATAAGAGGATATACAAGGATAGGAGGATACAGGGATAGGAGGATACAGGGATAGGAGGATATACAGGGATAGGAGGATACAGGGATAGGAGGATACAGGGATAGGAGGATACACAGGGATAGAAGGATACAGAGTTAGGAGGATACAGGGATAGGAAGATACAGAGATAGGAGAATATACAGGCGTAGGAGGATATACAGGGATGGGAGGATATACAGGGATAAGATGATATACAGGGATAGAAGGATACAGGGATAGGAGGATACAGGGATGGGGGATATACAGGGATAGGAGGATACAGGAATAGTAGGATATAAAGGGATAGTAGGATATACAGGGATAGGAGGATACAGGAATAGGAGGATATACAGGGATAGGAGGATACAGGGATAGGAGGATATACAGGGATAGGAGGATACAGGGATAGGAGTATATACAGGGATAGCAGGATACAGGGATAGGAGGATACAGGGATAGGAGAATATACAGGGATAGGAGGATATACAAGGATAGGAGGATATACAGGGATAGGAGGATATTCAGGGATAGGAGGATACAGGGATAGGAGGATACAGGGATAGGAGGATATACAGGGATAGGAGGATATACAGGGATGGGAGGATAAACAGGGATAAGAGGATATACAGGGATAGAAGGATACAGGAATAGGAGGATACAGGAATAGGAGGATATACAGGGATAGGAGGATACAGGGATAGGAGTATATGCAGGGATAAGAGGATATACAGGGATAGAAAGATACAGGCATAGGAGGATACAGGAATATTAGGATATACAGGGATAGGGGGATACAGGGATAGGAGTATATACAGGGATAGGAGGATGTACAGGGATTGCAGGATATACAAGGATAGGAGAATATACAGGGATAGGAGGATATTCAGTGATAGGAGGATATACAGGGATAGGAGGATACAGGGATAGGAGGATACAGGGATAGGAGGATACAGGGATAGGAGTATATGCAGGGATAAGACGATATACAGGGATAGAAAGATACAGGGATAGGAGGATACAGGAATAGTAGGATATACATGGATAGGGGGACACAATGATAGGAGTATATACAGGGATAGGAGGATATACAGGGATAGGAGGATATACAAGGATAGGAGGATATACAGGGATAGGAGGATATTCAGTGATAGGAGAATATACAGGGATAGGAGGATATACAGGGATAGGAGGATACAGGGATCGGAGGATACAGGGATAGGAGGATATACAGGGATAGAAGGATACAGGGATAGGAGGATACAGGGACAGGTGGATATACAGGGATAGGAGGATACAGAGATAGGAGGATACAGTGATAGGAGGATACAGGGATAGAAGGATACACAGGGATAGGAGGATACAGGGATAGGAGGATACAGGGATAGGAGGATACACAGGGATAGGAGGATACAGGGATAGGAGAATATACGGGGATAGCAGGATACAGGGATAGGAGGATACAGGGAAAGGAGGATATACAAGGATAGGAGGGTATAAAGGCATAGGAGGATACAGGGATAGAAGGATATACAGGGATAGGAGGATACAGGGATAAGAGGATATACAGGGATAGGAGGATACAGGGATAGGAGGATATACAGGGATAGGAGGATACAGAGATAGGAGAATATACAGGGATAGGAGGATACAGGAATGGAGGATATACAGGGATAGGAGGATACAAGGATAGGAGGCTACAGAGATGGAGGACACACAGGGATAGGAGTATATACATGGATAGGAGGATACAGGGATAGAAGGATACAGGGATAGAATGATATATAGGGATAGGAGGATACAGGTATAGAAGGATACAGGGATGGAGGATATACATGGATAGGAGGATATACAGGGATAGAAGGATACAGGGATAGGAGGATATAGGGATGGAGGATATACAGGGATAGGAGGATCCAGGGATGGAGGATATACAGGGATAGGAAGATATAGGGAAGGAGGATATAAAGGGATCGGCGGATATTCAGGGATAGGAGGATAAAGGGATAGGAGGATACAGGGATAGGAGTATACAGTGATGGAGGATATACAGGGATAGGAGGATCTACAGGGATAGGAGGATACAGCGATAGGAGGCTATACAGGGATAGGAGGATATACAGGGATAGGAGGATAAAGGAATAGGAGAATATACAGGGATAGGAGGATATACAGGGATAGGAGGATACAGGAATAGGAGGATACAGGGATAGGAGGATACAGGGATAGGAGGATATACAGGGATAGGGGGATACAGGAATAGGAGTAAATACAGGGATAGGAGGATATACAGGGATAGGAGGATGCAGGGATAGGAGGATTTACAGGGATAGAAGGATATACAAGGATAGTAGGATATACAGGGATAGGAGGATATTCACGGATAGGAGGAACTACAGGGATAGGAGGATATACAAGGATAGGAGGATACAGGGATAGGAGGATATACAGGGATAGGAGGATATACAGGGATAGGAGGATACAGGGATAGGAGGATACAGGGATAGGAGGATACACAGGGATAGGAGGATACAGAGTTAGGAGGATACAGGGATAGGAGGATACAGGGATAGGAGAATATACAGGCATAGGAGGATATACAGGGATGGGAGGATATACAGGAATAAGATGATATACAGGGATAGAAGGATACAGGGATAGGAGGATACAGGGATGGGGGATATACAGGGATAGGAGGATACAGGAATAGTAGGATATACAGGGATAGGAGTATATACAGGGATAGGAGGATATACAGGGATAGCAGGATATACAAGGATAGGAGGATATACAGGGATAGGAGGATATTCAGTGATAGGAGGATATACAGGGATAGGAGGATATACAGGGATAGGAGGATACAGGGATAGGAGGATACAGGGATAGGAGGATACAGGGATAGGAGGATACAGGGATGGGAGTATATGCAGGGATAAGAGGATATACAGGGATAGAAAGATACAGGGATGGGAGGATACAGGAATAGTAGGATATACAGGGATAGGGGGATACAGGGATAGGAGTATATACAGGGATAGGAGGATATACAGGGATAGGAGGATATACAAGGATAGGAGGATATACAGGGATAGGAGGATATTCAGTGATAGGAGAATATACAGGGATAGGAGGATATACAGGGATAGGAGGATACAGGGATAGGAGGATACAGGGATAGGAGGATATACAGGGATAGAAGGATACAGGGATAGGAGGATACAGGGACAGGTGGATATACAGGGATAGGAGGATACAGAGATAGGAGGATACAGGGATAGGAGGATACAGGGATAGGAGGATATACAGGGATAGGAGGATACAGGGATAGGAGAATATACAGGGATAGCAGGATACAGGGATAGGAGGATACAGGGAAAGGAGGATATACAAGGATAGGAGGGTATAAAGGCATAGGAGGATACAGGGATAGAAGGATATACAGGGATAGGAGGATACAGGGATAAGAGGATATACAGGGATAGGAGGATACAGGGATAGGAGGATATACAGGGATAGGAGGATACAGGGATAGGAGAATATACAGGGATAGGAGGATACAGGAATGGAGTATATACAGGGATAGGAGGATACAAGGATAGGAGGCTACAGAGATGGAGGACACACACGGATAGGAGTATATACATGGATAGTAGGATACAGGGATAGAAGGATACAGGGATAGAATGATATATAGGGATAGGAGGATACAGGTATAGAAGGATACAGAGATGGAAGATATACATGGATAGGAGGATATACAGGGATAGAAGGATACAGGGATAGGAGGATATAGGGATGGAGGATATACAGGGATAGGAGGATCCAGGGATGGAGGATATACAGGGATAGGAAGATATAGGGATAGGAGGATATAAAGGGATCGGCGGATATTCAGGGATAGGAGGATACAGGGATAGGAGGATACAGGGATAGGAGGATACAGGGATAGGAGGATATACAGGGATTGGAGGATACAGGGATAGGAGGATACAGGGATAGGAGGATACACAGGGATAGAAGGATACAGAGTTAGGAGGATACAGGGATAGGAAGATACAGAGATAGGAGAATATACAGGCGTAGGAGGATATACAGGGATGGGAGGATATACAGGGATAAGATGATATACAGGGATAGAAGGATACAGGGATAGGAGGATACAGGGATGGGGGATATACAGGGATAGGAGGATACAGGAATAGTAGGATATAAAGGGATAGTAGGATATACAGGGATAGGAGGATACAGGAATAGGAGGATATACAGGGATAGGAGGATACAGGGATAGGAGGATATACAGGGATAGGAGGATACAGGGATAGGAGTATATACAGGGATAGCAGGATACAGGGATAGGAGGATACAGGGATAGGAGAATATACAGGGATAGGAGGATATACAAGGATAGGAGGATATACAGGGATAGGAGGATATTCAGGGATAGGAGGATACAGGGATAGGAGGATACAGGGATAGGAGGATATACAGGGATAGGAGGATATACAGGGATGGGAGGATAAACAGGGATAAGAGGATATACAGGGATAGAAGGATACAGGAATAGGAGGATACAGGAATAGGAGGATATACAGGGATAGGAGGATACAGGGATAGGAGTATATGCAGGGATAAGAGGATATACAGGGATAGAAAGATACAGGGATAGGAGGATACAGGAATATTAGGATATACAGGGATAGGGGGATACAGGGATAGGAGTATATACAGGGATAGGAGGATGTACAGGGATTGCAGGATATACAAGGATAGGAGAATATACAGGGATAGGAGGATATTCAGTGATAGGAGGATATACAGGGATAGGAGGATACAGGGATAGGAGGATACAGGGATAGGAGGATACAGGGATAGGAGTATATGCAGGGATAAGACGATATACAGGTATAGAAAGATACAGGGATAGGAGGATACAGGAATATTAGGATATACATGGATAGGGGGACACAATGATAGGAGTATATACAGGGATAGGAGGATATACAGGGATAGGAGGATATACAAGGATAGGAGGATATACAGGGATAGGAGGATATTCAGTGATAGGAGAATATACAGGGATAGGAGGATATACAGGGATAGGAGGATACAGGGATCGGAGGATACAGGGATAGGAGGATATACAGGGATAGAAGGATACAGGGATAGGAGGATACAGGGACAGGTGGATATACAGGGATAGGAGGATACAGAGATAGGAGGATACAGTGATAGCAGGATACAGGGATAGAAGGATACACAGGGATAGGAGGATACAGGGATAGGAGGATACAGGGATAGGAGGATACACAGGGATAGGAGGATACAGGGATAGGAGAATATACGGGGATAGCAGGATACAGGGATAGGAGGATACAGGGAAAGGAGGATATACAAGGATAGGAGGGTATAAAGGCATAGGAGGATACAGGGATAGAAGGATATACAGGGATAGGAGGATACAGGGATAAGAGGATATACAGGGATAGGAGGATACAGGGATAGGAGGATATACAGGGATAGGAGGATACAGAGATAGGAGAATATACAGGGATAGGAGGATACAGGAATTGAGGATATACAGGGATAGGAGGATACAAGGATAGGAGGCTACAGAGATGGAGGACACACAGGGATAGGAGTATATACATGGATAGGAGGATACAGGGATAGAAGGATACAGGGATAGAATGATATATAGGGATAGGAGGATACAGGTATAGAAGGATACAGGGATGGAGGATATACATGGATAGGAGGATATACAGGGATAGAAGGATACAGGGATAGGAGGATATAGGGATGGAGGATATACAGGGATAGGAGGATCCAGGGATGGAGGATATACAGGGATAGGAAGATATAGGGATAGGAGGATATAAAGGGATCGGCGGATATTCAGGGATAGGAGGATAAAGGGATAGGAGGATACAGGGATAGGAGTATACAGTGATGGAGGATATACAGGGATAGGAGGATCTACAGGGATAGGAGGATACAGCGATAGGAGGCTATACAGGGATAGGAGGATATACAGGGATAGGAGGATAAAGGAATAGGAGAATATACAGGGATAGGAGGATATACAGGGATAGGAGGATACAGGAATAGGAGGATACAGGGATAGGAGGATACAGGGATAGGAGGATATACAGGGATAGGGGGATACAGGAATAGGAGTAAATACAGGGATAGGAGGATATACAGGGATAGGAGGATGCAGGGATAGGAGGATATACAGGGATAGAAGGATATACAAGGATAGTAGGATATACAGGGATAGGAGGATATTCACGGATAGGAGGAACTACAGGGATAGGAGGATATACAAGGATAGGAGGATACAGGGATAGGAGGATATACAGGGATAGGAGGATATACAGGGATAGGAGGATACAGGGATAGGAGGATACAGGGATAGGAGGATACACAGGGATAGGAGGATACAGAGTTAGGAGGATACAGGGATAGGAGGATACAGGGATAGGATAATATACAGGCATAGGAGGATATACAGGGATGGGAGGATATACAGGAATAAGATGATATACAGGGATAGAAGGATACAGGGATAGGAGGATACAGGGATGGGGGATATACAGGGATAGGAGGATACAGGAATAGTAGGATATACAGGGATAGGAGTATATACAGGGATAGGAGGATATACAGGGATAGCAGGATATACAAGGATAGGAGGATATACAGGGATAGGAGGATATTCAGTGATAGGAGGATATACAGGGATAGGAGGATATACAGGGATAGGAGGATACAGGGATAGGAGGATACAGGGATAGGAGGATACAGGGATAGGAGGATACAGGGATGGGAGTATATGCAGGGATAAGAGGATATACAGGGATAGAAAGATACAGGGATGGGAGGATACAGGAATAGTAGGATATACAGGGATAGGGGGATACAGGGATAGGAGTATATACAGGGATAGGAGGATATACAGGGATAGGAGTATATACAAGGATAGGAGGATATACAGGGATAGGAGGATATTCAGTGATAGGAGAATATACAGGGATAGGAGGATATACAGGGATAGGAGGATACAGGGATAGGAGGATACAGGGATAGGAGGATATACAGGGATAGAAGGATACAGGGATAGGAGGATACAGGGACAGGTGGATATACAGGGATAGGAGGATACAGAGATAGGAGGATACAGGGATAGGAGGATACAGGGATAGGAGGATGTACAGGGATAGGAGGATACAGGGATAGGAGAATATACAGGGATAGCAGGATACAGGGATAGGAGGATACAGGGAAAGGAGGATATACAAGGATAGGAGGGTATAAAAGCATAGGAGGATACAGGGATAGAAGGATATACAGGGATAGGAGGATACAGGGATAAGAGGATATACAGGGATAGGAGGATACAGGGATAGGAGGATATACAGGGATAGGAGGATACAGGGATAGGAGAATATACAGGGATAGGAGGATACAGGAATGGAGTATATACAGGGATAGGAGGATACAAGGATAGGAGGCTACAGAGATGGAGGACACACACGGATAGGAGTATATACATGGATAGTAGGATACAGGGATAGAAGGATACAGGGATAGAATGATATATAGGGATAGGAGGATACAGGTATAGAAGGATACAGAGATGGAAGATATACATGGATAGGAGGATATACAGGGATAGAAGGATACAGGGATAGGAGTATATAGGGATGGAGGATATACAGGGATAGGAGGATCCAGGGATGGAGGATATACAGGGATAGGAAGATATAGGGATAGGAGGATATAAAGGGATCGGCGGATATTCAGGGATAGGAGGATACAGGGATAGGAGGATACAGGGATAGGAGGATACAGTGATGGAGGATATACAGGGATAGGAGGATCTACAGGGATAGGAGGATACAGGGAAAGGAGGCTATACAGGGATAGGAGGATATACAGGGATAGGAGGATACAGGAATAGGAGAATATACAGGGATAGGAGGATATACAGGGATAGGAGGATACAGGAATAGGAGGATACAGGGATAGGAGGATACAAGGATAGGAGGATATACAGGGATAGGGGGATACAGGAATAGGAGTAAATACAGGGATAGGAGGATATACAGGGATAGGAGGATGCAGGGATAGGAGGATATACAGGGATAGAAGGATATACAAGGATAGTAGGATATACAGGGATAGGAGGATATTCACGGATAGGAGGAACTACAGGGATAAGAGGATATACAAGGATAGGAGGATACAGGGATAGGAGGATACAGGGATAGGAGGATATACAGGGATAGGAGGATACAGGGATAGGGGGATACACAGGGATAGAAGGATACAGAGTTAGGAGGATACAGGGATAGGAAGATACAGAGATAGGAGAATATACAGGCGTAGGAGGATATACAGGGATGGGAGGATATACAGGGATAAAATGATATACAGGGATAGAAGGATACAGGGATAGGAGGATACAGGGATGGGGGATATACAGGGATAGGAGGATACAGGAATAGTAGGATATAAAGGGATAGTAGGATATACAGGGATAGGAGGATACAGGAATAGGAGGATATACAGGGATAGGAGGATACAGGGATAGGAGGATATACAGGGATAGGAGGATACAGGGATAGGAGGATACAGGGATAGGAGTATATACAGGGATAGCAGGATACAGGGATAGGAGTATAAACAGGGATAGGAGGATATACAGGGATAGGAGGATACAGGGATAGGAGAATATACAGGGATAGGAGGATATACAAGGATAGGAGGATATACAGGGATAGGAGGATATTCAGGGATAGGAGGATACAGGGATAGGAGGATACAGGGATAGGAGGATATACAGGGATAGGAGGATATACAGGGATGGGAGGATAAACAGGGATAAGAGGATATACAGGGATAGAAGGATACAGGAATAGGAGGATACAGGAATAGGAGGATATACAGGGATAGGAGGATACAGGGATAGGAGTATATGCAGGGATAAGAGGATATACAGGGAAAGAAAGATACAGGGATAGGAGGATACAGGAATATTAGGATATACAGGGATAGGGGGATACAGGGATAGGAGTATATACAGGGATAGGAGGATGTACAGGGATTGCAGGATATTCAAGGATAGGAGAATATACAGGGATAGGAGGATATTCAGTGATAGGAGGATATACAGGGATAGGAGGATACATGGATAGGAGGATACAGGGATAGGAGGATACAGGGATAGGAGTATATGCAGGGATAAGACGATATACAGGGATAGAAAGATACAGGGATAGGAGGATACAGGAATAGTAGGATATACATGGATAGGGGGACACAATGATAGGAGTATATACAGGGATAGGAGGATATACAGGGATAGGAGGATATACAAGGATAGGAGGATATACAGGGATAGGAGGATATTCAGTGATAGGAGAATATACAGGGATAGGAGGATATACAGGGATAGGAGGATACAGGGATCGGAGGATACAGGGATAGGAGGATATACAGGGATAGAAGGATACAGGGATAGGAGGATACAGGGACAGGTGGATATACAGGGATAGGAGGATACAGAGATAGGAGGATACAGTGATAGGAGGATACAGGGATAGGAGGATACACAGGGATAGGAGGATACAGGGATAGGAGGATACAGGGATAGGAGGAAACACAGGGATAGGAGGATACAGGGATAGGAGAATATACGGGGATAGCAGGATACAGGGATAGGAGGATACAGGGAAAGGAGGATATACAAGGATAGGAGGGTATAAAGGCATAGGAGGATACAGGGATAGAAGGATATACAGGGATAGGAGGATACAGGGATAAGAGGATATACAGGGATAGGAGGATACAGGGATAGGAGGATATACAGGGATAGGAGGATACAGAGATAGGAGAATATACAGGGATAGGAGGATACAGGAATGGAGGATATACAGGGATAGGAGGATACAAGGATAGGAGGCTACAGAGATGGAGGACACACAGGGATAGGAGTATATACATGGATAGGAGGATACAGGGATAGAAGGATACAGGGATAGAATGATATATAGGGATAGGAGGATACAGGTATAGAAGGATACAGGGATGGAGGATATACATGGATAGGAGGATATACAGGGATAGAAGGATACAGGGATAGGAGGATATAGGGATGGAGGATATACAGGGATAGGCGGATCCAGGGATGGAGGATATACAGGGATAGGAAGATATAGGGATAGGAGGATATAAAGGGATCGGCGGATATTCAGGGATAGGAGGATACAGGGATAGGAGGATACAGGGATAGGAGTATACAGTGATGGAGGATATACAGGGATAGGAGGATCTACAGGGATAGGAGGATACAGGGATAGGAGGCTATACAGGGATAGGAGGATATACAGGGATAGGAGGATAAAGGAATAGGAGAATATACAGGGATAGGAGGATATACAGGGATAGGAGGATACAGGAATAGGAGGATACAGGGATAGGAGGATACAGGGATAGGAGGATATACAGGGATAGGGGGATACAGGAATAGGAGTAAATACAGGGATAGGAGGATATACAGGGATAGGAGGATGCAGGGATAGGAGGATATACAGGGATAGAAGGATATACAAGGATAGTAGGATATACAGGGATAGGAGGATATTCACGGATAGGAGGAACTACAGGGATAGGAGGATATACAAGGATAAGAGGATACAGGGATAGGAGGATATACAGGGATAGGAGGATATACAGGGATAGGAGGATACAGGGATAGGAGGATACAGGGATAGGAGGATACACAGGGATAGGAGGATACAGAGTTAGGAGGATACAGGGATAGGAGGATACAGGGATAGGAGAATATACAGGCATAGGAGGATATACAGGGATGGGAGGATATACAGGAATAAGATGATATACAGGGATAGAAGGATACAGGGATAGGAGGATACAGGGATGGGGGATATACAGGGATAGGAGGATACAGGAATAGTAGGATATACAGGGATAGGAGGATATACAGGGATAGGAGGATACAGGAATAGGAGGATATACAGGGATAGGAGGATACAGGGATAGGAGGATATACAGGGATAGGAGGATACAGGGATAGGAGGATACAGGGATAGGAGTATATACAGGGATAGGAGGATACAGGGATAGGAGTATACAGGGATAGGAGTATAAACAGGGATAGGAGGATATACAGGGATAGGAGGATACAGGGATAGGAGTATAAACAGGGATAGGAGGATATACAGGGATAGGAGGATACAGGGATAGGAGAATATACAGGGATAGGAGGATATTCAGGAATAGGAGGATACAGGGATAGGAGGATACAGGGATAGGAGGATATACAAGGATAGGAGGATACAGGGATAGGATGATACAGGGAAAGGAGGATATACAGGGATAGGAGAATACAGAGATAGGAGGATACAGGGATAGGAGGATACAGGGATAGGAGGATACAGGGACAGGAGGATATACAGGGATAGGAGGATACAGAGATAGGAGGATATACAGGGATAGGAGGACACAGGGATAGGAGAATATACAGAGAGAGGAGGATACAGGGATAGGAGGATATACAGGGATAGGAGGATACAGGGATAGGAGGATATACAGGGATAGGAGGATATACAAGGATAGGAGGATATACAGGGATAGGAGGATATTCAGGGATAGGAGGATGTACAGGGATAGGAGGATATAAAGGGATAGGAGGATACAGGGATAGGAGGATATACAGGGATAGGAGGATACAGGGATAGGAGGATACAGGGATAGGAGGATATACAGGGATAGGAGGATATACAGGGATAGGAGGATACAGAGAAAGGAGGATACAGGGATAGGACGATACAGAGATATGAGAATATACAGGGATAGGAGGATATACAGGGATGGCAGGATAAACAGGGATAAGAGGATATACAGGGATAATAGGATACAGGGATAAGAGGATACAGGAATAGGAGGATATACAGGGATAGGAGGATACAGGGCTAGGAGGATATACAGGGATAAGAGGATATACAGGGATAGAAAGATACAGGGATAGGTGGATACAGGAATAGTAGGATATACAGGGATAGGGGGATACAGGGATAGGAGTATATACAGAGATAGAAGGATATACAGGGATAGGAGGATATACAAGGATAGGAGGATATACAGGGATAGGAGGATATTCAGGGACAGGAGGATATACAGGGATAGGAGGATATACAGGGATATCAGGATACAGGGATAGGAGGATATACAGGGATAGGAGGATACAGGGATAGGAGGATACAGGGATAGGAGGATATACAGGGATAGGAGGATACAGAGATAGGAGGATAAAGGGATAGGAGGATACAGGGATAGGAGGATACAGAGATAGGAGAATATACAGGGATAGGAGGATATACAAGGATAGGAGGATATACAGGGATAGGAGGATATTCAGTGATAGGAGGATATACAGGGATAGGAGGATACAGGGATAGGAGGATACAGGGATAGGAGTATATGCAGGGATAAGAGGATATACAGGGATAGAAAGATACAAGGATAGGAGGATACAGGAATAGTAGGATATACAGGGATAGGGGGATACAGGGATAGGAGTATATACAGGGATAGGAGGATATACAGGGATAGGAGAATATACAGGGATAGCAGGATACAGGGATTGGAGGATACAGGGAAAGGAGGATATACAAGGATAAGAGGGTATAAAGGCATAGGAGGATACAGGGATAGAAGGATATACAGGGATAGGAGGATACAGGGATAAGAGGATATACAGGGATAGGAGGATACAGGGATAGGAGGATATACATGGATAGGAGGATACAGGGATAGAAGAATATACAGGGATAGGAGGATACAGGGATAGGAGGATATACAGGGATAAGAGGACATACAAGGATAGGAGGATATACAGGAATAGGAGGATATTCAGGGACAGGAGGATATACAGGGATAGGAGGATATACAGGGATAGGAGGATACAGGGATAGGAGGATATACAGGGATAGGAGGATACAGGGATAGGAGGATATACAGGGATAGGAGGATACAGAGATAGGAGGAAACAGGGATAGGAGGATACAGGGATAGGAGCATACAGAGATAGGAGAATATACAGGGATAGGAGGATATACAGGGATGGGAGGATAAACAGGGATAAGAGGATATACAGGGATAGAAGGATACAGGGATTGGAGGATACAGGAATAGGAGGATATACAGGGATAGGAGGATACAGGGATAGGAGTATATGCAGGTATAAAAGGATATACAGGGATAGAAAGATACAGGGATAGGAGGATACAGGAATATTAGGATATACAGGGATAGGGGGATACAGGGATAGGAGTATATACAGGGATAGGAGGATATACAGGGATAGCAGGATATACAAGGATAGGAGGATATACAGGGATAGGAGGATATTCAGTGATAGGAGGATATACAGGGATAGGAGGATATACAGGGATAGGAGGATACAGGGATAGGAGGATACAGGGATAGGAGGATACAGGGATGGGAGTATATGCAGGGATAAGAGGATATACAGGGATAGAAAGATACAGGGATGGGAGGATACAGGAATAGTAGGATATACAGGGATAGGGGGATACAGGGATAGGAGTATATACAGGGATAGGAGGATATACAGGGATAGGAGGATATACAAGGATAGGAGGATATACAGGGATAGGAGGATATTCAGTGATAGGAGAATATACAGGGATAGGAGGATATACAGGGATAGGAGGATACAGGGATAGGAGGATACAGGGATAGGAGGATATACAGGGATAGAAGGATACAGGGATAGGAGGATACAGGGACAGGTGGATATACAGGGATAGGAGGATACAGAGATAGGAGGATACAGGGATAGGAGGATACAGGGATAGGAGGATATACAGGGATAGGAGGATACAGGGATAGGAGAATATACAGGGATAGCAGGATACAGGGATAGGAGGATACAGGGAAAGGAGGATATACAAGGATAGGAGGGTATAAAGGCATAGGAGGATACAGGGATAGAAGGATATACAGGGATAGGAGGATACAGGGATAAGAGGATATACAGGGATAGGAGGATACAGGGATAGGAGGATATACAGGGATAGGAGGATACAGGGATAGGAGAATATACAGGGATAGGAGGATACAGGAATGGAGTATATACAGGGATAGGAGGATACAAGGATAGGAGGCTACAGAGATGGAGGACACACACGGATAGGAGTATATACATGGATAGTAGGATACAGGGATAGAAGGATACAGGGATAGAATGATATATAGGGATAGGAGGATACAGGTATAGAAGGATACAGAGATGGAAGATATACATGGATAGGAGGATATACAGGGATAGAAGGATACAGGGATAGGAGGATATAGGGATGGAGGATATACAGGGATAGGAGGATCCAGGGATGGAGGATATACAGGGATAGGAAGATATAGGGATAGGAGGATATAAAGAGATCGGCGGATATTCAGGGATAGGAGGATACAGGGATAGGAGGATACAGGGATAGGAGGATACAGTGATGGAGGATATACAGGGATAGGAGGATCTACAGGGATAGGAGGATACAGGGAAAGGAGGCTATACAGGGATAGGAGGATATACAGGGATAGGAGGATACAGGAATAGGAGAATATACAGGGATAGGAGGATATACAGGGATAGGAGGATACAGGAATAGGAGGATACAGGGATAGGAGGATACAAGGATAGGAGGATATACAGGGATAGGGGGATACAGGAATAGGAGTAAATACAGGGATAGGAGGATATACAGGGATAGGAGGATGCAGGGATAGGAGGATATACAGGGATAGAAGGATATACAAGGATAGTAGGATATACAGGGATAGGAGGATATTCACGGATAGGAGGAACTACAGGGATAAGAGGATATACAAGGATAGGAGGATACAGGGATAGGAGGATACAGGGATAGGAGGATATACAGGGATAGGAGGATACAGGGATAGGAGGATACAGGGATAGGAGGATACACAGGGATAGAAGGATACAGAGTTAGGAGGATACAGGGATAGGAGAATATACAGGCGTAGGAGGATATACAGGGATGGGAGGATATACAGGGATAAGATGATATACAGGGATAGAAGGATACAGGGATAGGAGGATACAGGGATGGGGGATATACAGGGATAGGAGGATACAGGAATAGTAGGATATAAAGGGATAGTAGGATATACAGGGATAGGAGGATACAGGAATAGGAGGATATACAGGGATAGGAGGATACAGGGATAGGAGGATATACAGGGATAGGAGGATACAGGGATAGGAGGATACAGGGATAGGAGTATATACAGGGATAGCAGGATACAGGGATAGGAGTATAAACAGGGATAGGAGGATATACAGGGATAGGAGGATACAGGGATAGGAGAATATACAGGGATAGGAGGATATACAAGGATAGGAGGATATACAGGGATAGGAGGATATTCAGGGATAGGAGGATACAGGGATAGGAGGATACAGGGATAGGAGGATATACAGGGATAGGAGGATATACAGGGATGGGAGGATAAACAGGGATAAGAGGATATACAGGGATAGAAGGATACAGGAATAGGAGGATACAGGAATAGGAGGATATACAGGGATAGGAGGATACAGGGATAGGAGTATATGCAGGGATAAGAGGATATACAGGGATAGAAAGATACAGGGATAGGAGGATACAGGAATATTAGGATATACAGGGATAGGGGGATACAGGGATAGGAGTATATACAGGGATAGGAGGATGTACAGGGATTGCAGGATATACAAGGATAGGAGAATATACAGGGATAGGAGGATATTCAGTGATAGGAGGATATACAGGGATAGGAGGATACAGGGATAGGAGGATACAGGGATAGGAGTATATGCAGGGATAAGACGATATACAGGGATAGAAAGATACAGGGATAGGAGGATACAGGAATAGTAGGATATACATGGATAGGGGGACACAATGATAGGAGTATATACAGGGATAGGAGGATATACAGGGATAGGAGGATATACAAGGATAGGAGGATATAAAGGGATAGGAGGATATTCAGTGATAGGAGAATATACAGGGATAGGAGGATATACAGGGATAGGAGGATACAGGGATCGGAGGATACAGGGATAGGAGGATATACAGGGATAGAAGGATACAGGGATAGGAGGATACAGGGACAGGTGGATATACAGGGATAGGAGGATACAGAGATAGGAGGATACAGTGATAGGAGGATACAGGGATAGGAGGATACACAGGGATAGGAGGATACAGGGATAGGAGAATATACGGGGATAGCAGGATACAGGGATAGAAGGATACAGGGAAAGGAGGATATACAAGGATAGGAGGGTATAAAGGCATAGGAGGATACAGGGATAGAAGGATATACAGGGATAGGAGGATACAGGGATAAGAGGATATACAGGGATAGGAGGATA
The DNA here is from genome assembly GCF_046119375.1 of Phyllobates terribilis. Lineage (NCBI taxonomy): Eukaryota > Metazoa > Chordata > Amphibia > Anura > Dendrobatidae > Phyllobates > Phyllobates terribilis. Next base: position 177,291,282 of record NW_027362770.1, read on the forward strand.
CAGGGATAGGAGGATATACAGGGATAGGAGGATACAGAGATAGGAGAATATACAGGGATAGGAGGATACAGGAATGGAGGATATACAGGGATAGGAGGATACAAGGATAGGAGGCTACAGAGATGGAGGACACACAGGGATAGGAGTATATACATGGATAGGAGGATACAGGGATAGAAGGATACAGGGATAGAATGATATATAGGGATAGGAGGATACAGGTATAGAAGGATACAGGGATGGAGGATATACATGGATAGGAGGATATACAGGGATAGAAGGATACAGGGATAGGAGGATATAGGGATGGAGGATATACAGGGATAGGAGGATCCAGGGATGGAGGATATACAGGGATAGGAAGATATAGGGATAGGAAGATATAGGGATAGGAGGATATAAAGGGATCGGCGGATATTCAGGGATAGGAGGATACAGGGATAGGAGGATACAGGGATAGGAGTATACAGTGATGGAGGATATACAGGGATAGGAGGATCTACAGGGATAGGAGGATACAGGGATAGGAGGCTATACAGGGATAGGAGGATATACAGGGATAGGAGGATAAAGGAATAGGAGAATATACAGGGATAGGAGGATATACAGGGATAGGAGGATACAGGAATAGGAGGATACAGGGATAGGAGGATACAGGGATAGGAGGATATACAGGGATAGGGGGATACAGGAATAGGAGTAAATACAGGGATAGGAGGATATACAGGGATAGGAGGATGCAGGGATAGGAGGATATACAGGGATAGAAGGATATACAAGGATAGTAGGATATACAGGGATAGGAGGATAATCACGGATAGGAGGAACTACAGGGATAGGAGGATATACAAGGATAGGAGGATACAGGGATAGGAGGATATACAGGGATAGGAGGATATACAGGGATAGGAGGATACAGGGATAGGAGGATACAGGGATAGGAGGATACACAGGGATAGGAGGATACAGAGTTAGGAGGATACAGGGATAGGAGGATACAGGGATAGGAGAATATACAGGCATAGGAGGATATACAGAGATGGGAGGATATACAGGAATAAGATGATATACAGGGATAGAAGGATACAGGGATAGGAGGATACAGGGATGGGGGATATACAGGGATAGGAGGATACAGGAATAGTAGGATATACAGGGATAGGAGGATATACAGGGATAGGAGGATACAGGAATAGGAGGATATACAGGGATAGGAGGATACAGGGATAGGAGGATATACAGGGATAGGAGGATACAGGGATAGGAGGATACAGGGATAGGAGTATATACAGGGATAGGAGGATACAGGGATAGGAGTATAAACAGGGATAGGAGGATATACAGGGATAGGAGGATACAGGGATAGGAGTATAAACAGGGATAGGAGGATATACAGGGATAGGAGGATACAGGGATAGGAGAATATACAAGGATAGGAGGATATTCAGGGATAGGAGGATACAGGGATAGGAGGATACAGGGATAGGAGGATATACAAGGATAGGAGGATACAGGGATAGGATGATACAGGGAAAGGAGGATATACAGGGATAGGAGAATACAGAGATAGGAGGATACAGGGATAGGAGGATACAGGGATAGGAGGATACAGGGACAGGAGGATATACAGGGATAGGAGGATACAGAGATAGGAGGATATACAGGGATAGGAGGACACAGGGATAGGAGAATATACAGAGAGAGGAGGATACAGGGATAGGAGGATATACAGGGATAGGAGGATACAGGGATAGGAGGATATACAGGGATAGGAGGATATACAAGGATAGGAGGATATACAGGGATAGGAGGATATTCAGGGATAGGAGGATGTACAGGGATAGGAGGATATAAAGGGATAGGAGGATACAGGGATAGGAGGATATACAGGGATAGGAGGATACAGGGATAGGAGGATACAGGGATAGGAGGATATACAGGGATAGGAGGATACAGAGAAAGGAGGATACAGGGATAGGACGATACAGAGATATGAGAATATACAGGGATAGGAGGATATACAGGGATGGCAGGATAAACAGGGATAAGAGGATATACAGGGATAGTAGGATACAGGGAGAAGAGGATACAGGAATAGGAGGATATACAGGGATAGGAGGATACAGGGCTAAGAGGATATACAGGGATAAGAGGATATACAGGGATAGAAAGATACAGGGATAGGTGGATACAGGAATAGTAGGATATACAGGGATAGGGGGATACAGGGATAGGAGTATATACAGAGATAGAAGGATATACAGGGATAGGAGGATATACAAGGATAGGAGGATATACAGGGATAGGAGGATATTCTGGGATAGGAGGATATACAGGGATAGGAGGATATACAGGGATAGGAGGATACAGGGATAGGAGGAAACAGGGATAGGAGGTTATATAGGGATAGAAGGATACAGGGATAGGAGGATACAGGGATAGGAGAATATACAGGGATAGGAGGATACAGAGATAGGAGGATACAGGGATAGGAGGATACAGGGATAGGAGGATATACAGGGATAGGAGGATACAGGGATAGGAGAATATACAGGGATAGGAGGATACAGGAATAGGAGGACACAGGGAAGGAGGATATACAAGGATAAGAGGGTATACAGTCATAGGAGGATACAGGGATAGAAGTATATACAGGGATAGGAGGATACAGGGATAAGAGGATATACAGGGATAGGAGGATACAGGGATAGGAGGATATACAGGGATAGGAGGATACAGAGATAGGAGAATATACAGGGATAGGAGGATACAGGGATAGGAGGATATACAGGGATAGGATGATATACAGGGATAGGAGGATACAGGGATAGGAGAATATACAGCTATAGGAGGATACAGGAATGGAGGATATACAGGGATAGGAGGATACAAGGATAGGAGGCTACAGAGATGGAGGACACACAGGGATAGGAGTATATACATGGATAGGAGGATACAGGGATAGAAGGATACAGGGATAGAATGATATATAGGGATAGGAGGATACAGGTATAGAAGGATACAGGGATGGAGGATATACATGGATAGGAGGATATACAGGGAAAGGAGGATATACATGGATAGAAGGATATAGGGATAGGAGGATACAGGGATGGAGGATATACAGGGATAAGAGGATCCAGGGATGGAGGACATACAGGGATAGGAAGATATAGGGATAGGAGGATATAAAGGGATAGGCGGATATTCAGGTATAGGAGGATACAGGGATAGGAGGATACAGTGATGGAGGATATACAGGGATAGGAGGATCTACAGGGATAGGAGGATACAGGGATAGGAGGCTATACAGGGATAGGAGGATATACAGGGATAGGAGGATACAGGAATAGGAGAATATACAGGGATAGGTGGATATACAGGGATAGGAGGATACAGGAATAGGAGGATATACAGGGATAGGAGGATACAGGAATAGGAGGATATACAGGGATAGGGGGATACAGGGATAGGAGTAAATAAAGGGATAGGAGGATATACAGGGATAGGAAGATGCAGGGATAGGAGGATATGCAGGGATAGAAGGATATACAAGGATAGGAGGATATACACGGATAGGAGGATATTCACGGATAGGAGGAACTACAGTGATAGGAGGATATACAAGGATAGGAGGATACAGGGATAGGAGGATATACAGGGATAGGAGGATACAGGGATAGGAGGATGCAGGGATAGGAGGATGCACAGGGATAGGAGGATACAGAGTTAGGAGGATACAGTGATAGGAGGATACAGAGATAGAAGAATATACAGGGATAGGAGGATATACAGGGATGGGGGGATATACAGGGATAAGATGATATACAGGGATAGAAGGATACAGGGATAGGAGGATACAGGGATGGAGGATATACAGGGATAGGAGGATACAGGAATAGGAGGATATACAGGGATAGGACGATATACAGGGATAGGAGGATACAGGAATAGGAGAATATACAGGGATAGGAGGATACAGGTATAGGAGGATATACAGGGATAGGAGGATACAGGGATAGGAGTATAAACAGGGATAGGAGGATATACAGGGATAGGAGGATACAGGGATAGGAGGATATACAGGGATAGGAGGATATACAAGGATAGGAGGATATTCAGGGATAGGAGGATACAGGGATAGGAGGATACAGGGATAGGAGGATATACAGGGATAGGAGGATACAGGGATAGGATGATACAGGGAAAGGAGGATATACAGGGATAGGAGGATACAGAGATAGGAGGATACAGGCATAGTAGGATACAGGGACACGAGGATATACAGGGATAGGAGGATACGGGGATAGGAGGATATACAGGGATAGGAAGACACAGGGATAGGAGAATATACAGGGAGAGGAGGATACAGGGATAGGAGGATATACAAGGATAGGAGGATACAGGGATAGGATGATACAGGGAAAGGAGGATATACAGGGATAGGAGAATACAGAGATAGGAGGATACAGGGATAGGAGGATACAGGGATAGGAGGATACAGGGACAGGAGGATATACAGGGATAGGAGGATACAGAGATAGGAGGATATACAGGGATAGGAGGACACAGGGATAGGAGAATATACAGAGAGAGGAGGATACAGGGATAGGAGGATATACAGGGATAGGAGGATACAGGGATAGGAGGATATACAGGGATAGGAGGATATACAAGGATAGGAGGATATACAGGGATAGGAGGATATTCAGGGATAGGAGGATGTACAGGGATAGGAGGATATAAAGGGATAGGAGGATACAGGGATAGGAGGATATACAGGGATAGGAGGATACAGGGATAGGAGGATACAGGGATAGGAGGATATACAGGGATAGGAGGATACAGAGAAAGGAGGATACAGGGATAGGACGATACAGAGATATGAGAATATACAGGGATAGGAGGATATACAGGGATGGCAGGATAAACAGGGATAAGAGGATATACAGGGATAGTAGGATACAGGGAGAAGAGGATACAGGAATAGGAGGATATACAGGGATAGGAGGATACAGGGCTAAGAGGATATACAGGGATAAGAGGATATACAGGGATAGAAAGATACAGGGATAGGTGGATACAGGAATAGTAGGATATACAGGGATAGGGGGATACAGGGATAGGAGTATATACAGAGATAGAAGGATATACAGGGATAGGAGGATATACAAGGATAGGAGGATATACAGGGATAGGAGGATATTCTGGGATAGGAGGATATACAGGGATAGGAGGATATACAGGGATAGGAGGATACAGGGATAGGAGGAAACAGGGATAGGAGGTTATATAGGGATAGAAGGATACAGGGATAGGAGGATACAGGGATAGGAGAATATACAGGGATAGGAGGATACAGAGATAGGAGGATACAGGGATAGGAGGATACAGGGATAGGAGGATATACAGGGATAGGAGGATACAGGGATAGGAGAATATACAGGGATAGGAGGATACAGGAATAGGAGGACACAGGGAAGGAGGATATACAAGGATAAGAGGGTATACAGTCATAGGAGGATACAGGGATAGAAGTATATACAGGGATAGGAGGATACAGGGATAAGAGGATATACAGGGATAGGAGGATACAGGGATAGGAGGATATACAGGGATAGGAGGATACAGAGATAGGAGAATATACAGGGATAGGAGGATACAGGGATAGGAGGATATACAGGGATAGGATGATATACAGGGATAGGAGGATACAGGGATAGGAGAATATACAGCTATAGGAGGATACAGGAATGGAGGATATACAGGGATAGGAGGATACAAGGATAGGAGGCTACAGAGATGGAGGACACACAGGGATAGGAGTATATACATGGATAGGAGGATACAGGGATAGAAGGATACAGGGATAGAATGATATATAGGGATAGGAGGATACAGGTATAGAAGGATACAGGGATGGAGGATATACATGGATAGGAGGATATACAGGGAAAGGAGGATATACATGGATAGAAGGATATAGGGATAGGAGGATACAGGGATGGAGGATATACAGGGATAAGAGGATCCAGGGATGGAGGACATACAGGGATAGGAAGATATAGGGATAGGAGGATATAAAGGGATAGGCGGATATTCAGGTATAGGAGGATACAGGGATAGGAGGATACAGTGATGGAGGATATACAGGGATAGGAGGATCTACAGGGATAGGAGGATACAGGGATAGGAGGCTATACAGGGATAGGAGGATATACAGGGATAGGAGGATACAGGAATAGGAGAATATACAGGGATAGGTGGATATACAGGGATAGGAGGATACAGGAATAGGAGGATATACAGGGATAGGAGGATACAGGAATAGGAGGATATACAGGGATAGGGGGATACAGGGATAGGAGTAAATAAAGGGATAGGAGGATATACAGGGATAGGAAGATGCAGGGATAGGAGGATATGCAGGGATAGAAGGATATACAAGGATAGGAGGATATACACGGATAGGAGGATATTCACGGATAGGAGGAACTACAGTGATAGGAGGATATACAAGGATAGGAGGATACAGGGATAGGAGGATATACAGGGATAGGAGGATACAGGGATAGGAGGATGCAGGGATAGGAGGATGCACAGGGATAGGAGGATACAGAGTTAGGAGGATACAGTGATAGGAGGATACAGAGATAGAAGAATATACAGGGATAGGAGGATATACAGGGATGGGAGGATATACAGGGATAAGATGATATACAGGGATAGAAGGATACAGGGATAGGAGGATACAGGGATGGAGGATATACAGGGATAGGAGGATACAGGAATAGGAGGATATACAGGGATAGGACGATATACAGGGATAGGAGGATACAGGAATAGGAGAATATACAGGGATAGGAGGATACAGGTATAGGAGGATATACAGGGATAGGAGGATACAGGGATAGGAGTATAAACAGGGATAGGAGGATATACAGGGATAGGAGGATACAGGGATAGGAGGATATACAGGGATAGGAGGATATACAAGGATAGGAGGATATTCAGGGATAGGAGGATACAGGGATAGGAGGATACAGGGATAGGAGGATATACAGGGATAGGAGGATACAGGGATAGGATGATACAGGGAAAGGAGGATATACAGGGATAGGAGGATACAGAGATAGGAGGATACAGGCATAGTAGGATACAGGGACACGAGGATATACAGGGATAGGAGGATACGGGGATAGGAGGATATACAGGGATAGGAAGACACAGGGATAGGAGAATATACAGGGAGAGGAGGATACAGGGATAGGAGGATATACAGGGATAGGAGGATACAGGAATAGGAGGATACAGGGATAGGAGGATATACAGGGATAGGAAGATACAGAGATAGGAGGATACAGGGATAGGAGCATACAGAGATAGAAGAATATACAGGGATAGGAGGATATACAGGGATGGGAGGATAAACAGGGATAAGAGGATATACAGGGATAGAAGGATACAGGGATAGGAGGATACAGGAATAGGAGGATATACAGGGATAGGAGGATACAGGGATAGGAGAATATACAAGGATAGGAGGATATACAGGGATAGGAGGATACAGGGATAGAAGGATTTACAGGCATAAGAAGATACAGAGATAGGAGTATATACAGGGATAGGAGGATATACAGGGATGGGAGGATATACAGGGATAAGAGGATATACAGGGATAGAAGGATACAGGGATAGGAGGATATACAGGGATAGGAGGATATACAGGGATAGTAGGATACAGGGATAGGAGGATATATAAGCATAGGAGGATATACAGTGATAGGAGGATACAGGAATAGGAGGATATACAGGGATTAGAGGATATACAGGAATAGGAGGATACAGGGATAGAAGGATATACAGGGATAGGAGGATATACAGGGATAGGAGTATACAGGGATAGGAGTATACAGGGATAGGAGAATGTACAGGGATAGGAGGATACAGGTATAGGAGAATATACAGGGATAGGAGGATACAGGGATAGGAGGATATACAGGGAAAGGAGGATATACAGGGATAGGAGGATATACAGGGATAGGAGGATACAGGGATAGGAGGATATACAGGGATAGGAGGATATACAGGGATAGGAGGATACAGGGATAGGAGGATATACAGGGATAGGAGGATACAGGAATAGGAGGATATACAGGGATAGGATGATATACAGGGATAGGAGGATATACAGGGATAGGAGGATACAAGGATAGGAGGATACAGGGATAGGAGGATATACAGGGATAGGAGGATATACAGGGATAGGATGATACAGGGATAGGAGGATATACAGGGATAGGGGGATATACAGGGATTGGAGGATACAGGGATAGGAGGATATGCAGGGATAGAAGGATATACAGGGATAGGAGGATATACAGGGATAGGGGGATATACAGGGATTGGAGGATACAGGGATAGGAGGATATGCAGGGATAGAAGGATATACAGGGATAGGATGATATACAGGGATAGGAGGATACAGGGATAGGAGGATACAGGGATAGGAGGATATAGAGGGATAGGAGGATATACAGGGATAGGAGGATACAGGGATAGGAGTATATGCAGGGATAAGAGGATATACAGGGATAGAAAGATACAGCGATAGGAGGATTCAGGAATAGTAGGATATACAGGGATAGGGGGATACAGGGATAGAAGTATATACAGGGATAGGAGGATATACAGGGATAGGAGGATATACAAGGATAGGAGGATATACAGGGATAGGAGGATATTCAGTGATAGGAGGATATACAGGGATAGGAGGATATACAGGGATAGGAGGATACAGGGATAGAAGGATTTACAGGCATAGGAAGATACAGAGATAGGAGAATATACAGGGATAGGAGGATATACAGGGATGGGAGGATATACAAGGATAAGAGGATATACAGGGATAGAAGGATACAGGGATAGGAGGATATACAGGGATAGGAGGATATACAGGGATAGTAGGATACAGGGATAGGAGGATATATAAGCATAGGAGGATACAGGAATAGGAGGATATAGAGGGATAGGAGGATATACAGGGATAGGAGGATACAGGGATAGGAGTATATGCAGGGATAAGAGGATATACAGGGATAGAAAGATACAGGGATAGCAGGATTCAGGAATAGTAGGATATACAGGGATAGGGGGATACAGGGATAGAAGTATATACAGGGATAGGAGGATATACAGGGATAGGAGGATATACAAGGATAGGAGGATATACAGGGATAGGAGGATATTCAGTGATAGGAGGATATACAGGGATAGGAGGATATACAGGGATAGGAGGATATACAGGGATAGGAGGATACAGGGATAGGAGGATACAGGGATAGGAGTATATGCAGGGATAAGAGGATATACAGGGATAGAAAGATACAGGGATAGGAGGATACAGGAATAGTAGGATATACAGGGAAAGGGGGATACAGGGATAGGAGTATATACAGGGATAGGAGGATATACAGGGATAGGAGGATATACAAGGATAGGAGAATATACAGGGATAGGAGGATATACAGGGATAGGAGGATATACAGGGATAGGAGGATATACAGGGATAGGAGGATATACAGGGATAGAAGGATACAGGGATAGGAGGATACAGGGACAGGTGGATATACAGGGATAAGAGGATACAGAGATAGGAGGATACAGGGATAGGAGGATACAGGGATAGGAGGATATACAGGGATAGGAGGATATACAGGGATAGGAGAATATACAGGTATAGCAGGATACAGGGATAGGAGGATACAGGGAAAGGAGGATATACAAGGATAGGAGGGTATAAAGGCATAGGAGGATACAGGGATAGAAGGATATACAGGGATAGGAGGATACAGGGATAAGAGGATATACAGGGATAGGAGGATACAGGGATAGGAGGATATACATGGTAGGAGGATACAGGGATAGGAGAATATACAGGGATAGGAGGATACAGGGATAGGAGGATATACAGGGATAAGAGGACATACAAGGATAGGAGGATATACAGGGATAGGAGGATATTCAGGGACAGGAGGATATACAGGGATAGGAGGATATATAGGGATAGGAGGATACAGGGATAGGAGGATATACAGGGATAGGAGGATACAGGGATAGGAGGATACAGGGATAGGAGGATATACAGGGATAGGAGGATACAGAGATAGGAGGATACAGGGATAGGAGGATACAGGGATAGGACCATACAGAGATAGGAGAATATACAGGGATAGGAGGATATACAGGGATGGGAGGATAAACAGGGATAAGAGGATATACAGGGATAGAAGGATACAGGGATAGGAGGATACAGGAATAGGAGGATATACAGGGATAGGAGGATACAGGGATAGCAGTATATGCAGGGATAAGAGGATATACAGGGATAGAAAGATACAGGGATAGGAGGATACAGGAATAGTAGGATATACAGGGATAGGGGGATACAGGCATAGGAGTATATACAGGGATAAGAGGATATACAGGGATAGCAGGATATACAAGGATAGGAGGATATACAGGGATAGGAGGATATTCAGTGATAGGAGGATATACAGGGATAGGAGGATATACAGGGATAGGAGGATACAGGGATAGGAGGATAGAGGGATAGGAGGATACAGGGATAGGAGTATATGCAGGGATAAGAGGATATACAGGGATAGAAAGATACATTGATAGGAGGATACAGGAATAGTAGGATATACAGGGATAGGGGGATACAGGGATAGGAGTATATACAGGGATAGGAGGATATACAGGGATAGGAGGATATACAAGGATAAGAGGATATACAGGGATAGGAGGATATTCAGTGATAGGAGGATATACAGGGATAGGAGGATACAGGGATAGGAGGATACAGGGATAGGAGGATACACAGGGATAAAAGGATACAGGGATAGGAGGATACAGGGACAGGTGGATATACAGGGATAGGAGGATACAGAGATAGGAGGATACAGGGATAGGAGGATACAGGGATAGGAGGATATACAGGGATAGGAGGATACAGGGATAGGAGAATATACAGGGATAGCAGGATACAGGGACAGGAGGATACAGGGAAAGGAGGATATACAAGGACAGGAGGGTATAAAGGCATAGGAGGATACAGGGATAGAAGGATATGCCGGGATAGGAGGATACAGGGATAAGAGGATATACAGGGATAGGAGGATACAGGGATAGGAGGATATACAGGGATAGGAGGATACAGGGATAGGAGAATATACAGGGATAGGAGGATACAGGAATGGAGGATATACAGGGATAGGAGGATACAAGGATAGGAGGCTACAGAGATGGAGGACACACAGGGATAGGAGTATATACATGGATAGGAGGATACAGGGATAGAAGGATACAGGGATAGAATGATATATAGGGATAGGAGGATTCAGGTATAGAAGGATACAGGGATGGAGGATATACATGGATAGGAGGATATACACGGATAGAAAGATACAGGGATAGGAGGATATAGGGATGGAGGATATACAGGGATAGGAGGATCCAGGGATGGAGGATATACAGGGATAGGAAGATATAGGGATAGGAGGTTATAAAGGGATCGGCGGATATTCAGGGATAGGAGGATACAGGGATAGGAGGATACAGGGATAGGAGGATACAGTGATGGAGGATATACAGGGATAGGAGGATCTACAGGGATAGGAGGATACAGGGATAGGAGGCTATACAGGGATAGGAGGATATACAGGGATAGGAGGATACAGGAATAGGAGAATATACAGGGATAGGAGGATATACAGGGATAGGAGGATACAGGAATAGGAGGATACAGGGATAGGAGGATTCAGGGATAGAAGGATATACAGGGATAGGGGGATACAGGAATAGGAGTAAATACAGGGATAGGAGGATATACAGGGATAGGAGGATGCAGGGATATGAGGATATACAGGGATAGAAGGATATACAAGGATAGTAGTATATACAGGGATAGGAGGATATTCACGGATAGGAGGAACTACAGGGATAGGAGGATATACAAGGATAGGAGGATACAGGGATAGGAGGATACAGGGATAGGAGGATATACAGGGATAGGAGGATACAGGGATAGGAGGATACAGGGATAGGAGAATACACAGGGATAGGAGGATACAGAGTTAGGAGGATACAGGGATAGGAGGATACAGAGATAGGAGAATATACAGGCGTAGGAGGATATACAGGGATGGGAGGATATACAGGGATAAGATGATATACAGGGATAGAAGGATACAGGGATAGGAGGATACAGGGATGGGGGATATACAGGGATAGGAGGATACAGGAATAGTAGGATATACAGGGATAGGAGGATATACAGGGATAGGAGAATACAGGAATAGGAGGATATACAGGGATAGGAGGATACAGGGATAGGAGGATATACAGGGATAGGAGGATACAGGGATAGGAGGATACAGGGATAGGAGTATATACAGGGATAGGAGGATATACAGGGATAGGAGGATACAGGAATAGGAGAATATACAGGGATAGGAGGATATACAAGAATAGGAGGACATACAGGGATAGGAGGATATTCAGGGATAGGAGGATACAGGGATAGGAGGATACAGGGATAGGAGGATATACAGGGATAGGAGGATACAGGGATAGGATGATACAGGGAAAGGAGGATATACAGGGATAGGAGAATACAGAGATAGGAGGATACAGGGATAGGAGGATACAGGGATAGGAGGATACAGGGACAGGAGGATATACAGGGATAGGAGGATACAGAGATAGGAGGATATACAGGGATAGGAGGACACAGGGATAGGAGAATATACAGAGAGAGGAGGATACAGGGATAGGAGGATATACAGGGATAGGAGGATACAGGGATAGGAGGATATACAGGGATAGGAGGATATACAAGGATAGGAGGATATACAGGGATAGGAGGATATTCAGGGATAGGAGGATATACAGGGATAGGAGGATATACAGGGATAGGAGGATACAGGGATAGGAGGATATACAGGGATAGGAGGATACAGGGATAGGAGGATATACAGGGATAGGAGGATACAGAGAAAGGAGGATACAGGGATAGGAGGATACAGGGATAGGACGATACAGAGATAGGAGAATATACAGGGATAGGAGGATATACAGGGATGGGAGGATAAACAGGGATAAGAGGATATACAGGGATAGTAGGATACAGGGATAGGAGGATACAGGAATAGGAGGATATACAGGGATAGGAGGATACAGGGATAGGAGGATACAGGGATAGGAGTATATACAGGGATAAGAGGATATACAGGGATAGAAAGTTACAGGGATAGGTGGATACAGGAATAATAAGATATACAGGGATAGGGGGATACAGGGATAGGAGTATATACATGGATAGGATATACATGGATAGGCGGACATACAAGGATAGGAGGATATACAGGGATAGGAGGATATTCTGGGATAGGAGGATATACAGGGATAGGAGGATATACAGGGATAGGAGGATACAGGGATAGGAGGATACAGGGATAGGAGGATATACAGGGATAGAAGGATACAGGGATAGGAGGATACAGGGACAGGTGGATATACAGGGATAGGAGGATACAGGGATAGGAGAATATACAAGGATAGGAGGATATACAGGGATAGGAGGATACAGGGATAGAAGGATTTACAGGCATAGGAAGATACAGAGATAGGAGAATATACAGGGATAGGAGGATATACAGGGATGGGAGGATATACAGGGATAAGAGGATATACAGGGATAGAAGGATACAGGGATAGGAGGATATACAGGGATAGGAGGATATACAGGGATAGGAGGATATACAGGGATAGTAGGATACAGGGATAGGAGGATATATAAGCATAGGAGGATATACAGGGATAGGAGGATACAGGAATAGGAGGATATACAGGGATAGGAGGATATACAGGAATAGGAGGATACAGGGATAGAAGGATATACAGGGATAGGAGGATATACAGGGATAGGAGTATACAGGGATAGGGGAATGTACAGGGATAGGAGGATACAGGTATAGGAGAATATACAGGGATAGGAGGATACAGGGATAGGAGGATATACAGGGATAGGAGGATATACAGGGATAGGAGGATATACAGGGATAGGAGGATACAGGGATAGGAGGATATACAGGGATAGGAGGATACAGGAATAGGAGGATATACAGGGATAGGAAGATATACAGGGATAGGAGGATATACAGGGATAGGAGGATACAAGGATAGGAGGATACAGGGATAGGAGGATATACAGGGATAGGAGGATATGCAGGGATAGGATGATACAGGGATAGGAGGATATACAGGGATAGGGGGATATACAGGGATTGGAGGATACAGGGATAGGAGGATATGCAGGGATAGAAGGATATACAGGGATAGGAGGATATACAGGGATAGGAGGATACAGGGATAGGAGGATACAGGGATAGGAGGATATAGAGGGATAGGAGGATATACAGGGATAGGAGGATACAGGGATAGGAGTATATGCAGGGATAAGAGGATATACAGGGATAGAAAGATACAGGGATAGGAGGATATAGGAATAGTAGGATATACAGGGATAGGGGGATACAGGGATAGAAGTATATACAGGGATAGGAGGATATACAGGGATAGGAGGATATACAAGGATAGGAGAATATACAGGGATAGGAGGATATTCAGTGATAGGAGGATATACAGGGATAGGAGGATATACAGGGATAGGAGGATACAGGGATAGGAGGATAGAGGGATAGGAGGATATACAGGGATAGAAGGATACAGGGATAGGAGGATACAGGGACAGGTGGATATACAGGGATAAGAGGATACAGAGATAGGAGGATACAGGGATAGGAGGATACAGGGATAGGAGGATATACAGGGATAGGAGGATATACAGGGATAGGAGGATACAGGGATAGGAGAATATACAGGGATAGGAGGATACAGGGAAAGGAGGATATACAAGGATAGGAGGGTATAAAGGTATAGGAGGATACAGGGATAGAAGGATATACAGGGATAGGAGGATACAGGGATAAGAGGATATACAGGGATAGGAGGATACAGGGATAGGAGGATACAGGGATAGGAGGATATACATGGATAGGAGCATACAGGGATAGGAGAATATACAGGGATAGGAGGATACAGGGATAGGAGGATATTCAGGGATAAGAGGACATACAAGGATAGGAGGATATACAGGGACAGGAGGATATACAGGGATAGGAGGATATACAGGGATAGGAGGATACAGGGATAGGAGGATATACAGGGATAGGAGGATACAGGGATAGGAGGATACAGGGATAGGAGGATATACAGGGATAGGAGGATACAGGGATAGGAGGATACAGGGATAGGAGGATACAGGGATAGGAGGATACAGGGATAGGAGCATACAGAGATAGGAGAATATACAGGGATAGGAGGATAAACAGGGATAAGAGGATATACAGGGATAGAAGGATACAGGGATAGGAGGATACAGGGATAGGAGGATACAGGAATAGGAGGATATACAGGGATAGGGGGATACAGGGATAGGAGAATATACAAGGATAGGAGGATATACAGGGATAGGAGGATACAGGGATAGAAGGATTTACAGGCATAGGAAGATACAGAGATAGGAGAATATACAGGGATAGGAGGATATACAGGGATGGGAGGATATACAGGGATAAGAGGATATACAGGGATAGAAGGATACAGGGATAGGAGGATATACAGGTATAGGAGGATATACAGGCATAGTAGGATACAGGGATAGGAGGATATATAAGCATAGGAGGATATACAGGGATAGGAGGATACAGGAATAGGAGGATATACAGGGATTAGAGGATATACAGGAATAGGAGGATACAGGGATAGAAGGATATACAGGGATAGGAGGATATACAGGGATAGGAGTATACAGGGATAGGAGAATGTACAGGGATAGGAGGATACAGGTATAGGAGAATATACAGGGATAGGAGGATACAGGGATAGGAGGATATACAGGGATAGGAGGATATACAGGGATAGGAGGATACAGGGATAGGAGGATATACAGAGATAGGAGGATATACAGGGATATGAGGATACAGGGATAGGAGGATATACAGGGATAGGAGGATACAGGAATAGGAGGATATACAGGGATAGGAAGATATACAGGGATAGGAGGATATACAGGGATAGGAGGATACAAGGATAGGAGGATACAGGGATAGGAGGATATACAGGGATAGGAGGATATACAGGGATAGGATGATACAGGGATAGGAGGATATACAGGGATAGGGGGATATACAGGGATTGGAGGATACAGGGATAGGAGGATATGCAGGGATAGAAGGATATACAGGGAAAGGAGGATGTACAGGGATAGGAGGATACAGGGATAGGAGGATACAGGGATAGGAGGATATAGAGGGATAGGAGGATATACAGGGATAGGAGGATACAGGGATAGGAGTATATGCAGGGATAAGAGGATATACAGGGATAGAAAGATACAGGGATAGGAGGATACAGGAATAGTAGGATATACAGGGATAGGGGGATACAGGGATAGAAGTATATACAGGGATAGGAGGATATACAGGGATAGGAGGATATACAAGGATAGGAGGATATACAGGGATAGGAGGATATTCAGTGATAGGAGGATATACAGGGATAGGAGGATATACAGGGATAGGAGGATACAGGGATAGGAGTATATGCAGGGATAAGAGGATATACAGGGATAGAAAGATACAGGGATAGGAGGATACAGGAATAGTAGGATATACAAGGATAGGGGGATACAGGGATAGGAGTATATACAGGAATAGGAGGATATACAGGGATAGGAGGATATACAAGGATAGGAGAATATACAGGGATAGGAGGATATTCAGTGATAGGAGGATATACAGGGATAGGAGGATATACAGGGATAGGAGGATACAGGGATAGGAGGATACAGGGATAGGAGGATATACAGGGATAGAAGGATACAGGGATAGGAGGATACAGGGACAGGTGGATATACAGGGATAAGAGGATACAGAGATAAGAGGATATAGAGATAGGAGGATACAGGGATAGGAGGATACAGGGATAGGAGGATATACAGGGATAGGAGGATACAGGGATAGGAGAATATACAGGGATAGCAGGATACAGGGATAGGAGGATACAGGGAAAGGAGGATATACAAGGATAGGAGGGTATAAAGGCATAGGAGGATACAGGGATAGAAGGATATACAGGGATAGGAGGATACAGGGATAAGAGGATATACAGGGATAGGAGGATACAGGGATAGGAGGATATACATGGATAGGAGGATACAGGGATAGGAGAATATACAGGGATAGGAGGATACAGGGATAGGAGGATACAGGGATAGGAGGATACAGGGATAGGAGGATACAGGGACAGGAGAATATACAGGGATAGGAGGATAAAGAGATAGGAGGATATACAGGGATAGGAGGACACAGGGATAGGAGAATATACAGAGAGAGGAGGATACAGGGATAGGAGGATATACAGGGATAGGAGGATACAGGGATAGGAGGATATACAGGGATAGGAGGATATACAAGGATAGGAGGATATACAGGGATAGGAGGATATTCAGGGATAGGAGGATATACAGGGATAGGAGGATATACAGGGATAGGAGGATACAGGGATAGGAGGATATACAGGGATAGGAGGATACAGAGAAAGGAGGATACAGAGAAAGGAGGATACAGAGAAAGGAGGATACAGGGATAGGAGGATACAGGGATAGGACGATACAGAGATAGGAGAATATACAGGGATAGGAGGATATACAGGGATGGGAGGATAAACAGGGATAAGAGGATATACAGGGATAGTAGGATACAGGGATAGGAGGATACAGGAATAGGAGGATATACAGGGATAGGAGGATACAGGGATAGGAGTATATACAGGGATAAGAGGATATACAGGGATAGAAAGTTACAGGGATAGGTGGATACAGGAATAATAGGATATACAGGGATAGGGGGATACAGGGATAGGAGTATATACATGGATAGGATATACATGGATAGGAGGATATACAAGGATAGGAGGATATACAGGGATAGGAGGATATTCTGGGATAGGAGGTTATACAGGGATAGGAGGATATACAGGGATAGGAGGATACAGGGATAGGAGGATACAGGGATAGGAGGATATACAGGGATAGAAGGATACAGGGATAGGAGGATACAGGGACAGGTGGATATACAGGGATAGGAGGATACAGAGATAGGAGGATACAGGGATAGGAGGATACAGGGATAGGAGGATATACAGGGATAGGAGGATACAGGGATAGGAGAATATACAGGGATAGGAGGATACAGGGATAGGAGGATACAGGGAAAGGAGGATATACAAGGATAGGAGGGTATACAGTCATAGGAGGATACAGGGATAGCAGTATATACAGGGATAGGAGGATACAGGGATAAGAGGATATACAGGGATAGGAGGATACAGGGATAGGAGGATATACAGGGATAGGAGGATACAGGGACAGGAGAATATACAGGGATAGGAGGATACAGGGATAGGAGGATATACAGGGATAGGATGATATACAGGGATAGGAGGATACAGGGATAGGAGAATATACAGCTATAGGAGGATACAGGAATGGAGGATATACAGGGATAGGAGGATACAAGGATAGGAGGCTACAGAGATGGAGGACACACAGGGATAGGAGTATATACATGGATAGGAGGATACAGGGATAGAAGGATACAGGGATAGAATGATATATAGGGATAGGAGGATACAGCTATAGAAGGATACAGGGATGGAGGATATACATGGATAGGAGGATATACAGGGAAAGGAGGATATACATGGATAGAAGGATATAGGGATAGGAGGATACAGGGATGGAGGATATACAGGGATAAGAGGATCCAGGGATGGAGGACATACAGGGATAGGAAGATATAGGGATAGGAGGATATAAAGGGATAGGCGGATATTCAGGGATAGGAGGATACAGGAATAGGAGGATATACAGGGATAGGAGGATACAGGAATAGGAGGATATACAGGGATAGGGGGATACAGGGATAGGAGTAAATACAGGGATAGGAGGATATACAGGGATAGGAAGATGCAGGGATAGGAGGATATACAGGGATAGAAGGATATACAAGGATAGGAGGATGTACACGGATAGGAGGATATTGACGGATAGGAGGAACTACAGGGATAGGAGGATATACAAGGATAGGAGGATGCAGGGATAGGAGGATATACAGGGATAGGGGGATACAGGGATAGGAGTAAATACAGGGATAGGAGGATATACAGGGATAGGAAGATGCAGGGATAGGAGGATATACAGGGATAGAAGGATATACAAGGATAGGAGGATATACACGGATAGGAGGATATTCACGGATAGGAGGAACTACAGGGATAGGAGGATATACAGGGATAGGAGGATACAGGAATAGGAGGATATACAGGGATAGGAGGATACAGGAATAGGAGGACATACAGGGATAGGGGGATACAGGGATAGGAGTAAATACAGGGATAGGAGGATATACAGGGATAGGAAGATGCAGGGATAGGAGGATATACAGGGATAGAAGGATATACAAGGATAGGAGGATATACACGGATAGGAGGATATTCACGGATAGGAGGAACTACAGGGATAGGAGGATATACAAGGATAGGAGGATGCAGGGATAGGAGGATATACAGGGATAGGAGGATACAGGTATAGGAGGATACAGGGATAGGAGGATACACAGGGATAGGAGGATACAGAGTTAGGAGGATACAGGGATAGGAGCATACAGAGATAGGAGAATATACAGGGATAGGAGGATATACAGGGATGGGAGGATATACAGGGATAAGATGATATACAGGGATAGAAGGATACAGGGATAGGAGGATACAGGGATGGAGGATATACAGGGATAGGAGGATACAGGAATAGGAGGATATACAGGGATAGGAGGATATACAGGGATAGGAGGATATACAGGGATAGGAGGATACAGGAATAGGAGAATATACAGGGATAGGAGGATACAGGTATAGGAGGATATACAGGGATAGGAGGATACAGGGATAGGAGGATACAGGGATAGGAGGATATACAGGGATAGGAGGATATACAAGGATAGGAGGATATACAGGGATAGGAGGATATTCAGGGATAGGAGGATATTCAGGGATAGGAGGATACAGAGATAGGAGGATACAGGGATAGGAGGATATACAGGGATAGGATGATACAGGGAAAGGAGGATATACAGGGATAGGAGGATACAGAGATAGGAGGATACAGGGATAGGAGGATACAGGGACAGGAGGATATACAGGGATAGGAGGATACGGGGCTAGGAGGATATACAGGGATAGGAAGACACAGGGATAGGAGAATATACAGGGAGAGGAGGATACAGGGATAGGAGGATATACAGGGATAGGAGGATACAGGGATAGGAGGATATACAGGGATAGGAGGATACAGGGATAGGAGAATATACAAGGATAGGAGGATATACAGGGATAGGAGGATACAGGGATAGAAGGATTTACAGGCATAGGAGGATACAGAGATAGGAGAATATACAGGGATAGGAGGATATACAGGGATGGGAGGATATACAGGGATAAGAGGATATACAGGGATAGAAGGATACAGGGATAGGAGGATATACAGGGATAGGAGGATATACAGGGATAGTAGTATACAGGGATAGGAGGATATATAAGCATAGGAGGATATACAGGGATAGGAGGATACAGGAATAGGAGGATATACAGGGTTAGGAGGATATACAGGAATAGGAGGATACAGTGATAGAAGGATATACAGGGATAGGAGGATATACAGGGATAGGAGTATACAGGGATAGGAGAATGTACAGGGATAGGAGGATACAGGTATAGGAGAATATACAGGGATAGGAGGATACAGGGATAGGAGTATATTCAGGGATAGGAGGATATACAGGAATAGGAGGATACAGGGATAGAAGGATATACAGGGATAGGAGGATATACAAGGATAGGAGGATATACAGGGATAGGAGGATATACAGGGATAGGAGGATACAGGGATTGGAGGATATACAGGGACAGGAGGATACAGGGATAGGAGGATACAGGGATAGGAGGATATACAGGGATAGGAGGATATACAGGGATAGGAGGATACAGGGATAGGAGGATATACAGGGATTGGAGCATACAGGGATAGGAGGATACAGGGATAGAAGGATATATAGGGATAGGAGGATACAGGGATAGGAGTATATACAGGGATAGGAGGATACAGGGAAAGGAGGATACAGGGATAGAAGGATACAGGTATAGGAGGATAAACAGGGATAGGAGGATATAGAGGGATATGAAGATACAGGGATAGGAGGATATACAGGGATAGGAGGATATACAAGGATAAGAGGATATACAGGGATAGGAGGATATTCAGGGATAGGAGGATATACAGGGATAGGAAGATATACAGGGATAGGAGGATTCAGGGATAGGAGGATATACAGGGATAGGAGGATACAGGGATAGGAGGATACAGGGATAGGAGGATATACAGGGATAGGAGGATATACAGGGATAGGAGGATACAGGGATAGGAGGATATACAGGGATAGGAGGATATGCAGGGATAGGAGGATACAGGAATAGGAGGATATACAGGTATAGGAGGATATACAGGGATAGGAGGATATACAGGAATAGGATGATACAGGTGTGACAGGGTATGCGGCAGAGCAAGAAGAGACCACCGGACTAAGAACGATCCAACAGGGTTTATTAAGGCGGGCAGCATACCAAATCAAAAATCCATGTTATTCCTAACATAAGTCCACAATCACCAACAGGCGTGAGGTCTTGCCGCAGCTAAGAGCCCCCACTCTTCTTCCTCCAGAGATCTCTCAACACAACACTGGTTACGCATAAGTTCATTGTCTTGGGCTACTGGGAACAGCCCAAGGGTAGGGGAGGAGAGGTTTCCCCCCTCCTAGTTGATGGTTTAGTCCATGGCATGGCTCCGATGTGTCTATAAAGATGTGTACTGTGAGTTCTCCCCCTGCTTAAGAGAACATTGGGGAGTCCTCTAGCGGTGTTGACACAAGCCCAAGTTAAATTATGGTTAAGGAACAAAGATCTGGGAAAGGCCATGGGTACTTACATCACATCATGACATTTTATACAGAAATGCAGGACAGGGAAAACTATGTTCCATGACAATTCCTTCCCCTCCAATTTTGTGTACGTACGAGGGACCTCTACAGGTCGCTTGTTAAGTACACACAGGCAGGGCTGACTGGTCTCAGGGCTCCTCCTGCCTGGACAGTCCATCTGCATTTTGGTGTTGGCTGCCTCTTCTATACTGTACTGTAAAGTTATAGGGCTGCAGAGCCAGACTCCATCGTAGTAAGCGTCCATTGTCCGCAGAGGCTCTGTTCAGCCAAGTGAGGGGATTGTGATCAGTAACCACAGTGAATTCTCGTCCATACAGATACGGCTTTAGTTTCCGGAGGGCCCACACTATAGCCAGACATTCTTTTTCCACAGTTGCATAGGCCACTTCTCGGTTCAGCAGTTTCCTGCTAAGGTAGGCGACGGGGTGCTTGTCCCCAGCTGCATTCACCTGGCTGAGTACAGCTCCCAATCCATAAGCAGAGGCGTCCGTCTGCACAATGAATCGCCTCTTGTAGTCCGGAGCAGCCAGAACAGGGTCACAGACCAGGGCGTCCTTCAGCCGGTTAAAAGCCTCCTCACAGGCTGGAGTCCAGATTACCAGCCTGGGCATCATTTTCTTGGTCAGGTCGGTAAGAGGCTTGGCCACAGTGCTAAAATGAGAAACAAATTTTCGGTAGTAGCTAGCAGTGCCCAAAAAAGCCATAACTTGTTTCTTAGTTTGGGGTACAGGCCAGTCTCTAATAGCCTGGATTTTTGCAGGTTCTGGACGGAGCTTCCCTCCCCCTACTCTATGCCCTAGGTACTGGACTTCACCCATCCCCAGTTGACATTTATCGGGTCGAATGGTTAGGCCGGCTGCAAGAATCAGGTCAAGAATAACAGCTAATTGATTCAGATGTTCCTCCCACGTCGGGCTGAAGACGGCGATATCATCTAAGTAGGCACAAGCAAAGTCCCCACATCCCCGGAGGATCTGATCTACCATTCTCTGGAAGGTTGTCGGGGCATTTTTCATTCCAAAAGGCATGCTTGGAAATTCATACAGACCAAAGGGGGTTATAAAAGCGGACCGTCCTCTCCCTTCCTCTGTCAGAGGAATTTGCCAGTATCCCTTACTGAGATCTAAGGTAGTGACATATCGGGATCCAGCCATTCGGTCTAGAAGTTCGTCAATACGGGGCATTGGGTAAGGATCACTGACAGTATGGTCATTAAGTCATCTGTAGTCCACACAAAATCGAATACTCCCATCCTTCTTTGGTACTAACACCACAGGAGAGGCCCAAGGGCTATGAGAGGCCTGGATTACCCCCAGCTGTAACATCTCCTCTAGTTCGTGCTGCATGGTGTTTCGAACTGATTCAGGTACCCGGTAAGGAGCCTGTTGTATGCGACGGATACCCTGAGTGTCTACATGATGTTGGGTGACGGTGGTTCGACCTGGTTGAGATGAGAAAGCAGCCCGTCTCTGTTGAAGCACTCCCAGCATCTGGTCTTTCTGTAAGGGGTCCAGGTGATCTCCCAGAGGAACCTGTTCCACAGTGGACGGGGCTCTCGTGGCTTCCACGAGATCCGGTAGGGAGTCCTCTTCCTCGGGACCGTCTTCGGAAGCTAGCCGACAGCTTGCTATCATTGGAAGGTTCCGGTCGTGGTATTCCTTAATCATATTCACATGGACAGTCTTTTGTCTTAGTCCCTGATCATCTAGAGCAAGAAGGTAATTGGTGTCATTTAGTTTCTTGAGAACCCAGAAGGGACCCTCCCAGGTGATCAGCAGTTTATTTTGTGGATGGGGAATAATCATTAAGACCGGTTGTCCTTCTACAAACTCCCGATAGCGTGCTTTACGGTCATACCTGGTCTTCTGTCGGGTTTGAGCCATATGCACATGACTCTGGGCGAAACTAGCAAGTTGAGCCAGGGTTTCTCGCAGCTTTAGGACATAAGGGACAACAGGGGCTCCTGTATCTTCAACTTGCCCCACCCAGTATTCATTGAGCAGAGTTAAGGGTCCTCGGACCTTTCTTCCATAGAGGAGTTCAAAGGGGGAAAACCCGGTGGACTCCTGTGGAACTTCCCGATAGGCAAACAAGAGATGGGGTAGGTACTTCTCCCAGTCTGAATCTCTGTCCGTGAAGGCCCTCAGCATATTCTTCAGAGTGCCGTTAAATCGTTCACAAAGTCCATTTGTTTGTGGATGATACGGTGTCGTTCGAATCCCTCGTACTCCACAGGTGCGCCACAGACACTGGACTAGTTCTGACATGAACTGGGAGCCTTGGTCCGACAAGATCTCACTGGGAAATCCTACTCTGGTGAAAATGGTAACCAGGGCCTCGGCCACCTTGGCTGCAGAAATACTGGACAAGGCCACAGCTTCCGGATATCGGGTGGCGTAGTCCACAACAGTGAGAATGTACTGCTTTCCTGATCTACTTGGCTTAGCTAGAGGCCCAATGATATCGACAGCTACTCTTTGAAATGGCTCTTCTATGATAGGGAGTGGTTGCAGAGGGGCCTTTGGATGATCTCCGGGTCGCCCTCTACGCTGACATATATCGCAAGTTCGGCAGAAATGCGCCACTGCCTGAGAAATCCCTGGCCAATAGAAGGTTTGAGTCAATCGTCTCTCGGTGCGGGTTTTGCCTTGATGGCCAGCAGTAGGGATATCATGAGCAAGGTGTAGTAGGGGAATCCTGTATTTCTGAGGAACAATCATCTGTTTGTTACAAGTCCAGGGCTTATCTGGGGAGGCAGCATTGGTAACCCTATACAAAAGTCCATTTTCTCGGATAATCCTTTCCCTGTTCTCCCCTAACTGCCCTGTCTCAGCTCGTGCTCTAAAACTAGCTAGGGTGGGGTCAGTATCGACCTCTTGTCGAAACTGAACTCTATCCCAGGTATCTCTCACATTGTTCCCACAAGAAGAATCACTCACCGGCGGTGTCGGCGGTTCTGGTGGCCTCATTTCCATGGATGAGTTGTATGCGTCCCCATCTGCTGCTCTCTTGGCTTGACTTCTGGTTACCGCACCGACGAAGTGGCAATGCAGATGTCCCACATCATTTCCTAAAAGAACGTCTGCGGGGAGACCACGCATTGTTTGGCCCCAAAGCCATAATCCAGGGTCAGCCTCGCTCTTGGAATATATCTCTGGGTGCCTCCAGCCAATTCAATGGCAATTCCTGGTCCCTTTTGAATTGCTTCTGGCTGAAGTACGCGGGGATCGGCTATGGTGAGAAAAGCCCCAGTGTCACGGAAGCCGAAAACCTTTTGGTCATCCAGCACGACCTCCTGTAGATGTTTGTGCTGACTGTCAGAAGAACAGGTGGCTGGGGCTCGCACCCCATAGACTCCTGGTATGGGAGCCAGGGTATCGGAGTCACTTGGCAAGTCGTCAGGGACAGAATCCAGCTCTTCTCCTGGTGACCGTGTTTCCGGGGAGACGGAGCATGTGACTCCTCACGTGCCCTGGTCTCCTTAGCTGCATGACGCCGGGCGCGTGCGGGCCCTGGTTAGCGGTGGGAGTGACTCGCGCGACACACCCTCTTCTTACTCATCACCATTGGTTGACAGCCTCTTTTTAAATCACACACTTGGAGTCTGACGTCACCCCCTGAGGAAGGACGCACCGAAACGCGCGTCGGGGTGGGCATCACACATACATCAGGGACAGCCACCGATATATCTGGACACCACAACCAGCAGGTATGAGGACATATAATGTTCATAAATGGCTATATTGCTGAATATATACTATAACACTGCAAAAATTAGTGGACATTAAAACATGGAAAACCGCTGGTCATATATGGTGGATGGTGCTCTAATATAATACAAGCTACATTGCCAATTATACTGACATATTGCCATTGCAGAAGGTCAGATATAGCAGTGTTGGTTATATCTAAGGGCAGTGGCAGTATCACTTTGATTCCCTGTGTGCATATCATTAGCCATTTTAATATAATAATTTCTATTATGTGGATGCTCTTTTTTTCTGTGTCACTATATACCCTACTTGTTCCAATAAAGGTCTGTTTTATTTAATACATATGGCCGTTTTGTCGGATGTTTATTGATAGGTTTTTTTCGATTTTGGTCCAATTGGTCCATCCAATCTAGTCAGCAGTCACACATTATCCATGATGTGGATGGTTAGGAGTATTAACATTATACATAAATTAGAATGTGTATTATCTGCTTGTTCTTTGCAATCCTTTAATTGGTGAGGGTGTCTGTAGATAATGAACCGGCAAAGGCGGTCTGTAGCTGTCCTGCCTCCAAACACCTGGACATTGGAATTGCAGATGCCCAGGCTGCCCACATCTATAACATCTGCGCTCTGGGATTCTTCCTCCACGTCGTAGTCCCGAAGGCGGAGCAGGAGTAATGCGAGGCACTGTCACACGAAGGTCACCATGAGTGGATGGTCTATTGGGATGGTGAGTATGGGAGGCTGAAGGACCAGGGGCCGCCATCGTCGGGGGGCTGGTAGTTCTTTTCTCACTGAGTAGTAGTTTTTTCCATTGAGGCTTGATGGTGAGCGCCTCATCCGCTACAGCCGCAGCTTCCTCCACCGTGGCTGGTCTCCTTTCACGCACCCATTCTCGGATCTCAGCGGGACACTTGAAGTAAAACTGCTCTTTCAAGATGACCTGGAGGAAGGCCCCCCAAGTTAAGGCCTCCTCTCCCTCCAGCCAGCGATGACATATTTGTTTGAGTCTGTGGGCATACATCTTGAAGGACACCTCCTCATCACAGGCCAAAGTACGAAATTGGGTCCTATAAGTGTCTGGGGTCACAGCGTAGTGTTCCAGAATAGTCCGTTTAATGTCTGCATACTCACAGTCTCCCCGAGGGTCCATAGCTCTATAGGCTGCGGCAGCTCCACCCTCTAATAGCCCCACCAGATGTCGGACTCGCTCCCTTTCTGGGACTTCCATTAATCGACACTGATGCTCAAAGTCCTGGAAGAAGCCCTCAATGTCACCTGCAGCCTCCTGGAACGGCTTGAAATCTTTGCGGGACACTCTGGGGAGTTCCCTCATGGTGTGTGCTGGGGTTACAGTTTGTCTGGCGCTTCTAGCTGCTTCCAAAGCTATCTGCCTCTCCAGCAATGCCATCTCCTTAGCTCCTCGCATGACCTCCATCTTATAGTCTATGGAGACCTCCTCTCCCATCATTGCCATCTCCTCCTCGTACCACACAGCCCACTGACTTTTTTGGGTATTTACCTCTGCCTGTCGCCTTTCCTCCATTGGCCGTGGAGGTGCTTCCTCAGCGTCCTCCTTCCAAAGCCTCAGTTAGCTGCTCCTTTGAGAGTCCCTTGTAGCTGACCCCCAGTTCACGGGCCTTTGTTTGTAAGCTCACCACAGTCCAGTTCTTCTACTCTGAGGCTCTGGTTCCAGCAGTTGATGGGCCGTCATCCTCCATTCCTTCTGCTCTGATCCCACCGCTGCCAACCAGTTTGTGACGGGGTATGTGGCAGGGCAAGAAGAGACCACCGGACTAAGAACGATCCAACGGGGTTTATTAAGGCGGGCAGCATACCAAATCAAAAATCCATGTTATTACTAAGGTCCATAATAAGTCCACAATCACCAACGGACGTGAGGTCTTGCCGCAGCTAAGAGCCCCCACTCTTCTTCCTCCAGAGATCGCCCAACACAACACTGGTCACGCATAAGTCCATTGTCTTGGGCTACCGGGAACAGCCCAAGGGTAGGGGAGGAGAGGTTTCCCCCCTCCTAGTCGATGGTTTAGTCCATGGCATGGCTCCGATGTGTCTATAAAGATGTGTACTGTGAGTTCTCCCCCTGCTTAAGAGTACATTGGGGAGTCCTCTAGCGGTGTTGACACAAGCCCAAGTTAAATTATGGTTAAGGAACAAAGATCTGGGAAAGGCCATGGGTACTTACATCACATCATGACATTTTATACAGAAATGCAGGACAGGGAAAACTATGTACCATGACAACAGGGATAGGAGGATACACAGGGAAAGGAGGATACACAGGGATAGGAGGATACAGGGATAGGAGGATATACAGGGATAGGAGGATATACAGGGATAGGAGGATATACAGGGATAGGAGGATACAGGGATAGGAGGATATACAGGGATAGGAGGATATACAGGGATAGGAGGATACAGGGATAGGAGAATAAACAGGGATAGGAGGATATACAGGGATAGGAGGATATACAGGGATAGGAGGATACATGGATAGGAGAATATACAAGGATAGGAGGATATACAGGGATAGGAGGAAACAGGG
Organism: Phyllobates terribilis; assembly: GCF_046119375.1. NCBI lineage: Eukaryota > Metazoa > Chordata > Amphibia > Anura > Dendrobatidae > Phyllobates > Phyllobates terribilis. The sequence goes on from NW_027362770.1 coordinate 177,319,799, forward strand.
ATAGAAGGATATACAGGGATAGGAGGATACAGGGATAGGAGGACAAACAGGGATAGGAGGATACAGGGATAGGAGGATTTAAATGGATAGGAGGATACACAGGGGTAGGAGGATACAGGGATAGGAGGATACAGGGATAGGAGAATATACAAGGATAGGAGGATACAGGGATAGGAGGATATACAGGGATAGTAGGATATAGAGGGATAGGAGGATACAGGGATAGGAGAATATACAGGGATAGGAGGATACAGGAATGGAGGATATACAGGGATAGGAGGATACAAGGATAGGAGGCTACAGAGATGGAGGATATACAGGGATAGGCGTATATACATAGATAGCAGGATACAGGGATAGAAGGATACCGGGATAGAAGGATATATAGGGATAGGAGGATACAGGGATAGAAGGATACAGGGATAGGAGGATACAGGGATGGAGGATATACTAGGATAGAAGGATACAGGGATGGAGGATATTCAGGGATAGGAGTATACAGGGATAGGAGGAGAAACAGGGATAGGAGGATATTCAGGGATGGGAGGATACAGGGATAGGAGGATACAGGGATAGGAGGATACAGGGATGGAGGATATACAGGGATAGGAGGATCTACAGGGATAGGAGGATACAGGGATAGGAGGCTATACAGGCATAAGAGTATATACAGGGATAGGAGGATACAGGAATAGGAGGATATACAGGCATAGGAGGATATACAGGGATAGCAGGATAGAGGAATAGGAGGATATACAGGGATAAGAGGATACAGGGATAGGAGGATATACAGGGATAGGAGGATACAGGGAGAGGAGTATATACAGAGATAGGAGGATATACAGGGATAGGAGGATACAGGGAGAGGAGGATATACAGGGAAAGGAGGATATACAAGGATAGGAGGATATACAGGGATAGGAGGTTATTCAGGGATAAGAGGATATACAGGGATAGGAGGATATACAGGGATAGGAGGATATACAGGGTTAGGAGGATACAGAAATAGGAAAATATACAGGGATAGATGGATATACAGGGATGGGAGGATATACAGGGATAAGAGGATATACAGGAATAGAAGGATACAGGGATAGGAGGATACAGGGATGGAGGATATACAGGGATAGGAGGATATAAAGGGATAGGAGGATATATAGGGATAGGAGGATACAGGGTTAGGAGGATATACAGGGATAGGAGGATATACAGGGATAGGAGGATACAGGGATAGGAGGATATACAGGGATAGGAGGATATACAGGGATAGGATGATACAGGGATAGGAGAATATACAGGGATAGGAGGATACAGGTATAGGAGAATATACAGGGATAGGAGGATACAGGGATAGGAGGATATACAGGGATAGAAGGATATACAGGGTAGGAGGATACAGGGATAGGATGATATACAGGGATAGGAGGATATAGAGGGATAGGAGGATACAGGGATAGGAGGAAATACGGGGATAGGAGGATACACAGGGATAGGAGGATACAGGGATAGGAGGATATACAGGGATAGGAGGATATACAGGGATAGGAGGATATACAGGGATAGGAGGATATACAGGCATAGGAGGGGATATACAGGGATAGGAGGATACAGGAATAGGAGGATATACAGGGATAGGAGGATACAGGGATAGGAGGATATACAGGGATAGGATGATACAGGGATAGGAGTATATACAGAGATATGAGGATACTGTTATGTTCTGCTACCAGAGCTAAGGAAAGAGAGGAGATCTGTCCCTACGATAGAACTCAGCTTAATCCCTACGATGTAACAGGGGACCTGATCCTGCGATCAGACCTGCTAAAGTCCTAAGCTAGTCTGTACGGAGACCTATAGATGTGGGGAGGGAATCCCTACAAGTACTAAGGACTGGGAGGAATATGGGACACCTCCTAACAGAAATAGTAGCAGACAGACGAACAAACAAAATACATAGAACATAGAGGTCAGTAGACCAAGCAAACTAACAGAGTTAGATACAGAGCACAGGCTAGCTAGAAAGTAGATATACAATGAAGTCCAGCAAAGCCAGAAGGGCGGAGCAGGATTAAATAGGCCAACAAGGTCATGTGACCAGCAAAGGAAAAAAAACCTAACAGCAAGGTTCTAACAGTACCCCCCCTTCTAAGAGGATCCTCTGGATCCCCTAGGACCAGGCTTATCAGGAAATCTCCTGTGAAACGCTCTGATAAGTCTGGACGCGGAAACATAATCTGACCTCACCCAAGAGTTATCCTCGGGTCCGAAACCTTTCCAGGCCACAAGATACTGCAAACTACCTCTATACCGTCTAGAGTCAAGGATGCGAGAAATTTCATATTCCCCGTCCTCCACCACCGGAGGAACAGAGTCACCATCCGACACAACAGCTTTTTTTAACAGAGAGACATGAAAGACCGGATTAATTCTCCAGGAGGTAGGAACCTCCAACCTAACAGCAGATTGGTTGACAACCTGAAGCACCTTAAAGGGCCCTACAAATTTGGGACCCAATTTCTTAGAAGGAATCCTCAACCGCAGATTCCTAGAGGACAACCAAACCATGTCACCAACAGCGAACAAAACCTCCTGTCGTTTCCTATCAAAGTAGTCTTTAGATTTTCTGTTGGCCTCCTGAAGATTACCACGCACATCCGTCCAAACTCTTTCCAAATCACCGTAAAAATTCTCCTCCTCAGGCACGGCAGATCCCAACTTGGAGAACGACCCAAACGACGGATGTCTCCCAGAACAACAAAAAAAAGGCGAACAACCAGCAGAAGAAGATGTATGATTGTTCAGAGCAAATTCGGCAAGTGGCAGAAACTCAGACCACCCCTCTTGATTGTCTGCCACAAAACAACGCAAGAACTAATCAACATCCTGGTTTTTCCTTTCTGTCTGGCCATTAGATTCAGGATGATATCCGGACGAAAACGACAAACGAATTCCCAAACTGTCACAAAAGGCACGCCAAAAACGAGCCACGAACTGAGGACCCCTATCAGAAACAATGTCAGTAGGAACGCCATGAAGTCTGACAATTTCCTTGACAAAGGCCTTAGCGAGAGTTTTAGCGCAGGGCAGTTTGACGAAGGGAACCAAGTGACACATCTTGCTAAAACGGTCCACGACCACCCAGATGACAGTAAAACCCTCAGAGGGGGGAAGGTCAGTTATAAAGTCCATAGCCAAATGTGTCCAAGGAGCACTGGGGACCTCCAAAGGACAAAGTAACCCCGCAGCAGGAGTATGTGAGGACTTAGATCTAGCACATATAGTACATTGGCGCACCCACTTAATGACTTCCTTCTGCCATCCAGGCCACCAAAAACTGCGACCCACCAGTCTCTTGGTCTCAGAGATTCCGGGATGACCTGCCAACCGAGATTCGTGACACTCAACAAACAAATCTCTCCTAAAGGTCCCAGGCACAAACAACCTCCCATGAGGAGTGTTAGATGGGGCATTCTCCTGAGCTTTAAGAATCTCATCTTCCAAAACGGAGTCTAAAGCAGCTATCACAACACCTTCTTGTAAAATGTTTTCCTCTTTCTCAGCACCGACTATGGGAGAAAAACTGCGAGACAAGGCATCCGCCTTAACATTCTTAGTACCAGGGATGTAAGTAACGGAGAAATTAAACCGCGAGAAAAACAGTGCCCACCTAGCCTGACGGGCATTCAGGCGCTTGGCAGCATCAAGATATATCAGATTTTTATGATCCGTAAGAACCTGAACGGGAAATTCCGCACCTTCCAAGAAGTGGCGCCAGTGTTCAAATGCGAGTTTAATAGCCAATAATTCCCGATTACCAATATCGTAATTCAATTCAGTCTCCGAAAATTTTTTTGAAAAAAAGGCACAGGGATGTAATCCATCCCCGTTATCCTGAGACAATACTGCGCCAACCCCCACAGAGGAAGCATCAACCTCAACCAAAAACGGCCTAGTAACATCAGGCTGCATAAGGATGGGAGCAGAGGTGAACCTCTCCTTGAGATACACAAAAGCTTCAATGGCCTCAGAAGACCACTGAACCGCATCAGCACCTTTCCTGGTGAGATCAGTCAGAGGTTTGACAATACTAGAAAAATTTTTTATGAATTTTCTATAGTAATTGGCGAAACCCAAAAACCTCTGTATCGATTTCAAACCAATAGGCCTAGGCCATTCCTGCACAGCCTGAACCTTAACCGGATCCATCTCAAAACCTTTGCTGGAGATAATGTAGCCCAAAAAACTAATTCTCTGTACAGCGAACTCACATTTCTCCAGCTTAGCAAAAAGCGAATTGTCCATTAATAACTGTAATACCTCACGCACGCTCCGCCAATGAGACTCCAGATCTGGCGAATAAATCAAAATGTCATCCAAATACACAACCACATTTTTACCGATCAAAGGTCTAAGGATGTCATTAATAAGATTCTGAAAAAATGCAGGAGCATTAGTAAGACCAAAAGGCATAACCAGATTCTCAAAATGACCCACAGGAGTGTTAAAAGCAGTCTTCTATCCACCCGTATAGCTAATTGCATAGCCTGTTGCAAATCCTCAGGTGTAGGATAAGCAATTAGCAGGTCTTTAACCCTTTCACTGAGCCCAGCAAGAAATAGACTTTTCAGAGCAGAATCGTTCCACCCTGTTTGAGTCGACCAACGACGGAAATGAGTACAATATTTTTCAACATTACCTGATCCTTGTTTTAAACGTCTCAACTCAGTCTCAGCTGATGCGACACGGTCAGGATCATCATATAATAGTCCCAAAGCAGAAAAAAAACTATCCACTGATCTGAAGCATGAATCACTAGGTTGCAAAGAAAAGGCCCACTCCTGAGGCTCTTTGCGCAAAAGTGACATTATGAACCCTACGCGCTGGGATTCATCCCCAGAGGACTTAGGTCTCAAACGAAAATACAATAAGCAAGCATTTTTAAATGAAAAAAATTCTCGGTGTTCACCAAAAAATAAATCCGGCAAACATACCTTAGGCTCCAAGAAATGTGCTCCAGGACAGTTACTCACGTGCTGACGGAGCTCGGCCACCTCCAGAGAGAGTCCCTGCAGGCGATGAACCAAATCCTGAACCGACACCATGATGGAACAGAAAAATCTTTCCTTAGAGAATTTGCTGGCTGGACTTACTGTTATGTTCTGCTACCAGAGCTAAGGAAAGAGAGGAGATCTGTCCCTACGATAGAACTCAGCTTAATCCCTACGATGTAACAGGGGACCTGATCCTGCGATCAGACCTGCTAAAGTCCTAAGCTAGTCTGTACGGAGACCTATAGATGTGGGGAGGGAATCCCTACAAGTACTAAGGACTGGGAGGAATATGGGACACCTCCTAACAGAAATAGTAGCAGACAGACGAACAAACAAAATACATAGAACATAGAGGTCAGTAGACCAAGCAAACTAACAGAGTTAGATACAGAGCACAGGCTAGCTAGAAAGTAGATATACAATGAAGTCCAGCAAAGCCAGAAGGGCGGAGCAGGATTAAATAGGCCAACAAGGTCATGTGACCAGCAAAGGAAAAAAAACCTAACAGCAAGGTTCTAACAGATACAGGGTTAGGAGTATATACAGGGGTAGGAGGATATAGGGATGGGAAGATACAGTGATGGAGGATATACAGGGATAGCAGGATCTACAGGGATAAGAGGATACAGGGATAGGAGGCTATACAGGGATAGGAGGATATACAGGGATAGGAGGATACAGGAATAGGAGGATATACAGGGATAGGAGGATATAAAGGAATATGAGGATACAGGAATAGGAGGATATACAGGGATAGGAGGATACAGGGATAGGAGGATACAGGGATAGGAGCATATACAGGGATAGGAGGATACACAGGGATAGGAGGATGCAGGGATAGGAGGATATACAGGGATAGAAGGATATACAAGGATAGGAGGATATAGATGGATAGGAGGATACAGAGATAGGAGGAAACAGGGATAGAAGGATACAGAGATAGGAGGATTTAGGGATGGAGGATATACAGGGATAAGAGGATATACAGGGATAGAAGGATACAGGGATAGGAGGATTTAGGGATGGAGGATATACAGGGATAGGAGGATACAGGAATAGGAGGATATACAGGGATAGGAGGATACAGGAATAGGAAGATATACAGGGATAGGAGGATACAGGGATAGGAGGATATACAGGGATAGGAGGATACAGGGATAGGAGCATATATAGGGATAGGAAGATACAGGGATAGAAGGATACAGGGATAGAAGAATATATAGGGATAGGAGGATACAGGGATAGAAGGATACAGGGATAGGAGGATACAGGGATGGAGGATATACAGGGATAGGAGGATACAGGGATGGAGGACATTCAGGGATAGGAGGATACAGGGAAAGGAGGATATACAGGGATAGGAGGATATTCAGGGATAGGCGGATACAGCGATAGGAGGATATGCAGGGATAGGAGGATATGCAGGGATAGGAGGATACAGGGATGGAGGATATACAGGGATAGGAGGATCTACAGGGATAGGAGGATACAGGGATAGGAGGATACAGGGATAGGAGGATACAGGGATAGGAGGATACAGGGATAGGAGGCTATACAGGGATAGGAGTATATACAGGGATAGGAGGATACAGGAATAGGAGGATATACAGGCATAGGAGGATATACAGGGATAGGAGGATACAGGAATAGAAGGATATACAGGGATAGGAGGAAACAGGGATAGGAGGATATACAGGGATAAGAGGATACAGGGATAGAAGGATATACAGGGATAGGAGGATATACAAGGATAGGAGGATATACCGGGATAGGAGGTTATTCAGGGATAAGAGGATATACAGGGATAGGAGAATATACAGGGATTGGAGGATACAGGGATTGGAGGATATACAGGGTTAGGAAGATACAGGGATAGGAGGATACAGGGATAGGAGGATACAGAGATAGGAGAATATGCAGGGATAGGAGGATATACAGGGATGGGAGGATATACAGGGATAAGAGGATATACAGGAATAGAAGGATACAGGGATAGGAGTATACAGGGATGGAGGATATACAGGGATAGGAGGATATACAGGGACAGGAGGATATACAGGGATAGGAGGATACAGGGAAAGGAGTATATACAGGGATAGGAGGATACAGGGATAGGAGTATATACAGGGATAGGAGGATATACAGGGATAGGAGGATACAGGGATAGGAGGATATAGAGGGATAGGAGGATATACAAGGATAGGAGGATATACAGGGATAGGAGGATATTCAGGGATAGTAGGATACAGGGATAGGAGGATACAGGGATAGGAGGAAATACAGGGATAGGAGGATACAGGGATAGGAGGATACAGGGATAGGAGGATATACAAGGATAGGAGGATACAGGGAACGGAGTATATACAGGGCTAGGAGGATACAGGGATAGGAGTATATACAGGGATAGGAGGATATACAGGGATAGGAGGATACAGGGATAGGAGGATACAGGGGGATAGGAGGATATACAAGGATAGAAGGATATACAGGGATAGAAGGATATTCAGGGATAGTAAGATACAGGGATAGTAGGAAATACAGGGATAGGAGGATACAGGGATAGGATGATACAGGGATAGGAGGATATACAGGGATAGGAGGAAACAGATATAGGAGGATACAGGGATAGGAGGATACAGGGATAGGAGGATACAGGGACAGGAGGATATACAGGGATAGGAGGATACAGGAATAGGAGGATATACAGGGAACGGAGGATACAGGGAAAGGAGAATATACAGGGATAGGAGGATACAGGGATAGGAGGATATACAGGGATAGGAGGATACAGGGATGGGAGGATATACAGGGATAGGAGGATACATGGATAGGAGAATATACAATGATAGGAGGATATACAGGGATAGGAGGATACAGGGATAGAAGGATATACAGGGATAGGAGGATACAGGGATAGGAGGACATACAGGGATAGGAGGACATACAGGGATAGGAGGATACAGGGATAGGAGGATATAAATGGATAGGAGGATATACAGTGGTAGGAGGATATACAGGTATAGGAGGATACAGAGATAGGAGGATACAGGGATAGGAGAATATACAAGGATAGGAAGATATACAGGGATAGGAGGATACAGGGATAGAAGGATATACAGGGATAGGAGGATACAGGGATAGGAGGACATACAGGGATAGGAGGATACAGGGATAGGAGGATACAGGGATAGGAGGATATAAATGGATAGGAGGATATACAGTGGTAGGAGGATATACAGGTATAGGAGGATATAGAGGGATAGGAGGATACAGGGACAGGAGAATATACAGGGATAGGAGGATACAGGAATGGAGGATATACAGGGATAGGAGGATACAAGGATAGGAGGCTACAGAGATGGAGGATATACAGGGATAGGCGTATATACATGGATAGGAGGATACAGGGATAGAAGGATACAGGGATTGAAGGATATATAGGGATAGGAGGATAAAGGGATAGAAGGATACAGGGATAGGAGGATACAGGGATGGAGGATATACAGGGATAGGAGGATACAGGTATGGAGAATATTCAGGGATAGGAGGATACAGGGATAGGAGGATATACAGGGATAGGAGGATATTCAGGGATTGGAGGATAAAGGGATAGGAGGATACAGGGATAGGAGGATACAGGGATGGAGGATATACAGGGATAGGAGGATCTACAGGGATAGGAGGATACAGGGATAGTAGGCTATACAGGGATAGGAGTATATACAGGGATAGGAGGATACAGGAATATGAGGATATACAGGCATAGGAGGTTATACAGGGATAGGAGGATACAGGAATAGGAGGAGATAAAGGGATAGGAGGATATACAGGGATAGGAGGATAAAGGGATAGGAGTACATACAGAGATAGGAGGATATGCAGGGATAGGAGGATACAGGGATAGGAGGATATACAGGGAAAGCAGGATATACAAGGATAGGAGGATATACAGGGATAGGAGGTTATTCAGGAATAAGAGGATATACAGGGATAGGAGGATATACAGGGATAGGAGGATACAGGGATAGGAGGATACAGAGATAGGAGAATATACAGGGATAGGAGGATATACAGGGATAGCAGTATATACAGAGATAGGAGGATCTACAGTGATAGAAGGATACAGGGATAGGAGGATATACAGGGATAGGAGGATATACAAGGATAGGAGGATATACAGGGATAGGAGGATATTCAGGGATAAGAGGATATACAGGGATAGGAGGATATACAGGGATAGGAGGACATACAGGGATAGTAGGACATACAGGGATAGTAGGACATACAGGGATAGTAGGATACAGGGATAGGAGGATATAAATGGATAGGAAGATATACAGGGGAAGGAGGATATACAGGGATAGGAGAATATAGGGATAGGAGGATATAGGGATAGGAGGATACAGGGATAGGAGAATATACAGGGATAGGAGGATACAGGAATGGAGGATATACAGGGATAGGAGGATACAAGGATAGGAGGCTACAGAGATGGAGGATATACAGGGATAGGCGTATATACATGGATAGGAGGATACAGGGATAGAAGGATAGAGGGATAGAAGGATATATAGGGATAGGATACAGGGATAGGAGGATATACAGTCAAAGGAGGATATACAGGGATAGGAGGATACAGGAATAGGAGGATATACAGGGATAGGAGGATATTCAGGGATAGGAGGATACAGGGATAGGAGGATATACAGGGATAGGAGAATATTCAGGGATAGGAGCATACAGGGATAGGAGGATACAGGGATAGGAGGATACAGGGATGGAGGATATACAGGGATAGGAGGATATACAGGGATAGGAGGATACAGGGATAGGAGGCTATACAGGGATAGGAGTATATAAAGGGATAGAAGGATACAGGAATAGGAGGATATACAGGGATAGGAGAATATACAGGGATAGGAGAATATACAGGGATAGGAGAATACACAGGGATAGGAGGATACAGGGATAGGAGGTTATACTGGGATAGGAGGTTATACTGGGATAGGAGGATATACAGGGATAGGAGGATATACAGGGATAGGAGGATATACAGGGATAGGAGGATACAGGAATTGGAGGATATACAGGGATAGGAGGATATACAGGGATAGGAGGATACAGGGATAGGAGGATATACAGGGATAGGAGGATACAGGAATAGGAGGATATACAGGGATAGGAGGATACAGGTATAGGAGGATATACAGGGATAGGAGGATATACAGGGATAGGAGGATACAGGGATAGGAGGATATACAGGGATAGGAGGATATACAAGGATAGCAGGATATACAGGGATAGTAGGATACAGGCATAGGAGGATACAGGGATAGAAGTATATATAGGGATAGGAGGATACAGGGATAGGAGGATATACAGGGATAGGAGGATACAGTGAAAGGAGGATACAGGGATAGGAGGATACTGGGATAGGAGGATATACAGGGATAGGAGGATATACAGGGATAGGAGTATATAGGGATAGGAGGATACAGGGATAGGAGGGTATACAGGGATAGGCGGATACAGGGATAGGAGGATATACAGGAATAGGAGGATATACAGGGATAGGAGGATATACAAGGATAGGAGGATATACAAGGATAGGAGGATACAGGGATAGGAGGATACTGGAATAGGAGGATATACAGGGATAGGAGGATATACAGGGATAGGAGGATATACAGGGATAGGAGGATACAGGAATAGGAGGATACAGGAATAGGAGGATATACAGGGATAGGAGGATATACAGGGATAGGAAGATACAGGGATAGGAGGATAAAGGGATAGGAGGATAAAGGGATAGGAGGATACGGGGATAGAAGGATACATGGATAGGAGGATACATGGATAGGAGGATACAGGGATAGGAGAATATACAGGGATAGGAGGATATACAGGGATAGGAGGATACAGGGATAGGAGGATATATAGGGATAGGAGGATATGCAGGGATAGGAGGATATACAGGGATAGGAGGATACAGGGATAGGAGGATATACAGAGATAGGAGGATACACAGGGATAGGAGCATATACAGGGAAAGTAGGATATACAGGGACAGGAGGATACAGGGATAGGAGGATACAGGGATAGGAGGTTATACAGGGATAGGAGGGTATACAGGGATAGGAGGATACAGGGATAGAAGGATATACAGGGATAGGAGGATATACAGGGATAGGAGAATACAGGGATAGGAGGATATACAGGGATAGGAGTATATACAGGGATAGGAGGATACAGGGATAGGAGGATATACAGGGATAGGAGGATATACAGGGATAGGAGGATACAGGGATAGGAGGATATACAGGGATAGGAGGATATACAGGGATAGGAGGATATAGGGATAGGAGGATATACAGGGATAGGAGGATATAAAGGGATAGGAGGATATACAGGATAGGAGGATACAGGGATAGGAGGATATACAGTGATAGGAGGATAAACAGGGATAGGAGAATACAGGGATAGGAGAATATACAGGGAGAGGAGGATACAGGGATAGGAGAATATACAGGGATAGGAGGATACTGGGATAGGAGGATATACCGGGATAGGAGGATATACAGGGATAGGAGCATACAGGAATAGGAGGACATACAGGGATAGGAGGATATACAGGGATAGGAGGATATACAGGGATAGGAGGATACAGGGATAGGAGGATATACAGGGTTAGGAGAATATACAGGGATAGGAGGATACAGGAATAGGAGGATATACAGGGATAGGAAGATATACAGGGATAGGAGGATATACAAGAATAGGAGGATTCAAGGATAGAAGGATACAGGGATAGGAGGATACAGGGATAGGAGGATATACAGGGATAGGAGAATATACAGGGATAGGAGGATACAGGGATAGGAGGATACAGGGATAGGAGAATACACAGGGATAGGAGGATACAGGGATAGGAGGATATACAGGGATAGGAGGTTATACAGGGATAGGAGGATATACAGGGATAGGAGGATATACAGGGATAGGAGGATATACAGGGATAGGAGGATATACAGGGATAGGTGGATACAGGAATTGGAGGATATACAGGGATAGGAGGATATACAGGGATAGGAGGATATACAGGGATAGGAGGATATACAGGGATAGGAGGATATACAGGGATAGGAGGATACAGGTATAGGAGGATATACAGGGATAGGAAGATATACAGGGATAGGAGGATACAGGGATAGGAGGATATACAGGGATAGGAGGATATACAGGGATAGGAGGATATACAGGGATAGTAGGATACAGGGATAGGAAGATACAGGGATAGAAGTATAAATAGGGATAGGAGGATACAGGGATAGGAGGATATAAAGGGATAGGAGGATATAAAGGGATAGGAGGATACAGGGATAGGAGGATATACAGGGATAGGAGTATATACGGGGATAGGAGGATACAGGAATAGGAGGATATACAGGGATAGGAGGATATACAGGGATAGGAGGATATACAGGGATAGGAGGATACAGGGATAGGAGGATATACAGGGATAGGAGGATATACAGGGATAGGAGGATATAGGGATAGGAGGATATACAGGGATAGGAGGATATAAAGGGATAGGAGGATATACAGGGATAGGAGGATACAGGGATAGGAGGATATACAGGGATAGGAGGATACAGGGATAGGAGAATATACAGGGATAGGAGGATACAGGGATAGGAGGATACAGGGATAGGAGAATATACAGGGATAGGAGGATACTGGGATAGGAGGATATACCGGGATGGGAGGATATGCAGGTATAGGAGCATACATGAATAGGAGGATATACAGGGATAGGAGGATATACAGGGATAGGAGGATACAGGGATAAGAGGATATACAGGGATAGGAGGATATACAGGGATAGGAGGATACAGGGATAGGAGGATATACAGGGTTAGGAGGATATACAGGGATAGGAGGATACAGGAATAGGAGGATATACAGGGATAGGAAGATATACAGGGATAGGAGGATATACAGGAATAGGAGGATACAAGGATAGGAGGATACAGGGATAGGAGGATATACAGGGATAGGAGGATATACAGGGATAGGCGGATACAGGGATAGGAGGATATACAGAGATAGGCGGATACAGGGAGAGGAGGATATACAGGGATAGGAGGATACAGTGATAGGAGGATACAGGGATAGGAGGATATACAGGGATAGGAGGATATACAGGGATAGGAGGATACACGGATAGGAGGATACAGGGATAGGAGGATACAGGGATAGGAGGATACAGGGATAGGAGGATATACAGGGATAGGAGGATACAGGGATAGGAGGATACAGGAATAGGAGGATACAGGAATAGGAGGATACAGGGATAGGAGGATATACAGGGATAGGAGGATATACAGGGATAGGAGGATACAGGGATAGGAGGATAAAGGGATAGGAGGATACAGGGATAGAAGGATACATGGATAGGAGGATACAGGGATAGGAGGATATACAGGGATAGGAGGATACAGGGATAGGAGGATATACAGGGATAGGAGGATACAGGGATAGGAGGATATATAGGGATAGGAGGATATACAGGGATAGGAGGATATACAGGGATAGGAGGATACAGGGATAGGAGGATATACAGGGATAGGAGGATACACAGGGATAGGAGGATATACAGGGATAGGAGGATATACAGGGATAGGAGGATATACAGGGATAGGAGGATATACAGGGATAGGAGGATATACAGGGATAGGAGGATACAGGGATAGGAGGATATACAGGGATAGGAGGATACAGGGATAGGAGGATATACAGGGATAGGAGGATACAGGGATAGGAGGATATACAGGGATAGGATGATACAGGAATAGGAGGATATACAGCGATAGGAGGATATACAGGGAAAGGAGGATATACAGGGATAGGAGGATACAGGGATAGGAGGATATACAGGGATAGGAGAATATACAGGGATAGGAGGATATAGGGATAGGAGGATATACAGGGATAGGAGGATATAAAGGGATAGGAGGATATACAGGGATAGGAGGATACAGGGATAGGAGGTTATACAGGGATAGGAGGATAAACAGGGACAGGAGGATACAGGGATAGGAGAATATACAGGGATAGGAGGATACAGGGATAGGAGAATATACAGGGATAGGAGGATACTGGGATAGGAGGATATACCGGGATAGGAGGATATGCAGGGATAGGAGGATACAGAAATAGGAGGATACAGAAATAGGAGGATATACAGGGATAGGAAGATATACAGGGATAGGAGGATACAGGGATAAGAGGATATACAGGGATAGGAGGATATACAGGGATAGGAGGATACAGGGATAGGAGGATATACAGGGTTAGTAGGATATACAGGGATAGGAGGATACAGGGATAGGAGGATACAGGAATAGGAGGATATACAGGGATAGGAAGATATACAGGGATAGGAGGATATACAGGAATAGGAGGATACAAGGATAGGAGGATACAGGGATAGGAGGATACAGGGATAGGAGGATATACAGGGATAGGAGAATATACAGGGATACGAGGATACAGGGATAGGAGAATACACAGAGATAGGAGGATACAGGGATAGGAGGATATACAGGGATAGGAGGTTATACTGGGATAGGAGGATATACAGGGATAGGAGGATATACAGGGATAGGAGGATATACAGGGATAGGAGGATATACAGGGATAAGAGGATATACAGGGATAGGAGGATACAGGAATAGGAGGATATACAGGGATAGGAGGATATACAGGGATAGGAGGATACAGGGATAGGAGGATATACAGGGATAGGAGGATACAGGAATAGGAGGATATACAGGGATAGGAGGATACAGGTATAGGAGGATATACAGGGATAGGAGGATATACCGGGATAGGAGGATATACCGGGATAGGAGGATATACAAGGATAGGAGGATATACAGGGATAGTAGGATACAGGGATAGGAGGATACAGGGATAGGAGGATATACAGGGATAGGAGGATATAGGGATAGGAGGATATACAGGGATAGGAGGATATACAGGGATAGGAGGATATAAAGGGATAGGAGGATACAGGGATAGGAGGATATACAGGGATAGGAGGATAAACAGGGACAGGAGGATACAGGGATAGGAGAATATACAGGGATAGGAGGATACAGGGATAGGAGAATATACAGGTGACGCGCCCCCTGGGCCGTGTGCAAGGGATACCCGGAGCCGGATCTGTATGGGGGTAGTAGTCCTTGTGGCGGTGACCCGGTCCGTGCCCAGGGTGTCAAACTATGTGGCAGTCTATGGCAGTAGATGTTAATTTGATGTGTCGACTACGCCACCCGTCGAGTGCGGCTTTGAAGCCGCCGCTGCAGAGCAGTCCGCTGAGGCCGGTGGTATAGGTGCAGCAGTGATGGTATAACCCCCAACGGGAGGGGTATGGCCTCAGGGCAGCAGGTGTAGATGGTGGGGGTTGTGACGGTGCAGTAAGAAGACTCAGAGTCGGGAGATGCAGTTCAGGGTTTTTACTTACTGGTGTCCTTTTGGTCACTCTGGCCTTGAGTGACCACCCGAGCCGCGCTGCGTCCACCAGGTTCTGGACTCGGCCAACCCCCAGGCAATTCCGGAGCGTGGTCCTGAGCTCCTTTCTGACTCTCCCTTCCTCTGGCCGTTCCCACCAGGGATCCACTTTTGGCCGGCTCCCTCGGGTCTCTTGGTGGTCAAGCCTCCTCTGGGCTCCCTGACCCTATGCTTGGTGTGCCTTTCTAGTGGATTTGGTGAGGGTCGTGGCAGATCCTGACCACGACCTCCGGTTCCTGGCTAAGGTTTGTTTTGGTCTCTGCCAGCTTGGGATCCGGTACCCGTGTCCGCCAACCCTTCACCCTTCTGTCCTTATTCTGGGATCTTGGGGTTCTCTTCTTGTTTCCTGTCTGGGTCCTTCTTACTCCTCTCTCTCTCTCTCTCAGCAGGCTCTGTTCTGGAGCTGGGCCCAGCCGGAGCCACAGCTCCCTGTCAGCCCTCCTGGCTGAGCTCCTCTGCTCTGCTTCTCCTGCCTGAACTCAACTGAACTGCACCCTGATCTAAGATGGTGCCCACCTTATATACTCCCTCTATGTGTGAGCCCAGGTGACCAGCACCCAATGAGCTCCTAGCTTTACCCAGACTACTCCCCCTATCTGCCCCTACACTACTGGGATGTTCCACCCCCCTCCCACTCCAGCCAGGGACAGACGCTGTCGTACCTGCACATATACTGGTGGGAGTACCGTTGTTATGTCCCCTGGAAATGGGATGTATGTAGTGCATGCAGCCTACTAGCTCAGTTCCACACTGCATCCTTACCCGGGAGTGGAATACCACACCTCTGGCTTGAGGTGTAATACCCCTGTAGCAGCCGAATCCTCAGGGTGCTACATTCCCCCCTGGTAAATCACAGCACGTCCTCGGGCTGTAAAAGAATAAAAACATCCACAAACATACAAATTTTTTTCAAAAACATCATAAACATATAAAACATTATATATATCATCAGCATAAAACTTTTCATATAAAACTTTTCATAGTAAACATTCTTGTTCCTCCGGCCACGGTGCAACTTGTGACCGGGTAAAGTGCAACAGTCTCTTCTGAAAAAAAACACAGTTCCCTTAAAACCAGTAGGGGGCGCCTTAGGAAGCGCAACTATATACAATGGATATGGCCGCTCTCAGTCCTCGGCCAGTGGGGAAAAGGGATGGCTGTTCACAGTCCTCAGCCTGTGGGGAGATGGGACACACTGGAACAGTTCACACTTGTCCCAACGGGGAACTCATTTTAATTAAGCAGCATGGCATATACCCTTACGGGTAACTATATACAGTTTCAGTTCACCTCTTAATGGTGACGATGCCCTCCTGCTCCTTCCTGAGGGTAGGCTTCAGACCCGTCCGGGTCCTCTTGTTCCTCCTCACACCGCAGCTCTTCTTCCGTCAGGCGATGTACATGAAGGGCATAGGGTCCTTTGGCACACTGGTGCCGGGTGAATGTGACCTCGTCACCCAGGTATAGGTCACGACCTCTGTGTCCCTCCGGTAGGTGGGACTCGACATCTCTCCGGGTTACAAAAACGTCGCCGGGGGTGCGGTCATCCCGGATGAAGCCCCAACCGTGCTGCAACTGAAATTTAATTACAGTCCCGGTGGCACGGGGACCGTGGGCTGCACGGGGGTTCCTTCGGGTCCGGCTTTTCTGCTCTGCACTTTTTATTTGCAGCCGCTGCTCACGGACCCGCCTCTCTCTCCTTTCTCTGTCAAAGACCTCTAACTGCTGCCGGCAGCACTCTGCTCGCTGGGCTGCGGCCGCCCGGGTCTCTTGAGTGAACCCGATGAGGTCTCCTCCAGTGGGGTCCCACTCAAACTGCGCCTCCTCTAACGAGAGCGGGGTCATCTTGACGGGCGCCGGAGCCGGGATCAGGGGTTCATCCAGAGGTCTTTCTTTCCGGAGTCGGGGATGGTGGTACTCCGGTGGCCACACAAAGGGCTGCCCATCCGGGCAAGTGTGCTGGGCAAACAAGTCCTCACCCAGGTGCGGCACAGTGGAAGTTGAGGGCGCGGTGGTGGTAGCGGCGCCCAGGTTTACCAGGCCTTGCGACCAGGCTTGGGGCACCCTGAACGTAAAGGGCACCGTGAAGACGGCGGCGCCCGGGGTTACTTGACCTTGCGACCAGGCCGGTGGCTCAGTGGAGGTAGAGGGCGCTGTTGGTACTGCGGCGCCCGGGGGCACTCGGCCTTGCGGCCAGGCCGGTGGCGTCTCCCGCTTGGCCGCGCTCAGGGTTAAGGCGCGTGACGTCACAGGGGGTGTGGCCGCGGCTTCTGTTTGAGGCCTAGTCGGGAGCGGTGACGGTGCGACGACGGGCACGGCAGGGGAAATTTCGGGCTCTGCGACGGGGAGCTGGGGCAGGCTCACGGCTTCTCGGCTCGGGGTAGTGACGTCCCCTTTACCTGCCTCCGTTTCTTTAGCTCCTTCCTCGGCGTCGTCTCCGGCCTTGATTCCTCCTGCGCCATCCTCAGAGGCGGTCTGACTCCTCGTCTCGGGTGGCGTGCTCCGTTGGCGGGTTCCTGCCTGCAGGGCCATCTCTCTGCTCCATGTGGCCAGTACGTCTCGCTGCACTCGGGCCATCCTCTGAGCCAAGCCCTCCAGTGCGGTCCGTGCATGCTCCCGATCTCTGGGGAGCTGCGCCAGGATCTCCACCAGGCCTTCTGGGGTTGTCGCTTGCAACAGGCTCCTGACCGCTGGGTCGGTGCTGCCTGCCTCCGCCTCCATCTCCGGGTACGACTCCTCCAGACTCCTCTCCAGACTCCCCCAAGCTGCTCCCATCTTCTCTCTTTTGTTCTTGGTCCGCCCACACTGAGGGTGGTCCCGGGGCAACTTGGTGATTGTCAGTTCCAGGGGCAGTTCTCTCACACTGATGGACATCTCAAGCATCACAGTCCCTGCTGGTGGGGGCGGTCTTCGTTTTTGGCGCCATTCTTGGTCCTGGCCCACGATGGGAGGTGGCCTCTTGCCACCCTCTGGCACGCCCATAATGGCGTCCGCTCTGCCAGGGCGGGAAATCTTCTGCAATGGGGGGAATCTTCTCCCAGTGGCGGGAAACTCTGTGGATGGCGGGAATCTTCACCGATTGCGGGAAGAAGGCTGAAGATGGCGCCGGATGGCGGGAATCTTCACCGATGGCGGGAAAACCTCACGGATGGTAAGTTTTAAAAGTCTCTTTTTCAGGCACGCAGTACCCGGTGGTTGCGGGCACGAAATCCTGCCGACTACGCCAAAAGTTGACGCGCCCCCTGGGCCGTGTGCAAGGGATACCCGGAGCCGGATCTGTATGGGGGTAGTAGTCCTTGTGGCGGTGACCCGGTCCGTGCCCAGGGTGTCAAACTAAGTGGCAGTCTATGGCAGTAGATGTTAATTTGATGTGTCGACTACGCCACCCGTTGAGTGCGGCTTTGAAGCCGCCGCTGCAGAGCAGTCCGCTGAGGCCGGTGGTATAGGTGCAGCAGTGATGGTATAACCCCCAACGGGAGGGGTATGGCCTCAGGGCAGCAGGTGTAGATGGTGGGGGTTGTGACGGTGCAGTAAGAAGACTCAGAGTCGGGAGATGCAGTTCAGGGTTTTTACTTACTGGTGTCCTTTTGGTCACTCTGGCCTTGAGTGACCACCCGAGCCGCGCTGCGTCCACCAGGTCCTGGACTCGGCCAACCCCCAGGCAATTCCGGAGCGTGGTCCTGAGCTCCTTTCTGACTCTCCCTTCCTCTGGCCGTTCCCACCAGGGATCCACTTTTGGCCGGCTCCCTCGGGTCTCTTGGTGGTCAAGCCTCCTCTGGGCTCCCTGACCCTATGCTTGGTGTGCCTTTCTAGTGGATTTGGTGAGGGTCGTGGCAGATCCTGACCACGACCTCCGGTTCCTGGCTAAGGTTTGTTTTGGTCTCTGCCAGCTTGGGATCCGGTACCCGTGTCCGCCAACCCTTCACCCTTCTGTCCTTATTCTGGGATCTTGGGGTTCTCTTCTTGTTTCCTGTCTGGGTCCTTCTTACTCCTCTCTCTCTCTCTCTCAGCAGGCTCTGTTCTGGAGCTGGGCCCAGCCGGAGCCACAGCTCCCTGTCAGCCCTCCTGGCTGAGCTCCTCTGCTCTGCTTCTCCTGCCTGAACTCAACTGAACTGCACCCTGATCTAAGATGGTGCCCACCTTATATACTCCCTCTATGTGTGAGCCCAGGTGACCAGCACCCAATGAGCTCCTAGCTTTACCCAGACTACTCCCCCTATCTGCCCCTACACTACTGGGATGTTCCACCCCCCTCCCACTCCAGCCAGGGACAGACGCTGTCGTACCTGCACATATACTGGTGGGAGTACCGTTGTTCTGTCCCCCGGAAATGGGATGTATGTAGTGCATGCAGCCTACTAGCTCAGTTCCACACTCCATACTTACCCGGGAGTGGAATACCACACCTCTGGCTTGAGGTGTAATACCCCTGTAGCAGCCGAATCCTCAGGGTGCTACACAGGGATAGGAGGATACTGGGATAGGAGGATATACCGGGATAGGAGGATATGCAGGGATAGGAGGACACAGAAATAGGAGGATATACAGGGATAGGAAGATATACAGGGATAGGAGGATACAGGAATAAGAGGATATACAGGGATAGGAGGATATACAGGGATAGGAGGATACAGGGATAGGAGGATATACAGGGTTAGGAGGATATACAGGGTTAGGAGGATATACAGGGTTAGGAGGATATACAGGGATAGGAGGATACAGGAATAGGAGGATATACAGGGATAGGAAGATATACAGGGATAGGAGGATATACAGGAATAGGAGGATACAAGGATAGGAGGATACAGGGATAGGAGGATATACAGGGATAGGAGAATATACAGGGATAGGAGAATACACAGGGATAGGAGGATATACAGGGATAGGAGGATCTACAGGGATAGGAGGATCTACAGGGATAGGAAGATATACAGGGATAGGAGGATATACAGGAATAGGAGGATACAAGGATAGGAGGACACAGGGATAGGAGGATACAGGGATAGGAGGATATACAGGGATAGGAGGATCTACAGGGATAGGAGGATACAGGGATGGAGGATATACAGGGATAGGAGGATATACAGGGATAGAAGGATACAGGAATAGGAGGATATACAGGGATAGGAGGATATACAGGGATAGGAGGATACAGGAATAGGAGTATATACAGGGATAGGAGGATACAGGGATAGGAGTATATACAGGGATAGGAGGATACAGGAATAGGAGGATACAGGAATAGGAGGATATACAGAGATAAGAGGATACAGGGATAGGAGGATATACAGGGATAGGAGGATACAGGGATAGGAGTATATACAGGGATAGGAGGATATACAGGGATAGGAGGATATACAGGGATAGGAGGATATACAGGGATAGGAGGATATACAGGGATAGGAGGATATACAGGGATAGGAGGATACAGGAATAGGAGGATATACAGGGATAGGAGGATATACAGGGATAGGAGGATACAGGGATAGGAGGATATACAGGGATAGGAGGATATAAAGGGATAGGAGGATACACAGGGATAGGAGGATACAGGGATAGGAGGATATACAGGGATAGGAGGATAAACAGGGATAGGAGGTTACAGGGATAGGAGAATATACAGGGATAGGAGGATACAGGGATAGAAGAATATACAGGGATAGGAGGATACTGGGATAGGAGGATATACCGGGATAGGAGGATATACAGGGATAGGAGGATACAGGAATAGGAGGATATACAGGGATAGGAGGATATACAGGGATAGGAGGATACAGGGATAGGAGGATATACAGGGATAGGAGGATATACAGGGATAGGAGTATATACAGGGATAGGAGGATACAGGGATAGGAGGATATACAGGGTTAGGAGGATATACAGGGATAGGAGGATACAGGAATAGGAGGATATACAGGGATAGGAGGATACAGGAATAGGAGGATACAGAGATAGGAGAATATATAGGGACAGGAGGATATACAGGGATGGGAGGATATACAGGGATAAGAGGATATACAGGGATAGGAGGATACAAGGATAGGAGGATACAGGGATAGGAGGATACAGGGATAGGAGGATATACAGGGATAGGGGATAGGAGGATATACAAGGATAGGAGGATATACCGGCATAGGAGGATATTCAGGGATAGGAGGATACAGGGATGGAGGATATACAGTGATAGGAGGATACGGGGATGGAGGATATACAGGGATAGGAGGATACAGGGATAGGAGGATACTCAGGGATAGGAGGATACAGGGATAGGAGGATACAGGAATGGAGGATATACAGGGATAGGAGGATCTACAGGGATAGGATGATACAGGGATGTAGGATATACAGGGATAGGAGGATATACAGGGATAGGAGGATATACAGGGATAGAAGGATACAGGAATAGGAGGATATACAGGGATAGGAGGATATACAGGGATAGGAGGATACAGGAATAGGAGTATATACAGGGATAGGAGGATATACAGCGATAGGAGGATACAGGAATAGGAGGATATACAGAGATAGGAGGATACAGGGATAGGAGGATATACAGGGATAGGAGGATACAGGGATAGGAGGATACAGGGATAGGAGTATATACAGGGATAGGAGGATATACAGGGATAGGAGGACACAGGGATAGGAGGATATACAGGGATAGGGGATAGAAGAATATACAGGGATAGGAGGATATACAGGGATAGGAGGATACAGGGATAGGAGGATATACAGGGATAGGAGGATACAGGGATAGGAGGATATACAGGGATAGGAAGATATACAGGGATAGGAGGATACAGGGATAGGATGATATACAGGGATAGGAGGATACAGGGATAGGAGGATATACAGGGATAGGAGGATATACAGGGATACGACGATACAGGGATAGGAGAATATACAGGGATAGGAGTATATACAGGGATAGGAGGATACAGGAATGGAAGGTTACAGAAATAGGAGGATACAGGGATAGGAGGATATATAGGGATAGGAGGATACAATGATAGGAGAATATACAGGGATAGGAGGATACAGGTATAGGAGAATATACAGTCATAGGAGGATACAGGGATAGGAGGATATACAGGGATAGAAGGATATACAGGGATTGGAGGATACAGGGATAGGAGGATATACAGGGATAGGAGAATATACATGGATAGGAGGATACAGGGATAGGAGGATATACAGGGACAGGAGGATATACAGGGATAGGAGGATACAGGGATAGGAGGATATACAGGGATAGGAGGATATACAGGGATAGGAGGATAGAGGGATAGGAGGATATACAGGGATAGGAGTATATACAGGGATAGGAGGATACAGGAATAGGAGGATATACAGGGATATGAGGATATACAGGGATAGGAGGATATACAGGGATAGGAGGATACAGGGATAGGAGGATATACAGAGATAGGAGGATATAAAGGGATAGGAGGATGCACAGGGATAGGAGGATACAGGGATAGGAGGATATACAGGGATAGGAGGATATACAGGGATAGGAGGATACAGGGATAGGAGAATATACAGGGATAGGAGGATACAGGGATAGAAGAATATACAGGGATAGGAGGATACTGGGATAGGAGGATATACCGGGATAGGAGGATATACAGGGATAGGAGGATACAGGAATAGGAGGATATACAGGGATAGGAGGATACAGGGATAGGAGGATATATAGGGATAGGAGTATATACAGGGATAGGAGGATACAGGGATAGGAGGATATACAGGGTTAGGAGGATATACAGGGATAGGAGGATACAGGAATAGGAGGATATACAGGGATAGGAGGATACAGGAATAGGAGGATACAGGAATAGGAGAATATATAGGGACAGGAGGATATACAGAAATGGGAGGATATACAGGGATAAGAGGATATACAGGGATAGGAGGATACAAGGATAGGAGGATACAGGGATAGGAGGATACAGGGATAGGAGGATATACAGGGATAGGGGATAGGAGGATATACAAGGATAGGAGGATATACCGGCATAGGAGGATATTCAGGGATAGGAGGATACAGGGATGGAGGATATACAGTGGTAGGAGGATACGGGGATGGAGGATATACAGGGATAGGAGGATACAGGGATAGGAGGATACTCAGGGATAGGAGGATACAGGGATAGGAGGATACAGGAATGGAGGATATACAGGTATAGGAGGATCTACAGGAATAGGAGGATACAGGGATGTAGGATATACAGGGATAGGAGGATATACAGGGATAGAAGGATACAGGAATAGGAGGATATACAGGGATAGGAGGATATACAGGGATAGGAAGATACAGGAATAGGAGTATATACAGGGATAGGAGGATATACAGCGATAGGAGGATACAGGAATAGGAGGATATACAGAGATAGGAGGATACAGGGATAGGAGGATATACAGGGATAGGAGGATACAGGGATAGGAGTATATACAGGGATAGGAGGATATACAGGGATAGGAGGACACAGGGATAGGAGGATATACAGGGATAGGGGATATGAGAATATACAGGGATAGGAGGATATACAGGGATAGGAGGATACAGGGATAGGAGGATATACAGGGATAGGAGGATATACAGGGATAGGAGGATATACAGGGATAGGAAGATATACAGGGATAGGAGGATACAAGGATAGGAGGATATACAGGGATAGGAGGATACAGGGATAGGAGGATATACAGGGATAGGAGGATATACAGGGATACGAGGATACAGGGATAGGAGAATATACAGGGATAGGAGTATATACAGGGATAGGAGGATACAGGAATGGAAGGTTACAGAAATAGGAGGATACAGGGATAGGAGGATATATAGGGATAGGAGGATACAATGATAAGAGAATATACAGGGATAGTAGGATACAGGTATAGGAGAATATACAGTCATAGGAGGATACAGGGATAGGAGGATATACAGGGATAGAAGGATATACAGGGATTGGAGGATACAGGGATAGGAGGATATACAGGGATAGGAGAATATACATGGATAGGAGGATACAGGGATAGGAGGATATACAGGGATAGGAGGATATACAGGGATAGGAGGATATACAGGGAAGGAGGGTATACAGGGACAGGAGGATATACAGCGATAGGAGGACACAGGGGTAGGAGGATACAGGGATAGGAGGATATACAGGGATAGGAGGATACAGGGATAGGAGGATACAGGGATAGGAGGATATACAGGGATAAGAGAATACAGGGATAGGAGTGTATACAGGGATAGGAGGATATACAGGGATAGGATGATACAGGGATAGGAGGATATACAGGGATAGGAGGATATACAAGGATAGGAGGATATACAGGGATAGGAGGATATTCAGGGATAGGAGGATATACAGGGATAGGAGGATACAGGGATTGGAGGATATACAGGGATAGGAGTATACAGGGATAGGAGGATACAGGGATAGGAGGATATACAGGGGTAGCAGGATATAAAGAGATAGGAGGATACAGAGATAGGAGGATATACACGGATAGGATGATACAGGAATAGGAGGATATACAGGGATAGGAGGATAGAGGGATAGGAAGATATACAGGGATAGGAGGATAAACCAGACAATGTGAACTGAGGTCTAAGATGGCAGACATACAAGATACAGAGGCATGTTCACACTAGCAAAAAAGAAGCAAGACAAAAATATATCTCATACCCTACCATAATTATATATAAATGTAAAGCAAAATTGCATAATAAATATAGGGTACTTAGTGAACTATTTTTGATCAAAAAAAGTATACAAGCCGTCCCACCAGCGGCAAGGTGACCCTAAATTGGGACGGTACCTATACTGCCTATATTAAAAACCTTACTGTATATCAAAGTTGAAGTAATGCATATAAAAGGGTAGACAAATAGGACCGGGTCCCAACTCCAGACCACCTAGGCCCGTGGTAAGCTACATATATACCAATCAGCTCAACAAAGGGCATGCCACACCCTTAAATTGCACAGAATGCAAACAAGTCAAAAAAACAGACAATGTGAACTGAGGTCTAAGATGGCAGACATACAAGAAACAGAGGCATGTTCACACTAGCAAAAAAGAAGCAAGACAAAAATATATCTCATACCCTACCATAATTATATATAAATGTAAAGCAAAATTGCATAATAAATATAGGGTACTTAGTGAACTATTTTTGATCAAAAAAAGTATACAAGCCGTCCCACCAGCGGCAAGGTGACCCTAAATTGGGACGGTACCTATACTGCCTATATTAAAAACCTTACTGTATATCAAAGTTGAAGTAATGCATATAAAAGGGTAGACAAATAGGACCGGGTCCCAACTCCAGACCACCTAGGCCCGTGGTAAGCTACATATATACCAATCAGCTCAACAAAGGGCATGCCACACCCTTAAATTGCACAGAATGCAAACAAGTCAAAAAACCAGACAATGTGAACTGAGGTCTAAGATGGCAGACATACAAGAAACAGAGGCATGTTCACACTAGCAAAAAAGAAGCAAGACAAAAATATATCTCATACCCTACCATAATTATATATAAATGTAAAGCAAAATTGCATAATAAATATAGGGTACTTAGTGAACTATTTTTGATCAAAAAAAGTATACAAGCCGTCCCACCAGCGGCAAGGTGACCCTAAATTGGGACGGTACCTATACTGCCTATATTAAAAACCTTACTGTATATCAAAGTTGAAGTAATGCATATAAAAGGGTAGACAAATAGGACCGGGTCCCAACTCCAGACCACCTAGGCCCGTGGTAAGCTACATATATACCAATCAGCTCAACAAAGGGCATGCCACACCCTTAAATTGCACAGAATGCAAACAAGTCAAAAAACCAGACAATGTGAACTGAGGTCTAAGATGGCAGACATACAAGAAACAGAGGCATGTTCACACTAGCAAAAAAGAAGCAAGACAAAAATATATCTCATACCCTACCATAATTATATATAAATGTAAAGCAAAATTGCATAATAAATATAGGGTACTTAGTGAACTATTTTTGATCAAAAAAAGTATACAAGCCGTCCCACCAGCGGCAAGGTGACCCTAAATTGGGACGGTACCTATACTGCCTATATTAAAAACCTTACTGTATATCAAAGTTGAAGTAATGCATATAAAAGGGTAGACAAATAGGACCGGGTCCCAACTCCAGACCACCTAGGCCCGTGGTAAGCTACATATATACCAATCAGCTCAACAAAGGGCATGCCACACCCTTAAATTGCACAGAATGCAAACAAGTCAAAAAACCAGACAATGTGAACTGAGGTCTAAGATGGCAGACATACAAGAAACAGAGGCATGTTCACACTAGCAAAAAAGAAGCAAGACAAAAATATATCTCATACCCTACCATTTGTTGAGCTGATTGGTATATATGTAGCTTACCACGGGCCTAGGTGGTCTGGAGTTGGGACCAGGTCCTATTTGTCTACCCTTTTATATGCATTACTTCAACTTTGATATACAGTAAGGTTTTTAATATAGGCAGTATAGGTACCGTCCCAATTTAGGGTCACCTTGCCGCTGGTGGGACGGCTTGTATACTTTTTTTGATCAAAAATAGTTCACTAAGTACCCTATATTTATTATGCAATTTTGCTTTACATTTATATATAATTATGGTAGGGTATGAGATATATTTTTGTCTTGCTTCTTTTTTGCTAGTGTGAACATGCCTCTGTTTCTTGTATGTCTGCCATCTTAGACCTCAGTTCACATTGTCTGGTTTTTTGACTTGTTTGCATTCTGTGCAATTTAAGGGTGTGGCATGCCCTTTGTTGAGCTGATTGGTATATATGTAGCTTACCACGGGCCTAGGTGGTCTGGAGTTGGGACCCGGTCCTATTTGTCTACCCTTTTATATGCATTACTTCAACTTTGATATACAGTAAGGTTTTTAATATAGGCAGTATAGGTACCGTCCCAATTTAGGGTCACCTTGCCGCTGGTGGGACGGCTTGTATACTTTTTTTGATCAAAAATAGTTCACTAAGTACCCTATATTTATTATGCAATTTTGCTTTACATTTATATATAATTATGGTAGGGTATGAGATATATTTTTGTCTTGCTTCTTTTTTGCTAGGGATAGGAGGATACAGGGATAGCAGAATATACAAGGAAAGTAGGATATACAGGGATAGGAGGACACAGGAATAGGATGATATACAGGGATAGGAGGATATACAGGGATAGGAGGATACAAGGATAGGAGGATACAGGGATAGGAGGATACAAGGATAGGAGGATACAGGGATAGGAGGATACAGGGATAGGAGGATATACAGGGATAGGAGGATACAGGGATAGGAGGATACAGGGATAGGAGGATATACAGGGATAGGAGGATAGAGGGATAGGAGGATACAAGGAAAGGAGGATATACAGGGATAGGAGGATACAGGGATAGGAGGATATACAGGGAAAGAAGAATATACAGGGATAGGAGGACACAGGAATAGGAAAGTAGGATATACAGGGATAGGAGGACACAGGAATAGGATGATATACAGGGATAGGAGGATATACAGGGATAGGAGGATACAAGGATAGGAGGATACAGGGATAGGAGGATACAAGGATAGGAGGATACAGGGATAGGAGCATACAGGGATAGGAGGATATACAGGGATAGGAGAATACAGGGATAGGAGGATACAGGGATAGGAGGATATACAGGGATAGGAGGATAGAGGGATAGGAGGATACAAGGAAAGGAGGATATACAGGGATAGGAGGATACAGGGATAGGAGGATATACAGGGATAGAAGAATATACAGGGATAGGAGGATACAGAGATAGAAGGATACAGGGATAGAAGGATATATAGGGATAGGAGGATACAGGGATAGGAGGATATACAGGGATAGGAGGATATACAGGGATAGGAGGATATACAGGGATAGGAGGATAGAGGGATAGGAGGATATACAGGGATAGGAGGATATAAAAGGATAGGAGGATATACAGGGATAGGAGGATATTCAGGGATAAGAGGATATACAGGGATAGGAGGATATACAGGGATAGGAGGACACAGGGATAGGAGGATATACAGGGATAGGAGGATACAGGAATAGGAGGATACAGAGATAGGAGAATATATAGGGATGGGAGGATATACAGGGATAAGAGGATATACAGGGATAGGAGGATACAAGGATAGGAGGATACAGGGATAGGAGGATACAGGGATAGGAGGATATACAGGGATAGGGGATAGGAGGATATACAAGGATAGGAGGATATACCGGCATAGGAGGATATTCAGGGATAGGAGGATACAGGGATGGAGGATATACAGGGATAGGAGGATTCGGGGATGGAGGATATACAGGGATAGGAGGATACAGGAATAGGAGGATATTCAGGGATAGGAGGATACAGGGATAGGAGGATACAGGAATAGAGGATATACAGGGATAGGAGGATCTACAGGGATAGGAGGATACAGGGATGGAGGATATACAGGGATAGGAGGATATACAGGGATAGAAGGATACAGGAATAGGAGGATATACAGGGATAGGAGGATATACAGGGATAGGAGGATACAGGAATAGGAGTATATACAGGGATAGGAGGATATACAGCGATAGGAAGATACAGGAATAGGAGGATATACAGAGATAGGAGGATACAGGGATAGGAGGATATACAGGGATAGGAGGATACAGGGATAGGAGGATATACAGGGATAGGAGGATACAGGGATAGGAGGAGACAGGGATAGGAGTATATACAGGGATAGGAGGATATACAGGGATAGGAGGATACAGGGATAGGAGGATATACAGGGATAGGGGATAGGAGAATATACAGGGATAGGAGGATATACAGGGATAGGAGGATACAGGGATAGGAGGATATACAGGGATAGGAGGATACAGGGATAGGAGGATATACAGGGATAGGAAGATATACAGGGATAGGAGGATACAGGGATAGGAGGATATACAGGGATAGGAGGATACAGGGATAGGAGGATATACAGGGATAGGAGGATATACAGGGATAGGAGGATACAGGGATAGGAGGATATACAGGGATAGGAGTATATACAGGGATAGGAGGATACAGGAATAGGAGGATATACAGGGATAGGAGGATATACAGGGATAGGAGGATATACAGGGATAGGAGGATACAGGGATAGGAGGATATACAGGGATAGGAGTATATAAAGGGATAGGAGGATACACAGGGATAGGAGGATACAGGGATAGGAGGATATACAGGGATAGGAGGATAAACAGGGATAGGAGGATACAGGGATAGGAGAATATACAGGGATAGGAGGATACAGGGATAGAAGAATATACAGGGATAGGAGGATACTGGGATAGGAGGATATACCGGGATAGGAGGATATACAGGGATAGGAGGATACAGGAATAGGAGGATATACAGGGATAGGAGGATATACAGGGATAGGAGGATACAGAGATAGGAGGATATACAGGGATAGGAGGATATACAGGGATAGGAGGATACAGGGATAGGAGGATATACAGGGTTAGGAGGATATACAGGGATAGGAGGATACAGGAATAGGAGGATATACAGGGATAGGAAGATATACAGGGATAGGAGGATATACAGGAATAGGAGGATACAAGGATAGGAGGATACCGGGATAGGAGGATACAGGGATAGGAGGATATACAGGGATAGGAGAATACACAGGGATAGGAGGATACAGGGATGTGAGGATATACAGGGATAGGAGGTTATACAGGGATAGGAGGATATACAGGGATAGGAGGATACAGGGATAGGATATACAGGGATAGGAGGATACAGGAATTGGAGGATATACAGGGATATATGAGGATATACAAGGATAGGAGGATATACAGGGATAGGAGGATATCCAGGGATAGGAGGATACAGGGATAGGAGGATATACAGGGATAGGATGATACAGGTATAGGAGGATATACAGGGATAGGAGGATATACAGGGATAGGAGGATATACAGGGATAGGAGGATATACAAGGATAGGATGATATACAGGGATAGGAGGATACAGGGATAGGAGGATACAGGGATAGGAGGATACAGGGATAGGAGGATACTGGGATAGGAGGATATACAGGGATAGGAGGATATACAGGGATAGGAGGATACAGGGATAGGAGGATATACAGGGATAGGAGGATATACAGGAATAGGAGGATATACAGGGATAGGAGGATTCAGGGATAGGAGGATATACAGGGATAGGAGGATATACAGGGATAGGAGGATATACAGGGATAGGAGGATACAGGAATAGGAGGATATATAGTGATAGGAGGATACAGGGATCGGAGGATATACAAGGATAGGAGGATATACAGGGATAGGAGGATATACAGGGATAGGAGGATATACAGGGATAGGAGGATACAGGAATAGGAGGATATATAGTGATAGGAGGATACAGGGATCGGAGGATATACAAGGATAGGAGGATATACAGGGATAGGAGGATATACAGAGATATGAGGATATACAGGGATAGGAGGATAGAGGGATAGGAGGATATACAGGGATAGGAGGATATAAAAGGATAGGAGGAAATACAGGGATAGGAGGATATTCAGGGATAAGAGGATATACAGGGATAGAAGGATATACAGGGATAGGAGGACACAGGGATAGCAGGATATACAGGGATAGGAGGATACAGGAATAGGAGGATACAGAGATAGGAGAATATATAGGGATAGGAGGATATACAGGGATGGGAGGATACAGGGATAGGAGGATACAGGGATAGGAGGATACAGGGATGGAGGATATATAGGGATAGGAGGATACAGGGATGGAGGATATACAGGGATAGGTGGATACAGGGATAGGAGGATATGCAAGGATAGGAGGATACAGGGATAGGAGGATACAGGAATGGAGGATATACAGGGATAGGAGGATCTACAGGGATAGGAGCACATACAGGGATAGGAGGATACAGGGATAGGAGGATAAAAATCGATAGGAGGATATACAGGGATACAGGGATAGGAGAATATACAGGGATAGGAGGATACATGAATGGAGGATATACAGGGATAGGCATATATACATGGATAGGAGGATACAGGGAAAGAAGGATACAGGGATAGAAGGATATATAGGGTTAGGAGGATACAGGGATAGGAGGATATACAGGTATAGGAGGATATACAGGGATAGGAGGATACAGGAATTGGAGGATATACAGGGATAGGAGGATATTCAGGGATAGGAGGATACAGGGATATGAGGATATACAGGGATAGGAGGATATTCAGGGATTGGAGGATACAGGGATAGGAGGATACAAGGATGGAAGATATACAGGGATAGGGGGATGTACAGGGATAGGAGGATACAGGGATAGGAGGCTATACAGGGATAGGAGTATATACAGGGATAGGAGGATACAGGAATAGGAGGATATACAGGAATAGGAGGATATACAGGGATAGGAGGATACAGGGATAGGAGGATATACAGGGATAGGAGGATATACAAGGATAGGAGGATATACAGAGATAGGAGGTTATTCAGGGAGAAGAGGATATACAGGGATAGGAGGATATACAGGGATAGGAGGATACAGGGATAGGAGGATACAGAGATAAGAGAATATACAGGGATAGGAGGATATACAGGGATGGGAGGATATACAGGGATAAGAGGATATACAGGAATAGAAGGTTACAGGTATAGGAGGATACAGGGATAGGAGGATATATAGGGATAGGAGGATACAATGATAGGAGAATATACAGGGATAGGAGGATACAGGTATAGGAGAATATACAGTCATAGGAAGATACAGGGATAGGAGGATATACAGGGATAGAAGGATATACAGGGATTGGAGGATACAGGGATAGGAGGATATACAGGGATAGGAGAATATACATGGATAGGAGGATACAGGGATAGGAGGATATACAGGGATAGGAGGATATAGAGGGATAGGAGGATACAGGGAAGGAGGATAAACAGGGACAGGAGGATATACAGGGATAGGAGGACACAGGGGTAGGAGGATACAGGGATAGGAGGATATACAGGGATAGGAGGATACAGGGATAGGAACATACAGGGATAGGAGGATATACAGGGATAAGAGGATACAGGGATAGGAGTGTATACAGGGATAGGAGGATATACAGGGATAGGAGGATACAGGGATAGGAGGATATACAGGGATAGGAGGATATACAAGGATAGGAGGATATACAGGGATAGGAGGATATTCAGGGATAGGAGGATATACAGGGATAGGAGGATACAGGGATTGGAGGATATACAGGGATAGGAGTATACAGGGATAGGAGGATACAGGGATAGGAGGATATACAGGGATAGCAGGATATACAGAGATAGGAGGATACAGAGATAGGAGGATATACACGGATAGGAGGATACAGGAATAGGAGGATATACAGGGATAGGAGGATAGAGGGATAGGAAGATATACAGGGATAGGAGGATACAGGGATAGCAGAATATACAAGGATAGTAGGATATACAGGGATAGGAGGACACAGGAATAGGATGATATACAGGGATAGGAGGATATACAGGGATAGGAGAATACAAGGATAGGAGGATACAGGGATAGGAGGATACAGGGATAGGAGGATATACAGGGATAGGAGGATACAGGGATAGGAGGATACAGGGATAGGAGGATATACAGGGATAGGAGGATAGAGGGATAGGAGGATACAAGGATAGGAGGATATACAGGGATAGGAGGATACAGGGATAGGAGAATATACAGGGATAGAAGAATATACAGGGATAGGAGGATACAGATATATGAGGATACAGGGATAGAAGGATATACAGGGATAGGAGGATACAGGGATAGGAGGATACTGGGATAGGAGGATATACTGGGATAGGAGGATATACAGGGATAGGAGGATACAGGGATAGGAGGATATACAGGGATAGGAGGATTTACAGGGATAGGAAGATATACAGGGATAGGAGGATTCAGGGATAGGAGGATATACAGGGATAGGAGGATATACAGGGATAGGAGGATACAGTGATAGGAGGATACAGGGATAGGAGGATACAGGGATAGAAGGATATATAGGGATAGGAGGATACAGGGATAGGAGGATATACAGGGATAGAAGGATATACAGGGATAGGAGGATACAGGAATAGGAGGATATACAGGGATAGGAGGATACAGGGATAGGAGGATATACAGGGATAGGTGGATATACAGAGATAGGAGGATATACAGGGATAGGAGGATATACAGGGATAGTCGGATAGAGGGATAGGAGGATATACAGGGATAGGAGGATATACAGGGATAGGAGGATATACAGGGATAGAAGGATATTCAGGGATAAGAGGATATACAGGGATAGGAGGATATACAGGGATAGGAGGACACAGGGATAGGAGAATATACAGGGATAGGAGGATACAGGAATAGGAGGATACAGAGATAGGAGAATATATAGGGACAGGAGGATATACAGGGATGGGAGGATATACAGGGATAAGAGGATATACAGGGATAGGAGGATACAAGGATAGGAGGATACAGGGATAGGAGGATACAGGGATAGGAGGATATACAGGGATAGGGGATAGGAGGATATACAAGGATAGGAGGATATACCGACATAGGAGGATATTCAGGGATAGGAGGATACAGGGATGGAGGATATACAGGGATAGGAGGATACGGGGATGGAGGATGTACAGGGATAGGAGGATACAGGGATAGGAGGATATTCAGGGATAGGAGGATACAGGGATAGGAGGATACAGGAATGGAGGATATACAGGGATAGGAGGATCTACAGGGATAGGAGGATACAGGGATGGAGGATATACAGGGATAGGAGGATATACAGGGATAGAAGGATACAGGAATAGGAGGATATACAGGGATAGGAGGATATACAGGGATAGGAGGATACAGGAATAGGAGTATATACAGGGATAGGAGGATATACAGCGATAGGAGGATACAGGAATAGGAGGATATACAGAGATAGGAGG
Source organism: Phyllobates terribilis (assembly GCF_046119375.1). NCBI lineage: Eukaryota > Metazoa > Chordata > Amphibia > Anura > Dendrobatidae > Phyllobates > Phyllobates terribilis. The sequence goes on from NW_027362770.1 coordinate 177,354,484, forward strand.
TTACAAGGATAGGAGGATATACAGGGATAGGAGGATACAGGGATAGGAGTATATACAGGGATAGGAGGATATACAGGGATAGGAGGATACAGGGATAGGAGGATATACAGGGATAGGGGATAGGGAATATACAGGGATAGGAGGATATACAGGGATAGGAGGATACAGGGATAGGAGGAGATACAGGGATAGGAGGATACAGGGATAGGAGGATATACAGGGATAGGAAGATATACAGGGATAGGAGGATACAGGGATAGGAGGATACAGGGATAGGAGGATATACAGGGATAAGAGGATACAGGGATAGGAGTGTATACAGGGATAGGAGGATATACAGGGATAGGAGGATACAGGGATAGGAGGATATACAGGGATAGGAGGATATACAAGGATAGGAGGATATACAGGGATAGGAGGATATTCAGGGATAGGAGGATATACAGGGATAGGAGGATACAGGGATTGGAGGATATACAGGGATAGGAGTATACAGGGATAGGAGGATACAGGGATAGGAGGATATACAGGGATAGCAGGATATACAGAGATAGGAGGATACAGAGATAGGAGGATATACACGGATAGGAGGATACAGGAATAGGAGGATATACAGGGATAGGAGGAAAGAGGGATAGGAAGATATACAGGGATAGGAGGATACAGGGATAGCAGAATATACAAGGATAGTAGGATATACAGGGATAGGAGGACACAGGAATAGGATGATATACAGGGATAGGAGGATATACAGGGATAGGAGGATACAAGGATAGGAGGATACAGGGATAGGAGGATACAGGGATAGGAGGATATACAGGGATAGGAGGATACAGGGATAGGAGGATACAGGGATAGGAGGATATACAGGGATAGGAGGATAGAGGGATAGGAGGATACAAGGATAGGAGGATATACAGGGATAGGAGGATACAGGGATAGGAGGATATACAGGGATAGAAGAATATACAGGGATAGGAGGATACAGAGATATGAGGATACAGGGATAGAAGGATATACAGGGATAGGAGGATACAGGGATAGGAGGATACTGGGATAGGAGGATATAAAGGGATAGGAGGATATACAGGGATAGGAGGATACAGGGATAGGAGGATATACAGGGATAGGAGGATATACAGGGATAGGAAGATATACAGGGATAGGAGGATTCAGGGATAGGAGGATATACAGGGATAGGAGGATATACTGGGATAGGAGGATACAGTGATAGGAGGATACAGGGATAGGAGGATACAGGGATAGAAGGATATATAGGGATAGGAGGATACAGGGATAGGAGGATATACAGGGATAGGAGGATATACAGGGATAGGAGGATACAGGAATAGGAGGATATACAGGGATAGGAGGATATACAGGGATAGGAGGAGATACAGGGATAGGAGGATATACAGAGATAGGAGGATATACAGGGATAGGAGGATATACAGGGATAGGAGGATAGAGGGATAGGAGGATATACAGGGATAGGAGGATATAAAAGGATAGGAGGATATACAGGGATAGGAGGATATTCAGGGATAAGAGGATATACAGGGATAGGAGGATATACAGGTATAGGAGGACACAGGGATAGGAGGATATACAGGGATAGGAGGATACAGGAATAGGAGGATACAGAGATAGGAGAATATATAGGGACAGGAGGATATACAGGGATGGGAGGATATACAGGGATAAGAGGATATACAGGGATAGGAGGATACAAGGATAGGAGGATACAGGGATAGGAGGATACAGGGATAGGAGGATATACAGGGATAGGGGATAGGAGGATATACAAGGATAGGAGGATATACCAGCATAGGAGGATATTAAGGGATAGGAGGATACAGGGATGGAGGATATACAGGGATAGGAGGATACGGGGATGGAGGATATACAGGGATAGGAGGATACAGGGATAGGAGGATATTCAGGGATAGGAGGATACAGGGATAGGAGGATACAGGAATGGAGGATATACAGGGATAGGAGGATCTACAGGGATAGGAGGATACAGGGATGGAGGATATACAGGGATAGGAGGATATACAGGGATAGAAGGATACAGGAATAGGAGGATATAAAGGGATAGGAGGATATACAGGGATAGGAGGATACAGGAATAGGAGTATATACAGGGATAGGAGGATATACAGCGATAGGAGGATACAGGAATAGGAGGATATACAGAGATAGGAGGATACAGGGATAGGAGGATATACAGGGATAGGAGGATACAGGGATAGGAGTATATACAGGGATAGGAGGATATACAGGGATAGGAGGATACAGGGATAGGAGGATATACAGGGATAGGGGATAGTAGAATATACAGGGATAGGAGGATATACAGGGATAGGAGGATACAGGGATAGGAGGAGATACAGGGATAGGAGGATACAGGGATAGGAGGATATACAGGGATAGGAAGATATACAGGGATAGGAGGAAACAGGGATAGGAGGATATACAGGGTGTAACGGGTCTGGGAGGCGGAACCTCTGGGCTACAATACAAGGGGGCGGTCCTTGTAAGGGAGCGGGTGGCGACCAGGCAGGCAGTCACAGGAGGTGACCTGGACAGTCTCTGAGTGAACGGGACAGTCTCTGAGTGAACGGAACAGTCTCTGAGTGAACGGGGCTGGAGGTCACGGCAAGTGACCGGGGCAGTCTCTAGGTATAGGGTTGGTACGACCTGTGGCGGCTGAAGATAGACGAGAGCTCCCAGGTGAGCAGGCGAGAGTCTCTGGATGAACGGGTGGTCACAGCATGTGACGGCGGAGCCTCCAGGAAGACCAGCGGACAGGCGACAGATGAGCGCTCCCAGGTGAGCGGGCAGAAGTCTCTGGACAGGCGGGTGGTCACAGCACATGACGGCAGAGCCTCCGGGTAGGCAAACAGACAGGTAGCAGATGAGCGCTCCCAGGTGAGCGGGCAGGAGTCACTGGACAGGCAGGTGGTCACAGCACGTGACGGCGGAGCCTCCAGGTAGGCTAGCAGGCCGATAGCAGATGTGCGCTCCCAGGTGAGCGGGCAAGCTGGTCCATAGACAGACTGACAGGAGTTGGTAGGCAGACCGTCGGACCTCAGGCAGGCAGGCAGGTAGCTGATGTGCGCTCCCAGGTGAGCGGGCAAGAGTCTCTGGAATAGCTGGTGGTCACAGCACGTGACAGCGGAGCCTCCGGGCAGGCGAGCAGACAGGTAGTGGAGAAGCGCTCCCAGGTGAGCGGGCAGGCTGGTCCTTAGACAGACTGACAGGAGTAGTAAGGCAGACCGTCGGACCTCAGACTAGCAGACAGGTAGCAAGTAATCAGGCAGGAATCTGACAGGTAACTGGCAGGTAACTGGCAACGGGACCTGAGGGCTGAAGCACAGGTGAGACACAGGTGCAAACAACATTGCTCGGGCACCTCCATTTTGGAGGAGGTGCCTTATATATGATGAAGTCCTCCGGCCATTGGCCGGGGACTCCTTAGGACGACGCGCGCGGCCCCTTTAAGAGGAGGGGAGCGCGCGCGCCCTAAGCACAGGGGCCGGGAAGGAGCGCGCGCTGAGAGCAGAGCGGGAGGAGGACGCCGGGAAGGAGCGCGCGCTGACAGCAGAGCGGGAGAGGGACGCCGGGCACGGGGCAGAGCGGTGAGGGGAGCAGCGTCCCTGCCTAGCAGAGGGCAGGGACGCCGGCACTACAGTACCCCCCCCTTTAGGCCCCCCCTTTTTTAGGCCAGACAGAAATTTAGCTAGGATGAGAGGGGCATGGATGTTCTCCCGGGGCTCCCACGTTCTCTCCTCAGGACCAAACCCCTTCCAATCTACCAGAAAAAAGGTCTTTCCTCTTACCCTTTTGGTGGCAAGAATGTTCTCTACCTCAAACTCGTCCTCAGCGGAAACCGGAGCAGGAGGCGTACCTGTAGACTTGGAAAAAGAGTTAAGTACCACAGGTTTGAGGAGAGATACATGGAAGGAGTTAGGGATCCGTAAGTTGGCCGGGAGTTTCAATTTATAGGCCACCGGGTTGATCTGACTGGTGACCTCCAGAGGTCCGATGAACCGAGGCCCTAACTTGTAAGAAGGTATCTTGAGTCGAACATATTTAGATGAGAGCCAGACCTTATCTCCTGGACGAAATTGAGGAGGATCCAGGCGTTTTTTGTCAGCGTGTCTTTTCATCCGTTCGGACGACTGAAGGAGTGCGGATCGGGTACTCTCTCAAATGGAGGAAAATTTGCTAACGAGAGATTCCGCAGCCGGGTTGTCCACCGAGGTGGAGACAGGAAAAGGAATCCGAGGATGCTGACCAAAGACTACAAAAAACGGGGATTTGGAGGAGGATTCGCTCTCGTGATTATTGTAAGAGAACTCGGCCCATGGTAGGAGATCCACCCAGTCAGAATGGTGGGCATTAACGAAGTGCTGGAGGTAACTGGTCAGGTTCTGATTGATCCGCTCCACTTGACCATTGGACTGTGGGTGGTAAGCGGAAGAGAAGTCCAGGGTGACGTCTAGCAGTTTACAAGTGGCTCTCCAGAAGCGTGAGGTGAACTGTACCCCACGATCCGACACGATGTGGAGGGGCAGGCCATGAAGACGGAAGATGTGACGAATAAAGTCTCTAGCTAGCTCGGGTGCAGACGGGAGGCCTGGTAGGGGAACGAAATGAGCCATCTTGGAGAAGCGGTCAGCGACCACCCAAATGACCGTACAACCGGCAGAGAGTGGGAGGTCAGTTATGAAGTCCATTGCAATATGCTGCCAGGGGGCAGCAGGTACTGGGAGCGGAAGGAGGCGACCGGCTGGCAGATGTCTCGGAACCTTGTTGTGGGCGCAGGACACACAGGCAGAAACAAAGTCTATTACATCCTTGTGCAGGGTAGGCCACCAGTAGTGACGGGAAATAAGCTGGAGGGTCTTCTTCTGACCAGCGTGGCCAGCCAGTTTAGACGAGTGACCCCAGTGAAGGATCTTCTCCCGATCAGGTACTGATACGAACGTCTTTCCGGGAGGGAGACGATTTAGACTCACGGGAGCCACCTGCATTACTCTGGCGGGATCGATGATGTGTTTCGGATCTTCCTCGAGATCAGATACCAGAAAGGATCGAGACAAGGCGTCCGCCTTGACGTTTTTGTCAGCCGGGCGAAAATGAAGGACAAAATCAAAACGAGCAAAAAACAAGGACCACCGGGCTTGGCGCGGGTTAAGTCTCTGGGCATGCTGGAGGTAAGCCAAGTTCTTGTGGTCAGTGTAAATTATTACCGGGTGAAGAGCCCCCTCAAGCAGGTAACGCCACTCCTCCAATGCCAGTTTGATGGCTAATAACTCTCGATCTCCTATGGAATAATTGCGCTCTGAGGAGGAGAAGAGTTTAGAGAAGAAGCCGCAAGTTACCATCCTCCCGGAAGAAGATTTTTGAGTAAGTACCGCTCCAGCTCCAGAGGAGGAGGCGTCCACTTCCAGGAAGAACTGCTTGTTGCCGTCCGGGCGATGCAGCACCGGGGCGGAAGAGAAGGCCTGTTTTAAGGAAAGAAAGGCTTCTTCTGCTTCGGGCGGCCACTGTTTGGGATTAGTACCCTTACGGGTGAGGGCGGAAATTGGGGCAGTCCGGGAAGAGAAGTGTGGTATGAAGAGGCGGTAGTAGTTGGCGAAGCCCAGGAACCGCTGAATGGCTTTCAACCCCTCCGGTCGGGGCCATTTCTCGATGGCAGACAGTTTCTCTGGATCCATTCGTAGGCCGGTCTGAGAAATAATGTAGCCCAAAAACGGAAGCGAGGTCTGCTTAAAGAGGCACTTCTCGTATTTAGCGAAGAGGTGATTCTGCCTGAGCCTGAGCAGGACCTGACGAACGTCCCTCCGGTGAGTCTGGAGATCCGGAGAGAAGACCAAGATGTCGTCCAGGTACACCACTACGCAGGAGTAGAGAAGGTCCCGGAAGATGTCATTGACCAACTCTTGAAAGACGGCAGAAGCGTTACAGAGACCAAAGGGCATTACCAGGTATTCATAGTGGCCGTCCCGGGTGTTGAATGCCGTCTTCCATTCATCCCCCTGACGGATACGAACCAGGTTGTACGCCCCACGGAGGTCTAGTTTGGTGAAGATTCTAGCCCCCCTCAGACGATCAAATAATTCTGGAATGAGCGGAAGGGGGTACTTATTCTTCACCGTGATCTGGTTTAGGCCTCTATAGTCTATACAGGGACGGAGAGAGCCGTCCTTCTTTTTGACGAAAAAGAAGCCTGCTCCCGCCGGGGAGGTAGATTTCCAGATGAATCCCCTGGCCAGATTCTCCTCAATATATTCGGACATCGACCGGGTCTCAGCAGCGGATAAAGGATAAATACGCCCACGGGGAGGAGTAGTACCGGGTAACAGGTCGATGGGACAGTCGTATGGTCTATGAGGGGGTAATGTCTCTGCCTCCTTTTTATTAAAGACATCAGCATAAGACCAATAAGGAATCGGAAGTCCAGGTAGATTAGCTGGGGTAGGAGAGGGACGGACGGGATGGACGGGAACCAGGCAGGTCTTATGACAGTCTTGTCCCCAGCGAAGGACTTCTCCGGTTTGCCAGTCAAGCACGGGTGCATGTTTCTGGAGCCAAGGCAGACCTAGCAAGAGGGCGTGAGAGAGTCCAGGCAGAACATGAAAGGAGATACTTTCAGAATGCAGCATTCCCACCTGCAGAGTAATGGATTCGGTGATGAGTTGGATGGGGCGTGGTAAGAGCCCCCCATCCACGGCAGCCACAGACAAGGGTACAGCCAGAGGTTTGGTGGGGATGCGGTATTTCTCTACCAGGGACTGTGAAATAAGATTCCCGGCTGCTCCAGAGTCCAGTTGGGCTAGTTCGAAATAACGGTTCTCCCCGTAGACGATTGAAACTGACAACAGCAGGGATGGAGAGGATTTATTCTTGTCTAGGTGGACCTCTCTGAGCGAACCTAGACACAGGCGTTTCCCGACCTCTCCGGGCAGGCACGGATCCGGTGCTCCTTACTGCCACAGTAAAAGCAGGTCCCCTCGGCACGGCGTAAGTCCTGACGGGTCTTGACCATCTTGGTCTGGTCGACCTGCATAGGCTCAGGAGGGTGTACCTGGTTAGAGACAGAAGGAGTGACGGGTTTCTGAAAAGTAGGAGCTAGACGTAGTAACCTCCTCTCACGGGTGACCTCTCTGGCACGCTCCTGGAACCGTAGGTCAATCCGGGTGGCAAGAGTTATTAAGTCATCGAGAGTGGTAGGAATGTCCCGACCGGCAAGTTCATCTTTAATACGGCCGGACAGACCCTCCCAGAAGACGGAAACCAGAGCGTCGTTATCCCAGGCCAGCTCCGAGGCAAGGGTACGGAACCGTATGGCATATTGGCCCACGGTGAGGCTTTCCTGACGGAGGCGTAGCAATGATGATGCGGATGAGGTCTTCCGTCCGGGTTCGTCGAAGACTTTCCGGAAAGCCGTGAGAAAAGCAGGCAAGTTGGACACCAGGGGGTCTCCTCTCTCCCATAGAGGATTTAGCCAGGCCAGAGCCTCCCCGGTGAGATGGGACATGATGAATGCAATTTTGGCTCGGTCGGAGTTAAACTGGTGGGACAATAGTTCAAAGTGCAGGGTGCACTGATTTATGAAGCCCCGAGCCTGGACGGAGTCGCCTCCGAAGCGAGGAGGTGCAGAAAGTCGGGGTCCGGGGTAGGATACCATGGTATTAGTGGGCAGCGGAGCTGCCGGATTGCGAGACATGGCACTGGCGGAGGTTGTCGGTGGAGCAGTCAGAGTATCCAGGCGAGTATTGACATTCCGCAGGTGACCCAAGATGGACTCCTGTTGGGACCTTTGACGGGACAGTTCATGACACAGGTCCGAGAGCGAGGGAGCTTGGGTGCCACCGGGTTCCATGGCCCGAGCAAACTGTAACGGGTCTGGGAGGCGGAACCTCTGGGCTACAATACAAGGGGGCGGTCCTTGTAAGAGAGCGGGTGGCGACCAGGCAGGCAGTCACAGGAGGTGACCTGGACAGTCTCTGAGTGAACGGGACAGTCTCTGAGTGAACGGAACAGTCTCTGAGTGAACGGGGCTGGAGGTCACGGCAAGTGACCGGGGCAGTCTCTAGGTATAGGGTTGGTACGACCTGTGGCGGCTGAAGATAGACGAGAGCTCCCAGGTGAGCAGGCGAGAGTCTCTGGATGAACGGGTGGTCACAGCATGTGACGGCGGAGCCTCCAGGAAGACCAGCGGACAGGCGACAGATGAGCGCTCCCAGGTGAGCGGGCAGAAGTCTCTGGACAGGCGGGTGGTCACAGCACGTGACGGCAGAGCCTCCGGGTAGGCAAACAGACAGGTAGCAGATGAGCGCTCCCAGGTGAGCGGGCAGGAGTCACTGGACAGGCAGGTGGTCACAGCACGTGACGGCGGAGCCTCCAGGTAGGCTAGCAGGCCGATAGCAGATGTGTGCTCCCAGGTGAGCGGGCAAGCTGGTCCATAGACAGACTGACAGGAGTTGGTAGGCAGACCGTCGGACCTCAGGCAGGCAGGCAGGTAGCTGATGTGCGCTCCCAGGTGAGCGGGCAAGAGTCTCTGGAATAGCTGGTGGTCACAGCACGTGACAGCGGAGCCTCCGGGCAGGCGAGCAGACAGGTAGCGGAGAAGCGCTCCCAGGTGAGCGGGCAGGCTGGTCCTTAGACAGACTGACAGGAGTAGTAAGGCAGACCGTCGGACCTCAGACTAGCAGACAAGTAGCAAGTAATCAGGCAGGAATCTGACAGGTAACTGGCAGGTAACTGGCAACGGGACCTGAGGGCTGAAGCACAGGTGAGACACAGGTGCAAACAACATTGCTCGGGCACCTCCATTTTGGAGGAGGTGCCTTATATATGATGAAGTCCTCCGGCCATTGGCCGGGGACTCCTTAGGACGACGCGCGCGGCCCCTTTAAGAGGAGGGGAGCGCGCGCGCCCTAAGCACAGGGGCCGGGAAGGAGCGCGCGCTGACAGCAGAGCGGGAGAGGGACGCCGGGCACGGGGCAGAGCGGTGAGGGCAGGGACGCCGGCACTACACAGGGATAGGAGGATACAGGGATAGGAGGATATACAGGGATAGGAGGATATACAGGGATAGGAGGATACAGGGATAGGAGGATATACAGGGATAGGAGTATATACAGGGATAGAAGGATACAGGAATAGGAGGATATACAGGGATAGGAGGATATACAGGGATAGGAGGATATACAGGGATAGGAGGATACAGGGATAGGAGGAAATACAGGGATAGGAGGATATAAAGGGATAGGAGGATACACAGGGATAGAAGGATACAGGGATAGGAGGATATACAGGGATAGGAGGATAAACAGGGATAGGAGGATACAGGGATAGGAGAATATACAGGGATAGGAGGATACAGGGATAGAAGAATATACAGGGATAGGAGGATACTGGGATAGGAGGATATACCGGGATAGGAGGATATACAGGGATAGGAGGATACAGGAATAGGAGGATATACAGGGATAGGAGGATATACAGGGATAGGAGGATATACAGGGATAGGAGGATATACAGGGATAGGAGGATATACAGGGATAGGAGGATACAGGGTTAGGAGGATATACAGGGATAGGAGGATACAGGAATAGGAGGATATACAGGGATAGGAAGATATACAGGGATAGGAGGATATACAGGAATAGGAGTATACAAGGATAGGAGGACACCGGGATAGGAGGATACAGGGATAGGAGGATATACAGGGATAGGAGAATACACAGGGATAGGAGGATACAGGGATGGGAGGATATACAGGGATAGGAGGTTATACAGGGATAGGAGGATATACAGGGATAGGAGGATACAGGGATAGGAGGATATACAGGGATAGGAGGATACAGGAATTGGAGGATATACAGGGATATATGAGGATATACAGGGATAGGAGGATATCCAGGGATAGGAGGATATCCAGGGATAGGAGGATACAGGGATAGGAGGATATACAGGGATAGGAGGATACAGGTATAGGAGGATATACAGGGATAGGAGGATATACAGGGATAGGAGGATATACAGGGATAGGAGGATACAGGGATAGGAGGAAATACAGGGATAGGAGGATATACAAGGATAGGAGGATATACAGGGATAGGAGGATACAGGGATAGGAGGATACAGGGATAGGAGGATACTGGGATAGGAGGATATACAGGGATAGGAGGATACAGGAATGGAGGATATACAGGGATAGGAGGATCTACAGGGATAGGAGGATACAGGGATGGAGGATATACAGGGATAGGAGGATATACAGGGATAGGAGGATACAGTAATAGGAGGATATACAGGGATAGGAGGATATACAGGGATAGGAGGATACAGGAATAGGAGGATATATAGGGATAGGAGGATATACAGCGATAGGAGGATACAGGAATAGGAGGATATAAAGGGAAAGAAGGATACAGGGATAGGAGGATATACAGGGATAGGAGGATACAGGGATAGGAGTATATACAGGGATAGGAGGATATACAAGGATAGGAGGATATACAGGGATAGGAGGATACAGGGATAGAAGGATACAGGGATAGGAGGATACTGGGATAGGAGGATATACAGGGATAGGAGGATATACAGGGATAGGAGGATACAGGGATAGGTGGATATACAGGGATAGGAGGATATACAGGAATAGGAGGATATACAGGGATAGGAGGATTCAGGGATAGGAGGATATACAGGGATAGGAGGATATACAGGGATAGGAGGATACAGTGATAGGAGGATACAGGGATAGGAGGATACAGGGATAGAAGGATATATAGGGATAGGAGGATACAGGGATAGGAGGATATACAGGGATAGGAGGATATACAGGGATAGGAGGATACAGGAATAGGAGGATATACAGGGATAGGAGGATACAGGGATAGGAGGATATACAGGGATAGGAGGATATACAGGGATAGGAGGATATACAGAGATAGGAGGATATACAGGGATAGGAGGATAGAGGGATAGGAGGATATACAGGGATAGGAGTATATAAAAGGATAGGAGGATATACAGGGATAGGAGGATATTCAGGGATAAGAGGATATACAGGGATAGGAGGATATACAGGGATAGGAGGACACAGGGATAGGAGGATATACAGGGATAGGAGGATACAGGAATAGGAGGATACAGAGATAGGAGAATATATAGGGATATGAGGATATACAGGGATAAAAGGATATACAGGGATAGAAGGATACAGGGATAGGAGGATACAGGGATGGAGGATATATAGGGATAGGAGGATACAGGGATGGAGGGTATACAGGAATAGGAGGATACAGGGATAGGAGGATATTCAGGGATAGGAGGATACAGGGATAGGAGGATACAGGAATGGAGGATATACAGGGATAGGAGGATCTACAGGGATAGGAGGATACAGGGATGGAGGATATACAGGAATAGGAGGATATACAGGGATAGGAGGATACAGGAATAGGAGGATATACAGGGACAGGAGGATATACAGGGATAGGAGGATACAGGAATAGGAGGATATATAGGGATAGGAGGATATACAGCGATAGGAGGATACAGGAATAGGAGGATATAAAGGGAAAGAAGGATACAGGGATAGGAGGATATACAGGGTTAGGAGGATACAGGGATAGGAGTATATACAGGGATAGGAGGATATACAGGGATAGGAGGATACAGGGATAGGAGGATATACAGGGATAGGGGATAGGAGGATATACAAGGATAGGAGGATATACCGGCATAGGAGGATATTCAGGGATAGGAGGATACAGGGATGGAGGATATACAGGGATAGGAGGATACAGGGATGGAGGATATACAGGGATCGGAGGATACAGGGATAGGAGGATATTCAGGGATAGGAGGATACAGGGATAGGAGGATACAGGAATGGAGGATATACAGGGATAGGAGGATCTACAGGGATAGGAGGATACAGGGATGGAGGATATACAGGGATAGGAGGATATACAGGGATAGGAGGATACAGGAATTAGAGGATATACAGGGATAGGAGGATACAGGGATAGGAGGATATACAGGGATAGGAGGATATACAGGGATAGGAGGATACAGGGATAGGAGGATATACAGGGTTAGGAGGATATACAGGGAAAGGAGGATACAGGAATAGGAGGATATACAGGAATAGGAAGATATACAGGGATAGGAGGATATACAGGAATAGGAGGCTACAAAGATAGGAGGATACAGGGATAGGAGGATATACAGGGATAGGAGAATATACAGGGATAGGAGGATACAGGGATAGGAGAATACAGGGATAGGAGGATACAGGGATAGGAGGATATACAGGGATAGGAGGCTATACAATGATAGGAGGATATACAGGGATAGGAGGATATACAGGGATAGGAGGATACAGGGATAGGAGGATATACAGGGATAGGAGGATATACAGGGATAGGAGGATATACAGGGATAGGAGGATATACAGGGATAGGAGGATACAGGAATTGGAGGATATACAGGGATAGGAGGATATACCGGGATAGGAGGATATACAGGGATAGGAGAATATACAGGGATAGGAGGATACAGGGATAGGAGGATATACAGGGATAGGAGGATACAGGGATAGGAGGATATACAGGGATAGGGGATAGGAGGATATACAAGGATAGGAGGATATACCAGCATAGGAGGATATTCAGGAATAGCAGGATATACAGGGATAGGAGGATATTCAGGGATAGGAGGAAACAGGGATAGGAGGATATACAGGGATAGGAGGATACAGGGATAGGAGGATATATTGGGATAGGAGGATATACAGGGATAGGAGGATACAGGGATAGGAGGATATACAGGGATAGGAGTATATACAGGGATAGGAGGATACAGGAATAGGAAGATATACAGGAATAGGAGGATACAGGATAGGCGGATATACAGGGTTAGGAGGATATACATGGATAGGAGGATACAGGAATAGGAGGATATACAGGGATAGGAGGATACAGGAATAGGAGGATATACAGGGATAGGAGGATATACAGGGATAGGAGGATACAGGGATAGGAGGATATACAGGGATAGGAGGATATACAGGGATAGGAGGATACAGGGATAGGAGGATATACAGGGTTAGGAGGATATACAGGGATAGGAGGATACAGGAATAGGAGTATATACAGGGATAGGAGGATACAAGGGTAGGAGGATATACAGGGATAGGAGGATACAGGGATAGGAGAATATACTGGGATAGGAGGATACAGGGATAGGAGGATATACAGGGATAGGAGGATACAGGGATAGGAGGATACAGGGATAGGAGGATACAGGGATAGGAGTATACAGGGATAGGAGGATATACAGGGATAGGAGGATATACAGGGATAGGAGGACACAGTGGGAGGTGACACATTGGGGGAGGGTCGGGCAGAGCAGCAGGAGGGGGAGCTGCAGCTGCTATTAGTCGGGGTTGCAGTGAGAGGAGCGGGCAGAGCTGTGTGAGCGCAGCACGGACAGGACAGATCGGATCCCCTGTTGTTGATCTTCCCTGTGACCGGCAGGAGCCATCACTTCCCGGATCCGCTGCTCTGATGCTCCGGCGTCCTGTCTGCAGCTTCTCCCCGGGTCTCTGCTCCCTTCCGCCGCTTGTTTTGCTCTTTCAGTCCCGGATCCTTCTGCTGCGGCTCCCGGACTCTGTGCTCTCCCTGCCCGGCTCTCCGTGGTGCTGAAACCGGCAGCGATCTGCGATAATCCCGGGCCAAGCCTGGAGCGGAGGGTCCACAGCTGCGAGCAGATCTGCGGGGGGAGCCCGGGCTGCAGGCAGGAGAGCTCCGAGGCTGAGTGTGAGCCACAGGCCGGGAGACAGAGCCCGGAGCCCGGCCCCACCGGCGGCAGACAGCCTGCAAGACACATCCATCCAGGAGCAGCCGGCCACCCGCAGACCTGAGGACATCTGCTGGAGACCCTCACTGCATGCACAGAGACCCCTCATCTACAGGACACAGCTACTGGAGACCACAACAGAGCCCCCATCTGCAGGACCCCCATCTACAGGACACAGCCACAACTGGAGACCCCCACAGGACCCCCATCTATAGGACCACCCTCTACAGAGACCTCATCTACAGGACCTCCATCTACAGGACCCTCATCTACATCTAAAGACCACTACAGAGCCCTCATCTACAGGACCGCCTTCTATAGGACTCCCATCTACAGGAACCCCATCTACAGGACCCCCATCTACGGAACCTCCACCTAGAGGGCCCACATCTACAACTAGAGACCCTCCTACCTACAGGACACCCATCTGTATCTAGAGACCCCTCTATCTTCAGGGCCCCATCTACTATTAGAGACCTCCCTATTTTCAGGACCCACATCTACACCTAAAGACCCCCTTATATACAGGACCCCTATCTACAACTAGAGATGACACTATATACAGAACTCCAATCTTCAACTAGAGAATCCCCTATCTACAGGACCCCCATCTAGAATTAGAGATCCCTCTAGCTACAACTAGAGATCACTACAGAGCCCTGATCTACAGGGCCCAATCTACAACTAGGGACTCCTCTGATCTACTGGACCCCCATATACAACTAGAACTTTCTATCTAATGGACTACCATCTACAACTAGAGACCCCACCTTCCACAGGACCCCCATTTACAACCTGAGACCCCCTTATCTACAGAGCCCCTATATGTACAGGACCCTCATCTACAACTAGAGACCATTACAGAGCTCCCATCTACTGGACCATATCTACAGGGCCCCCATCCACAACTAGAGACTTATCTACAGAACAGCCAACACTACCATTTGCGTCTATTGAATCTTTGTTTACTGGACGTCCATCCACAGCTATAGACCTCCTATCAGCAGGACCCTCATCTACACCAAAACATCCTCATTTGCCACAAAAAAACTACATTTTCCATTATAGACTAATTAACCACTATAGACCTCCATCGTTGCCTGTAGACCCTGATTAACCACTATTGACCTCATGTATACCTATAGACAATCATCTACTTCTATAGACCTTGATCCATCAATAACTATAGACACCCATCTAAAACTGTAGATCCTCAACTACAACCCAAGACTATTTTCCAACACTGTAGACCATTACAATGTTAACCACTATTAACTACCAACTACAGGTGTAGACCCTTTTCTACCACCTATAGACCCTCAACTATTGACAACAATATACACCAATCTACCACTTTAGAACTTCATCATCTACTATAGACCCCAACCTAATCCTCTTAGACCCTTGTTAATCACTGTAGACACCATCCATGCCAGTGGTTCATCATCTACCACAGTAGACTCAGCATACCGACGCTAGACCCTTCATCTATTTCTAACCCAACTATAGACCCCTCATCTACAGATTAACTACAGACCCCTCGTAAACAGATAACCCAACTACAGACCCCTCAGAAACAGATAACCCAACTACAGACCCATCAACGACAGATAACCCAACTGTAGACCCGTCATTGACAGATAACCCAATTATAGACCTGTCATTGACAGATAGCCCAACTATAGACCCCTCATCAACAGATAACCCAACTATAGACCTCTCGTCGAAAGATAACCCAATATAGACCCCTCATCGAAATATAACCCAACTATAGACCTCTTATTTACAGATAATCCAACTCATTTACAAGTAATTCACCTACAGACCCCTTATCTACACAATTATCTACCGTTCATACCCTTATATACCCTTCATCTAAAGATCTCTTGCATAGACCACACATCAATAGCATGATCATTTAGACCCCTCAACTATAGATCCCTGAAGAATGGGCAGGTCCTTCCTCTACTGACCACTCATCTAGTCTTTCTTACCTATCTTAACTAGAGACCTTTAATCTCAAGATTAACACTTGACGTCTGCAGATCAATCAACCTTAAACCCTTGATTTACAGATCCCACCACTGTAGATGTCTTCTCTGTAGACCACTTCACTATAAACCTCTCATTTACAGACCTGTCACCTCTCGTCAATAACCTATCCTATAGACTCCATCTGTAACTTGACCCATAGACCTCTCATTTATAGATCATCACAGCTGCAGGACAATTTCCAGCACCCATCATATGAGATCTCTACATCTGGGTGGACACCAAGTTTGATGACCATCAAATTAAAGCCCATAAAAAAAAGAAAGAGTCCACAGCCTCAGCATCCTCCTGCAGTGATAACATTGGCATGTTCCATTGAGTCTCATCCATTAACCCCTTCCATGCACAGGTTTATATTCTCTTTGACGTTTTCTGGGATTTCTCACTGTTGAGGTTGGAGCTTCTGAAGATCACTGGAGACAAGTCCCATCTCTGGTATTTCTTTCTTCTCCATTTGGAGCCTGGAGAACTTCATCCAAAGACAAGAACATCAATTCCTTGAGATTAACTGTGTCAGCATGGAAAAGGCTCTCAACTCAGATTGCTCTACTTAACATTTGGAATGGGGTGGTCTTAGGAGGAACCCCCATCAGCTCTGCTACATAAGGTAGGATGAGTTTTTCTTTTAACATATTAGGTTCTGGCTAGCTTGGGTTTATTCATAAAATGCCATAGAATGAGTGGTCCTCCTACAGAAACAATGTAGCCTCAGCTCTGCTACATCTGTATGATACAAATCATGGAACTCCATCTATACAATGTATCCACACCTGGATTGTCCTAGCTGCTCCATATACCTCTGATGGCCCAAGGACAGCGCCTCCCGGAGGATATTATGTGTATAGAAACTATTGTGATGATTGATTTGTATTATTCAACTACGATATTTCAGCTACCAAGAATGTTCTAGGTGTAGCAGAGCTGGATATGTCTGTTGATATTATTATTTTTTTTTTTCACATTTTTATCACTGTTTCTAAACCTTATTATTCATATATTTTTCTATTATTTTTCACATTATTTATATTATTATTTCAATTTTTTGTTACAATTTTCAGCACTATTTCTCAACATTATTATTTGTAAATTTTTCTCCTATTTTTCACCTTATTTTTATTATTTCAGTTTTTTTTATCATTTTCATCACTATTTCTAAACATTATTGTTTGGATATTTTCTGTTATTTTTCACAATGTTTATATTATTTTTTTCAATGTTTTTTCTAATTTTATCACTATTTCTAAATATTATTATTCATATATTTTTCTATTATTTTTCCCGCTATTTATCTAATTATTTCAACATTTTTTTTTATAACTTTCATCACTATTTCTAAACATTATTCGTATATTTTTATATTATTTTTCCCGCTATTTATCTAATTATTTCAACATTTTTTTTTATAACTTTCATCACTATTTCTGAACATTATTATTCGGATATTTTTATATTATTTTTAACATTATTTTATTCTATCAATATTTTTTCTCATTTTCACCACTTTTTCTCAACATTATTATTCAGATATTTTTATTATTTTTAACATTATTTCTAGTATTATTTCAATATTTTTTCTCATTGTCAGCACTATATCTAAACATTATTATTCAGATATTTTTCTATTATTTTTAATATTTTATTATATCAATATTTTTTCTCATTTTCATCACTTTTTCTCAATATTATTATTCAGATATTTTTCTATTATTATTTTTAACATTATTTCTATTATTATTTCATTATATTTTTCTAATTTTTATCACTATTTTTAAGTAGTATTGTTCGTATGTTTTTACAATTATTTTTCACATTATATTATTTCAATAATTTTTTAAAATTATTTTTTTTTTTTTACTAATTATTAATTTTCATTATTATTATTACTTTTTATTATATTTTACATTATTATTATTAGAAATATTATGACTTTATTTTATTATTATTATCATCATCATCATCATCCAGCAGTAAGTGTTCTGTTTCCCTGCACTGCCCCCGCAGGGCAAACAAAGTATTACACTTTCTATAAAAGTCCGTGGTCTGTCCACGCAGGGAGAGAGGCACCGCTTGTAGCCATTCTCCTCTCTGCACAGCCACAGGCAAACCACAATACCATTATATTAAGTCAGTGACTAATTGTCCTATGAGCTCGTCTTGGAGGAGAAGTAGTAATTATCAGAATCAGCAAGATCCTTATGTAAGACTCAACCTCAGACTGGTCCTTATGGAATCCAGCTCACACAGCTGAGACTTTGTTACAATGTATCAATTTTTTTGCTGACATGTTACTGCACTATATATGCAATGACAAACTCAGCTCTGCTACATCCATAAAGTCCAGCAGTGGTCTGTGCCTAGATAACAAACGTCCTCTGACCGGCCGGAAGCTGCTGACACCATGGACTTATATGTGTTTTCTAGAAATCCTTATTCATGGCGAATACCTGGTGTCAAGGTTAAAAGTTGCATTAGTGGAAAGACCCCTGGGGAAGATTACACGGATACAGATACACGTCCATCACATCCCCCCGTCACACCAACCACAGAGGAAAGAAACCCAACACAGCCGATGGAATAAGGGCTCATATAGCGGGAATATACCGTATATACTCTCCTCTATTACTACTGCTACCACCATGTATGAACCATCATATCACTGTACATTGTATACTTGTACATAGGAGCGGTATTATAGCAGTTATATTCTTGTACATAGGGGGCAGTATTATAGTAGTTATATTCTTGTACATAGGAGCAGTATTATAGTAGTTATATTCTTGTACATAGGGGGCAGTATTATAGTAGTTATATTCTTGTACATAGGAGCAGTATTATAGTAGTTATATTCTTGTACATAGGGGGCAGTGTTATAGTAGTTATATTCTTGTACATAGGAGCAGTATTATAGTAGTTATATTCTTGTACATAGGGGGCAGTATTATAGTAGTTATTTTCTTGTACATAGGAGCAGTATTATAGTAGTTATATTCTTGTACATAGGGGGCAGTGTTATAGTAGTTATATTCTTGTACATAGGAGCAGTATTATAGTAGTTATATTCTTGTACATAGGGGGCAGTGTTATAGTAGTTATATTCTTGTACATAGGGGGCAGTATTATAGTAGTTATTTTCTTGTACATAGGAGCAGTATTATAGTAGTTATATTCTTGTACATAGGGGGCAGTGTTATAGTAGTTATATTCTTGTACATAGGGGGCAGTATTATAGTAGTTATATTCTTGTACATAGAGGCAGTATTATAGTAGTTATATTCTTGTACATAGGGGCAGTATTATAGTAGTTATATTCTTGTACATAGGAGCAGTATTATAGTAGTTATATTCTTGTACATAGGAGCAGTATTATAGTAGTTATATTCTTGTACATAGGGGCAGTATTATAGTAGTTATATTCTTGTACATAGGGACAGTATTATAGTAGTTATATTCTTGTACATAGGAGCAGTATTATAGTAGTTATATTCTTATACATAGGGGCAGTATTATAGTAGTTATATTCTTGTATATAGGAGCAGTATTATAGTAGTTATATTCTTGTACATAGGGGCATTATTGTAGGAATTATATTCTTGCACATAGGAGCAGTATTATAGTAGTTATATTCTTGTACATAGGGGCAGTATTATAGGAGTTATATTCTTGTACATAGGGGCAGTAGTATAGTAGTTATATTCTTGTACATAGGGGGCAGTATTATAGTAGTTATATTCTTGTATTTAGGGGGCAGTATTATAGTAGTTATATTCTTGTATTTAGGGGGCAGTATTATAGTAGTTATATTCTTGTAGATAGGAGCAGTGTTATAGTAGTTATATTCTTGTACATAGGAGCAGTATTATAGTAGTTATATTCTTGTACATAGGGGCAGTATTATAGTAGTTATATTCTTGTACATAGGGAGCAGTATTATAGTAGTTATATTCTTGTACATAGGGGGCAGTATTATAGTAGCTATATTCTTGTACATAGGAGCAGTATTATAGTAGCTATATTCTTGTACATAGGAGCAGTATTATAGTAGTTATATTCTTGCACATAGGGGCAGTATTATAGTAGTTATATTCTTGTACATAGGGGGCAGTATTATAGCAGTTATATTCTTGTATTTAGGGGGCAGTATTATAGTAGTTATATTCTTGTATTTAGGGGGCAGTATTATAGTAGTTATATTCTTGTACATAGGAGCAGTATTATAGTAGTTATATTCTTGTACATAGGAGCAGTATTATAGTAGTTATATTCTTGTACATAGGGGCAGTATTATAGTAGTTATATTCTTGTACATAGGGAGCAGTATTATAGTAGTTATATTCTTGTACATAGGGGCAGTATTATAGTAGTTATATTCTTGTACATAGGGGGCAGTATTATAGCAGTTATATTCTTGCACATAGGGGGCAGTATTATAGTAGATATATTCTTGTACATAGGGGCAGTATTATAGTAGTTATATTATTGTACATAGGGGCAGTATTACAGTAGTTATATTCTTGTACATAGGGGGCAGTATTATAGCAGTTATATTCTTGTACATAGGGGGCAGTATTATAGTAGTTATATTCTTGTATATAAGAGCAGTATTATAGTAGTTATATTCTTGTACATAGGCGCAGTATTATAGTAGTTATATTCTTGTACATAGGAGCAGTATTATAGTAGTTATATTCTTGTACATAGGGGCAGTATTGTAGTAGTTATATTCTTGTACATAGGGGGCAGTATTATAGTAGTTATATTCTTGTACATAGGGGGCAGTATTATAGTAGTTATATTCTTGTACATAGGGGGCAGTATTATAGTAGTTATATTCTTGTACATAGAGGCAGTATTATAGTAGTTATATTCTTGTACATAGGGGCAGTATTATAATAGTTATATTCTTGTACATAGGGACAGTATTATAGTAGTTATATTCTTGTACATAGGAGCAGTATTATAGTAGTTATATTCTTGTACATAGGGAGCAGTATTATAGTAGTTATATTCTTGTACATAGGAGCAGTATTATAGTAGTTATATTCTTGTACATAGGAGCAGTATTATAGTAGTTATATTCTTGTACATAGGGGCAGTATTATAGTATTTATATTCTTGTACATAGGAGCAGTATTATAGTAGTTATATTCTTGTACATAGGGGGCAGTATTATAGCAGTTATATTCTTGTACATAGGGGGCAGTATTATAGTAGATATATTCTTGTACATAGGGGCAGTATTATAGTAGTTATATTATTGTACATAGGGGCAGTATTACAGTAGTTATATTCTTGTACATAGGGGGCAGTATTATAGCAGTTATATTCTTGTACATAGGGGGCAGTATTATAGTAGTTATATTCTTGTAGATAGGAGCAGTATTATAGTAGTTATATTCTTGTATATAGGGGCAGTATTATAGTAGTTATATTCTTGTAGATAGGAGCGGTATTATAGTAGTTATATTCTTGTACATAGGGGGCAGTATTATAGTAGTTATATTCTTGTATATAAGAGCAGTATTATAGTAGTTATATTCTTGTACATAGGGGCAGTATTATAGTAGTTATATTCTTGTACATAGGAGCAGTATTATAGTAGTTATATTCTTGTACATAGGGACAGTATTATAGTAGTTATATTCTTGTACATAGGAGCAGTATTATAGTAGTTATATTCTTTTACATAGGGACAGTATTATAGTAGTTATATTCTTGTACATAGAGGGCAGTATTATAGCAGTTATATTCTTGTACATAGGGGGCAGTATTATAGTAGATATATTCTTGTACATAGGGGCAGTATTATAGTAGTTATATTATTGTACATAGGGGCAGTATTACAGTAGTTATATTCTTGTACATAGGGGGCAGTATTATAGCAGTTATATTCTTGTACATAGGGGGCAGTATTATAGTAGTTATATTCTTGTAGATAGGAGCAGTATTATAGTAGTTATATTCTTGTATATAGGGGCAGTATTATAGTAGTTATATTCTTGTAGATAGGAGCGGTATTATAGTAGTTATATTCTTGTACATAGGGGGCAGTATTATAGTAGTTATATTCTTGTATATAAGAGCAGTATTATAGTAGTTATATTCTTGTACATAGGGGCAGTATTATAGTAGTTATATTCTTGTACATAGGAGCAGTATTATAGTAGTTATATTCTTGTACATAGGAGCAGTATTATAGTAGTTATATTCTTGTACATAGGAGCAGTATTATAGTAGTTATATTCTTTTACATAGGGACAGTATTATAGTAGTTATATTCTTGTACATAGAGGGCAGTATTATAGTAGTTATATTGTTATACATAGGGGCAGTATTATAGTAGTTATATTCTTGTACATAGGAGCAGTATTATAGTAGTTATATTCTTGTGCATAGGAGCAGTATTATAGTAGTTATATTCTTGTACATAGGGACAGTATTATAGTAGTTATATTCTTGTACATAGAGGGCAGTATTATAGTAGTTATATTCTTGTACATAGGGGCAGTATTATAGTAGTTATATTCTTGTACATAGGGGCAGTATTATAGTAGTTATATTCTTGTACATAGAGGGCAGTATTATAGTAGTTATATTCTTGTACATAGAGGGCAGTATTATAGTAGTTATATTCTTGTACATAGGGGCAGTATTATAGTAGTTATATTCTTATACTTACATGACGTTGATATTAATAATTGTTCTGCTGTTACCTGTATGATGGAGCAGAGTTGGTGTAGCTTGAGATGAGCGCGTGTCTGATGTGAGGGGCTTGGTGATTACTTACAGACCTGCAGTGCAATTACCTTATGCGTCTTTCACACTAGGATGCCATAATCGATGGCTGCAATGACATCTCTGAATTTGTGTGGTCTGAGATAGTGGTGCAGATTTCGGGGGGTTTCGTTCGTTCAGATGCTGCAGATCTAGGCTGATTTCACATAAACACTGTGACTGTTCCCTGCTGGACGGAGTCTTCCCACTCAGACGGGTGACGGCTTCTGCAGCACAAAGACAGTATTTTCACTCTCTGAGTGACTTTGTCCTGAGCTTCTACCCTCACGAGCAATAGAAATAAGGTGGGAGGGGGGGATGGGACCCTCAGACTGGTCTAATCTGTCGTCTATTGTCTTACAAGATTGTGGGAATGTAACCTCTTATCTATTTATCTATCTTGTATACAGCACTGTGCAAAAGTTCTAGGCTGGTGTGGGAAAAAGTGCTTTAAAAAATAGGAACTCGGCAGGAGGTTGTGCCAAACATTTTGGAGAACTGACCCCAGATCTTCTGTGTATGAGGCTTGTGCGGATCCTTCTGTCTCTTCATGTGATCCCAGACAGACCGGATGATGTGGATCAGGGCTCTTTGGGGCCCGATCATCACTTCCAGGATTTCTCGTTCTTTTTTCATGTCACAGATAGTTATACTGCATCAGCAAGGTGACTCCCAAGCTAGGATTTCACAGCAGACTGGGGTTGAAGATGCTCTTTTTTAAGAAACACCAAGAAACGGGCCACGTTGAGGACCGTAGACGCAGTGGTCGGCCAAGGAAACTTAGTGCAGCTGATGATAGACATATGATGTTACTTCCTTTCGAAATCGGAAGATGTTCAGCAGTGCCATCAACCCAGAACTAGTAACCAGTGGGACCAGCTACAGCAGTCTACTGAGATAGAAATATTTGCACAACCGACATCCTCAGAAGATCTGGGGTTAGTTCTCCAAGATATTTGGAATAATCTTGTGTCCTAGTAGAAGTGATGAAGGTGAAGGGCAGTCACCAAATATTGCTTTGATTAGATTTCTCTTTTGTTAAGTGATAAAAAGGAACTATTAACACTTCTGTTTCTGGAAAATTTCTTAATTTCCGGCAGTTTTTCCTCTCCTGCCTAAAACTTTAGCACAGTACTGTACATATTATCCCCATAACAGTGTCAGCCACACATTATCCCCATAACAGTGCCAGCTACACATAGTCCCCATAACAGTGTCAGCTAACATAGACTCCATAACAGTGCCAGCTACACATAGTCCCCATAACAGTACCAGGTACACATAGTCCCCATAACAGTTTCAGCTACACATAGTCTCCATAACAGTGCCAGCTACACATAGTCCCCATAACAGTACCAGGTACACATAGACCCCATAACAGTGCCAGCCGCACATTATCCCCATAACAGTGAGAGCTACCCATAGTCCCCTTAAAAGTGTCAGCCACACATTATCCCCATAACAGTGCCAGCTACACATAGTCCCCATAACAGTGCCAGCTACACATTATTACCATAACAGTGCCAGCCACACATAGTCTCCATAACAGTACCAGCCACACATTATCCCCTTAACAGTGCCAGCCACACATTATCCCCATAACAGTGCCAGCTACACATAGTCTCCATAACAGTGCCAGCTACACATAGACCCCATAACAGTGCCAGCTACACATAGTCCCCATAACAGTGCCAGCCACACATAGTCCCCATAACAGTGCCAGCTACACATAGTCCCCATAACAGTGCCAGCTACACATAGTCTCCATAACAGTGCCAGCTACAAATAGTCCCCATAACAGTGCCAGCTACACATAGTCCCCATAACAGTACCAGCCACACATTATCCCCTTAACAGTGCCAGCCACACATTATCCCCATAACAGTGCCAGCTACACATAGTCTCCATAACAGTGCCAGCTACACATAGTCCCCATAACAGTGCCAGCCACACATTATCCCCATAACAGTGCCAGCCACACATAGATAGACAATTAATAGATAATAAAAGAATGTATGGAAAGTGTAGGGGTTTGGTACTCACTAAGCTGTGTTTGAGGTAGGCTCAGGAAGCGGTTTCATAAAAATGTTCAGACCCGTTTATTCAGACTTCTTAAACCGCTCAGGATAAGCAACCAAAAACACAGCCTTTTCCGGCACAGAGTGAAAACATAAAATAAACAGTCCATACAGTAGTTCGGGGTCGCCTGCTCAGGTTAGTGTCCTTCAGCAAAACACACAGGAGGTCTCCACACCTCCAGCCACAGAGACTGAATGAGACACTTGGTCTCCATTTTATTTACAAAACCACGCCCCGAGGTGGGGCTATATGAGCAGCCATTCCCACCCATCTCTTATGACTGCTTGTAAAACCGGCCCTGATACCCCCAATTAACCCTCTCAGCACTATACGTGCTGGAGCATGCTTTCCAGGGTTTACATCACCAAAGCTGCCAACCTCGATGATACATATCTCCCCTCAAGGACCTGTCCGGCGGCCATCTTACTAAAGATAGATACATAGAATGATAGATAAATCAATGGATAGATAGATGATAGATAAAGGATAGAACAGAGTCCACATCATCCAGAATCTTCCCTCTCCGTCACACTTCCAACAGTCCTGCTGAGATCAGTAGTTCCACCAGTGAGAACTGCCAACATTACCACCACCAGTTTCCCTTATAGAACAGCCAGACGTGGAGCTGCTGTGCTGGAGAATTCGCTTAGATTTTGAGCTTTGTATTATACTGACAAGTCACAACAGCTTCTATTCAGCCTTGGGTTTCGCCTGTCGGCTCCTTCATGGGTTCAGCTCTTATTAGCTTGCCCCAGAAGACAACCAAGAGGCGAAACCCAGTGTCTGGTAATAGCTGGCGTGCCTTGTCAGTATAATTCTTCGACTGTTCTAAGGGAAACTGGTGATGGTAATGTTGGCAGTTCTCACTTGTGGGACTATAGGTCTCAGCAGGACTGATAGTGAGGATTCTGGGTGATGTGCACTCTGCCCTATAGATTGCTGATTCGTAATATATGTTATCAGTTTTTAGATTTGGGACATATTTTGGGGATTTTTCGGATGATGGCGCAGCTCAGTGTCTGTGTAGGGCGCTGATCACACAGGAGCGCTCTCCGCAGGCTCCTCCGCACCGTGCACGCTCACGGCTCCACCGTTGCTCTCAGGAGCCATTACCTCGGATGCGTCCCAGCTCTGCAGATTTATTACGGTTCCCACCAAAGTCGCCTGCTGAAAACTTCATTCTGTACGACGTATAATGGTGTAATTGAAAGATAGAAGCGAGAGAACGTCTCCATCTGCAGGAGGCTCCCGCTGCGTAATGTCACCTCCACCTGCAAGGAGACGACGTGCGGCTGAAGACACCGGCGCCGACTCCTGGTCCAACCGCAGCCGAGACCCAACCCGCAACATGGGACCCTCTGCCCGTATCATGTATCCCCGGCCAGCACAAGACCCCCGATACATTCCCAGGAAGATAATGACATCTGCCCGATGGATGTAGAGGGGTCACTGCTAGTGCAAGATGCCGGGAGAGATAGATAATAGATAGATAATAGATAGATAATAGATAGATGATAGATAATAGATAGATAATAGATAATAGATATAGATAGATAATAGATAGATAATAGATAGATAGATGATAGATAGATGATAGATAATAGATAGATAATAGATAGATGATAGATAATAGATAGATAATAGATAGATAATAGATAGATGATAGATAATAGATAGATAATAGATAATAGATAGATAGATGATAGATAGATGATAGATAATAGATAGATAGATAATCGATAGATAATAGATAGATAATAGATAGATGATAGATAATAGATAGATAGATGACAGATAATTGATAGATAATAGATAGATGATAGATAATAGATAGATGATAGATAATAGATAGATAGATGATAGATAGATGATAGATAATAGATAGATAGATAATCGATAGATAATAGATAGATAATAGATAGATGATAGATAATAGATAGATGATAGATAATAGATAGATAGATGATAGATAGATGATAGATAATAGATAGATAGATAATCGATAGATAATAGATAGATGATAGATAATAGATAGATGACAGATAATAGATAGATGATAGATAATAGATAGATGATAGATAATAGATAGATAGATGATAGATAATAGATAGATAGATAATCGATAGATAATAGATAGATGATAGATAATAGATAGATGATAGATAATAGATAGATGATAGATAATAGATAATAGATAGATAGATGATAGATAGATGATAGATAATAGATAGATAGATGACAGATAATAGATAGATAATAGATAGATGATAGATAATAGATGACAGATAATAGATAGATAATAGATAGATGATAGATAATAGATAGATGATAGATAATAGATAGATAATAGATAGATAGATAATAGATAGATAATAGATAGATAATAGATAATAGATAGATGATAGATAGATAATAGATAGATAGATAATAGATAGATGATAGATAGATAGATAATAGATAGATAATAGATAGATAGATAATAGACAGATGATAGATAATAGATAGATACTAGATAGATGATAGATAATAGATAGATAGATGATAGATAATAGATAGATGATAGATAATAGATAGATAATAGATAGATAGATAATAGACAGATGATAGATAATAGACAGATGATAGATAATAGATAGATAATAGATAGATAGATGATAGATAGATGATAGATAATAGATGATAGATAATAGACAGATGATAGATAGATAATAGATAGATAGATGATAGATAATATATAGATAATAGATAGATAATAGATAGATGATACATAATAGATAGATAATAGATGATAGATAATAGATAGATAATAGATGATAGATAATAGATAGATAATAGATGATAGATAATAGATAGATAATAGATGATAGATAATAGATGGATAATAGATGATAGATAGATGATAGATAGATAGATAATAGATAGATAGATGATAGATAGTAGATGGTAGATAGTAGATAGATAATAGATGATAGATAGATAGATAATAGATAGATAATAGATAGATGATAGATAGTAAATGATAGATAGTAGATAGATGATAGATAATAGATATATGATAGATAGATAGATAATAGATGATAGATAGATGATAGATAGTAGATGATAGATAGTAGATAGATAATAGATGATAGATAGATAATAGATAATAGATAGATAATAGATGATAGATAGATGATAGATAATAGGTAGATGATAGATAATAGGTAGATAATAGATAGATGATAGATAATAGATAGATAATAGATAGATGATAGATAGATGATAGATAATAGATAGATAATAGATGATAGATAGATGATAGATAGATGATAGATAGATAGATAATAGATAATAGATAGATAATAGATAATAGATAGATGATAGATAGATGATAGATAGATAATAGATAGATGATAGATAATAGATAGATGATAGATAATAGATAGATAGATAATAGATGATAGATAATAGATAGATGATAGATAATAGATAGATAATAGATAGATGATACATAGATAATAGATAGATAATAGATAGATGATAGATAATAGATAGATAATATATATAATAGATAGATAATAGATAGATAGATAATAGATGATAGAGAGATGATAGATAATAGATAATAGATAGATGATAGATAATAGATAGATAATAGATAGATGATAGATAGATAATAGAGAGATGATAGATAATAGATAATAGATAGATAATAGATAGATGATAGATAATAGATAGATGATAGATAGATAATAGAGAGATGATAGATACTAGATAGATAATAGATAGATGATAGATAATAGATAGATGATAGATAATAGATATATAATAGATAGATGATAGATAATAGATAGATGATAGATAATAGATAGATAATAGATAGATAATAGATAGATGATAGATAGATAGATAATAGACAGATAATTGATAGATAGATAATAGATATATAATAGATAATAGATGATAGATAATAGATAGTTGATAGATAATAGATAGATAATAGATTATAGATTATAGATAATAGATAGATAATAGAGAGATGATAGATAATAGATAGATGATAGATAATAGATAGATAGATAATAGATAGATAATAGATATATAATAGATAATAGATAGATAATAGATAGATGATAGATAATAGATAGATAATAGATAGATAGATAATAGATAGATAATAGAGAGATGATAGATAATAGATAGATAATAGATAGATGATAGATAATAGATGGATAATAGATGATAGATAGATAATAGATAGATAGATAGATAATAGATGATAGATAGATAATAGATAGATAATAGATAGATGATAGATAATAGATGGATAATAGATAGATAATAGATGGATAATAGATAGATGATAGATAATAGATGATAGATAGATAATAGATAGATAATAGATAGATAATAGATAGATGATAGATAATAGATAGATAGATAATAGATAGATAATAGATGGATAATAGATAGATGATAGATAATAGATAGATAGATAATAGATGATAGATAGATAATAGATAGATGATAGATAATAGATAGATAGATAGATAATAGATAGATAATAGATGGATAATAGATAGATGATAGATAATAGATAGATAGATAATAGATGATAGATAGATAATAGATAGATAATAGATAGATGATAGATAATATATAGATGATAGATAATAGATAGATAGATAGATAATAGATAGATGATAGATAATAGATAGATGATAGATAATAGATAGATAATAGATAGATAATAGAGAGATGATAGATAATAGATAGATAATAGATAGATGATAGATAATAGATAGATAGATGATAGATATATAATAGATATGTAATTCATAGATAATAGATAGATAGATGATAGATAATAGATAGATAGATAGATGATAGATAGATAGATAATAGATAGATAATAGATAGATGATAGATAATAGATGATAGATAGATAATAGATAATAGATAGATGATAGATAATAGATAGATGATAGATAATAGATAGATGATAGATAGATAATAGATAGATGATAGATAATAGATGATAGATAATAGATAGATGATAGATAATAGATAGATAATAGATAGATAATAGATAGATGATAGATAGATAATAGATAGATAATAGATAGATGATAGATAATAGATAGATAATAGATAATAGATAGATAATAAATAGATAAATAGATGATAGATAATAGATATATGATAGATAATAGATAGATAATAGATAGATGATTGATGATAGATAGATAATAGATAGATAATAGATAGATGATAGATAATAGATGATAGATAGATAATAGATAATAGATAGATGATAGATAATAGATAATAGATAGATGATAGATAATAGATAGATAATAGATAGATGATAGATAGATAATAGATAGATGATAGATAGATGATAGATAATAGATGATAGATAATAGATAGATGATAGATAATAGATAGATAATAGATAGATGATAGATAATAGATAGATGATAGATAATAGATAGATAGATATATGATAGATAGTTACTATATGTGCCCCCGGTGAGCCGGAGTCTCTTCTTCCTATTCGCCCTCAGTAAGTGTCTGGGACCCTCTGATGTCGTTGCGTTGGTCGTTGGCGCTGCCCCCCGCCACCTTCGTTGTCTTGTCCTTACATTGAACCCATTACTGCTCATAAAGAAAGAAGAAAAAAAGAATCTGTGAATAAGTTAAACATTTTCGCGCAGGGTTTATCTAGATAACTTCTACTGAAAAGCGAACAAAACTTTTTAAATTAACATTTCTGTCCTTTGCCCGTCGCCCGGCGGGAAAGGTCGCTCTATTATGATTTCTCATTTTATCTCGGGTGTTTGATGGTTCCTCTCTTGTCGTTTGCATAAGAACATAAGAACGTCGCTGGCGCTGACGAGACACAAAGGATCTGATGAGATCATTTATAGATATTCGGTAGATAGGGTTGTGTGGTTAGAGCTGAATTGCTTTCGCTCAGTGCACTGGGCGGGGCTTCTCTGATCTACCAGCAGGGGGAGGTTTCTGCTGCAGGAGTTGCTTCTCAGCTAGGAAAACTAACATAAGCCCCCCCCCCCCCCTGTATCCCCCCCCTCCCGTATCCTTAATAGTGAACACAAAGAAGGTCAAAAGAAAGGTCAAAGAAGGTCAAAGAAAAGCGATACCTCCTGGCCTCCTGGGCTTTCATTTTTTTTAATAGTGATATCATACTGAAGAAGACTGTGGCAGATAATATGTGGGAGTTAGATATGCAGACTGGCACCTTGGAATAGCAGATTGAAGTGTGCGAACAGCAGCGTGTAGCGTTAGAGCAGAGTGTAGTCAGACACCTTGGCACAGCAGATCTAAGTGTGCAACAGCACCTTGGAATAGCAGAGTGGAGTGTGCAGACTGCAAAGTGTAGTCAGGCACCTTGGAATAACAGAGTGGAGTGTGCAGACAGCACCTTGTACCGTCAGAGCGGAGTGTAGTCAGGGACCTTGGAATAACAGAGTGGAGTGTGCGGACAGCACCTTGTACCGTCAGAGCGGAGTGTAGTCAGGGACCTTGGCACAGCAGAGCTAAGTGTGCAACAGCACTTTGGAATAGCAGAGTGGAGTGTGCGGACTGCAAAGTCCCTCATACATGGCTCATGTTTAAGTGATAAATTTACTGTAGCACAGATTCATCTCCGCTAAAAGTCTAGACCCTTAGATCAGGAATAGGACAGACATTTATAGGACATTTCATATCTTTCCCAAATTCTTATGAAAAATTATTCCCCACAAACTGCATTGAACTACTGTACCCAATTTATTATATATTTTAGGAGTCGGAGTCGGTCCATTTTATACCAACTCCAACTCCACCAAAATGGTCACTGACTCCACAGCCCTGTGGACAGCACCATGTAGTGTCAGAGCGGACTATAGTCAGACACCTAGCACAGTAGAGCTAAGTGTGCAACAGCACCCTGGAATAGTAACAAGGGGGTGCTGAAAAGCAAGAAAAAACGATCAAATGGTCATTCATAGTGAAAAAGATGAAAAAACTTTATTAGAAATACTGCACAGGGTGTATGGGGAATTATGTGACAAAACATGCTATATAGGAAGCTCACATATAACCCCCTATCTGCTTTTAAAGAATTATACAACATTCTTGGTAAAGCCACCAGTCACCAGAATTTTGATAAGCCTCCTGGGCACCCAATCATATCGGGCAGGGGGAACTACTTGGAGCCCATCAATAGATGGATAGACTCTAAACTATACCCACTTGTCGAAAATCTTCCCTCTTTTTTGAAAGATACGGGTGAATTGCTGAGAAGGGTTGATGGTCTCTGTTTGGAACCTGATGCAGTTTTGGTGACAGCGGACATAGAGTCGCTGTATACCAGCATCAGGCTTTCTGATGGCCTCAATGCCACCAAACTATTCTTGGAAGGGTCCTCCTTATCCAGTGATATGAAGGCATTAGTCATGGAATTATTGGAATTTACGTTGACCCATAATTTTTTCGTTTTTAAGGGGTCCTTCTTCCTGCAGCTCAAGGGGACGGCTATGGGGGCGGCCTTTGCTCCCTCATATGCCAACCTTTTCCTGGGGCTGTGGGAGAGGGGCCTCTTCCTGCCGGATCGGGGGTCGTCGATGGACTTCGTCCTCTCTTGGACTCGTTACATCGACGACATTTTGCTGATCTGGCAGGGACTCCGTGATGTTTTGGACAAATTTATGCAGGGTTTAAATACAAATACAATGAACATACGTATCACATTTGTATGTGATCCGAATAAAATTGAGTTCCTGGACGTGAGTTTAATAAGGGACAATGATAATGCCATCCAAACGAATATTTATAGGAAACCCTCATCAACCAATACACTCCTCCATGCCTCTTCCTCCCACCCATCTCATATGGTCCAAGCCGTTCCGGTGGGGCAGTTTCTGAGACTCCCTAGAATCTGCTCCACCCATCGGGACTTCGAGGTACAGTCATTGGAATTGAAGGAACGTTTCTATGAACGTGTATATAGCCACAGGATCATAAAAAGGGCGTATAATCGGGCTAAGCTTTCATCCCGACATGATTTACTTTATAACTCTCGGGAAAAGAAGCAGAGTGATGCGGTGAGATTCATCACCACATTCCATACCCAAATTCCAGCCGTAAGAAAGGCCCTCACAAAAGCTTGGCCCGTCTTGAGAGCAGATCCGATATTGGCTAAATACGTCTCGGATAAACCTACAATTATATTTCGCCGTGCTAAGAACCTCCGTGACCATCTGGTCCGTAGCCACTATGAGGGAGGTTTGACAAACATGGATGCACGCCGTGTGGACGGTGCGTGGCTTGTCCCAACGTGGTGAGAAGTATACCATATTTATTGACTCTACGGGCAGGAGAACTTTTAATATTAAAAAACATATTACATGTACATCACCCAACGTGATATACCATGCCACATGCCCGTGTGGACTCATCTACGTTGGGATGACCACGCGCTGCCTCAAGACAACCATTAGTGAACATGTGTTGGATTTTGGCAGCTGTGGACCAAAGTGATAGATCCATGTTAAAAACCATCCTGAAGCACTTTAAATTATATTACAATTGTAATGCAAAGTTGTTGAGGGTAAGAGGGATAGATATGGTTGTAACAGGGATACGTGGTGGCCCTATATCCAGGAGACTTGCTCAGATTGAAACAAGGTGGATATGGACCTTGAAAACATTACATCCGAGCGGTTTAAACAACAGTTTTGCCCCATTTCTATGATCTAGTCCTGTGGGTGTGCGTTCTGCGCCATCGGCGTAATATACATATTATTTTTTTAAGTATTATGTGTTTCTGTGATTTTAATTGTATTCATCTTAGCAGGTTTAACGACTTCTATACTCTGGCTGAATTTATATTCTTTGTGTTATCTGATCCGATTCATCTTTGGCGGCTGCCATTCGGAAAATGTATATACAGTGGGATGTCCACCATTCTTCATTGTGGGGATGGACTTCTGGGTCCCCCCCCCCTCCTTTTTTGGCAATGCCTCACACTAACTGGCTTTTATTCAGTGACTGTCTGTATGTATCTATTGTGTGTGTTCTAGGGATCATGGGAAGTATTTTGGTGATACATGTCCATATTTCAGCTTGGGGCCCTTCTGGGATCACCACTGAATGTACATGTAACACAGTGTTATGGGATTAATATTGGTGGCAATGTTCTATTAATCTATGTGATCTGGTAATTATATGCCTATTTTATGATATTTTGAATATTGACCGTGTTTTATAACAGTTGTATTTATACTGTCCCATCTATTATTCCATATCTATGTATATCCGGGGTGACCTATGTAGTATTTCCATGCACTTTACATATTGTGTCATAGTGATTGGCATTAAGATCTAGATATTCCTGCACATACCTCCCCGTGATTCAGTACGCAGGGGTGTCACTGTCCTTACATACCCGGTTCCTTTCGGCATACTGGGTTGTTTTCACCGCCGCGATGCCGACGCTATCGGGTATCCTAGTTACGGTGACGCGCCTTGCGTCACTTCCGGGCAGTCACGGTGGTGTACTGGGTAGCACCTGTTGCTACCATTGCAACGATGACACATATGGTGTCACTTCCGTTGGAGGCTTTGCCGCGTCCTTTTTGGTCTGCGGCCCACGTACAAATGTATTTAAGGCATCAGCTGTTCATCCAGAGTAGTCCCCTTGAGAAAGGCAAAAGCGAGCGAAACGCGCGTCGGGGAAACACGTGCTTATGCAAGTTGATGTGTTGTTTTTTCCAATCCTACTAAGGTAATTACGGCCTATGGTGGCCATATATGATGTAAGGGACATTGATGTATATGTACACCAGTACGCTATTTTTCATGTGATGTGTCTCCCTCCTCTATGTTCCAGCACCACTATATCCCATTCTATTTATAGCTATGGCTTAGTATTAAAATAGAGGGGCCCTATACCTGCATTTGACATGTTGTGTATCTGCTTTTAATTTTTTTTTACGTATATATATATGTATTTTTTCCCCTCCTCCCCATACACTCTGTGCAGTATTTATAATAAAGTTTTTTCATTTTTTTCACTATGATGGACCATTTGATCGTTTTTTCTTGCTTTTCAGCACCCCCTTGTTTGTATGCTTTGGACGATAGGTCCAATATAAATCCGATGGGCAGGTTACAATATGGATATTACGTTTTTTTCATGTTTTTTAACATTGTTAATTGTTATATGTATCATAGTGCCCTGTTCTAATTACCACTCTTAAGCACCCTGGAATAGCAGAGTGGAGTGTGCGGACTGCAAAGTGTACTCAGGCACCTTGGCACAGAAAAGCTTGGAATTGCAGAGATGTGTACACAGATAGAGATGTACCTTGTTGCAGCAGAGCCGAGAGTGTGGACAGTACTTTTGAAAAATAAAGCTGTGTGGACAGACAGATGATAGATGCAGCTGAGCTTAGAGCGCAGATAGCACTTTGGAATAGCAGCACTTTGTTAGTTGTCAGGCGACTTAGTACAGTAGAGCTGAAAGTGTTGACCAAATAGCATCTTGAAGCAGCAGACATGTAGACATTCAGGTACCTTGAAGAAGCAGATCTGAGAGTGATTGCAGCACATTGAAACAATAGGGTCATGTAAACACGCTGTTACTTTGAAGCAGCAGAGCCGAGACTGCTTTGTGCTGCAAGCATAGATCTTTAGAATGACGAGGAATCGAAACGCAAAGTATATTAGAAAGTTTCAAGACAAACGACTGGCTTCATTTGCATAAAGTTGGGGGGTCCCTTTAATTCTTCGCGTGCTGGGACGGGAGACGCCTCGGCTAGCATACAGGACAATTATCCCTTGTTAGTGAATTTATATTTTGCTTTGATTAATCAGTGAGAATGTTAAATACAAAGCTGAGGGAGACGATCGGCGCCTCCTGCGTCGCTGTTCATTAGACGTCTTCAATTACATGCAAATTAATTTTCACATCGTCCTGAGTTCGTGTTTGTTTTGACTGATGCTGTACGGTGAGTTTATCTTGGCCCGGAGGTGACACGTATGAAAAATGCTCACGTTTTGTATCGCTCACCTTGAATATATATTTCCAGTCCAGGGCTTTAGACACTTAAAGGGGAGTTCCACCTTCAACAGAATTTCCACCTTAAAGTGGGACCTGGCAATGTCCAGTTCTTCCTCTTATTTTATTCCCACTACTTCCCTAAGTATTTTGTTTTTTTAGAATCCGCCATGCGGTTCCAGAGATATGATCCCTAGTGCTAATATTTACGATCTTTCACCTTAAAGGGGAACCTGTCAGCATCCAGTTCTTACATGTATTTTATTCCCGCTACTTCCCTGAGTATTTTGGTTTTCGTTTTTTTTAAAATCCGCCATACGGTTCCAGAGATATGATCGTTAGTTCCAATTTAGATGGTCTTTATGAAGGGGGTGTGGCTCACAGGATCCTCAGGGGCGTGTCTTTCAACAGCTCCTCCTCTTCATATTGTGAGCTACGCCCCCTAGGAATAGTCCATAAAATGAACTCTAAATAAAAAGACCCATATCTCAGGAACCGTATGGCGGATTTAGAAAAAACAAAAAACACAATACTCAGGGGAACAGCGAGAATAAATGAAAAGCAAAAATTCACCACTTTTCACCCGGTGGCAGGTACTATTTAAAATAAAAATGTAAAATAGTCGTCTTTTGTCAACATATTATGAATTCTACTCAACATTATATATCTCCAGGGAATCTGGGTGACAAATTGCCATCTCCTGTCTGTACCCCTTATCCAATATGAGAGAGTGTCCACCAGTTCTCTCAGAAAGTTGAGAGAATGACAGGAGTGGAGTATATTCTTATTCTCCTTCATGCTTTACACTGCAGTATTGCTTGTTCAGATTATTTATTGCATATACCCACCAACTCAGCAGAAATTAAGTGCATGGAGAGAAAAATTATATTAAAGCAGCTGCAAAAGTCTTGGATATCTTTTTCTTAACACTCTACATTCAGCCGTTCCTCTGTTATTCCTCCTGGGAATGGCTTACTAAGTGGGCGTGTCTCTACTCAGTCACCTCTGATTGGATAATGTCAAGCTGTGTAGTGACACGCTCACCCCTTCCACGCCAACTGGTAACTCCCAATTTTTAGTTTATTCATATATTTCCAGGAGGTATAACAGAGGATCGGAGAAAAAGAGATTCAGGAGATTCAAATGTCACCCCCCGGGGGGATCAGGCATCTCCCTGCTGTGATTTGTCGCAGCATCCGTTGCTGTTGATTATCATGGCGGTAGACCAGGGATGGGGGGACTCCTGGGGCAAGGACTGACGTGGCCTCGCACTGAGAGCCCCCCCCCCCACATTGGATACCGAAAAGGAGAAGAACTGCAGAGAGGTTCGAAGAGGCAGCGGCGCGGGCATTGCTTGTACGACGTGCCAGACTTCTGCACCGCGGCTTCTTTAGGTCCCAAGTGCCCGGTATGCCAGACAGCGCCATCCGAGCGAGCTGATCTAATGTGACAAGTCGTGAGTCATCGGGAGGCAGTCAGCGTGAGGTCCGGGCTCCGCTGTGGATTTTTGTCTGTTTCCCTTCTGCAATTTACCTATGCATATTTCAGAGACGCATATGTCTCCAGCTCCCGCAGAAAAAGAAACAGATGTACCGCCGCGTCCTTTCATCTAAGAGGGAGGCCGCCCACCAACCAGGGCGCTATAGGGGAGAAGATGCCATCTGGCAAAACCTCCCAACACTAAATGTGTGGTCCTGACAGCCCTAAATCTGCCTCCCTCTATGTAGGATTACCCCCAAAACATGGCTGCTTTTCTTTTTGTTTTATAAAACAGCGCCACACCTTACTACAGGTTGCATCTGGTACTGCAACTCCATTTATTTAATTTCAGTCCAGCTGCAATACCAGACACCACCTGTGCACAATAGTGGCGCTGTTTTTAATCAAACCTTGTCTTATTAGTTAAAA
Organism: Phyllobates terribilis; assembly: GCF_046119375.1. Lineage (NCBI taxonomy): Eukaryota > Metazoa > Chordata > Amphibia > Anura > Dendrobatidae > Phyllobates > Phyllobates terribilis. The sequence goes on from NW_027362770.1 coordinate 177,392,231, forward strand.
TTAATGCAAACTATGCTTAACCGCTTTCTTCCCCTGACAATTTTTTTTTTATATATATATCCTATATATATCCCTACTATTCAGGGCTTGGAAGGAGATGTTTTTAAAGATACCATATAATATACCCAAAAGAAGCGGGAAAAAAAGTCCAAGAGGGGTTAAAGGAGTAAAAAAATAAAAGATTCCGAAATTTATTTTTTCTTTTTTTTACAGTGATCATCATTTATTCATTAATTTATTTATTTTATTCATTTTTAAACTGAGGATGATTCAAAGTTTAATATATTTAATAATAATAATAATAATAATAATAATAATAATAATAATAATAATAAAAAAATTTCAAAAAAAGATTCCGAAATAGATTTTTGGGGGGGTATTTTTTATGATGATAATTGTATTAATTAATTACTTAATTAATTAATTAATTTTATTTATTTTTTAAACTGAGAATGATTCAAAGTTTAATATATTTTATAATAATAAAAAAAAAATTACAAAACGTCTTTTTTTTTGTTTTTCTGCAGTGATCAATTAATTAATTAATTAATTATTTTTTTTTAACTGAGGATGATTCAAAGTTTAATATATATATTTTTTAAATTTGAAAAAGTATTTTTTAATTATTATTTATTTTATTATTAATATTATTATTATTTATATTTTGAAATTATTATTTATTATTTTGTATTATTATTTATTAGTATTATTTATTATTATTATTATTATTTATATGTTTTAATTATTATTATTTTTTATTATTATTTATAATTATTGTTATTTATTTTTTTTATTATTATTATTATTACAATTTTTTTTTATTTTATTTTATTATTTTTTTCTATGCTTTAACGATTGGGATATAGAAGAAAAATAATGGTCTCTTATGAAGCAAAGGGCGCTGGAGGAGGGTGATTGGCCCCAAAATGGATTTAACGCCTTAAATGCCGCTGTCGGGAATTGACAGTGGCACCTAAGGGGTTAATCAGAAGTGATCTTCAGCCCTTTCTGAGAAACGTAGCCAACGCGTGACGTACATGTAACTCGGGAAAGTTTTAAAGGGGTTGCCCAAATTTAGAAAAAACGTTTTGCATTCCTCCAAAAGCAGCGCCACTCGTGACTACAGGTCACCTTAGGTACTGCAGCTATTCATTTCAACAGAGCTGATGGTATCAGCAAAGCTGCCGTTTTTCGCTACCCGATTTATAGCGTCCAACTTCTCTTTAATAACATTCTCCGTGTGGCCTGAAGAGCGGGCGATGAATCATCCCCTCAGCGATTACATCAATCATTACTCCGTTCTCGCTCTCTCGGGACGGACCGTGGCGTCCTTAATCGCGAAGATAGCAGATAAATGTAATAAACAGCGCGGCGTGCCTGTCCCAGGGTTATAATACACTTGTGAGGAGCTCAGCAATAAATATACAGTAGATTTCTTTTTCATATGTGCAGGTACAAAGAAGCTAATGTCAGCAAGCAGAGTGGGAGTGTAAAGCATGGGGGATGGAATTTGCAACATTTTTGTATCAAATTTTAATATTACTCAGTGGTCTTCAAAAGCTGTCCTAAGGAACGACGGTGATATCATTGCCTTTCTGCAAAAAAGCTCTTCTTACCAGGAGCCCCACCCACGAGGAGCGGCCGGCAGGAGAATCTGATGACCGGTCAGCATCCATAATGGACTCTTCATACTTATCAGTGGGAGACGCTAAATATAATCCCCCCCCACCCACCCCCTGCTGTTATTCTCCAAGTGGTCTGTTCCTAATTACCATAAAGAGAAACACAATCCTGTCTCCTCTTATAATTACACTCCTAAAATTTACTGAGCTGGAAACTTGTAGAAATCTCCTGGAGCCGTCTGTGTATAATAACCTGGAGAAAAGGCGGATCATTGCATACACGACGACCCCGGAGGGGCAGGATTATACCAGCTATATTGTACAAGGGGGCGGTATTATAGTAGTTATATTCTTGTACATAGGAGCAGTATTATAGTAGTTATATTCTTGTACATAGGGAGCAGTATTATAGTAGTTATATTCTTGTACATAGAGGCAGTATTATAGTAGTTATGTTCTTGCACACAGGGGGCAGTATTATAGTAGTTATATTCTTGTATATAGGAGCAGTATTATAGTAGTTATATTCTTGTACATAGGGGTCAGTATTATAGTAGTTATATTCTCATACATAGGGGGCAGTATTATAGTAGTTATATTCTTGTATATAGGGGCAGTATTATAGTAGTTATATTCTTGTACATAGGGGCAGTATTATAGTAGTTATATTCTTGTATATAGGAGCAGTATTATAGTAGATATATTCTTGTATATAGGGGCAGTATTATAGTAGTTATATTCTTCTACATAGGGGCAGTATTATAGTAGTTATATTCTTGTATATAGGAGCAGTATTATAGTAGATATATTCTTGTATATAGGGGCAGTATTATAGTAGTTATACTCTTGTACATAGGAGCAGTATTATAGTAGTTATATTCTTGTACATAGGAGCAGTATTATAGTAGTTATATTCTTGTACATAGGAGCAGTATTATAGTAGTTATATTCTTGTACATAGGGAGCAGTATTATAGTAGTTATATTCTTGTATATAGGGGCAGTATTATAGTAGTTATATTCTTGTACATAGGGGCAGTATTATAGTAGTTATATTTTTGTATATAGGAGCAGTATTATAGTAGATATATTCTTCTACATAGGGGCAGTATTATAGTAGTTATATTCTTGTACATAGGGGCAGTATTATAGTAGTTATATTCTTGTATATAGGAGCAGTATTATAGTAGATATATTCTTGTATATAGGGGCAGTATTATAGTAGTTATACTCTTGTACATAGGGAGCAGTATTATAGTAGTTATATTCTTGTACATAGGGAGCAGTATTATAGTAGTTATATTCTTGTATATAGGGGCAGTATTATAGTAGTTATATTCTTGTACATAGGGGCAGTATTATAGTAGTTATATTCTTGTACATAGGAGCAGTATTATAGTAGTTATATTCTTGTACATAGGGGCAGTATTATAGTAGTTATATTCTTGTACATAGGGGCAGTATTATAGTAGTTATATTCTTGTATATAGGAGCAGTATTATAGTAGTTATATTCTTGTACATAGGGGCAGTATTATAGTAGTTATATTCTTGTACATAGGGGCAGTATTATAGTAGTTATATTCTTGTACATAGGAGCAGTATTATAGTAGTTATATTCTTGTATATAGGAGCAGTATTATAGTAGTTATATTCTTGTACATAGGGGCAGTATTATAGTAGTTATATACTTGTACATAGGGAGCAGTATTACAGTAGTTATATTCTTGTACATAGAGGCAGTATTATAGTAGTTATATTCTTGTACATAGGGAGCAGTATTATAGTAGTTATATTCTTGTACATAGGGGACAGTATTATAGTAGTTATATTCTTGTACATAGGGGAAGTATTATAGTAGTTATATTCTTGTACATAGGGGGCAGTATTATAGTAGTTATATTCTTGTACATAGGAGGCAGTATTATAGTAGTTATATTCTTGTACATAGGGGGCAGTATTATAGTAGTTATATTCTTGTACATAGGGGGCAGTATTATAGTAGTTATATTCTTGTACATAGGAGGCAGTATTATAATAGTTATATTCTTGTACATAGAGGCAGTATTATAGTAGTTATATTCTTGTACATAGGGGGCAGTATTATAGTAGTTATATTCTTGTACATAGGGGCAGTATTATAGTAGTTATATTCTTGTACATAGGGGCAGTATTATAGTAGTTATATTCTTGTACATAGAGGCAGTATTATAGTAGTTATATTCTTGTACATAGGGGGCAGTATTATAGTAGTTATATTCTTGTACATAGGAGGCAGTATTATAGTAGTTATATTCTTGTACATAGGGGCAGTATTATAGTAGTTATATTCTTGTACATAGGGGGCAGTATTATAGTAGTTATATTCTTGTACATAGGAGCAGTATTATAGTAGTTATATTCTTGTACATAGAGGCAGTATTATAGTAGTTATATTCTTGTACATAGGGAGCAGTATTATAGTAGTTATATTCTTGTACATAGGAGCAGTATTATAGTAGTTATATTCTTGTACATAGGGGGCAGTATTATAGTAGTTATATTCTTGTACATAGGGGCAGTATTATAGTAGTTATATTCTTGTACATAGGGGGCAGTATTATAGTAGTTATATTCTTGTACATAGGGGCAGTATTATAGTAGTTATATTCTTGTACATAGGGGGCAGTATTATAGTAGTTATATTCTTGTACATAGGGGCAGTATTATAGTAGTTATATTCTTGTACATAGGGGGCAGTATTATAGTAGTTATATTCTTGTACATAGGGGCAGTATTATAGTAGTTATATTCTTGTAGATAGGGGCAGTATTATAGTAGTTATATTCTTGCACACAGGGAGCAGTATTATAGTAGTTATATTCTTGTACATAGGGAGCAGTATTATAGTAGTTATATTCTTGCACACAGGGAGCAGTATTATAGTAGTTATATTCTTGTACATAGGGGGCAGTATTATAGTAGTTATATTCTTGCACACAGGGAGCAGTATTATAGTAGTTATATTCTTGTACATAGGGAGCAGTATTATAGTAGTTATATTCTTGTACATAGGGGGCAGTATTATAGTGGTTATATTCTTGTACATAGGAGCAGTATTATAGTAGTTATATTCTTGTATATAGGAGCAGTATTATAGTAGTTATATTCTTGTACATAGGGGGCAGTATTATAGTAGTTATATTCTTGTACATAGGGGGCAGTATTATAGTAGTTATATTCTTGTACATAGGGGGCAGTATTATAGTAGTTATATTCTTGTACATAGGGGCAGTATTATAGTAGTTATATTCTTGTACATAGGGGGCAGTATTATAGTAGTTATATTCTTGTACATAGGGGGCAGTATTATAGTAGTTATATTCTTGTACATAGGGGGCAGTATTATAGTGGTTATATTCTTGTACATAGAGGCAGTATTATAGTAGTTATATTCTTGTACATAGGGGGCAGTATTATAGTAGTTATATTCTTGTACATAGGGGGCAGTATTATAGTAGTTATATTCTTGTACATAGGGGGCAGTATTATAGTAGTTATATTCTTGTACATAGGGGTCAGTATTATAGTAGTTATATTCTTGTACATAGGAGCAGTATTATAGTAGTTATATTCTTGTACATAGGGGGCAGTATTATAGTAGTTATATTCTTGCACACAGGGAGCAGTATTATAGTAGTTATATTCTTGTACATAGGGAGCAGTATTATAGTAGTTATATTCTTGTACATAGGGGGCAGTATTATAGTAGTTATATTCTTGCACACAGGGAGCAGTATTGTAGTAGATATTTAGTTGCCACCAGTTAATGGATGGAGATAGCCGCTGAACACACTTTTATTCGTCCCCGTTGCCGTGCGGCTTTATGGCCGAGAGCCTCAGTAATAGGCTATTTAGCAGTTATTCCTCCAGTGCATCATCTGTGATCATAAAAGGACACATTCGGTCATTGCTCGGATTCGGTTGGGTTTTATCGCCCCTGTTTGCTTTGTTGTGACCTCTGCTGTCACCTTCAATTATACAAGCGGCTGTAAATGAGATTGGAGCAGATTCGCTGTCTGCTGTATTTGTTATGTAACGTCAGGGTAAATTCACTTTTCTCTCCTCTACTTATCTGCCTTTGTTCTGCCTTCTTCAACATTTAGGCTTTCTTCTCCCGCACTTCAGACGTGGCCCCCCGCCACCTTGGCCAATCGTGAGCAAGAACTCTGCAAAAATGTCATCTTTTTGCCTCCACGCTGCGAGTTGTGACGATTCTGAGACTTGGGCTAATTATTACAAATTATAGGGCAATACCAAAAATAAACAAAACGCCATAATGTGGCTGGTTATAAAAAACAAAGTAATAGAATATTCCTTTACTGAAAACCTTTACCTGATAGACAGAAAGCAGAGAGCAACTACATCCATCAGTGTTTACAAAACTGTAATATGTAATTTCCCCTCTGGGGGCGCTGCAGGGGATTTGAACACGTTCCTCAAAGTTACAGTAGATTACAGTTGATCTATCAATATTCCAGCTGGACATCTTGTGATCAGGTTCTTGCTGGGAAAGTATCTTACAATGACCAGAGTGGACAACTGCTTTCATTTCAATCATGATTGTATGATGAAGCAAAGATGTCTCCAGAGCTGCACTCACTATTCTGCTGGTGCAGTCACTGTGTACATACATGACATTACTGATCCTGAGTTACATCCTGGATTATACTCCAGAGCTGCACTCACTATTCTGCTGGTGCAGTCACTGTGTACATACATTACATTACTGATCCTGAGTTACATCCTGTATTATACTCCAGAGCTGCACTCACTATTCTGCTGGTGCAGACACTGTGTATATACATTACATTACTGATCCTGAGTTACATCCTGTATTATACTCCAGAGCTGCACTCACTATTCTGCTGGTGCAGTCACTGTGTACATACATTACATTACTGATCCTGTACTGATCCTGAGTTACATCCTGTATTATACTCCAGAGCTGCGCTCACTATTCTGCTGTTGCAGTCACTGCGTACATACATTACATTACTGATCCTGAGTTACATCCTGTATTATACTCCAGAGCTGCACTCACTATTCTGCTGGTGCAGTCACTGTGTACATACATTACATTACTGATCCTGAGTTTCATCCTGTATTATAGTCCAGAGCTGTACTCACTATTCTGCTGATGCAGTCACTGTGTACATACATTACATTACTGATCCTGAGTTACATCCTGTATTATACTCCAGAGCTGCACTCACTGTTCTGCTGGTGCAGTCACTGTGTATATACATTACATTACTGATCCTGAGTTACATCCTGTATTATACCCCAGAGCTGCACTCACTATTCTGCTGCTGCAGTCACTGTGTACATACATTACATTACTGATCCTGAGTTACATCCTGTATTATACCCCAGAGCTGCACTCACTATTCTGCTGCTGCAGTCACTGTGTACATACATTACATTACTGATCCTGAGTTACATCCTGTATTATACTCCAGAGCTGCACTCACTATTCTGCTGGTGCAGTCACTGTGTACATACATTACATTACTGATCCTGAGTTACATCCTGTATTATACTCCAGAGCTGCACTCACTATTCTGCTGGTACAGTCACTGTGTACATACATTACATTTCTGATCCTGAGTTACATCCTGTATTATACTCCAGAGCTGCACTCACTATTCTGCTGGCACAGTCACTGTGTAGATACATTACTGATCCTGAGTTACATCCTGTATTATACTCCAGAGCTGCACTCACTATTCTGCTGGTGCAGTCACTGTGTACATACATTACATTACTGATCCTGAGTTACATCCTGTATTATACTCCAGAGCTGCACTCACTATTCTGCTGGTGCAGTCACTGTGTACATACATTACATTACTGATCCTGAGTTACATCCTGTATTATACTCCAGAGCTGCACTCACTATTCTGCTGGTGCAGTCACTGTGTACATACATTACATTACTGATCCTGTACTGATCCTGAGTTACATCCTGTATTATACTCCAGAGCTGCAGTCACTATTCTGCTGGCACAGTCACTGTGTAGATACATTACTGATCCTGAGTTACATCCTGTATTATACTCCAGAGCTGCACTCACTATTCTGCTGGTGCAGTCACTGTGTACATACATTACATTACTGATCCTGTACTGATCCTGAGTTACATCCTGTATTATACTCCAGAGCTGCACTCACTATTCTGCTGGCACAGTCACTGTGTAGATACATTACTGATCCTGAGTTACATCCTGTATTATACTCCAGAGCTGCACTCACTATTCTGCTGGTGCAGTCACTGTGTACATACATTACATTACTGATCCTGAGTTACATCCTGTATTATACTCCAGAGCTGCACTCACTATTCTGCTGGTGTAGTCACTGTGTACATACATTACATTACTGATCCTGCGTTACATCCTGTATTATAGTCCAGAGCTGCACTCACTATTCTGCTGGTGCAGTCACTGTGTACATACATTACATAACTGATCCTGAGTTACATCCTGTATTATACTCCAGAGCTGCACTCACTATTCTGCTGGTGCAGTTACTGTGTACATACATTACATTACTGATCCTGAGTTACATCCTGTATTATACTCCAGAGCTGCACTCACTATTCTGCTGGTGCAGTCACTGTGTACATACATTACTGATCCTGAGTTACATCCTGTATTATACTCCAGAGCTGCACTCACTATTCTGCTGGTGCAGTCACTGTGTACATACATTACATTACTGATCCTGAGTTACATCCTGTATTATACTCCAGAGCTGCACTCACTATTCTGCTGATGCAGTCACTGTGTACATACATTACATTACTGATCCTGGGTTACATCCTGTATTATACTCCAGAGCTGCACTCACTATTCTGCTGGTGCAGTCACTGTATACATACATTACATTACTGACCCTGTATTGATCCTGAGTTACATCCTGTATTATACTCCAGAGCTGCACTCACTATTCTGCTGGTGCAGTCACTGTGTATATACATTACATTACTGATCCTGAGTTACATCCTGTATTATACTCCAGAGCTGTACTCACTATTCTGCTGGTGCAGTCTCTGTGTACATACATTACATCACTGATCCTGAGTTACATCCTGTAATATACTCCAGAGCTGCACTCAGTATTCTGCTGGTGCAGTCTCTGTGTACATACATTACATTACTGATCCTGAGTTACATCCTGTATTATACTCCAGAGCTGCACTCAGTATTCTGCTGGTGCAGTCTCTGTGTACATACATTACATTACTGATCCTGAGTTACATCCTGTATTATACTCCAGAGCTGCACTCAGTATTCTGCTGGTGCAGTCTCTGTGTACATACATTACATTACTGATCCTGAGTTACATCCTGTATTATACTCCAGAGCTGCACTCACTATTCTGCTGGTGCAGTCACTGTGTACATACATTACATTACTGATCCTGAGTTACATCCTGTATTATGCTCCAGAGCTGCACTCACTATTCTGCTGGTGCAGTCACTGTATACATACATTACATTACTGACCCTGTATTGATCCTGAGTTACATCCTGTATTATACTCCAGAGCTGCACTCGCTATTCTGCTGGTGGAGTCACTGTGTACATATATTACATTACTGATCCTGAGTTACATCCTGTATTATACTCCAGAGCTGCACTCACTATTCTGCTGGTGGAGTCACTGTGTACATACATTACATTACTGATCCCGAGTTACCTCCTGTATTATACTCCAGAGCTGCACTCACTATTCTGCTGGTGGAGTCACTGTGTACATACATTACATTACTGATCCCGAGTTACCTCCTGTATTATACTCCAGAGCTGCACTCACTATTCTGCTGGTGCAGTCACTGTGTACATACATTACATTACTGATCCTGTACTGATCCTGAGTTACATCCTGTATTATACTCCAGAGCTGCACTCACTATTCTGCTGGTGCAGTCACTGTGTACATACATTACATTACTGATCATGAGTTACATCCTGTATTATACTCCAGAGCTGCACTCACTATTCTGCTGGTGCAGTCACTATGTACATACATTACATTACTGATCCTGAGTTACATCCTGTATTATACTCCAGAGCTGCACTCACTATTCTGCTGGTGCAGTCACTGTGTACATACATTATATTACTGATCCTGAGTTACATCCTGTATTATACTCCAGAGCTGCACTCACTATTCTGCTGGTGCAGTCACTGTGTACATACATTACATTACTGATCCTGAGTTACATCCTGTATTATACTCCAGAGCTGCACTCACTATTCTGCTGCTCCAGCCGCTCCCTCTCCCCTCACACACATATTATACATATATACACAATAATAACTATCTACACTGTGACATCTGGTCCGGTTACCAAACAAATAATAACAATATAATAAACAATAACCGACAAATTATATACAAACTAATATATACATTCTTTTTTTTTTTTTTTTAAATAAATAAAATAAATGCTAACTATACAAATATATACAAGACAAAACAAAACCCCCCACACTCGAGCCCACCAGTCCCTCCCCGGCACTGACCTGAGAGCTGGTCCTGCGCCTCATGCCTCAGTCCAACGTCCATAGGACAGATCAGGCAGTGCCAGTTTTTCCCCCAAATACCCAGTGTCCCACAAGATGAACCCACCTCCCCCCTTTTCCCTCCACCCAACCTAACACCTACACCCAAACCCATATATACAATATATACAGAAACAAACAATACAATAACCACAACTGACAAAGCCCAAGTTCGGCGCCTGCAGCCCTACATCACTGTCTACTGATCAATAAAACAAAAATCTATGGTGTCAGCAGCAGCCCACCACCAGGAGAGGAGATGACCAGACTAGGACACACTAAAAGAAAAGCCCCTCCAGAGGAGAGCGGCCCTCCGTGTACCCAGTCTCTCATACTCCAGAGAACGCACCTTCACCAGGTCACCGAGTATGGTCCTAAACACATCGTCCACTGGGAGGATTTTCCGCTGCGTCGATACTAAGCACCGTGCGTTCCACGTGTGATACCTAACCACTGCGCTAACTAGAAATAAGGTGCAGCGGTCCCGACCACCCAGGTCCCCGAATGCTCCATAGGCCCATTCCGCATAAGAGAGACCGGCCAGCCGGGGCCAGCCAATGGAGGCGCCCACCCTGTTGTACACCTCTGTGTTAAAGGGACAACAAAGCAGGAAGTGGTCCATGCTTTCAAGCATGGTACCACAATGCTCCCGAGGACAGTTCCTGTCCTCAGAGCTCCTACACTTCAGATTGTCCCTCACACACAGTTTCCCATGGAAGCAGCGCCAAGCCAAGTCCCAAACCTTCGAGGGGATCCTGATAGAATTCAAAAGATGCAGACCCACCCCAAGATCCCGACTTGGGCAATCCCTGAGCGCCAGAGGCCTCTGAAAATGGGTCAACAGAACCCTTTTGTCAAGGAGCTTCCTTAGCAGAGTCCTGACCTCCCACATTCCCAGACCCCACCGGCGAATTACCTTCAGAACCACGGTAGCGTAAGCCGGGAGATGTCCATGCGGTGTGCGGAGATCCTTCACTTGCCCTCCTGTCTCCCATTCCTGGAAGAAAGGCTGAAACCATCCCTTACAGGAGAATACTCACGGAGGAGCCCTCTCTTTCCAGAGGTTTGCAATATTGATCTTAATGAAGGTATTCACAAGGAATACCACAGGGTTGACCATACCCAACCCTCCTAGTCTCCTCGTAAGGTAAGTAACCTCCCTCTTGACCAGGTTCAGTCTATTCCCCCATAACAGTTGAAAGAACAAACTGTAGACCCGAGTCCAGAGAGGCTCTGGCAAGATGCACACACTGCCCAGATAGATCAGCAAAGGGAGCAGGTAAGTTTTGATCAGGTTTACCCTTTCCCTTAGGGTCAAAGACCAACCCTTCCATTGGTTCACCTTCTGAGTGGCGATCTCTAGCCTGCTGTCCCAATTTTGTTTGGGGTAATCCCCCTGGCCAAATTCGATGCCAAGAACTTTTGCAGAGACTTTGGGTTCTGGAAGGGTGTCAGGGAGATCAAAACCAGGATCTCCTCCTCCCAGCCAGAGACTCTCACACTTATCCCGGTTGATCTTAGACCCGGATGCCTCCGAGTAGCGATTTACCTCTGATATCAGCCATTCTGCCTCCCCATCAGAGGAAACAAAAACGGTGACGTCATCGGCATACGCCACCACTCTCAGAGTGGCTTCCGGTGCTGCCCGGTCCATCCCGATCCCAGCTAACGGTCCACGCTCCACCCTCCTAAGAAGTGGGTCAATCGAAAACGCGAACAGTAGCGGGCTCAAGGGACAACCCTGGCGAACACCACACCCAACCTCAAAAGAGCTGCCAATCCAACCGTTCACAAGCGGGAAACTCTCTGCCCCAGCGTACAAGGTCTTAAGCCAATCAACGAACCCCCCCGGCAGGCCATACCTCAGAAGGACAGACCAGAGGTACTCATGATTAACCCGATCAAACGCTTTTGCCTGGTCCAATGACAGCATGTACCCCTTCCAGTGGCCAGCCCTACCCTGCTCCACCGCCTCTCGGACACAGAGTACAGCACTAATTGTACTGCGGCCCGGAACAGAGCAATGCTGGGCCCCCGAAAGGAGCTGGGGTGCAAATTTCACCAGCCGATTAAACAGCACCTTTGCCAAAACCTTCCTGTCTGCATTGAGAAGCGCTATGGGACGCCAATTCTCAATGCAAGATGGATCCTTACCCTTTGACAAGATGATCAGGGCAGACCTCCTCATTGACTTTGGCAGAGTGCCCGAGGAAAGACACTCATTGAATACCTCAGTCAAGAGGGGAACCAAGGCGTCCTTAAAGGTCTTATAGAATTCAGATGTTAAGCCATCCGGACCGGGAGATTTCTTCAGGGCAAGCCCTTCATTCGCCAACTTAACTTCCTCTTCCCTGATCATCTCTGTCAAAACGCCAAGAGAGGCGTCTACCCCTGGTTCAGGGACGGCTTCAGCCAGAAAAGCCGACATCTCATCCCAATCCAGATCCCTCTTCCCCAAGAGGTGCGAGTAGAAGGATCTGACGACCTCCAGGATCCCCGATCTGGATCTTTTCAGGGACCCTGCAGTGTCAACCAGTCCTGTAACAACTTTACTATTCACTGACATCTTGCAGTTTCTGTAAGGGTCGGGCGAGCGGTACTTCCCGTAATCCCTCTCAAAAACCAAAGATGCGTGTCTATCATACTGACACCTCATTAGCAAAGATTTCACTCTGGAGATCTCCTCGCGGCTACCTCCAGTTGAGACAAGATGCTCGAGTTTCCTCCTCAGGCCCTGATACAGGCGATACCTGTCCAGGCTCCTGAGGCTCGAGAGCTGGCGGAAGAATCTCGCCACCCTTTTCTTGAACATCTCCCACCACTCTGACTTACTACTACAAAGATCCAGTAAGGGTACCTGGCTCTGAAGAAAATCCTCAAACGACTGTCTTATCTCCGCTTCTTCCAAGAGAGACGAATTGAGCCTCCAAAAGCCTCTTCCCATCCGGGGGGTCTCTGTAACATTCAGGGAAAACAAAATCATACAGTGATCGGAGAACTCCACCTCAACAACAGATACTGCTGAAGAGACGGCTTCCTCCTTTAAATAAAACCTGTCTATCCTGGACCTACAGTTACCTCTATGATAGGTGAACCCCTCGTGACCTGGGGTGTGCCGGATGTGGACATCCACCAGGCGAGCCTCACTAGCTATACTATTAAGGGCGATGCTATCATAAGTCAGCTTGTCTCTGGAACCTCCTCTATCCCGGGGCCTCGTGACAGTGTTGAAGTCCCCTCCAAAGACGACCTGCCGACTCGTAAAAAGGTAGGGCTTGATCCTCGTAAAGAGACACTTTCGGTCCCACTTAGATTGGGGACCATAAATGTTAATGAGCCGAAGCTCCTGTCCCTTCATGAGGACATCTAATATCAGGCACCTCCCCATTTCTAACTCAATAACCCGTCGGCATTCTACTCGTGCGGTAAAAAGGACCGCCACTCCGCTATACGGCTCGGCCGCAAGAGACCAATAGGAGGGCCCGAGTTTCCACTCCCTCTTAGCTATAAACACCTCTGCCATATTTGGCAGCCTGGTCTCTTGCAAAAAGAAAATGTCAGCTTCAACCCGGCTGAGAAAATCAAAGGCCGCAAATCTAGCCATATTTGACTTAATGCTGGCGACATTAATGGAAGCCAGCGTCAACGGAGTGGGTACCGCCATCATTGGTGATTGAGTTAGATGGCTTTCTTCTTCCCACTCCCCTTACCCTCTGCCTCAGAGGAGGAATCCTTCCCCCTCTTTAATGACACAGAGGTGTCCATTCCCACATTTTTCCTTCTTTTCTCGTCCTCGTCTCCGGACTCTGGGCCAGTCCCTCCCCCCAAGGACCCTGCATCCCCAGGAGAAGGAGACTCGGCGCCCCCTGTAAGCTCCGCTGAAGCCGGAACCTCACCCTCGGCCTCCTCCTCAGAGGAAGAGATGTTATCAAGGGCTTGGAACCGGTTAGAAAGACCAACCAGAGGGGAGTCGGTTTTACCTTCCTTAGGTACCTTGGTCAGAGCGGGAGAAGATGTTTTATCTCCCTTCTTTTTCTTCTTTTTGGTGCCGAGCTTACGCTTGTTCTCTAGCCACCGCTTATTATCCTCATCCATACTTTCATAATGGGAGGATTCTGAGGCAGAGGCGGTTTCCTCCCTGTGGATCCTCCTGACCTCCTCATCCAACTCATCATCCCTCGGGGCCTCAGCAGCAAGACTGGCATCCAGGACAGGGGCTGCCACGGTAGTCTGGGGCTCGCCCCGCTCCCTCTCCTGTCTGCGCTTGTCTAGATGCCTCAGCTGGGCAGGCGTCTTTTTATTGCTTTTCTTCCCTGGCCCCTCGGCTCCCCCACCCCTGCTAGTCCCCTCCCCAGCAGAATCGGCCTCACGGCTTATTCCCACCGGGGTCTCGACTGCATTAGCGAAGGAGCGAGGACAACGGCTGAATGGGTGACCTAACTCACCACACAGGTGGCACCTAATCTCCACACAAGAGGCGGCAAGATGGCCGACACCCCCACACAACGCACATTTCTGCACGGTGCAGTTTGCACTGAGGTGTGTGGGGTCGCCGCACCTGTGACAGAGCTTCGGTTGCCCCTGGTAGAAGACCAGGATACGATCCCTACCCAGGAAGGCAGACGATGGAATGTGGGCAACCGTACCACCTGAACGCTTAAGTTTTACCATAAACGTCCAGGCCCCTGACCAGATACCAAACTCGTCGCGGTTTTTCTTTGGCATCTCCACCACCTCTCCATACCGACCAAGCCACGTCATGATGTCATAGCAAGAAAGCGACTCGTTACGAGTCATCACGGTCACTTTCTTGATCTGGTTTTGGCGAGACACTGCCTGAACGGCAAAGTCTCGCCAGCCGGGCTCATTTTTTGCCAGCTCATAATTCGCCCAGAAGAGCTCAAGCCCCTCCGGCCGAACAAAGCTGACATCAAACTCAGGCGTGGAATAGGGATGTATCAAGGCGTAGATGTCAATCGCCTTGAAGCCCATCCTCAGCAGGAGCTCCACAACTTTAGACCTTGGAGGACATGCATCACTGCCCCTCCACCGAAGACGGACCACATTCCTACGCACACTGCCTGGCCCGGCTGTTGGGAGGGACCACACTGTATCCCCCCCTTTTTGCTCTCGGAAGGCCCCGAGGCCATGCCTCTCTATCCAGAAGGATAGATCAACCTCTCGACCCTCTACCATTAGTGATCTCTCCCCCTTCTTTAGAGCCTCCAGAAGGCGCCGTTGCAACATGCCGTCCCCAAAGCCCGGAGACAAGGAGGATGCCCTATTTGCCCCGGAGGTGACACTGGCATAACTCTGGACAGGTGTTGCCACCCCCGGGGGGGCAACCGGACCAGTGACCACATCAGCCCGAACAGCAACACCATTACCCACCTCCATCTCACCCTCCACCAAACCAGCAACCACACCACTAGACAATGAATTAGCCTCATTCACCCCCACCATCACATTCATTCCTGCTGGACCAGTAACAATGGCGGATGACATTTTGACCTCTGCATCAGGCACAAGGGGCTCAGTCACCTCCATAGAACTGGAGGCGACCTCACCCCCGGTCTTATGTGTGCCCTCCACATCATTGGTCGGTAATTTCCGCTGTTTGGCATTCAGAATAATGTGCCGCTGATCTTTAGATGCTGTTAGGCGCCGCTGATCTTTAGCATCAGGATCTTCCGGACCAGCGGCGCCAACACAAAATAGCACTTTCGTGGGAGGACCGGAACGCTCAGCCCCGACAGCCCCCTCACACTGCCGTCGCTTCTCAACTAAGTGATCAGCGGCAACAGCATTCAGAGGCGCCGAGGCTACCGGAGCTGTCCCCGACACCGGGCTGCTCCCCCTCCCACTGAGGAGCACATCACAGCATCGTGGCCTGATGGAACGCCCGCCGCCGGGCCGCCCTCACTGTCCAGCCTCTCGGCTGATGCACCTCCTGCTGCGTCCCCGCTACTACAAGCAGAGACGGAGCTCTGCGCCTCACTACCGCGCTCTGTAATCTCCCCGCGCCTTTGCACCGGATCCACAGCAGAACCCGGGCTGGGCTGGGCAACGGGGCTTATACAGCGAGCTGAGCCTGCCGCCGACTCAGGGGGTACAGGGAGGGGGGCATATACGTATCTTACCGCCTCCTGCAGCTTTGGCTTGGTCTTCTTTGCCTTTTTGTGGCCCCCAGGTGCCTCTTCTGGTAGATCGTCACCAAGATGGAAGTTTTGGAGGCACACTGGGGACTCCAGGAGCTTAATCTCCACCATTAGCGCCCCTCCCTGGCCGCTGCTGTCACTGTCCTCCCCAGAGCCGGCAGAACTGCGACCGGATGTCACTGTCGCCTGTCCTGCAGGGAGCTCGCTGCACGTGGCCTGCGGGTGACTTTGCAGGCTGCCAGGTGGGGCTTCCTGCTGGTCATCATCACTCTCATCATCCACCTGGCTCTCAGGCTGCAGCCCCATCTGCCTTTGCTCTCTGGTATCAGCCATTTCTCTAAAGCGGTCTTCATTTATTAGTTTTTCTTTGAAATGACCACTCTGCTCCCTGATGTCAGCTTTCCTCAGTTCCAGCAGGTGAATCTCGCTGGTCAGTCGCTTTACCTCGGCCTGGAGTTTAGCCTTGCTCTGTTTGGAGGCCCCCGCAGCTTTGGCGCTTGTGCAGCGCAGCTCCTCCCGGAGCCTCCTGATGAGCTTACTGGCATCTTCATACTCACGGAGGCGGATCATGACCCGGGAGGCATAGGTGGACACAGACTCCCGGGGTCCCTGCAGCGCCCATTCCCCCTCAGGGAGGTCGGCCTCACCTCCGTGAGCACTCCGCTTTCCTCCGGAAGGAGCACCATCTTGCACGCCGCTGTCAGGCTTTACCTCCATGCTGGAAGCCTTGCGGCTTCTAGGGGTCTCCACAATCCCGGGAGGAGTAGGAGCCACATTGCTGCGACTCCTGGTGCAGCGTCTCACCCCCGAGTCCTCTGATGTGCAGGCCGGTTGCTGGTTTCTTCTGCCCCCCGCCGGCCTGGTTCGGGAAGCAGAAGCCTGGGACTTGGCTCCTTCACTCATCCCAGAAACCAGCTCTCCCTCCGGGAAAGAGAGAGAGCAGGTCCCCAGGTGGAGAGGTGTTGGTTCTCAGAGATCAGGAGCTCACAGCAGGATCTGCAGCCACCACACCCGCAATCACCACACTGACTAGCAGCTGATCAGAGCTGCACCCAGTATGCTGCTGGTGGAGTCACTGTGTGCATGCCTTACATTACTGATCCTGAGTTACATCCTGTATTATACTCCAGAGCTGCACTCACTATTCTGCTGGTGCAGTCACTGTGTACATACATTACATTACTGATCCTGAGTTACATCCTGTATTATACTCCAGAGCTGCACTCACTATTCTGCTGGTGCAGTCACTGTGTACATACATTACTTTACTGATCCTGAGTTACCTCCTGTATTATACTCCAGAGCTGCACTCACTATTCTGCTGGTGGAGTTACACTGTTTTTCACCCTGAGTTACGTCTCCATTTGGGGACGCCTTGGGTATGTTTTTCTAATCCCATGAGCCCTTTGACATTTGTTGCAGATGTTTTTCCATTTCTTACTTTACCAATAGGAATAATTATTTGCTGGTCGCACTCTGATGGCAGGATCTTGTATATTCCGCATTTTATGTCCTTGCTGTGCATTTCAGCTATTGCTCAGCCTCCACTTAAAGCTATTGTTGCCCTTGAGAAGCTATAAAACCAGAATTATAAAAAGACTTTAATCCGTCTTTCTTCCATATTATTGTCATAGATACCTTTGTTCCTATTATTAAAGCTTTTTAATTACAGGTTCATTACGGGGAGCAGATGTATTAGGTAATAGCGTAGCTGACGTTTGCATTTAACGCTGTGGATTCTGCCAACGTATGACATTTGCATCTGTCGTGATATCTCTTTAAGCAGTGAAGAAAAAAACTTCACAAGACATTATCAAAATGGAGTTCACCTTCCTTTGCTATACACAAAACCAACACGCCTATTTGTAGGTTCATGTGCTCGTTCACATGAAACCCTTTATATTGTTATTGACGGTGCCTTCCCTCTTCACACTGGTGGGTGTTCTGTATCACAAAAGAGCCAAATTTGGTCTCTTTCTTCGCTGTTCCTGAAAAATTACAATCAGGCTCTGCTGATCAACCAATAATTGCTGGTTTAGTTGGTTTGGAGTGTATATGCTACTTTGTAGGGGAATTAATGGAAAATTGACTTCACTAAAGATGAACGTTGTACCATAGACATCCGTAATCTGGTCATATTTTCGAAATTATTATGGTCATAAGTAACTGACATTGAGTGGGGTTAGCATGTAACCCATTACGGGACCCATAGGTACTTCATGATACGAATGCAGTGGCAGTTTGTGGTGTGTATTCTACTTTTTAAGGGATTCAAAGTGAAAAGGAACTGATAAAGATAGTCTTTTTTGCCATAAACATTACCTAATCTGTTCATATTCCTATAATAGTCGTCAATATCATAACTGGTAATAAGTGGGGTTAGTCTGGACTCCATTACAGGACCCAAAGTAGTCCATATGAGATTGTGATGGGAGCTCAGCTCTTGTGGCCATAATACTGATACTAAAATTCAGCCTTCTGTAGCTGATCTGAATTTTGATATACAGTATACCGCTCCAACTTGATGCTTTTTATATATGTGAAAATTAGTTGTTTTCATGCAGAGTCTAGAAATGGTTTCAGAAGTAGCATGCAAGCTTCACATGATATGATAGAATGGACTATCTGTTGAAGGCGCAAAACTCCTCGTCCCTATTGAAGTGTTTGACCTCTTTTGTTCGCCTGTGGTTGTCAGATCATAGGATTCTGCCAGTCTGGGAATAAAACACAAGGTGGCTATAAAAGAGCCATGTAAGGTTAAATTGTGCTAGTGTCATTTCTAAACCTGCAGTTGACTAAGGATTTAAGTATTGAAATAAAGGAAGTTATTTTAGTCACCGAAAAATGGATGTCTGAGTTTTTCGGGATCCTGAAGTTCAGCTTTGCTTCCGCCACAGAAGCACAAACACAGGTCACCAATGTGAGACATATGTGAAACCATATTAGCCAGAATTACAAATGTAACAGTGGGGGGAGGTGAATTGTTCAGGAATAGTTTTTCTAAGACACTGGCAGTGCATTGAGTATGTAGAACAATATTTACTTTCACACTATGGTCTGCCATTGAGTTGCTCAGAGATTGTTCAATTTCACACCTCCGTGGGCCACAGCTACTTTTCAGTCTCACACCTAGTTCAGCCAATGTATACACTGAGCACATAACTAATTTAATTAAACTGTTCTAATCCAAACTGCCATTTCAGGTGACCAAGACAAGATGGTAAAATCACAAAAATAAATGAGTTTCATAGTGCTGTACTTTTTTTTTCACTAAAAACACAGCAAAACCTGATAGCTATGTTCACACTGGGCATTTTTTCAGCGTTTTTTTCACCACCAATTACTTTTAATGGGTGAAAAACGCTGAAAAAACATAGAAAAAATGCTGAAAGAAGTGATATACTCTATTGTGCAAATAAACATGCAAAGCACAAAATCCTGATGACACAAAAACCAGTGTGTGTGCATGAGATTTCTGAAATCTCATAGACTTTTCTGGTACCGTAAAACACAGCTTAAAATTTGCATAAAAAACGCTGAAAAAACGCCTAGTATTAACATAGCCTAAGAACTGTGAGAATACTAGGTATGGGGCCCATAATGGGTTCTAGACTAACCCAATTCACTCCCATTTATGATCTTTAAATAATTATGGAAATATGATATTTTCCCATTAATGACCCCATTCAGTATCCTACACTCCTTACATTTACTAGACTACCTGTTATTAGTTATTCATCATATCCTCATTTAGGAACAGTGATGGGAGCAATGACCATGCCTGCTCTCATCATTTTTGTTATTGTGCTGTTAACAATCTCCACAAAAACGTCTATAATCTATTTTTAGCACGTATCTTCATAAGAACTGTGTGGGTACTATCTTCTGGGTCCCATAATGGGTTCCAGACTAACCCCACTCAATCCCATTTGTGATTTTGAAAATAATTATGGAAATATGACCAGATTAGGGATTTTAATTTGCTCCTGTTCCCATTTACTACCCCATCCAATAGTTTATAAACTTTCAGTTTAGTAGACCAACTGTTATTAGTTAATCAGCACAGCCTCATTTAGGAACAGCATGGGATCGACACCCATGCCTTTTCTCATCATTTTTATTATTGTGCTATTAACATTCAACACAAAAATTTCTATAATCTCTTTATAGCACGCATTCTCCTAAGAACTGTGTGGATACTAGCTTCTGGGTCCTATAATGGGTTCCAGCCTTACCCCACTCTATCCCTTTTATGATTTTGAAAATAATTATGGAAAAATGACTAGATTAGGGATTTTAATTTGCTCCTTTTCCTATTAACTACCCCATCCAATAGTTTATAGACCTTCAGTTTACTAAACCAACTGTTGTTAGTTGATCAGCACAGATTCCTTTAGGAACAGTGATGGGATCAACACGCGTGCCTGTTCTCAACTTGTGCTACTAATAATATTGTTTTTACCACCACCTCATTAACTCTCCACAAAAAAAACCATATCCACTTTATAACTGCTTGAAGCTTAATTTTTCCTGATGCAGAGCTAGCAATCGCCTGCATTGGAAGAGTTCAATGGGACTTTTTGGATGCCTGCAATCACTACTAGGGGAAGCTTACTGTATACAAGGACATTGTTGAGGTCAATGTAAAGTATGCAATAAGTTAATTCCCCCTAATGGTTACTGCAGACAGAATTCTATGTTCCATAACTCTATATCACCTATTCAGAAATTTATGGTGGACGTTCATTTTAAAAATTTAGGGTCACAGCCCCTGGGAAGCATAAAGGTGAACAGCATATTACCTCCAAACAGTTAAATAGATTGATTAGCTACCTGACAAATGAGAATATCTCAATGTAAACTGTGGGAGTAGAGGAGCCGAGGAATAACAACAGACTCGCGTCTATAATTAGCTCAACTTCATCTTAAATAAATGACATTTGACATTCCAATAATACTAATTATCCCCCTGACAACTGTCAGAAACTTTTCTTCTTGTGTATTACTGAGTTTCTCGTTATACATATTTTTTTTTTGGACTAAAGTGATAATTAGACGCAATGCAAACACATCTATATCTGGGTAGACTTTCTTTGGTCACCCAGTCACCCACCACTCCATACTTCCTAGCCCTCCAATATGTCACATCTTGCATGGATTAGTACAGATGATCGATTCAATGAGAATCAGAAGTTTTAGGTATTCACCTGACGAATACAAACAAGGAAGGAAGGATCACAAGACCTAGAGCGTGGCCTCACAATGCCTTGCAATATAGCATAGCCAATCAAGAGGGAATATCATAGGCAGTATAAAAGCAGAGGCTGGGAATGCAGCAGCCAGTTTGTGCTGAATCTGGATAATGAGAGGACGTCACAGCTCAGCAAAAGAAAAAGGCATAAAACACTGAGTAAACAGGCTTGACAGCAAAAAAAGTGAAGATTAGTATGTGAGGAAAAAGAGAATAGTGTCATACAAATGTCTCTGGGGTAATTGGAGACTTTGGAGTAGTTTTGATTCGCCGTGAATCAATCTCAAATTGAATCTCCAGGGAAAATTTGGTTCATCTTTATGGATTAGTATATTAGAGAAGTTCCTTCCTCCAAGGAGGAATTAGGAATGAAGCTCCACCCTTAAATGTAAAGAAACACCTCTTTTTATTCAAATCCATATAAGCCCCACCTCCAAGGAGCTCTTAGGAGCTTTATATAAAGTTGAGTAGTCTCTTTAAATGAACATCGATGCGCCACAATCCACGGGCGGCAGATCGCTCATCCGGACATTATTGTGTTTGTCTAACGGTGGCATCATAATTAGTTTAAAGAAATAACGGGAAAGAATAATTACCACTTAACATTCGGAGGAAACAGACCAGAAGAAAATGCCGAGTGGCTCATTTTTTACACCAGAAGCCATAAACTTTTGGATCGCGCCTCGCCAGGAAAAAAAAAAACAAAACAACAGATCACAGGCTGCGTCAAAACTTTCTCCCTTGTATGAAGTGACAGATGATGAAATACCGAGAGGAGCGAGGTCTGGAGAGTCGCGTTTTTGGCAGAGCTTTGATCACGTTGCTAATCATTTGCAGTTTGAATGTGATGTATGGAGGCTTGGAAAGGATGATAACAAAAAAATATGCTACAATTAATCCGCAGTATTTATCCTCCCGCAATGTTCTGCTCAATATAAAAAGCCGTAGACTTAAAGGGAAAGTGACACCAGGGCAATTGACCCCGTTTGCCGAAACTGTTTGGCTTCCAAAAAACTAAGTTCCATCCTGTGGTGTATTTTGCTGCTGGATTTTGCCTACCAGGACAGAAGTACTTAATGGATGTTTCCCCTCCAACTCATCTTCAGAACCCTTGAAGCTGCAAGGGCTTAGAGGGAAAGGGACACTAGGACTATCTATCACATTGCCCCAACTAAACTATTTCCGAAAGTGGCCATAAAAGAGCCAGAAGTAAGTTCCATCCAAAGACAAACTTTGCCTCCCTGTACAGAAATGTAGTTTCCACCTCCAGCCAACTCTCATGTCCAAAAAGAGAGTGGCACCATGACCCAGAAGAGTTGTTTCCACCTCCAACCTACTCTCATGGCCAAAAGAAGAGTGGCACCATGTCACATTGCTAAATGGCTTCCAAAAGTGGTCATCAAGCAGCCAGACTTAAATCCTATCCGGTGGCATATTTTGGTGTTGGATTTTGCCAACCAGGACAGAAGTTCTTAGTGGATGTTCCCCCTCCAACTCGTCTTCAGGACCCTTGAAACTGTTGGGGCTCAGTGGGAAAGTGACACTTGGCTGTCTGCCTCTTTGCCCTAACTAAACTTCTTCCGAAAGTGCCAACAAAACAGCCAGAAGTAAGTTCCATCCGGTGGCAAATTTTGCCACCCATCACAGAATTGTTGTCTCCACCTCCAACCTATGCTCATGACCAAAAGGAGAATGGCATCATGTCCCATTGCCCTAGCTAAATGGTTTCCAAAAGTGACCATCAAGCAGCCAGACTTAAATCCTATCTGGTGGCATATTTTGGTGTTGGAATTTGCCACCCAGGACAGAAGTTCTTAGTGGATGTCCCCCCTCCAACTCGTCTTCAGGACCCTTGAAACTGTGGGGGCTGAGAGGAGGGATAGTGACACTTGGCTGTCTGCCTCTTTGCCCTAACTAAACTTCTTCCGAAAGTGCCAACAAAACAGCCAGAAGTAAGTTCCATCCGGTGGCAAATTTTGCCACCCATCACAGAATTGTTGTCTCCACCTCCAACCTACGCTCATGACCAAAAGGAGAATGGCACCATGTCCCATTGCCCTAACTAAATGGTTTCCAAAAGTGACCATCAAGCAGCCAGACTTAAATCCTATCCCGTGGCATATTTTGGTGTTGAGTTTTGCCACCCAGGACAGAAGTTCTTAGTTGATGTTCTCCCTCCAACTCGTCTTCAGGACCCTTAAAACTGTGGGGGCTGAGAGGGAAAGTGACACTAGGAATATCTGCCCCATTGCCCTAACTAAACTTCTTCTGAAAGTGGCAACAAAACAGCCAGAAGTAAGCTCCATCCTGTGGCAAATTTTGCCACCCAGGACAGAAGTGTTGTCCTGGAGGAAAGTGGCACCATGTCCCAGAAGTGTTGTTTCCACCTCCAATCTACTCTCATGACCAAAAGGAGAGTGGCACCATGTCCCAGAAGAGTCATTACCACCTCCAACCTACTCTCATGACCAAAAGGAGAATGGCACCATGTCCAATTGCCTTAACTAAATGGCTTCCAAAAGTGGCCATCAAGCAAGCAGACTTAAATCCTATCCCGTGGCATATTTTGGTGTTGAGTTTTACCACCCAGGACAGAAGTTCTTAGTGGATGTTCTCCCTCCAACTCGTCTTCAGGACCCTTGAAACTGTGGGGGCTGAGAGGGAAAGTGACACTAGGAATATCTGCCCCATTGCCCTAACTAAACTTCTTCTGAAAGTGGCAACAAAACAGCCAGAAGTAAGCTCCATCCTGTGGCAAATTTTGCCACCCAGGACAGAAGTGTTGTCCTGGAGGAAAGTGGCACCATGTCCCAGAAGTGTTGTTTCCACCTCCAATCTACTCTCATGACCAAAAGGAGAGTGGCACCATGTCCCAGAAGAGTCATTACCACCTCCAACCTACGCTCATGACCAAAAGGAGAATGGCACCATGTCCAATTGCCTTAACTAAATGGCTTCCAAAAGTGGCCATCAAGCAAGCAGACTTAAATCCTATCTGGTGGCATATTTTGGTGTTGGATTTTGCCACCCAGGACAGAAGTTCTTAGTGGATGTCCCCCCTCCAACTCGTCTTCAGGACCCTTGAAACTGTGGGGGCTGAGAGGAGGGATACTGACACTTGGCTGTCTGCCTCTTTGCCCTAACTAAACTTCTTCCGAAAGTGCCAACAAAACAGCCAGAAGTAAGTTCCATCCGGTGGCAAATTTTGCCACCCATCACAGAATTGTTGTCTCCACCTCCAACCTACGCTCATTACCAAAAGGAAAATGGCACCATGTCCCAGAGATGTTGTTTCCATCTCCAACCTACTCTCATGACCAAAAGAAGAGTGGCACCATGTCCCACAGGTGTTGTTTCCACCTACAACCTACTCTCATGACCAAAAGGAAAGTGGTACCATGTCCCAGAAGTGTTGTTTCCACATCCAACCTACTCTCATGACCAAAAGAAGAGTGTCACCATGTCCCAGAGGTGTTGTTTCCTCCTTCAACCTACTCTCATGACCAAAAGGAGAGTGGCACCATGTCACCAGAGGTGTTGTTTCCACCTTCAACCTACTCTCATGACCAAAAGAAGAGTGGCACCATGTCCCACAGGTGTTGTTTCCACCTACAACCTACTCTCATGACCAAAAGGAAAGTGGTACCATGTCCCAGAAGTGTTGTTTCCACCTCCAACCTACTCTCATGACCAAAAGAAGAGTGGCACCATGTCCCAGAGGTGTTGTTTCCTCCTTCAACCTACTCTCATGACCAAAAGGAGAGTGGCACCATGTCCCAGAAGTGGTTTCTACCTCCAACCTACTCTCGTGACCAAAAGGAGAGTGGCACCATGTCCCACAGGTGTTGTTTCCACCTCCAACCTACTCTCATGAGCAAAAGGAAAGTGGTACCATGTCCCAGATGTGTTGTTTTCACCTCCAACCCATTCTCATGACCAAAAGAAGAGAGGTACCATGTCCCAGAAGTGTTGTTTCCACCTCCAACCCATTCTCATGACCAAAAGAAGAGAAGTACCATGTTCCAGAAGTGTTGTTTCCACCTCCAACCCATTCTCATGACCAAAAGAAGAGAGGTACCATGTCCCAGAAGTGTTGTTTCCACCTCCAACCCATTCTCATGACCAAAAGGAGAGTGGCACCGTGTCCCAGATGTGTTGTTTTCACCTCCAACCCATTCTCATGACCAAAAGAAGAGAGGTACCATGTCCCAGAAGTGTTGTTTCCACCTCCAACCCATTCTCATGACCAAAAGAAGAGAAGTACCATGTTCCAGAAGTGTTGTTTCCACCTCCAACCCATTCTCATGACCAAAAGAAGAGAGGTACCATGTCCCAGAAGTGTTGTTTCCACCTCCAACCCATTCTCATGACCAAAAGGAGAGTGGCACCGTGTCCCAGATGTGTTGTTTTCACCTCCAACCCATTCTCATGACCAAAAGAAGAGAGGTACCATGTCCCAGAAGTGTTGTTTCCACCTCCAACCCATTCTCATGACCAAAAGAAGAGAAGTACCATGTTCCAGAAGTGTTGTTTCCACCTCCAACCCATTCTCATGACCAAAAGAAGAGAGGTACCATGTCCCAGAAGTGTTGTTTCCACCTCCAACCCATTCTCATGACCAAAAGGAGAGTGGCACCGTGTCCCAGAAGTGTTGTTTCCACCTCCAACCCACTCTCATAACCAAAAAGAGAGTGGCACCATGTCCCATTGCCCTAACTTAATGGTTTCCAAAAGTGACCATCAAGCAGCCAGACGTAAATCTTATCCGGTGGCATATTTTGGTGTTGTATTTTGCCGCCCAAGACAGAATTGCTGAGTGATTGTTTCCTCATCCAACCCATCCTTGTGAGTCTTAGGCCAGTTCCCAACCTTCTGATTGAACAATGCAGTCCCTATAGAAAATAAAGTCAAAGGGGACGGGCCAGATGAAAACATTTGCCCCTTTATGGGCATGATATCTTCATCCTTGGCATCACCGCTTACCCATTAGAACAAGGGCTCAACTTTTCTTTGGTTGCAGATAACAGTCTTGAAATTTTTCACATCTCTGACTTACAAGAGGCTGTTTCGGACTCATCCTAGTTTTCCTCCTTGAGTTCCTCTTCCTTCTAGAACTGAAGTTACAAAGTGACAACCATAGACAGCCATCTTGGAGTCTTCTGGTCTTCCGGTCACTCATATGCCTACATATAAGTATGCACAGACTCTTCATGTTTAAAGGAGTTGTCTACTTTTTTTTGCACTTAAAGGAAATCTGTGAACAGTTTTTGTATGTAATCTAACAGCAGCATGATGTAGGGGCAGAGACTGTGATTCCAACGATGTGTCAGTTGCTGAGCTATGTTTTGCTGTTTCAATAAAATCAGTGCTTTATCAGCAGGAGATTATCACTACAGGACTAGGTGTCTCGTGCCTCCTAGTCCAGCCACGCCCCCACCAATGATATACCTTGCAGAGAGAAAATCAGCCAATCAGTGGTGTGGGCGGGGTTATACTGAGCTCAGCATTCTGAGCACTTTTAGATTTTGCAGCAAAGAAAAAATGGATTGCATCAATATTACAGCGAGCACATCAGCAAGTGACAGATTGCTGGAATCAGGGTCTCATGCCCTACATCAACCTGATGACAGATTCCCTTTGAAAATCTTTTTTTTTTTCTACAATTGGGTTTCAATAAAAAGGTTTACAGGCTGCACATTCAACTTCAAAGTGCTCTGTGATCATAAACCCGTCAAAAAAAAGACAGATAAAATAGGTACAAACGCTTCTCTGACCTTTAGAAGGAGCTCACTGATGGATTCTCAGTTAACTCATTCTGCAAACAAAGGCTATAAGGGAAAACGATGCAAAATTATGTATGACACCCAAGTGCAAAAAATATTTTTAACCCCGATTTAGGATTTATCGAGTGACTATGAGTACACTCGATGTACATGGTGGAAGCTCTGCAGGACTTGTTGATCCCGTATCTGAGTATACGCCTTTAGTTTTGTGGCATCTGACCGTTTCGTAATAGAAAATCTCCATATTGGTTACAAAGTAAGAGTAACCCATAGGCTTCTTCTGCCAGATCTCGCAGCACAATGTCCGTGTAAGTGCGGTTGCTCTTGGCGCGGCTTTGCTGATATGCCTACAGTTTTAATTCCATTGACAATCTGAATAGGTTGGGTGGTTGTGCCCAGCTGGCGTGACTTCCTAACTGGCTGGCACTCTGGGTATGTGTCTTGCAGCTTGCTTAGTAATTAGAAATGAGAGATTTGCAGCAGTGGGTTATTGGCACAGAATCCAGAATCTCGCTCTCCGTTCTCTGCTCAGCCGAATTTTCAATCCTTCTTATTCTGTTCTTAAAGGAAAAGATCAGGTTTTTGTGTTACATGTCTTTAAAAAAAAATTGGCAATTTTTTTTTATATCACGATCTTTATTTAAAAAAAGAAAAAGTCAAATTTTGCATCGGGACTTTTTTAGATTCCGCTCTTAACAATTTGCACACGCTCATTAGATGCTTCAATAGGGTCAGAGTCTGACCATTGTGGCTAATGTATATGTGCATCTCCTCAAACAACAGGAAGTTAAAGTCTTAAAAAGCCTTCAGGCCCAGTATCGGGATCACAGACTGATAGGTTTAATTTGCTGATCCAAAAATGACCCCGAGTGACAAAAAAAACTGGTTAACATTCAATTGGAGATCTAGTCGTGGGCGTGGATTTATTACTCTTGGGTGTGGCTATAGTATTCATAGGTGGAGCCATGCAAATTAGAAATGTGGGTTTATTCATGGGTGTGGTTTTACTACTCCTGGGTGTGGCTATAGTATTCATAGGTGGAGCCATGCAAATTAGAAATGTGGGTTTATTCATGGGTGTGGTTTTATTACTCCTGGGTGTGGCTATAGTATTCATAGGTGGAGCCATGCAAATTAGAAATATGGGTTTATTCATGGGCGTGGTTTTGTTACTCCTGGGTGTGGCTATAGTATTCATAGGTGGAGCCATGCAAATTAGAAATATGGGGTTATTCATGGGCGTGGTTTTATTACTCCTGGGTGTGGCTATAGTATTCATAGGTGGAGCCATGCAAATTAGAAATATGGGGTTATTCATGGGCGTGGTTTTATTACTCCTGGGTGTTGCTATAGTATTCATAGGTGGAGCCATGCAAATTAGAAATGTGGGTTTACTCATGGGCGTGAATTTATTACTCCTGGGTGTGGCTATAGTATTCATAGGTGGAGCCATGCAAATTAGAAATATGGGTTTATTCGTGGGCATGGTTAAATTACTCCTGGGTTCGGCTATATTATTCATAGGTGGAGCCATGCAAATTAGAAATATGGGTTTATTCATGGGCGTGGTTTTATTACTCCTGGGTGTGGCTATAGTATTCATAGGTGGAGCCATGCAAATAAGAAATGTAAGTTTATTCATGGGCATGGTTTTATTACTCCTGGGTGTGGCTATAGTATTCATAGGTGGAGCCATGCCAATTAGAAATGTAAGTTTATTCATGGGCGTGGTTTTATTACTCCTGGGTGTGGCTATAGTATTCATAGGTGGAGCCATGCAAATAAGAAATGTAAGTTTATTCATGGGCATGGTTTTATTACTCCTGGGTGTGGCTATAGTATTCATAGGTGGAGCCATGCAAATAAGAAATGTAAGTTTATTCATGGGCGTGGTTTTATTACTCCTGGGTGTGGCTATAGTATTCATAGGTGGAGCCATGCAAATTAGAAATATGGGGTTATTCATGGGCGTGGTTTTATTACTCCTGGGTGTGGCTATAGTATTCATAGGTGAAGCCATGCAAATTAGAAATATGGGGTTATTCATGGGCGTGGTTTTATTACTCCTGGGTGTTGCTATAGTATTCATAGGTGGAGCCATGCAAATTAGAAATGTGGGTTTACTCATGGGCGTGAATTTATTACTCCTGGGTGTGGCTATAGTATTCATAGGTGGAGCCATGCAAATTAGAAATATGGGTTTATTCGTGGGCATGGTTAAATTACTCCTGGGTTCGGCTATATTATTCATAGGTGGAGCCATGCAAATTAGAAATATGGGTTTATTCATGGGCGTGGTTTTATTACTCCTGGGTGTGGCTATAGTATTCATAGGTGGAGCCATGCCAATTAGAAATGTAAGTTTATTCATGGGCGTGGTTTTATTACTCCTGGGTGTGGCTATAGTATTCATAGGTGGAGCCATGCAAATAAGAAATGTAAGTTTATTCATGGGCATGGTTTTATTACTCCTGGGTGTGGCTATAGTATTCATAGGTGGAGCCATGCAAATAAGAAATGTAAGTTTATTCATGGGCGTGGTTTTATTACTCCTGGGTGTGGCTATAGTATTCATAGGTGGAGCCATGCAAATTAGAAATATGGGGTTATTCATGGGCGTGGTTTTATTACTCCTGGGTGTGGCTATAGTATTCATAGGTGGAGCCATGCAAATTAGAAATATGGGGTTATTCATGGGCGTGGTTTTATTACTCCTGGGTGTTGCTATAGTATTCATAGGTGGAGCCATGCAAATTAGAAATGTGGGTTTACTCATGGGCGTGAATTTATTACTCCTGGGTGTGGCTATAGTATTCATAGGTGGAGCCATGCAAATTAGAAATATGGGTTTATTCGTGGGCATGGTTAAATTACTCCTGGGTTCGGCTATATTATTCATAGGTGGAGCCATGCAAATTAGAAATATGGGTTTATTCATGGGCGTGGTTTTATTACTCCTGGGTGTGGCTATAGTATTCATAGGTGGAGCCATGCCAATTAGAAATGTAAGTTTATTCATGGGCGTGGTTTTATTACTCCTGGGTGTGGCTATAGTATTCATAGGTGGAGCCATGCAAATAAGAAATGTAAGTTTATTCATGGGCATGGTTTTATTACTCCTGGGTGTGGCTATAGTATTCATAGGTGGAGCCATGCAAATAAGAAATGTAAGTTTATTCATGGGCGTGGTTTTATTACTCCTGGGTGTGGCTATAGTATTCATAGGTGGAGCCATGCAAATTAGAAATATGGGGTTATTCATGGGCGTGGTTTTATTACTCCTGGGTGTGGCTATAGTATTCATAGGTGGAGCCATGCAAATTAGAAATATGGGGTTATTCATGGGCGTGGTTTTATTACTCCTGGGTGTTGCTATAGTATTCATAGGTGGAGCCATGCAAATTAGAAATGTGGGTTTACTCATGGGCGTGAATTTATTACTCCTGGGTGTGGCTATAGTATTCATAGGTGGAGCCATGCAAATTAGAAATATGGGTTTATTCGTGGGCATGGTTAAATTACTCCTGGGTTCGGCTATATTATTCATAGGTGGAGCCATGCAAATTAGAAATATGGGTTTATTCATGGGCGTGGTTTTATTACTCCTGGGTGTGGCTATAGTATTCATAGGTGGAGCCATGCCAATTAGAAATGTAAGTTTATTCATGGGCGTGGTTTTATTACTCCTGGGTGTGGCTATAGTATTCATAGGTGGAGCCATGCAAATAAGAAATGTAAGTTTATTCATGGGCATGGTTTTATTACTCCTGGGTGTGGCTATAGTATTCATAGGTGGAGCCATGCAAATAAGAAATGTAAGTTTATTCATGGGCGTGGTTTTATTACTCCTGGGTGTGGCTATAGTATTCATAGGTGGAGCCATGCAAATTAGAAATGTGAGTTTATTCATGGGCGTGGTTTTATTACTCATGGGTGTGGCTATAGTATTCATAGGTGGAGCCATGCCAATTAGAAATGTAAGTTTATTCATGGGCGTGGTTTTATTACTCCTGGGTGTGGCTATAGTATTCATAGGTGGAGCCATGCAAGTTAGAAATATGGGTTTATTCATGGGCGTGGTTTTATTACTCCTGGGTGTGGCTATAGTATTCATAGGTGGAGCCATGCAAATTAGAAATGTTATCATACATCACAGTCAATTGTGGGTTTATTCATGGGCGTGGTTAAATTACTCCTGGGTGTGACTATAGTATTCATAGGTGGAGCCATGCAAATTAGAAATATGGGTTTATTCATGGGCGTGGTTTTATTACTCCTGGGTGTGGCTATAGTATTCATAGGTGGAGCCATGCAAATTAAAAATGTTATCATACATCACAGTCAATTGTGGGTTTATTCATGGGCGTGGTTAAATTACTCCTGGGTGTGACTATAGTATTCATAGGTGGAGCCATGCAAATTAGAAATATGGGTTTATTCATGGGCGTGGTTTTATTACTCCTGGGTGTGGCTATAGTATTCATAGGTGGAGCCATGCCAATTAGAAATGTAAGTTTATTCATGGGCGTGGTTTTATTACTCCAGGGTGTGGCTATAGTATTCATAGGTGGAGCCATGCAAATTAGAAATGTTATCATACATCACAGTCAATTGTGGGTTTATTCATGGGCGTGGTTTTGTTACTCCTGGGTGTGGTTATGGTATTCATAGGTGGAGCCATGCAAATTACAAATGTTATTATGGAAAAGGGAAAATACATAGTACTTCCCTTCTAAGCCGTATTTCACCCCATTGTTAAAATAATTTGAGATTCTGCTTGTAGAAACTTCTTTGTGACATTGTTAATACAGGAATGTAAATAGATTTTGATGGTTTTCACCCAAACTCCCCCACTCTAGTGATCCCACCCATCTACGTTATGGGGGAATTGTATCATTTAGGAATTGTTCTTGACTATTATAAAGAATACGGTGATTACGTGCCACATATATAATGGACATTTTGACTTTTTCTGCATCAGATCTTTAAGACTCGGCCACTGCCACCTCGTGCTGAGATAAAACCCGTCTCACACGTCCGTCCAAAGATATTTTCTCTTAATCTAATAGGACTCGCAGTAAACAGCCGGGGATGAAGCCAGACTGTCTGTTACTGCTCTATTTTTGTCGTCTGAGATCTGCTTTTTTTTAGCATTGCTGGATTGTCAGCGACAGGATGAAACCATCAGCCATGATGAACTACAGGAGGTGGCCCGTGTATGGGTGTAAGAGACGTGACCATACTATTTGGGAAGGGGCTGAAATTAATTGACTGTGTTGAGCTAAATTGGTTGGAGCAATGGAGGCTGTAGAGGCTGGATGGTAGCTGGAAGCATAGAGGCTGTAGAGGCTGGATGGTAGCTGGAAGCGTGGAGGCTGTAGAGGCTGGATGGTAGCTGGAAGGGTGGAGGCTGTAGAGGCTGGATGTAAGCGTGGAGGCTGTAGAGGCCGGATGGCAGCTGGAAGCGTGGAGGCTGTAGAGGCTGGATGGCAGCTGGAAGCGTGGAGGCTGTAGAGGCTGGATGGTAGCTGGAAGCGTGGAGGCTGTAGAGGCTGGATGGTAGCTGGAAGGGTGGAGGCTGTAGAGGCTGGATGGAAGCGTGGAGGCTGTAGAGGCCGGATGGCAGCTGGAAGCGTGGAGGCTGTAGAGGCTGGATGGTAGCTGGAAGCGTGGAGGCTGTAGAGGCTGGATGGCAGCTGGAAGCGTGGAGGCTGTAGAGGCTGGATGGTAGCTGGAAGCATAGAGGCTGTAGAGGCTGGATGGTAGCTGGAAGCGTGGAGGCTGTAGAGGCTGGATGGTAGCTGGAAGCATAGAGGCTGTAGAGGCTGGATGGTAGCTGGAAGCGTGGAGGCTGTAGAGGCTGGATGGTAGCTGGAAGCGTGGAGGCTGTAGAGGCTGGATGGCAGCTGGAAGCATAGAGGCTGTAGAGGCTGGATGGTAGCTGGAAGCGTGGAGGCTGGATGGTAGCTGGAAGCGTGGAGGCTGTAGAGGCTGGATGGAAGCGTGGAGGCTGTAGAGGCTGGATGGCAGCTGGAAGTGTGGAGGCTGTAGAGGCTGAATGGCAGCTGGAAGCGTGGAGGCTGTAGAGGCTGGATGGTAGCTGGAAGCGTGGAGGCTGTAGAGGCTGGATGGTAGCTGGAAGCGTAGAAGCTGTAGAGGCTGGATGATGGCTGGAAGCGTGGAGGCTGTAGAGGCTGGATGGTAGCTGGAAGCGTGGAGGCTGTAGAGGCTGGATGTTAGCTGGAAGCTTGGAGGCTGTAAAGGCTGGATGAAAGCGTGGAGGCTGTAGAGGCTGGATGTCAGCTGGAAGGGTGGAGGCTGTAGAGGCTGGATGGAAGCATGGAGGCTGTAGAGGCCGGATGGTAGCTGGAAGCGTGGAAGCTGTAGAGGCTGGATGGTAGCTGGAAGCGTGGAGGCTGTAGAGGCTGGGTGGTAGCTGGAAGCGTGGAGGCTGTAGAGGCTGGATGGTAGCTGGAAGCGTGGAAGCTGTAGAGGCTGGATGGCTGCTGGAAGTGTGGAGGCTGTAGAAGCTGGATGGTATATGGAAGCGTGGAGGCTGTAGAGGCTGGATGGTAGCTGGAAGCGTGGAGGCTGTAGAGGCTGGATGGCTGCTGGAAGCGTGGAGGCTGTAGAGGCTGGATGGCAGCTGGAAGCGTGGAGGCTGTAGAGGTTGGATGGAAGCGTGGAGGCTGTAGAGGCCGGATGGTAGCTGGAAGCGTGGAGGCTGTAGAGGCTGGATGGTAGCTGGAAGCGTGGAGGCTGTAGAGGCTGGATGGTAGCTGGAAGCGTGGAGGCTGTAGAGGCTGGATGGCAGCTGGAAGCGTGGAGGCTGTAGAGGCTGGATGGTAGCTGGAAGCGTGGAAGCTGTAGAGGCTGGATGGTAGCTGGAAGGGTGGAGGCTGTAGAGGCTGGATGGAAGCGTGGAGGCTGTAGAGGCCGGATGGCAGCTGGAAGCGTGGAGGCTGTAGAGGCTGGATGGTAGCTGGAAGCGTGGAGGCTGTAGAGGCTGGATGGCAGCTGGAAGCGTGGAGGCTGTAGAGGCTGGATGGTAGCTGGAAGCATAGAGGCTGTAGAGGCTGGATGGTAGCTGGAAGCGTGGAGGCTGTAGAGGCTGGATGGTAGCTGGAAGCATAGAGGCTGTAGAGGCTGGATGGTAGCTGGAAGCGTGGAGGCTGTAGAGGCTGGATGGCAGCTGGAAGCGTGGAGGCTGTAGAGGCTGGATGGTAGCTGGAAGCATAGAGGCTGTAGAGGCTGGATGGTAGCTGGAAGCGTGGAGGCTGTAGAGGCTGGATGGTAGCTGGAAGCGTGGAGGCTGTAGAGGCTGGATGGCAGCTGGAAGCATAGAGGCTGTAGAGGCTGGATGGTAGCTGGAAGCGTGGAGGCTGTAGAGGCTGGATGGTAGCTGGAAGCATAGAGGCTGTAGAGGCTGGATGGTAGCTGGAAGCGTGGAGGCTGTAGAGGCTGGATGGTAGCTGGAAGCGTGGAGGCTGTAGAGGCTGGATGGCAGCTGGAAGCATAGAGGCTGTAGAGGCTGGATGGTAGCTGGAAGCGTGGAGGCTGGATGGTAGCTGGAAGCGTGGAGGCTGTAGAGGCTGGATGGAAGCGTGGAGGCTGTAGAGGCTGGATGGAAGCGTGGAGGCTGTAGAGGCTGGATGGCAGCTGGAAGCGTGGAGGCTGTAGAGGCTGAATGGCAGCTGGAAGCGTGGAGGCTGTAGAGGCTGGATGGTAGCTGGAAGCGTGGAGGCTGTAGAGGCTGGATGGTAGCTGGAAGCGTAGAAGCTGTAGAGGCTGGATGATGGCTGGAAGCGTGGAGGCTGTAGAGGCTGGATGGTAGCTGGAAGCGTGGAGGCTGTAGAGGCTGGATGGTAGCTGGAAGCGTGGAGGCTGTAAAGGCTGGATGGAAGCGTGGAGGCTGTAGAGGCTGGATGTCAGCTGGAAGGGTGGAGGCTGAAGAGGCTGGATGGAAGCGTGG
The DNA here is from genome assembly GCF_046119375.1 of Phyllobates terribilis. Classification (NCBI taxonomy): domain Eukaryota; kingdom Metazoa; phylum Chordata; class Amphibia; order Anura; family Dendrobatidae; genus Phyllobates; species Phyllobates terribilis. The sequence goes on from NW_027362770.1 coordinate 177,427,626, forward strand.
AGGCTGTAGAGGCCGGATGGTAGCTGGAAGCGTGGAAGCTGTAGAGGCTGGATGGTAGCTGGAAGCGTGGAGGCTGTAGAGGCTGGGTGGTAGCTGGAAGCGTGGAGGCTGTAGAGGCTGGATGGTAGCTGGAAGCGTGGAAGCTGTAGAGGCTGGATGGCTGCTGGAAGTGTGGAGGCTGTAGAAGCTGGATGGTATATGGAAGCGTGGAGGCTGTAGAGGCTGGATGGTAGCTGGAAGCGTGGAGGCTGTAGAGGCTGGATGGCTGCTGGAAGCGTGGAGGCTGTAGAGGCTGGATGGCAGCTGGAAGCGTGGAGGCTGTAGAGGTTGGATGGAAGCGTGGAGGCTGTAGAGGCCAGATGGTAGCTGGAAGCGTGGAGGCTGTAGAGGCTGGATGGTAGCTGGAAGCGTGGAGGCTGGATGGTAGCTGGAAGCGTGGAGGCTGTAGAGGCTGGATGGCAGCTGGAAGCGTGGAGGCTGTAGAGGCTGGATGGTAGCTGGAAGTGTGGAGGCTGTAGAGGTTGGATGGAAGCGTGGAGGCTGTAGAGGCCGGATGGTAGCTGGAAGCGTGGAGGCTGGATTGTAGCTGGAAGTGTGGAGGCTGTAGAGGTTGGATGGAAGCGTGGAAGCTGTAGAGGCCAGATGGTAGCTGGAAGGTTGGAGGCTCTAGAGGCGTGGAAGACTCATTGTGGCAAGGCTGATGAAGCTAAGGTGAGATGACGGCAAAGGAGAGTAGTCTCATAGATGTAGCAACGCTATTATGGTAGAGATGGAACACAGTTGAGTGTTGTAACAGAGCCCACCGGAACAGCAGAGCTGGGTATGTTGGATGGCTCTCTTTTGCCAATGTAACAGAGCCCAGCGATATAGCAGAGCTGAATTTGTTCATAGACTCACTTGTGGTGATGTAGCAAACCCCAGCTATATAGCACAGCTAGTTATGTCAGGAGACTCACATATAGTAATGTAGCAGAGCCCAGCAGCTCAGCAGGGCTTGGCATGTCAGGAGACTTACAAATAGTAATATAGCAGAGGCTTGCAGCACAGCAGAGCAGGGTATGTCAGGAGATTCACAAATAATAATGTGGCAGAGCCCAGCCGCAGTGCAGGATATGTCAAGAGACTCACAAATAGGAATGTAGCAGAGTCCAGCAGCACAGCAAATTTCTATATGGCAGGAGATTCACAAATAATAATGTAACAGAGCCTGGCTGCACAGCAGATCTGAGTATGTCAGGACTCTCACAAATAGTAATGTAGCAGAGGACAGCAGAGCTAACTATGTCAGGAGACTCACAAGTAGTAATGTAGCAGAAGACAGCAGAGATATGTATGTCAGGAGACTGACAAGTAGTAATGTAGCAGAGGACAGCAGAGCTATGTATGTCAGGAGACTCACAAATAGTAATGTAGCAGAGGACAGCAGAGCTAACTATGTCAGGAGACTCACAAGTAGTAATGTAGCAGAGGACAGCAGAGCTAACTATGTCAGGAGACTCACAAGTAGTAATGTAGCAGAGGACAGCAGAGCTTTGTATGTCAGGAGACTCACAAGTAGTAATGTAGCAGAGGACAGCAGAGCTATGTATGTCAGGAGACTCACAAGTAGTAATGTAGCAGAGGACAGCAGAACTATGTATGTCAGGAGACTCACAAGTAGTAATGTAGCAGAGGACAGCAGAACTATGTATGTCAGGAGACTCACAAGTAGTAATGTAGCAGAGGACAGCAGAACTATGTATGTCAGGAGACTCACAAGTAGTAATGTAGCAGAGGACAGCAGAACTATGTATGTCAGGAGACTCACAAGTAGTAATGTAGCAGAGGACAGCAGAGCTATGTATGTCAGGAGACTCACAAGTAGTAATGTAGCCGAGGACAGCAGAGCTACGTATGTCAGGAGACTCACAAGTAGTAATGTAGCAGAGGACAGCAGAGCTATGTATGTCAGGAGACTCACAAGTAGTAATGTAGCAGAGGACAGCAGAGCTATGTATGTCAGGAGACTCACAAGTAGTAATGTAGCAGAGGACAGCAGAGCTATGTATGTCCGGAGACTCACAAGTAGTAATGTAGCAGAGGACAGCAGAGCTATGTATGTCAGGAGACTCACAAGTAGTAATGCAGCAGAGGACAGCAGAGATATGTATGTCCGGAGACTCACAAGTAGTAATGTAGCAGAGGACAGCAGAGCTATGTATGTCAGGAGACTCACAAGTAGTAATGTAGCAGAGGACAGCAGAGATATGTATGTCAGGAGACTCACAAGTAGTAATGTAGCAGAGGACAGCAGAGCTATGTATGTCAGGAGACTCACAAGTAGTAATGTAGCAGAGGACAGCAGAGCTATGTATGTCAGGAGACTCACAAGTAGTAATGTAGCAGAGGACAGCAGAACTATGTATGTCAGGAGACTCACAAGTAGTAATGTAGCAGAGGACAGCAGAGCTATGTATGTCAGGAGACTCACAAGTAGTAATGTAGCAGAGGACAGCAGAGCTATGTATGTCAGGAGACTCACAAGTAGTAATGTAGCCGAGGACAGCAGAGCTATGTATGTCAGGAGACTCACAAGTAGTAATGTAGCAGAGGACAGCAGAACTATGTATGTCAGGAGACTCACAAGTAGTAATGTAGCAGAGGACAGCAGAACTATGTATGTCAGGAGACTCACAAGTAGTAATGTAGCAGAGGACAGCAGAGATATGTATGTCAGGAGACTCACAAGTAGTAATGTAGCAGAGGACAGCAGAGCTATGTATGTCAGGAGACTCACAAGTAGTAATGTAGCCGAGGACAGCAGAGCTATGTATGTCAGGAGACTCACAAGTAGTAATGTAGCAGAGGACAGCAGAGCTATGTATGTCAGGAGACTCACAAGTAGTAATGTAGCCGAGGACAGCAGAGCTATGTATGTCAGGAGACTCACAATTAGTAATGTAGCAGAGGACAGCAGAGCTATGTATGTCAGGAGACTCACAAGTAGTAATGTAGCAGAGGACAGCACAGCTATGTATGTCAGGAGACTCACAAGTAGTAATGTAGCAGAGGACAGCAGAGCTATGTATGTCAGGAGACTCACAAGTAGTAATGTAGCAGAGGACAGCAGAGCTATGTATGTCAGGAGACTCACAAGTAGTAATGTAGCAGAGGACAGCAGAACTATGTATGTCAGGAGACTCACAAGTAGTAATGTAGCAGAGGACAGCAGAACTATGTATGTCAGGAGACTCACAAGTAGTAATGTAGCAGAGGACAGCAGAGCTATGTATGTCAGGAGACTCACAAGTAGTAATGTAGCAGAGGACAGCAGAGCTATGTATGTCAGGAGACTCACAAGAAGTAATGTAGCAGAGGACAGCAGAGCTATGTATGTCAGGAGACTCACAAGTAGTAATGTAGCAGAGGACAGCAGAGCTATGTATGTCAGGAGACTCACAAGTAGTAATGTAGCAGAGGGCAGCAGAGCTATGTATGTCAGGAGACTCACAAGTAGTAATGTAGCAGAGGACAGCAGAGCTATGTATGTCAGGAGACTTACAAGTAGTAATGTAGCAGAGGACAGCAGAGCTATGTATGTCAGGAGACTCACAAGTAGTAATGTAGCAGAGGACAGCAGAGCTATGTATGTCAGGAGACTCACAAGTAGTATTGTAGCAGAGGACAGCAGAGCTATGTATGTCAGGAGACTCACAAGTAGTAATGTAGCAGTGCAGGATATATCAAGGGACTCACAAATAATAATATAGCAGAGCCCAGCAGCACAGCAGAACTATATGGCAGGAGACTCACAAATAATAATGTAGCAGAGCCCAGCAGCACAGCAGATCTGGTTATGTCGGAGGACTTCTTTATGGACAGAGTTAGTTGAGCGTAGTCATCCTAAGATAGTGGCTGCATACCAACTACCAAAATTCTCAGGGGTGAAACTACAGTAGGTACAGGGGTTACAATCGCACCCAGGTCCTGGAATCTAGGGGGGCCCAAAAAGAAAAGAAATAGTCACTGGCACATGGCGAGACCCTGGATAACATCCGGCATAGGAGGAAGGCCTCTGATTCTGGGGTCTGCTTCCCAGCCATAAACAAAATACAGAAAATTAGGCTGGGACCCCCACTGGGGACGACTGCCACTAATATGGGACATTTTCGGGCAATTAATGACATAAAAAAAAATCGCTCATCTTATTCCATCTGCAGAGCTAATGGCAGTAATAATGGTTGTTTTCCAGCGAACTAATATGTGTGATTTATTCCGACTCTTTTTGCCTCATTAAAAGGGGTGCGAGCGTCTAAAAACGAGGCTTTCATATCAAGAAGGAGCCACATGGGAGCCATGATGTTAATATAATTACGGGACGGTGTCGCTTTACTCCCAACCTTCCTGCGCAAATTGAAATTGCGTTTTCCTAGTAATGGCCCTTGATATGTAAATGCGGATTGGGTGTAAAGTATGGCGCTCGTTACATCTCTTGTTTTAATAAGCTTCAGTTTGTGGATGTAAAACGCCGCCACGTTAATTGGCTGTTTCATTTTAGCGTGTAGCCACAAACCCGGAGATGGCGGCCGCGGCTCCTGGAAGCCGTCGTGGGTTGTTGGAGCAGCGGACTGTGACGGAGCCGACTTGTTAATACGCGATAATAGGAGTCGCGTCCTCGTCTGTCGCAGCCGCCGGGTACAACAGTTTTATTATTATATTATTAGTATAGATTTTATCATTTCACTTTTATTATTATTATTATTGTTATTATTATTATTCCTTTTTTGATCTTTACAAAATGAGGCTTATCGGGCCAAGTTCTTCAAAGCTGCCACTCCTGTCCTAACGCTCTCTTGTAGAGTGCAGGCTCCCTATCCTAACAGTCTCTCTTGTAGAGTGCAGGCTCCCTATCCTAACAGTCTCTCTTGTAGAGCGCAGGCTCCCTATCCTAACAGTCTCTTTTGTAGAGCGCAGGCTCCCTATCCTAACAGTCTCTCTTGTAGAGCGCAGGCTCCCTATCCTAACAGTCTCTCTTGTAGAGCGCAGGCTCCCTATCCTAACAGTCTCTCTTGTAGAGCGCAGGCTCCTTATCCTAACAGACTCTCTTGTAGACCGCAGGCTCCCTGTCCTACTACTTTCTCTTGTGGACCACAGACTCCCTGTCTAACACCCAGCACTCCCAGCCCTAACACTCTACCTTGTAGGCCATAATCTCCCAGCCTTCCCACTCTCTCTTCTAGGTCACAAGCTTTCAGCTCTACCTTTGTCTCTTGTGTGCTGTAAGTTCCTTGTCCTACCGCCCTCTTTTGTAGGACGCAGGCTCCCTTTCCTAAAGCTCTCTTATGAACCGCAGGCTCCCTGCTCTCTCTTGTAGGCCGTGGGCACCCTGTCCTACCACTTTCTCTTGTAGACCACAGACTCCATGTCCTAACAGTCTCTCTTGTAGACCACAGACTCCCTCTCCTACCACTCTCGTAGGACGTAGACTCCCTGACCTACCACTCTCTCTTGTAGACCGCAGGCTCCCTGTCCTACTACTCTTTCTTGTAGGCCATAAGCTCCCAGCCCTAACACTCTATCTTGTAGGCCATAACCTCCCAGCCTTCCTACTTTCTCTTCTAGGTCACAAGCTTTCTGCTCTACCTTTGTCTCTTGTGTGCTGTAAGTTCCTTGTCCTACCGCTCTCTCTTGTAGACCACAGTCTCCCTGACCTACCACTCTCTCTTGTAGACCAAAGACTCCCTCTCCTACCACTCTCGTAGGACGGAGACTCCCTGACCTACCACTTTCTCTTGTAGAATGCAGGCTCCCTGTCCTACTACTCTCTCTTGTAGACCGCAGGCTCCCTGTCCTACTACTCTCTCTTGTAGAACGCAGGCTCCCTGTCCTACTACTTTCTCTTGTAGACCACAGTCTCCCTGACCTACCACTCTCTCTTGTAGACCACAGACTCCCTCTCCTACCACTCTCGTAGGATGGAGACTCCCTGACCTACCACTCTCTCTTGTAGACCACAGGCTCCCTCTCCTACTACTCTCTCTTGTAGGCCATAAGCTCCCAGCCCTAACACTCTACCTTGTAGGCCATAAGCTCCCAGCGCTAACACTCTATCTTGTAGGCCATAATCTCCCAGCCTTCCCACTCTCTCTTCTAGGTCACAAGCTTTCAGCTCTACCTTTGTCTCTTGTGTTCTGTAAGTTCCTTGTCCTACCGCCCTCTCTTGTAGGACGCAGGCTCCCTTTCTTAATGCTCTCTTATGAACCGCAGGCTCCCTGCTCTCTCTTGTAGGCCGTGGGCTCCCTGCTCTACCACTGCCTCTTGTAGGCCTCAGGCTGCTGTAGACCTATCGTCTACAAGACGGCAGCATCTCAGTGCAGGTGGCGTCATGACGTAACTGCATGGGAATGGCTGTTGTGTGCAAGGGCTGAAGAGGACTCTGTGGATATCGAGGGAGCAGTTTAGGTGAGAATAAACTATTTTTATTGGGGTACAATTCAGTCATTCTTTAGGGACGTAACACAAGACCCGGGTCCGATGCCCAAAAAAATAGACACCCTGGTATACGTATAAAAAAAATAGAAATTTTAAATGTATTTCAGTAAAAGTAGAAAAATGTGAAAAACAGTATTTACTTTATTTTGCCAAAAGAAATGAAAAAAAGGATTATTACAATGACATAAAATTAAAGCCCCCCGAAAAAAATGCAAAAATTCTTTCACTATCCGAACAAAATTTTTTTTCCAGCTCTTTAAACCGCATGTACGAAAAAAGAAATGTGCCTGGTCTATGGGACTGCTGGAGAAAGTCACACTGGATAGGTAGGCAAAAATGACCACTCTCCCTAATTTTAGGTTGTTTTTGGTATTTTTTTTTTTACTCTTTTAATACTTTTCTTGGATCCCTTCTGGGTAGGGGAGCGACACCCTCCTTCCAGCCCCTTTTTGATGCCTTTCTCCCCCTCCCCATAGAACTCTCTGCTGATTCGCCCATTGTTCTGCCGTAATTACCCAACATTTCTTCTGACTTTTATAAAAAAAATCACAAAAGTCAAAAAGGATTTTAAGACTAATCTGACACAGGCAGAAAGGCGAAGCGAACAAAGGGACTTTGATTGTCACAGAAAGAGTCTTTTTTTTTACTTGCCTTATTTTTCGATGAAGCACGTATAATTGGATGGCGGAAACTGAAGGACCCTCCGCAGGTTGGATTTAAAACTTTTTAAGAACTTTTCAGAAGTACAAAAACGTAGATGTTGGATTGTATTTTTTTTTTTTGGATTAAAGAAATTTTATACTTTGATAATAATATTTAATTTATAAAATATCTTTAGTTGCCCTTACTGAGTCTGCAGCATGTTCTGCATTATCCTGTAGAAATCCTGCAGGAAGAGCTAGGGTTAATCTTCTGCTGATCATTCCTATCTCCTGCTGATCAGTCCTATCTCTTGCTGATCAGTTCTATCTCCTGCTGATCAGTCCTACCTCCTGCTGATCAGTCCTATCTCTTGCTGATCAGTCCTATCTCCTGCTGATCAGTCCTACCTCCTGCTGATCAGTCCTATCTCTTGCTGATCAGTCCTATCTCCTGCTGATCAGTCCTACCCCCTGCTGATCAGTCCTATCTCCTGCTGATCAGTCCTACCTCCTGCTGATCAGTCCTATCTCTTGCTGATCTGTCCTATCTCCTGCTGATCAGTCCTACTTCCTGCTGATCAGTCCTATCTCTTGCTGATCAGTCCTATCTCCTGCTGATCAGTCCTACCCCCTGCTGATCAGTCCTATCTCTTGCTGATCAGTCCTATCGCTTGTTGATCAGTCCTATCTCTTCTGATCAGTCCTATCTCCTCATGATCAGTCCTACCTCCTGCTAATCAGTCCTATCTCTTGCTGATCAGTCCTATCTCCTGCTGATCAGTCCTATCTGCTGATCAGTCCTATCTCCTGCTGATCAGTCCTATCTCCTGCTGATCAGTCCTATCTGCTGATCAGTCCACTTTCCTGCTGATCAGTCCTATCTCTTGCTGATCAGTCCTATCTCTTCCTGATCAGTCCTATCTCCTGCTGATCAGTCCTATCTCTTGTTGATCAGTCCTGTCTCTTGCTGATCAGTCCTATCTCCTGCTGATCAGTCCTATCTCCTGATGATCAGTCCTATCTCTTGCTGATCAGTACTATCTCTTCCTGATCAGTCCTATCTCCTGCTGATCAGTCCTATCTGCTGATCAGTCCACTTTCCTGCTGATCAGTCCTATCTCTTGCTGATCAGTCCTATCTCTTCCTGATCAGTCCTATCTTCTGCTGATCAGTCCTATCTGCTGATCAGTCCACTTTCCTGCTGGTCAGTCCTATCTCTTGCTGATCAGTCCTATCTCCTGCTGATCAGTCCTATCTGCTGATCAGTCCACTTTCCTGCTGGTCAGTCCTATCTCTTGCTGATCAGTCCTATCTCCTGCTGATCAGTCCTTTTTTTGTATAAAAGCATCTAATGAATGTGTACCATGGTCATTGTGAAGGGAGGAGGAGCCGAGCTGTGATATCCCCTCTTGTGATTGGTGGATCCTGTGTATAGAGGCGTTACCTAGCATCGTAATCCTGTCTCTGATGATAAGGAAGCTGCTGAAAACTCTTCTTGAAAGGGCAGGAAGTATGAGTCTAAAATAGTCCCCAGTGGCCGGTGTGAAAATTGCAAGAATATTAATTTTATTTTTATGATAAACAAGATTGGCACCTAACCATGTTCATGTGCACAAACTACATAACTAGCCCCTCAGGCTGCCTTTAATTGGAAAGGTATGTTTACAAATCCGCACAGACAGCCGCCCCCGGGGGTCCGCGCTCAGATGAAGAAACGAGCCAACGTCGCTTGTCCTGGGGATAACAATATATTCAATAAAATAATTACTTATAAATATGACATCGACCGAAGGAGCCGCGGAATATGGTGACTATCGCTGTAGGGTGATGCGTTATCAGGGGGATCATAAAGAGTGATTAATGGACCTAGCGGAGGAGACGACAGTGAATAAACCACTGACACTCTGTAAATAAAAGCACTTAATTAGCAAAAGTTCACTCCCAGTTCATCTACTGCACGTTAATGACACCATTTATACTGTGTATTAAGGTGCCCGAGTATTAAAGGTGTTATCACATGATTAGATGATATTACATATTCACAGGAGAGGTGATAATTGTATAATTGGTGGGGGTCCAACCCTACGAGCCCCCACGATCACAGTAAAGGAGATCCTGTGCGCATGCACGATCGCCACTCCATTCGCTGTCTAGGGGAGTTGGTAAGACATGCACACCCTCTTCATTCACTCAGGGCTTTAGGACCCTGTTCTGAGAATCAGTTGGGGTCCCAGCAGTCGGACCCCCAGCAATCACGAGAAGGAGAATCCCATTTCCCATGTTGGTAAGACATACACATCCACTTCATTCACACGGGGATTTAGGACCCTGTTCTGAGAATCAGTGGAGGCCCCAGCAGTCGGACCCCCAGCAATCACGAGAATGGGATTCCCATTTCCCATGTGTGAATGGAACAGTAATGCGCATGCGCGATCAACAGTCTATACACTGACTAGCGGAGGGTTGGTAAAACATGTACACCCACTTCATTCACTCAGGACTTTTGGACCCTGTTCTCACAATCAGTGGGGGTCCTAGCAGTTGTACCCCCAGCAATCACGAAAATGGAAATCCAGTTTCCATTGTTGTTAAGATATGCACATCCACTTTATTCACATAGGGCTTTAGGATCCGTGGGGTCCCAACAGTCAGACCCCCAGCAATCACGAAAATAGAAATCCCATTTCCATTGTTGGTAAGACATGCACATCCACTTTATTCACATGGGGCTTTAGGACCCTGTTCTCAGAAACAGTGGGGTCCCAGCAGTCGGACCCCCAACAATCACGAAAATGGGAATCCCATTTCCCATGTGTGAATAAAACAGTAATGCGCATGCGCATTCAGTTCTCTATACACTGATTAGGGGAGGGTTGGTAAGACATGCACACCCACTTCATTCACATGGGCCTTTAGGACCCTGTTCTCAGAATCATTGGGGGTCCCATTAGTCGGACCGTCATCGATCACGGGAATGGAAATCCCATTTCCCATGTGTTCACAGAAAAGTAATGCGCATGCGCGATCACCACTCTGCACAATGACTAAGGAGGGTTGGTAAGACGCGCACTCCCACTTCATTCACATGAGGCTTTAGGACCCTGTTCTCAGAATCATTGGGGGTCCCATTGTCGGACCGTCACTGATCATGGGAATGGAAATCCCATTTCCCATGTGTCCACAGAAAAGTAATGCGCATGCGTGATCACCACTCTATTCACTGTGTAGGGGAGGGTTGGTAGGACATGCTCATACTTACATCATACACATAGAACTTTAGGACACTGTTCTCAGAATGAGTGAGAGTCCCAGCAGTCGGACCCCCAACAATCACAAGAATGGGGGTTTATGTCCCCCATGTTAATGGAGTGGTAGCGCACATGAGTGAACTCAGCGCCTTTCACTGTCTATGAGAGTGATGGTCTCACATATGCTCTCCTGCATCAGACACACAGGATCAGAGCAATAGGACCACCACCAATCACGAGAACGGGGGTCCTGTTTCCGCTGTGTGAGTGGATTGGTAATGCGCATGTGTGAATACTACCGCATTGAGTTAATGAGAACGGTGGTCACATTTGTGCTCTCCTGTTCCATTCGCAAAGGACTTTAGGTCTCCATTCTCAGAATCGGTGGTGGGTCACAGTGGTCCTCAAAGTTAAGAAACATGATGCAAGTCCTTATATCAGCATAGCAACCCCTTTCCTTATGTCCTGTTAAGTCCTATAGACATTATGGAGGGGGTGTAGCATACTGACCTCCACTGCGTCGTTCTTTTCTGCCGCTCGAGTCTCCCGGCCAGCCAGCTCACCAATCATGAGGCTAACTCAACACCGATGCCATGGTTCTTTTTTTTATCATTGTACTTTTTGGATACCTTACTACCTGGATTGTCACTTTGTGTTCTGACCCGACTACTCAATCCTCAGGATTTGATCTTACATTGCTTAACCCTTCGTTTGTCCAAATACTCTTCTTTCCTCTGACCTGCTTATCCCTATACTTTTCATTCCGGTTCTGCCATGGGTCAATGATTTTATGGTTCTTACTCTGCCTTGCTCCCCAATAAGTGACTACTATGCAGGTGCAAACTTGGGAGGCGCAGGGGTTTCTACCACTCCTTAGCGTACTGCATGTAAGCTAGCTCTTCAGCTCCCCCTAGTGGTGGCGGTAGGAAAGGAAAACACCATTTTATTATCTAACTCTGCGCAGGAGATTTTGAACATCGAAGCTCTGACCTCTATATATTATTTAGATTAAGGGTGGACGGTAAGGTTTTGGGTTGTTCGCAGCGTCCTTACCATGCCCTGATTATTGGAAGCCCGAACAGACAAGTGATACAATCTACAACCCAATAAGAACATGTAATAAGTTTTTTTTTATCAACGCTTCCCTTCATTCTCCGCAGAGGTGAACCCTCTTATCTCCCCTCAGCTGTCACTCCCTGCCGCCGGGCACAGAATACCAAGCACCTTCCTCCGCGCACAGGCTGACCCGCGTCACCCCAATCTGAGCCCAGAGAGCCGGAAATTAAAGCCCGTCATAAAAACCCATCCAGGCCCGGAACGTAACAAAGCAATAGACCGGCTCAGCGACAAAACCGGCAGCAATCAGCGAAGGAAGCGTCCACTTATCATCATATTCACAGACGGAGGATGTGCGCTCCCCCTGATTGTGGGAATACCGCACAAATGACCAATTATTTTACTTGTTTTTTTTTGTTTTTTTTATTTGATTTTAGTTCTTTTTATATCATTTTATTTTATTTTTCGTCTCTCTATTTTGATTTACGACTATTATTTTTTTTTTTAAGTTTTGTTAATTTTTTTCTCTTTTATTTCCCCTCATTTAAGAATTTTAATTGACTTAATTTTCTATTGTTATAATGTTATATTATAATTTTATCTTAATTTCTCTATTATTATCATTTTATATTATTTTCTTCTGTTATTCATCACGGTGGCACCATGTATATAATTTTTATTTTTTATTTTTTATTGATATATTGTTTCATTTACCCTAATATTATTCTTTATTTGTTTTACTTCATTTTGTTATTAAACCTTATTTAAAATTATTTCCACAAGTATAAGCTTCTTTCAAACACTGTATATATAATTTCACATTTATATGTACCATATACAGTGCCTACAAGTAGTATTCAACCCCCTGCAGATTTAGTTGGTTGACACATGCGGAATTAACTTGGCATGGTGACATTTGTACTGTAGATCAGCCTGGAAGTGGGAAATGCACTGCAGCAAATTTTTTTTTTTTTTTTTAAAACGTTAAAAGTTAATTCAGAGTGTCATTTATTATTCAACCCCTCAAACCACAAGATTCTGTTTGGTCCCCCTAAAGTATTAAGAAGTAGTTCAGGCACCAAGAATAATGAGCTTCACATGTGTGGATTAAAGATCTCTTTTGCCAGCCTTTTCTGACTATTTAAGACCCTCCCCAAACTTGTGAACAGCACTCAGACATGGTCAACATGGGAAAGACAAAGGAGCATTCCAAGGCCATCAGAGACAAGATCGTGGAGGGTCACAAGGCTGGCAAGGGGTACAAAACCCTTTCCAAGGAGTTGGGCCTACCTGTCTCCACTGTTGGGAGCATCATCCATAAGTGGAAGGCTTATGGAACTACTGTTAGCCTTCCACGGCCAGGACAGCCTTTGAAAGTGTCCTCCTGTGCCGAGGCCAGGCTTGTCCGAAGAGTCAAGGCTAACCCAAGGACAACAAGGAAGGAGCTCCGGGAAGATCTCATGGCAGTGGGGACATTGGTTTCAGTCAATACCATAAGTAACTTACTCCACCGCAATGGTCTCCGTTCCAGACGAGCCTGTATGGTACCTTTACTTTCAAAGCGTCATGTCAAGGCTCGTCTACAGTTTGCTCATGATCACTTGGAGGACTCTGAGACAGACTGGTTCAAGGTTCTATGGTCTGATGAGACCAAGATCGAGATCTTTGGTGCCAACCACACACGTGACGTTTGGAGACTGGATGGCACTGTATACGACCCCAAGAATACCATCCTTACAGTCAAGCATGGTGGTGGCAGCATCATGCTGTGGGGCTGTTTCTCTGCCAAGGGGCCTGGCCATCTGGTCCGCATCCATGGGAAGATGGATAGCACGGCCTACCTGGAGATTTTGGCCAAGAACCTCCACTCCTCCATCAAGGATCTTAAGATGGGTCATAATTTCATCTTCCAACAAGACAACGACCCAAAGCACACAGCCAAGAAAACCAAGGCCTGGTTCAAGAGGGAAAAAGTCAAGGTGTTGGAGTGGCCTAGTCAGTCTCCTGACCTTAACCCAATTGAAAACTTGTGGAAGGAGCTCAAGAATAAAGTCCACATGAGACACCCAAAGAACCTAGATAACTTGGAGAAGATCTGCATGGAGGAGTGGACCAAGATAACTCCACAGACCTGTGCCGGCCTGATCAGGTCTTATAAAAGACGATTATTAGCTGTAATTGCAAACAAGGGTTATTCCACAAAATATTAAACATAGGGGTTGTATAATAATTGACCCACACTTTTATGTTTAAAATTTAATAAAATTCAACTGAGCAACATAACTTTTTGGTTTGTAAGATTTATGCTTCTGTTCATAAAACCTACTCTCGTTTGCAGTTTGAAGGCTCTAACTTATTTGCATCTTATCAAACCAGCTAAATCTGCAGGGGGTTGAATACTACTTGTAGGCACTGTATATATATATACAGTTGAAACCAGCAGTTTCCATCCACTATATAAAAAGACACATCTGCATGTTTTTCTCAATATCTGACATGAAATCAGAATAAACCTTTCCCTTTTTAGGTCCATTAGGATTACCATCATTACCATAATTACCATAATTTTTATTTGCCAAATGCCAGCATAATGAGAGAGAGAGAGAATGTTTTAAGGCATTTTTATTACTTACTGCAAAGTCAAAAGTTTCCATACAATAAGATTACTTTGCCTTTAAATAATTCTGGACTGCGCATATGATGATGTCATGTGTTTGGAAGTTTCTGATAGTTTTTTTGGCAACATCTGAGTTTATTAGAGACACACCTGTGGATGTATTTTAATGCACACCTGAAACACACTGCTTCTTTGTGTAGCATCATGGAAAAGTCTAAAGAAATCAGCCAAGATATCAGGAAGAGAATTGTGGACTTGCACAAGTCTGGCTCATCCTTGGGTCCAATTTCTAGATACCTGAAGGCGCCTCGTTCATCTGTACAAACAATTATACGCAAGTACAAACAAGATGGGAATGTCCAGCCATCATACTGATCAGGAGACGCGTTTTGTGTCCCAGAGATGAACGTGCTTTGGTCTGACATGTGCATAACAACCCAAGGACAAAAGCAAAAGACCTTGTGAAGATAATGGCGGAAGCTGGAAAGATGTGTCAATATCCACAGTGAAACGAGTACTGGATCAACAAGGGCTGAGAGGCCACTCTGCCAGGAAGAAGCCATTACTCCAAAAGAAACATAAAAAAGCCAGATTAATGTTTGCAAATGCACACAGGAACAAAGACCTTAATTTCTGGAGACATGTCCTGTGGTCTGAAGAAAATAAAATTGAACTTTTTGGGCATAATGACCATCGTTATGTTTGGAGGTAAAAAGGGAGAAGCTTGGAAGCCTAAAAACACCATCCCAACTGTGAAACACGGTGGTGGCGGCATCATGTTGTGGGTTGTTTTGCTGCAGGAGGGACTGGTGCACTTCACAGAATAGATGGCATCATGAGAAAAGAAGATTATGTGGCAATACTGAAGCAACATCTCAAGACATCAGCCAGGAAGTTAAAGCTTGGGCGGAAATGGGTCTTCCAAATGGACAGTGACCCGAAGCATACTGCCAAAATGGCAACAAAGTGGCTTAAGGATAACAAAGTCCATGTTTTGGAGTGGCCATCACAAAGCCCTGATCTCAATCCTATTGAAAATTTATGGGCAAAGCTGAAAAGGCTGCGAGCAAGACGACCTACAAACCTGGATCAGTTACAGCAGTTTTGTCAGGAGGAATCGGCCCAAGTTCCAACCAACTATTGTGAGAAGCTTGTGGAAGGAGATCCCAAACGTGTGACCCAAGTCATTCAGTTTAAGGGCAATGGCACCAAATACTAATGAAATGGATGGAAACTTTTGACTTTGCAGTAAGTAATAAAAATGCCTTAAAACATTCTCTCTCTCTCATTATTCTGCCATTTGGCAAATATTAAAAATTATGGTAATTATGGTAATCCTAATGGACCTAAAACGGGAAAGGTTTATTCTGATTTCATGTCAGATATTGAGAAAAACATGCAGATGTGTCTTATTATATAGTGTATGGAAACTCCTGGTTTCAACTGTGTGTATTTATATATATATATATATCTTCAATTAATATTATCTTTTACTTTATTTTATTAAACTTTAAGAATATTTTACACAAGTAACTTAAAGAGGTATTCCCATCTCCAAGGTCATATCGCAAGATGTAACAGGCAGAATAATATTCTATTAGCAAATACCTCCCAATTAGAAAAGTATTATAGTTCTTCTGATTAGCTATGTCAGCAGAATAGTGAGTGCAGCTCTGGAGGATAATACAGGATGTGACTCAGGATCAGTAATGTAATGTATGTACACAGTGACTGCACCAGCAGAATAGTGAGTGCAGCTCTGGAGTATAATACAGGATGTAACTCAGGATCAGTACAGGATCAGTAATGTAATGTATGTACACAGTGACTGCACCAGCAGAATAGTGAGTGCAGCTCTGGAGTATAATACAGGATGTAACTCAGGATCAGTAATGTAATGTATGTGCACAGTGACTGCACCATCAGAATAGTGAGTGCAGCTCTGGAGTATAATACAGGATGTAACTCAGGATCAGTAATGCAATGTATGTACACAGTGACTGCACCAGCAGAATAGTGAGTGCAGCTCTGGAGTATAATACAGGATGTAACTCAGGATCAGTAATGTAATGTATGTACACAGTGACTGCACCAGTAGAATAGTGAGTGCAGCTCTGGAGTATAATACAGGATATATCTCTGGGATCAGTAATGTAATGTATGTACACAGTGACTGCACCAGTAGAATAGTGAGTGCAGCTCTGGAGTATAATACAGGATATATCTCTGGGATCAGTAATGTAATGTATGTACACAGTGACTGCACCAGCAGAATAGTGAGTGCAGCTCTGGGGTATAATACAGGATGTAACTCAGGATCAGTAATGTAATGTATGTACACAATGACTGCACCAGCAGAATAGTGAGTGCAGCTCTGGAGTATAATACAGGATGTAACTCAGGATCAGTAATGTAATGTATGTACACAGTGACTGCACCAGCAGAATAGTGAGTGCAGCTCTGGAGTATAATACAGGATGTAACTCAGGATCAGTACAGGATCAGTCATGTAATGTATGTACATAGTGACGGCACCAGCAGAATAGTGAGTGCAGCTCTGGAGTATAATACAGGATGTAACTCAGGATCAGTAATGTAATGTATGTGCACAGTGACTGCACCATCAGAATAGTGAGTGCAGCTCTGGAGTATAATACAGGATGTAACTCAGGATCAGTAATGCAATGTATGTACACAGTGACTGCACCAGCAGAATAGTGAGTGCAGCTCTGGAGTATAATACAGGATGTAACTCAGGATCAGTAGAGGATCAGTAATGTAATGTATGTACACAATGACTGCACCAGCAGAATAGTGAGTGCAGCTCTGGAGTATAATACAGGATGTAACTCAGGATCAGTAATGTAATGTATGTACACAGTGACTGCACCAGCAGAATAGTGAGTGCAGCTCTGGAGTATAATACAGGATGTAACTCAGGATCAGTACAGGATCAGTCATGTAATGTATGTACATAGTGACGGCACCAGCAGAATAGTGAGTGCAGCTCTGGAGTATAATACAGGATGTAACTCAGGATCAGTAATGTAATGTATGTGCACAGTGACTGCACCATCAGAATAGTGAGTGCAGCTCTGGAGTATAATACAGGATGTAACTCAGGATCAGTAATGCAATGTATGTACACAGTGACTGCACCAGCAGAATAGTGAGTGCAGCTCTGGAGTATAATACAGGATGTAACTCAGGATCAGTAATGTAATGTATGTACACAGTGACTGCACCAGTAGAATAGTGAGTGCAGCTCTGGAGTATAATACAGGATATATCTCTGGGATCAGTAATGTAATGTATGTACACAGTGACTGCACCAGTAGAATAGTGAGTGCAGCTCTGGAGTATAATACAGGATATATCTCTGGGATCAGTAATGTAATGTATGTACAGTGAGGGAAAAAAAGTATTTAGTCAGCCACCAATTGTGCAAGTTCTCCCTCTTAAAAAGATGAGGTCGGCCTGTAAGTGACATCATAGGTCGACCTCAACTATGAGAGACAAAATGAGAAAAGAAATCCTGAAAATCACATTCTCTGATTTGGAAAGACATTTTTTTCAAATTTTGGTGGAAAATAAGTATTTGATCAATTACAAAGGTTCATCTCAATACTTTGTTATATATCCTTTGTTGGCAATGAGAGAGGTCAAACGTTTTCTGTAAGTCTTCACAAGGTTGGCACACACTGTTGCTGGTATGTTGGCCCATTCCTCCATGCAGATCTCCTGTGATGTTTTGGGGCTGTCGCTGGGCAACACGGGCTTTCAACTCCCTCCAAAGGTTTCCTATAGGGTTTAGATCTGGAGACTGGCTAGGCCACTCCAGGACCTTGAAATGCTTCTTACGAAGCCACTCCTTCGTTACCCTGGTGGTGTGCTTGGGATCATTGTCATGCTGAAAGACCCAGCCACGTTTCATCTTCAATGCCCTTGCTGATGGAATGTGGTTTGCACTCAAAATCTCACGATACATGGCCCCATTCATTCTTTCATGTACACGGATCAGTCGTCCTGGTCCTTTGGTAGAGAAACAGCTCTCTGCCAATGATGTTGCCACCCCCATGCTTCACAGTAGGTATGGTGTTCTTTGGATGCAACTCAGCATTCTTTCTCCTCCAAACACGACGAGTTGTGATTCTACCAAACAGTTCTACTTTGGTTTCATCTGACCATATGACATTCTCCCAATACTCTTCTAGATCATCCAAATGTCTCTAGCAAACTTCACACAGGCCTGGACATGTAATGTCTTAAGCAGGGGGACACGTCTGGCACCTCAGGATCTGAGTCCCTGGCGGCGTAGTGTTTTACTGATGGTAGCCTGTGTAACGTTAGTCCCAGCTCTCTGCAGGTCATTCACTAAGTCCCCCCCGTGTGGTTCTGGGATTTTTGCTCACCGTTCTTGAGATCATTTTCACCCCACGAGGTGAGATCTTGTGTGGAGCCCCAGATCGAGGGAGATTATCAGTGATCTTGTCATTTTCTAATTATTGCTCCCACAGTTGATTTGTTCACACCAAGCTGCTTGCCTATTGCAGATTCAGTCTTCCCAGCCGGGTGCAGGGCTACAATTTTGTTTCTGGTGTCCTTCGACAGCTCTTTGGTCTTCACCATAGTGGAGTTAGGAGTGTGACTGTTTGAGGTTGTGGACAGGTGTCTTTTATACTGATAACAAGTTCAAACAGGTGCCAGTACTACAGGTAATGAGTGGAGGACAGAGGAGCAAGTACTACAGATAATGAGTGGAGGACAGAGGAGCCAGTACTACAGGTAATGAGTGGAGGACAGAGGAGCCAGTACTACAGGTAATGAGCGGAGGACAGAGGAGCCAGTACTACAGGTAATGAGTGGAGGACAGAGGAGCAAGTACTACAGATAATGAGTGGAGGACAGAGGAGCCAGTACTACAGGTAATGAGCGGAGGACAGAGGAGCCAGTACTACAGGTAATGAGTGGAGGACAGAGGAGCCAGTACTACAGGTAATGAGCGGAGGACAGAGGAGCCAGTACTACAGGTAATGAGTGGAGGACAGAGGAGCCAGCGCTACAGGTAATGAGTGGAGGACAGAGGAGCCAGTACTACAGATAATGAGTGGAGGACAGAGGAGCCAGTACTACAGGTAATGAGTGGAGGACAGAGGAGCAAGTACTACAGATAATGAGTGGAGGACAGAGGAGCCAGTACTACAGGTAATGAGCGGAGGACAGAGGAGCCAGTACTACAGGTAATGAGTGGAGGACAGAGGAGCCAGTACTACAGGTAATGAGCGGAGGACAGAGGAGCCAGTACTACAGGTAATGAGTGGAGGACAGAGGAGCCAGTACTACAGGTAATGAGCGGAGGACAGAGGAGCCAGTACTACAGGTAATGAGTGGAGGACAGAGGAGCCAGTACTACAGGTAATGAGTGGAGGACAGAGGAGCCAGCACTACAGGTAATGAGTGGAGGACAGAGGAGCCAGTACTACAGGTAATGAGTGGAGGACAGAGGAGCCAGTACTACAGGTAATGAGCGGAGGACAGAGGAGCCAGTACTACAGGTAATGAGTGGAGGACAGAGGAGCCAGTACTACAGGTAATGAGCGGAGGACAGAGGAGCCAGTACTACAGGTAATGAGTGGAGGACAGAGGAGCCAGTACTACAGGTAATGAGCGGAGGACAGAGGAGCCTCTTAAAGAAGAAGTTACAGGTCTGTGAGAGCCAGAAATCTTGCTTGTTTGTAATTGACCAAATACTTATTTTCCACCAAAATTTGGAAAAAAATTTCTTTCCAAATCAGAGAATGTGATTTTCAGGATTTCTTTTCTCATTTTGTCTCTCATAGTTGGGGTCGACCTATGATGTCAATTACAGGCCGACCTCATTTTTTCAAGGGGGAGAACCAAGGGGGAGAACTTGTACAATTGGTGACTACTTTTTTTCCCCACTGTACTCACTAAGCTTTATTTATAAATTGTGTTCCGACACGGACATAGGGGCGGTGATGTGACTTTGGAGACCGGTGACTTCAGCAGTTTTTCTGTCATTCTTCTTTGTTTTTTATATGATTTATTTCTCTTTTTTTAACCTTTAGAAGAAAAGGACATAGAAAAGGCATTAAAGAGGCAGCAGACATTAAACCTCCTCGTTCTGTTAGAAGAATTTGCCTAAATGAGGGAATCACACGTTGTCCTCTGTGGGGGAATCAGCCAGTGAATGTTCAGTTTCCCTGCAGCGCCTCCAAAGGACAAACAAAGCATTGCATGGTGTTCATTGAAATTAATGGCCCTGTGAAAAATTAATCATTTCATTGCCCCCGATCATCACGAGATGACAATGGCTGGTGGGGTCTAAGTTGCCGGACCCCCAGAGATTAGTATATTATGACTGACCGCTCAGTGGGGAATGTCGCCATGAAGTGAATCATTTCCTTCCTGATGGATTTAATATAATTCTGCAGATTGTTTCCTAATGTCTTCATTTCCCTGTGATCTCGGCTTCCACATTCAGACGGCGGATGTATAAATGATATCCAGTTACTATGACAACCGCAAGGCCTGGACCCGGGGTCAGAGCTGGTCACTGTGCAATCCTGCCATTGTCTCTGCCAGGTCCAAGTGAGCGACTCCCTGTCTGCAGAGGTCAGAGGACACCAGAGCGAAGGGCACCGGGGGCGGCATGATGTCATCAGTATAAGTGACCTCATACACAGCCAATACTGACACCTGCTGCATATCACTACCACACCAAGAAAGGGCGTGACACTATACGGTATTATATTACAAAGTGTAGTTACATACACATACATAGGAGGCATTATTATAGTAGTTATATTCTTGTACATAGGGGGCAGTATTATAGTAGTTATATTCTTGTACATAGGAGCAGTATTATAGTAGTTATATTCTTGTACATAGGGGACAGTATTATAGTAGTTATATCCTTGTACATAGGGGCAGTATTATAGTAGTTGTATTCTTGTACATAGGGGGCAGTATTATAGTAGTTATATTCTTGTACATAGGGGACAGTATTATAGTAGTTATATCCTTGTACATAGGGGCAGTATTATAGTAGTTGTATTCTTGTACATAGGGGGCAGTATTATAGTAGTTATATTCTTATACATAGGAGCAGTATTATAGTAGTTATATTCTTGTACATAGGGGCAGTATTATAGTAGTTATATTCTTGTACATAGGAGCAGTATTATAGTAGTTATATTCTTGTACATAGGAGCAGTATTATAGTAGTTATATTCTTGTACATAGGGGGCAGTATTATAGTAGTTATATTCTTGTACATAGGGGCAGTATTATAGTAGTTATATTCTTGTACATAGGGGGCAGTATTATAGTAGTTATATTCTTGTACATAGGGGCAGTATTATAGTAGTTATATTCTTGTACATAGGAGCAGTATTATAGTAGTTGTATTCTTGTACATAGGGGGCAGTATTATAGTAGTTATATTCTTGTACATAGGAGCAGTATTATAGTAGTTATATTCTTGTACATAGGGGCAGTATTATAGTAGTTATATTCTTGTACATAGGGGCAGTATTATAGTAGTTATATTCTTGTACATAGGGGCAGTTTTATAGTAGTTATTTTCTTGTACATAGGGGCAGTATTATAGTAGTTATATTCTTGTACATAGGAGCAGTATTATAGTAGTTATATTCTTGTACATAGGAGCAGTATTATAGTAGTTATATTCTTGTACATAGGAGCAGTATTATAGTAGTTATATTCTTGTACATAGGGGGCAGTATTATAGTAGTTATATTCTTGTACATAGGGGCAGTATTATAGTAGTTGTATTCTTGTACATAGGGGGCAGTATTATAGTAGTTATATTCTTGTACATAGGAGCAGTATTATAGTAGTTATATTCTTGTACATAGGAGCAGTATTATAGCAGTTATATTCTTGTACATAGGGGGCAGTATTATAGTAGTTATATTCTTGTACATAGGGAGCAGTATTATAGTAGTTATATCCTTGTACATAGGGGCAGTATTATAGTAGTTGTATTCTTGTACATAGGGGGCAGTATTATAGTAGTTATATTCTTGTACATAGGGGCAGTATTATAGTAGTTATATCCTTGTACATAGGGGCAGTATTATAGTAGTTGTATTCTTGTACATAGGGGGCAGTATTATAGTAGTTATATTCTTGCACATAGGGGCAGTATTATAGTAGTTGTATTCTTGTACATAGGAGGCAGTATTATAGTAGTTATATTCTTGTACATAGGGGGCAGTATTATAGTAGTTGTATTCTTGTACATAGGAGCAGCAGTTCACAATTTCTGTGTAAATCTTGTTTTAAATTTGATTATCTTTAGGAGTTTTCACTCTCAAGACGATTACATTTTCATTCATATAATATGTCTTATGTATTATAAAGATGAAGATGGTCATAACGGTACAATATATAATGCTGTGCCTCTCCGCCTCATCTATGTTCATTCTCTTCGTCTGCATTAATCGGAGACCTCCCGGTGCTATACCTGATACATGCTATGTGTATTGTGCGGTTGGTTTAATTACTGGGATATGCACACAGCAATAACCTATATAAATTCATATGTAGCTAAGTGTACTTCAGTTGGCTTTACGGAAAACTCAAGTGTTACAATCCTATAAAGCTCGAGAGCGATGGAGAGTTTCTATATATTCGAGTCCTTGGGAGCCCCCTTTGGGGAGAAAGCAGCTTTCCTGAATGGCTCGTTCTTTCTCTAGGAACTCCATAGCCTTCTCCTCTACAGTTTTTCTTTTATTGAGCTCTTTATAGAAAATTTATCTGTAATCTGAATTGTAAATAAATCAGGAAGAAGTGTTTATGTTTCCTACAGCACTCCCACAGGGGAGAATAGGTATTACAGAGCCCTTATATAAGTGAGTGGGTTGTCTGCTGGATGGATCGGGTCCTCCAGAGCAGTGAACTGTTTTAGTAAGCTCTTCCAACTCTTTAAAGAGATGAAGATTAAGGCCGAACAACACTTTATTAAAGGGGCATTCCAGTTTATATAAATTATAACCTTTCTACTAGGCTGAAGTCAATAGGAGGATAGCTAGGGGCAAATCAAAAATGAAGACAGTGGACAAGGTCTTTTAATCGAGGTACATTTCACTGGCGACAAAGACACGGCTCATACATAGTTTGGTCTTTTCTGTAGTAACATATGGATGAGAAACCTGGACGATAAAGAAACAAGACAGAAGAATCAACGCCTTCGAAATGTGGTGCTGGAGAAGGATGATATCAATACCATGGAAGGTAAGAAGAACAGACAAATCAATTTTGGAACAAATCAATCCAGACGTGTCACTCAAAGCTAGGACCACCATGATACTACTTGACTTGCTTACTTTGGACATAGAGTATAGAAATCACTGGAGAAGGGCATCATGGTCGGAACAATAGAAGGAGCAAGAAGAGGAAGACCAGCAACTCCATGGCTTGATACCATCAAGATAACGGTAGAGAAGATCCTGGTGGACCTATCTAGACTTGCACAAGATCGATCTTCCTACAGAGCGTTCATCCATCAAGTCTCCATGGCTTGAGATCGAACTGAAGGCCGTTAATAATAATAATAATAATAATAATAATAATAATAATAATAGTATAGATAGATATTTGTTAGGTCAGTGTGGGTAGGACCAGTAGGACGCCCAACATTCGTCCCTACTTTTCTTCCCTGGTCCTAATCGGAAGAAGTTGATTGGAACACACGTTGCTCATGCTCCTTACAAAGTCTATGGTGCTGACAAAGATAAAGTAATAACTATTAGGTCAATGTGTGTCCAACTTTTAGGAGACCCATTCAAGTCTTTGGGGCCGCCATGGCACATGGTTATCTTTGATAGTGCCAGGATTGGGCGCATTCGCAACCCGTACTCCTTTCTTTTTCTCCAAGCCTCAGTCTTATGTCCAGGATGAAACGACCCAGTCCTGCTGATCAGTTGAGGTTTCAATAGTCAGATCCACGCGGATCACGCCTGTCCAGTGTATAGATCGCAATTGTGTAGAGTTGGAATGCCCCTTTAATTCAGAATTCCCTAATTGGGTCATAAAAATGGGTCTCCTAGACCAGATAACCCATTTTAAGCCTGTCCAGCTTCAACAGACTATCATCAATAATTGAAGGAGGTTATCCATCAATTACCCAACTTCTTGTGACACCCAACATTTTTCTCTAAATAGGGGTTAAGCGTCGGGTCTTAAAGGAAAGTCCAGAAACGCTCTGACGTTACTTAAATAAAGAGAAAATTAGATTTTTACACCCCTTGAGTCTCGGACGCGGTTATATTTAACCTGTGATCACAGCTGTCGCCTTTTTTAATTTCTTTTTTTTGTTCGAAGTGGATGTGTCGAATCGAAGCTCTCACAGATGTCTTCTGCTCCCTGGAACATCTTGTATTAACTTGTACAGTAGCAATGTCTTGTATTGCTAGTTTGGGCAACCCTCTTGAGATTGCCAGGCCCCCCTGGAGTTAAGCTGATGGGACCCCCTACAATGAGCTGCTATTGCCAGGAAAACTGCAGCAGAAATGCTCATTTTCCCTGCCGTGTTCCCCGTTGGGATCCATTTTTGATCAGTTCTTGTGGTCGGGAGAATGCGCGGCTAAATAATGTCCTCGAAAACAATAGATTTTTTAGGATTATTTAAAAATGGAGAACCGTGCTTGACACAGCTCCTGGCCTAAGCGTATGGGGGGCTTGCTTGCCCCTTACACATCAGAGCATTTTATGCCAGGAGACAAGTTTGAGAGATACAGAAACTTAGGGTAGATAATCAATTTTTGACCAATATGGACAAAACCTCCATCACAGTTCTGACTCCAGAGTTTGAGTCCTTTAGAGGGGTGTTCAACTCTATGACATATCCAGAAGATGAGTGACCATGTACATCTACAGCGGGTGAAATAAGCATTGAACACGTCACCAATTTTCTAAGTAATTATATTTCTAAAGGTGCTGTTGACATGAAATTCTCACCCGATGTCGGTAAACAACCCTTCCAATCCACATAGGAGAAGAAATCAAACTATAGATGTCCATAAATTTAAGTTATATAATGAGAAATGACACAGGGAAAAGAATTAAATATATGAAGAAAGAGAGGTGCAAAAAGCAATGGAGAGTCCTGACACCAACTGAAATCTATCAGTAATTAGAAAGCTATCTTACCATTTAGTGAAAAATTAGATGGTTGAACTGATGGCCTATAAAAAGATGTCTCGTTACCAAGGTGCCACACAAGAAACATCTCATGATGGGTAAAATCAGTGAGCTGTCTCAAGACCTTTGCAACCTTATTGTTGCCAAACATACTGATGGCATTGGATATAGAAGAATATCTAAACTACTGAAGGTTCCAGTGAGCACTGTTCGGGCCTTAATCCGGAAGTGAAAAGTACATAATTTCCCTATAAACCGGACACCAAACTCCCCCAACCATGTCTGTATGGACATTGTGCATTGGGCACAGTTAAGGGAAATGGAAATAGGTCTTCCCCAAACTGTTCCCATAAAGCTGGAAGCTCCAATTTTCCTCAATGTCTTGTGATAAAGCTTTTAAAATTTCCCTTCACTGGACTAAGGGGCCAAGGCTGACCCCTGATAACAAGCCCATAGCATTATTATGACGATACAGTTTAAAATCTTAATAAGCCAGATGATTAGATTAGTTAAGCCAAGAGAAATACCTTATTGTGTTTTATTAAAGATTGCTGGTTGTGTTTTATTAATGTTCTGCTTGCTCGTGAGTTTATGTACACTAATTTAACTTATAAAGTGTCCAGCATTCCACTAATCTCATTAGTATCTCAGGAGCCTCTAACCATTGTTCAAAAATCATATAGGCACATTGTGTAAGTGTTGAAAGAAGATCCAGCGGAGCCTTCACCACAGGGAGTCTCACATGTAGACCCAGGTGATGAGGTCACCAGGGAAAGATACCTCCATTAATGCACACTTAGCTTTGGGGAGGGGGGGAGGTGAGAGCAGTTCTGCCATTCAGGTGTCTGAGCCCAGAGAAGCAGAAGGGACATGTGTTTTTGTAGCAGTCTGTTTTAAGACTGAGTTTGGATAAAGCCTTTACAAGGAGAATGAGGGACAGCCTTCAGGAAAGTAGATGGATAGCATGGCATTACCCAAAGAGACACAGATTTGAATTCTATTTGATTCTAGCCTAAGGGTACCGGCCCTGACTGTAAAGATTCAGATCTGCTCCATTGAACATCAGAGAGACATGGATACATCTCAGAGAGGCCAGGTTGGGACAAAGAAGTCACCTGGCACAATGGATATGTTGTTTGGGGTTGCCAGGAGGGACTCACCGGTCGCCTGCAACCCACGGAGACTTTCGGAGAGGCCAGATTGTGACCCACCGGTCATCTAGCCCCATGGAAAGTCTCGGAGAGGCCAGGTTGGGACCCTCAGGTCTCCTGGCCTTGTACCTCGATGGACTGCTAGCTTCCTAAGCTTGCCGATACCTCCTCTCTGTGGGGGCACGCCAGAAGCGGGGGGCCACTGGTTGAGATAGTCGGCCCTGGAAGTCTCCAAAGTTGCAGCTGTTGTATCCCAACCAGGCGGAGAAGGAAGGGTGAGACTGTGTAATGTTGTACCATCTTGGGTATTTGCTGGGACTGTTCTGTGTGTTTATTGTCCTTTTTGTGGTTGAAACTCCTCCATCAGATGCCAGATAGAAAAGTGTGATTTGTCACTTCACAGAACACGTCTCCTCCAGAGTCCAGTGGTGGCGGCTTTACACCACTTCTTCCGACACTCGGCATTGTGCTTGGTGATGTACGGCTGCATGAAGCTACTCTGCTATGAAGCTCCCGGCGGGGACGCACTGTTGGTGCTGATGTTATACCAGAGGAGGTCTGGACTCTGCAGTTATGGGGTCAGCAGAGCGGTGGTGACTTTTCTGCTCTCTGCTCCTCAGCACTCGGCCCCCCCGCTCTGTAACATTACGGGGTCTCCACTTTGTGGCTGAGTTGCTGCGGTTCCTTCCTCTTCTCCATAATATCAATCACAGGTGATGGGGGAACATTCAGGAGGAAGAAATGTAATGGACGGACTTGTTACCCCAGTGGCTCCTATTACAGAACGTGCTGGTATCAGTGAGCCCTGCACCACCGGCCGCTATGTCAAATGTTAGTAAAGGCAGACGGCATGGCGGAGGGCCAGAGGTTATACACTGAGGCAATGGGGTTGAATATTATACAACGGGGGCGAGGGTTCAAATTTATACACTGGGTGGAAATGGGGCCGAATGTTAATGTTATACACTGGGTTGAGGTTCTGATTTTATACACTGGGGGCGAGGGCCTGGATTTTATACACTGATGGCGTTCGGCTGAATGTTATACACTGGGGGTGAGGGGACGATTTTATTCACTGGGGGCGAGGGGCCGGATGTTATGCACTGTGGGCGCAGGGCTGAATGTTATACACCGGGGGCCAGATATTATACACTAGGGACAATAGGGCCGAATGTTATACACGGGGGGTGAGGAACTGGATGTTAAAAAGCCGGGGCGAGGGGCCAGATATTATATACTGGGGACAATGGGGCTGGATGTTATAAACTGGGGGCGAAAGGCTGTATGTTTTGGCAATGGGACTGAATGAGAAACCTGAATTCAATGATTAAAACCTGGGGCCCAACACTTTGATCCGTATTATGTCTGTAAGGATAAGACCTAAACCAAGGGAGGTTCCTCAGCATCAATTTGCATGAAGACGAGCGAGTGGATGAAATTCAGGTGCTGACTGATGCATGAGATTGTGCTGAAAGTTTCTGCTGTGAGAGGGGGGAAAGAGCTCCATTATTTATAGTTTACATTTCCAGGTAATCTTGCGGCTTCTACAGTAGACCGCCACATTTCCAATTATTGTGTTTTTGTCTTTTTTATTAATAGACGGCAGCACATTTCACAGAACCCATGCATGCTTGCCCGTAAAGTTGCGGTTTATGGTATTTAGGTTACACAATTATCCACAGTCACCGGTAGGTTCATTTTTTACCGTCACTGCGGCTGATTCACTGCCCAATTACGAAGACAGACTTGGTAACACGGCGGAGAAAGAGACACCCCACACGGCTGCCTTTTACGCTTCCACTTAACAGCTCTCTCCTTCGGAGACCGTTCAGTCTGTAGTCTTGACGGTGGGAAGTGCACTGCGTGGACAGATAAGGAGGCAGAATTAGATTTTTTTTTCTTATCCCCTACACTCCTGACAGCCAAAAAGGAAATTACTGAGAAGCCATTTAGGAAATAAAGGAAAAGTTAGAGGAGCAGTCACCGGTCAGAATGGAAGATGGATGGAGATAGTGGGAAACCTAAGGACACCTTTGGGATGGAGGTCTAAGCAGGAGACTGCACTTGAAAGCCCAATTAGTTGAGTTTGTCGGAGACTTCCTAAGATCCCAGACCGGCTGATATTAGTTGACATTTAGAAGAAACCATTAGTGTAAACATTCTTCTTCGAATAGAGAATGTTCTGGATTTACGGGTGGAGACAGATTATTTATCTAACTCTTCCACTTTCTCGTCTCAAGGAAACTTCAATTTCTCCGAGGCTTCTCAGGTTCCCGAGACTTCTTCAGAAGATGCGCCCCACTCCCTGACGTACCAAACTCTAATTTGTGTCCTCATTTTCTCCCATATTGATTGCAGGCGCATTTTCTCATCAGGCTGCTCAGTTGGACACCTCTATCCCGTGCAATCTCTTTTGAGCCTTGCCGCGAGAGAATCACTCTCCACCGCCGTCTCCGATTCATTTATCTGCCGCTGATCTCCTGAAATCTGTCTTCTGGATTTCTATTAATCTCCGTATAAATGACAAAATGTTCTTCTTTTCTCCCCGTTCCTGCCCTCCATTTATTTTATCCACCTTATTTATCTAATGTCGAGATCTTGCTCTCCGGCCTCGTTCAGCCTCTATAACGTTCTCACTCTTGTCTCATCACACTGGTGATGGTGACACTTGGGCTAACTGGTCTAAAGAAAAAAGTAGGATCACTGATGCTAAGTTACCCTTTATACAACCAAGATATGGGACTGTTATCAAATTAAAGGGTTTGGCCACTATTTTTTTTTAGGATAGGCCATAATATCTAATCAGTGAGAGTGCGATATCCGGCACCCATCAATCAGCTATTACCAGCGCCGATGGCCAGAAGTTCTAAGATGCTATCGGAACATAACAACATAGTGGCCGCTGTCGGGTACTGCAGATCCATCCCCTATAGCATACATGTCAAACTCTGGCCCATGGGCCAAATCTGACCCTCAGAGTAGTCTTATTTGGCCAACGACACCAGAACCACCACCCCTATGTATGAAGGACTATGTGGGGCTCATTATTCTGTATGGAGGAGTATGTGGGGCCATTATACTGTATGGAGGACTATGTGGGGCCATTATTGTTATGAGCTGCATCATGTGCTAAGGAAACATAAGGGAAAACTGTCCCTACAGTAAAACTAAGCTGAATCCCTACGATGTAGCGGGCTGCCTGTTCCTAGCGAACAGACCCGCCTTAGTCCTCAGCTAGTCTGAACGAAGACCTATAGCATTAGGGGAGGGGTCCCTAAAAGAACTAAGGACTGGGACAAAAAATGGGACACCTCCTAAACAGAGAAGTTGTTGCAGAACACAAAAAGATAGACAAAAAGGTACTAGAGGTCCCAGAAGGACCAAACGAACTGACAGAGAAAGGCACAGAAACACCTGACTAGAGAAACAGTCAAACACTGAAGTCCAGCACAGCCAAAAGGGCGGAGCTGGAATATAAAGGCAGATGGTCACGTGACTACAAAACACAAGATGGAAAAAACAAACAGGAGGGTTCTAACAGTACCCCCTCTTTTATGAGGATCTTACGGATCCTCCAGGCCCAGGCCTATCCGGAAACCTCCTGTGGAAAGCTTTAACAAGCCTAGGAGCAGAGACATCATCCGTCCTTACCCAGGAGTTGTATTCGGGACAGAAACCCTTCCAGGTGACAAGATACTGTAATCTCCCTCTATGCCATCTAGAATTCAAGATACGAGAAATGTCATATTCGCCGTCTTCCACCACAGGAGGAAATGTGACAGTGGCGTCCCTATCAGATACGTCAGCCTTTTTCAACAAGGAAACATGAAACACAGGATTAATCTTCCA
Organism: Phyllobates terribilis; assembly: GCF_046119375.1. Lineage (NCBI taxonomy): Eukaryota > Metazoa > Chordata > Amphibia > Anura > Dendrobatidae > Phyllobates > Phyllobates terribilis. The sequence continues at coordinate 177,457,849 of NW_027362770.1, forward strand.
GGAAGTAGGGACATCCAACCTGACAGCAGACGGGTTAACCACCTGAAGCACTTTAAATGGACCCACAAACTTAGGACCCAGTTTTTTAGAGTGAATCCTCAACCGCGGGTTCTTTGAGGACAACCAAACTATGTCAACCACAGTAAACAAAACCTCCTTACGTTTCCTGTCAAAATACTTCTTGGACTTCTTGTTAGCCTCTTGCAGGTTACAACGTACATTAGTCCAAATTCTCTCCAAATCACCGGAAAAATTCTCCTCCTCCGGCACCGCCGACCCCAATTTGGAGAATGAACCAAACGACGGATGTCTCCCAGTACAACAAAAAAGGAGAACACCCAGCAGAGGAGGATGTATGATTGTTAAGAGCAAATTCTGCGAGAGGCAGAAACTCAGACCACCCTTCTTGATTGTCTGACACAAAACAACGCAAAAACTGCTCAACATCCTGGTTCTTTCTTTCAGTCTGTCCATTAGACTCAGGATGATACCCAGACGAAAATGACAAATGGACTCCCAACCTGTCACAAAAAGCATGCCAAAAGCGAGCCACAAACTGAGGTCCTCTATCAGAAACAATATCCGTGGGAATGCCATGGAGCTTGACAATCTCCTTAACAAACGCCTTAGCGAGTGTCTTGGCGCAGGGCAACTTAATGAATGGAACCAAATGACACATCTTACTAAAACGGTCTACGACCACCCAGATGACAGTAAAACCCTCTGACACAGGAAGATCAGTAATAAAATCCATTGTGAGATGCGTCCAAGGCGCACTAGGAACCTCCAGAGGGCAAAGCAACCCCTCAGCAGGAGTATGTGAAGCCTTTGACCTAGCACACACCGTACATTGACGCACCGACATGATGACTTCCTTCTGCCATCCAGGCCACCAAAAACTGCGACTGATAAGTCTCTTAGTTTCAGAAATTCCTGGATGACCTGCCTACCGAGACTCATGACACTCCACAAACAAATCTCTCCTAAAGGCTCTAGGCACGAACAACCTCCCATGAGGAGTGTTAGATGGGGCATCATCTTGAGCTTTCAGAATCCCATTCTCCAAATCGGGAGTCCAAAGCCGGCACCACAACTCCTTTCTGCAAAATGCTCTCCTCCTCCTCGGCACCGACCGTAGGAGAGAAGCTGAAAGATAAAGCATCGGCTTTAACATTCTTAGTACCAAGGATATAGGTAACAGAAAAATGAAACTGAGAAAAAAAGTGCCCACCTAGCCTGACGGGCATTCAAGCGTTTGGCAGCATCCAGATAGATCAAATTCTTATGATCTGTGAAAAGCTGAATAGGAAATCTAGCGCCTTCCAAAAAATGACGCCAATGTTCAAACGCGAGTTTAATAGCCAGCAATTCCCGATTACCAACATCATAACTCAGTTCGGTTTCCGAATTTTTTTTCGAAAATAATGCACAAGGATGTTCTCCATCCCTGTTCCCCTGAGACAAAACTGCTCCGACCCCCACTGATGAAGCATCGACCTCGACAAAAAAAGGCTTGGTCTCATCAGGCTGCATAAGGATAGGGGCAGAACTGAACCTCTCTTTGAGATACTCAAACGCTTCAATGGCCTCAGTAGTCCACTGGGCCATATTCACACCTTTCCTTGTGAGATCGGTCAGAGGCTTAACAATTATAGAAAAATTCTTAATGAATTTCCTGTAATAATTGGCAAAACCCAAAAATCTCTGTATAGATTTCAAACCAATAGGCCTAGGCCATTCCTGCACAGCCTGAACCTTCACAGGGTCCATCTCAAAGCCCTCGCTGGAGACAATGTAGCCCAAAAAACTAATTCTCTGCACAGTGAACTCACATTTCTCCAGCTTAGCAAAGAGTGAATTATCACTCAATAACTGCAAAACTTCACGTACGCTCCGCCAATGGGACTCCAGATCTTGTGAATAAATCAAAATGTCATCCAAATACACAACCACATTCTTACCAATCAAAGGTCTCAGGATGTCATTAATAAGATTCTGAAAAAACGCGGGTGCATTGGTAAGACCGAAAAGCATCACCAGATTCTCAAAATGACCTACCGGAGTGTTAAAAGCAGTCTTCCATTCATCACCCTCCTTCATTCGTAACAAATTGTATGCCCCCCGGAGATCAATTTTAGAGAACCACTTGGCCCCCACTAACTGGTTAAACAAGTCAGGAATTAACGGCAATGGGTAGGAATTGCGTACGGTAATTTTATTAATTTCACGAAAGTCCAGACAAGGACGTAAACCCCCGTCCTTTTTTTTAACAAAGAAAAATCCAACAGCCACAGGTGGCTTAGAAGGTCTAATGTGACCAGCAGCCAGGCTAGTCTGTATGTACTCCTCCAAGGCCTTTCTTTCAGGGATAGTCAGATTAAACAAGTGACTTTTGGGAAGAGTAGCTCCAGGAACAAACTCAAAGGCGCAATCATAATCCCTATGAGGAGGTAAAACTTGCTACTCCTTCTCTGAAAAAACTTTCCAAAAATCTTGAATAGGTACCGGTAATTCCCCTTTTTCCACAGCCGCAATGTGACCATTACAACATTTATCATAGCACTTAGGACTCCAAGACTTAATCACATTAGTAGACCAGTCCAGTAAAGGATTGTGCGGTTTTAACCAAGGCAAACCTAGAACAACCGGAGAGGGCAAATTATCCAAAACAACCAAGTCCAAAATTTCTTGGTGAACTCCATTGATAGTGAGAGGAAATGCAGCAACCTTGTGAGTAATACATTTCAAAGGAGTGTTATCAATTGCAATCACAGAAATAGGTGTCAAAGGTTTGGATTTCAATTTAAGGTTTTCGAAAAACCCTTTATCAATCACATTAAGTGTTGAACCACAATCCACAAATACCTGAAATTCAATCAAATCTCCCTGCAAAGTAGTACTCCCAGAAAGAAATACTCCTGCAGAGCGTAAACAAGCTATACGGGCGTAACTGACATTTTTTTTTTTCTATAGCTCACAATACTTAATCAAATGGTCAGCTTTACCACAATAAAGACACAATCCCTCGGCGAATCTCCGGTCTCTTTCCTGAGAGGGGAGCGACTTCGCCCCAACCTCCATTGGTTCTCCGCCGTCAGAGCAGATTTTCTGGGGACTAGGAACTGGCATTACTGGAGTCTTTACCTCATTCTGTCTAAATCTCAGTCTCCTATCCACACGAACAGCTAATTGCATGGCATCCTGCAGACTCTCCGGTGCGGGGAATGCAATTAGCAAATCCTTAACCCTTTCAGTCAGACCAGCAGGAAATAGACATTTCAGAGCTGGATCATTCCATTTAACTTCTGAGGCCCATCTTCTAAAGTGTGTGCAATAATTTTCAACATCACCTGACCCCTGATTCAAACGCCTGAGTTCTGCCTCAGCAGATGAGATTCGATCAGGATCGTCATATAATAGCTCCATAGCAGAAAAAATTATTCTACAGACCTTAAACATGGATCATTAGGTTGGAGAGAAAAGGCCCACCCCTGTGGTTCTTTGCGCAAAAGTGACATAATAAAACCAATGCGCTGTGATTCATTCCCAGAGGACTTTGGTCTCAAACGAAAATATAACAAACAAGCATTTTTAAAGGAAAAAAAATCTTGCTGTTTACCATAGAAAACATCAGACAGTCCTACCTTGGGTTCCACAAAATGCGCTCCAGAACCGCTACTCACGTGTTGCTGGAGCTTGGCCACCTCCAGAGACAATCCCTGCAAGCGTTGAGCCGAATCCTGGACGGAAACCATACTGATTCCCGAATTTCTTTCCTTTTAGTTTTTTTGGGCTGGACTTACTGTTATAATCTGCAACATGAGCGAAGGACAGATAGGGGAAAGCTGTCCCTACAGTAAGACTAAGCTGAATCCCTACGATGTAGCGGGCTGCCTGTTCCTAGCGAACAGACCCGCCTTAGTCCTCGGCTAGTCTGAACGAAGATTTATAGCATAAGGGGAGGGGTCCCTAAAAGAACTAAGGACTGGGACAAAAAACGGGACAACTCCTAAACAGAGAAGTTGTTGCAGAACACAAACAGACAAAAAGGTACTAGAGGTCCCAGAAGGACCAAACGAACTGACAGAGAAAGGCACAGACGCACCTGACTAGAGAAACAGTCAAACAATGAAGTCCAGCACAGCCAAAAGGGCGGAGCTGGAATATAAAGGCAGATGGTCACGTGACTGCGAAACACAAGATAGAAAAAAACAAACAGGAGGGTTCTAACAATTATACTGTATGGAGGACTATGTGGAGCCATTATACTGTATGGAGGACTATGTGGGGCCATTATTCTGTATGGAGCACTATGTGGGGCCATTATACTGTATGGAGGACTATGTGGGGCCATTATTCTGTATGGAGGACTATGTGGGGCCATTATTCTGTATGGAGCACTATGTGGGGCCCATTATACTGTATGGAGGACTATGTGGGGCCTATTATTCTGTATGGAGGACTATGTGGAGCCATTATACTGTATGGAGGACTATGTGGGGCCATTATACTGTATTATGGACTATGTGCGGCCCATTATATTGTATGGAGGACTATGTGGGGCCATTATACTGTATGGAGAACTATGTGGGGCCCATTATACTATGTGGAGGACTATGTGGGGCCATTATACTATATGGAGGACTATGTGGGGCCATTATGCTGTATGGAGGACTATGTGGGGCCCATTATTCTGTATGGAGGACTATGCGGGGCCATTATACTGTATGGAGGACTATGTGGGGCCATTATACTGTATGGAGCACTATGTGGGGCCCATTATACTGTATGGAGGACTATGTGGGGCCATTATTCTGTATGGAGGACTATGCGGAGCCATTATACTGTATGGAGGACTATGTGGGGCCATTATTCTGTATGGAGCACTATGTGGGGCCATTATACTGTATGGAGGACTATGTGGGGCCTATTATTCTGTATGGAGGACTATGTGGAGCCATTATACTGTATGGAGGACTATGTGGGGCCTATTATTCTGTATGGAGGACTATGTGGAGCCATTATACTGTATGGAGGACTATGTGGAGCCATTATACTTATGGAGGACTATGTGGAGCCATTATACTTATGGAGGACTATGTGAGGCCATTATACTGTATGGAGGACTATGTGGAGCCATTATAGTTATGGAGGACTATGTGGAGCCATTATACTTATGGAGGACTATGTGAGGCCGTTATACCGTATGGAGGACTATGTGGCCCATTATTCTGTATGGAGGACTATGTGGGGCCATTATTCTGTATGGAGGACTATGTGGGGCCTATTATCCTGTATGGAGGACTATGTGGAGCCCATTATTCTGTATATTGGTTGGCCCGCGACTTTCACCAAGCTTTTCATTTTGACCATCTGTGTGTTGACATCCCTGCTCTGTAGGGAGTGGATCTGCAGTACCTGGCTGCGGCCACTATAGAGATATTGATGGTTAGTCCATCAATAAAAAGTAGTGGCCAACCCCTTTAGCACCTATTTTCATCCACTACGTAAGAGAAAGGGACCGTTTATTATAAGAAAAAGAAAGAACAGCCAATAATCTAGCAAATAAGACAGGGACCTAAAACAAGTCTGTGCAGCATAGAGGCACTATATTCTATAGCAGGAAGGGATTACTTCAGGACATGTTGCTGTGTGTACTAGGATAGTGGTCACGTGGGCAAGAAGTTAGGGATGATATTAAACCTGGAATCTTGCCAAATAAAAAAAAGTCTGTACCGCACATAAAGAGCACTATGTTCTATAGTAGGAAGTGATCGCTACAGCATAGCTCGCTACATACACTGGGAGGGAGGTCTTTTAAACAGGATGGAAATGTTGCTAGACAACCTAAAAATCACACAGCTTTCCAAATAACACAAGTCTGTGCAGTATAGAGAGGCAGTAAATGATATTGCAGGAAGTATCTTAAATGTAGGTTGATACATGTAGTTGAATAGTGGTCACTTAGACTGGAAGTCAGGATGACTGGGCAACCTTAAAAATCACACCGCTAATAAAAACAAGTCTGGGCAGCATAGAGAGGCACTATATCCTACAGCAGGAAGTGATCATATCAGCACAGCTCACCACATGCACTGGGAAGATAGTCACTTAAACCAGATGGCAAAATTATTAGACAACCTAAAAATCACAGGGCTTGCTAAATAAAACAAGTCTGTGCAGCATAGAGAGGCAGTATATTATATAGCAGAAAGTGACTTCACTATAGGTTGCTACATGTAGCCGAAGGGTTGTTAACCAGAAAGGAAGTCGGCGAGGGTGACTGGGCAACCTAAAACTCACACAACTAATAAAACCAAGTCTGTGCAACAGAAAAAAGTACTATATTGTATAGCAGGAAGTGATCACGTCAGTATAGGCTGCTGCATGTACTGTATAGTGGACACACAGAAGGAAAGTCAGGGCCAATAGAAAGAACAATGCAGGAGAAGAAAGTTTCAGCAAACTTCTGTAAGATCAGCCGACTCTACGAGGAGTCCAGGAGGTCTCGACGTTTTCTGGGAACTGACGTATTATGGACCTCAGGGTCTACGGCCGCGGGCGAGCTACAAAGGGGTCACCAAGACACCACAAATATTAATCAACACTTCACGCAGTTTGCACGGTCCCCCCGATGCGTCACTTATTTATAATACTCTGTTATTAGCTCCGCGCTGTAATATTGATCTCACCAGGAGAGCGAGATACATAAATGGTTTATTAAGTGCCGCCACATAGTAATAAAATAGTGCCTGCTATATGCTGTCCTCATATATGTCTATTATAGTCAGGAGGATTTCATTATATTTGATGATTACATTAATAAAGATTGTACCAGGTGGCTCCGCGAGAAATCGTCCCCCAGAGAAAATATATCAGATAAGTATTTAAATACCGTCTAATACTAAAGGGAAACCGAGAAAAACAGCATTTCATTATTAAAGATGCATTATTATTGATATCACACATGTTATATGCTTTATACTGTAGCTCAAAAGGTAGGAAAGCTCACATAAGTGGCAGTATTATAGTAGTTATATTCTTGTACATAGGAGCAGTATTACAGTAGTTATATTCTTGTACATAGGGGGCAGTATTATAGTAGTTATATTCTTATATATAGGAAGCAGTATTATAGTAGTTATATTCTTGTACATAGGGGGCAGTATTACAGTAGTTATATTCTTGTACATAGGGGCAGTATTATAGTAGTTATATTCTTGTACATAGGAGCAGTATTATAGTAGTTATATTCTTGTACATAGGAGGCAGTATTATAGCAGTTATATTCTTGTACATAGGGGCAGTATTATAGTAGTTATATTCTTGTACATAGGGGCAGTATTATAGTAGTTATATTCTTGTACATAGGGGCAGTATTATAGCAGTTATATTCTTGTACATAGGGGCAGTATTATAGTAGTTGAATCGGGCCACCATCTAGTAATAGTTATATTCTTGTACATAGGGGGCAGTATTATAGTAGTTATATTCTTGTACATAGGGGGCAGTATTATAGTAGTTATATTCTTGTACATAGGGGCAGTATTATAGTAGTTATATTCTTGTACATAGGGGCAGTATTATAGTAGTTGAATCGGGCCACCATCTAGTAATAGTTATATTCTTGTACATAGGGGGCAGTATTATAGTAGTTATATTCTTGTACATAGGGGGCAGTATTATAGTAGTTATATTCTTGTACATAGGGGGCAGTATTATAGTAGTTATATTCTTGTACATAGGAGCAGTATTATAGCAGTTATATTCTTGTACATAGGGGGCAGTATTATAGTAGTTGTATTCTTGTACATAGGAGCAGTATTATAGTACTTATATTCTTGTACATAGGGGCAGTATTATAGTAGTTATATTCCTGTACATAGGAGCAGTATTATAGTAGTTATATTCTTGTACATAGGGGGCAGTATTATAGTAGTTTTATTCTTCTACATAGGAGCAGTATTATAGTAGTTATATTCTTGTACATAGGGGGCAGTACTATAGTAGTTATATTCTTGTACATAGGGGCAGTATTATAGTAGTTATATTCTTGTATATAGGAGCAGTATTATAGTAGTTATATTCTTGTATATAGGAGCAGTATTATAGTAGTTATATTCTTGTTCATAGGGGGCAGTATTATAGTAGTTATATTCTTGTACATAGGGGCAGTACTATAGTAGTTATATTCTTGTACATAGGGGCAGTATTATAGTAGTTATATTCTTGTACATAGAAGCAGTATTATAGTAGTTATATTCTTGTACATAGGGACAGTATTATAGTAGTTATATTCCTGTACATAGGGGGCAGTATTATAGTAGTTATATTCTTGTACTTAGGGGACAGTATTATAGTAGTTATATTCTTGTACTTAGGGGGCAGTATTATAGTAGTTATATTCTTGTACATAGGGGCAGTATTATTGTAGTTATATTCTTGTACATAGGAGCAGTATTATAGTAGTTATATTCTTGTACATAGGGGCAGTATTATAGTAGTTATATTCTTGTACATAGGGGGCAGTATTATAGTAGTTATATTCTTGTACATAGGGGCAGTATTATAGTAGTTATATTCTTGTACATAGGGGCAGTATTATAGTAGTCATATTCTTGTACATAGGGGGCAGTATTATAGTAGTTATATTCTTGTACATAGGGGGCAGTATTATAGTAGTTATATTCTTGTACGTATTGGCAGTATTATTGTAGTTATATTCTTGTACATAGGAGCAGTATTATAGTAGTTATATTCTTGTACTTAGGGGGCAGTATTATAGTAGTTATATTCTTGTACATAGGGTCAGTATTATAGTAGTTATATTCTTGTACTTAGGGGGCAGTATTATAGTAGTTATATTCTTGTACATAGGTGCAGTATTATTGTAGTTATATTCTTGTACATAGGAGCAGTATTATCTATATAATCGTCTTATCCCATCTGTCTGTCTGTCTGTCTTTCTGTCTGTCTGTCTGTCAAGGAAATCCCGCGTCGCTCATTGGTCCGGCAGTGGCCAATCAGCGCCGCGGGATTTCTGAAAAAAGATGGCGGCCATTAGCGGCTCATCTGCGGGACGGAGCTCCGCGGCGATGCAGCGGGGAGATTAGCGCCGCGAGGCGCTCATCTCCCGGCCGGTACCAGCGGAAGGACCTCGACCGCCGGACCCATCTGCGGGACGGAGATGCAGCCGGGAGATGAGCGGCGCGAGGCTCTCATCTCCCGGCCGGTAGCAGCGGAAGGACCGCCGGCGTCGCTGACCTCCATGCGGAAGGGAGGACCGGGGAGCGGCGCTGCGGGTCGGGATACTTCTGCTGCGAGCGCCCGCTCATGTCCCGGGTTCTCGCAGCGGAAGTACCCGCACAGGCAGCGCCGCTCCCCGGTCCTCACCAAGACGATTCGATGATTGCTCGCGGTCTTCGGACCCGACCAATCACTGATCTTAGCGCAAAAGTTAAACACCGCTGTGATGATTGGTCACGGACGCTACCCGTGACCAATCACCGATTTGGGCGCCACATTTAAATATCGGCCGCGACCAATCAGCACAGCGGTGTTTAAATGTGGAGCCAAGATCTGTGATTGGTCGCGGCCGATATTTAAATTTGGCGCCCAAATCGGTGATTGATCGCGGGCAGCATCCGCGACCAATCAGCACAGTAATGTTTAACTTTGGCGGCAAGATCAGTGATTGGTCGCGGGCCAAGACGGCGACCAATCACCGATTTGTGCGGCACATTTAAATAGCGGCCGCGACCAATTAGATGTCAGCGCCGCTCCCCGGTCCTCCCTTCACACCCTAGCCGCTGATGTCCCCACAGTATCTGCATGGTGTTACAAAGGTCCGGACATTTGTGTTAAAAATCGCTGATTGGTCTCTGGCGCTGCCCGCGACCAATCACCGATTTGGTCGCCAAATTTAAATATCGGACGCGACCAATCACCGATCTTGGCTCCACATTTAATCACCGCTGTGCTGATTGATCGATTTTATCGCCAAATTTAAACAAGCTCTCCGGTCCTCACTAACACAGTTCGCTGATTGGTCGCGGCCGCCACCCGTGACCAATCACCATTATTGCCGCCAAATTTAAACACCTTTTTGCTGATTGCGCCCGGTCAGCCGCATACATATTCTAGAATACCTGATGCATTAGAATTGGGCCACCATCTAGTAGTAGTTATATTCTTGTACATAGGGGCAGTATTATAGTAGTTATATTCTTGTACATAGGGGACAGTATTATAGTAGTTATATTCTTGTACATAGGGAGCAGTATTATAGTAGTTATATTCTTGTACATAGGGGGCAGTATTATAGTAGTTATATTCTTGTACATAGGGGGCAGTATTATAGTAGTTATATTCTTGTACATAGGGAGCAGTATTATAGTAGTTATATTCTTGTACATAGGGGCAGTATTATAGTAGTTATATTCTTGTACATAGGAGCAGTATTATAGTAGTTATATTCTTGTACATAGGGGGCAGTATTATAGTAGTTATATTCTTGTACATAGGGGGCAGTATTATAGTAGTTATATTCTTGTACATAGGGGGCAGTATTATAGTAGTTATATTCTTGTACATAGGGGGCAGTATTATAGTAGTTATATTCTTATACATAGAGGGCAGTATTATAGTAGTTATATTCTTGTACATAGGGGGCAGTATTATAGTAGTTATATTCTTATACATAGAGGGCAGTATTATAGTAGTTATATACTTGTACATAGGGGGCAGTATTATAGTAGTTATATTCTTGGACATAGGGGCAGTATTATAGTAGTTATATTCTTGTACATAGGAGCAGTATTATAGTAGTTATATTCTTATACATAGAGGGCAGTATTATAGTAGTTATATTCTTGTACATAGGGGGCAGTATTATAGTAGTTATATTCTTATACATAGAGGGCAGTATTATAGTAGTTATATTCTTGTACATAGGGGCAGTATTATAGTAGTTATATTCTTGTACATAGGAGCAGTATTATTATAGTAGTTATATTCTTGTACATAGGAGCAGTATTATAGTAGTTATATTCTTGTACATAGGGACAGTATTATAGTAGTTATATTCTTGTACATAGGGACAGTATTATAGTAGTTTTATTCTTGTACATAGGAGCAGTATTATAGTAGTTATATTCTTGTACATAGGGGCAGTATTATAGTAGTTATATTCTTGTACATAGGGACAGTATTATAGTAGTTATATTCTTGTACATAGGAGCAGTATTATAGTAGTTATATTCTTGTACATAGGGAGTAGAATTATAGTAGTTATATTCTTGTACATAGGGGCAGTATTATAGTAGTTATATTCTTGTACATAGGGACAGTATTATAGTAGTTATATTTTTGTACATAGAGGCAGTATTATAGTAGTTATATTCTTGTACATAGGAGCAATATTATAGTAGTTATATTCTTGTACATAGGGAGCAGTATTATAGTAGTTATATTCTTGTATATAGGAGCAGTATTATAGTAGTTATATTCTTGTACATAGGGGCAGTATTATAGTAGTTATATTCTTGTATATAGGAGCAGTATTATAGTAGTTATATTATTGTACATAGGAGCAGTATTATAGTAGTTATATTCTTGTATATAGGAGCAGTATTATAGTAGTTATATTCTTGTATATAGGAGCAGTATTATAGTAGTTATATTCTTGTACATAGGGAGCAGTATTATAGTAGTTATATTCTTGTTCATAGGGGGCAGTATTATAGTGGTTATATTCTTGTACATAGGGGGCAGTATTATAGTAGTTATATTCTTGTACATAGGGGGCAGTATTATAGTAGTTATATTCTTGTATATAGGAGCAGTATTATAGTAGTTATATTCTTGTACATAGGGGCAGTATTATAGTAGTTATATTCTTGTACATAGGGAGCAGTATTATAGTAGTTATATTCTTGTACATAGGGGGCAGTATTATAGTAGTTATATTCTTGTACATAGGGGCAGTATTATAGTAGTTATATTCTTGTATATAGGAGCAGTATTATAGTAGTTATATTCTTGTACATAGGGGCAGTATTATAGTAGTTATATTCTTGTATATAGAGGGCAGTATTATAGTAGTTATATTCTTGTACATAGGGGCAGTATTATAGTAGTTATATTCTTGTACATAGGAGCAGTATTATAGTAGTTATATTCTTGTATATAGGAGCAGTATTATAGTAGTTATATTCTTGTACATAGGGGGCAGTATTATAGTAGTTATATTCTTGTACATAGGGGGCAGTATTCAGATCTATGCATTGACCCTCCCGTATCAACAAAAACGATTAATTCCGGCACTGATGTAATTATCTTTGTTTTGCGCAAATAATAAAAAGTTACAACTATAATAAAATGTATTAAAAAACTCTTTTTCCTCGGCCATGTGGCTTCTTTCTGCAGATTTATCCTGCCGTTCGCTCGCTATGGTTATGACGCTTGGCAGGACATATGCAAATTATTGTTAGAAAAACAAAATTATTGAGAGTATTATGAAATTGTCTGTGCGGATATTAAGAGGAGCCGCACAATTCTACGGCAGTGACTGCGGGAAACGATCATTAATAAAGTCAGATTACAGGGTATATACCGTAGTTTGTATTTTGCTTTGAAATGGAAATATTATACTTTTGTTTGAAATGAGAAAATGAGAAGAAGGAATTTCCATTGATATCTTGGACCTTTTAGGTTTCTCTTAAAGAACGGAGGCGGCTGATGGGGTTAACGCGTTTTATACCTTAAAAATACATTTTTTGATAATCTTCTAAGCTGCTGACTATTGATCTTTTCTCATTGGAGGCCAACTCCTCTTTTTGGATTTTTAAATATTTTTCTTTTGATCAGAATAAAATGAAACCCTTTAAGGAGCGACGCGTTTTATGGATTTTCCAGCCTTGATAATGATATATAATAATAGACCACTAAACTGATGATTATGGTTCTCCTCTCTGTTATAACCGATTCTTAAAAGGTTTCCCAGCCATAGATCTTTTAGGGCTTTCTCCATCTATTCAGAGATGTGGAAACACAGAAGACCCTGCGCGTTTTATTGATTTTTCAGCCTTCATAATGATGATATATGTTAGACATTTAATTTGCTGTTTACGGATATTTTGTCTTACTGACTGATTTTCCAACCTCCATTTGTGGATATTTTGGGTTCATCCTCTTCTTGTAATAATAGAAATGGAGGTTTCTCATTGAGAAGCGCGTTTTATGATATTTACTGTTTTTCAACAGATTCCTGTACGACCTCTGCTGGTTATTGATCCTTAGTCCAAACACCTTCTTAGATCTTTTAGGCTATTCTTCTTTTTCTTACCAAAGAAATGTGAACTCCTCAGGGGTGTGACGTGTTTGATAGTTTTTACAGACACATAAGTGTTCCTTATTATACCTAAAAACATCTGCTGTTCCAGCATTTCCAGGTCTACAGCTTCCACGCTGCTTCAGCTGCCATCCAGTATATCCATTTCTACATTTTCATGCAGCTTCAGGTTTTGTCTATTATACCCGTCTCTACTGTTCCATGCTTCTCCACGTGATGTCCAGCTTTTCCATCTCTGCTGTTCCATGCTGCTCCAGGTGATGTCCAGCTTATCCATCTCTGCTGTTCCAGTATATCCAGCTCTACTGTTCCAGGGCGCTCCAGGTGCCGTCCAGTATACCCATCTCTGCTGTTCCATACTGCTCCAGATGCCATGCTGCATGACCATCTCTGCTGTTCCATACTGCTCCAGGTTCCGTCCAGATTATCCATCTCTGCTGTTCAATGCTGCTCCAGATGCTGTACAGCATATCCATCTTTACTGATCCAGCATATCCAGCTCTACTGTTCCATGGCGCTCCAGGTGCCGTCCAGTATACCCATCTCTGCTGTTCCATACTGCTCCAGGTGCCTTCCAGTATATCCATCTCTGCTGTTCCATACTGCTCCAGGTTCCGTCCAGATTATCCATCTCTGCTGTTCAATGCTGCTCCAGATGCTGTACAGCATATCCATCTTTACTGATCCAGCATATCCAGCTCTACTGTTCCATGGCGCTCCAGGTGCCGTCCAGTATACCCATCTCTGCTGTTCCATACTGCTCCAGGTTCCGTCCAGATTATCCATCTCTGCTGTTCAATGCTGCTCCAGATGCTGTACAGGTGCCTTCCAGCATATCCATCTCAGCTGTTTCATGCTGCTTCTGGTAGCTCCCAGCTTATCCATCTCTGCAGTTTCATATTGCTCCAGGTGCCTTCCAGCATATTCATCTCTGCTGTTCCATTCTGCCCCAGGTGCCTTTCAGCATATCCGTCTCAGCTGTTTTATGCTTCTTCTAGTGGCGTCCAGCGTATCCATCTCTGCTGCTCCAGATACAATCCAGCATATCCATCTCTGTTATTCCATGCTGCTCTAGCATATCTAGCTCTACTGTTTCGAACTGCTCCCGGTGGCTTTCAGCATATCCATCTCTACTTTTCCATGCTACTTCAGGTACCGTCCAGCATATTTAGCTCTGCTGTTCTATGCTGCTCTAGGTGCCTTCCAGCACATCCATCTCTGCTGTTCCATGCTGCTCCAAGTACAATCCAGCATATCCATCTCTGTTGTTCCATGGTGCTCCAGGTGCCGTCCATCATATCCATCTCTGCTGTTTCACGTTGCTCCACTTGCCATCCAGCACATCCATCTCTGCTGCTCCATCATATCCAGCTCAGCTGATCCATGCGGCTCCAGGTGCCTTTCAGCATATCCATCTCAACTGTTTTATGCTGCTTCTAAAGGCTTCCAGTGTATTCATCTCTGCTGTTCCATGCTACTCCAGGTACCATCCAGTATATCCATCTCTGCTCTTCCATGCTACTCCAGGTACCATCCAGTATATCCATCTCTGCTCTTCCATGCTATTCCAGGTACCATCCAGTATATCCATCTCTGCTGTTCCATGATACTCCAGGTACCGTCCAGTATATCCATCTCTCCTGTTCCATGCTACTCCAGGCACTGTCCAGTATATCCATCTCTGCTGTTCCATGCTACTCCAGGTACCATTCTGTATATCCATCTCTGCTGTTCCATGTTACTTCAGGTACCGTTCTTTATATCCATCTCTGCTGTTCCATGCTACTCCAGGTACCGTTCAGTATATCCATCTCTGCTGTTCCATGCTACTTCAGGTATCTGTCACGCTGTCTCAGCGTACAGGGGGGTCAGGGGCCTGAGCTGACCCTAGATGGGGGCCCTGACTAATCCCTCAACCTGGAGGTACTGTTAATGGTACAGAGGTCCAGGCCGCCAGCGTAACCCTAAACTCCTGAATATCCCTGAACCTAAGTAATCTAGTCCTGAGAAGGACCCCGGTCACAACAATGGGAAACAGGATAGAAAATGCCCAAAACACAGTACTAGACAAACGAGACAGTACAAGGGGAAAACCAAAAACCACCTTGCATACAAAAACTAACACCACAATTACAGATGGAACAACAACAGGTTAGGAGATAAATGATAAAGGGAGGAAGGGAACAAACCACACCGCATACTCCTCGCTCCGAACTCCACCAAACAACGATCCACTCTGAAGGTCTGCAAGAAATGCTTTCACCGACAACTTCCCTAACAGACCAGCAAGTATTTGAAGGAATCCCAATACTGCAGCATTAACTGCAGCTGGGCGAGGCTGAGCCTCGTCAAGCACAGAGAGAGAGAATTAACTCCCTCACAACCAAAAAACACAAAGCACCAAAAACTCAGCTGCGAGAAGTCAGGCTGTGTAGTCGTGACGATCTTCGTGGCGACACACCCATGACAGTACCATCCTGTATATCCATCTCTGCTGTTCCATGCTACTCCAGGTACCGTCCAGTATATCCATCTCTGCTGTTCCATGCTACTCCAGGTACCATCCAGTATATCCATCTCTGCTGTTCCATGTTACTCCAGGTACCGTTTTTTATATCCATCTCTGCTGTTCCATGCTACTCCAGGTACCGTTCAGTATATCCATCTCTGCTGTTCCATGCTACTCCAGGTACCGTCCTGTATATCCATCTCTGCTGTTCCATGCTACTCCAGGTACCGTTCAGTATATCCATCTCTGCTGTTCCATGCTACTCCAGGTACCGTTCAGTATATCCATCTCTGCTGTTCCATGCTACTCCAGGTACCGTTCAGTATATCCATCTCTGCTGTTCGATGCTACTCCAGGTACCGTCCTGTATATCCATCTCTGCTGTTCCATGCTACTCCAGGTACCGTTCAGTATATCCATCTCTGCTGTTCCATGCTACTCCAGGTACCGTCCTGTATATCCATCTCTGCTGTTCCATGCTACTCCAGGTACCATCCAGTATATCCATCTCTGCTGTTCCATGCTACTCCAGGTACCGTCCAGTATATCCATCTCTGCTGTTCCATGCTACTCCAGTTACCATCCAGTGTATCCATCTCTGCTGTTCTACACTACGTTGGTATATTCAGCTCAGCTGTACTTATCTGCACCAACCCCTCCAGTCCATGCTGCACCCCCAGACCTACAGCTTAGGGAATCCACCTCACCAGGTGAGCCATAACACAACCTAAACTGCTGATTATGGATCTTGTATCTTCGGTGATCAGTTTTTCTAATATTTTCCGACCATCTTCTCATTAAAGAAAAGGAAGTACATCAAGATTCTTTGTGTTTTCCGGCGAATTCTGATCTATTTGCCTTGAAATGATCTTCAATAATAGCCCTCTAATCTACCAGATATGGATTTCTTCTCTCTGATGACAACTTCTTAAGGAGATTGCCAGCAACCATCTATAGTCTTTCAGGCTCTTCTAAAGTGAGAAGTAGAGGAGCCTTAAGGTGATACACATTTTTACTTCCAAGCAAAAACTTGTTTTTCTCTATTGACTTTCGATAGTTGACCTTAAAACGGCAAGTTATGACCCCGTTCTCTTTGTTGACCATGTCTTAAAGGAATTGTTAGGCACCATCTTGGATTCAGGCTCTTGTTCTCCTTCTGATCAAAAGAATGAAAGATCCTCAATGTGCGGCGCGTTTCAGGCTTGAACAAAAGATTTATTTTCATCCTGGGAAAAACATGGTGTAATGGACATCTAAACTGTCTATTAATGATGGCTTCTTAAAGGGATTTCGAGCCACCATGTTGAGTTTTTAGGTTCTTCTTGAAAATAGAGAAAAGCAAGTTCCTCTAGGAACAGCGTGTCTTATTCTTCTGCTTGTGGATTCTGAGACCAGATACATGCTGGCAGAGATGTATCGCCTGCCCGGGACTGACGTCCCATAATGGACCTCTGAACGCCCACTTATGGTTTGATTTCCTTTGATGACCACATCTTAATATTTCAATGACTTCTATCTCCAGGGGCATTTATCACTCAGTGATGACATTTTTGGTCTAAGACATTTTACTTGCAACATATTAGATTTCAATGAGCCATATTTTATCCCGGTAACTTGCAGAACATAGAATTCACTTTACGTTATATCAGTCTTTTAGCGATTATGGGTAAGTCTGTGACCGCTACCGTGGGAATGTCTCTGTGACAGCTGCGTTGGCATTTGTTAGTATTTTATTTATCATGTTCTCCAGTGTTTTATCATCCAATTATACAGTGTGGTCCAAATGTATACGAGCTCTGAACATAAATCTATACAGGTAAAGAAGTGAAGTTGCTAATATAATTCACTACTAAAAAAATAATATTGCCATTGTGGATTAGTATATGATTACGGTACTATACTACTGTAATACTGCCCCCTATGTACAAGAATATAACTACTATAATACTGCCCCTTTGTACAAGAATATAACTACTTTAATACTGCCCCCTATGTACAAGAATATAACTACTATAATACTGCTCCTATGTACAAGAATATAACTACTATAATACTGCTCCCTATGTACAAAAATATAACTACTATAATGCTCCTATGTACAAGAATATAACTACTATAATACTGGCCCTATGTACAAGAATATGACTACTATAATACTGGCCCTATGTACAAGAATATGACTACTATAATACTGCCCCTATGTACAAGAATATAACTACTATAATACTGCTCCTATGTACAGGAATATAACTACTATAATACTGCCCCCTATGTACAAGAATATAACTACTATAATACTGCTCCTATGTACAAGAATATAACTACTATAATACTGCCCCTATGTACAAGAATATAACTACTATAATACTGCCCCCTATGTACAAGAATATAACTACTATAATACTGCTCCCTATGTACAAGAATATAACTGCTATAATACTGCCCCCTATGTACAAGAATATAACTACTATAATACTCCTCCCTATTTACAAGAATATAACTGCTATAATACTGCTCCCTATGTACAAGAATGTAACTTCTATATTACTGCTCCTATGTACAAGAATATAACTACTATAATACTGCTCCTATGTACAAGAATATAACTACTATAATACTGCTCCTATGTACAAGAATATAACTACTATAATACTGCTCCTATGTACAAGAATATAACTACTATAATACTGCTCCTATGTACAAGAATATAACTACTATAATACTGCTCCTATGTACAAGAATATAACTACTATAATACTGCCCCCTATGTACAAGAATATAACTACTATAATACTGCTCCTATGTACAAGAATATAACTACTATAATACTGCTCCTATGTACAAGAATATAACTACTATAATACTGCCCCTATGTACAAGAATATAACTACTATAATACTGCCCCCTATGTACAAGAATATAACTACTATAATACTGCTTCCTATGTACAAGAATATAACTGCTATAATACTGCCCCCTATGTACAAGAATATAACTACTATAATACTCCTCCCTATTTACAAGAATATAACTGCTATAATACTGCTCCCTATGTACAAGAATATAACTACTATAATACTGCCCCTATGTACAAGAATATAACTACTATAATACTGCCCCCTATGTACAAGAATATAACTACTATAATACTGCTTCCTATGTACAAGAATATAACTGCTATAATACTGCCCCCTATGTACAAGAATATAACTACTATAATACTCCTCCCTATTTACAAGAATATAACTGCTATAATACTGCCCCCTATGTACAAGAATATAACTACTATAATACTCCTCCCTATTTACAAGAATATAACTGCTATAATACTGCTCCCTATGTACAAGAATGTAACTTCTATATTACTGCTCCTATGTACAAGAATATAACTACTATAATACTGCTCCTATGTACAAGAATATAACTACTATAATACTGCTCCTATGTACAAGAATATAACTACTATAATACTGCTCCTATGTACAAGAATATAACTACTATAATACTGCTCCTATGTACAAGAATATAACTACTATAATACTGCTCCTATGTACAAGAATATAACTACTATAATACTGCCCCCTATGTACAAGAATATAACTACTATAATACTGCTCCTATGTACAAGAATATAACTACTATAATACTGCTCCTATGTACAAGAATATAACTACTATAATACTGCCCCTATGTACAAGAATATAACTACTATAATACTGCCCCCTATGTACAAGAATATAACTACTATAATACTGCTTCCTATGTACAAGAATATAACTGCTATAATACTGCCCCCTATGTACAAGAATATAACTACTATAATACTCCTCCCTATTTACAAGAATATAACTGCTATAATACTGCTCCCTATGTACAAGAATGTAACTTCTATATTACTGCTCCTATGTACAAGAATATAACTACTATAATACTGCTCCTATGTACAAGAATATAACTACTATAATACTGCTCCTATGTACAAGAATATAACTACTATAATACTGCTCCTATGTACAAGAATATAACTACTATAATACTGCTCCTATGTACAAGAATATAACTACTATAATACTGCTCCTATGTACAAGAATATAACTACTATAATACTGCTCCTATGTACAAGAATATAACCACTGTAATACTGCCCCCTATGTACAAGAATATAACTACTATAATACTGCCCCCTATGTACAAGAATATAACTACTATAATACTGCCCCCTATGTACAAGAATATAACTACTATAATACTGCCCCCTATGTACAAGAATATAACTACTATAATACTGCTCCTATGTACAAGAATATAACTACTATAATACTGCTCCTATGTACAAGAATATAACTACTATAATACTGCTCCTATGTACAAAAATATAACCACTATAATACTGACCCCTATGTACAAGAATATAACTACTATAATACTGCCCCCTATGTACAAGAATATAACTACTATAATACTGCCCCCTATGTACAAGAATATAACTACTATAATACTGCCCCCTATGTACAAGAATATAACTACTATAATACTGCTCCTATGTACAAGAATATAACTACTATAATACTGCTCCTATATACAAGAATATAACTACTATAATACTGCTTCTATATACAAGAATATAACCACTATAATACTGACCCCTATGTACAAGAATATAACTACTATAATACTGCCCCCTATGTACAAGAATATAACTACTATAATACTGCCCCCTATGTACAAGAATATAACTACTATAATACTGCCCCCTATGTACAAGAATATAACTACTATAATACTGCTCCTATGTACAAGAATATAACTACTATAATACTGCTCCTATGTACAAGAATATAACTACTATAATACTGCTCCTATGTACAAGAATATAACTACTATAATACTGCCCCTATGTACAAGAATATAACTACTATAATAATCACCTTAACTAAATACTGTAAGTAATGGATGGGCAATTAATTTTCTCAAGTGGGCATGTGGGAGACTGTGACTGTTGTGGAGGGATGAACAAACCTAATTCTCATTATTGTTAGCTGTCAGAGGTCTGCATGTGCTTCACTGGCGTAAGTGGTTTTCAGCCAGGAGTTTCTGTATCAGAAGAACTCTGCACAATCTGGGGCTCGTTGGCTACTACAGAAGACCCCTTTAAATTAATATTCAAGCAACTTCTTATTAGAAAACCTGAAACTACAGGAAATTTGTATTTCCCCTGTAATTATCCACTATTCATTCTCACAAAGAAACCTGGGCTCCATCTCACTTGTTGCCGGCCCTTTCTTTTGACTTTGTATCCGCCGCCATCTGGTGCTACACGGAGGCACAAAAGTATCTACATCTATATAGGATCCTGTAATGAGAAAATTGAATGAGAGAGGGCATGTTTCTAGATAATTGTCCCCCGGGGAACGTCTTTAGAGAAAGATAAGTGGTTGATGCTCTAATAATTGTGATCTGACAGAATGTCATAGGAATTGAGGCTATTTCAGCGGCATCTAATACGATTAGACCGGGGGTACTCAGCATCTACTGAAGATGGGAATGATCGGGAATGGAGAGGGGTGCTGTATAATTTTCCATCTGTGATGGTCACGCCCGAAGCAAGTATCCATGGAAAAGGTATCCAGTTCCTCAGTTGGCTCCAAGCCTTGTTCTTCGATGAGTTCCTGATGAGGAACCACTATGGTAACTGGGTGATGATTGGGATGGATGGCTTCACCAGGCAAGAACTGATGCCATTTCTTATGAGGATCTAAGATACTCACCATTTCTTATGAGGATCTAGGGCACTCATTCATTGGTCAAATGTCAGGAGTAAAAACAAATGAATCAACCCAAGACCCTGAGATGAGGCCTATTAGGAACCTCAGCCATGGTGTTCTTATGGATGACTGGACCTTCCAACTGCTTGATGTCTTAGTCCACCCAGGATTAGGGATGGGTGGACCGGTGGAAGTTTGAGTTCTGCAACCTGACCCAAACTTTTGAGAAAGTTTGGTTCGGGTACCAGAACAGTACCCGTACTTCCACCAGAACCGGAACCCCATTGAAAATATTTGAGACCTGAACTTAAACGCAAAAATTTCTCTCTCTCTTTCTCTTTCATTATTTTTTTTGTCTGGTGTCTTGGACCCAAAATAGTCAACCCACTGAAGAGCTTGAGATAACATCTACCAGTAACCTAAATCATGGAGGGAAAAATGGTGGTCCTGTGGATATTGGGATTTTCCCACCTCTTGATGTCTTAGTCAACTTCAGTATATGATCATTGGTTTTCAGGTTTAGGATTTTCGGAGGGACGGTGGAATTTATTTTCTGTTGGATGGTGGCTAGAACCATACCCAAGGTAGTCAACCCACTGAAGAGTTTGAGATGAGGCCTACTAGGAACTTCAACCATGGTGGAAAAAGTAGTGGTCTTGTCGATAATGATATCTACTACCCATTGCTTAATGTCTTAGTTCACACCAGTATATGATCATTTGCTTGGTCCCTACCCAAAGTAGTCAAGCCTCTGAAGAGCTGAGATTATGCCTAACAGGAACTCAACAATGGTGGTGAAAATCGTGGTCTTGTCGATAATTTGATCTTCTATCTGCTTGATGTCCTAGTTAACTCCGTTATATGATCATTTGGTTTCTGGTGTAGGATTTTCTTTGGGGGGGCGGGCAGTTATTTTCATTTCGGTGACCCCATCCATAGTAGTCAACCCTTTGAAGAGCTTGAGATGAGGCCAGACAGGATTCTCAACCATAGTGGTGAAGATGGTGATGTTGTGGATAAAGAGATCGACCCATTGCCTAATGACTTTGTCCAAACCAGTACATGATCATTTGCTTTCTAGGTTAATATTTTCGATGGGGATTTTTTTTTTCATTTGAACCTTACCCAAGCAGAGAACATTTGTTTAAATTATTTAGATTCTAAGATACATGAATTTTTTTTCGTAGTCCATAGTAAATTTGCTCAAAATCATTATCTCATGGCCTACTAAGTAATGTTGACATCCCCAAATTCAGGACTTTTGTGGGACCATCAGAGAATGCGTCCAAAATGTTTTCTTTTGGAGAAATTATACAATGTTGTACTTAAGCCCTCCCCCTTTTTTGTTCTAGATCATAGGATTGTCCTACCAAATTTAAGTCAGATGGCATCTATTCTCACTGGTAATTGTGGGGAGGTGGGATAAACTGACAATAACCTGATATTGGAGACCATAGATAGGGTCTATAAGAAGGTGCAGAGGTAGGATTCACCCCGGTGGCTTGCTAACTAAGTGTCACGCAAGGTGTGGGAAAGACTAAGTGCAACACAAAGGGAAGAGGGAAAGGGAGCCCAGACTCTAGGGAAAGGGGGGAGTGGAGACCTCCTAGGCTGATCTAGTGTCACCGTTTCTCCACTAACATCCCTATATTAGTTCTTCACCAATCGCCACACGCGTACCTCGCCCTGTCTTTACCTGGCGTTAGGCTCATGCTAGGGAAGGGAGGGGATTAGCACTAATCGATCCCCACTGAACACTAAAGGCAACAAGGGGGGGACAAACAAGTGGATATTGCTTAGCTTTAGTCGACTCCAGGCTAATGCGCACACATCCTCTAGCACCAGAGAGTAGAAATACTGCTCTTGCTCAAGCGTTCACAAGGAGTAATGAATATCGCTGGCACCTCCCTCTGGCACACAGCAGGTATTTATACACCCAGGCCAGGGTGTTAAATAGCCAGAGGAAGGTAGCTGCTGGGTCCTAGAGATACAGCTTCTAAGAAGTAGTCTGCAATGCCAAACGAAGAGATCTCCTGCAACCAACTGCAGGGTGACTGTCTTGTCACTTCTGACACACCCGTGACACTAAGGAGGCCTGCAAAAACTCTAGCACTTAAAAAGACACCAATATTGTAAAGGAGACATAGGCAATTTGGGCCCATTGTAATAACAACATACAAACAGTTAGCGCTCTAGAGCAATATGCGAAAAAAGGAGAGACCTCCCGAACTCCCAAAAGAACTTGCAAGTCTTCTTGGTGCTCCTCAAAGGTGGGCAAGCAGGGGACGTGGAAATGGAAGTGACCAGTTTAGGGGATTGGCCTGTAATTTTGGGTGGGAGGAAGCTTATTCAGTTAGGGCTTATGAACAAGGATCCAATGACAATCGGGCCCCATTATAATAATAGGAGCCCCAAAGCGATGACATGTCAAGAGTTGGGTGCCAGAACAGTGATGTCTCTATAGTTCAAGGTCTCTGTATAATGGTATAATGGGTCTAGTTATAGGGGTACAGAGGTAGCAATCACACCTGGGCCTAATGGGGGGCCTGGTCAGTCCACTTCCCAAGATGAAGACACCAGCAATATAAATGGTGCATGGTAGGTGGTGGCACCTGGACAGATTTTGTGTGGAAGCCCATGGGCTTCATGTTCTGTCTCTGGGGTCCCAGCTGTTGTGTGATCATGAGTCCTATCTGGGCAGGTTGGCACTGTAATGGGTACTGTCACTACGCGTTTAGCGCACATATCCGCCGCAGTCTCTGGTGTCCCTGATCAGGTGCCTCCTCTGTACTCAGTGTAATATGCGAGGTGTCACGGGCAGGTAACTCTTCCCATCTCATTACAGTCAGCAGCAGGCGCAGTCACTATTAATAGATGTGCAGCCATGTTTAAAGGGACAGAGAGGAGCTGGAGTCCTAATCGCAGCCGCCATGTGCGCCTGGAAGAGCTCGGCATGGTTGGCAGATCTCCGAAGATAATTTTGGCTTTTGATTTACAACTCTGTGTAGAAGAAGTTGTGGTGGAGGTGAGTGAGGCCGGTGCGGCCCCAATAGGTTATATTACCAGATTGCTGAATGATCCACATTATATATACATACAACATACATACATAATAAACACATACATACGAGACACACATATAACACATATACACACTAAACACATCTATAAATACAGAGACAAACATAAAAAACATACGCATTACACATATATAAATATACAGAGACAAACAGCACACATATACAATAAACACATACATGGGATCACATATAAAACATACACACTGAACACATATATAAATACAGAGACAAAGACTGTATATAAAACACATACACATTACACATGTATGAATATACAGAAACAAACCTAACACATACATAATATATACACATATAACACACATAGACACTAAACACATACATGAGAGACACATTAAACATACACGCGGCACCTTTGAATTCCATAATTCGGCACACGGGGACCCCCCTGCCTACACATACCTTGAAAAAGGCCAAGATGCGTCGAAACGTTGGAATTTGTATCTGAATTCATTTGGGTCTGATTTTCCCAGTTTTTTTGTTGTTACTTTATTAATAAACTGCATTAATTCTGATATTTTTGAGTGCCGAAGTTTCTATCCAATATGAGACACATTAAACATACACACTAAACACATAGAGACAAATAAAACGCGTACACATTACACATATATAAATATACAGAGACAAACATGACACATACATAATATATACAGTTGTGCTCAAAAGTTTACATACCCCGGAAGAATTTTTCCTTTCTTGGCCTCGTTTCAGAGAATATGAATGATAACAAAAAAACTTTTTGTCCACTCATGGTTATTGGTTGGGTGAAGGCATTTATTGTCAAACTACCAAATGACCCTGATCAAAAGTTCACATACCCTGGTGATTTTGGCCTGATAACATGCACAGAATTTGACACAAATTGATTTGAATGGCTACTAAAGGTAACATCCTCACCTGTGACCTGTTTGCTTGTAATCAGTGTGTGTGCATAAAAGCTGAGTAAGTTTCTGGGATCCAGACAGACTCTTGCATCTTTCATCCAGCCACTGATGTTTCTGGATTGTGACTCATGAGGAAAGCAAAAGAATTGTCAATGGATCTACGGGAAAAGGTAGTTGGACTGTATAACACAGGAAAGGGATACAAAAAAATATACACACATACAACACACACAAACTACAGATACACACACACAAACTACAGATACACACACACAAACTACCGATACACACATACAACACACAAACTACAGATACACAAACACAAACTACAGATACACACAAACTACAGATATACAAACACAAACTACAGATACACACAAACTACAGATACACACACACAACACACACACACTACAGATACACACATACAACACACACAAACTACAGATACACACATACAACACACACACACTACAGATACACACACACACAAACTACAGATTCACAAACACAAACTACAGATACACACAAACTACAGATACACACACAACACACACACACTACAGATACACACATACAACACACACACACTACAGATACACACATACACACACACAAACTACAGATACACACACAAACTACAGATACACACATACAACACACACACACTACAGATACACACACACAAACTACAGATACACACACACAAACTACAGATACACACATACAACACACACAACCTACAGATATACACATACACACACAAACTACAGATACACACACAAACTACAGATACACACATACACAAACAAACTACAGATACACACACACAACACACACTACAGATACACACATACAACACACACAAACTACAGATACACACATACACAAACAAACTACAGATACACACACACACAACACACACACTACAGATACACACATACAACACACACACACTACAGATACACACATACAACACACACACACTACAGATACACACATACAACACACACAAACTACAGATACACACATACAACACACAAACTACAGATACACACATACAACACACACACACTACAGATACACACATACAACACACACAAACTACAGATACACACACACAAACTACGGATACACACATACAACACACACACACTACAGATACACACACAAACTACAGATACACACACACAAACTACAGATACACACATACAACACACACACACTACAGATACACACATACAACACACACAAACTACAGATACACACATACACACATAAACTACAGATACACACATACACACACAAACTACAGACACACACACATAAACTACAGATACACACACACAAACTACCGATACACACATACAACACACACAAACTACAGATACACACACACAAACTACCGATACACACACACACACACTACAGATACACACATACAACACACAAACTACAGATACACACACACAAACTACAGATACACACACACAAACTACAGATACACACATACACACACAAACTACAGATACACACATACACACACAAACTACAGATACACACACACAAACTACAGATACACACATACACACACAAACTACAGATACACATACACAAACTACAGATACACACATACAACACACAAACTACAGATACACACACACAAACTACAGATACACACACACAAACTACAGATACACACATACACACACACACTACAGATACACATACAACACACAAACTACAGATACACACATACAACACACACTACAGATACACACACACAAACTACAGATACACACATACACACACACACTACAGATACACACACACAAACTACAGATACACACACAAGCTACAGATACACACATACAACACACACAAACTACAGATACACACATACAACACACACAAACTACAGATACACACACACAAACTACAGATACACACACACAAACTACAGATACACACATACACACACAAACTACAGATACACACATACAACACACAAACTACAGATACACACACACAAACTACAGATATACACACACACAAACTACAGATACACACATACACACACAAACTACAGATACACACATACACACACAAACTACAGATACACACATACAACACACAAACTACAGATACACACATACACACACAAACTACAGATACACACATACACACACAAACTACAGATACACACACACAAACTACAGATACACACATACACACACAAACTACAGATACACACACAAACTACAGATACACACATACACACAAACTACAGATACACACACACAAACTACAGATACACACATACAACACACACAAACTACAGATACACACATACAACACACACAAACAAAAGATACACACACAAACTACAGATACACACACAAACTACAGATACACACATACAACACACAAACTACAGATACACACACACACTACAGATACACACATACAACACACACAAACTACAGATACACACACACAAACTACAGATACACACATACACACACAAACTACAGATACACACACAAACTACAGATACACACATACACACACAAACTACAGATACACACATACACACACAAACTACAGATACACACATACAACACACAAACTACAGATACACACACACAAACTACAGATACACACATACAACACACACAAACTACAGATACACACATACAACACACACAAACTACCGATACACACACACAAACTACAGATACACACATACACACACAAACTACAGATACACACACAAACTACAGATACACACATACAACACACAAACTACAGATACACACACACAAACTACAGATACACACATACACACACAAACTACAGATATATACACACACACTACAGATACACACATACAACACACACAAACTACAGATACACACATACAACACACACAAACTACAGATACACACATACAACACACACACACTACAGATACATACATACACACACAAACTACAGATATATACACACACACACTACAGATACATACATACAACACGCACACAAACTACAGATACACACATACAACACACACAAACTACAGATACACACACACAAACTACAGATACACACACACAAACTACAGATACACACATACACACACAAACTACAGATACACACATACAACACACAAACTACAGATACACGCACAAACTACAGATACACACACACAAAATACAGATACACACACACAAACTACAGATACACACACACAAACTACAGACACACACATACACACACAAACTTCAGATACACACACACAAACTACAGATACACACACACAAACTACAGATACACACATACACACACAAACTACAGATACACACACACAAACTACAGATACATACACACACAAACTACAGATACACACACAAACTACAGATACACACATACACACACAAACTACAGATACACACATACACACACAAACTACAGATACACACACACAAACTACAGATACACACATACACACACAAACTACAGATACACATACACAAACTGCAGATACACACATACAACACACAAACTACAGATACACACACAAACTACAGATACACACACACAAACTACAGATACACACATACACACACACACTACAGATACACACATACAACACACAAACTACAGATACACACATACAACACACACTACAGATACACACACACAAACTACAGATACACACATACACACACACACACTACAGATACACACACACAAACTACAGATACACACACAAGCTACAGATACACACATACAACACACACAAACTACAGATACACACATACAACACACAAAAACTACAGATACACACACACAAACTACAGATACACACACACAAACTACAGATACACACATACACACACAAACTACAGATACACACATACAACACACAAACTACAGATACACACACACAAACTACAGATACACACATACAACACACACAAACTACAGATACACACATACAACACACACAAACTACCGATACACACACACAAACTACAGATACACACATACACACACAAACTACAGATACACACACAAACTACAGATACACACATACAACACACAAACTACAGATACACACACACAAACTACAGATACACACATACACACACAAACTACAGATATATACACACACACTACAGATACACACATACAACACACACAAACTACAGATACACACATACAACACACACAAACTACAGATACACACATACAACACACACACACTACAGATACATACATACACACACAAACTACAGATATATACACACACACACTACAGATACATACATACAACACGCACACAAACTACAGATACACACATACAACACACACAAACTACAGATACACACACACAAACTACAGATACACACACACAAACTACAGATACACACACACAAACTACAGATACACACATACACACAAAAACTACAGATACACACATACAACACACAAACTACAGATACACGCACAAACTACAGATACACACACACAAAATACAGATACACACACACAAACTACAGATACACACACACAAACTACAGACACACACATACACACACAAACTTCAGATACACACACACAAACTACAGATACACACACACAAACTACAGATACACACATACACACACAAACTACAGATACACACACACAAACTACAGATACATACACACACAAACTACAGATACACACACAAACTACAGATACACACATACACACACAAACTACAGATACACACATACACACACAAACTACAGATACACACACACAAACTACAGATACACACATACACACACAAACTACAGATACACATACACAAACTGCAGATACACACATACAACACACAAACTACAGATACACACACAAACTACAGATACACACACACAAACTACAGATACACACATACACACACACACTACAGATACACACATACAACACACAAACTACAGATACACACATACAACACACACTACAGATACACACACACAAACTACAGATACACACATACACACACACACACTACAGATACACACACACAAACTACAGATACACACACAAGCTACAGATACACACATACAACACACACAAACTACAGATACACACATACAACACACACAAACTACAGATACACACACACAAACTACAGATACACACACACAAACTACAGATACACACATACACACACAAACTACAGATACACACATACAACACACAAACTACAGATACACACACACAAACTACAGATATGCACACACAAACTACAGATACACACATACACACACAAACTACAGATACACACATACACACACAAACTACAGATACACACATACAACACACAAACTACAGATACACACATACACACACAAACTACAGATACACACATACACACACAAACTACAGATACACACACACAAACTACAGATACACACATACACACAAACTACAGATACACACACACAAACTACAGATACACACATACACACAAACTACAGATACACACACACAAACTACAGATACACACATACAACACACACAAACTACAGATATGTACACACAAACTACAGATACACACATACAACACACACAAACTACAGATACACACATACAACACACACACACTACAGATGCACACATACAACACACACAAACTACAGATACACACATACAACACACACACACTACAGATACATACATACACACACAAACTACAGATATATACACACACACACTACAGATACATACAACACGCACACAAACTACAGATACACACATACAACACACACAAACTACAGATACACACACAAAAACTACAGATACACACACACAAACTACAGATACACACACACAAACTACAGATACACACATACAACACACAAACTACAGATACACGCACAAACTACAGATACACACACACAAAATACAGATACACACACACAAACTACAGATACACACACACAAACTACAGACACACACATACACACACAAACTTCAGATACACACACACAAACTACAGATACACACACACAAACTACAGATACACACATACACACACAAACTACAGATACACACACACAAACTACAGATACACACATACACACACAAACTACAGATACACACACAAACTACAGATACACACACAAACTACAGATACACACACACAAACTACAGATACACACATACACACACAAACTACAGATACACACATACAACACACAAACTACAGATACACACACACAAACTACAGATACACACACACAAACTACAGATACACACATACACACACACACTACAGATACACACATACAACACACAAACTACAGATACACACATACAACACACAAACTACAGATACACACACACACTACAGATACACACACACAAACTACAGATACACACACAAGCTACAGATACACACATACAACACACACAAACTACAGATACACACATACAACACACACAAACTACCGATACACACACACAAACTACAGATACACACATACACACACAAACTACAGATACACACACACAAACTACAGATACACACATACACACACAAACTACAGATATATACACACACACTACAGATACACACATACAACACACACAAACTACAGATACACACATACAACACACACAAACTACAGATACACACATACAACACACACAAACTACAGATACACACATACAACACAAACTACAGATACACACACACAAACTACAGATACACGCACACACTACAGATACATACATACACACAAACTACAGATATATACACACACACACACTACAGATACACACATACAACACACACAAACTACAGATACACACACACAAACTACAGATACACACATACACACACAAACTACAGATACACACACACAAACTACAGATACACACATACAACACACAAACTACAGATACACACACACAAACTACAGATACACACATACACACACAAACTACAGATATATACACACACACACTACAGATACACACATACAACACACACAAACTACAGATACACACATACAACACACACAAACTACAGATACACACATACAACACACACAAACTACAGATACACACATACAACACAAACTACAATTACACGCACACACTACAGATACATACATACACACAAACTACAGATATATACACACACACACACTACAGATACACACATACAACACACACAAACTACAGATACACACATACAACACACACACACACTACAGATACACACACACAAACTACAGATATGTACACACAAACTACAGAAACACACATACAACACACACACACTACAGATACACACACACAAACTACAGATACACACATACACACACAAACTACAGATACACACACAAACTACAGATACACACATACACACACAAACTACAGATACACACACACAAACTACAGATACACACATACACACACAAACTTCAGATACACACATACAACACACAAACTACAGATACACACACACAAACTACAGATACACACATACACACACAAACTACAGATACACACACACAAACTACAGATACACACATACAACACACAAACTACAGATACACACACACAAACTACAGATACACACATACAACACACACAAACTACAGATACACACATACAACACACACAAACTACCGATACACACACAAACTACAGATACACACATACACACACAAACTACAGATACACACACACAAACTACAGATACACACATACAACACACAAACTACAGATACACACACACAAACTACAGATACACACATACACACACAAACTACAGATATATACACACACACTACAGATACACACATACAACACACACAAACTACAGATACACACATACAACACACACAAACTACAGATACACACATACAACACACACAAACTACAGATACACACATACAACACACACAAACTACAGATACACACATACAACACAAACTACAGATACACACACAAACTACAGATACACACATACACACAAACTACAGATACACACACACACACTACAGATACACACATACAACACACACAAACTACAGATACACACATACAACACACACACACACACTACAGATACACACACACAAACTACAGATATGTACACACAAACTACAGATACACACATACAACACACACACACTACAGATACACACATACAACACACACACACTACAGATGCACACATACAACACACACAAACTACAGATACACACATACAACACACACACACTACAGATACATACATACACACACAAACTACAGATATATACACACACACACTACAGATACATACATACAACACGCACACAAACTACAGATACACACATACAACACACACAAACTACAGATACACACACAAACTACAGATACACACACACAAACTACAGATACACACACACAAACTACAGATACACACATACACACACAAACTACAGATACACACATACAACACACAAACTACAGATACACGCACAAACTACAGATACACACACACAAAATACAGATACACACACACAAACTACAGATACACACACACAAACTACAGACACACACATACACACACAAACTTCAGATACACACACACAAACTACAGATACACACACACAAACTACAGATACACACATACACACACAAACTACAGATACACACACACAAACTACAGATACATACACACACAAACTACAGATACACACACAAACTACAGATACACACATACACACACAAACTACAGATACACACACACAAACTACAGATACACACATACACACACAAACTACAGATACACACACACAAACTACAGATACACACATACACACACAAACTACAGATACACATACACAAACTACAGATACACACATACAACACACAAACTACAGATACACACACAAACTACAGATACACACACACAAACTACAGATACACACATACACACACACACTACAGATACACACATACAACACACAAACTACAGATACACACATACAACACACACTACAGATACACACACACAAACTACAGATACACACATACACACACACTACAGATACACACACACAAACTACAGATACACACACAAGCTACAGATACACACATACAACACACACAAACTACAGATGCACACATACAACACACACAAACTACAGATACACACACACAAACTACAGATACACACACAAACTACAGATACACACATACACACACAAACTACAGATACACACATACAACACACAAACTACAGATACACACACACAAACTACAGATATGCACACACAAACTACAGATACACACATACACACACAAACTACAGATACACACATACACACACAAACTACAGATACACACATACAACACACAAACTACAGATACACACATACACACACAAACTACAGATACACACATACACACACAAACTACAGATACACACACACAAACTACAGATACACACATACACACACAAACTACAGATACACACACAAACTACAGATACACACATACACACAAACTACAGATACACACACACAAACTACAGATACACACATACAACACACACAAACTACAGATACACACATACAACACACACAAACAAAAGATACACACACAAACTACAGATACACACATACACACACAAACTACAGATACACACACACAAACTACAGATACACACATACAACACACAAACTACAGATACACACACACAAACTACAGATACACACACACACTACAGATACACACATACAACACACACAAACTACAGATACACACACACAAACTACAGATACACACATAAACTACAGATACACACAAACTACAGATACACACATACACACAAACTACAGATACACACACACAAACTACAGATACACACATACACACACAAACTGCAGATACACACATACAACACACAAACTACAGATACACACACACAAACTACAGATACACACATACAACACACACAAACTACAGATACACACATACAACACACACAAACTACCGATACACACACACAAACTACAGATACACACATACACACACAAACTACAGATACACACACACAAACTACAGATACACACATACAACACACAAACTACAGATACACACACACAAACTACAGATACACACATACACACACAAACTACAGATATATACACACACACACTACAGATACACACATGCAACACACACAAACTACAGATACACACATACAACACACATAAAACTACAGATACACACATACAACACACACAAACTACAGATACACACATACAACACACACAAACTACAGATACACACATACAACACAAACTACAGATACACACACACAAACTACAGATACACGCACACACTACGGATACATACATACACACAAACTACAGATATATACACACACACACACTACAGATACACACATACAACACACACAAACTACAGATACACACATACAACACACACACACACTACAGATACACACACACAAACTACAGATATGTACACACAAACTACAGATACACACATACAACACACACACACTACAGATACACACATACAACACACACACACTACAGATGCACACATACAACACACACAAACTACAGATACACACATACAACACACACACACTACAGATACATACATACACACACAAACTACAGATATATACACACACACACTACAGATACATACAACACGCACACAAACTACAGATACACACATACAACACACACAAACTACAGATACACACACACAAACTACAGATACACACACACAAACTACAGATACACACATACAACACACAAACTACAGATACACGCACAAACTACAGATACACACACACAAAATACAGATACACACACACAAACTACAGATACACACACACAAACTACAGACACACACATACACACACAAACTTCAGATACACACACACAAACTACAGATACACACACACAAACTACAGATACACACATACACACACAAACTACAGATACACACACACAAACTACAGATACACACATACACACACAAACTACAGATACACACACAAACTACAGATACACACAAACTACAGATACAC
Source organism: Phyllobates terribilis (assembly GCF_046119375.1). Lineage (NCBI taxonomy): Eukaryota > Metazoa > Chordata > Amphibia > Anura > Dendrobatidae > Phyllobates > Phyllobates terribilis. Next base: position 177,494,590 of record NW_027362770.1, read on the forward strand.
ACACACAAACTACAGATACACACATACACACACAAACTACAGATACACACATACAACACACAAACTACAGATACACACACACAAACTACAGATACACACACACAAACTACAGATACACACATACACACACACACTACAGATACACACATACAACACACAAACTACAGATACACACATACAACACACACTACAGATACACACACACAAACTACAGATACACACATACACACACACTACAGATACACACACACAAACTACAGATACACACACAAGCTACAGATACACACATACAACACACACAAACTACAGATACACACATACAACACACACAAACTACCGATACACACACAAAAACTACAGATACACACATACACACACAAACTACAGATACACACACACAAACTACAGATACACACATACAACACACAAACTACAGATACACACACACAAACTACAGATACACACATACACACACAAACTACAGATATATACACACACACTACAGATACACACATACAACACACACAAACTACAGATACACACATACAACACACACAAACTACAGATACACACATACAACACACACAAACTACAGATACACACATACAACACACACAAACTACAGATACACACATACAACACAAACTACAGATACACACACACAAACTACAGAAACACGCACACACTACAGATACATACATACACACAAACTACAGATATATACACACACACACACTACAGATACACACATACAACACACACAAACTACAGATACACACATACAACACACACACACACTACAGATACACACACACAAACTACAGATATGTACACACAAACTACAGATACACACATACAACACACACACACTACAGATACACACATACAACACACACACACTACAGATGCACACATACAACACACACAAACTACAGATACACACATACAACACACACACACTACAGATACATACATACACACACAAACTACAGATATATACACACACACACTACAGATACATACAACACGCACACAAACTACAGATACACACATACAACACACACAAACTACAGATACACACACACAAACTACAGATACACACACACAAACTACAGATACACACACACAAACTACAGATACACACATACAACACACAAACTACAGATACACGCACAAACTACAGATACACACACACAAAATACAGATACACACAAACTACAGATACACACACACAAACTACAGACACACACATACACACACAAACTTCAGATACACACACACAAACTACAGATACACACACACAAACTACAGATACACACATACACACACAAACTACAGATACACACACACAAACTACAGATACACACATACACACACAAACTACAGATACACACACAAACTACAGATACACACACAAACTACTGATACACACACACAAACTACAGATACACACATACAACACACAAACTACAGATACACACAAACAAACTACAGATACACACACACAAACTACAGATACACACATACACACACACACTACAGATACACACATACAACACACAAACTACAGATACACACATACAACACACACTACAGATACACACACACAAACTACAGATACACACATACACACACACACTACAGATACACACACACAAACTACAGATACACACACAAGCTACAGATACACACATACAACACACACAACTACAGATACACACATACAACACACACAAACTACCGACACACACACACAAACTACAGATACACACATACACACACAAACTACAGATACACACACACAAACTACAGATACACACATACACACACAAACTACAGATACACACACACAAACTACAGATACACACATACAACACACAAACTACAGATACACACACACAAACTACAGATACACACACACACTACAGATACACACATACAACACACACAAACTACAGATACACACACACAAACTACAGATACACACATAAACTACAGATACACACAAACTACAGATACACACATACACACAAACTACAGATACACACACACAAACTACAGATACACACATACACACACAAACTGCAGATACACACATACAACACACAAACTACAGATACACACACACAAACTACAGATACACACATACAACACACACAAACTACAGATACACACATACAACACACACAAACTACCGACACACACACACAAACTACAGATACACACATACACACACAAACTACAGATACACACACACAAACTACAGATACACACATACAACACACAAACTACAGATACACACACACAAACTACAGATACACACATACACACACAAACTACAGATATATACACACACACACTACAGATACACACATGCAACACACACAAACTACAGATACACACATACAACACACATAAAACTACAGATACACACATACAACACACACAAACTACAGATACACACATACAACACACACAAACTACAGATACACACATACAACACAAACTACAGATACACACACACAAACTACAGATACACGCACACACTACGGATACATACATACACACAAACTACAGATATATACACACACACACACTACAGATACACACATACAACACACACAAACTACAGATACACACATACAACACACACACACACTACAGATACACACACACAAACTACAGATATGTACACACAAACTACAGATACACACATACAACACACACACACTACAGATACACACATACAACACACACACACTACAGATGCACACATACAACACACACAAACTACAGATACACACATACAACACACACACACTACAGATACATACATACACACACAAACTACAGATATATACACACACACACTACAGATACATACAACACGCACACAAACTACAGATACACACATACAACACACACAAACTACAGATACACACACACAAACTACAGATACACACACACAAACTACAGATACACACATACAACACACAAACTACAGATACACGCACAAACTACAGATACACACACACAAAATACAGATACACACACACAAACTACAGATACACACACACAAACTACAGACACACACATACACACACAAACTTCAGATACACACACACAAACTACAGATACACACACACAAACTACAGATACACACATACACACACAAACTACAGATACACACACACAAACTACAGATACACACATACACACACAAACTACAGATACACACACAAACTACAGATACACACAAACTACAGATACACACACACAAACTACAGATACACACATACACACACAAACTACAGATACACACATACAACACACAAACTACAGATACACACACACAAACTACAGATACACACACACAAACTACAGATACACACATACACACACACACTACAGATACACACATACAACACACAAACTACAGATACACACATACAACACACACTACAGATACACACACACAAACTACAGATACACACATACACACACACTACAGATACACACACACAAACTACAGATACACACACAAGCTACAGATACACACATACAACACACACAAACTACAGATACACACATACAACACACACAAACTACCGATACACACACAAAAACTACAGATACACACATACACACACAAACTACAGATACACACACACAAACTACAGATACACACATACAACACACAAACTACAGATACACACACACAAACTACAGATACACACATACACACACAAACTACAGATATATACACACACACTACAGATACACACATACAACACACACAAACTACAGATACACACATACAACACACACAAACTACAGATACACACATACAACACACACAAACTACAGATACACACATACAACACACACAAACTACAGATACACACATACAACACAAACTACAGATACACACACACAAACTACAGAAACACGCACACACTACAGATACATACATACACACAAACTACAGATATATACACACACACACACTACAGATACACACATACAACACACACAAACTACAGATACACACATACAACACACACACACACTACAGATACACACACACAAACTACAGATATGTACACACAAACTACAGATACACACATACAACACACACACACTACAGATACACACATACAACACACACACACTACAGATGCACACATACAACACACACAAACTACAGATACACACATACAACACACACACACTACAGATACATACATACACACACAAACTACAGATATATACACACACACACTACAGATACATACAACACGCACACAAACTACAGATACACACATACAACACACACAAACTACAGATACACACACACAAACTACAGATACACACACACAAACTACAGATACACACACACAAACTACAGATACACACATACAACACACAAACTACAGATACACGCACAAACTACAGATACACACACACAAAATACAGATACACACAAACTACAGATACACACACACAAACTACAGACACACACATACACACACAAACTTCAGATACACACACACAAACTACAGATACACACACACAAACTACAGATACACACATACACACACAAACTACAGATACACACACACAAACTACAGATACACACATACACACACAAACTACAGATACACACACAAACTACAGATACACACACAAACTACTGATACACACACACAAACTACAGATACACACATACAACACACAAACTACAGATACACACAAACAAACTACAGATACACACACACAAACTACAGATACACACATACACACACACACTACAGATACACACATACAACACACAAACTACAGATACACACATACAACACACACTACAGATACACACACACAAACTACAGATACACACATACACACACACACTACAGATACACACACACAAACTACAGATACACACACAAGCTACAGATACACACATACAACACACACAACTACAGATACACACATACAACACACACAAACTACCGACACACACACACAAACTACAGATACACACATACACACACAAACTACAGATACACACACACAAACTACAGATACACACATACAACACACAAACTACAGATACACACACACAAACTACAGATACACACATACACACACAAACTACAGATATATACACACACACTACAGATACACACATACAACACACACAAACTACAGATACACACATACAACACACACAAACTACAGATACACACATACAACACACACAAACTACAGATACACACATACAACACACACAAACTACAGATACACACATACAACACAAACTACAGATACACGCACACAAACTACAGATACACACATACACACAAACTACAGATATATACACACACACACACTACAGATACACACATACAACACACACAAACTACAGATACACACATACAACACACACACACTACAGATACACACACACAAACTACAGATACACACATACAACACACACACACTACAGATGCACACATACAACACACACAAACTACAGATACACACATACAACACACACACACTACAGATACATACATACACACACAAACTACAGATATATACACACACACACTACAGATACATACATACAACACGCACACAAACTACAGATACACACATACAACACACACAAACTACAGATGCACACACACAAACTACAGATACACACACACAAACTACAGATACACACACACACAAACTACAGATACACACATACAACACACAAACTACAGATACACGCATAAACTACAGATACACACACACAAACTACAGATACACACACACAAACTACAGATACACACACACAAACTACAGATACACACATACACACACAAACTTCAGATATACACACACAAACTACAGATACACACACACAAACTACAGATACACACATACACACACAAACTACAGATACACACACACAAACTACAGATACACACATACACACACAAACTACAGATACACACACACAAACTACAGATACACACATACACACACAAACTACAGATACACACACACAAACTACAGATACACACATACACACACAAACTACAGATACACACATACAACACACAAACTACAGATACACACACACAAACTACAGATACACACACACAAACTACAGATACACACATACACACACACTACAGATACACACATACAATACACAAACTACAGATACACACATACAACACACACTACAGATACACACACACAAACTACAGATACACACATACACACACACACTACAGATACACACACACAAACTGCAGATACACACACAAGCTACAGATACACACATACAACACACACAAACTACAGATACACACATACAACACACACAAACTACAGATACACACACACAAACTACAGATACACACACACAAACTACAGATACACACATACACACACAAACTACAGATACACACATACAACACACAAACTACAGATACACACACACAAACTACAGATATACACACACACAAACTACAGACACACACATACACACACAAACTACAGATACACACATACACACACAAACTACAGATACACACATAGAACACACAAACTACAGATACACACATACACACACAAACTACAGATACACACATACACACACAAACTACAGACACACACACACAAACTACAGATACACACATACACACACAAACTACAGATACACACACAAACTACAGATACACACATACACACAAACTACAGATACACACACACAAACTACAGATACACACATACAACACACACAAACTACAGATACACACACACAAACTACAGATACACACACACAAGCTACAGATACACACATACAACACACACAAACTACAGATACACACATACACACACAAACTACAGATACACACATACAACACACAAACTACAGATACACACATACAACACACACACACTACAGATACACACATACAACACACACAAACTACAGATACACACACACAAACTACAGATACACACATACAACACACACACACTACAGATACACACATACAACACACACAAACTACAGATACACACATACACACACAAACTACAGATACACACATACACACACACACTACAGATACACACAAACTGCAGATACACACACACAAACTACCGATACACACATACAACACACACAAACTACAGATACACACACAAACTACCGATACACACATACACACACACACACTACAGATACACACACAAACTACAGATACACACATACACACACAAACTACAGATACACACACACAAACTACAGATACACACATACAACACACACAAACTACAGATACACACACACAAACTACAGATACACACACACAAACTACCGATACACACATACAACACACAAACTACAGATACACACATACACACACAAACTACAGATACACACATACAACACACAAACTACAGATACACACATACACACACAAACTACAGATACACACATACACACACAAACTACAGATACACACACACAAACTACAGATACACACATACACACACAAACTACAGATAGACACACAAACTACAGATACACACATACACACAAACTACAGATACACACACACAAACTACAGATACACACATACAACACACACAAACTACAGATACACACATACAACACACACAAACAAAAGATACACACACAAACTACAGATACACACATACACACACAAACTACAGATACACACACACAAACTACAGATACACACATACAACACACAAACTACAGATACACACACACAAACTACAGATACACACACACACTACAGATACACACATACAACACACACAAACTACAGATACACACACACAAACTACAGATACACACATACACACACAAACTACAGATACACACAAACTACAGATACACACATACACACAAACTACAGATACACACACACAAACTACAGATACACACATACACACACAAACTACAGATACACACATACAACACACAAACTACAGATACACACACACAAACTACAGATACACACATACAACACACACAAACTACAGATACACACATACAACACACACAAACTACCGATACACACACACAAACTACAGATACACACATACACACACAAACTACAGATACACACACACAAACTACAGATACACACATACAACACACAAACTACAGATACACACACACAAACTACAGATACACACATACACACACAAACTACAGATATATACACACACACACTACAGATACACACATGCAACACACACAAACTACAGATACACACATACAACACACATAAAACTACAGATACACACATACAACACACACAAACTACAGATACACACATACAACACACACAAACTACAGATACACACATACAACACAAACTACAGATACACACACACAAACTACAGATACACGCACACACTATGGATACATACATACACAGAAACTACAGATATATACACACACACACACTACAGATACACACATACAACACACACAAACTACAGATACACACATACAACACACACACACACTACAGATACACCCACACAAACTACAGATATGTACACACAAACTACAGATACACACATACAACACACACACACTACAGATACACACATACAACACACACACACTACAGATGCACACATACAACACACACAAACTACAGATACACACATACAACACACACACACTACAGATACATACATACACACACAAACTACAGATATATACACACACACACTACAGATACATACAACACGCACACAAACTACAGATACACACATACAACACACACAAACTACAGATACACACACACAAACTACAGATACACACACACAAACTACAGATACACACATACAACACACAAACTACAGATACACACATACACACACAAACTACAGATACACACAAACTACAGATACACACATACACACAAACTACAGATACACACACACAAACTACAGATACACACATACACACACAAACTACAGATACACACATACAACACACAAACTACAGATACACACACACAAACTACAGATACACACATACAACACACACAAACTACAGATACACACATACAACACACACAAACTACAGATACACACACACAAACTACAGATACACACATACACACACAAACTACAGATACACACACACAAACTACAGATACACACATACAACACACAAACTACAGATACACACACACAAACTACAGATACACACATACACACACAAACTACAGATATATACACACACACACTACAGATACACACATGCAACACACACAAACTACAGATACACACATACAACACACATAAAACTACAGATACACACATACAACACACACAAACTACAGATACACACATACAACACACACAAACTACAGATACACACATACAACACAAACTACAGATACACACACACAAACTACAGATACACGCACACACTATGGATACATACATACACACAAACTACAGATATATACACACACACACACTACAGATACACACATACAACACACACAAACTACAGATACACACATACAACACACACACACACTACAGATACACCCACACAAACTACAGATATGTACACACAAACTACAGATACACACATACAACACACACACACTACAGATACACACATACAACACACACACACACTACAGATGCACACATACAACACACACAAACTACAGATACACACATACAACACACACACACTACAGATACATACATACACACACAAACTACAGATATATACACACACACACTACAGATACATACAACACGCACACAAACTACAGATACACACATACAACACACACAAACTACAGATACACACACACAAACTACAGATACACACACACAAACTACAGACACACACATACACACACAAACTTCAGATACACACACACAAACTACAGATACACACACACAAACTACAGATACACACATACACACACAAACTACAGATACACACACACAAACTACAGATACACACATACACACACAAACTACAGATACACACACAAACTACAGATACACACACAAACTACAGATACACACACACAAACTACAGATACACACATACACACACAAACTACAGATACACACATACAACACACAAACTACAGATACACACACAAACTACAGATACACACACAAACTACAGATACACACATACACACACACACTACAGATACACACATACAACACACAAACTACAGATACACACATACAACACACACTACAGATACACACACACAAACTACAGATACACACATACACACACACTACAGATACACACACACAAACTACAGATACACACACAAGCTACAGATACACACATACAACACACACAAACTACAGATACACACATACAACACACACAAACTACCGATACACACACAAAAACTACAGATACACACATACACACACAAACTACAGATACACACACACAAACTACAGATACACACATACACACACAAACTACAGATATATACACACACACTACAGATACACACATACAACACACACAAACTACAGATACACACATACAACACACACAAACTACAGATACACACATACAACACACACAAACTACAGATACACACATACAACACACACAAACTACAGATACACACATACAACACAAACTACAGATACACACACACAAACTACAGATACACGCACACACTACAGATACATACATACACACAAACTACAGATATATACACACACACACACTACAGATACACACATACAACACACACAAACTACAGATACACACATACAACACACACACACACTACAGATACACACACACAAACTACAGATATGTACACACAAACTACAGATACACACATACAACACACACACACTACAGATACACACATACAACACACACACACTACAGATGCACACATACAACACACACAAACTACAGATACACACATACAACACACACACACTACAGATACATACATACACACACAAACTACAGATATATACACACACACACTACAGATACATACAACACGCACACAAACTACAGATACACACATACAACACACACAAACTACAGATACACACACACAAACTACAGATACACACACACAAACTACAGATACACACACACAAACTACAGATACACACATACAACACACAAACTACAGATACACGCACAAACTACAGATACACACACACAAAATACAGATACACACAAACTACAGATACACACACACAAACTACAGACACACACATACACACACAAACTTCAGATACACACACACAAACTACAGATACACACACACAAACTACAGATACACACATACACACACAAACTACAGATACACACATACACACACAAACTACAGATACACACACACAAACTACAGATACACACATACACACACAAACTACAGATACACACACAAACTACAGATACACACACAAACTACTGATACACACACACAAACTACAGATACACACATACAACACACAAACTACAGATACACACAAACAAACTACAGATACACACACACAAACTACAGATACACACATACACACACACACTACAGATACACACATACAACACACAAACTACAGATACACACATACAACACACACTACAGATACACACACACAAACTACAGATACACACATACACACACACACTACAGATACACACACACAAACTACAGATACACACACAAGCTACAGATACACACATACAACACACACAAACTACAGATACACACATACAACACACACAAACTACCGACACACACACACAAACTACAGATACACACATACACACACAAACTACAGATACACACACACAAACTACAGATACACACATACAACACACAAACTACAGATACACACACACAAACTACAGATACACACATACACACACAAACTACAGATATATACACACACACTACAGATACACACATACAACACACACAAACTACAGATACACACATACAACACACACAAACTACAGATACACACATACAACACACACAAACTACAGATACACACATACAACACACACAAACTACAGATACACACATACAACACAAACTACAGATACACGCACACACTACAGATACATACATACACACAAACTACAGATATATACACACACACACACTACAGATACACACATACAACACACACAAACTACAGATACACACATACAACACACACACACTACAGATACACACACACAAACTACAGATATGTACACACAAACTACAGATACACACATACAACACACACACACTACAGATGCACACATACAACACACACAAACTACAGATACACACATACAACACACACACACTACAGATACATACATACACACACAAACTACAGATATATACACACACACACTACAGATACATACATACAACACGCACACAAACTACAGATACACACATACAACACAAACAAACTACAGATGCACACACACAAACTACAGATACACACACACAAACTACAGATACACACACACACAAACTACAGATACACACATACAACACACAAACTACAGATACACGCATAAACTACAGATACACACACACAAACTACAGATACACACACACAAACTACAGATATACACACACAAACTACAGATACACACATACACACACAAACTTCAGATATACACACACAAACTACAGATACACACACACAAACTACAGATACACACATACACACACAAACTACAGATACACACACACAAACTACAGATACACACATACACACACAAACTACAGATACACACACACAAACTACAGATACACACATACACACACAAACTACAGATACACACACACAAACTACAGATACACACATACACACACAAACTACAGATACACACATACAACACACAAACTACAGATACACACACACAAACTACAGATACACACACACAAACTACAGATACACACATACACACACACTACAGATACACACATACAATACACAAACTACAGATACACACATACAACACACACTACAGATACACACACACAAACTACAGATACACACATACACACACACACTACAGATACACACACACAAACTACAGATACACACACAAGCTACAGATACACACATACAACACACACAAACTACAGATACACACATACAACACACACAAACTACAGATACACACACACAAACTACAGATACACACACACAAACTACAGATACACACATACACACACAAACTACAGATACACACATACAACACACAAACTACAGATACACACACACAAACTACAGATACACACACACAAACTACAGATACACACATACACACACAAACTACAGATACACACATACAACACACAAACTACAGATACACACACACAAACTACAGATATACACACACACAAACTACAGACACACACATACACACACAAACTACAGATACACACATACACACACAAACTACAGATACACACATAGAACACACAAACTACAGATACACACATACACACACAAACTACAGATACACACATACACACACAAACTACAGACACACACACACAAACTACAGATACACACATACACACACAAATTACAGATACACACACAAACTACAGATACACACATACACACAAACTACAGATACACACACACAGACTACAGATACACACATACAACACACACAAACTACAGATACACACATACAACACACACAAACTACAGATACACACATACAACACACACAAACTACAGATACACACATACACACTACAGATACACACATACACACACAAACTACAGATATATACACACACACACTACAGATACACACATACACACACAAACTACAGATAGATACACACACACACTACAGATACATACATACAACACGCACACACTACAGATACATACATACACACACAAACTACAGATATATACACACACACACTACAGATACACACACAAACTACAGATACACACATACTACACACACACACTACAGATACACACATACAACACACACACACTACAGATACACACATACAACACACACAAACTACAGATACACACATACACACACAAACTACAGATACACACATACAACACACACAAACTACAGATACACACACACAAACTACAGATACACACACACAAGCTACAGATACACACATACAACACACACAAACTACAGATACACACATACACACACAAACTACAGATACACACATACAACACACAAACTACAGATACACACATACAACACACACACACTACAGATACACACATACAACACACACAAACTACAGATACACACACACAAACTACAGATACACACATACAACACACACACACTACAGATACACACATACAACACACACAAACTACAGATACACACATACACACACAAACTACAGATACACACATACACACACACACTACAGATACACACACACAAACTGCAGATACACACACACAAACTACCGATACACACATACAACACACACAAACTACAGATACACTCACAAACTACCGATACACACATACACACACACACACTACAGATACACACACACAAACTACAGATACACACATACACACACAAACTACAGATACACACACACAAACTACAGATACACACATACAACACACACAAACTACAGATACACACACACAAACTACAGATACACACACACAAACTACCGATACACACATACAACACACAAACTACAGATACACACACAAACTACAGATACACACATACACACACAAACTACAGATACACACACACAAACTACAGATACACACACACAAACTACAGATACACACATACACACACAAACTGCAGATACACACACACAAACTACAGATACACACATACAACACACACAAACTACCGATACACACATACAACACACACAATCTACAGATACACACACACAAACTACCGATACACACATACAACACACAAACTACAGATACACACACAAACTACAGATACACACATACACACACAAACTAAAGATACACACACACAAACTACAGATACACACATACAACACACACAAACTACAGATACACACACAAACTACAGATACACACATACACACACAAACTACAGATACACACACACAAACTACAGATACACACATACAACACACACAAACTACAGATACACACATACAACACACACACACTACAGATACACACACACAAACTGCAGATACACACACACAAACTACCGATACACACATACAACACACACAAACTACAGATACACACACAAACTACCGATACACACATACACACACACACACTACAGATACACACACACAAACTACAGATACACACATACACACACAAACTACAGATACACACACACAAACTACAGATACACACATACAACACACACAAACTACAGATACACACACACAAACTACAGATACACACACACAAACTACCGATACACACATACAACACACAAACTACAGATACACACACAAACTACAGATACACACATACACACACAAACTACAGATACACACACACAAACTACAGATACACACACACAAACTACAGATACACACATACAACACACACAAACTACAGATACACACACACAAACTACAGATACACACACACACTACAGATACACACATACACACACCAGCTACAGATATACACACACACACTACAGATACACACATACAACACACACAAACTACAGATACACATATACAACACGCACACAAACTACATATAAACACATACAACACACACACACTACAGATACACACATAGAACACACACAAACTACAGATACACACACACAAACTACAGATACACACATACACACACAAACTACAGATATATACACACACACTACAGATACACACATACAACACACACAAACTACAGATACACACATACAACACGCACACAACTACAGATACACACATACAACACACACACACTACAGATACACACATACAACACACACAAACTACAGATACATACACACAAACTACAGATACACACACACACTACAGATACACACATACACACACAAACTACAGATATATACACACACACACTACAGATACACACATACAACACACACAAACTACAGATACACACATACAACACACACACTACAGATACACACATACAACACACACAAACTACAGATACACACACACACTACAGATATACACATACACACACAAACTACCGATATATACCCACACACACTACAGATACACACATACAACACACACAAACTACAGATACACACATACAACACACAGAAACTACAGATACACACATACAACACAAACTACAGATACACACATTCAACACACACAAACTACAGATACACACATACAACACACAAACTACAGATACACACATACAACACACACAAACTACAGATACACACATACACACTACAGATACACACACACAACACACAAACTACAGATATATACACACACACACTACAGATATATACACACACACACTACAGATACACACATACACACACAAACTACAGATATATACACACACACTACAGATACACACATACGCACACAAACTACAGATATATACACACACACACTACAGATACATACATACAACACGCACACACTACAGATACATACATACACACACACTACAGATACACACACAAACTACAGATACACACATACTACACACACACACACTACAGATACACACATACAACACACACACTACAGATACACACATACTACACACACACACTACAGATACACACATACAACACACACAAACTACAGATACACACACACAAACTACAGATACACACACACAAACTACAGATACACACATACAACACACACAAACTACAGATACACACACACAAACTACAGATACACACACACAAACTACAGATACACACACACAACACACAAACTACAGATACACACATACAACACACACACACTACAGATACACACATACAACACACACAAACTACAGATACACACATACACACACAAACTACAGATACACACATACAACACACAAACTACAGATACACACATACAACACACACACACTACAGATACACACATACAACACACACAAACTACAGATACACACACACAAACTACAGATACACACATACAACACACACACACTACAGATACACACATACAACACACACAAACTACAGATACACACATACACACACAAACTACAGATACACACATACAACACACACAAACTACAGATACACACACACAAACTACAGATACACACATACACACACACACACACACACTACAGATACACACACACAAACTACAGATACACACATACACACACAAACTACAGATACACACACACAAACTACAGATACACACATACACACACAAACTACAGATACACACACACAAACTACAGATACACACATACAACACACAAACTACAGATACACACACACAAACTACAGATACACACATACAACACACAAACTACAGATACACACATACAACACACACAAACTACAGATACACACATACACACACAAACTACAGATACACACATACAACACACAAACTACAGATACACACACACAAACTACAGATACACACATACACACACAAACTACAGATATATAAAGACACACACTACAGATACACACATACAACACACACAAACTACAGATACACACATACAACACACAAACTACAGATACACACATACAACACACAAACTACAGATACACACACACAAACTACAGATACACACATACAACACACACAAACTACAGATACACACATACAACACACACAAACTACCGATACACACACACAAACTACAGATACACACATACACACACAAACTACAGATACACACATACAACACACACAAACTACAGATACACACACACAAACTACAGATACACACATACACACACAAACTACAGATATATAAACACACACACTACAGATACACACATACAGCACACACAAACTACAGATACACACATACAACACACACAAACTACAGATACACACATACAACACACAAACTACAGATACACACACACAAACTACAGATACACACATACAACACACACAAACTACAGATACACACATACAACACACACAAACTACCGATACACACACACAAACTACAGATACACACATACACACACAAACTACAGATACACACATACAACACACACAAACTACAGATACACACATACAAACTACAGATACACACATACAACACACAAACTACAGATACACACACACAAACTACAGATACACACATACACACACAAACTACAGATATATAAACACACACACTACAGATACACACATACAACACACACAAACTACAGGTACACACATACAACACACACAAACTACAGATACACACATACAACACAAACAACAGATACACACACACAAACTACAGATACACGCACACACTACAGATACATACATACACACACAAACTACAGATACATACACACACACAAACTACAGATACACACATGCAACACACAAACTACAGATACACACATACAACACACACAAACTACAGATACACACACACAAACTACAGATACACACACACAAACTACCGATACACACATACAACACACACAAACTACAGATACACACACACAAACTACCGATACACACATACACACACACACACACTACAGATACACACACACAAACTACAGATACACACATACACACACAAACTACAGATACACACACACAAACTACCGATACACACATACACACACACACACACACACTACAGATACACACACACAAACTACAGATACACACATACACACACAAACTACAGATACACACATACAACACACAAACTACAGATACACACATACAACACACACAAACTACCGATACACACACACAAACTACAGATACACACATACACACACAAACTACAGATACACACATACAACACACACAAACTACAGATACACACACACAAACTACAGATACACACACACAACACACAAACTACAGATACACACACACAAACTACAGATACACACATACACACACAAACTACAGATATATAAACACACACACTACAGATACACACATACAACACACACAAACTACAGATACACACATACAACACACACAAACTACAGATACACACATACAACACACAAACTACAGATACACACACACAAACTACAGATACACACATACACACACAAACTACAGATACACACATACAACACACAAACTACAGATACACACATACAACACACACAAACTACCGATACACACACACAAACTACAGATACACACATACACACACAAACTACAGATACACACATACAACACACACAAACTACAGATACACACACACAAACTACAGATACACACACACAACACACAAACTACAGATACACACACACAAACTAAAGATACACACATACACACACAAACTACAGATATATAAACACACACACTACAGATACACACATACAACACACACAAACTACAGATACACACATACAACACACACAAACTACAGATACACACATACAACACACAAACTACAGATACACACACACAAACTACAGATATACACATACAACACACACAAACTACAGATACACACATACAACACACACAAACTACCGATACACACACACAAACTACAGATACACACATACACACACAAACTACAGATACACACATACAACACACACAAACTACAGATACACACATACAA
Organism: Phyllobates terribilis; assembly: GCF_046119375.1. Taxonomy (NCBI): domain Eukaryota; kingdom Metazoa; phylum Chordata; class Amphibia; order Anura; family Dendrobatidae; genus Phyllobates; species Phyllobates terribilis. The sequence goes on from NW_027362770.1 coordinate 177,514,423, forward strand.
ACTACAGATACACACATACAACACACAAACTACAGATACACACACACAAACTACAGATACACACATACACACACAAACTACAGATATATAAACACACACACTACAGATACACACATACAACACACACAAACTACAGGTACACACATACAACACACACAAACTACAGATACACACATACAACACAAACTACAGATACACACACACAAACTACAGATACACGCACACACTACAGATACATACATACACACACAAACTACAGATACATACACACACACAAACTACAGATACACACATGCAACACACAAACTACAGATACACACATACAACACACAAACTACAGATACACACATACAACACACAAACTACAGATACATACATACAACACGCACACAACCTACCGATACACACATACAACACACACATTAAACACAGATACATAGAGACACATACACACATTTCAGATACTATACATACATGCAACACACATGAACACCTTGTATCCATACATACTACATACATAAATGTATATACTATACACATGTACAGTACAGACCAAAAGTTTGGACACACCTTCTCATTTAAATATTTTTCTGTATTTTCAAGACTTTGAAAACTGTACATTCACACTGAAGGCATCAAAACTATGAATTAACACATGTGGAATTATATACTTACCAAAAAAGTGTGAAACAATTGAAAATATGTCTTATATTCTAGGTTCTGCAAAGTAGCCACATTTTGCTTTGATGACTACTTTGCACACTCTTGGCATTCTCTTGATGAGCTTCAAGATGTAGTCACTGGAAAAGGTTTTCACTTTATAGGTGTGCCCTGTCAGGTTTAATAAGTGGGATTTCTTGCCTTATAAATGGGGTTGGGACCATCAGTTGTGTTGTGCAGAAGTCTGGTGGATACACAGCTGATAGTCCTACTGAATAGACTGTTAGAATTTGTATTATGGCAAGAAAAAGGCAGATAAGTAAAGAAAAACGAGTGGCCATCATTACTTTAAGAAATGAAGGTCAGTTAGTCTGAAAAATTGGGAAAACTTTGAAAGTGTCCCCAAGTGCAGTTGCAAAAACCATCAAGCGCTACAAAGAAACTGGCTCACATGAGGACCGCCCCAGAAAAGGAAGACCAAGAGTCACCTCTGCTTCTGAGGATAAGTTTATCCGAGTCACCAGCTTCAGAAATCACAGGTTAACAGCAGCTCAGATTAGAGACCAGGTCAATGCCACACAGAGTTCTAGCAGCAGACACATCTCTTCAACAACTGTTAAGAGAAGACTATGTGCAGCAGGCCTTCATGGTAAAATATCTGCTAGTAAACCACTGCTAAGGACAGGCAAAAAGTAGAAGAGACTTGTTTGAGCTAAAGAACACAAGGAATGGACATTAGACCAGTGGAAATCTGTGCTTTGGTCTGATGAGTCCAAATTTGAGATCTTTGGTTCCAACCACCGTGTCTTTGTGCGATGCAGAAAAGGTGAACGGATGGACTCTACATGCCTGGTTCCCACCGTAAAGCATGGAGGAGGAGGTGTGATGGTGTGGGGGTGCTTTGCTGGTGACACTGTTGGGGATTTATTCAAAATTGAAGGCATACTGAACCAGCATGGCTACCACAGCATCTTGCAGCGGCATGCTATTCCATCCGGTTTGCGTTTAGTTGGACAATCATTTATTTTTCAACAGGACAATGACCCCAAACACACCTCCAGGCTGTGTAAGGGCTATTTGACCAAGAAGGAGAGTGATGGGGGGCTACGCCAGATGACCTGGCCTCCACAGTCACCAGACCTGAACCCAATCGAGATGGTTTGGGGTGAGCTGGACCACAGAGTGAAGGCAAAAGGGCCAACAAGTGCTAAGCATCTCTGGGAACTCCTTCAAGATTGTTGGAAGACCATTTCCGGTGACTACCTCTTGAAGCTCATCAAGAGAATGCCAAGAGTGTGCAAAGCAGTCATCAAAGCAAAAGGTGGCTACTTTGAAGAACCTAGAATATAAGACATATTTTCAGTTGTTTCACACTTTTTTGTTAAGTATATAATTCCACATGTGGTAATTCATAGCTTTGATGCCTTCAGTGTGAATGTACAATTTTCATAGTCATGAAAATACAGAAAAATATCTAAATGAGAAGGTGTGTCCAAACTTTTGGTCTGTACTGTACATGTAGTATATCTATAGACTACATACATACAACATGTATACATATAAGCATGAATGTGCAATGAATGTATACAGCGCACATTCTCTCATACAGATAGAGACATATACACTACACATACCTACATACTGGACATGCAGAGGACCAGATCCTCATATTCTACATATTTTGTCATGTCCAGTGGACACTACGCGTTAATACACACAGAACACACACAAAAATACAGAGGAGTCAGGTTGGATTTTCAGTCTCAGAATTTCTCGCATTTCTTTCTTTTTTTAAGAAAATGAAGCCCCTCAGTTCTGGTTTTCCCCACTGGTTTACTTACTTGCAGTTACACCTAAGCCAAGCTGAACAAGCACAGCTGCAGTATAAATCATGGTGGAACAGTAACCTATCATTATTAGTTATTGGATGGTGCTGAGCTCCCCCTAGTGGTGGCTGCAGTCTGCCAGAATATGATCATTGTCTTCCATGGCAGTCACTCTGCTGACAGTATAGGTTATTGGGGCATTCTGGTGGCATCTCTTGTGTGATTGCACTGTTTGGGGGTTTGGGGACATTGTAATGGCAATGTAAATGGGGTCACCCTTCTAGTATAGGGGTCTTTTGCTAGTACTCTTTATAGTGGGACCTTCTGCTAGTACTGTTTATCGGGGGTGACCGTGCTCTGACTAATAATAGGGTTTTACTGCTTTCGCTGTTTATATGGTGATGATGCTGTACTGTTTATGGGCAGTCTCCGTGCTGTATTGTTTATGGGCGGTCACCGTGCTGTTTATGGGCAGTCATTGTGCTGTGCTGTTTATGGGCGGTCACCGTGCTGTGCTGTTTATGGGCGGTCACCGTGCTGTGCTGTTTATAGGCGGTCACTGTGCTGTGCTGTTTATAGGCGGTCACCGTGCTGTGCTGTTTATGGGAGGTCACCGTGCTGTGCTGTTTATGGGCGGTCACCATGCTGTGCTGTTTATGGGCAGTCACCATGCTGAAGTGTTTATGGGCGGTCACCGTGCTGTGCTGTTTATGGGCAGTTACTGTGATGAACTGTTTATGGGCGATCACCGTGCTGTGCTGTTTATGGGCGATCACCATGCTGAAGTGTTTATGGGCGGTCACCGTGCTGTGCTGTTTATGGGTGGTCACCGTGCTGTGCACTTTATGGGCGGTCACCGTGCTGTGCTGTTTATGGGCGGTCACCGTGCTGTGCTGTTTATGGGCGGTCACCGTGCTGTGCACTTTATGGGCGGTCTCCATGCTGTGCTGTTTATGGGCGGTCTCCATGCTGTGCTGTTTATGGGCGGTCACCATGCTGTGCTGTTTATGGGCGGTCACTGTGCTGTGCTGTGTATGGGCGGTCACCATGCTGTGCTGTTTATGGGCAGTCACCGTGCTGTGCTGTTTATGGGCGGTCACTGTGCTGTGCTGTTTATGGGCGGTCACCGTGCTGTGCTATTTATGGGCAGTCACCATGCTGAACTGTTTATGGGCAGTTACTGTGCTGAACTGTTTATGGGCGATCACCGTGCTGTGCTGTTTATGGGCGGTCACCATGCTGAAGTGTTTATGGGCGGTCACCGTGCTGTGCTGTTTATGGTCAGTCACCGTGCTGTGCTGTTTATGGGCGGTCACTGTGCTGTGCTATTTATGGGCGGTCACCATGCTGAACTGTTTATCGGCAGTTACTGTGCTGAACTGTTTATGGGCGATCACCGTGCTGTGCTGTTTATGGGCGGTCACCATGCTGAAGTGTTTATAGGCGGTCACCGTGCTGTGCTGTTTATGGGCAGTCACCGTGCTGTGCTGTTTATGGGCGGTCACTGTGCTGTGCTGTTTATGGGCAGTTACCGTGCTGTGCTGTTTATGGGCGGTCACTGTGCTGTGCTGTTTATGGGCGGTCACCATGCTGTGCTGTTTATGGGTGGTCACCGTACTGAACTGTTTATGGGCGGTCACCGTGCTGTGCACTTTATGGGCGGTCTCCATGCTGTGCTATTTATGGGCTGTCACCGTGCTGTTTATGGACTGTCACTGTGCTGTGCTGTTTATGGGCGGTCACCATGCTGAGCTGTTTATGGGCGGTCACCGTGCTGTGCTGTTTATGGGCGGTCACCATGCTGTGCTGTTTATGGGCGGTCACCGTGCTGAACTGTTTATGGGCAGTCACCATGCTGAACTGTCTATGGGCGGTCACCATGCTGTGCTGTTTATGGGCGGTCACCGTGCTGTACTGTTTATGGGCAGTTACCGTGCTGTTTTTGGGCGGTCACCATGCTGTGCTGTTTATGGGTGGTCACCATGCTGTGCTGTTTATGGGTGGTCACCGTACTGTGCTATTTATGGGTGGTCAACATGCTGAACTGTTTATGGGCGGTTACCCTGCTGTGCTGTTTATGGGCGGTCACCGTGCTGTGCTGTTTATGGGCGGTCACCGTTCTGTGCTGTTTATGGTCGGTCACCATGCTGTGCTGTTTATGGGCGGTCACCGTGCTGTGCTGTTTATGGGCGGTCACCGCGCTGTGCTGTTTATGGGCGGTCACCGTGCTGTGCTGTTTATGGGCAGTCACCGTGCTGTGCTGTTTATGGGCAGTTACCGTGCTGTGCTGTTTATGGGCGGTCACCGTGCTATGCTGTTTATGGGCGGTCACCATGCTGTGTTATTTATGGGCAGTCACCATGCTGAACTGTTTATGGGCAGTTACTGTGCTGAACTGTTTATGGCCGATCACCGTGCTGTGCTGTTTATGGGCGGTCACCATACTGAAGTGTTTATGGGCGGTCACCGTGCTGTGCTGTTTATGGGCGGTCACCATGCTGAAGTGTTTATGGGTGGTCACCGTGCTGTGCTGTTTATGGGCAGTCACCGTGCTGTGCTGTTTATGGGCGGTCACTGTGCTGTGCTGTTTATGGGCAGTTACCGTGCTGAAGTGTTTATGGGCGGTCACCGTGCTGTGCTGTTTATGGGCAGTCACCGTGCTGTGCTGTTTATGGGTGGTCACCGTACTGAACTGTTTATGGGCAGTCACCGTGCTGTGATGTTTATGGGCAGTTACCGTGCTGTGCTGTTTATGGGCGGTCACCATGCTGAAGTGTTTATGGGCGGTCACCGTGCTGTGCTGTTTATGGGCAGTCACCGTGCTGTGCTGTTTATGGGCGGTCACTGTGCTGTGCTGTTTATGGGCAGTTACCGTGCTGTGCTGTTTATGGGTGGTCACTGTGCTGTGCTGTTTATGGGCGGTCACCATGCTGTGCTGTTTATGGGTGGTCACCGTACTGAACTGTTTATGGGCGGTCACCGTGCTGTGCACTTTATGGGCGGTCTCCATGCTGTGCTGTTTATGGGCTGTCACCGTGCTGTTTATGGACAGTCACCGTGCTGTGCTGTTTATGGGCAGTTACCGTGCTGTGCTGTTTATGGGCGGTCACCGTGCTGTGCTGTTTATGGGCAGTTACCGTGCTGTGCTGTTTATGGGCGGTCACCGTGCTATGCTGTTTATGGGTGGTCACTGTGCTGTGCTGTTTATGGGCGGTCACCATGTTGTGCTATTTATGGGCAGTCACCATGCTGAACTGTTTATGGGCAGTTACTGTGATGAACTGTTTATGGGCGATCACCGTGCTGTGCTGTTTATGTGCGGTCACCATGCTGAAGTGTTTATGGGCGGTCACCGTGCTGTGCTGTTTATGGGCAGTCACCGTGCTGTGCTGTTTATGGGCGGTCACTGTGCTGTGCTGTTTATGGGCAGTTACCGTGCTGTGCTGTTTATGGGTGGTCACTGTGCTGTGCTGTTTATGGGCGGTCACCATGCTGTGCTGTTTATGGGTGGTCACCGTACTGAACTGTTTATGGGCGGTCACCGTGCTGTGCACTTTATGGGCGGTCTCCATGCTGTGCTGTTTATGGGCTGTCACCGTGCTGTTTATGGACAGTCACCGTGCTGTGCTGTTTATGGGCAGTTACCGTGCTGTGCTGTTTATGGGCGGTCACCGTGCTGTGCTGTTTATGGGCAGTTACCGTGCTGTGCTGTTTATGGGCGGTCACCGTGCTATGCTGTTTATGGGCGGTCACCATGCTGTGCTGGTTATGGGCGGTCACCATGTTGTGCTATTTATGGGCCGTCACCATGCTGAACTGTTTATGGGCAGTTACTGTGCTGAACTGTTTATGGGCGATCACCATGCTGTGCTGTTTATGGGCGGTCACCATGCTGAAGTGTTTATGGGCGGTCACCGTGCTGTGCTGTTTATGGGCGGTCACCATGCTGAAGTGTTTATGGGCGGTCACCGTGCTGTGCTGTTTATGGGCAGTCACCGTGCTGTGCTGTTTATGGGTGGTCACCGTACTGAACTGTTTATGGGCAGTCACCGTGCTGTGATGTTTATGGGCAGTTACCGTGCTGTGCTGTTTATGGGCGGTCACCGTGCTATGCTGTTTATGGGCGGTCACCGTGCTGTGCTGTTTATGGGCGGTCACTGTGCTGTGCTGTTTATGGGCGGTCACCATGCTGTGCTGTTTATGGGTGGTCACCGTACTGAACTGTTTATGGGCAGTCACCGTGCTGTGCTGTTTATGGGCAGTTACCGTGCTGTGCTGTTTATGGGCAGTCACCGTGCTATGCTGTTTATGGGCGGTCACCATACTGTGCTGTTTATGGGCGGTCACCATGCTGTGCTATTTATGGGCAGTCACCATGCTGAACTGTTTATGGGCAGTTACTGTGCTGAACTGTTTATGGCCGATCACCGTGCTGTGCTGTTTATGGGCGGTCACCATACTGAAGTGTTTATGGGCGGTCACCGTGCTGTGCTGTTTATGGGCGGTCACCATGCTGAAGTGTTTATGGGCTGTCACCGTGCTGTGCTGTTTATGGGCAGTTACCTTGCTGTGCTGTTTATGGGCGGTCACTGTGCTGTGCTGTTTATGGGCGGTCACCATGCTGTGCTGTTTATGGGTGGTCACCGTACTGAACTGTTTATGGGCGGTCACCGTGCTGTGCTGTTTATGGGCGGTCACTGTGCTGTGCTGTTTATGGGCGGTCACCATGCTGTGCTGTTTATGGGCAGTCACCATGCTGAAGTGTTTATTGGCGGTCACCGTGCTGTGCTGTTTATGGGCAGTTACTGTGATGAACTGTTTATGGGCGATCACCGTGCTATGCTGTTTATGGGCGGTCACCATGCTGAAGTGTTTATGGGCGGTCACCGTGCTGTGCTGTTTATGGGCAGTCACCGTGCTGTGCTGTTTATGGGCGGTCACCATGCTGAAGTGTTTATGGGCGGTCACCGTGCTGTGCTGTTTATGGGCAGTCACCGTGCTGTGCTGCTTATGGGCGGTCACTGTGCTGTGCTGTTTATGGGCAGTTACCGTGCTGTGCTGTTTATGGGTGGTCACTGTGCTGTGCTGTTTATGGGCGGTCACCATGCTGTGCTGTTTATGGGTGGTCACCGTACTGAACTGTTTATGGGCGGTCACCGTGCTGTGCACTTTATGGGCGGTCTCCATGCTGTGCTGTTTATGGGCTGTCACCGTGCTGTTTATGGACAGTCACCGTGCTGTGCTGTTTATGGGCGGTCACCATGCTGTGCTGTTTATGGGCGGTCACCATGCTGAACTGTTTATGGGCGGTCACCGTGCTGTGCTGTTTATGGGCGGTCACCATGCTGTGCTGTTTATGGGCGGTCACCGTGCTGTGCTATTTATGGGCGGTCACCGTGCTGTGCTGTTTATGGGCGGTCGCTGTGCTGTTTATGGGCGGTCACCATGCTGTGCTGTTTATGGGCAGTCACCATGCTGTGCTGTTTATGGGCGGTCACCGTGCTGTGCTGTTTATGGGCGGTCACCATGCTGAAGTGTTTATGGGCGGTTACCGTGCTGTGCTGTTTATGGGCAGTCACCGTGCTGTGCTGTTTATGGGCGGTCACCATGCTGAAGTGTTTATGGGCGGTCACCGTGCTGTGCTGTTTATGGGCAGTCACCGTGCTGTGCTGCTTATGGGCGGTCACTGTGCTGTGCTGTTTATGGGCAGTTACCGTGCTGTGCTGTTTATGGGTGGTCACTGTGCTGTGCTGTTTATGGGCGGTCACCATGCTGTGCTGTTTATGGGTGGTCACCGTACTGAACTGTTTATGGGCGGTCACCGTGCTGTGCACTTTATGGGCGGTCTCCATGCTGTGCTGTTTATGGGCTGTCACCGTGCTGTTTATGGACAGTCACCGTGCTGTGCTGTTTATGGGCGGTCACCATGCTGTGCTGTTTATGGGCGGTCACCATGCTGAACTGTTTATGGGCGGTCACCGTGCTGTGCTGTTTATGGGCGGTCACCATGCTGTGCTGTTTATGGGCGGTCACCGTGCTGTGCTATTTATGGGCGGTCACCGTGCTGTGCTGTTTATGGGCGGTCGCTGTGCTGTTTATGGGCGGTCACCATGCTGTGCTGTTTATGGGCAGTCACCATGCTGTGCTGTTTATGGGCGGTCACCGTGCTGTGCTATTTATGAGCAGTCACCATGCTGAACTGTTTATGGGCAGTTACTGTGCTAAACTGTTTATGGGCGATCACCTTGCTGTGCTGTTTATGGGCGGTCACCATGCTGAAGTGTTTATGGGCGGTCACCGTGCTGTGCTGTTTATGGGCGGTCACCATGCTGAACTGTTTTGCGGCAGTTACTGTGCTGAACTGTTTATGGGCGATCACCGTGCTGTGCTGTTTATGGGCGGTCACCATGCTGAAGTGTTTATGGGCGGTCACCGTGCTGTGCTGTTTATGGGCAGTCACCGTGCTGTGCTGTTTTTGGGCGGTCACTGTGCTGTGCTGTTTATGGGCAGTTACCATGGTGTTCTGTTTATGGGCGGTCACTGTGCTGTGCTGTTTATGGGCGGTCACCATTCTGTGCTGTTTTTGGGTGGTCACCGTACTGAACTGTTTATGGGCGGTCACCGTGCTGTGCACTTTATGGGCGGTCTCCATGCTGTGCTGTTTATGGGCTGTCACCGTGCTGTTTATGGATAGTCACTGTGCTGTGCTGTTTATGGGCGGTCACCATGCTGAGCTGTTTATGGGCGGTCACCGTGCTGTGCTGTTTATGGGCAGTCACCATGCTGTGCTGTTTATGGGCGGTCACCGTGCTGAACTGTTTATGGGCATTCACCATGCTGAACTGTCTATGGGCGGTCACCATGCTGTGCTGTTTATGGGCGGTCACCGTGCTGTACTGTTTATGGGCAGTTACCGTGCTGTTTTTGGGCGGTCACCATGCTGTGCTGTTTATGGGTGGTCACCATGCTGTGCTGTTTATGGGTGGTCACCGTGCTGTGCTATTTATGGGTGGTCAACATGCTGAACTGTTTATGGGTGGTTACCCTGCTGTGCTGTTTATGGGCGGTCACCGTGCTGTGCTGTTTATGGGCGGTCACCGTTCTGTGCTGTTTATGGTCGGTCACCATGCTGTGCTGTTTATGGGCGGTCACCGTGCTGTGCTGTTTATGGGCGGTCACCGCGCTGTGCTGTTTATGGGCGATCACCGTGCTGTGCTGTTTATGGGCAGTCACCGTGCTGTGCTGTTTATGGGCGGTCACCGTGCTATGCTGTTTATGGGCGGTCACCATGCTGTGCTGTTTATGGACGGTCACCATGCTGTGCTATTTATGGGCAGTCACCATGCTGAACTGTTTATGGGCAGTTCCTGTGCTGAACTGTTTATGGGCGATCACCGTGCTGTGCTGTTTATGGGCGGTCACCATACTGAAGTGTTTATGGGCGGTCACCGTGCTGTGCTGTTTATGGGCGGTCACTGTGCTGTGCTGTTTATGGGCGGTCACCGTGCTGTGCTGTTTATGGGCTGTCACCATGCTGTGCTGTTTATGGGTGGTCACCGTACTGAGCTGTTTATGGGCGGTCACTGTGCTGTGCTGTTTATGGGCGGTCACCATGCTGTGCTGTTTATGGGTGGTCACCGTACTGAACTGTTTATGGGCGGTCACCGTGCTGTGCACTTTATGGGCGGTCTCCATGCTGTGCTGTTTATGGGCTGTCACCGTGCTGTTTATGGGAGGTCACCATGCTGTGCTGTTTATGGGCGGTCACCGTGCTGTGCTGTTTATGGGCGGTCACCGCGCTGTGCTGTTTATGGGCGGTCACCGTGCTGTGCTATTTATGGGCAGTCACCATGCTGAACTGTTTATGGGCAGTTACTGTGCTGAACTGTTTATGGCCGATCACCGTGCTGTGCTGTTTATGGGCGGTCACCATACTGAAGTGTTTATGGGCGGTCACCGTGCTGTGCTGTTTATGGGCGGTCACCATGCTGAAGTGTTTATGGGCTGTCACCGTGCTGTGCTGTTTATGGGCAGTTACCTTGCTGTGCTGTTTATGGGCGGTCACTGTGCTGTGCTGTTTATGGGCGGTCACCATGCTGTGCTGTTTATGGGTGGTCACCGTACTGAACTGTTTATGGGCGGTCACCGTGCTGTGCTGTTTATGGGCGGTCACTGTGCTGTGCTGTTTATGGGCGGTCACCATGCTGTGCTGTTTATGGGCAGTCACCATGCTGAAGTGTTTATTGGCGGTCACCGTGCTGTGCTGTTTATGGGCAGTTACTGTGATGAACTGTTTATGGGCGATCACCGTGCTGTGCTGTTTATGGGCGGTCACCATGCTGAAGTGTTTATGGGCGGTCACCGTGCTGTGCTGTTTATGGGCAGTCACCGTGCTGTGCTGTTTATGGGCGGTCACCATGCTGAAGTGTTTATGGGCGGTCACCGTGCTGTGCTGTTTATGGGCAGTCACCGTGCTGTGCTGCTTATGGGCGGTCACTGTGCTGTGCTGTTTATGGGCAGTTACCGTGCTGTGCTGTTTATGGGTGGTCACTGTGCTGTGCTGTTTATGGGCGGTCACCATGCTGTGCTGTTTATGGGTGGTCACCGTACTGAACTGTTTATGGGCGGTCACCGTGCTGTGCACTTTATGGGCGGTCTCCATGCTGTGCTGTTTATGGGCTGTCACCGTGCTGTTTATGGACAGTCACCGTGCTGTGCTGTTTATGGGCGGTCACCATGCTGTGCTGTTTATGGGCGGTCACCATGCTGAACTGTTTATGGGCGGTCACCGTGCTGTGCTGTTTATGGGCGGTCACCATGCTGTGCTGTTTATGGGCGGTCACCGTGCTGTGCTATTTATGGGCGGTCACCGTGCTGTGCTGTTTATGGGCGGTCGCTGTGCTGTTTATGGGCGGTCACCATGCTGTGCTGTTTATGGGCAGTCACCATGCTGTGCTGTTTATGGGCGGTCACCGTGCTGTGCTGTTTATGGGCGGTCACCATGCTGAAGTGTTTATGGGCGGTCACCGTGCTGTGCTGTTTATGGGCAGTCACCGTGCTGTGCTGTTTATGGGCGGTCACCATGCTGAAGTGTTTATGGGCGGTCACCGTGCTGTGCTGTTTATGGGCAGTCACCGTGCTGTGCTGCTTATGGGCGGTCACTGTGCTGTGCTGTTTATGGGCAGTTACCGTGCTGTGCTGTTTATGGGTGGTCACTGTGCTGTGCTGTTTATGGGCGGTCACCATGCTGTGCTGTTTATGGGTGGTCACCGTACTGAACTGTTTATGGGCGGTCACCGTGCTGTGCACTTTATGGGCGGTCTCCATGCTGTGCTGTTTATGGGCTGTCACCGTGCTGTTTATGGACAGTCACCGTGCTGTGCTGTTTATGGGCGGTCACCATGCTGTGCTGTTTATGGGCGGTCACCATGCTGAACTGTTTATGGGCGGTCACCGTGCTGTGCTGTTTATGGGCGGTCACCATGCTGTGCTGTTTATGGGCGGTCACCGTGCTGTGCTATTTATGGGCGGTCACCGTGCTGTGCTGTTTATGGGCGGTCGCTGTGCTGTTTATGGGCGGTCACCATGCTGTGCTGTTTATGGGCAGTCACCATGCTGTGCTGTTTATGGGCGGTCACCGTGCTGTGCTATTTATGAGCAGTCACCATGCTGAACTGTTTATGGGCAGTTACTGTGCTAAACTGTTTATGGGCGATCACCTTGCTGTGCTGTTTATGGGCGGTCACCATGCTGAAGTGTTTATGGGCGGTCACCGTGCTGTGCTGTTTATGGGCGGTCACCATGCTGAACTGTTTTGCGGCAGTTACTGTGCTGAACTGTTTATGGGCGATCACCGTGCTGTGCTGTTTATGGGCGGTCACCATGCTGAAGTGTTTATGGGCGGTCTCCGTGCTGTGCTGTTTATGGGCAGTCACCGTGCTGTGCTGTTTTTGGGCGGTCACTGTGCTGTGCTGTTTATGGGCAGTTACCATGGTGTTCTGTTTATGGGCGGTCACTGTGCTGTGCTGTTTATGGGCGGTCACCATTCTGTGCTGTTTTTGGGTGGTCACCGTACTGAACTGTTTATGGGCGGTCACCGTGCTGTGCACTTTATGGGCGGTCTCCATGCTGTGCTGTTTATGGGCTGTCACCGTGCTGTTTATGGATAGTCACTGTGCTGTGCTGTTTATGGGCGGTCACCATGCTGAGCTGTTTATGGGCGGTCACCGTGCTGTGCTGTTTATGGGCAGTCACCATGCTGTGCTGTTTATGGGCGGTCACCGTGCTGAACTGTTTATGGGCAGTCACCGTGCTGAACTGTCTATGGGCGGTCACCATGCTGTGCTGTTTATGGGCGGTCACCGTGCTGTACTGTTTATGGGCAGTTACCGTGCTGTTTTTGGGCGGTCACCATGCTGTGCTGTTTATGGGTGGTCACCATGCTGTGCTGTTTATGGGTGGTCACCGTGCTGTACTATTTATGGGTGGTCAACATGCTGAACTGTTTATGGGCGGTTACCCTGCTGTGCTGTTTATGGGCGGTCACCGTGCTGTGCTGTTTATGGGCGGTCACCGTTCTGTGCTGTTTATGGTCGGTCACCATGCTGTGCTGTTTATGGGCGGTCACTGTGCTGTGCTGTTTATGGGCGGTCACCGCGCTGTGCTGTTTATGGGCGATCACCGTGCTGTGCTGTTTATGGGCAGTCACCGTGCTGTGCTGTTTATGGGCGGTCACCGTGCTATGCTGTTTATGGGCAGTCACCGTGCTGTGCTGTTTATGGGCGGTCACCATGCTGAAGTGTTTATGGGCGGTCACCGTGCTGTGCTGTTTATGGGCAGTCACCGTGCTGTGCTGCTTATGGGCGGTCACTGTGCTGTGCTGTTTATGGGCAGTTACCGTGCTGTGCTGTTTATGGGTGGTCACTGTGCTGTGCTGTTTATGGGCGGTCACCATGCTGTGCTGTTTATGGGTGGTCACCGTACTGAACTGTTTATGGGCGGTCACCGTGCTGTGCACTTTATGGGCGGTCTCCATGCTGTGCTGTTTATGGGCTGTCACCGTGCTGTTTATGGACAGTCACCGTGCTGTGCTGTTTATGGGCGGTCACCATGCTGTGCTGTTTATGGGCGGTCACCATGCTGAACTGTTTATGGGCGGTCACCGTGCTGTGCTGTTTATGGGCGGTCACCATGCTGTGCTGTTTATGGGCGGTCACCGTGCTGTGCTATTTATGGGCGGTCACCGTGCTGTGCTGTTTATGGGCGGTCGCTGTGCTGTTTATGGGCGGTCACCATGCTGTGCTGTTTATGGGCAGTCACCATGCTGTGCTGTTTATGGGCGGTCACCGTGCTGTGCTGTTTATGGGCGGTCACCATGCTGAAGTGTTTATGGGCGGTCACCGTGCTGTGCTGTTTATGGGCAGTCACCGTGCTGTGCTGTTTATGGGCGGTCACCATGCTGAAGTGTTTATGGGCGGTCACCGTGCTGTGCTGTTTATGGGCAGTCACCGTGCTGTGCTGCTTATGGGCGGTCACTGTGCTGTGCTGTTTATGGGCAGTTACCGTGCTGTGCTGTTTATGGGTGGTCACTGTGCTGTGCTGTTTATGGGCGGTCACCATGCTGTGCTGTTTATGGGTGGTCACCGTACTGAACTGTTTATGGGCGGTCACCGTGCTGTGCACTTTATGGGCGGTCTCCATGCTGTGCTGTTTATGGGCTGTCACCGTGCTGTTTATGGACAGTCACCGTGCTGTGCTGTTTATGGGCGGTCACCATGCTGTGCTGTTTATGGGCGGTCACCATGCTGAACTGTTTATGGGCGGTCACCGTGCTGTGCTGTTTATGGGCGGTCACCATGCTGTGCTGTTTATGGGCGGTCACCGTGCTGTGCTATTTATGGGCGGTCACCGTGCTGTGCTGTTTATGGGCGGTCGCTGTGCTGTTTATGGGCGGTCACCATGCTGTGCTGTTTATGGGCAGTCACCATGCTGTGCTGTTTATGGGCGGTCACCGTGCTGTGCTATTTATGAGCAGTCACCATGCTGAACTGTTTATGGGCAGTTACTGTGCTAAACTGTTTATGGGCGATCACCTTGCTGTGCTGTTTATGGGCGGTCACCATGCTGAAGTGTTTATGGGCGGTCACCGTGCTGTGCTGTTTATGGGCGGTCACCATGCTGAACTGTTTTGCGGCAGTTACTGTGCTGAACTGTTTATGGGCGATCACCGTGCTGTGCTGTTTATGGGCGGTCACCATGCTGAAGTGTTTATGGGCGGTCTCCGTGCTGTGCTGTTTATGGGCAGTCACCGTGCTGTGCTGTTTTTGGGCGGTCACTGTGCTGTGCTGTTTATGGGCAGTTACCATGGTGTTCTGTTTATGGGCGGTCACTGTGCTGTGCTGTTTATGGGCGGTCACCATTCTGTGCTGTTTTTGGGTGGTCACCGTACTGAACTGTTTATGGGCGGTCACCGTGCTGTGCACTTTATGGGCGGTCTCCATGCTGTGCTGTTTATGGGCTGTCACCGTGCTGTTTATGGATAGTCACTGTGCTGTGCTGTTTATGGGCGGTCACCATGCTGAGCTGTTTATGGGCGGTCACCGTGCTGTGCTGTTTATGGGCAGTCACCATGCTGTGCTGTTTATGGGCGGTCACCGTGCTGAACTGTTTATGGGCAGTCACCGTGCTGAACTGTCTATGGGCGGTCACCATGCTGTGCTGTTTATGGGCGGTCACCGTGCTGTACTGTTTATGGGCAGTTACCGTGCTGTTTTTGGGCGGTCACCATGCTGTGCTGTTTATGGGTGGTCACCATGCTGTGCTGTTTATGGGTGGTCACCGTGCTGTACTATTTATGGGTGGTCAACATGCTGAACTGTTTATGGGCGGTTACCCTGCTGTGCTGTTTATGGGCGGTCACCGTGCTGTGCTGTTTATGGGCGGTCACCGTTCTGTGCTGTTTATGGTCGGTCACCATGCTGTGCTGTTTATGGGCGGTCACTGTGCTGTGCTGTTTATGGGCGGTCACCGCGCTGTGCTGTTTATGGGCGATCACCGTGCTGTGCTGTTTATGGGCAGTCACCGTGCTGTGCTGTTTATGGGCGGTCACCGTGCTATGCTGTTTATGGGCGGTCACCATGCTGTGCTGTTTATGGACGGTCACCATGCTGTGCTATTTATGGGCAGTCACCATGCTGAACTGTTTATGGGCAGTTCCTGTGCTGAACTGTTTATGGGCGATCACCGTGCTGTGCTGTTTATGGGCGGTCACCATACTGAAGTGTTTATGGGCGGTCACCGTGCTGTGCTGTTTATGGGCGGTCACCATGCTGAAGTGTTTATGGGCGGTCACCGTGCTGTGCTGTTTATGGGCAGTTACCGTGCTGTGCTGTTTATGGGCGGTCACTGTGCTGTGCTGTTTATGGGCGGTCACCGTGCTGTGCTGTTTATGGGCTGTCACCATGCTGTGCTGTTTATGGGTGGTCACCGTACTGAGCTGTTTATGGGCGGTCACTGTGCTGTGCTGTTTATGGGCGGTCACCATGCTGTGCTGTTTATGGGTGGTCACCGTACTGAACTGTTTATGGGCGGTCACCGTGCTGTGCACTTTATGGGCGGTCTCCATGCTGTGCTGTTTATGGGCTGTCACCGTGCTGTTTATGGGAGGTCACCATGCTGTGCTGTTTATGGGCGGTCACCATGCTGTGCTGTTTATGGGCGGTCACCATGCTGTGCTGTTTATGGGCGGTCACCATGCTGTGCTGTTTATGGGCGGTCACCATGCTGAACTGTTTATGGGCGGTCACCGTGCTGTGCTGTTTATGGGCGGTCACCATGCTGTGCTGTTTATGGGCGGTCACCATGCTGAACTGTTTATGGGCAGTCACCGTGCTGAACTGTTTATGGGCGGTCACCATGCTGTGCTGTTTATGGGCGGTCACCGTGCTGTACTGTTTATGGGCAGTTACCGTGCTGTTTATGGGCGGTCACCATGCTGTGCTGTTTATGGGTGGTCACCATGCTGTGCTGTTTATGGGTGGTCACCGTGCTGTGCTACTTATGGGTGGTCAACATGCTGAACTGTTTATGGGCGGTTACCCTGCTGTGCTGTTTATGGGCGGTCACCGTGCTGTGCTGTTTATGGGCGATCACTGTGCTGTGCTGTTTATGTTCAGTCACCGTGCTGTGCTGTTTATGGGCAGTTACCGTGCTGTGCTGTTTATGGGCGGTCACCGTGCTATGCTGTTTATGGGCGGTCACCATGCTGTGCTGTTTATGGGCGGTCACCGTGCTGTGCTATTTATGGGCGGTCACCATGCTGAACTGTTTATGTGCAGTTACTGTGCTGAACTGTTTATGGGCGATCACCGTGCTGTGCTGTTTATGGGCGGTCACCATGCTGAAGTGTTTATGGGCGGTCACCGTGCTGTGCTGTTTATGGGCGGTCACTGTGCTGTGCTGTTTATGGGCGGTCACCATGCTGTGCTGTTTATGGGTGGTCACCGTACTGAACTGTTTATGGGCGGTCACCGTGCTGTGCACTTTATGGGCGGTCTCCATGCTGTGCAGTTTATGGGCTGTCACCCTGCTGTTTATGGACAGTCACCGTGATGTGCTGTTTATGGGCGGTCACCATGCTGTGCTGTTTATGGGCGGTCACCATGCTGATCTGTTTATGGGTGGTTACCTTGCTGTGCTGTTTATGGGCGGTCACCATGCTGTGCTTTTTATGGGCGGTCACCGTGCTGTGCTGTTTATGGTCGATCACCATGCTGTGCTGTTTATGGGCGGTCACCGTGCTGTGCTGTTTATGGGCGGTCACCGTGCTGTGCTGTTTATGGGCGGTCACCGTGCTGTGCTGTTTATGGTCAGTCACCGTGCTGTGATGTTTATGGGCAGTTACCGTGCTGTGCTGTTTATGGGCGGTCACCGTGCTATGCTGTTTATGGGCGGTCACCATGCTGTGCTGTTTATGGGCGGTCACCGTGCTGTGCTATTTATGGGCAGTCACCATGCTGAACTGTTTATGGGCAGTTACTGTGCTGAACTGTTTATGGGCGATCACCGTGCTGTGCTGTTTATGGGCGGTCACCATGCTGAAATGTTTATGGGCGGTCACCGTGCTGTGCTGTTTATAGGTGGTCACTGTGCTGTGCTGTTTATGGGCGGTCACCATGCTGTGCTGTTTATGGGTGGTCACCGTACTGAACTGTTTATGGACGGTCACCGTGCTGTGCACTTTATGGGCGGTCTCCATGCTGTGCAGTTTATGGGCTGTCACCGTGCTGTTTATGGATATTCACCGTGCTGTGCTGTTTATGGGCGGTCACCATGCTGTGCTGTTTATGGGCGGTCACCATGCTGATCTGTTTATGGGCGGTCACCGTGCTGTGCTGTTTATGGGCGGTCACCATGCTGTGCTGTTTATGGGCGGTCACCGTGCTGAACTGTTTATGGGCAGTCACCGTGCTGAACTGTTTATGGGCGGTCACCATGCTGTGCTGTTTATGAACGATCACCGTGCTGAACTGTTTATGGGCAGTCACCATGCTGTGCTGTTTATGGGCGGTCACCATGCTGTGCTGTTTGTGGGCGGTCACCGTGCTGAACTGTTTATGGGCAGTCACCATGCTGAACTGTTTTTGGGCGGTTACCGTGCTGTGCTGTTTATGGGCGGTCACCGTGCTGTGCTGTTTATGGTCGGTCACCATGCTGTGCTGTTTATGGGCGGTCACCGTGCTGTGCTGTTTATGGGTGGTCACCGTGCTGTTCTGTTTATGGGCGGTCACCGTGCTGTGCTGTTTATGGGTGGTCACCATGCTGTGCTGTTTATGGGCGGTCACCATGCTGTGCTGTTTATGGTGCCACTCTGCACTCACCAAGTACATAGTGTATGATGTCACGCTACTGCACTGATTATGGTGGCACCATACTAGTCGTGTTTGTTGGGTGGCACTCTTCTCCCTCGGCTCTACTGATTATAGGGGCACTCTGCCTCACTGGTTATGGGATCTCTTTGCTCTACTGATTACAGGGGCACTCTGCCTCACTGGTTATGGGATCTCTTTGCTGCACTGATTATAGGGGCACACTGCTTTACTGTTTGTGGGGTTACTCTGCTATTTCAGCTTATAGGGTGGCACTTTTCCAACTCTGGTTATGGGTTACTCTACTCTTTGAGCTTATAGGGTGGCACTTTTCCAACACTGGTTATGGGTTACTCTACTATTTGAGCTTATAGGGTGGCATTTTTCCAACACTGGTTATGGGTTACTCTACTATTTCAGTTTAGAGGGTGGCCCTTTTCTGGCACTGATTATGGGGTTACTCTACTATTTCAGCTTATAGGGTGGCACTTTTCCAACACTGGTTATGAGGTTACCTTACTATTTCAGCTTAGAGGGTGGCCCTTTTCTGGCACTGATTATGGGGTTACTCTACTATTTCAGCTTATAGGGTGGCACTTTTCCAGCACTGGTTATAGGGTTACTCTACTATTTCAGTTTATAGGGTGACACTTTCCGGCACTGGTTATGGGTTCACTCTACTGTTTCATTTTATAGGGTAGCTCTTTACCGGCACTGGTTATGGGGTCACTCTACTGTTTCAGTTTATAGGGAGGCACTTTTCCATCACTGGTTATGGGGTTACTCTACTGTTTCAGTTTATAGGGTGGCTCTTTTCCGGCACTGGTTATGGGGTTACTCTACTGTTTCAATTTATAGGGTAGCTCTTTTCCGGTACTGGTTATGGGGTTACACTACTATTTCAGCTTATAGGGTGGCACTTTTCCAGCACTGGTTATGGGGTTACTCTACTATTTCAGGTTATAGGGTGGCACTTTTCCAGCACTGGTTATGGGGTTACTCTACTATTTCAGCTTAGATGGTGGCCCTTTTCTGCCACTGATTATGGGGTTACTCTACTATTTCAGCTTAAGGGGTGTCACTTTTCCTGCACTGGTTATGGGGTTACTCTACTATTTCAGCCTATAAGGTGGGATTTTTATGGCACTGATTATGGGGTTACTCTACTATTTCAGTTTATAGGGTGGCACTTTTCCAGCACAGGTTATGGGGTCACTCTACTGTTTCAGTTTATAGGGTGACAATTTTCCATCACTGGTTATGGGGTCACTCTACTGTTTCAGTTTATAGGGTGGCACTTTTTCATCACTGGTTATGGGGTAACTCTACTGTTTCAGTTTATAGGGTGGCTCTTTTCCGGCACTGGTTATGGGGTTACTCTACTGTTTCAGTTTATAGGGTGGCTCTTTTCCGGCACTGGTTATGGGGTTACTTTACTGTTTCAGTTTATATGGTGGCTATTTTCCGGCACTGGTTATGGGGTTACACTACTATTTCAGCTTATAGGGTGGCACTTTTCCAGCACTGGTTATGGGGTTACTCTACTCTTTCAGCTTATAGGGTTGCACTTTTCCAGCACTGGTTATGGGGTTACTCTACTATTTAAGCTTATAGGGTGGCATTTTTCCGGCACTGATTATGGGGTTACTCTACTATTTCAGTTTATAGGGTGGCACTTTTCCAACACAGGTTATGGGGTCACTCTACTGTTTCAGTTTATAGGGTGACACTTTTCCAGCACTGGTTATGGGGTCACTCTATTGTTTCAGTTTATAGGGTGGCTCTTTTCCGGCACTAGTTATGGGGTTACTCTACTGTTTCAGTTTATAGGGTGGCACTTTTTCATCACTGGTTATGGGGTTACTCTACTGTTTCAGTTTATAGGGTGGCTCTTTACCGGCACTGGTTATGGAGTTACTCTGCTGTTTCAGTTTATAGGGTGGCACTTTTTCATCACTGGTTATGGGGTCACTCTACTGTTTCAGTTTATAGGGTGGCTCTTTTCCGGTACTGGTTATGGGGTTACTTTACTGTTTCAGTTTATAGGGTGGCTCTTTTCTGGCACTGGTTATGGGGTTACTCTACTATTTCAGCTTATAGGGTGGCTGTTTTCCAGCACTGGTTATGGGGTTACTCTACTATTTCAGCTTATAGGGTGGCATTTTCCGGCACTGATTATGGGGTTACTCTACTATTTCAGTTTATAGGGTGGCACTTTTCCAGCACAGGTTTTGGGGTCACTCTACTGTTTCATTTTATAGGGTGACACTTTTCCGGCACTGGTTATGGGGTCACTCTACTGTTTCAGTTTATAGGGTGGAACTTTTTCATCACTGGTTATGGGGTTACTCTACTGTTTCTGTTTATAGGGTGCCTCTTTTCCGACACTGGTTATGGGGTTACTCTACTGTTTCAGTTTATAGGGTAGCTCTTTTCCGGCACTGATTATGGGGTTACTTTACTGTTTCAGTTTATAGGGTGGCTCTTTTCCGGCACTGGTTATGGGGTTACACTACTATTTCAGGTTATAGGGTGGCACTTTTCCAGCACTGGTTATGGGGTCTCTGATTCTGCCCATTCTGGGTTGTCGGCCCTGTATTCTGCGTGGATATCGTTTGGGTTTTGTACCAGTGTTTCTTCCTCCCTTCCCAGCGCCCCTTCTTCTTCCTCCGGGGCAGGGGGTGGGTTGCACCATATTATAGTGTCACTTCTCAGCCGTTGCCATCTTCCAGCTCGCTTCTGGCTGCGGACTTAATAGGCAAATTGTGTGAGCTTTCATCTCCCGCCTGCCGTCGCCTTGCGAGCTGCCATTTTATTAGTGTTGACAGGCGGCGTGTGCGTGTGTTCGGAGAGGGGGGTGTCATAAATAATCGGGGTGACCTCTCTTTTCAAGGCGTGCTAATAAACTGGAGCAAATTGGGATCTTATCTGGTGCGTGGCCTGATGAGCTGTGACAGGCGGCTCAAAAGCGTTCACAAATCAGGACAAATTGGGGAGAATTTCGCTTTGTGTGATCAGGACAAATATGATTTCCCTGGACTTGACAGCTTCTAGTGTTTGTCGCAGAGTCGCTCCTTGGCGCTATAATTATCTGCCCAATGAAACGGTGGAATACCAGCCCCGGGTGCGGGCATCGCCCTGGTGTAACCCTGTAACTGCTGGGCCTGTCCTTGCTAATATCGGAGGGAGTTAAAGAGCAACCCCGCCCCCTCAAAAAATTCAGGTCAGTGTAATTTTGGCTCTGGTACTCCTTGCGGAGATCCAAGTACAATGGGAATGCACCCTGGGAAAAAAATATGCAAATTAGCTCTGCACTATTTGCATATAATAGTACAATTTAGTACTGGGGCAGTACTGGTATAGGGAGACTTCCAGGCGGAAGACACTGACAGCTTGGGGCCCCTGTGCAAGAAATGTGCCTGGGCTACTTTCTTTTTATGGTGAGAAAGCTAAAGATTTTGTATACTGTGGCCCCTTCCTGGTATAATGTCCCCCATCCTGGGCCCTTTCCTGGTATAATGTCCCCCTTCGTGGTATAATGTCCCCCATCCTGTGCCCATTCTTTGTATAATGTCCACCACCGTAGTTCCCATCCTAATATAATGTTCCCCATCCTGGTATAATGTTCCCCATTCTAGGCCCCTTCCTGGAATAATGTCCTCCATCCTGGTACAATGTCCCCCATATTGAGCCCATTCCTGGTATAATGCCCCTCATCCTGGGCCCCTTCATGGTATAATGTCCCCCATCATGGGCCCCTTCCTGTTATAATGTCCCCCATTCTGGGCCCTTTTCTGGTATAATGTCCACCATCCTAGTTTCCTTCCTGGCATAATATCCCACATCATGGGACATTTCCATGTATTATGTCCTGCATCCTGATATAATGTCTACCATCCTGGTTCCCTTTCTGGTCTGATGTCTCTTATCCTGGTATAATTTACCCCATCCTGGGCCCCTTCTTGGTATAATGTCCCCAATTTTGAGCCCATTGCTGGTATAATTTTCCCCATCCTGGTTCTCTTCCATGTATAATGTCCTTCATCCTAGTATAATGTCCCCCATCCTGGGCCCATTCCTAATATAATTTCTCCCATCCTGGTATAATGTCCCTCATCATGCGACGTTTCCATGTATAATGTCCTGCATCCTGATATAATATCCACCATCCTGGGTCCCTTCCTGGACCCTCACCCTGGTATAAAGATCCCCATCTTGGGCCCCCTTCCTGGTAAAATGTCCTCCTTCCTGGTATAATGTCCCCCATCTTGAA
Organism: Phyllobates terribilis; assembly: GCF_046119375.1. Classification (NCBI taxonomy): domain Eukaryota; kingdom Metazoa; phylum Chordata; class Amphibia; order Anura; family Dendrobatidae; genus Phyllobates; species Phyllobates terribilis. The sequence goes on from NW_027362770.1 coordinate 177,537,048, forward strand.
CCCATTCCTGGTATAATTTTCGCCATCCTGGGCCCCATCCTAGTATAATGTCCCCCATCCTGAGCCCATTCCTGGTATAATGTTCCCCATCCTGGTTCCGTTCCATGTATAATGTCCTCCATCCTGGTATAATGTCCCCCATCCTGGGCCCCTTCCTTGTATAATGTCCACCATCCTGGGCCCCTTCCTGGTAAAATATCTTCCATCATGGTATAATGTCCCCCATCTTGAACCCATTCCTGGTTTAATTTCTCCCATCCTAAGCCCATTCCTGGTAGAATGTTTCCCATCCTGGTTCCCTTCCTGGTATAATGTCCTCTATCCTGATATAATGTCCCCCATTTTGGGCCTCTTCCTTGTATAATGTCCCCCATCCTAGTAAAATGTCTCCCATCCTGGGCTACTTCCAGTTATAATGTCGTCCATTCTTGTATAATGTCCCCTGTCCTGTGCCCCTTCCATGTATAATGTCCTCCATATTGGTATAATGTCCATACTCCTGGACCCATTCCTGGTATAATGTCCCCCATCCTGGTGTAAGGTCCCTCATCCTGGGCCACTTCCTGGTATAATGTCCCCTATCCTGGGCCCCTTCCTTGTATAATGTCCCCCATCCTGGGCACCTTCCTGGTATAATGTCTCCCATTCTGGGTCCCTACCTGGTATAATATCCCCCATCCTGGCCCCATTCCCGGTATGATGTCCCCCATTCTGGTATTATGTCCCCCATCCTGGGCCCATTCCCAGTATGATGTCCCCCATCCTAATATAATGTTCCCCTTCCTGGTATAATGTCCCCCATCCTGGGCCCATTCCCGGTATGATGTCCCCCATCCTGGTATAATGTCCCCCATCCTAGGCCCGATCCTTGTATAATGTCCCCTATCCTGGAACCAGTACCATCCATTAATGGTAATGGTACTGGTTCTCTTAGGTAGTCCTATAGGGAATGCACCCTGGGAAGAGGTATACAAATTATATCTCTATTTGTTGACTATGGACTACTCAACACTTCTTTCAAGGACCTTTTAGGACACTGGTAACAGGTAGGCCGTCCCTGCTCGGTACTCAATGGAGAGGACCGAACAAGTACAAATTTCTTTAAGGACTCCAGTTTCTAACTATCCAATATGGGGCCATGTTAGCAAAACATTGGATAGGCTGCAGTTCACATCACAACCACCGGGTGGCCACATATAGACACCTGTAGCAGAAATGTCTCCCAACAGGGTATCCCGAAATCAGATTTTATTTAAAAATTGGCCATCTCACAGCGCTCATCTCTGGATTTGGCGAGCCAAAATGAGCCCCTCCAAAAATAAGTTTTCAGTGATGTATCCCCTTTAAGAGAGAGTTGAAACTATGGCAAAAAGTTATTTTCTGCTTCCAGCTCTTAAATCCCGTTGTGAAGTGAATGAGATGAAGACGTAAGGAGCCTGATTTAAAAGTCTATAAGGGAAGTCAGACACCCATCGGCGCCCGCGCCAGTACAATGCTCCGGAGGAGAATGAGCCGGTGTGCCCCGTGCGCAGCGGCGAGATTACTTCATACAGGCAATTTTACTCCGAATATATTATCCGTCCTACTTAAATTATTTTTGAGAAAGTCTTGCAGCTTGGAGTGCTGGTACTTAATGTTAATTTGTGCGGAAAGTGGCGGAGACGCTTCTTCTTTGTCTGGATCTTCGTAAAAAAGCGATTCAGAGTGGGAGGTTTCATCTTGTGATAATGTATCTGTTATTATCCTCCATCCCGAGGGACAAAGTCAGGAAGACTCCTACATCTTCATCTATCTAGTCATATGGAGCATCCTGGTATAACCTGGGCATTTCCTGTATTATATATTTACCGCTGGTATAACCTGGGCATCTTCTGTATTATATATTTACCGCTGGTATAACCTGGGCATCTTCTATATTATATATTTACCGCTGGTATAACCTGGGCATCTTCTATATTATATATTTACCGCTGGTATAACCTGGGCATCTTCTATATTATATATTTACCGCTGGTATAACCTGGGCATCTTCTGTATTATATATTTACCGCTGGTATAACCTGGGCATCTTCTGTATTACATATTTACCGCTGGTATAACCTGGGCATCTTCTGTATTATATATTTACCGCTGGTATAACCTGGGCATCTTCTGTATTATATATTTACCGCTGGTATAACTTGGGTATCTTCTGTATTATATATGTAAAGCTGGTATAACCTGGGCATCTTCTGCATTATATATGTACAGCTGGTATAACCTGGGCATCTTCTGCATTATATATGTACAGCTGGTATAACCTGGGCATCTCTTGTATATAATTATATATGTACAGCTGGTATAACCTGGGCATCTCTTGTATATAATTATATATGTACAGCTGGTATAACCTGGGCATATCTTGTATATAATTATATATGTACAGCTGGTATAACCTGAGTACCTCCTGTATGTAATTATATATGTACAGCTGGTATAACCTGGGCATCTCCTGTATATAATTATATATGTACAGCTGGTATAACCTGGGCATCTCCAGTATATAATTATATATGTACAGCTGGTCTAACCTGGGCATCTCCTGTATATAATTATATATGTACAGCTGGTATAACCTGGGTATCTCCTGTATATAATTATATATGTACAGCTGGTATAACCTGGGTATCTCTTGTATATAATTATATATGTACAGCTGGTATAACCTGGGCATCTCCTGTATATAATTATATATGTACAGCTGGTATAACCTGGGTATCTCCTGTATATATATGTACAGCTGGTATAACCTGGGTATCTCCTGTATATATATGTACAGCTGGTGTAACCTGGGCATCTCCAGTATATAATTATATATGTACAGCTGGTATAACCTGGGCATCTCCGGTATATAATTATATATGTACAGCTGGTATAACCTGGGTATCTCCGTTATATAATTATATATGTACAGCTGGTATAACCTGGGCATCTCCTGTATATAATTATATATGTATAGCTGGTATAACCTGGGCATCTCCGGTATATAATTATATATGTACAGCTGGTATAACCTGGGCATCTCCGGTATATAATTATATATGTACAGCTGGTATAACCTGGGCATCTCCAGTATATAATTATCTATGTACAGCTGGTATAACCTGGGCATCTCCTGTATATAATTATATATGTATAGCTGGTATAACCTGGGCATCTCCGGTATATAATTATATATGTACAGCTGGTATAACCTGGGCATCTCCGGTATATAATTATATATGTACAGCTGGTATAACCTGGGCATCTCCGGTATATAATTATATATGTACAGCTGGTATAACCCGGGCATCTCCTGTATATAATTATCTATGTACAGCTGGTATAACCTGGGCATCTCCTGTATATAATTATCTATGTACAGCTGGTATAACCTGGACATCTCCGGTATATACTTATATATGTACAGCTGGTATAACCTGGGTATCCTCTGTATATACTTATATATGTACAGCTGGTATAACCTGGGCATCTCCTGTATATAATTATCTATGTACAGCTGGTATAACCTGGACATCTCCGGTATATACTTATATATGTACAGCTGGTATAACCTGGGTATCTCCTGTATGTAATTATATATGTACAGCTGGTGTAACCTGGACATCTTCGGTATATACTTATATATGTACAGCTGGTATAACCTGGGTATCCTCTGTATATAATTATATATGTACAGCTGGTATAACCTGGGCATCTCCTGTATATAATTATCTATGTACAGCTGGTATAACCTGGACATCTCCGGTATATACTTATATATGTACAGCTGGTATAACCTGGGCATCTCCTGTATATAATTATATATGTACAGCTGGTATAACCTGGATATCTCCTGTATATAATTATATATGTACAGCTGGTATAACCTGGGTATCTTCTGTATATAATTATATATGTACAGCTGGTATAACCTGGGCATCTCCTGTATATAATTATATATGTACAGCTGGTATAACCTGGATATCTCCTGTATATAATTATATATGTATAGCTGGTATAACCTGGGCATCTCCTGTATATAATTATATATGTACAGCTGGTATAACCTGGGCATCTCCTGTATATAATTATATATGTACAGCTGGTATAACCTGGACATCTCCTGTATATAATTATATATGTATAGCTGGTATAACCTGGATATCTCCTGTATATAATTATATATGTACAGCTGGTATAACCTGGACATCTCCTGTATATAATTATATATGTATAGCTGGTATAACCTGGATATCTCCTGTATATAATTATATATGTACAGCTGGTATAACCTGGGTATCTTCTGTATATAATTATATATGTACAGCTGGTATAACCTGGGCATCTCCTGTATATAATTATATATGTACAGCTGGTATAACCTGGATATCTCCTGTATATAATTATATATGTATAGCTGGTATAACCTGGGCATCTCCTGTATATAATTATATATGTACAGCTGGTATAACCTGGGCATCTCCTGTATATAATTATATATGTACAGCTGCAATAACCTGGGCATCTCCTGTATATAATTATATATGTACAGCTGGTATAACCTGGATATCTCCTGTATATAATTATATATGTATAGCTGGTATAACCTGGGTATCTCCTGTATATAATTATATATGTACAGCTGCAATAACCTGGGCATCTCCTGTATATAATTATATATGTACAGCTGGTATAACCTGGACATCTCCTGTATATAATTATATATGTACAGCTGGTATAACCTGGGTATCTTCTGTATATAATTATATATGTACAGCTGGTATAACCTGGGCATCTCCTGTATATAATTATATATGTACAGCTGGTATAACCTGGACATCTCCTGTATATAATTATATATGTACAGCTGGTATAACCTGGATATCTCCTGTATATAATTATATATGTACAGCTGGTATAACCTGGGTATCTTCTGTATATAATTATATATGTACAGCTGGTATAACCTGGGCATCTCCTGTATATAATTATATATGTACAGCTGGTATAACCTGGGTATCTCCTGTATATAATTATATATGTATAGCTGGTATAACCTGGGTATCTTCTGTATATAATTATATATGTACAGCTGGTATAACCTGGGCATCTCCTGTATATAATTATATATGTACAGCTGGTATAACCTGGGCATCTCCTGTATATAATTATATATGTACAGCTGGTATAACCTGGATATCTCCTGTATATAATTATATATGTATAGCCGGTATAACCTGGGCATCTCCTGTATATAATTATATATGTACAGCTGGTATAACCTGGATATCTCCTGTATATAATTATATATGTACAGCTGGTATAACCTGGGCATCTCCTGTATATAATTATATATGTACAGCTGGTATAACCTGGGCATCTCCTGTATATAATTATATATGTACAGCTGGTATAACCTGGGTATCTCCTGTATATAATTATATATGTACAGCTGGTATAACCTGGATATCTCCTGTATATAATTATATATGTACAGCTGGTATAACCTGGATATCTCCTGTATATAATTATATATGTATAGCCGGTATAACCTGGGCATCTCCTGTATATAATTATATATGTACAGCTGGTATAACCTGGATATCTCCTGTATATAATTATATATGTACAGCTGGTATAACCTGGGTATCTTCTGTATATAATTATATATGTACAGCTGGTATAACCTGGATATCTCCTGTATATAATTATATATGTACAGCTGGTATAACCTGGATATCTCCTGTATATAATTATATATGTATAGCCGGTATAACCTGGGCATCTCCTGTATATAATTATATATGTACAGCTGGTATAACCTGGATATCTCCTGTATATAATTATATATGTACAGCTGGTATAACCTGGGCATCTCCTGTATATAATTATATATGTACAGCTGGTATAACCTGGGCATCTCCTGTATATAATTATATATGTACAGCTGGTATAACCTGGGTATCTCCTGTATATAATTATATATGCACAGCTGGTGTAACCTGGGCATCTCCTGTATATAATTATATATGTACAGCTGGTATAACCTGGACATCTCCGGTATATGCTTATATATGTACAGCTGGTATAACCTGGACATCTCCTGTCTTCATCAGTCACCAGTCTGAGTACCCTGTATGCCACCCCTTCCATGCTGGCCAGCAGTGCCGGCTGGATTGGTGCTCTCCTCTGGTCTTGCTCTCATGCTGGATCCTTTCTCCTTTCTCCTCTAGGCCTTCCTCATGCCGGTGGAACAAGTGACGATGCTCCCGGCGTAGGAACCTCGGTGACCTTTGGGATCGCCCAATTCTGAGAGAATGCTGGGATTCTGCAGGGGGAGAAGGAAGTTCCTGGCAGCATCTTTCACCCTCCTCTTCGTTCCAGCTGTCACGTGGATCTATCTGTTCACTGGACACTTTGACGGTATGTAGCAGATGGCGATATGATCTGGTCAGTGCTGGAAATGTACAACCCTTGGACCACCCCTTTGTCATATTCTCACGATTGTACTTCTGAATAGCTGCCCCCCTTTTCATGATAAGCAATTGAGCTCGTATGGCAAATTTGATGATAGTTTCATAAATAATGGCGCAATATAGAGCCAAATAACAATAATATCAATAATACCGCCATATAGTGATTATATAATACTACTGTTACAGTGAGTAAAAACAGAGCTGTGTAAACCCCACGCAACGCTGTCATACAGGTCCCCTCATATTATTGCCATATAGTATCGACCTGATACTTTTTATTAAATATTCAATAATGAACATATAATATTGCCATATAGTGCAGACACTGCATTGTCTTATTAAGTTACCCATCTATATTTTGATAGATTTTGATGCTCAATATGTTTTTTTTTTTACTGTCTTTACTTTTGATGAGGAAAAAGTGGTGATTCAAATTTTTCATGTTCTCTTATGAAGCCCCCCGTGACCCTGTACTTAATTGCCCCAGATAGAAATTAACATTGTCATTCAAAGGGCTAACAGCAATGATCGGAGCTTAGCTCTGTTTGATGCTGTTATATGCAGATGTCGGCTGTATTATACAGACAGCAGCGATCAGAGCTTATCTCCGATCGCTGCTGTTAAGTGCAGATGTCGGCTGTATAACACAGCCGGCAGACAGCATAGATCGGAGCTTAGCTCTGTTTGATGCTGTTACATGCAGATGTCGGCTGTATAATACAGCCGGCAGACAGCAGCGATCGGAGCTTATCTCCTATCGCTGCTGTTACGTACAGATGTCGGCTGTATTATACAGCCAGCAGACAGCATAGATCGGAGCTTAGCTCTGTTCGCTGCAGTTATGTGCAGATGTCAGCTGTATAATACAGCCGGAAGATAGCAGCGGTCAGAGCTTAGCTCCGTTTGCTCCTGTTACATGCAGATGTTGGCTGTATTATACAGCCGGCAAACAGCAGCTATCAGAGCTTAGCTCCGATCGCTGCTGTTACGTGCAGATGTCAGCTGTATAATACAGTCGACCGGCAGTAGCGATCAGAGTTTAGCTCCGTTTGCTGCTGTTATATGCTGATGTTGACTGTATTATACAGCCGGCAAACAACAGCAATCGGAGTTTAGCTCTGTCTGCTGCTGTTACATGCAGAAGTCGGCTGTATTATACAGCCGGCAGACAGCAACGATCAGAGCTTAGCTCTGTTTGCTGCTGTTACATGCAGATGTCGTCTGTATTATGCAGACAGCAGCGATCAGAGCTTACCTCTGTTTGCTGCTGTTACATGCAGATGTCGGCTGTATTATACAGCCGGCAGACAGCAGCGATCAGAGCTTAGCTCCAATCGCTGCTGTTTCGTGCAGATGTTGGCTGTATAATACAGTTGACAGGCAGCAGCGATCGGAGCTTAGCTCTGTTTGCTGCAGTTATGTGCAGATGTCGGCTGTATAATACAGTCGACAGGCAGCAGCGATCGGAGCTTAGCTCTGTTTGCTGCAGTTATGTGCAGATGTCGGCTGTATAATACAGTCGACAGGCAGCAGCGATCGGAGCTTAGCTCTGTTTGCTGCAGTTATGTGCAGATGTCGGCTGTATAATACAGTCGACAGGCAGCAGCGATCGGAGCTTAGCTCTGGTTGCTGCTGTTGCTTGCAGATGTCGGCTGTATAATACAGTCGACAGGCAGCAGCGATCAGAGTTTAGCTCCATTTTCTGCTGTTACGTGCAGATGTTGGCTTTAATATATAGTCAGCAAACAGCAGCGATCAGAGCTTAGCTCCATTTACTGCTGTTACGTGCAGATGTTGGCTGTATAATACAGTCGACAGGCAGCAGCGATCGGAGCTTAGCTCTGTTTGCTGCAGTTATGTGCAGATGTCGGCTGTATAATACAGTCGACAGGCAGCAGCGATCGGAGCTTAGCTCTGGTTGCTGCTGTTGCTTGCAGATGTCGGCTGTATAATATAGCCTGCAGACAGTAGTGATCAGAGTTTAGCTCCATTTTCTGCTGTTACATGCAGATGTTGGCTTTAATATATAGTCAGCAAACAGCAGCGATCAGAGCTTAGCTCCATTTACTGCTGTTACGTGCAGATGTTGGCTGTATAATACAGCCGGCAGCCAGCAGCGATCAGAGCTTAGGTCCGTTTGCTGCTGGTACATGCAAATGTTGGCTGTATAATACAGCCGGCAGCCAGCAGAGATCAGAGCTTAGCTCCATTTACTGCTGTTACGTGCAGATGTCGACTGTATAATACAGCCAGCAGACAGCAACGATTGGAGCTTATCTGTATGATGCCGCTGGCAGACAGCAGCAATCGGAGCTTAGCTCCATTTACTGCTGTTACGTGCAGATGTTGACTGTATTATACAGCTGACAGACAGCAGCGAATGGAGCAGGGAAAAATCATGACGATACATAGGTCTGCATGGGCGCTGTATACATAAAACGGCATATTTTTTTAAGACTACTGTTTTTTTTTATGATAGAAGAAATAAATGGTTGAAAAATAAGGCTTTAAATGAGCCCATCACATCTCATTCCAGCACAGAATGGCGGTACATTTTATTCAAAGGGTTTAGTCCGGACCGAAAAAAAATGAAAAAAAAATAAATAAAAACCATCCGACAGGCATCAGTCATTTTGTTAAAATTGGTGTCTACATGAAATTGAGTCTATGTTGATCCTATTATCAGAAGCTCACAGATTGCTTCCCGTTCGTTTCATCTATCTCCATTCCGGGGGATCGATGATTGTCGTCGCGCGTCTTCGACTTCTAGAATGTGTGGTGGGACCGCATCTTAAAAAAAAAAGAGAAAAAAAGATAAAATACAAGAAGTCTTGGTTATAAAAGCCCTGGCTGTCTTTATGATCCAGGATAAAGAGGCGAGAGGATAATTAGGGTCCGGCCGGACATGGAGGCCTCAGTCCTTATCTGTCTCTGACTTCTGTTGATTTTCTGTGGATTTTTTTTTTCTTTATTTCTCCTCCTTGCGATATTAACAGGCGGAGGAGGGGTCTTACGTACTGTTTGTTATGTTGGAATAGAATATCCTAAATTTCCCTCTGTAGTCTTAAAGGGTGTTTTCATCTACTAGTTTATTAAAGGAAAACTCTGTCTATTGGTTCTTTTATAGCTCGGTGACAGCCAATATGGCCACAATACTTGGGAAAGATGGGGGGCAATCTGGACCACCCCAAATGAAAATGATGCTCGTAAACTGTATTTCTTCTTGGTACTTACTGGGTTAATTTTTGTTAAGTCCAAGCGGGCGTTTTCAGATAGTTTTCACTGAGGGCATGTACTTCTTCCCCCTGTAGGTTGTTGTTGACCAATCATAAGCAGGAAGCAACACACAGAAGAATGAAGAACACACCCCCACAATAGCTACTCACTGCAGAGTGATTACAAGTTGCTGTGAGCATAGCACACCTGAGTGTGATTATTGACACTTTTGATCTTTCATCTCCTGGCTGTCCTTGTGGAGGGAGGGGCAGTACTTCTGAGTTTAGTTTTTGTCACATTACAAACCCTTCTATCAGCTTTCATAGCACTGTCACCTCAGCTGTACTGCCCCTTCTTCTACATGGACTGGGAGGAAATTAGAGGTCAAAAGTGTCAGTAATCATACTTAGGTCTGCTGTGCTCAGGGCACCTTGTAATTGCTCTGCAGTGAGAGCAGGTTGAGCACAACCTTTGAGCTCTCATCTCCTTGCAGTCTGTGGGTTGAGGGGCAGTACAGCAGAGGTAACTGTACCATGAAAGGAGAGCTGATAGAAGGGTTTATAATGTGACACAGCTAAATTCAGCTGTACTGCCCCTCCCATCATGAGAGCAGGTTGAGCACAACCATTGAGCTCTCATTTCCGTGCAGTCTGTGTGTTGAGGGGCAGTACAGCAGACCTGACAGTTTTATGAAAGGAGAGATGATAAAAGGGTTTATAATGTGGCACAGCTAAACTCAGCTGTACTGCTCCTCCCATCACACTGACTGCTAGGAGACGAAAGCTCAAGGGTGTTAGTATTGACACTCAGGTCAACTTGTAATCACTTTACAGTGAGATCAGCCTGTGTCATTATATGTCTCACACATGAGTAGCCTCTTCTAAGTTATGGTGGGGGCGTGTTCTTCATTCCCTTGAGTGTTGTTGCCTGCTTCTGATTGGTCAACATCATACAGGGGGAAGAAATACACGCCACCCAGTGAAAACTATCTGATGACACTCACTTGGACTTAACAAAATCAACTCATTAGCTACCAAATACTTTGATTGCTAATATCTCCACAATGAGGCCAAAAAAACTCATTTTATTATGCTTTGCAGCCTTTCTTATATCATGTGTCCAGATCAACATGAAACATTTGGTTCTCTGTCTCGTCAGGGAAAACACAGGGCCACTATCCCCTAAATCACAATTGACCACTAAGGTCATCTGGACCCCCAGATGTATTATGCATTAACAGCTAAACCCGTCTACACCACCAGGGATGTTATATATTAATCATTATACTACTCTAGACCCCCAGAGATAATACAGGACCACAATCCCCTAAATCACACTTAACCACTAAGGCCATCTAGACCCCCAAATGTATTATGTATTATCAACTAAAGCCCTGTACACCACCAGGGATGTTATATATTAATCAGTATACTACTCTAGATCCCAGAGATAGTACAGGTCCACTATCCCCTAAATCAAAATTAACCACTAAGGACGTCTAGACCCCTAGATGTATTATGTATTAACAGCTAAACACCTCTGTACCACCAGGGATGTTATATATTAATCATTATACTACTCTAGACCCCCAGGAATTATACAGGATCACTATCTCTTAAATCCCAATTAACCACTAAGGCCGTTTAGTCCCCCAGATGTATTATGTGTTAACAGCTAAACCCCTCTACACCACCAGGGACATTATATAATAATCATTATATTACTCTAGACCCGCCGGGATAATACAGGACCACTATCCCCTAAATCCCAATTAACTACTAAGGCCGTCTAGACTCCCAGGTGTATTATGAATTATCAACATAATACATCTGGGGATCTAGAAGGCCTTAGTGGTTAATTGTCATTTAGGGGATAGTGGTCCAGTATTATCCCTGGGGATGGCCCTCTAGACCCCCAGATGTATTAACAGCTAAACCCCTCTACACCACCAGGGATGTTATATATTAATCACTATACTACTCTAGACCCCGAGGGATAATACAGGACCACTATCCCCTAAATCGCAATTAAACACTAAGGCCGTCTAGATCCCCAGATGTATTATGTATTAACAGCTAAACCCCTCTACACCATTGGGGCACTATATATTAATCATTATATTTCTGTAGACCCGCAGGATAATACAGGACCACTATCCCCTAAATCACAAATAACAACTAAGGCCGTCTAGACCCCCAGGTGTATTATGAATTATCAACATAATACATCTGGGGGTCTACAAGGCCTTAATGGTTAATTGTGATTTAGGGGATAGTGATCCAGTATTATCTACTATTCTAGACCCCGAGGGATAATACAGGACCACTATCCCCTAAATCACAATTAACCACTAAGGCCATCTAGACCCCTAGATGTATTATAAACCCCCCTACACCACCAGGGACGTTATATATTAATATGTTTGCCCTGACCAATATTATTAAATATTTATTTTAGGCGGAATGTGTTGCCATCTGCAAAAGTCTTTTTGCTATTTGTGGACTTAATGTGAGCATTTAATGTACCATGTCGTAAAGTATGAAACCAAGCTTGGGGTACACCCACCGAGACCCCCTCATTTGTAGCGAGAGCTGTTTGCCTGTACCCTGCTGTCATTACGAGCGCGGAGACTGACACGTTCTATTAAGCCTGTACTTAGATGTAGCATTTAATGGCTACAAGCTCCATAATTTTATGAAATGTAGACAAAGTCGCACTCGGAAATGACTCTTTAAGCCATTAGGGTGTGGGCGATTTTTATGACTGTGTATACTTCGTAATGGTTCTTTAAATGCTTATTCCGCTATGATAAATCCCGTTAAAAGCGCCTCGTTAATTTGCGAGAAACACAAGACTCTAAACGAGGTTTATTTATTTCTGGAGCTGCTCGCCATAAAGTCGTCCTTGGCGTAGGCAGCGGTAGCATGACATACCAGTTTAGAAGTTAATGGGGTGTAGAATCAATCTCCTCGCTGCCCGCTGTAATTAATGTCAATTCTAGATGGGTCAAAGGCAAAAGATCACTTTTTTTTCTCTACTTTCTTAGGATGGTTCAATGATGTTTGCTGCAATATCTCAACCTTTCCGAGGAAAATCCATCAAAGTGGGAGGGGTTTAAAGTGGCACTTTAAAAGGGGAGGGGCTTAAAGGGGGAGTTCTAATTTTCAAGAGGAAACTAAAAAAAAAAACAGACTCTATATTCCCTAGAAGATTAATTGATGATTGTCTTTCAATCGGGACATTTTCCTGTAGTCTAAAGATTTCAAGGGACTTTACTGTCCCTCAAAATCATCAAAATGGACAGAAAGTGAAATTGATAGAGTGGTTTTTCTGTCTATAGCAAAAGTAAGACCCTTAGTTCTTGATAGAGGGACAGATTGACATATCATAAGATCTGCCCACCCATTAAAAAAAAATATTAGGGTCACATTTCTTTCGGGGCACTTCCTGACAAAATGCTCAAAACATGACTCTTTATAGACCACTATTAACGCTTTTACTAAGAGAAGTAGCTAAATTACATTCCATAGGCCCCCAACCAGGTGACATATTAAAGAGTAATATCCCTTTAAAAGGGACCTGTCACATTTTACAATAGTCTTATCTGTGGTGTAGAGCAGGAGGAGCTGAGAAGATTGATATATAATTTTGTGGAAAATGATCCAGTATGACCTGTATTCTGTCCATTTAAATTCCTCTTCTGTACAGGAGTCCAGTAGGCGGTCACTCAATGGTTAGGACCGCCTACTGGACTCCTAGCCATAAAAGGATCAAGGATTTAAATGAATAAAATATAAGTTCTACTGAATCTTTTCCCACAATGTCATATATCAATCTGCTCGGCTCCTCCTGCTCTAGAACATTCTGCTGTTCGATCAGACACTATGTTCAACGTGACACATCCTCTTCAAAAAGAAATCTTGTAATTATAGGTGGATGAAGTATGGTTTTAACCTATCATGATTGGGTTGAAATATATTATTAATATACTAGATGGTGGCCCGATTCGAACGCATCGGGTATTCTAGAATAGGTATGCGGCCGACGGGGCGCAATTAGCAGAGCGGCGTTTAAATTTGGTAACCGCGACCAATCAGCAAAGCGGTGTTTAAATTTGGCGGCAATATCGGTGATTGGTCGCGGGCGCCGACCGCGACCAATCAGCAGAGCGATACAGAGCGGGGTTTAAATTTGGCACCAAAATCGCTGATTGGTCGCGGCTGCCGGCCGCGACCAATCAGCGATTTTGGCACAAAATTTAAACAACGCTCTGCTGATTGGTCGCGGCCATCAGACGCGACAAATCAGCGACTTTGGGGCCAAATTTAAACCCTGCTCTGCATCGCTCTGCTGATTGGTCGCGGTCGCCGGCCTCGACCAATCAGCAGAGCGTTGTTTAAATTTGGCGCCAATCTCGCTGATTGGTCGCGGATGGCGGCCGCGACCAATCAGCAGAGCGGTGTTTAAATTTGGCGCCAAAATCGCTGATTGGTCGCCGGCCGCGACCAATCAGCAGAGCGGTGTTTAAATTTGGCGCCAAAATCGCTGATTAGTCGCAGCTGACGGCCGCGACCAATCAGCAGAGCGTTGTTTAAATTTGGTGCCAATCTCGCTTATTGGTCGCGTCTGGGGTCCGCGACCAATTAGCACAGCAGTGTTTAAATGTGGCGGCAAGATCGGTGATTGGTCGCGGCCGCTATTTAAATGTGGCGCCCAAATTGGTGATTGGTTGCGGGCAGCGGCCGCGACCAATTAGCAGAGCGGTGTTTAACTTTAGCGCCAAGATCACTGATTGGTCGCGTGCGGAGAGCGCGACCAATCAGCGAATCGTATTGGTGAGGAGCGGGGAGCGGAATCGTATTAGTGAGGACCGGGGAGCGCCGCTGCCTGTGCGGATACTTTCACTGCGAGAAGCCTGGAGATGAGCGGGCGCTCGCAGCAGAAGTATCCCGACCCGCAGCGCCGCTCCCCGGTCCTCCCTTCACACCCTAGCTGCTGATGTCCCCACAGTATCCGCATGGTGTTACAAAGGTCCGGACATTTGTGTTAAAAATCGCTGATTGGTCGCTGGCGCTGCCCGCGACCAATCACCGATTTGGGCGCCAAATTTAAATATCGGACGCGACCAATCACCGATCTTAGCTCCAGATTTAAACACCGCTGTGCTGATTGGTCGCGGCCGATATTTAAATTTGGCGCCCAAATCGGTGATTGGTCGCGGGCAGCGCCAGCGACCAATCAGCGATTTTTAACACAAATGTCCGGACCTTTGTAACACCATGCGGATACTGTGGGGACATCAGCGGCTAGGGTGTGAAGGGAGGACCGGGGAGCGGCGCTGCGGGTCGGGATACTTCTGCTGCGAGCAGTCGCTCATCTCCCGGTTTCTCGCAGCGGAAGTAGCCGCACAGGCAGCGGCGCTCCCCGGTCCTCACTAATACGATTCCGCTCCCCGCTCCTCACCAATACGATTCGCAGATTGGTCGCGCTCTCCGCACGCGACCAATCAGTGATCTTGGCGCTAAAGTTAAACACCGCTCTGCTGATTGGTCGCGGCCGCTGCCCGCGACCAATCACCGATTTGGGCGCAACATTTCAATAACGGCCGCGACCAATCAGTACAGCGGTGTTTAAATGTGGAGCCAAGATCGTTGATTGGTCGCGGCCGATATTTAAATTTGGCGCCCAAATCAGTGATTGGTCGCGGGCACCGCCAGCGACCAATCAGTGATTTATAACACCAATGTCCGGACCTTTGTAACACCATGCGGATACTGTGGGGACATCAGCGGCTAGGGTGTGAAGGGAGGACCGGGGAGCGGCGCTGCGGGTCGGGATACTTCTGCTGCGAGCAGTCGCTCATGTCCCGGGTTCTCGCAGCGGAAGTAGCCGCAGAGGCAGCGCCGCTGACATCCATGCGGCTAGGGTGTGAAGGGAGGACCGGGGAGCGGCGCTGACATCCAATTGGTCGCTGCCGCTATTTAAATGTGCCGCACAAATCGTTGATTGGTCGCGGTCTTGGCCCGCGACCAATCACTGATCTTGCGGCTAAAGTTAACCACTACTGTGCTGATTGGTCGCGGCCTATATTTAAATTTGGCGCCCAAATCGGTGATTGGTCGCGGGCAGCGTCCGCGACCAATCAGCACAGCGGTATTTAACTTTTGCGCTAAGATCAGTGATTGGTCGGGTCCGAAGACCGCGACCAATCATCGAATCGTCTTGGTGAGGACCGGGGAGCGGCGCTGCCTGTGCGGATACTTCCGCAGCGAGAACCCGGGACATGAGCGGGCGCTCGCAGCAGAAGTATCCCGACCCGCAGCGCCGCTCCCCGGTCCTCCCTTCCGCATGGATGTCAGCGACGTCGGCGGTCCTTCCGCTGCTACCGGCCGGGACATGAGCGCCTCGCGCCGCTCATCTCCCGGCTGCATCTCCGTCCCGCAGATGGGTCCGGCGGTCGAGGTCCTTCTGCTGGTACCGGCCGGGAGATGAGCGCCTCGCGGCACTCATCTCCCGGCTGCAACACCGCTGAGCTCCGTCCCGCAGATGAGCCGCTAACGGCCGCCATCTTTTTTCTGAAATCCCGCGGCGCTGATTGGCCGCTGCCGGACCAATGAGCGACGCGGGATTTCCTGGACAGACAGACAGACAGACAGACAGATAGACAGACAGACAGACAGACAGACAGACGGGATAAGACAATTATATATATAGATGAGATCAATTCCCGGTGACCATATGGATGTTTTTCAAGAAGGTTCTTAAGACACCCAAGTTTCTCCGAAGGTTTCTTTTGCCTCTTTGGTCACTCACAGTTATCTTTTCCAATGAGCTATGACTCCATTTTCTTGATATGTCCTACTTTAGGTTAGACTTAAATTGATCAAAAATCAATTTTCTTGTCCTTGACATTCACAAGGACTTCATCATTTGTGGATATATTGTGGGGAAAAAAGTATTTAGTCAGCCACCAATTGTGCAAGTTCTCCCTCTTAAGAAGATGAGTTCGGCCTGTAATTGACATCATAGGTCGACCTCAACTATGAGAGACAAAATGAGAAAACAAATCCTGAAAATCACATTCTCTGATTTGGAAAGAAATTTTTTTTAAATTTTGGTGGAAAATAAGTATTTGGTCAATTACAAACAAGCAAGATTTCTGGCTCTCACAGACCTGTAACTTCTTCTTTAAGAGGCTCCTCTGTCCTCCACTCATTACCTGTAGTACTGGCTCCTCTGTCCTCCACTCATTACCTGTAGTACTGGCTCCTCTGTCCTCCACTCATTACCTGTAGTACTGGCTCCTCTGTCCTCCACTCATTACCTGTAGTGCTGGCTCCTCTGTCCTCCACTCATTACCTGTAGTACTGGCTCCTCTCTCCTCCACTCATTACCTGTAGTACTGGCTCCTCTGTCCTCCACTCATTACCTGTAGTACTGGCTCCTCTGTCCTCCACTCATTACCTGTAGTACTGGCTCCTCTGTCCTCCACTCATTACCTGTAGTACTGGCTCCTCTGTCCTCCACTCATTACCTGTAGTACTGGCTCCTCTGTCCTCCACTCATTACCTGTAGTACTGGCTCCTCTGTCCTCCACTCATTACCTGTAGCGCTGGCTCCTCTGTCCTCCACTCATTACCTGTAGTGCTGGCTCCTCTGTCCTCCACTCATTACCTGTAGTACTGGCTCCTCTGTCCTCCACTCATTACCTGTAGCGCTGGCTTCTCTGTCCTCCACTCATTACCTGTAGTACTGGCTCCTCTGTCCTCCACTCATTACCTGTAGTACTGGCTCCTCTGTCCTCCACTCATTACCTGTAGTACTGGCTCCTCTGTCCTCCACTCATTACCTGTAGTACTGGCTCCTCTGTCCTCCACTCATTACCTGTAGTACTGGCTCCTCTGTCCTCCACTCATTACCTGTAGTACTGGCTCCTCTGTCCTCCACTCATTACCTGTAGTACTGGCTCCTCTGTCCTCCACTCATTATCTGTAGTACTTGCTCCTCTGTCCTCCACTCATTACCTGTAGTACTGGCACCTGTCTGAACTTGTTATCAGTATAAAAGACACCTGTCCGCAACCTCAAACAGTCACACTCCAAACTCCAATATGTTGAAGACCAAAGAGCTGTCGAAGGACACCAGAAATAAAACTGTAGCCCTGCACCAGGCTGGGAAGACTGAATCTGCAATAGGCAAGCTGCTTGGTGTGAACAAATCAACTGTGGGAGCAATAATTAGAAAATGGAAGACATAGAAGACCACTGATAATCTCCCTCGATCTGGGGCTCCACACAAGATCTCACCCCGTGGGGTCAAAATGATCTCAAGAACGGTGAGCAAAAATCCCAGATCCACACGGGGGGGCCTAGTGAATGACCTGCAGAGAGCTGGGACCAACGTTACACAGGCTACCATCAGTAAAACACTACGCCGCCAGGGACTCAGATCCTGCAGTGCCAGACGTGTCCCCCTGCTTAAGCCATTACATGTCCGGGCCCGTCTGAAGTTTACTAGAGAGCATGTGGATGATCCAGAAGAGTATTGGGAGATTGTCATATGGTCAGATGAAACCAAAGTAGAACTGTTTGGTAGAAACACAACTCGTCGTGTTTGGAGGAGAAAGAATGCTGAGTTGCATCCAAAGAACACCATACCTACTGTGAAGCATGGGGGTGGCAACATCTTGCTTTGGGGCTCTTTCTCTGCCAAGGGACCAGGACGACTGATCCGTGTACATGAAAGAATGAATGGGGCCATGTATCTTGAGATTTTGAGTGCAAACCTCATTCCATCAGCAAGGGCATTGAAGATGAAACATGCCTGGGTCTTTCAGCATGACAATGATCCCAAGGACACCGCCAGGGCAATGAAGGAGTGGCTTCATAAGAAGCATTTCAAGGTCCTGGAGTGGCCACGCCAGTCTCTAGATCTAAACCTTATAGAAAACCTTTGGAGGGAGTTGAAAGTCCGTGTTGCCCAGCGACAGCCCCAAAACATCACTGCTCTAGAGGAGATCTGCATGGAGGAATGGGCCAACATACCAGCAACAGTGTGTGCCAACCTTGTGAAGAATTACAGAAAACGTTTGACCTGTCATTGCCAGCAAAGGATATATAACTAAGTATTGAGATGAACTTTTGTAATTGACCAAATACTTATTTTCCACCAAAATTTGAAAAAAATTTCTTTCCAAATCAGAGAATGTGATTTTCAGGATTTGTTTTCTCATTTTGTCTCATAGTTGTGGTCGACCTATGATGTCAATTACAAGCCTCTCTCATCTTTATAAGTGGGAGAACTTGCACAATTGGTGGCTGAATAAATACTTTTTTCCCCACTGTACATCAGAGAAAAGATGGGCGGTCAACACTAATGGGTCCATTCCACCATCAGAATGCCAAACAATCTGAAGATGGCCTACATTTGATTCCCAGACCTAAAAAATATATCAAATTCCAAGTGCCATATTATTTTTCTCATTATTAGATAATAATATCCAGCACAGTAGATACTTCTCCATTTCTTCTATTGTCATATTCCAGAGAGCTGTCTATCTTCAAAAATGAAGAACTGTGCATATCAGTAAGGTTGTTTGTAGTCCTCAGTATCCTGGGGACATCATTCTGCAGAATTATACTAACAGGAATCCCTCACAGCTGGACTCCTTCAAGCATCATGCGGCGCTTCCGTTATAAGGTACTGGTGAAATGTAGCTTCTGTATTACGTCTTAGTCTGCAGAATCTTACATTATTTCCAATGGAAAGGAAAAGGATTTTTTGAATTTTAAATCTGAATCATGTCAGCCAAAAATTATCATGGATCAACTCAGTGCCCCACTGCTGAACAGATAATATCATAAATAATAAGAGACACTTGTTATAGATTGTGTTCACACATCAAGAAGGAACCATATAAGAAAATGAATAAGAAGCCCCCTTTCATAAGAGCTTAGTTAAAGTACAATAGAAAATGGAACCGCCATGGGGTCTGTAAATACCCCAAAACTATTAAGTCCAAAAACAAAGTGTTAGTTAATGATTTAGAGTTTTATTTTTGCTGATGCAAACAGTCCTCTGTATCAACCACAGCAAAAACTCTTTAATTTATGTATATGCCATAAGGTTGTGCAGCCCCTCACTCAGCAGTCAAGGGGTTTATAGTTTAACTAACTTTAACAAAGGAAGCAAATAGGCTTAGATGACGTTTGATGTCTTTCTCTGCCACAAAGTAGTAGGATCCTGAATTTTTTCGAGTAATTTTTCTTTCTATTGTATCAATTATCTTTATAATTTTCTTTGTAACTTTCAAGTCTATCTATTTATTTTTTGTTGGCCATACACTGTCACGGAGCGTCTTTTGTTCCTCAGCTCACTATAAAAGCACACGTGATTGGATGTCATTGTGACAGGTGGATTTTTATTCCATTGTAAATTTCGGCTTGTTCTCCATTGGTGGCACTTGATTTCCGGCCCCGTCTTGTACACTTTTGAGTGCAGTCCCGCTGACACTGTGAGGCTGCAGATCCTGTGCAGTGTGTGGCCCTCCCGCCTGACACCGCACATTTGCTCACGCTGTGACTCTGCAGCTTGTACACTATCTTACTTGACTGTTATTGGCTCCAGCAGATGTTTCCAGCGGTAGAAGAATTACCGTCTCCAAATGTTTCCCACACAAGTATGTAGATAAATAAATATCTGCCCGCGGTGCGGAGATCTCCGGGGTCATCAGGAGGAACTTCTCTTTATTTCATTTCTGTGCAAAGAAGTCATAGAAATCTTATGCAGTTTATTTCCAGGTTTGTGCCTTATGTGTCCTTTATCTGAAATCTATCTACCTATTGTTCTATCTTCCTATTTCTTTCTTTTTATTTCTCTCTTTACTTCTTTCCTTCCTTCTGTTGTTCCTTTCTTCTTTCTTTCACTCTCTCTCTCTTTCTTCCTTTCTCTTTGTTCCTATGTATGTCTTTCTCCCTTTCCTTACTTCTTTCCTTCTCTTCCTTCTTTTTTCTTTCTCTATCCCTTTCTTTCTCTCTTATTTCTTTTTCTTTCTTGCTTTCTCTTTATATCTTTCTTTCCCTGTTATTCCTTCCTTCCTTATTTTTTCTTTCTATCTTCCTCTCACTTTTTTATTTTTCTGTCATTCCTTCCTTCCTTATGGCTGTCATTCCTTCCCTTTATTCTCTTTCTTTCTGTCTTTCTTTTCTTCTTTATTTCTCTTTCTCATTCTTTTTTTTCTTTCCTTCCTTCTCTTTTTCTCTTTCTCTCTCGTTTCTCATTCCTTTCTTTCTTTCTCTTTTTCTATCCTCTTTCTTCTCTTTTTTGTCTATCATTCTTCCTTTCTTCTCTCAATCCTTTCTTCCCCCTTTTCCTTTATTCCTTCCTTCTTTCTTTCCCTTTCTTTCATTGTTTCTTTCTTTCCATTTTCTTTTTTCTTTCCTTCCTTCTCTTTTTCTCTTTCTTGCTCTCTCGTTTCTCATTCCTTTCTTTTTTTCATCCTCTTTCTTCGTTTCTTTTTTTCTAGCATTCCTTCCTTCTCTCTTTCCCTTTATTCCTTCCTTCTTTCTTACCCTTTCTTTGATTGTTTCTTTCTTTCCTTTTTCTTTCTTTCTCATTCTTTTTTCTTTCCTTCTTTCTTCCCTTCCTTCTCTCTTTCTCTCTCTCTTTCTCCTTCCTTCTCTCTTTCTCTTTCTTTCTCCTTTTTTCTTTCTTTTTTCCTGCCTTCCTTCCTTTCCCTGGTTATAATCACCCTCTCCTCCGGTTATAAATATTATGGGTTAGCGCTTCATTTTGTCACCAGGACTATAATAAAGATCTTTCCTTCTTTCCTTTCTCGTCTTCCTTCCCCTTTAAGAGCGTCCTTGATGTGGCTCTCTGGAGTTTTGTCCTAATCAATATTGTATGTTCTTTTTATGATTATGGAGGATGAAGATATTTTTCTGTGCGCCCCCCGGGGATGTGCTTGGGTCGGCCCTCCTTGTCTTCCTCTGGCCGTGGAGCGGCGGCGTCCTCTGTTCCTTCTCGCAGTGTCATTACACCGATCCACGAGATCCCCACTGACTCAATTATATCCTGCCTATTATAACGGGTCTGACATGTTATAGCATTATTACTCATAAATCCTCCACTGGATATTGGTGGAACCGTCTGAGCTCCTGTCCAAAATCCTGTGCTGATTAATACCGTATATCTTCCCAACAGTCTCTTGTTCTGAGACAGAGCTCCAAATCCTCAACATATACCTAAGGTTACATGAAAAAATGCTGCTACCTGCAGCCACCACTGGAGGGAGCTCACTGCACTTAAACAGTATGCGTTTAGTCCCTGAGCTCCACCTAGTGGTGGCTGCAGGTAGAATGATATCTGTTCACTATTTTCAGTTTTGGTTAGGGAGAAAGCAGAGCAGAGTTCCAGCATGTTCCCGGCTATCTCTGGTAGTCCCAAAGTGATTGAGTGAAGTAGAGGTGACCTCCGCTTTATTCAGATGGGTTTTTTTTAGAGCTGGGGTCCCAGAAGTCGGATCCCCAGTGATCAAAAAATTATCCCATATCCTGAATACATGGGATAACCTCCATAATTGGTGCAAACCCTTTAAGGTCTTATTTTGGCCAATGATTTTGACCTGGGCTTCAGTCTCAACAAAGTTTTTGCTCTGCAACTTTTTGACTTTTCTTTTTCTTCCGGCAGGGCATGATGAGAGTTGTAGTTTCCCAACAGCTAGTGAGACACTGACTTTTTAAAACATTGAGGTCATGTTTGGAAAAATTATTTGGGTTTTTATGTTTAGTCTTGGTCCTTGAAAATTTTTTGAAACTTTCTGAAACTTTTTGAAACTTTTTGAAACTTATAAGGGATGGTGAAAGTCATTGTTTAATAAAAGCTGCAGAGATACAAATTTTACAAACAATGGTCCTAATTTTCTGACAAAAATTTTGATTCTTCGGGTAGAACTGGGCTTTGAACCCTGCAAAGTATCTGCTTTCCAACTTTTCTTGTTCGTCTGTTATAGTTTTAACAACAGCTGGGAAATCACAGCCTTCAATATTAGGGTTTTTCTTGGCCCTCGGATCTCTTAAAAAGTTTTTGTTTTTGGAACTTTTTGAATTTTCCTTAAAAGGTAATCTGTCAGCAGGATCAACCGTCCTAAGCCGTCTATATAGGCATGTAGGTCATAGGAAACTGAAAAAAATGATACCTTGATACCTGAGATCCGATATCTTATTCCAAAGAAATCCACATTTTTCTTAATATGTAAATGAGCTGTTAAGATCTATGGGCCGGACATAGATCTCCCCGACAATCTGCTTTCAGAGCTTATTACCAGTGTGAGACATGTAGATCAGGAGAGCAGACTGTCAGTCATTACATGTCTCACAGTGGTAACCCCTCTTTTCATATAAAATAAGCTTTGGAGGCAGGTTCTCGGGGAGATCTATGTCCCGCCCAAAGATCTTAACAGCTCATTTACATATTAAGAAAAAGGTGGATTTCTGTGGAATAAAACATCCGATCACAGATGTGAAGGTATCATTTTATTCAGCTTTCTGTTATGTACATCCCCTTTTAGACGGCTTATGAGGGTTGAGCCTGCTGACAAATTACCTTTAAGGGCATGATGGGATGTGTAGCTTAATAACATCTGAGGAGCCATAGATCTTGAAAACAATGCCTTAAGGTCATATTTTGGCCCATGATTTGGGGTTCTTCTCTGGCCCTCGGGTTCCTGAAAAAGTTTTAGTTTAGCAACTTTTTTAATGTTCCTTTAAGGGCTCGATGGGTCTTGAGCTGTAGATTGGAAAACAATGCCTTAAGGTCATAGCCCATGAACTGAGCTTCTTCTTCGCCTGGGGTACCTGAAAAAGATTTTCTTTCACAACTTTTTGATTTTTTTTTAAGTCCATTCCAAGCTGTATGTTTGGAAAACAATGCCTTATGATTTGTGGTTCTTCTTGGCTTCGGGTACCTGAAAAAGTTATTGTTTCGCAACTTTTTGAATTTTCTTTTAAGGGCTCGATGGGTCTTTAGCTGTAGGTTTGGAAAACAATGCCTTAAGGTGATATTTGGGCCTATTATGTGGAGCTCTTCTTGGCCTCCGGATCCCTGAAAAAGTTTTTGTTTCGCAACTTTTTGAATTTTCCTTCAGGGGCTCTACACGATGGGTCTTGAGTTGAGTTGTCTGTAAAACAATGCCTTAAGGTCATATTTGGCCCATGATTTGGGGTTCTTGGCTTCTGGGTCCTTGAAAAAGTTTTTGTTTCGCATCTTTTTGAATTTTCCTTCAAGGGCTCTACACAATGGGTCTTGAGTTGTAGATTTGGAAAACAATGCCTTCAGGTCATATTTTGGCCCATGGTTTGAGGTTCTTCTTGGCCTCCAGGTCCTCTGAAAAAGTATTTGTTTCGCAAATTTTCCGTTAAAGGCAAGACACGATGGGTCTTAAGTTGTAGATTTGGAAAACAATGCCTTCAGGTCATAATTTGGCTTATGATTTCAGGTTCTTCTTGGCCTCCAGATCCCTGAAAAAGTTTTTGTTTTGCAACTTTTCAAATTTTTCTTTATGGCATGATGGGTCTTGAGTTGTCAATTTTGAAAAGCAATGCTTTAAGGTAATATTTGAGCCCACAAATTGAGCTTCTTGGCGTTGGGTCCCTGAAAAACTTTTTATTTCACAATTTGAAGGGCTCGATGGGTCTTGAGCTGTAGGTTTGGGAAACAACATTTTTGGGCCCATGATTTGAGGTTCTTCTTGGTCCCAAAAATTTGTTTCTTTGCAATTTTTTGAGCTTTTGGTCTGTTGTGAATTGTAAATACGGTAATGGAGCCTTCCGCACACACATGTCTCAGGGCTCATGGAGCGCGGAGCGTGTAAACCTCCGGTTCGGGAGTGACTTGGGTTGACAGCCGTGTTGCGGAGCTTACACCTCAGCGATTCCTTATTAATAGCGTAGATTAAGCGCTTCTCCGCTCGTCACAGAAAAGATATTAATCTTCATCAGGACGGATGAAAAGTTTAATTTTCCGCTCATCTCTCCGGCTAAGCCGCGGTAGCTGTCGGCAGGAGGCCGGTTAATTCGTCGCTGCAGACACTGTGCCAAGCAGCCGGCTCTGTCCTTACGTGGCTGCATTGAAAAAGATCTCTGTCATTGGGAAGGGAAGCGGTGGGGGGGGGATGTGAGGGGGCGGCTGAGCGCCACTCAGGGCTGAAAAGCGGAACGTGATTGAATGACTGACATTGCGGTAGTAATATTTGTTTGTGCACCATTAGCATGCACGCGGTATATTACTATACTTGTAGTATAAGGCGGAAAAAAAGAATACAATTAGGAGAAAAATTAAATACATTTTTTTTAATGCAATTACAGGAGCATGTTTCTTTAAATTAGGCTGCACTGATATCCCCTCTTCCCAAAAAATAAGGAGGATGTAGATAGATCGCCTTTCATTCCTCTGCTTGCAAGCCTCGCCTTCGCGAATCCTAAAGGATAAGAGCTGCACCTCTGACATAAGAGAAGGTCAAAGCTGCTAACAAGTATGGACACAATGGTCTGCATCGGAGCTGTGTACCAAAAACGGTCGACGCTTGAGACTATTGATACTCCAGAGGAGCAGAGGAAGTGGGAAATTGTTTTTTAGGGATAAGATGAGACTCTTTTTCTCTGTAGTCTGTGACCATGGAGACACATGGGTCTGCAAAGGAGCTGTGTACCAAAAACGATCGACCCTTGGAACTATTCATAATCCGTAAGAGGAGTAGATGAAGTGAAAAAAAAACAAAATTGTAGGGATCGGATGAAACATGGTTTCTATGTAGTCTATGATCTTGGAGACACATAGGTATTCATCGGAGCTGTGTACAAAAAACGGTCGACCCTTGGGACTGTTGATAATCCATAAGAGGAGTAGAGGAAGTAGTAAAAAAGAACTGTAGGGATCAGATGAGACATTGTTTCTTTGTAATCTGTGACCATGGAGACACATGGGTCTGTAAGGGAGCTGTGTACCAAAAACGGTAGAAGAATTTTTTAAGTTAATTCACACCCTTTAAGGGTAAATTCAAAAGAAATGGAACCCAAGAGACTTATTTATGATGCGTGACGTATAGCGAGGGTGATTGGTGGAGGTGCATCATGGGATCTTTCTCGGTATTGTTACATGGGTTCCTCTGTATTAGGTCCTTCTAGTTTACCATTGTCAATGTATTGATGCAATAATAATAATAATAATAATAAAAACAATGTTGCAAAAGTATTCACGCCCTGTAATCTCTATTTATAAAAGCCCATTATGTGAAGGTCAGTCCCGCCGGCAGCGTGAATGATCTGTGCTCAGGAGGCGTCCACGGCTCTGACTTCGCCCGTCTGGGTGACTCATTTGTATTGAGTTTTCCTAACCTGAAATTTTCAAGTAATTATCTACAACTACAAGAAAGGATCGATATCAGCAGCCGCCTTAAAGGGACAGAAAAGTCTGGTGATTTGTGCCCTATGTGGACCTGGAAGGACTGTGGACCTGTGGACCTTCAACCAGTCCAATATTAAACCCCTTATCCCACAACTGCCTATGCAGAGCGCAAAAGCTGAGAGGAGTTTGTCATTGGCTGCTGCGCCCTGCATAGGCATAAAAAAATCACTTTATTACACTGAAAACTTTTGCCCCAGGGAAGACATTTACACCCTTAGAAATTGAGGCTATTCCAGTGCTGGGGTTATCCCAAGGCTCATAGACCCGTCCTCAGTCCAGCTGACCTGATACTGATACAGAGCACCAAATCCTCTGCATAGATATAGTTAAATCACATTGTAGCTTCCTTCAACCACCACTAGAGGGAAGTCTACAGTTTATACATTGAAATGAATGGAAACACAGTATGCAGTAAGCTCTTTAGCTCCCTCTGGTGGTGGCTTCAGAAATCCCCCCCCCCCCCCCAAAAAAAAAAAATTTATTCACAAAGGATTTGGAAATTTATTTCAGGCAAAATAGTGGAAATTTGGTATAATAGATTACATAAAATGTAAAAAAAAATGAAGATCAGCCTAAAAAAATACTTTATAAAGAAATAAAATACAGAAAATATATATATAAAAAACCTGAAAATTGGCCTAAAAATATGTAAAATGAAATAAAATACAGAATACATAAAATAAAAAAAGAAAATTGGCCTAAAAAATATGTAAAATAAATAAAATACAGATTATATATAAAATAAAGAAAATGAAAATTGGCCCAAAAATATGTAAAATAAATAAAAAACAAAATACATAAAATAAAAAAAATGAAAATTGGCCTAAAACTATGTAAAATAAATAAAATATAGATTTTATCTAAAATAAAAAAAATGAAAATTGGCCTAAAAAATATGTAAAATAAATAAAATACAGAATATATAAAATAAAAAAATGAAAATTGGCCCAAAAATATGTAAAATAAATAAAATACAGAATATATAAAATAAAAAAAAATTGGCCTAAAAAATATGTAAAATAAATAAAATACAGAATATATAAAATAAAAAAAAAATTGGCCTAAAAAATATGTAAAATAAATAAAATACAGAATATACAAAATTAAAAAAAATTGGCCTAAAAAATATGTAAAATAAATAAAATACAGAATATACAAAATAAAAAAATGAAAATTGGCCCAAAAATATGTAAAATAAATAAAATACAGAATATACAAAATAAAAAAAAATTGGCCTAAAAAATACGTAAAATAACTAAAATACAGAATATATAAAATAGACAAAATGATAACCGGTCTAAAAAACGAGTAAAGTAAGTAAAGTACAGAATACACAAAATTAAAACAATGAAGATCGTCCCAAAAAATACTTAAAATAAATAAAATACAGAATAAATAAAATGTAAAAAAATGAGGATTGGCGCAAAAAAAAAAGAAAAAAAAAGTAAAATAAATAAATTACACAGCACATAAAATAAAACAATTGAAGATCTGACTAAAAAAGAGGTAAAATAAATAAAATACAGAATAGGACGAATATAATCAGTCTGTGTACACTGTAATCACATATAATGATTACATGTTAATGATGACATCACAACTATGGGAATATAAGAAGAAGAGATATTCATGATGATTTCACATCAGGGACAGGAAAAAAAAAATCTGTAGCAAATCCTCCTCTAAAACAGGAAAAAAATCATCTACTCAAGGTTTTGTCTAATTGGCATTAAAGTACTTTTTTCAGCTGGGTGGCCCAAGGGACTTGGTTACATAATGCTCATTATAACAGGCCCGGGCCCAGGGCGGAGGGGGCGGAGGGGCGGAGGGAATGGTCTTTTATTAGAAGATTCTGTGGAGCATATTTGGGCTGCGAAGATGTAATTAAAAAGGAAGAGAAGAGGGGGAGGGGATGCGCGGGCCGCACGTTCTCAGCTTTGTTCTTAAGGCCAGCGTCACGCTGTTTGTAAGAGGCTAGTTTTGCAATTCATTTGCATATTTAATCAAACCCTCACTTTGAATATTTGAATAATTAAAAGAGTGTCGTGCCTGCGCCCTCCCGAGCCACAGGAAACACAGAGAAGGAAGGGAACATTTCTAGCTAAGGAACAGAAGCAAGAACGGGCCCGGGTTACAGGGTGAGGGGCGAGAGGGGGCGTATAGGGGAATCTTCTTACAATGCAAAATAAGTGAACAAATAATACTGTCCCTATGTACAAGTATATAACTACTATAATACTGCTCCTATGTACAAGAATATAACTACTATAATACTGCTCCTATGTACAAGTATATAACTACTATAATACTGCCCCTATGTACAAGAATATAACTACTATAATACTGCCCCTATGTACAGGAATATAACTACTATAATACTGCTCCTATGTACAAGTATATAACTACTATAATACTGCCCCTATGTACAAGAATATAACTACTATAATACTGCTCCTATGTACAGGAATATAACTACTATAATACTGCTCCTATGTACAGGAATATAACTACTATAATACTGCCCCTATGTACAAGAATATAACTACTATAATACTGCCCCCTATGTACAGGAATATAACTACTATAATACTGCTCCCTATGTACAAGAATATAACTACTATAATACTGCCCCCTATGTACAAGAATATAACTCCTATAATACTGCCCCCTATGTACAAGAATATAACTGCTATAATACTGCCCCCTATGTACAAGAATATAACTACTATAATACTGCCCTTATGTACAAGTATATAACTACTATAATACTGCTCCTATATACAAGAATATAACTACTATAATACTGCTACTCTGTACAAGAATATAACTGCTATAATACTGCCCCTATGTACAAGAATATAACTACTATAATACTGCTCCTATGTACAAGAATATAACTACTATAATACTGCTCCTATGTACAAGTATATAACTACTATAATACTGCCCCTATGTACAAGAATATAACTACTATAATACTGCTCCTATGTACAGGAATATAACTACTATAATACTGCTCCTATGTACAGGAATATAACTACTATAATACTGCCCCTATGTACAAGAATATAACTACTATAATACTGCCCCCTATGTACAAGAATATAACTACTATAATACTGCTCCCTATGTACAAGAATATAACTCCTATAATACTGCCCCCTATGTACAAGAATATAACTGCTATAATACTGCCCCCTATGTACAAGAATATAACTACTATAATACTGCCCTTATGTACAAGTATATAACTACTATAATACTGCTCCTATATACAAGAATATAACTACTATAATACTGCTCCTCTGTACAAGAATATAACTGCTATAATACTGCCCCTATGTACAAGAATATAACTACTATAATACTGCTCCTATGTACAAGAATATAACTACTATAATACTGCTCCTATGTACAAGTATATAACTACTATAATACTGCCCCTATGTACAAGAATATAACTACTATAATACTGCTCCTATGTACAGGAATATAACTACTATAATACTGCTCCTATGTATAAGAATATAACTACTATAATACTGCCCCCTATGTACAACAATATAACTACTATAATACTGCCCCCTATGTACAAGAATATAACTACTATAATACTGCTCCTATGTACAAGAATATAACTACTATAATACTGCTCCTATGTACAATTATATAACTACTATAATACTGCCCCCCTATGTACAAGAATATAACTACTATAATACTGCCCCTATGTACAAGAATATAACTACTATAATACTGCTCCTATATACAAGAATATAACTACTATAATACTGCTCCTCTGTACAAGAATATAACTGCTATAATACTGCCCCTATGTACAAGAATATAACTACTATAATACTGCTCCCTATGTACAAGAATATGACTACTATAATACTGCCCCCTATGTACAAGAATATATCTACTATAATACTGCCCCTATGTACAAGAATATAACTACTATAATACTGCTCCTATGTACAAGAATATAACTACTATAATACTGCCCCTATGTACAAGTATATAACTACTATAATACTGCCCCCCTATGTACAAGAATATAACTACTATAATACTGCCCCTATGTACAAGAATATAACTACTATAATACTGCTCCTATATACAAGAATATAACTACTATAATACTGCACCTATGTACAAGAATATAACTACTATAATACTGCCCCCTATGTACAAGAATATAACTACTATAATACTGCCCCCTATGTGCAAGAATATAACTACTATAATACTGCTCCTATGTACAGGAATATAACTACTATAATGCTGCCCCTATGTACAAGAATATAACTACTATAATACTGCTCCTATATACAAGAATATAACTACTATAATACTGCCCCTATGTACAAGAATATAACTACTATAATACTGCCCCCTATGTACAAGAATATAACTACTATAATACTGCCCCCTATGTACAAGAATATAACTACTATAATACTGCCCCCTATGTGCAAGAATATGACTACTATAATACTGCTCCTCTGTACAAGAATATAACTGCTATAATACTGCCCCCTATGTACAAGAATATATCTACTATAATACTGCCCCCTATGTACAAGAATATAACTACTATAATACTGCTCCTATGTACAAGAATATAACTACTATAATACTGCCCCCTATGTACAAGAATATAACTACTATAATACTGCTCCC
Source organism: Phyllobates terribilis (assembly GCF_046119375.1). Lineage (NCBI taxonomy): Eukaryota > Metazoa > Chordata > Amphibia > Anura > Dendrobatidae > Phyllobates > Phyllobates terribilis. Next base: position 177,567,908 of record NW_027362770.1, read on the forward strand.
TATGTACAAGAATATAACTACTATAATACTGCCCCTATGTACAAGAATATAACTACTATAATACTGCCCCTATGTACAAGAATATAACTACTATAATACTGCCCCTATGTACAAGAATATAACTACTATAATACTGCTCCTATATACAAGAATATAACTACTATAATACTGCCCCTATGTACAAGAATATAACTACTATAATACTGCTCCTATGTACAAGAATATAGCTACTATAATACTGCTCCTATGTACAAGAATATAACTACTATAATACTGCCCCTATATACAAGAATATAGCTACTATAATACTGCTCCTATATACAAGAATATAACTACTATAATACTGCCCCTATGTACAAGAATATAACTACTATAATAATGCCCCCTATGTACAAGAATATAACTACTATAATACTGCTCCTATGTACAAGAATATAACTACTATAATACTGCTCCCTATGTACAAGAATATAACTACTATAATACTGCCCCCTATGTACAAGAATATAACTACTGTAATACTGCTCCTATGTACAAGAATATAACTACTATAATACTGCCCCTATGTACAAGAATATAACTACTATAATACTGCCCCCTATGTACAAGAATATAACTACTATAATACTGCCCCTATGTACAAGAATATAACTACTATAATACTGCCCCTATGTACAAGAATATAACTACTATAATACTGCTCCTATATACAAGAATATAACTACTATAATACTGCCCCTATGTACAAGAATATAACTACTATAATACTGCTCCTATGTACAAGAATATAACTACTATAATACTGCTTCTATGTACAAGAATATAACTACTATAATACTGCCCCTATATACAAGAATATAGCTACTATAATACTGCTCCTATATACAAGAATATAACTACTATAATACTGCCCCTATGTACAAGAATATAACTACTATAATAATGCCCCCTATGTACAAGAATATAACTACTATAATACTGCCCCCTATGTACAAGAATATAACTACTATAATACTGCTCCTATGTACAAGAATATAACTACTATAATACTGCCCCCTATGTACAAGAATATAACTACTATAACACTGCTCATATGTACAAGAATATAACTACTATAATACTGCCCCCCTATGTACAAGTATATAACTACTATAATACTGCCCCCCTATGTACAAGAATATAACTACTATAATACTGCCCCTATGTACAAGAATATAACTACTATAATACTGCTCCTATATACAAGAATATAACTACTATAATACTGCTCCTCTGTACAAGAATATAACTGCTATAATACTGCCCCTATGTACAAGAATATAACTACTATAATACTGCTCCCTATGTACAAGAATATGACTACTATAATACTGCCCCCTATGTACAAGAATATATCTACTATAATACTGCCCCTATGTACAAGAATATAACTACTATAATACTGCTCCTATGTACAAGAATATAACTACTATAATACTGCCCCTATATACAAGTATATAACTACTATAATACTGCCCCCCTATGTACAAGAATATAACTACTATAATACTGCCCCTATGTACAAGAATATAACTACTATAATACTGCTCCTATATACAAGAATATAACTACTATAATACTGCTCCTCTGTACAAGAATATACCTGCTATAATACTGCCCCCTATGTACAAGAATATATCTACTATAATACTGCCCCCTATGTACAAGAATATAACTACTATAATACTGCTCCTATGTACAAGAATATAACTACTATAATACTGCCCCCTATGTACAAGAATATAACTACTATAATACTGCTCCCTATGTACAAGAATATAACTACTATAATACTGCCCCTATGTACAAGAATATAACTACTATAATACTGCCCCTATGTACAAGAATATAACTACTATAATACTGCCCCTTATGTACAAGAATATAACTACTATAATACTGCCCCTATGTACAAGAATATAACTACTATAATACTGCCCCTATGTACAAGAATATAACTACTATAATACTACCGCTATGTACAAGAATATAACTACTATAATACTGCTCCTATATACAAGAATATAACTACTATAATACTGCCCCTATGTACAAGAATATAACTACTATAATACTGCTCCTATGTACAAGAATATAACTACTATAATACTGCTCCTATGTACAAGAATATAACTACTATAATACTGCTCCTGTGTACAAGAATATAACTACTATAATACTACCCCGTATATACAAGAATATAACTACTATAATACTGCTCCCTATGTACAAGAATATAACTACTATAATACTGCCCCCTATGTACAAGAATATAACTACTGTAATACTGCTCCTATGTACAAGAATATAACTACTATAATACTGCCCCCTATGTACAAGAATATAACTACTATAATACTGCCCCTATGTACAAGAATATAACTACTATAATACTGCCCCTATGTACAAGAATATAACTACTATAATACTGCTCCTATATACAAGAATATAACTACTATAATACTGCCCCTATGTACAAGAATATAACTACTATAATACTGCTCCTATGTACAAGAATATAACTACTATAATACTGCTCCTATGTACAAGAATATAACTACTATAATACTGCCCCTATATACAAGAATATAGCTACTATAATACTGCTCCTATATACAAGAATATAACTACTATAATACTGCCCCTATGTACAAGAATATAACTACTATAATAATGCCCCCTATGTACAAGAATATAACTACTATAATACTGCCCCCTATGTACAAGAATATAACTACTATAATACTGCTCCTATGTACAAGAATATAACTACTATAATACTGCCCCCTATGTACAAGAATATAACTACTATAACACTGCTCATATGTACAAGAATATAACTACTATAATACTGCCGTTATGTACAAGAATATAACTACTATAATACTGCTCCTATGTACAAGAATATAACTACTATAATACTGCTCCTATGTACAAGAATATAACTACTATAATACTGCTCCTGTGTACAAGAATATAACTACTATAATACTACCCCGTATATACAAGAAAATAACTACTATAATACTGCTCCCTATGTACAAGAATATAACTACTATAATACTGCCCCCTATGTACAAGAATATAACTACTGTAATACTGCTCCTATGTACAAGAATATAACTACTATAATGCTGCCCCCTATGTACAAGAATATAACTACTATAATACTGCCCCTATGTACAAGAATATAACTACTATAATACTGCTCCTATGTACAAGAATATAACTACTATAATACTGCTCCCTATGTACAAGAATATAACTACTATAATACTGCCCCCTATGTACAAGAATATAACTACTATAATACTGCCCCCTATGTACAAGAATATAACTACTGTAATACTGCTCCTATGTACAAGAATATAACTACTATAATACTGCTCCTATGTACAAGAATATAACTACTATAATACTGCCCCATGTACAAGAATATAACTACTATAATACTGCTCCTATGTACAAGAATATAACTACTATAATACTGCTCCCTATGTACAAGAATATAACTACTATAATACTGCCCCCTATGTACAAGAATATAACTACTATAATACTGCTCCCTATGTACAAGAATATAACTACTATAATACTGCTCCTATGTACAAGAATATAACTACTATAATTCTGCCCCCATGTACAAGATTATAACTACTATAATACTGCCCCTATGTACAAGAATATAACTACTATAATACTGCCCCCTATGTACAAGAATATAACTACTATAATACTGCCCCTATGTACAAGAATATAACTACTATAATAATGCCCCCTATGTGCAAGAATATAACTACTATAATACTGCCCCCTATGTACAAGAATATAACTACTATAATACTGCTCCTATGTACAAGAATATAACTACTATAATACTGCTCCTATGTACAAGAATATAACTACTATAATGCTGCCCCTATATACAAGAATATAGCTACTATAATACTGCTCCTATATACAAGAATATAACTACTATAATACTGCCCCTATGTACAAGAATATAACTACTATAATAATGCCCCCTATGTACAAGAATATAACTACTATAATACTGCACCCTATGTACAAGAATATAACTACTATAATACTGCTCCTATGTACAAGAATATAACTACTATAATACTGCTCCTATGTACAGGAATATAACTACTATAATTCTGCCTCCTATGTACAAGAATATAACTACTATAATACTGCTCCTATGTACAAGAATATAACTACTATAATACTGCCCCTATGTACAAGAATATAACTACTATAATACTGCCCCTATGTACAAGAATATAACTACTATAATACTGCCCCTATGTACAAGAATATAACTACTATAATACTGCCCCCTATGTACAAGAATATAACTACTATAATACTGCCCCTATGTACAAGAATATAACTACTATAATGCTGCTCCTATGTACAAGAATATAACTACTATAATACTGTTCCTATGTACAAGAATATAACTACTATAATACTGCTCCTGTGTACAAGAATATAACTACTATAATACTGCTCCTATATACAAGAATATAACTACTATAATACTGCCCCTATGTACAAGAATATAACTACTATAATACTGCCCCTATGTACAAGAATATAACTACTATAATACTGCCCTCTATGTACAAGAATATAACTACTATAATACTGCCCCTATATACAAGAATATTACTACTATAATACTGCTCCTGTGTACAAGAATATAACTACTATAATACTGCCCCTATGTACAAGAATATAACTACAATAATACTGCCCCTATGTACAAGAATATAACTACTATAATACTGCCCTCTATGTACATGAATATAACTACTATAATACTGCCCCTATATACAATAATATAACTACTATAATACTGCCCCCTATGTACAAGAATATAACTACTATAATACTGCTCCTATATACAAGAATATAACTACTATAATACTGCCCCTATGTACAAGAATATAACTACTATAATACTGCCCCTATATACAAGAATATAACTACTATAATACTGCTCCTGTGTACAAGAATATAACTACTATAATACTGCCCCTATATACAAGAATATAACTACTATAATACTGCCCCTATGTACAAGAATATAACTACTATAATACTGCCCCTATGTACAAGAATATAACTACTATAATACTGCTCCTATGTACAAGAATATAACTACTATAATACTGCCCCCTATGTACAAGAATATAACTACTATAATACTGCCCCTATGTACAAGAATATAACTACTATAATACTGCCCCTATGTACAAGAATATAACTACTATAATACTGCCCCCTATGTACAAGAATATAACTACTATAATACTGCCCCCTATGTACAAGAATATAACTACTATAATACTGCCCCTATGTACAAGAATATAACTACAATAATACTGCTCCTATATACAAGAATATAACTACTATAATACTGCTCCTATGTACAAGAATATAACTACTATAATACTGCCCCCTATGTACAAGAATATAACTTCTATAATACTGCTCCTATGTACCAGAATATAACTACTATAATACTGCCCCTATGTACAAGAATATAACTACTATAATACTGCTCCTATGTACAAGAATATAACTACTATAATGCTGCCCCTATATACAAGAATATAGCTACTATAATACTGCTCCTATATACAAGAATATAACTACTATAATACTGCCCCTATGTACAAGAATATAACTACTATAATAATGCCCCCTATGTACAAGAATATAACTACTATAATACTGCCCCCTATGTACAAGAATATAACTACTATAATACTGCTCCCCTATGTACAAGAATATAACTACTATAATACTGCCTCCTATGTACAAGAATATAACTACTATAATACTGCTCCCCTATGTACAAGAATATAACTACTATAATACTGCCCCTATGTACAAGAATATAACTACTATCATAATGCCCCCTATGTACAAGAATATAACTACTATAATACTGCCCCCTATGTACAAGAATATAACTACTATAATACTGCTCCCCTATGTACAAGAATATAACTACTATAATAATGCCCCCTATGTACAAGAATATAACTACTATAATACTGCCCCCTATGTACAAGAATATAACTACTATAATACTGCTCCCCTATGTACAAGAATATAACTACTATAATACTGCTCCCCTATGTACAAGAATATAACTACTATAATACTGCTCCTATGTACAAGAATATAACTACTATAATACTGCTCCTATGTACAAGAATATAACTACTATAATTCTGCCTCCTATGTACAAGAATATAACTACTATAATACTGCTCCTATGTGCAAGAATATAACTACTATAATACTGCCCCTATGTACAAGAATATAACTACTATAATACTGCCCCTATGTACAAGAATATAACTACTATAATACTGCCCCTATGTACAAGAATATAACTACTATAATACTGCCCCCTATGTACAAGAATATAACTACTATAATACTGCTCCTATGTACAAGAATATAGCTACTATAATACTGCCCCTATGTACAAGAATATAACTACTATAATACTGCTCCTATGTACAAGAATATAACTACTATAATACTGCTCCTGTGTACAAGAATATAACTACTATAATACTGCTCCTATATACAAGAATATAACTACCATAATACTGCCCCTATGTACAAGAATATAACTACTATAATACTGCCCCTATGTACAAGAATATAACTACTATAATACTGCCCTCTATGTACAAGAATATAACTACTATAATACTGCCCCTGTATACAAGAATATTACTACTATAATACTGCTCCCTATGTACAAGAATATAACTACTATAATACTGCTCCTGTGTACAAAAATATAACTACTATCATACTGCCCCTACATACAAGAATATAACTACTATAATACTGCCCCTATGTACAAGAATATAACTACTATAATACTGCCCCTATGTACAAGAATATAACTACTATAATACTGCTCCTATGTACAAGAATATAACTACTATAATACTGCCCCCTATGTACAAGAATATAACTACTATAATACTGCCCCTATGTACAAGAATATAACTACTATAATACTGCCCCTATGTACAAGAATATAACTACTATAATACTGCCCCCTATGTACAAGAATATAACTACTATAATACTGCCCCCTATGTACAAGAATATAACTACTATAATACTGCCCCTATGTACAAGAATATAACTACAATAATACTGCTCCTATATACAAGAATATAACTACTATAATACTGCTCCTATGTACAAGAATATAACTACTATAATACTGCCTCTATGTACAAGAATATAACTACTATAATACTGCTCCTATGTACAAGAATATAACTACTATAATACTGCTCCTATGTACCAGAATATAACTACTATAATACTGCCCCTATGTACAAGAATATAACTACTATAATGCTGCCCCCTATGTACAAGAATATAACTACTATAATACTGCCCCCTATGTACAAGAATATAACTACTATAATACTGCCCCTATGTACAAGAAAATAACTACTATAATACTGCCCCCTATGTAGAAGAATATAACTACTATAATACTGCCCCCTATGTACAAGAATATAACTACTATAATACTGCCCCCTATGTACAAGAATATAACTACTATAATACTGCCCCTATATACAATAATATAACTACTATAATACTGCCCCCTATGTACAAGAATATAACTACTATAATACTGCTCCTATATACAAGAATATAACTACTATAATACTGCCCCTATGTACAAGAATATAACTACTATAATACTGCCCCTATATACAAGAATATAACTACTATAATACTGCTCCTGTGTACAAGAATATAACTACTATAATACTGCCCCTATATACAAGAATATAACTACTATAATACTGCCCCTATGTACAAGAATATAACTACTATAATACTGCCCCTATGTACAAGAATATAACTACTATAATACTGCTCCTATGTACAAGAATATAACTACTATAATACTGCCCCCTATGTACAAGAATATAACTACTATAATACTGCCCCTATGTACAAGAATATAACTACTATAATACTGCCCCTATGTACAAGAATATAACTACTATAATACTGCCCCCTATGTACAAGAATATAACTACTATAATACTGCCCCCTATGTACAAGAATATAACTACTATAATACTGCCCCTATGTACAAGAATATAACTACAATAATACTGCTCCTATATACAAGAATATAACTACTATAATACTGCTCCTATGTACAAGAATATAACTACTATAATACTGCCCCCTATGTACAAGAATATAACTTCTATAATACTGCTCCTATGTACCAGAATATAACTACTATAATACTGCCCCTATGTACAAGAATATAACTACTATAATACTGCTCCTATGTACAAGAATATAACTACTATAATGCTGCCCCTATATACAAGAATATAGCTACTATAATACTGCTCCTATATACAAGAATATAACTACTATAATACTGCCCCTATGTACAAGAATATAACTACTATAATAATGCCCCCTATGTACAAGAATATAACTACTATAATACTGCCCCCTATGTACAAGAATATAACTACTATAATACTGCTCCCCTATGTACAAGAATATAACTACTATAATACTGCCTCCTATGTACAAGAATATAACTACTATAATACTGCTCCCCTATGTACAAGAATATAACTACTATAATACTGCCCCTATGTACAAGAATATAACTACTATCATAATGCCCCCTATGTACAAGAATATAACTACTATAATACTGCCCCCTATGTACAAGAATATAACTACTATAATACTGCTCCCCTATGTACAAGAATATAACTACTATAATAATGCCCCCTATGTACAAGAATATAACTACTATAATACTGCCCCCTATGTACAAGAATATAACTACTATAATACTGCTCCCCTATGTACAAGAATATAACTACTATAATACTGCTCCCCTATGTACAAGAATATAACTACTATAATACTGCTCCTATGTACAAGAATATAACTACTATAATACTGCTCCTATGTACAAGAATATAACTACTATAATTCTGCCTCCTATGTACAAGAATATAACTACTATAATACTGCTCCTATGTGCAAGAATATAACTACTATAATACTGCCCCTATGTACAAGAATATAACTACTATAATACTGCCCCTATGTACAAGAATATAACTACTATAATACTGCCCCTATGTACAAGAATATAACTACTATAATACTGCCCCCTATGTACAAGAATATAACTACTATAATACTGCTCCTATGTACAAGAATATAGCTACTATAATACTGCCCCTATGTACAAGAATATAACTACTATAATACTGCTCCTATGTACAAGAATATAACTACTATAATACTGCTCCTGTGTACAAGAATATAACTACTATAATACTGCTCCTATATACAAGAATATAACTACCATAATACTGCCCCTATGTACAAGAATATAACTACTATAATACTGCCCCTATGTACAAGAATATAACTACTATAATACTGCCCTCTATGTACAAGAATATAACTACTATAATACTGCCCCTGTATACAAGAATATTACTACTATAATACTGCTCCCTATGTACAAGAATATAACTACTATAATACTGCTCCTGTGTACAAGAATATAACTACTATCATACTGCCCCTACATACAAGAATATAACTACTATAATACTGCCCCTATGTACAAGAATATAACTACTATAATACTGCCCCTATGTACAAGAATATAACTACTATAATACTGCTCCTATGTACAAGAATATAACTACTATAATACTGCCCCCTATGTACAAGAATATAACTACTATAATACTGCCCCTATGTACAAGAATATAACTACTATAATACTGCCCCTATGTACAAGAATATAACTACTATAATACTGCCCCCTATGTACAAGAATATAACTACTATAATACTGCCCCCTATGTACAAGAATATAACTACTATAATACTGCCCCTATGTACAAGAATATAACTACAATAATACTGCTCCTATATACAAGAATATAACTACTATAATACTGCTCCTATGTACAAGAATATAACTACTATAATACTGCCTCTATGTACAAGAATATAACTACTATAATACTGCTCCTATGTACAAGAATATAACTACTATAATACTGCTCCTATGTACCAGAATATAACTACTATAATACTGCCCCTATGTACAAGAATATAACTACTATAATACTGCCCCCTATGTACAAGAATATAACTACTATAATACTGCCCCCTATGTACAAGAATATAACTACTATAATACTGCCCCTATGTACAAGAAAATAACTACTATAATACTGCCCCCTATGTAGAAGAATATAACTACTATAATACTGCCCCCTATGTACAAGAATATAACTACTATAATACTGCCCCCTATGTACAAGAATATAACTACTATAATACTGCCCCTATGTACAAGAATATAACTACTATAATACTGCCCCCTATGTAGAAGAATATAACTACTATAATACTGCCCCTATGTACAAGAATATAACTACTATAATACTGCCCCCTATGTACAAGAATATAACTACTATAATACAGCCCCCTATGTACAAGAATATAACTACTATAATACTGCCCCTATGTACAAGAATATAACTACTATAATACTGCCCCTATGTACAAGAATATAACTACTATAATACTGCTCCTATATACAAGAATATAACTACTATAATACTGTTCCTATGTACAAGAATATAACTACTATAATACTGCTCCTATGTACAAGAATATAACTACTATAATGCTGCCCCTATATACAAGAATATAGCTACTATAATACTGCTCCTATATACAAGAATATAACTACTATAATACTGCCCCTATGTACAAGAATATAACTACTATAATAATGCCCCCTATGTACAAGAATATAACTACTATAATACTGCACCCTATGTACAAGAATATAACTACTATAATACTGCTCCTATGTACAAGAATATAACTACTATAATACTGCTCCTATGTACAGGAATATAACTACTATAATTCTGCCTCCTATGTACAAGAATATAACTACTATAATACTGCTCCTATGTACAAGAATATAACTACTATAATACTGCCCCTATGTACAAGAATATAACTACTATAATACTGCCCCTATGTACAAGAATATAACTACTATAATACTGCCCCTATGTACAAGAATATAACTACTATAATACTGCCCCCTATGTACAAGAATATAACTACTATAATACTGCCCCTATGTACAAGAATATAACTACTATAATGCTGCTCCTATGTACAAGAATATAACTACTATAATACTGTTCCTATGTACAAGAATATAACTACTATAATACTGCTCCTGTGTACAAGAATATAACTACTATAATACTGCTCCTATATACAAGAATATAACTACTATAATACTGCCCCTATGTACAAGAATATAACTACTATAATACTGCCCCTATGTACAAGAATATAACTACTATAATACTGCCCTCTATGTACAAGAATATAACTACTATAATACTGCCCCTATATACAAGAATATTACTACTATAATACTGCTCCTGTGTACAAGAATATAACTACTATAATACTGCCCCTATGTACAAGAATATAACTACAATAATACTGCCCCTATGTACAAGAATATAACTACTATAATACTGCCCTCTATGTACATGAATATAACTACTATAATACTGCCCCTATATACAATAATATAACTACTATAATACTGCCCCCTATGTACAAGAATATAACTACTATAATACTGCTCCTATATACAAGAATATAACTACTATAATACTGCCCCTATGTACAAGAATATAACTACTATAATACTGCCCCTATATACAAGAATATAACTACTATAATACTGCTCCTGTGTACAAGAATATAACTACTATAATACTGCCCCTATATACAAGAATATAACTACTATAATACTGCCCCTATGTACAAGAATATAACTACTATAATACTGCCCCTATGTACAAGAATATAACTACTATAATACTGCTCCTATGTACAAGAATATAACTACTATAATACTGCCCCCTATGTACAAGAATATAACTACTATAATACTGCCCCTATGTACAAGAATATAACTACTATAATACTGCCCCTATGTACAAGAATATAACTACTATAATACTGCCCCCTATGTACAAGAATATAACTACTATAATACTGCCCCCTATGTACAAGAATATAACTACTATAATACTCCCCCTATGTACAAGAATATAACTACAATAATACTGCTCCTATATACAAGAATATAACTACTATAATACTGCTCCTATGTACAAGAATATAACTACTATAATACTGCCCCCTATGTACAAGAATATAACTACTATAATACTGCTCCTATGTACCAGAATATAACTACTATAATACTGCCCCTATGTACAAGAATATAACTACTATAATACTGCTCCTATGTACAAGAATATAACTACTATAATGCTGCCCCTATATACAAGAATATAGCTACTATAATACTGCTCCTATATACAAGAATATAACTACTATAATACTGCCCCTATGTACAAGAATATAACTACTATAATAATGCCCCCTATGTACAAGAATATAACTACTATAATACTGCCCCCTATGTACAAGAATATAACTACTATAATACTGCTCCCCTATGTACAAGAATATAACTACTATAATACTGCCTCCTATGTACAAGAATATAACTACTATAATACTGCTCCCCTATGTACAAGAATATAACTACTATAATACTGCCCCTATGTACAAGAATATAACTACTATCATAATGCCCCCTATGTACAAGAATATAACTACTATAATACTGCCCCCTATGTACAAGAATATAACTACTATAATACTGCTCCCCTATGTACAAGAATATAACTACTATAATAATGCCCCCTATGTACAAGAATATAACTACTATAATACTGCCCCCTATGTACAAGAATATAACTACTATAATACTGCTCCCCTATGTACAAGAATATAACTACTATAATACTGCTCCCCTATGTACAAGAATATAACTACTATAATACTGCTCCTATGTACAAGAATATAACTACTATAATACTGCTCCTATGTACAAGAATATAACTACTATAATTCTGCCTCCTATGTACAAGAATATAACTACTATAATACTGCTCCTATGTGCAAGAATATAACTACTATAATACTGCCCCTATGTACAAGAATATAACTACTATAATACTGCCCCTATGTACAAGAATATAACTACTATAATACTGCCCCTATGTACAAGAATATAACTACTATAATACTGCCCCTATGTACAAGAATATAACTACTATAATACTGCTCCTATGTACAAGAATATAGCTACTATAATACTGCCCCTATGTACAAGAATATAACTACTATAATACTGCTCCTATGTACAAGAATATAACTACTATAATACTGCTCCTCTGTACAAGAATATAACTACTATAATACTGCTCCTATATACAAGAATATAACTACCATAATACTGCCCCTATGTACAAGAATATAACTACTATAATACTGCCCCTATGTACAAGAATATAACTACTATAATACTGCCCTCTATGTACAAGAATATAACTACTATAATACTGCCCCTGTATACAAGAATATTACTACTATAATACTGCTCCCTATGTACAAGAATATAACTACTATAATACTGCTCCTGTGTACAAGAATATAACTACTATAATAATGCCCCCTATGTACAAGAATATAACTACTATAATACTGCCCCCTATGTACAAGAATATAACTACTATAATACTGCTCCCCTATGTACAAGAATATAACTACTATAATACTGCTCCCCTATGTACAAGAATATAACTACTATAATACTGCTCCTATGTACAAGAATATAACTACTATAATACTGCTCCTATGTACAAGAATATAACTACTATAATTCTGCCTCCTATGTACAAGAATATAACTACTATAATACTGCTCCTATGTGCAAGAATATAACTACTATAATACTGCCCCTATGTACAAGAATATAACTACTATAATACTGCCCCTATGTACAAGAATATAACTACTATAATACTGCCCCTATGTACAAGAATATAACTACTATAATACTGCCCCTATGTACAAGAATATAACTACTATAATACTGCTCCTATGTACAAGAATATAGCTACTATAATACTGCCCCTATGTACAAGAATATAACTACTATAATACTGCTCCTATGTACAAGAATATAACTACTATAATACTGCTCCTGTGTACAAGAATATAACTACTATAATACTGCTCCTATATACAAGAATATAACTACCATAATACTGCCCCTATGTACAAGAATATAACTACTATAATACTGCCCCTATGTACAAGAATATAACTACTATAATACTGCCCTCTATGTACAAGAATATAACTACTATAATACTGCCCCTGTATACAAGAATATTACTACTATAATACTGCTCCCTATGTACAAGAATATAACTACTATAATACTGCTCCTGTGTACAAGAATATAACTACTATCATACTGCCCCTACATACAAGAATATAACTACTATAATACTGCCCCTATGTACAAGAATATAACTACTATAATACTGCCCCTATGTACAAGAATATAACTATTATAATACTGCTCCTATGTACAAGAATATAACTACTATAATACTGCCCCCTATGTACAAGAATATAACTACTATAATACTGCCCCTATGTACAAGAATATAACTACTATAATACTGCCCCTATGTACAAGAATATAACTACTATAATACTGCCCCCTATGTACAAGAATATAACTACTATAATACTGCCCCCTATGTACAAGAATATAACTACTATAATACTGCCCCTATGTACAAGAATATAACTACAATAATACTGCTCCTATATACAAGAATATAACTACTATAATACTGCTCCTATGTACAAGAATATAACTACTATAATACTGCCTCTATGTACAAGAATATAACTACTATAATACTGCTCCTATGTACAAGAATATAACTACTATAATACTGCTCCTATGTACCAGAATATAACTACTATAATACTGCCCCTATGTACAAGAATATAACTACTATAATACTGCCCCTATGTACAAGAATATAACTACTATAATACTGCCCCCTATGTACAAGAATATAACTACTATAATACTGCCCCCTATGTACAAGAATATAACTACTATAATACTGCCCCTATGTACAAGAAAATAACTACTATAATACTGCCCCCTATGTAGAAGAATATAACTACTATAATACTGCCCCCTATGTACAAGAATATAACTACTATAATACTGCCCCCTATGTACAAGAATATAACTACTATAATACTGCCCCTATGTACAAGAATATAACTACTATAATACTGCCCCCTATGTAGAAGAATATAACTACTATAATACTGCCCCTATGTACAAGAATATAACTACTATAATACTGCCCCCTATGTACAAGAATATAACTACTATAATACAGCCCCCTATGTACAAGAATATAACTACTATAATACTGCCCCTATGTACAAGAATATAACTACTATAATACTGCCCCTATGTACAAGAATATAACTACTATAATACTGCTCCTATATACAAGAATATAACTACTATAACACTGTTCCTATGTACAAGAATATAACTACTATAATACTGCTCCTGTGTACAAGAATATAACTACTATAATACTGCTCCTATATGCAAGAATATAACTACTATAATACTGCCCCTATGTACAAGAATATAACTGCTATAATACTGCCCCTATGTACAAGAATATAACTACTATAATACTGCCCTCTATGTACAAGAATATAACTACTATAATACTGCCCCTATATACAAGAATATTACTACTATAATACTGCCCCTATATACAAGAATATAACTACTATAATACTGCTCCTGTGTACAAGAATATAACTACTATAATACTGCTCCTATATACAAGAATATAACTACTTTAATACTGCCCCTATGTACAAGAATATAACTACAATAATACTGCCCCTATGTACAAGAATATAACTACTATAATACTGCCCTCTATGTACAAGAATATAACTACTATAATACTGCCCCTATATACAAGAATATAACTACTATAATACTGCCCCCTATGTACAAGAATATAACTACTATAATACTGCTCCTATATACAAGAATATAACTACTATAATACTGCCCCTATGTACAAGAATATAACTACTATAATACTGCCCCTATATACAAGAATATAACTACTATAATACTGCTCCTGTGTACAAGAATATAACTACTATAATACTGCCCCTATATACAAGAATATAACTACTATAATACTGCCCCTATGTACAAGAATATAACTACTAGAGTACTGCCCCTATATACAAGAATATAACTACTATAATACTGCTCCTATGTACAAGAATATAACTACTATAATACTGCCCCTTATGTACAAGAATATAACTACTATAATACTGCCCCCTATGTACAAGAATATAACTACTATAATACTGCCCCTATGTACAAGAATATAACTACAATAATACTGCTCCTATATACAAGAATATAACTACTATAATACTGCTCCTATGTACAAGAATATAACTACTATAATACTGCCCCCTATGTACAAGAATATAACTACTATAATACTGCTCCTATGTACCAGAATATAACTACTATAATACTGCTCCTATGTACCAGAATATAACTACTATAATACTGCCCCTATGTACAAGAATATAACTACTATAATACTGCCCCTATGTACAAGAATATAACTACTATAATACTGCCCCCTATGTACAAGAATATAACTACTATAATACTGCCCCCTATGTACAAGAATATAACTACTATAATACTGCCCCTATGTACAAGAATATAACTACTATAATACTGCCCCCTATGTAGAAGAATATAACTACTATAATACTGCCCCCTATGTACAAGAATATAACTACTATAATACTGCCCCCTATGTACAAGAATATAACTACTATAATACTGCCCCCTATGTAGAAGAATATAACTACTATAATACTGCCCCTATGTACAAGAATATAACTACTATAATACTGCCCCCTATGTACAAGAATATAACTACTATAATACTGCCCCTATGTACAAGAATATAACTACTATAATACTGCCCCTATGTAGAATATAACTACTATAATACTGCCCCCTATGTACAAGAATATAACTACTATAATACTGCCCCCTATGTAGAAGAATATAACTACTATAATACTGCCCCTATGTACAAGAATATAACTACTATAATACTGCCCCCTATGTACAAGAATATAACTACTATAATACTGCCCCTATGTACAAGAATATAACTACTATAATACTGCTCCCTATGTACAAGAATATAACTACTATAATACTGCCCCCTATGTACAAGAATATAACTACTATAATACTGCCCCCATGTACAAGAATATAACTACTATAATAGTGCCCCCTATGCACAAGAATATAACTACTATAATACTGCCCCCTATGTACAAGAATATAACTACTATAATACTGCCCCCTATGTACAAGAATATAACTACTATAATACTGCCCCTATGTACAAGAATATAACTACTATAATACTGCTCCTATGTACAAGAATATAACTACTATAATACTGCTCCTATGTACAAGAATATAACTACTATAATACTGCCCCTATTTACAAGAATATAACTACTACAATACTGCCCCTATGTACAAGAATATAACTACTATAATACTGCTCCTATGTACAAGAATATAACTACTATAATACTGCCCCTATGTACAAGAATATAACTACTATAATACTGCTCCTATGTACAAGAATATAACTACTATAATACTGCCCCTATGTACAAGAATATAACTACTATAATACTGCTCCTATGTACAAGAATGTAACTACTATAATACTGCCCCTATGTACAAGAATATAACTACTATAATACTGCCTCCTATGTACAAGAATATAACTACTATAATACTGCTCCTATGTACAAGAATATAACTACTATAATACTGTACCCTATGTACAAGAATATAACTACTATAATACTGCTCCTATGTACAAGAATATAACTACTATAATACTGCTCCTATGTACAAGAATATAACTACTATAATACTGCCCCTATGTACAAGAATACAACTAGTATAATATGGAATATTTCTGTGCTATATAAGAAACAGGATATACAGAAATAAAACTTATGCTTATTTGTTCCAAAAAAATTGGATTTAATCCTTGAAATCTAAAAAAAAAAATACCAAAAATTCCGTAATTGCAGTGTCTGTTTCTTGGATGCGTCTCTTTAAGAGTTATCAATGTGACATCAGACATGCAGCTTTTTCCCACCAGTCGAAAATCTGGCGCCGGCGTAGATAGACGTCCCCCCGTGGAGTAAACAACAGATGCAAACATTGATATGTTCTGATGAAACATCTTCTCCCACCGAGCCACCAGCCTGCAACGTTTCCTTCTGCCACATCCACAACCAATGACAAGGATATAATGTGATACAAGAGAGGCGCCGCTTATCTCTTTATTACCCAGTTAACTCCCCGATAAATAATGCTCCACACGGTGCCGCCGCCGCAGTATGCACAGTGTCCCCGGAATTATCTGTGTGTTCGCCTATACGGTGATGTATGCTGTGTCCCCCGCTCATCTGGGCTCCCTCTCCCCCGCCGGATCCCGGCTTGCTCGGTCTCTCTGTTTTATATTTAGCCGTGTTTTTCTTCCTCATCTCACAGCATCAATATTTTATCATGTGTTAAAAATTCTGAGTCCTTTAGCATCGAGCCGGCAATCTCCAGAGCGGCACCGCGTTATGCGGCTGGAACGAACAGCTCGCCAAGCCTGCCCGTATCCAGCAACAAAAGAAGGAAAGTAGAGTGGCCATCAAAGATGTCGGAGGGCTTGAAGGGCGCACAGGTGACTCCACGGAAGCTGAAGTCGTATCTTACACAACCTCTTAAAATACCCAATCCAAAAAGCGACTGTCAAGTTGAAAGCTTATAGGGTTGTCGGTCTACCGGCTTCTCGGATCGCAGGTGCACCCTCTTTGTGTGGTTATTTTTATATGTGAAGGCAACCATTGACGATCTGCACTTAGGAAATGTGCACGGCAATGCTGACATCATCGAAACATTTCATTTTTATGTCTAATTGATGAAGCACGTTTTATGGTCTGGAAAATGGAGAGAGCAGGAATCCAAGCCCTGGGCATGCACATGGTCAAGAAAGAACCTTCCCACCACCCTAAGCCTTCTTCCTATATCTCCAAAATCTTCTTCCCATCACCTTCAAACCTTCTCATCACTTCCAAACATCCTTTGAACCAATGTTTTGCCTTCTTTTCCATTACCTTCAAATTTTCTTTTTTCCACCCAAACCTCCTCCGCACCATCTCCTAACCTACTTCTCATTACTCCCAAAACTATCCCACCACCCTGAAATCTTCATATCCCTCCCAAAGCTCATTGGCACCTCTGCTATCCCTCAGGCCTATCACACCCAAAATCTCTCACAACCCAAAACTTACCACCACTGCAAACCTCATTCCTATCAACCAAAACCCACTCTGTACAATCCCATATTCTTCTTATCGCCATCCTCTGACCTTATTTCCACCAGCACCAAACATTCTTCCACCAACTCAAAAACTCCTTCCCATCACTCCCAAATTGTATTCCCACCACTCCAAAAATGCCTTCCTACTATTACATAACCTCTATCCCACCATTTCAAACCTTCTTAGCAGCACCGCCTTATCCTATTTCCCATCCCCACCAAACCTCCTTCTCACCACCATCAAACTTCCTTCCTACCTCTATGCCTCTTTCCCACCACCCCTAAACCTCCTTCCCATCATCAAATCTCCGTCTCATCACCAAATCTCCTTCCCACCACCATCAAATCTCCTTCCCGCCACCATCAAATATCCTTCCCGCCACCATCAAATCTCCTTCCCACCACCATCAAATCTCCTTCCCGCCACCATCAAATATCCTTCCCACCCCAAACCTCCTTCTCCTCACCAAACCTCCTTCCTACCTCTACACCTCCTTCCCACCACAACCAAACCTCCTTGTTATTTCACCAAACCTTCCCACCACCCCCAAATCTCCTTCCTATCACCAAACCTCCTTCCCACCACCAACAAACCTCCTTTTCACCACCATCACACTTCCTTCCCACCATCCCACTTGCCTACTTTCCACCCCCACCAAATCTCCTTCTCACCACTAAACCTCCTTTCCACCATCTTCAAATATTTTTCCCACCACTCCCTCACTTCATTCCCACCACAACCAAAAATCTTCTACCCACCACCCTCAAACAATCTTCTCTCTACCCGACCTCCATCCCACATTTCCTATCCTCTTACCATCCCTAAACTTCCTTTTCACTACACCCTAAGATTATTCCCCTCACCGAGGCTCTTTCGGACCTCCATTAAGTTGTCATTTAGGTCTACTGCTCGATGACGAGAACCCTCAGCCACCAGCTACATCAGGCTTCTGAAGCAACCATCTCGTTCTAATGACTCCATTGCTTGCGAATTAAGGTACATGTGTAGATATCTACATCAATATTTATGACTGACGCATTTAAAGGGGTTGTACGTAAGCCCAAGTAGGCCTTTTTGGATTAATCTCATGTAAGTTAGGTTTAGAGTTCTCCATCTGGTGGTAAATGAAGACACGCCGGCTACCTCTGTGGGGCATCCCAATATCATGACACCCCATGAGTGAATTATCAAGGGCAGAGAGATACTTTTCCTGCAGAAACAGCGTTGTCCTTCACAGTTAGTGCTACCCGTTAATTCCTATTACTAATTTTTGGGGGAGCTCCATCATTGAATAAATATTTTATGCCATAAAACGTCCCAGCCCTCGGTGGATCGTCCTGCCGGAGCCGCTTTGTGCCTCTCTTAAAGTCACTTTACTTGATCAGATCTGAAGAGAGTTTTGTTCTGCTGTTTGTTTCATCTATCAATCCAGACAAGATGGCCCCCCACCGCGGCGTCAGAAGAAATCCCTTTAAAGGATTCTCTTTCAACTCTATTGCTTTGTCATTTTCATAATAGTCTGAAGTGCGCTTTTATTTAGTGTCAGCGAGACTTGCTCTGCATTGATAAAAATTGGGAATCGCCGGGCGGGACGTCGTTCCGCTGAGCCGGCCAGTTCTGACATGTAAAGAAACCCAGAAATCTTCAAAGTTCTCGTGCTAATATGTGGGAAGCTTGTAGAGTTACCGAGCGGTACATATAATGCCCAGCTTATACCAGCATGCTCCATATCACTATACACAAAAAGATGTATAACTTATACCACCTGTACATATATAATTATATACAGGAGATGCCCAGGTTATACCAGCTGTACATATATAATTATATACAGAAGATACCCAGGTTATACCAGCTGTACATATATAATTATATACAGGAGATGCCCAGATTATACCAGCTGTACATATATAATTATATACAGGAGATACCCAGGTTATACCAGCTGTACATATATAATTATATACAGGAGATGCCCAGGTTATACCACCTGTACATATATAATTATATACAGGAGATGCCCAGGTTATACCAGCTGTACATATATAATTATATACAGGAGATGCCCAGGTTATACCAGCTGTACATATATAATTATATACAGGAGATGCCCAGGTTATACCAGCTGTACATATATAATTATATACAGGAGATGCCCAGGTTATACCAGGTGTACATATATAATTATATACAGGAGATGTCCAGGTTATACCAGCTGTACTTATATAATTATATACAGGAGATGCCCAGGTTATACCAGCTGTACATATATAATTATATACAGGAGATGCCCAGGTTATACCAGCTGTACATATATAATTATATGCAGGAGATGTCCAGGTTATACCAGCTGTACATATATAATTATATGCAGGAGATGTCCAGGTTATACCAGCTGTACATATATAATTATATACAGGAGATGCCCAGATTATACCAGCTGTACATATATAATTATATACAGGAGATGCCCAGGTTATACCAGCTGTACATATATAATTATATACAGGAGATACCCAGGTTATACCAGCTGTACATATATAATTATATACAGGAGATGCCCAGGTTATACCACCTGTACATATATAATTATATACAGGAGATGCCCAGGTTATACCAGCTGTACATATATAATTATATACAGGAGATGCCCAGGTTATACCAGCTGTACATATATAATTATATACAGGAGATGCCCAGGTTATACCAGCTGTACATATATAATTATATACAGGAGATGCCCAGGTTATACCAGGTGTACATATATAATTATATACAGGAGATACCCAGGTTATATCAGCTGTACATATATAATTATATACAGGAGATACCCAGGTTATACCAGCTGTACATATATAATTATATACAGGAGATGTCCAGGTTATACCAGCTGTACTTATATAATTATATACAGGAGATGCCCAGGTTATACCAGCTGTACATATATAATTATATACAGGAGATGCCCAGGTTATACCAGCTGTACATATATAATTATATGCAGGAGATGTCCAGGTTATACCAGCTGTACTTATATAATTATATACAGGAGATGCCCAGGTTATACCAGCTGTACATATATAATTATATACAGAAGATGCTCCGGTTATATCAGCTGTACATATATAATTATATACAGGAGATGTCCAGGTTATACCAGCTGTACATATATAATTATATGCAGGAGATACCCAGGTTATACCAGCTGTACATATATAATTATATACCGGAGATGTCCATGTTATACCAGCTGTACATATATAATTATATGCAGGAGATGTCCAGGTTATACCAGCTGTACATATATAATTATATGCAGGAGATACCCAGGTTATACCAGCTGTACATATATAATTATATACCGGAGATGTCCAGGTTATACCAGCTGTACATATATAATTATATGCAGGAGATGTCCAGGTTATACCAGCTGTACTTATATAATTATATACAGGAGATGCCCAGGTTATACCAGCTGTACATATATAATTATATACAGAAGATGCTCAGGTTATACCAGCTGTACATATATAATTATATACAGGAGATGCCCAGGTTATACCAGGTGTACATATATAATTATATACAGGAGATACCCAGGTTATATCAGCTGTACATATATAATTATATACAGTAGATACCCAGGTTATACCAGCTGTACATATATAATTATATACAGGAGATACCCAGGTTATACGAGCTGTACATATATAATTATATACAGGAGATGCCCAGGTTATACCAGGTGTACATATATAATTATATACAGGAGATACCCAGGTTATATCAGCTGTACATATATAATTATATACAGGAGATGCCCAGGTTATACCAGCTGTACATATATAATTATATACAGGAGATGCCCAGGTTATACCACCTGTACATATATAATTATATACAGGAGATGCCCAGGTTATACCAGCTGTACATATATAATTATATACAGGAGATGCCCAGGTTATACCAGGTGTACATATATAATTATATACAGGAGATACCCAGGTTATATCAGCTGTACATATATAATTATATACAGGAGATGCCCAGGTTATACCAGCTGTACATATATAATTATATACAGGAGATGCCCAGGTTATACCAGCTGTACACATATAATTATATACAGGAGATGCCCAGGTTATACCAGCTGTACATATATAATTATATGCAGGAGATGTCCAGGTTATACCAGCTGTACTTATATAATTATATACAGGAGATGCCCAGGTTATACCAGCTGTACATATATAATTATATACAGAAGATGCTCAGGTTATATCAGCTGTACATATATAATTATATACAGGAGATGCCCAGGTTATAGCAGCTGTACATATATAATTATATACAGGAGATGTCCAGGTTATACCAGCTGTACATATATAATTATATACAGGAGATGCTCAGGTTATATCAGCTGTACATATATAATTATATACAGGAGATGCCCAGGTTATAGCAGCCGTACATATATAATTATATACAGGAGATGTCCAGGTTATACCAGCTGTACATATATAATTATATACAGAAGATGCTCAGGTTATATCAGCTGTACATATATAATTATATACAGGAGATGCCCAGGTTATAGCAGCCGTACATATATAATTATATACAGGAGATGTCCAGGTTATACCAGCTGTACATATATAATTATATACAGGAGATGCTCAGGTTATATCAGCTGTACATATATAATTATATACTGGAGATGCCCAGGTTATACCAGCTGTACATATATAATTATATGCAGGAGATACCCAGGTTATACCAGCTGTACATATATAATTATATACAGGAGATGTCCAGGTTATACCAGCTGTACATATATAATTATATACAGGAGATGCCCAGGTTATACCAGCTGTACATATATAATTATATACAGGAGATGCCCAGGTTATACCAGCTGTACATATATAATTATATGCAGGAGATGCCCAGGTTATACCAGCTGTACATATATAATTATATGCAGGAGATGCCCAGGTTATACAAGCTGTACATATATAATTATATACAGGAGATGCCCAGGTTATACCAGCTGTACATATATAATTATATACAGGAGATGCCCAGGTTATACCAGCTGTATATATATAATTACATACAGGAGATGCCCAGGTTATACCAGCTGTACATATATAATTATATACAGGAGATACCCAGGTTATACCAGCTGTATATATATAATTACATACAGGAGATGCCCAGGTTATACCAGCTGTACATATATAATTATATACAGGAGATGCCCAGGTTATACCAGCTGTATATATATAATTACATACAGGAGATGCCCAGGTTATACCAGCTGTACATATATAATTATATACAGGAGATGCCCAGGTTATACCAGCTGTATATATATAATTACATACAGGAGATGCCCAGGTTATACCAGCTGTACATATATAATTATATACAGGAGATGCCCAGGTTATACCAGCTGTACATATATAATTATATACAGGAGATGCCCAGGTTATACCAGCTGTACATATATAATTATATGCAGGAGATGCCCAGGTTATACCAGCTGTACATATATAATTATATGCAGGAGATGCCCAGGTTATACCAGCTGTACATATATAATTATATACAGGAGATGCCCAGGTTATACCAGCTGTAAATATATAATTATATACAGGAGATGCCCAGGTTATACCAGCTGTATATATATATAATTACATACAGGAGATGCCCAGGTTATACCAGCTGTACATATATAATTATATACAGGAGATACCCAGGTTATACTAGCTGTACATATATAATTATATGCAGGAGATGCCCAGGTTATACCAGCTGTACATATATAATTATATACAGGAGATGCCCAGGTTATACCAGCTGTATATATATAATTATACACCGGAGATGCCCAGGTTATACCGGCTGTACATATATAATGATATGCAGGAGATGTCCAGGTTATACCAGCTGTACATATATAATTATATACAGGAGATGCCCAGGTTATACCAGCTGTATATATATAATTATACACCGGAGATGCCCAGGTTATACCGGCTGTACATATATAATGATATGCAGGAGATGTCCAGGTTATACCAGCTGTACATATATAATTATATACAGGAGATGCCCAGGTTATACCAGCTGTACATATATAATTATATACAGGAGATGCCCAGGTTATACCAGCTGTACATATATAATTATACACAGGAGATGCCCAGGTTATACCAGCTGTACATATATAATTATATACAGGAGATGCCCAGGTTATACCAGCTGTACATATATAATTATACACAGGAGATGCCCAGGTTATGCGAGCTGTACATATATAATTATATACAGGAGATGACCAGGTTATACCAGCTGTACATATATAATTATACACAGGAGATGCCCAGGTTATACCAGCTGTACATATATAATTATACACAGGAGATGCCCAGGTTATACCAGCTGTATATATATAATTATACACAGGAGATGCCCAGGTTATACCAGCTGTACATATATAATTATACACAGGAGATGCCCAGGTTATACCAGCGTGCTCCATATCACTACATATAAGGAGATGTATAGTGAATATGTGAGGGTTGTATACAGCAGCGGCGGGGCTCCTGGTCTTGTAGTGTCGTTTGTCCCGGTGTAGCCGCGTGGCTGATAACAGTGTGGTAGTATTATACCCCGCCCATCATGCGGCGCTTCCTGACAGTGACACACACCCAGTGCGCGGCGCCGGGAGATGATTCCGCTCTGTTCTGTCACTTATGGAACATTAAGAATCTACATTGCGACAAATCGCTCATCATCCGTGATTACTGGTTACCTTAAAGGGGTCATCCATGATCATAAAACAGCGCCACCTTTGTGCGTGGACTGTGATGGAATTACAAGTTAACACCGTTCACTTTAATCGGGATGACCTACAGTACCAAACACGGCCTGTAGACAGGAGTGGAGCTGTTTCTGACGAGGAATAAAAAGCAAAGCCATTGATTCTGTATCGAGATCTGGCCGCCATATTGGATTGTAACCTCGGCACAACCTCGGAGAATGGATTTTTTTTTGTGGAGGATCCGGCTGCCGTCCCCTCCTTGATTGGGAGGACGGATAATCCCGTCTGCGTCTCGTCTATTCTGATCTGTGATGATTTAGTCTATAAATGTGGCTGCTTTTCTCCTCCTCATTAACATTTATATTGCTTTCTTTCTGGGTTTTTGTTTTGTTTCCTTTTTTTTACTTCCCCCCCTTTTTTTATCTTGGCAGCAGGACCACTCTGAGCCCGGAGAAAGGACTGAATGCTCCAGAAGAGGCGTCTGGGTGCGGTGTCGGAGCGTTATAGGGCTTTTCATGTTTCTTAAAGGGACACTCCTTGCTGTTTCCGGGTCTATGCGGACCCTTAAAGAGGGTATTCCCATCTCCAAGATCCTACCTCAATATCTAGTAGGTGTAATAATAATAATATACCTCAAATTAGAAATATAGTATAGTTCTTCTGATTCGCTATGTCTCTTTCCTCATGTGCAGTAGCTTAGGTATCCATGGTTACAACCACTGATATAGTGACAGTTAGCTAGTTGCTATTAACTATAACCATGGATACCTAAGGTCCCGTAATGCCATGCACCTGAGGAAAGAGACATAGCGAATCAGAAGAACTATACCTAATTTCTAATTGGAGGTATTTGCTAACATTATTATTATTATTATTATTATTACACCTACTACATATTGGGATAGGATCTTGGAGATGGGAATACTCCTTTAAGCGACAGAGTCCCAGTGAGAACCTCTTTGTTTCTGTTTTTTCCTCCTTTTTGTTTTTTTGTTTTTTTGCAGTTTTTATCATTACCATTTTGGGGATTTTATTCCTTTTTATTCCATTTTTTGGGAGGCGAAGTAACCATAAAACTGCAATTATGACATTTTAATTTTTTTCCCGCCATTTACTGTCTGCGATAAATGTTATAATATTTTATCAGTTTTTTTATTTTTTTTAGATTTTATATTTATTATTTTTTTACCTATTTATCGGTTTCTTCACCCTGCGATCACTTGTGTATCACACTGTAATGCTGGCCTTTGTAGATGTCTATCTGCTGAGACAGGAGCCAGCTCTATTCTCAGCAGTTCAACCCCCTTAGATGCCGCTGTCCATTATGACAGCGACAATTAAAGGGGTATTCCCATCTACAAAATCCTATCCCAATATGTCGTTGGGTGTAATAATAATAATTTTAGCAAATACCTCAAACTATAAATGTAGTATAGTTCTCGTGATCTCCTATAGTGCTGGTATGTATGATCCCTGGGTGTCTGACCACAAAACGCTCTAAGATCTCCTCTACCTATGTATGATCCCTTGGTATCTGACCACCGGGACCCCCTAAGATCCCCTCTATCTATGGATAGTCCCTGGGTGTCTGACCACTGGACCTTCTAAGGTTCCCTCTATCTATGTATGATCCCTGGGCGTCTGACCACCGGGACCCTCTAAGGTCCCCTCTATCTATATATGATCCCTGGGCGTCTGACCACAAGACGCTCTAAGATCTCCTCTACCTATGTATGATCCCTGGGTATCTGACCACCGGGACCCTCTATGACCCCCTCTATCTATGGATGATCCCTGGGTGTCTGACCACTGGACCTTCTAAGGTTCCCTCTATCTATGTATGATCCCTGGGCGTCTGACCACCGGGACCCTCTAAGGTCCCCTCTATCTATATATGATCCCTGGGTGTCTGACCACTGGACCCTCTAAGATCCCCTCTATCTATGTATGATCCCTGGGTGTCTGACCACTGGACCCTCTAAGGTCCCCTCTATCTATGTATGATCCCTGGGTGTCTTGACAACAAGACGCTCTAAGATCTCCTCTATCTATGTATGATCCCTGGGTGTCTGACCACAAGACGCTCTAAGATCTCTATCTATGTATGATCCCTGGGTGTCTGACCACTGGACTCTCTAAGATCCCCTCTATCTATGTATGATCCCTGGGTGTCTGACCACTGGACCCTCTAAAGTCCCCTCTATCTATATATGATCCCTGGGTGTCTGACCACTGGACCCTCTAAGATCCCCTCTATCTATGTATGATCCCTGGGTGTCTGACCACTGGACCCTCTAAGGTCCCCTCTATCTATGTATGATCCCTGGGCGTCTGACCACCGGGACCCTCTAAGGTCCCCTCTATGTATGAACCCTGGGTGTCTGACCACTGGACCCTCTAAGGTCCCCTCTATGTATGAACCCTGGGTGTCTGACCACTGGACCCTCTAAGGTCTCCTCTATCTATGTATGATCCTTGGGCATCTGACCACTGGACCCTCTAAGGTCCCCTCTATCTATATATGATCCCTGGGTGTCTGACCACTGGACCCTCTAAGATCCCCTCTATCTATGTATGATCCCTGGGTGTCTGACCACTGGACCCTCTAAGATCCCCTCTATCTATGTATGATCCCTGGGTGTCTGACCACTGGACCCTCTAAGGTCCCCTCTATCTATGTATGATCCCTGGGTGTCTGACCACTGGACGCTCTAAGATCTCCTCTATCTATGTATGATCCCTGGGTGTCTGACCACTGGACCCTCTAAGGTCTCCTCTATCTATGTATGATCCCTGGGCGTCTGACCACTGGACCCTCTAAGGTCCCCTCTATCTATATATGATCCCTGGGTGTCTGACCACTGGACCCTCTAAGATCCCCTCTATCTATGTATGATCCCTGGGAGTCTGACTACCGGGACCCTCTAAGGTCCCCACATGTGTGGCGAGTTAGTGCGCATGGGTGACTGCTGCTTTATTCCCTTCTACAAGACGAATGCAAGCGGCTGACTCTGTCAATCCCATCGAAGTAAGGGAAGCGGTGGTCACTCTTGTGCCATACCACTTCATTCACACACGGGACTCGAGGACCCTTTTCTTGGGATCCTTAGCGGTCCCAGCAGTCCTACTCACAATGATCATATATTTATCACCTTTAAATAAATGTATTTAGTGGAACAACCCCTTTAAGGGGCAAAGAACAGCAATAAGAGTGTCATGCCCCGCCCCTTAAAGGCTCGCTGATGATTCTTACATATGCAGGACTACTTCTCTGGTGTTACCTAGTTGCTCGACAGTTCAGTTTGACAGCTATATGCCATGTTGCTCCCTGGAAACCGTCAGCAAGTAACAGTTCATGGATCTACTTTTCATGATCCTTTTTGTTGTACACTACTTTGAGCAGCTTTTACTCTTCTATTAGTGACACGCAGCCAATCACAGTAGGATTAAGTAATAGTTGCCAAAAAGTAATAAAGAAAATGCCTTGTGAGAATAAAAGATCCGTGAACAGCTGCTTGCTGATGGTTTCCAGGAGATAATATGACCACACGAAAAGGAAAATATTTTACAGAAATGTTTTTTTCCTTCCCTTATTTTCACTACTTCATCTGCCGTTATCATTTATCAAACTCAAACAAGCGCATGACGGGTGAGGAACGGCGCCGATAAGTGACGCGAGGAAGAGATAATTGATGAATAAGTAGGAATGATTGAAAATAGATGAGAGGTAATGAATGAGTAATGATTGACAGGTGGGCGATGAGAATATCAATTATACCAGCCCGGGGGCGAGGGGAATGAGGTAGGGGGCTGTTTCACGGTAAATGTAGCGGAGCTGAAGTTCTCATTTTGCTGTATGCAATAAAAATTGTCATCTTTGCTTGAATGTTTGGTGGAAAGGGGGGACCTTGGAGAGAACTTTTTTATGAACCAAAATTTTTGAGGTTCGGACACCCTTTTGGTGGATTCATAGGGGCCAGGAAGGGATTAAAAATGTGAAAAAAATGAACTAACCCTTCCCGGCCCTCACCTTGTCCATGCAGCTTCGCATTTGACTTTTCTAGTCTCGTCTTCATTCACAATCCGCTGGTCTTCATGCCATAGTGCTCGAAGGGGCATCTGGTACCCATTAGACCCTTGTGATGTCATGATGCTGGGGGAGGCCGAGTCAGTCTATCCCTAACGCAATATCATGATGTGCATCGGGTGCTCACGTCATGACGTAACGAGGTCTACTGGGCGTCAGATACATCGAAGACCCAACAGGATCCGTGCCTTAAAGAAGAAAAGTGGTTTGTGAATTCAGACAGGACAGGGACGACTAAACCAAATGTGAATTTTGGCATAACCGCTCTGTTTGGCATAGCTTATCGCTTGTGCCCGAATAGTGATCCTGTTGTATCCAGCATCCCCCACAAAATATCTCATAACCATGTCCCCTTTCTAGGTCAATCCCCTTCCACACCCCATTTCCCGCCTCCTGATGACACAACATTGCAGTTATACACACAGGAAATTTTTGTCGCTCTTTGAGAAGTTTCAGGAGGCCTGCCATGAAACTATGGAAAGTCTGTCCTTATTTCTGAAAGCCACTTGGCCTGAAGAAGGTTGGTGGAGGTCTCCAGGATCCAGACAGCATCCGACTCCCACAAACACTAGAGGCCTTTTTCTATAAAGTTCACTTCCAAATGTACCTGGGAGGAGGTGCTCCAATTTTGGAGCGTTTCCAAAGTCTCTCCATATCTGTGTTCCTTCCCTTCCTCACCGCAACATTCCCATAATTGACAACGATTCTGAAGAGGTTTAAACCCAATCCCCAAACAACGCCTCTCCGCTGATAAGTTCACCCCCACCTGCACTGAAATGCCCACTTTTGACCCAGGAGTCCCTGGTAATCTGGCACAGTTGACTGCTATGCATTCTCCATCTCTTCATGTCCTGTTCTCTGCCTTCCAAAATGAAGAATTCCCCCAGAAAACCTGGTGTCCAGGAGGTTTCCGGCAGATTGGACTAGACTTTGGCCTTTTGCTGACTCTTCAAGAGCCTCGCGAATATTCAGGGAGAGTTGGAAACTATGTTCATTGGAGACATCCAAAAGAAAAAGTCAAGCGCATTTGGCCTCATCTTCTGAGCTCGATAGACATCAGATTTAGGCTCCTTAGACCACCAAGATAGTGAAGGTCTGAAGACGTTCCCCATAACCTGGCCTTGAGTCGGTGGTCTACAGAGATTGCATTGAACTCTCCAGCAGTTGTAGAAGGATCAGGTGAAGTTTCCTCATCTTCCAACTTCTGATTCTCATTCGTCTCCTCGTCTTTGACATTCAGTCGTCATCCTTCTTGACATGTTATTCGTCAGTCATCAATTTTTGTTCGGTTACTGTCGCCCGGCATTCATCACCCGTTCCTAAATGCTCATGAGTCATCACATATCATATACCATTTACATGTAGGCCTCTGACAGCCGCGTAGTCTGAATTCTGTAATTATCGCCTCTTCCGTATGGGATTTTAAGACATTTCACATTAGTATGTCAGGGAACACATCACTCCGTGCACTGAGGAGGCTCACAATCCAATTAAGACGTAGACTAAGAAGTCGTCTCAGTTTGGACAACCCTTTTTGAAAACCATATTTGGACATTTTTAATTTTAGTCATCCTCTACTAAGCCGTTAGACCGGCAAGATCTTTGTGATGAAGATCAATTGAAGGTAAAAAAAAATTCTCTGAATCCTTTGAAGAACATTGTCATCGTGTGAGATACTGTTCTAGCTGGATCGCGCGTTCTAGATCACATGTTCACCGGTCTGCAGCTTTCCTTGTGGACGTATTAAGCTGTGTTCACACAGAGTTTTTGGAGGAGGTAAAAAAACGAAGAGTTTTTCAAGCAGAAACCTTTTTGGAGGAGTTTTTCTTTCTTTATGATCTTGGTCAGAATTGAATCTACGGCCCCAGTGCTGGAAGCTCCGTGAGGTGGCCTAAGACCACAAGGTCCTGGTCACTTCTCCATAGTTGATCTAGTGGCCTCAACACTGATCACGGACTCCCAAAGTCATAAACTTGCCCTGGACAGATAAAGGAAAGAGTTTCCTACAACTTAATTGACTGAGCTGTGTATCATGTGTGATATTGTCTGCTGAGCCGTGTATCTAATCCTACCATGTGTGATACTATCTGCTGAGCCGTGTATCTAATCCTATCCTGTGTGATACATTCTCATACCCCAGTGATGCTGACAGGACAGAATGAGAAGAATCCCGCCCTGGATCTAAGGTCTCATTATGGTAATGAGTGGCGGCGGCGGCGCTGTGTGACTGACAAGTGATGTTGCGCGCGCTGTATACATTACCGCCACCTATGCGCACACTGGTTTGTAATCACAGATCTTCCCGGAATATATATTCATTAGAGTCAGAACATCAGTCTGTGATGAGATCGTCGTCTTCTGTTGTGTTCATTAGAATAAATGTGTATTCATCTCATTACCCTAGATAGCGGCTCGTCCTTCGTTATTGGCGCGTGGAAACGTGTCTGACGGTGAGTACGGGAGCAATCGAATTGTAAAAATCAAAAATACCCCGGAAAATATCAGTTCAGGAAATGAGCATGCAGTGCTGGTGTCGGCTGTGTTAGACAATCGGCACCTGACAATAACCCTATTAAAGGGGTTCTCCAAGAATGTAACAAAATGGCAGCCCAGCCTAGAAACGTGTCAGAATGGGTTTCAGCAGTCTGAAGAAACATAGCTCCTGAGACCTATGGCTCAACTGACAGAGGAGATGTATCGTAAGCACATGGACCTCAGTGAGCCGAGGCGAAAGGCTGTAGCAAGAGAAGAAATACATTTTCTCACTGACTGAGCACTATGATTTTTTCAACAGCCTCAGTCCTCCATATGCAGTCAGACAAAAAGATTTATTTCTTCTCCTGTCACAGCCCTTCTCCAGCAGCTTCGGTATGTGTGCTTTTGATACAGCTTCCCTGTTAGTTGAGACACAGGTCTCAGGAGCTGTGTTTCTTCAGACTGCTGAAACCAATCCTGACATGTTACTTGGCCGGGCTGCCATTTTGTTACATTCTCGGAGAACCCCTTTAATAGGGGTTATTGACAGGTGCCAATGGCCTAACACAGCTGACACCAGCACTGCATGCTCATTTCCAGAAGGAATAAATTAGCTGATTTAAGGATTTTTATATTGGGTCGCTCCTCATTTATTCCTTCTGAAAATAAGCATGCAGTGCTTTTGTCGGCTGTGTTACACAATCGGTACCAGACAATCACCCCCGTTAAAGGGGCTCTCTTCAAATGTAACAAAATGGCAGCCCGGCCAATAATGTGTCAGGATGGGTTGCTGCAGTCTGAAGAAACACAGCTCCTGAGACCTGTGTCTCAACTGACAGAGGAGCTGCATTGTAAGCACGCGGACCTTAGTGAACCGAGGAGAAGGGCTGTGACAGGAGAAGAAATAAATCTTCTCACTGACTGAGCACTCTGGATTTTTTCAGCATTTCAGCAGCCTCAGTCCTCCATGCTCAGTCAGCCGAGAAGAACATTTATTTCTCCTTCTGTCACATCACTTCTCCAGCAGCTCCAGTATGTGTGCCTGTGATGCAGCTTCCTTGTCAGTTGAGACACAGGTCTCGGGAGATGTGTTTCTTCAGACTGCTGCAACCCGTACTGACACTTTCCTTGGCCAGGCTGCCATTTTCTTACATTCTAGGAGAAGCCATTTAACAGGGGGTTATTGTCAGATACCGACTGGGTAACACAGCCGACACCAGCACTGCATGCTCATTTCCAGAAGGAATAAATGATGAATGACCCAATATAAAATCCTTAAAAAAAAACACAATTCTGAAATTGTTAAATTAAGGGGATTGCGATTAAATGGACATCTGGAGTGGTGTCAGTTCCTCTCTAGATAAAAAAATGGGCATCATGGGGGCAGGGGTCAAACTCAAGACTCTTGTTCATGAGTCAAGATGGAAACTAAGCTTCTCTAACAGACCCGGCCATAAATATGAACATTTCAGGGGAAAGGTACGGGTGGCCAAGATCACAGGGTTAGGGTATAGAAAGCATCATAGGGTTAGGGTATAGAAAACAGATCAGAGATGATCGATGATCTGCCATTATGTCAAAACGTTTCTGAGAGTGTTAAAACTTTTATGATGTTCCAAATACAAAAAATACCATTTGTTCTCCCAAATTTAACCTCAGCAGTTAACACTTTTATCTCGGCTCCGTTGTTGTCAAGGCCAACAACATAATACCGTATATTACGCCGTTTACAGAAATGTCCTTGATGTCTGGAGAAACAAAAAAAATCTGTATTTTCCCTTTTGTTACTATGGATATTGATAAATTATATTTCAATAACTGGAAAGTATTACTATACAATGCCAATAAAATAATGCACCCCAATCGTATATATCCCATCCCCCCCCAGTGATTCATCCCAGGTTGCCCTGGAAACTATATAATGCTGAAAGCGGAAAAAGCTCCGAAGAGCCGAGTAGTGCAGGAACTTGTAATTATAACCCACCGCAAACAATCATTTCACGTGTCAGGCTTTAAAACGTATATTGCCACATATATTATTAATACAGTGATGACACAAAATCTACACCGCATTATCCGAGATTAAAGGGTCACGTCAGTCACAGAGTATATTTACATCAACAGCGGCAGGAAACCGTCATCAGGGATATGGTAAGAGACATTGCAGTTTCTATATAAAATATATGCTATTGTGAGACAACGGAGGCATAACATTCTCTGCTAAATACTATAATCCTGCCCCCTATGTACAAGAATATAACTACTATAATACTGCATCTATGTACAAGAATATAGCTACTATAATACTGCCCCCTATGTACAAGAATATAACTACTATAATACTGCTCCCTATGTACAAGAATATAACTACTATAATACTGCCCCCTATGTACAAGAATATAACTACTATAATACTGCCCCCTATGTACAAGAATATAACTACTATAATACTGCCCCCTATGTACAAGAATATAACTACTATAATACTGCCCCCTATGTACAAGAATATAACTACTATAATACTGCCCCCTATGTACAAGAATATATCTGCTATAATACTGCTCCTTTGTACAAGAATATAACTACTATAATACTGCCCCTATGTACAAGAATATAACTACTATAATACTGCCCCTATGTACAAGAATATAACTACTATAATACTGCTCCTATGTACAAGAATATATCTGCTATAATACTGCTCCTTTGTACAAGAATATAACTACTATAATACTGCCCCTATGTACAAGAATATAACTACTATAATACTGCCCCTATGTACAAGAATATAACTGCTATAATACTGCCCCTATGTACAAGAATATAACTACTATAATACTGCCCCCTATGTACAAGAATATATCTGCTATAATACTGCTCCTTTGTACAAGAATATAACTACTATAATACTGCCCCTATGTACAAGAATATAACCACTATAATACTGCCCCTATGTACAAGAATATAACTACTATAATACTGCCCCCTATGTACAAGAATATATCTGCTATAATACTGCTCCTATGTACAAGAATATAACTACTATAATACTGCTCCTATATACAAGAATATAACTACTATAATACTGCCCCTATGTACAAGAATATAACTACTATAATACTGCTCCTATGTACAAGAATATAACTACTATAATACTGCCCCTATGTACAAGAATATAACTACTATAATACTGCTCCTATATACAAGAATATAACTACTATAATACTGCCCCCTATGTACAAGAATATAACTACTATAATACTGCTCCTATGTACAAGAATATAACTACTATAATACTGCTCCTATGTACAAGAATATAACTACTATAATACTGCTCCTATATACAAGAATATAACTACTATAATACTGCCCCTATGTACAAGAATATAACTACTATAATACTGCTCCTATGTACAAGAATATAACTACTATAATACTGCTCCTATGTACAAGAATATAACTACTATAATACTGCCCCTATGTACAAGAATATAACTACTATAATACTGCCCCCTGTGTACAAGAATATAACTACTATAATACTGCCCCTATATACAAGAATATAACTACTATAATACTGCCCCTATGTACAAGAATATAACTACTATAATACTGCCCCTATATACAAGAATATAACTACTATAATACTTTACAACAATATCCCTTATATTTTCCTTGTGCACAGAATTACCATTTCCCCTGATTTACTTATCAAACCTTTTATTAATTATACTATTATTTTTGTGAATAATTGCCTTGCCTCTTTTGTATAATAATATTATGTAGATGAGGTGCTGGCGGCATGGATGAAGGGCTCGGGACAATCGCAGCCTCTATCTCTTCTGGATTGTTCCTCGAACAAGAAATGTGCGTTTTGTCATATGCAAATCAAAGACATTAAAAGTTTAACTTAATTATGGACTGAAATTTCTCTTGAAGCGCAGCTGCAGCTAATCATCCGTGGAAATGTACAGTGTTTCCATTGCCTTTGCGAGAAACCAATATTAACCCTTTAAAGATGAGAAATACCAACAAGAGAGAGAAATGAAGGGTCAAATCTGTGGACCACCTGAAGCCCTTTGTGTCAGGATACCTATTTTCTAATTCAAGGCGATAAAGTTGTAGCTTTTTAAGATGTTCCTCCATAGGAAACATACCACAGTATAAACATGGTATACCCGAACCATTAGTGTGCACCCATTCACCGGCAGCACTTTAGAAGCAGCATTGTCCTCCTGTTATGTTCTGCTACCAAAGCTAAGGAAAGAGAGGAGATCTGTCCCTACTATAGGACTCAGCTGAATCCCTACGATGTAACAGGGAACCTGATCCTGCGATCAGACCTGCTAAAGTCCTAATCTAGTCTGTACGGAGACCTATAGATGTGGGGAGGGAATCCCTACAAGTACTAAGGACTGGGAGGAATATGGGACATCTCCTAACAGAAATAGTAGCAGACAGACGAACAAACAAAATAGATAGAACATAGAGGTCCGTAGACCAAGCAAACTAACAGAGCTAGATACAGAGCACAGGCTAGCTAGAAAGTAGATATACAATGAAGTCCAGCAAAGCCAGAAGGGCGGAGCAGGATTAAATAGGCCAACAAGGTCATGTGACCAGCAAAGGAAAAAAAACCTAACAGCAAGGTTCTAACAGTACCCCCCCTTCTAAGAGGATCCTCCGGATCCCCTAGGACCAGGCTTATCAGGAAATCTCCTGTGAAACGCTCTGATAAGTCTGGACGCGGAAACATCATCTGACCTCACCCAAGAGTTATCCTCGGGTCCGAAACCTTTCCAGGCCACAAGATACTGCAAACTACCTCTATACCGTCTAGAGTCAAGGATGCGAGAAATTTCATATTCCCCGTCCTCCACCACCGGAGGAACAGAGGCAGAGGCGTCACCATCCGACACAACAGCTTTTTTTAACAGAGAGACATGAAAGACCGGATTAATTCTCCAGGAGGTAGGAACCTCCAACCTAACAGCAGATTGGTTGACAACCTGAAGCACCTTAAAGGGCCCTACAAACTTGGGACCCAATTTCTTAGAAGGAATCCTCAACCGCAGATTCCTAGAGGACAACCAAACCATGTCACCAACAGCGAACAAAACCTCCTGTCATTTCCTATCAAAGTAGTCTTTAGATTTTCTGTTGGCCTCCTGAAGATTACCACGCACATCCGTCCAAACTCTTTCCAAATCACCGGAAAAATTCTCCTCCTCAGGCACGGCAGATCCCAACTTGGAGAACGACCCAAACGACGGATGTCTCCCAGAACAACAAAAAAAAGGCGAACAACCAGCAGAAGAAGATGTATGATTGTTCAGAGCAAATTCGGCAAGTGGCAGAAACTCAGACCACCCCTCTTGATTGTCTGCCACAAAACAACGCAAGAACTGCTCAACATCCTGGTTTTTCCTTTCTGTCTGGCCATTAGATTCAGGATGATATCCGGACAAAAACGACAAATGAATTCCCAACCTGTCACAAAAGGCACGCCAAAAACGAGCCACGAACTGAGGACCCCTATCAGAAACAATGTCAGTAGGAACGCCATGAAGTCTGACAATTTCCTTGACAAAGGCCTTAGCGAGAGTTTTAGCGCAGGGCAGTTTGACGAAGGGAACCAAGTGACACATCTTGCTAAAACGGTCCACGACCACCCAGATGACAGTAAAACCCTCAGAGGGGGGAAGGTCAGTTATAAAGTCCATAGCCATATGTGTCCAAGGAGCACTGGGGACCTCCAAAGGACAAAGTAACCCCGCAGCAGGAGTATGTGAGGACTTAGATCTAGCACATACAGTACATTGACGCACCCACTTAATGACTTCCTTCTGCCATCCAGGCCACCAAAAACTGCGACCCACCAGTCTCTTGGTCTCAGAGATTCCGGGATGACCTGCCAACCGAGATTCGTGACACTCAACAAACAAATCTCTCCTAAAGGTCCCAGGCACAAACAACCTCCCATGAGGAGTGTTAGAAGGGGCATTCTCCTGAGCTTTAAGAATCTCATCTTCCAAAACGGAGTCTAAAGCAGCTATCACAACACCTTCTTGTAAAATGTTTTCCTCTTTCTCAGCACCGACTATGGGAGAAAAACTGCGAGACAAGGCATCCGCCTTAACATTCTTAGTACCAGGGATGTAAGTAACGGAGAAATTAAACCGCGAGAAAAACAGTGCCCACCTAGCCTGACGGGCATTCAGGCGCTTGGCAGCATCAAGATATATCAGATTTTTATGATCCGTAAGAACCTGAACGGGAAATTCCGCACCTTCCAAGAAGTGGCGCCAGTGTTCAAATGCGAGTTTAATAGCCAATAATTCCCGATTACCAATATCGTAATTCAATTCAGTCTCCGAAAATTTTTTTGAAAAAAAAGGCACAGGGATGTAATCCATCCCCGTTATCCTGAGACAATACTGCGCCAACCCCCACAGAGGAAGCATCAACCTCAACCAAAAACGGCTTAGTCACATCAGGCTGCATAAGGATGGGAGCAGAGGTGAACCTCTCCTTGAGATACACAAAAGCTTCAATGGCCTCAGAAGACCACTGAACCGCATCAGCACCTTTCCTGGTGAGATCAGTCAGAGGTTTGACAATACTAGAAAAATTTTTTATGAATTTTCTATAGTAATTGGCGAAACCCAAAAACCTCTGTATCGATTTCAAACCAATAGGCCTAGGCCATTCCTGCACAGCCTGAACCTTAACCGGATCCATCTCAAAACCTTTGCTGGAGATAATGTAGCCCAAAAAACTAATTCTCTGTACAGCGAACTCACATTTCTCCAGCTTAGCAAAAAGCGAATTGTCCATTAATAACTGTAATACCTCACGCACGCTCCGCCAATGAGACTCCAGATCCGGCGAATAAATCAAAATGTCATCCAAATACACAACCACATTTTTACCGATCAAAGGTCTCAGGATGTCATTAATCAGATTCTGAAAAAATGCAGGAGCATTAGTAAGACCAAAAGGCATAACCAGATTCTCAAAATGACCCACAGGAGTGTTAAAAGCAGTCTTCCATTCATCACCCTCCTTCATGCGCAACAGATTGTATGCCCCCTTAAGGTCAATTTTAGAGAACCACTTGGCCCCCAATAACTGGTTAAACAGATCAGGAATCAATGGCAGTGGATAAGGATTGCGTACAGTAATTTTGTTAATCTCACGAAAATCCAGACAAGGACGTAAACCGCCGTCCTTTTTTTTTACAAAAAAAATCCAACCGCCACAGGAGACTTAGAGGGCCTAATGTGACCGGCGGCCAAACTTGTCTGTATGTATTCCTCCAAAGCCTTTCTCTCAGGAATAGTAAGGTTAAATAAACGACTTTTAGGAAGAGTCGCTCCAGGGACAAATTCAATAGAACAATCATAGTCTCTATGGGGAGGCAAAACCTGCGAATCCTTCTCAGAAAAAACTCTCCAAAAATCCTGAATAGGAACAGGCAATTCTCCCCTATCCAAAGCTGCAATACGCCCGTTACAACACTTGTCATAACATTTATGGCTCCAGGATTTAATTTCACTGGTAGACCAATCCAGTACAGGATTGTGAAATTTTAACCAGGGCAAACCCAATATTACTGGAGAAGGCAAGTTATTCAACACTACCAAATCCAATTTCTCATGGTGAACACCATTAATAGTGAGAGGAAATTCACTGACCTTGAGAGTAATATTCTTCAAAGGGGAACCATCCACAGAAACCACAGCAATGGGGGATGATAAAGGTTCAGGTTTTAAATTGAGTTTTTCCACGAATCCCCCATCAATTACATTCAGTGTAGACCCGCAATCAACAAACACCCGAAATTCCATTAATTTTTCCTGAGCAATCGTGGAAGCAGCTAAAAATATACCCTTGGAATTTAAACAGGCAATACGGGCGTGACTGACCATTTTTTTTTCTTTCTTCATACGAAGCTCACAGCCTTTAATCAAATGACCAGATTTTCCGCAATAGAAACACAAGCCTTCCGAAAAACGACGGTCTTTTTCTTGAGAGCGAGGTGCCACCGATCCAATCTCCATCGGTTCACCACTGTTAGTACACACATTATCATAACCAGAAACTGACATAGCAGAGGATTTGCTCTCATTAACCCTAGCACGCAGTCTTCTATCCACCCGTATAGCTAATTGCATAGCCTGTTGCAAATCCTCAGGTGTAGGATAAGCAATTAGCAGGTCTTTAACCCTTTCACTGAGCCCAGCAAGAAATAGACTTTTCAGAGCAGAATCGTTCCACCCTGTTTGAGTGGACCAACGACGAAAATGAGTACAATATTTTTCCACATTACCTGATCCTTGTTTTAAACGTCTCAACTCAGTCTCAGCTGATGCCACACGGTCAGGATCATCATATAATAATCCTAAAGCAGAAAAAAAACTATCCACTGATCTGAAGCATGTATCACTAGGTTGCAAAGAAAAGGCCCACTCCTGAGGCTCTTTGCGCAAAAGTGACATTATGAACCCTACGCGCTGGGATTCATCCCCAGAGGACTTGGGTCTCAAACGAAAATACAATAAGCAAGCATTTTTAAATGAAAAAAATTCTCGATGTTCACCAAAAAATAAATCCGGCAAACATACCTTAGGCTCCAAGAAATATGCTCCAGGACAGTTACTCACGTGCTGACGGAGCTCGGCCACTTCCAGAGAGAGTCCCTGCAGGTGTTTAGCCAAATCCTGAACCGACACCATGATGGAACAAAAAAAAAAAAAAAAAAATCTTTCCTTAGAGAATTTGCAGGCTGGACCTACTGTTATGTTCTGCTACCAAAGCTAAGGAAAGAGAGGAGATCTGTCCCTACTATAGGACTCAGCTGAATCCCTACGATGTAACAGGGAACCTGATCCTGCGATCAGACCTGCTAAAGTCCTAATCTAGTCTGTACGGAGACCTATAGATGTGGGGAGGGAATCCCTACAAGTACTAAGGACTGGGAGGAATATGGGACACCTCCTAACAGAAATAGTAGCAGACAGACGAACAAACAAAATAGATAGAACATAGAGGTCCGTAGACCAAGCAAACTAACAGAGCTAGATACAGAGCACAGGCTAGCTAGAAATTAGATAT
The DNA here is from genome assembly GCF_046119375.1 of Phyllobates terribilis. Classification (NCBI taxonomy): domain Eukaryota; kingdom Metazoa; phylum Chordata; class Amphibia; order Anura; family Dendrobatidae; genus Phyllobates; species Phyllobates terribilis. The sequence continues at coordinate 177,610,036 of NW_027362770.1, forward strand.
ACAATGAAGTCCAGCAAAGCCAGAAGGGCGGAGCAGGATTAAATAGGCCAACAAGGTCATGTGACCAGCAAAGGAAAAAAAAACTAACAGCAAGGTTCTAACACCTCCTCAATGAACAGTTGTGTGCACCCATTCCTCAGCAGCTCCTTAGAAGCAGCATTGTCCTCTATGATCACCGCAGCAGCAGTACCATTCTGATGAGAAAAACCCATACCTGTAAGTTCTGAACTTTGGGTAATCTATCCAACAGAAGAGTCAAACCGATACCATGGGAGAATCAAGGATCACTCCAGGACTTAGCTTTGCTTTATGAACATTGAGAGAATTGCGAGGGATATTCTCAGGCTAAGATTTGTAAAAAAATGTTGAACTTCGATGTCCTAATTGTCTAAACAATATGATAACCCCAGTCAATCAAATTTTGTGGTTCACATATTTTCATTAGCTGATCTGCATGAGAATGACTGGGGTCATTCTTGCAACATGTTAAACTGGTTAAGTGATCTGAGTAAGACTGATACCTAAGGACATTCTCACTTTTTCTCAAATTTAGGTAAAAGTGTGAAAGTGACCTATAGTAGCCACTATATGACAAGTGTGAGAAACACCTACAGTATAATGATCTTGACGTAAACATTTGTAAAAATGACCTGTAGTAACTATGATACAAAAATTGTGAGAATGACTTATTGAAACATTGCCTGATAATGACCTATGGTAACCATGATATAACAAGTTTCAGAATGACATATAGTAAACATGATATAATAAGTGTGAGATTGGCCTATAGTAACCATTATATGACTAGTGTGAGAATAACCTATAGTCATCATTATATAACAAGTATGAGAATTACTTATAGTATCCATGATGTAACAAGAGTGAGAATTACCTATAGTAATCATGATGTAACAAGAGTGAGAAAGACCTATAGTAACCACGATATAAGTGTGAGAATGACCTATAGTAACTATGATATAACAAGTGTGAGAATGACCTATAGTTACCATGATTTGTAAGGTGCGAGAATGACCTATAGTAATCATGATATAACAAGTGTGAGAATGACTTATAGTAACCATGATATAACAAGTGTGAGAATGACTTATAGTAACCATGATAGAACAAGTGTGAGAATGACCTATAGTTACCATGATTTGTCAGGTGTGAGAATGACCTATAGTAACCATGATATAGCAAGTGTGAGAATGACTTATAGTAACCATGATGTAACAAGTGTGAGACTGACCTGTAGAATCCATGATGTAACAAGTGTGAGAATGACCTGTAGTATCTCGGATGTAACAAGGTTGAAAATGACCTATAGTGACTATGATATAAAAAGTGTAAGAATGACCTATAGTATCCATGATATTTCAGGTGTGAGAATGACCTATAGTAACCATGATGTAACAAGAGTGAGAAAGACCTATAATAACCGCGATATAAGTGTGAGAATGACCTATAGTAACCATGATGTAACAAATGTGAGAATGACCTGTGGTACCTATGATGTAACAAGTGTGTGAATGACCTAAAGTAACCACGATATAAGTGTGAGAATGACCTATAGTAACCACGATATAAGTGTGAGAATGACCTGTAGTGAACATGATATAAGTGTGAGATTGACCTATAGTATCCATGATATATCAGGCCTGAGAATGACCTATAGTATCCATGATATATCAGGCGTGAGAATGACCTATAGTATCCATGATATATCAGGCCTGAGAATGACCTATAGTAACCATGATGTAAGTGTGAGAATGACCTATAGTATCCATGATATAACAAGTGTGAGAATGACCTGTAGTGAACATGATATAAGTTTGAGAATGACCTATAGTGACCATGATGAAACAAGTGTGAGAATGACCTGTAGTACCTATGATGTAACAAGTGTGTGAATGACCTATAGTACCTATGATGTAACAAGAGTGAGAATGACCTATAGTAACCAAGATATAACTGAGAATGACCTATAGTAACAATGATGTAACAAATGTGAGAATGACCTGTGGTACCTATGATGTAACAAGTGTGTGAATGACCTATAGTAACCACGATATAAGTGTGAGAATGACCTGTAGTGAACATGATGTAACAAGTGTGAGAATCACCTGTAGTAACCTTGATGTAACAAGTGTGAGAATGACCTATAGTATCCATGATATATCAGGCATGAGAATGACCTATAGTAACTGTAAAGATGTGCGGTTGTGGGTTGTAAGTAATCACCTAAGTAGATTAACGATGCAACAATATTTTATTGATCACAGCCATGGTAATAAGCAATTCCAGGTAAATGGCCAAAAAACAGTTCTCTCAGTCCTCAAATTCCCAATCTGGGTTCAGTAGTTCCACTGGCTTTGTATAAGGCCATACTCACTGTCTCCATCCTCTTCCTTCAATCCTTCCACCCAACTCTCCTAAAACATGTCTGTCCTTTTTTCCACTGGGCTCAGTCCCCTCCCAGGTCAGAAGTGATCACACCCTCCCCCTTAAACATTCACTGCTCACTAAACAATGAAGAATATTCTAGAAGCCTTCATCTGAGACTGCATGTAAGGGCCCCGTCACACTAAGCGATGCAGCAGCGATCCCGACAACGATACGACCTGTCAGGGATCATTGCTGCATCGCTAATACATCGCTGGTGAGCTGTCAAACAGGCAGGCTCACCAGCGATCAGGGGAGCAGCGATATCGTGGAAAGAATCGTTCCACGATGTCCTGCTCCCGTTACCAGCCTGCTGCAAGCAGGAGCAGGCTGGTAACTATGGTAAACATCGCGTTACTAAGTGCGCGTGTGCCCCTAGTAACCCGCTGTTTACCATGGATACCACTCTGCTACGGTGCGCGGGAGCCTCCGCTTACCGTAGCAGAGTGGTATCCATGGTAAACAGCGGGTTACTAAGTGCGCGTGTGCCCCTAGTAACCCGATATTTACCATAGTTACCAGCCAGATCGCTGCTCCCGCTGGTCACACACAGCGATGTGTGCTGGCCAGCGGGAGGCCAACGACCAAAAAATGGTCCAGGACACTTTGCAGCGATCAGCGACCTCACAGCAGGGGCCTGATCGCTGCAAAGTGTCACACATAGCGACATCGCTGGTGAGGTCGCTGGTGAGTCACCAAAACCGTGACACAGCAGCGATATCGCTAGCGATATCGCTATGTGAGACGGGGGCTTAAGACCACCTTTGGGGACAGCTCGACTGTGTCTACAATCTACATACACATAACGAGATTATTGGCTATTGGAACAATGGTTAGATACTCCTGAGATACAGATTAGTGGAATGCTGGACATTTTACAAGTAAATCTAGTGCACATACTGACAAGTTAGCAGAACTATATAAAACATAACAAATAAATCACTAATAAAACACAATAATAATATTAACAAAAATGGTGGTCCGTTGCTGGAAAAGTATCATAGTCTTTAGAAAATGGGCAGCTCATCACATACCTCCCCCACTTTTTCAGCACGGACACGAACGTAAGAGGTCTCGCCTTTATGAGACCGAAACTTTGTATCATCCAGTTTCCTCAAAGCATATTCCATGTCGTCCTTGCGAATATACTCCACAGTCCCCATTCCACCCTGGTATACATCAGTGTAATAGACATCTCCAGCTTCTCTCATATGGTCTTTCAGATCCTTCCAACTTCCCGATGGCAGAAGCTTGGAGACAAGGACTCTGTATTTAGTTCGCTGGATCAGGGGTCTGTCCTTTCCGTGGGGTCCTCCATATCCCCCACCTGCTCCCCAGTTTGTCCTGGGAAACTCCACACGTGCCCATTGAGAGCCAAACTTGTATCCATTGCGACCAACCCAAGAGTGCTGACACCCAGTTAGGGGGGTGGTCACTTGGCGGCCTGGTAAAGGGAGCTCTGGGGGGACAGTATCTGGGCTGACCAGGGTGAGGGTAGATCCAGTGTCCCGAAGTCCCTGGGCCTCCTCCCTGATGTAATTTACCTCCCCCAGATTACATTCCTTCATTGTGACAGTCATGGCATTTTGTGTATTACTCACCACAGGTGGGGGGTTAGTCTGCAGATAGTGCCGCTCCCTCTCGGCTGAAGCAGTGAGAACTGTCTTTGGCTTTGGTTTACGACATTGGCCCAGTGGCACACCAATCCTCGTCCTAGGTTGTGATGTGGGCTAGAACATTCCCAGCATTCCCTGGCAAAGTGTCCCATGCGTCCACAGTTATGGCAGTTAAGCCTTCCTCGCCCCAACATGGGCCGTACTTGGGGGCTTGGGCAACCTCCCCCTCTTTGTGAAGACTGAACTCCCTGCCGTTCCTCATCTGGCCGATCCATGGGTCTCGATGGCCTCCTTGTAAAATCCTGTTCCTGACTCACTGGGGCTGTACTTCCACATTGCCCTGGTCGATTGGCAGACCAATCATCAGCCAATCTTCAGCCTCATCCAGGCTGAGTGGTTTTCTATCTGCCACCGATTCTCTCAAATTACCTGGGAACTTTGACATAAATTGTTCCAGCATGATTATATCCATTACATATACTGCTTCCCGAGCCCTCAGTCCTTCTATCCACCGAGTGTATGCCGTACGTAGTGTGTTGGCAAACTCCCGATGTGTGTGTGCAGTGGGCTTGTCAGTCTCCCGAAACTTCCTCCGGTAGGTTTCCGGTGTGACGGCATACCTCTCTAGCAATGCGCTGCGAATGGTAGAGTAACATCTCTGATCCACTGAAGACAAGTTATTAAAAGCTTCTTTGGCTTTTCCGGTCAGGCCAACGCTCAAATATCTGGGCCAGTCACTGACTGACACCTCATGCAGCATACAGAGGTTCATCAATATCTGAGGTGTCCTCATTAAACTGTGGTATATCCCGGTACCTTAAAGATGCAGGCCCCTCTCTCCTGTTATCCATTGTCCTCTGCGCTGGGGCGGGTGGGGGTATCACTACATGCACACCCAGATATTTGCTTAGCACTGCCGCCCGCTCCATCTCCGTGGCCCGCTCTCCTAGCGCGTCCAGCAGCCGGCTCAACTCAGTTGGTTGATCCTCTGCCATCTGGATGACAGCCCTGGACTGTGGTCCCTCCAGGGAGATGCCCTCCTCCACGTCTGAACTGACCTCCTCCTGTGGCTGTTCACGGTCCCAATCGTCCAAGCGTTGTATTAGGGTCGCATGGTTATCCTCTGGCAACCACTCTAGCTCTCTCCCAGCGCAAAGAGTTCTCAACTCCTCCTTTTTGAGCCTCTTGTAGATAGAGTCTGCCATCTCTTCTGCCAAGTCACCGCTCAGTAACTTTCCCTGGTATGCTGTCCAGAGATAGGTGATCCCACCGCTGCCACCACTTGTAAAGATCTGAGGTTGTGGGTTGTAAGTAATCACCTAGGCAGATTAACAATGCAACAATATTTTATTTATCACAGCCATGGTAATAAGCAATTCCAGGTAAATGGCCAAAAAAACAGTTCTCTCAGTCCTCAAATTCCCAATCTGGGTTCAATAGTTCCACTGGCTTTGTATAAGGCCATACTCACTGTCTCCATCCTCTTCCTTCAATCCTTCCACCCAACTCTCCTAAAACATCTGTCCTTTTTTCCACTGGGCTCAGTCCCCTCCCAGGTCAGAAGTGATCACACCCCCCCCCTTAAACATTCACTGCTCACTAAACAATGAAGAATATTCTAGAAGCCTTCATCTGAGACTGCATGTAAGACCCCCTTTGGGGACAGCTCCACCGTGTCTACAATCTACATACACATAACGAGATTATTGGCTATTGGAACAATGGTTAGATACTCCTGAGATACAGATTAGTGGAATGCTGGACATTTTACAAGTGAATCTAGTGCACATACTGACAAGTTAGCAGAACTATATAAAACATAACAAGTAAATCACTAATAAAACACAATAATAATATTAACAAAAATGGTGGTCCGTTGCTGGAAAAGTATCATAGTCTTTAGAAAATGGGCAGCTCCTCACAGTAACCATGATATATCAGGTGTGAGAATGATCTATAGTAACCATGATATAACAAGTGTGAGAATGACCTACAGTAACCATGATATAACAAGTGTGAGAATGACCTATAGTATCCATGATATATCAGGTGTGAGAATGATCTATAGTAACCATGATATAACAAGTGTGAGAATGACCTACAGTAACCATGATGTAACAAGTGTGAGAATGACCTATAGTAACCATGATATAACAAGTGTGAGAATGATCTATAGTAACCATGATATAACAAGTGTGAGAATGACCTATAGTAACCATGATGTAACAAGTGTGAGAATGACCTATAGTAACCATGATATAACAAGTGTGAGAATGATCTATAGTAACCATGATATAACAAGTGTGAGAATGACCTATAGTAACCATGATATAACAAGTGTGAGAATGATCTATAGTAACCATGATATAACAAGTGTGAGAATGACCTATAGTAACCATGATGTAAGTGTGAGAATGACCTGTAGTGAACATGATATAAGTTTGAGAATGACCTATAGTGACCATGATGAAACAAGTGTGAGAATGACCTGTAGTACCTATGATGTAATAAGTGTGAGAATGACCTATAGTATCCATGATATATCAGGTGTGAGAATGACCTATAGTAACCATAATATATCAGGTCTGAGAATGACCTATAGTAACCATGATGTAAGTGTGAGAATGACCTATAGTATCCATGATATATCAGGTGTAAGAATGACCTATAGTAACCAGGATGTAACAAGTGTGAGAATGACCTATAGTAACCAGGATGTAACAAGTGTGAGAATGACCTATAGTAACCAGGATGTAACAAGTGTGAGAATGACCTATAGTAACCATGATATAACAAGTGTGAGAATGACCTGTAGTGAACATGATATAAGTTTTAGAATGACCTATAGTGACCATGATGAAACAAGTGTGAGAATGACCTATAGTAACCATGATATAACAAGTGTGAGAATGACCTGTAGTGAACATGATATAAGTTTTAGAATGACCTATAATGACCATGATGAAACAAGTGTGAGAATGACCTGTAGTACCTATGATGTAACAAGTGTGAGAATGACCTGTAGTACCTATGATGTAACAAGTGTGAGAATGACCTGTAGTATCCATGATATATCAGGTGTGAGAATGACCTATAGTAACCATGATGTAACATGTGTGAGAATGACCTATAGTAACCACGATATAAGTGTGAGAATGACCTGTAGTGAACATGATATATCAGGTGTGAGAATGACCTGTAGTACCTATGATGTAACAAGTGTGAGAATGACACCACCAGAGCTTGTCAATGCCCCTAATTGTCTTATCTTTGTTCCTGATGTTTATAGAGCATTCTGATGGATTTATTTCGGATGCCTTCTGCTCAGCAGTGGACTTTTTATCCTAACGTTACACCCCAGGCATCGCTGCTGGGAATCTTCCTTCAAGGGGAAGTGACATGTAGCAGCTTTACCATTATAAATCACTAACCTGCGGATGGAACGCCCGCTGAGCATAAAGCCGTGGACAGGCGGTGGAGATGAGCGAGCTTTCTTCTCATACAGATGGAGCGGTATTTAGTGTGGTCCATAATATACATGTCATCAAATTCTCAAATACTCTGCTGCAAACGTTCTTTATGAAATGAAGGCTTCAGAAAGAGGTTCTGCAGCAGAGGTGAGCCTAGTAAGTGGTACTGTGATCCTTCCTAGAGATCTTGACAAGTTTCCTCCGTTTCCCTGGATAAGTGCTCCATCAAACAGACACATTTTGTCAAGGAGTCGGAGAATTAATGGAAGGAATGGGGAGAGATCTGAAATTATTTTGGGAAGCCTCTGCTGGTGGAGACGCCTGGCCCTCACCTGGCAGAAGTGTCTGGTGTGTAGTGGAGAGAGAGAGGCGCTAGGTTTAACGGCACCTCGTTAAGAGCTTTCTATATCACTTATCACTTTGGCTGTCCTGCCTGCCATTTTGTTCAGTGGGCGCTAACACATTAAACGGAGCGGAAGGAACAGTGACAATGGCGGCAGAATGAGTCAGTCGTGTGGATCGCGCAGAACTAACACAAAGAGTCTCTCCTCCTGTGAATGGTTAAAGGGTGTGAATACACTTACATCTACCGTCTACTGACAAAGGAAAGTATGTGATCAGTGGATAGAAAATCCTCCTCGGTTCTCTGTATACAATGACTATATACATGACCTTACTTATCCCGTATTATACTCCAGAGCTGCACTCACTATTCTGCTGGTGCAGTCACTGTGTACATACATTACATTACTGATCCTGAGTTACATCCTGTATTATACTCCAGAGCTGCACTCACTATTCTGCTGGTGCAGTCACTGTGCACATACATTACATTACTGATCCTGAGTTACATCCTGTATTATACTCCAGAGCTGCACTCACTATTCTGCTGGTGCAGTTACTGTGTACATACATTACATTACTGATCCTGAGTTACCTCCTGTATTATACTCCAGAGCTGCACTCACTATTCTGCTGGTGCAGTCACTGTGTACATACATTACATTACTGATCCTGAGTTACATCCTGTATTATACCCCAGAGCTGCGCTCACTATTCTGCTGGTGCAGTCACTGTGTACATACATTACTGCTCCTGTACTGATCCTGAGTTACATCCTGTATTATACTCCAGAGCTGCGCTCACTATTCTGCTGGTGCAGTCACTGTGTACATACATTACATTACTGATTCTGAGTTACATCCTGTATTATACCCCAGAGCTGCACTCACTATTCTGCTGGTGCAGTCACTGTGTACATACATTACATTACTGATCCTGGGTTACATCCTGTATTATACTCCAGAGCTGCACTCACTATTCTGCTGGTGCAGTCACTGTGTACATACATTACATTACTGATCCTGAGTTACCTCCTGTATTATACTCCAGAGCTGCACTCACTATTCTGCTGGTGCAGTCACTGTGTACATACATTACATTACTGATCCTGAGTTATATCCTGTATTATACTCCAGAGCTTCACTCACTATTCTGCTGGTGCAGTCACTGTGTACATACAATACATTACTGATCCTGAGTTACCTCCTGTATTATACTCCAGAGCTGCACTCACTATTCTGCTGGTGCAGTCACTGTGTACATACAATACATTACTGATCCTGAGTTACCTCCTGTATTATACTCCAGAGCTGCACTTACTATTCTGCTGGTGCAGTCACTGTGTACATACATTACATTACTGATCCTGAGTTACATCCTGTATTATACTCCAGAGCTGCACTCACTATTCTGCTGGTGGAGTCACTGTGTACATACATTACATTACTGATCCTGGGTTACATCCTGTATTATACTCCAGAGCTGCACTCACTATTCTGCTGGTGCAGTCACTGTGTACATACATTACATTACTGATCCTGAGTTACCTCCTGTATTATACTCCAGAGCTGCGCTCACTATTCTGCTGGTGCAGTCACTGTGTACATACATTACATTACTGATCCTGAGTTACATCCTGTATTATACTCCAGAGCTTCACTCACTATTCTGCTGGTGCAGTCACTGTGTACATACATTACATTACTGATCCTGAGTTACATCCTGTATTATACTCCAGAGCTTCACTCACTATTCTGCTGGTGCAGTCACTGTGTACATACAATACATTACTGATCCTGAGTTACCTCCTGTATTATACTCCAGAGCTGCACTTACTATTCTGCTGGTGCAGTCACTGTGTACATACATTACATTACTGATCCTGAGTTACATCCTGTATTATACCCCAGAGCTGCACTCACTATTCTGCTGGTGTAGTCACTGTGTACATACATTACATTACTGATCCTGAGTTACATCCTGTATTATACTCCAGAGCTGCACTCACTATTCTGCTGGTGCAGTCACTGTGTACATACATTACATTACTGCTGATCTTGTACTGATCCTGAGTTACATCCTGTATTATACTCCAGAGCTGCACTCACTATTCTGCTGGTGCAGTCACTGTGTACATACATTACATTACTGCTGATCTTGTACTGATCCTGAGTTACATCCTGTATTATACTCCAGAGCTGCACTCACTATTCTGCTGGTGCAGTCACTGTGTACATACATTACATTACTGCTGATCTTGTACTGATCCTGAGTTACATCCTGTATTATACTCCAGAGCTGCACTCACTATTCTGCTGGTGCAGTCACTGTGTACATACATTACATTACTGCTGATCTTGTACTGATCCTGAGTTACATCCTGTATTATACTCCAGAGCTGCACTCACTATTCTGCTGGTGCAGTCACTGTTTACATACATTACATTACTGATCCTGAGTTACCTCCTGTATTATACTCCAGAGCTGCACTCACTATTCTGCTGGTGCAGTCACTGTGTGCATACATTACATTACTGATCCTGTACTGATCCTGAGTTACCTCCTGTATTATACTCCAGAGCTGCACTCACTATTCTGCTGGTGCAGTCACTGTGTGCATACATTACATTACTGATCCTGAGTTACATCCTGTATTATGCCCCAGAGCTGCACTCACTATTCTGCTGGTGCAGTCACTGCGTACATACATTACATTACTGATCCTGAGTTACATCCTGTATTATACTCCAGAGCTGCACTCACTATTCTGCTGGTGCAGTCACTGTGTACATACAATACATTACTGATCCTGAGTTACCTCCTGTATTATACTCCAGAGCTGCACTCACTATTCTGCTGGTGCAGTCACTGTGTACATACAATACATTACTGATCCTGAGTTACCTCCTGTATTATACTCCAGAGCTGCACTTACTATTCTGCTGGTGCAGTCACTGTGTACATACAATACATTACTGATCCTGAGTTACATCCTGTATTATACTCCAGAGCTGCACTCACTATTCTGCTGGTGGAGTCACTGTGTACATACATTACATTACTGATCCTGGGTTACATCCTGTATTATACTCCAGAGCTGCACTCACTATTCTGCTGGTGCAGTCACTGTGTACATACATTACATTACTGATCCTGAGTTACCTCCTGTATTATACTCCAGAGCTGCGCTCACTATTCTGCTGGTGCAGTCACTGTGTACATACATTACATTACTGATCCTGAGTTACATCCTGTATTATACTACAGAGCTTCACTCACTATTCTGCTGGTGCAGTCACTGTGTACATACAATACATTACTGATCCTGAGTTACCTCCTGTATTATACTCCAGAGCTGCACTTACTATTCTGCTGGTGCAGTCACTGTGTACATACATTACATTACTGATCCTGAGTTACATCCTGTATTATACCCCAGAGCTGCACTCACTGTTCTGCTGGTGCAGTCACTGTGTACATACATTACATTACTGATCCTGAGTTACATCCTGTATTATACTCCAGAGCTGCACTCACTATTCTGCTGGTGCAGTCACTGTGTACACACATTATATTACTGATCCTGAGTTACATCCTGTATTATACCCCAGAGCTGCACTCACTATTCTGCTGGTGCAGTCACTGTGTACATACATTACATTACTGATCCTGAGTTACATCCTGTATTATACTCCAGAGCTGCACTCACTATTCTGCTGGTGCAGTCACTGTGTACATACATTACATTACTGATCCTGAGTTACATCCTGTATTATACTCCAGAGCTTCACTCACTATTCTGCTGGTGCAGTCACTGTGTACATACAATACATTACTGATCCTGAGTTACCTCCTGTATTATACTCCAGAGCTGCACTCACTATTCTGCTGGTGCAGTCACTGTGTACATACATTACATTACTGATCCTGAGTTACATCCTGTATTATACCCCAGAGCTGCACTCACTATTCTGCTGGTGTAGTCACTGTGTACATACATTACATTACTGATCCTGAGTTACATCCTGTATTATACTCCAGAGCTGCACTCACTATTCTGCTGGTGCAGTCACTGTGTACATACATTACATTACTGCTGATCTTGTACTGATCCTGAGTTACATCCTGTATTATACTCCAGAGCTGCACTCACTATTCTGCTGGTGCAGTCACTGTGTACATACATTACATTACTGCTGATCTTGTACTGATCCTGAGTTACATCCTGTATTATACTCCAGAGCTGCACTCACTATTCTGCTGGTGCAGTCACTGTGTACATACATTACATTACTGCTGATCTTGTACTGATCCTGAGTTACATCCTGATTATACTCCAGAGCTGCACTCACTATTCTGCTGGTGCAGTCACTGTGTACATACATTACATTACTGCTGATCTTGTACTGATCCTGAGTTACATCCTGTATTATACTCCAGAGCTGCACTCACTATTCTGCTGGTGCAGTCACTGTTTACATACATTACATTACTGATCCTGAGTTACCTCCTGTATTATACTCCAGAGCTGCACTCACTATTCTGCTGGTGCAGTCACTGTGTGCATACATTACATTACTGATCCTGTACTGATCCTGAGTTACCTCCTGTATTATACTCCAGAGCTGCACTCACTATTCTGCTGGTGCAGTCACTGTGTGCATACATTACATTACTGATCCTGAGTTACATCCTGTATTATGCCCCAGAGCTGCACTCACTATTCTGCTGGTGCAGTCACTGCGTACATACATTACATTACTGATCCTGAGTTACATCCTGTATTATACTCCAGAGCTGCACTCACTATTCTGCTGGTGCAGTCACTGTGTACATACATTACATTACTGATCCTGTACTGATCCTGAGTTACATCCTGTATTATCCTCCAGAGCTGCACTCAGTATTCTGCTGGTGCAGTCACTGTGTACATACATTACATTACTGATCCTGAGTTACATCCTGTATTATGCCCCAGAGCTGCACTCACTATTCTGCTGGTGCAGTCACTGCGTACATACATTACATTACTGATCCTGAGTTACATCCTGTATTATACTCCAGAGCTGCACTCACTATTCTGCTGGTGCAGTCACTGTGTACATACATTACATTACTGATCCTGAGTTACATCCTGTATTATACTCCAGAGCTGCACTCACTATTCTGCTGGAGCAGTCACTGTGTACATACATTACATTACTGATCCTGAGTTACCTCCTGTATTATACTCCAGCGCTGCACTCACTATTCTGCTGGTGCAGTCACTGTGTACATACATTACATTACTGATCCTGAGTTACATCCTGTATTATACCCCAGAGCTGCACTCACTATTCTGCTGGTGCAGTCACTGTGTACATACATTACATTACTGATCCTGAGTTACCTCCTGTATTATACTCCAGCGCTGCACTCACTATTCTGCTGGTGCAGTCACTGTGTACATACATTACATTACTGATCCTGAGTTACCTCCTGTATTATACTCCAGAGCTGCACTCACTATTCTGCTGGTGTAGTCACTGTGCACATACATTACTGATCCTGAGTTACATCCTGTATTATACTCCAGAGCTGCACTCACTATTCTGCTGGAGCAGTCACTGTGTACATACATTACATTACTGATCCTGAGTTACCTCCTGTATTATACTCCAGAGCTGCACTCACTATTCTGCTGGTGCAGTCACTGTGTACATACATTACATTACTGATCCTGAGTTACATCCTGTATTATACCCCAGAGCTGCACTCACTATTCTGCTGGTGCAGTCACTGTGTACATACATTACATTACTGATCCTGAGTTACCTCCTGTATTATACTCCAGAGCTGCACTCACTATTCTGCTGGTGCAGTCACTGTATACATACATTACATTACTGATCCTGAGTTACATCCTGTATTATACTCCAGAGCTGCACTCACTATTCTGCTGGTGCAGTCACTGTGTACATACATTACATTACTGATCCTGAGTTACATCCTGTATTATACTCCAGAGCTGCACTCACTATTCTGCTGGTGCAGTCACTGTGTACATACATTACATTACTGCTGATCTTGTACTGATCCTGAGTTACATCCTGTATTATACTCCAGAGCTGCACTCACTATTCTGCTGGTGCAGTCACTGTGTACATACATTACATTACTGCTGATCTTGTACTGATCCTGAGTTACATCCTGATTATACTCCAGAGCTGCACTCACTATTCTGCTGGTGCAGTCACTGTGTACATACATTACATTACTGCTGATCTTGTACTGATCCTGAGTTACATCCTGTATTATACTCCAGAGCTGCACTCACTATTCTGCTGGTGCAGTCACTGTTTACATACATTACATTACTGATCCTGAGTTACCTCCTGTATTATACTCCAGAGCTGCACTCACTATTCTGCTGGTGCAGTCACTGTGTGCATACATTACATTACTGATCCTGTACTGATCCTGAGTTACCTCCTGTATTATACTCCAGAGCTGCACTCACTATTCTGCTGGTGCAGTCACTGTGTGCATACATTACATTACTGATCCTGAGTTACATCCTGTATTATGCCCCAGAGCTGCACTCACTATTCTGCTGGTGCAGTCACTGCGTACATACATTACATTACTGATCCTGAGTTACATCCTGTATTATACTCCAGAGCTGCACTCACTATTCTGCTGGTGCAGTCACTGTGTACATACATTACATTACTGATCCTGTACTGATCCTGAGTTACATCCTGTATTATCCTCCAGAGCTGCACTCAGTATTCTGCTGGTGCAGTCACTGTGTACATACATTACATTACTGATCCTGAGTTACATCCTGTATTATGCCCCAGAGCTGCACTCACTATTCTGCTGGTGCAGTCACTGCGTACATACATTACATTACTGATCCTGAGTTACATCCTGTATTATACTCCAGAGCTGCACTCACTATTCTGCTGGTGCAGTCACTGTGTACATACATTACATTACTGATCCTGAGTTACATCCTGTATTATACTCCAGAGCTGCACTCACTATTCTGCTGGAGCAGTCACTGTGTACATACATTACATTACTGATCCTGAGTTACCTCCTGTATTATACTCCAGCGCTGCACTCACTATTCTGCTGGTGCAGTCACTGTGTACATACATTACATTACTGATCCTGAGTTACATCCTGTATTATACCCCAGAGCTGCACTCACTATTCTGCTGGTGCAGTCACTGTGTACATACATTACATTACTGATCCTGAGTTACCTCCTGTATTATACTCCAGCGCTGCACTCACTATTCTGCTGGTGCAGTCACTGTGTACATACATTACATTACTGATCCTGAGTTACCTCCTGTATTATACTCCAGAGCTGCACTCACTATTCTGCTGGTGTAGTCACTGTGCACATACATTACTGATCCTGAGTTACATCCTGTATTATACTCCAGAGCTGCACTCACTATTCTGCTGGAGCAGTCACTGTGTACATACATTACATTACTGATCCTGAGTTACATCCTGTATTATACCCCAGAGCTGCACTCACTATTCTGCTGGTGCAGTCACTGTGTACATACATTACATTACTGATCCTGAGTTACCTCCTGTATTATACTCCAGAGCTGCACTCACTATTCTGCTGGTGCAGTCACTGTATACATACATTACATTACTGATCCTGAGTTACATCCTGTATTATACTCCAGAGCTGCACTCACTATTCTGCTGGTGCAGTCACTGTGTACATACATTACATTACTGATCCTGAGTTACATCCTGTATTATACCCCAGAGCTGCACTCACTATTCTGCTGGTGCAGTCACTGTGTACATACATTACATTACTGATCCTGAGTTACCTCCTGTATTATACTCCAGAGCTGCACTCACTATTCTGCTGGTGCAGTCACTGTATACATACATTACATTACTGATCCTGAGTTACATCCTGTATTATACTCCAGAGCTGCACTCACTATTCTGCTGGTGCAGTCTCTGTGTACATACATTACATTACTGATCCTGAGTTACATCCTGTATTATACTCCAGAGCTGCACTCACTATTCTGCTGGTGCAGTCACTGTGTACATACATTACATTACTGATCCTGAGTTACCTCCTGTATTATACTCCAGAGCTGCACTCACTATTCTGCTGGTGCAGTCACTGTGTACATACATTACATTACTGATCCTGAGTTACCTCCTGTAGTATACTCCAGAGCTGCACTCACTATTCTGCTGGTGCAGTCACTGTGTACATACATTACATTACTGATCCTGAGTTACATCCTGTATTATACCCCAGAGCTGCACTCACTATTCTGCTGGTGCAGTCACTGTGTACATACATTACATTACTGATCCTGAGTTACCTCCTGTAGTATACTCCAGAGCTGCAGTCTGGTTATTCGGATTGTTGTACAGCTTTGTGTCTTGCTATTACTCTCTGTTATCAGCTGTAGTATTTGCGGTCCCTGATGTAAGGTTCGGGGGGTTTCTCCTGTGGTTACTGAGGGTTTCTAGGTCCCGGCTCCTCAGATTAATCTGCGTATTGGCGATCTGGTATCCAGGATAGATTCGCTCATTGACAGATTCTCCTGGTGGATACGCGGCTGAGTAGATGAATGTCTTCAGATGATATTTGCTTTGATTGATTAAAGCTTTTCTCGCATGTCGGAGATAAAAGGAGTCAGTACCAAGAACGAATGTGAATTGAGACCTGTGCAGAAAGACGGGGGCATGACCCTACGGGCACTGCCATGCTTACCAAAGACATCACTTATGCAGCTCCTATAGGACCATTAACCTATTTCGAAACCCCTCCCTAAAACGCTTGGTGCCCCTTTTTGGGCTTTTGGGGCCCAGGAGCTACAAGCAACCTCAGTCCTGAAAATGGTTATTTAAAGGGTAACTCCACCCATAGTGTCATATTTTAAGGCTCCTTTTAGGACACAGTAATAATAAGGCATAGTGTTTTTAATGAGCACCTAAACTTTTATTGATCATTATTTTTTTTTTATTTTGTCAAACATGGAAAGTCATAAAACCTTGCAAATCACTTTATTAATAAAATTATCTTCATTTCGGTAAAAAAAATGCTTGCAAGTGGCTTCCAAACTGTTTCCCCAGTCTATTTGCATTGATAGCAGAATTTACTCATTTGGAGTACAGATGATGACAGTGATGGGTCAGCCCTTGGCTCCTCCTCTGAGTGTTCTGCTTATCTGTATCCAAGTTGCTTCCAAACTGTTTCCCCAGTCTATTTGTATTGATATCAGAATTTACTCATTTGGAGTACAGATGATGACAGTGATGGGTCAGCCCTTGGCTCCTCCTCTGAGTGTTCTGCTTATCTGTATCTAAGTGGCTTCCAAACTATTTCCCCAGTCTATTTCCATTAATATCAGAATTTATTCATTTGGAGTACAGATGATGACAGTGATGGGTCAGCCCTTGGCTCCCCCTCTGAGTGTTCTGCTTATCTGTATGTAATTGGCTTCCAAACTATTTCCCCAGTCTATTTGCATTAATTTCAGAATTTACATATTTGGAGTGCAGATGATGGCAGTGATGGGTCAGCCCCTGTCTTCTCCGAGTGTTATGTTTATCAGAACAGTCTCTTGCTGCAGCTTATCTCCAGAGTTAATTAGACACAATTACTGAGCTGATCCATCACTGCCATCATCTGTACTCCAAATGAATGAATTCTGATATCAATGCAAATAGACTGGGGAAATAGTTTGGAAGCCACTTGGATACAGATAAGCAGAACACTCAGAAGAGGAGACAGGGGCTGACCCATCACTGCCATCATCTGTACTCCAAATGACTAAATTCTGATATCAATGCAAATAGACTGGGGAAATAGTTTGGAAGCCACTTACATGCAGATAAGCAGAACACTCAGAGGAGGAGCCATGGGCTGACCCATCACTGCCATCATCTGTACTCCAAATGAGTACGTTCTTGCAATTTATGCCATTTTTGCCCCATTTGATTCCTCCCAACTCTTTGTTTTCCTCCACATTCAACTTTGATGTGGTTTGAGGTCATGAATGAGCTCAGAAAAAGAAGGAGAAAAGAGTTTCAAACTCTCCCGTCAGGCCGTCAAATCGAGCTGACTGATGCATACTCAGTTTACTCATTCTCTGGCTCATGGAGACTATAGAAGGCAATGGGTGCAAAAATTATTTCTAGCCCCAATTACAAATAAATAAATAAAAATGGACAACCCCTTTAAGGCTGACGCCAGATATAAAGATATTCTTCATGATATTGACCAGTGCTGTCACGTTCATGGTGTAGCATTGTGTCTTCTCCTCCACGGCCGCCGCTGCCGCCGATGATGATGATAATGGAAATACGTTACTGGCATTGATTATTAAAGTGAGGAAGAAAGAGAATCCAGCGCAAGTAGAGGAGTAATTCACGGAGAGACATTGGCGCCATCAGCTGTAATTTACTGTGAAGCTGAGCTGTTCTGACGTTCATGTAAATATGCTGCACAGCAGCTCGCGCTCGGCACCTGCTGCCGCGGATGAATTGTCTCCATACTGAGACCAGTGATGGGATAGAGACTGTAGGTGTCACAGGGACACCGCGATAGAATGGGGTCAGACGATCGCAGCGTCCGGTGACACATACACCTGCGGTTGTTAGAACGGCTTCATCATCCTATTAGCAGTTCTGGCTTTCTTTGCTCTGTTTCTCCAAGGGTTAAACCGCTTAGTTAGACTCCTGGAGTTCTCGGTGTTTTTGTACCAGCTGTTCTGAGTTTGTTACTTCCCATATGTTTAAGAACCCTCCTCCTTGCTTCTTTCTTTGCCAGTGATAGCTTACCACTACCTGGTTTGGAGTTGAAGGAGAGTTCAGAGTTAAGAGCAGATAGTTGGAGTAGTGTTCAGGAGATTTCTGCGTGGATTTGGTTTGTCTGTGTTTCTCATTATCCTCTTCCCATTTGGTTTGTCCCACTTATCCCTCCCTTGTTTCCCACTCGGTCATTTTGTGAGTGTATTTGTATGATTGTGGTTTTCTTTTATGCCTGTCTGTTTTCCCCTGTCTGTCAGGTTTATGTTATTCCTTATTCTTCTGTCCCATACCTCCCTGGGTCGGGGGAAGGAGACAGATAAGCGTTCATATAGGAGTATAGTGAGGTACGAGACCCTGGCATCCCCACCATCAGGGGTAATCTGGGGAACAGGGATAGCCTAGGGTTCTCCTAGCTTGATGGACAGGGTAGGAGTCCATTGTCCCTGGAAATCCTACTGCAGTATCGTGACAGTAGGTCTGTATGTTAGATCATGCTCCCGATTCTGTCCCACCATGGGCTGTGTTCTATTTTTGCTGCTTTGTCACCTTTTTGATATCTCCGTCACCCTGGATCACTCTGTTGCAGCATTCTGGTGACACATTTTCTCCAGTAGCCATGACCATACTCCACAAGGTCTCTGTACTCCACAGAACACTCTCAAGCGGTTCGAGATGAATAGACTTTGTCTACATTTTTTAGTGATCTTCTGCTATTCTGCTGATTTTTAGAGGGCAAGAGATGAAATTATGTCCCACCCCTTATCGCGACCTCTGCAAAACTCAATCCTGCCTCTTCTCTACTTCTCCATGGCACTTGTCCTCTTCTGCCATCTTCTTTCTGCACTGAGACTTTTGGCCTGAGTTGGCCCCTGTCGATCCTACTCTAGTTAGAAATCTCAACACAGAATGAAGATGGAAGAAGAGAACATCGCGTGCCGTTGAGAAGTAAAAAAGAGGCTGGAGTGAGCCGTGCGGATGATCTGATGGCGGGAAAAGAACAATAATGTTAATAATAAAAAACAATCAATGTTATGACATGTCTCAGTCCCCACACATTGGCACCTGTCTTCGCACTCTCAAACTCAGGCATGAGCACTCAGATGTCTCTGGTGTGGCAATAAACATATACGGCCCCTTCTCCTGACGCACATGTTTGCCCTTCAGGTGTCACCGGTTTTCCGCGACAGAGAGGGACCAGAAGAACGCAGCGTCTGATTTCACGTACTCCTGCACTGATCAGAAGCACTTCTCCTTCATATTAAACGGTGCAGGTTTCTGTTAGCAAGATTAATCTGTTCAGCTTGGACTCTCTGAAGCTTCCCAGCTTGGATGATCTCAGCTGTTCAATGTTGGCCACTCCCCTCGACTATTTATACTCACCTCTGGCAATCTGGATTGCCAGTGTTAAGTCTTGTACTGCCTGGTGAGGAGTGGAGGAATCGGTTGTTGGTAGAGGCATTAGGAGTGTTTATCTGTGACTTGCTAGGTGTTTCGGCTGTGTGCAAATCCTCATTCTCTCCTATTTAGTTTCCCACCTTTTTCTCCCCTGTGTTCCTTTTTGTTGTCTGTGAGTGCATATTTTTATGATTGGTATGTTCATTTATCCCTGTACATCCTTCCTTGTTTGTCTGGTTTATGTATATACATACACTATTCCTCCCCACTTCCCTGGGTTGGGAAGGGGGACAGATATAGAGCTGATTCAGGAGTCCAGTAAGGTACATGGTCCCAGCATCTTCACCATCAGAAGTAATCTGGGGAGCTGGGATAGCTAGGGTGCTCCTAGCGTTAGGGACAGGGAAGGAGCCCATAGCCCGTGGTAATCTGACAACAGAATCGTGACATCAGGTTTCTAATCACAGGAATGAGCCTCTTTGCCCCCCTCTTGGGACAGACTACACCAACAGCAGTACAGCCTATAGCTTCCTTCTTTAGTCCTATGTGGTCTTATGTATAGCCTTGGGGCATTTAACAATGTGTAATTAATACTACTCACCCCTACTTCTAGCTAGCTAAGAAACAGACACTTCCTACTGGGCAACTACAGCTTCCGGATGTCAAGCTATCTAGTTTAATATATTTGATCTCTACTGGCAGGAAACAGGGCCCTTTTATGCTCTCTGTACACTCCCCAGGGGCATGAACATATACTGCATAGAAATGGTTACTCCATTCTGACCCATGATGTACTAACTAGAGATAAGCAAATAAATTTGCAGGACCTTAGCCCAGTGGCCAGGTCAGCTGGACAGCATCCAGCCTCATACCTGATGGTATCCCCTGTTCCTTTTTTGATAAGCTGGCCTGGAGAAATGTGTCTGCATCACGCTGCAACGACGACGTTGCGCCAGTAGATGCCGGCAGGTAAGAGGTGGTTCGTAAGGGCTCCCATCCAACAGCCATGGAATACTGAGCTATCCGCTAGACCAGGGTCTTGCAAATCGATCCGCTCATCTCTAGTATTAACTCATTAATGGACACACTGCAACCCTAGCTCATAATGAGTTGCGACTCAGACCTCACCACTTAGTGGCAACCCGTCTAGGCACGCGTAAACCATACATTTGGCAGTGGGATTCAGGTGGTAGCAGCCTTTAATATTTCCTAGAAGGTTACAATCTTATGATTCTTGCTAGATCGCACCCCTACAACAACACAAATCGGCAGCAGCACCACGGGTAGTAAGGAAAAAAATGCTCGAAAAAAAAGAATTTTAATGCTTGAAACACTGCCATTTAAAAAAAAAGAATGATTCATGGGCAACTTTTTGAATTAATTGGGTTTTCGTACAGTACAACATAAATTCCGCAGAACGAAGCATCTTTCATCATGTACTTTTTTTTGGTACTTGTTAAGAAAAATTTCTCCATTTCCTGGACTTTCAGCCTAAAGTTTATCTTCTATAATAGTTATAGAACTTCAATCAGAGGGGCCATTTTTCTTCTCGGTATGACACTTATATTGTCCATTTTTGGAGCCTTCGAGCCAAGGTTTTAGAAAAGTGTAAAAAAATAAGAACTTCTGAACGGTATTTTTCTTTATAAGATCATTCGTGATATGAAGGACAACTTTGTTTTTCTTGGGTTCGGCAATGCTCAGAATTTGCTTTTTTAAGTCAAACTTTTTTAGTTTATTTCGGAAATCGTATCAGTAGTGAAATGGTTTTCCTCTAAAATAAAAAGTTCACTGAAAATTAAGTTAAATAAGTAAAGTCGTAGAAAATTATTTTCGGCCATTGCATAGCTACAGATGTTTTTGAAAAAGCTGGTTAACAATTAGTTAAAATTTGCATGAAAATTTGGCAATTTTTGTAGCATTGATATGGGATGAGAGCAATGACGGACGCACCATTGGGGCAACCTGTGCAGCCCAAGTGTTATGGAAGCCACGTCTACCTCCAAAGAAGGTGGATGTATGCATTAGAATGAGATCTTGGACTTCGAAACGCCCTCTCTGTATCCATTCCTGGACGAAAGAATACGACAACAGAATAGATACCATATGGTGAGAACATGGGACTCATGTGGAGACAGGACCCAACACAATTTGGTCCAGTCCTTTTGTTGTTCGGCAAATACCTTTGGAACACTCCCTACTATTAAGGCCCCAGGGATCTCATGGATGTACGTTTCCAATCATTGGCCCGTGTAAATATGTCACTCAACAAATAAGTAAAACGCTCGTTGACCTGCCGTTCGGATCAGTGATGTTGGCACTAAAATCATCGTTGTTGTCGTCACATCTACCCATGTAAACACTTGATGTATAGAAACCACTTAGACGATCGTCGATTGACTTAGTATATTGTTAATTAATGCATAGTTTCCCTGAATTGCTGACAAGCGAACAAGGAATTTGCCCAAGGGTCATCAAAAGGAGAAACAAACATGAGACCCTTTGGTTCTGGCTGGCGAATCCAACTCCATAACTGGGAGGAACTTTACCATAGGGCTTCCTTTCTTCTACATATGAAATCATAGTCTACATGGGCTATTTTTCCATTTAGGAGACATTCTTTAAAGCCATATTCCAGGCATATAATCTAATAGAAGGACCCTCAAGTAGAAGACCCTTTAAGTTCAAGATGTTACCTTTAGATAAAAGTAAACCTCGGCATTGATTCAACTTTATATGTTGGAATTGACTCTTTAACTCCAGTTTAGTCGTCGATAGATCAAGGACTTTAATGTTCCCTTGACCTCTAAAAGCCACTTGCAATTTTTCTCATTCCTATCACAGCTCAAAAACAGAATAATCTCCAAGATCGCTCCACATTTACACTCGCTGATCCGCATTCTCTCGGGATCTTCAGATATCTTTCAGGACAAGCTTTGAATTATTGGTAGCTGTTTATATCTTTACTGGATAAGGCATCACATTAGCAGTAATTTTGGAGATAAAGCCTCCCTGCATATTGGATGCAACGTCCTTTCCAGCCCAGCACATAATTCAATGACGTTGTTTCGTCTCTCAAGATGACAATCACTTCAAGCCCATTTGTGAGACGCCAACCCTGACGTGAAAATCATATAAGTGTACTGTTCATCGAAGATCTTGGATAACAATTCAGACATCTCCGATTGTATGGAAATCTGTATAGAGCCTTTCAAGCCTCTGCTCTCGGAATGGAGATACTCTTAAGAATAAGTCAATACCTTCTTTGTGTAGCCTGACTAAGGAGATACTAATGGTCCTCACCATTATGGCAAGGGCTGTCTCCATCTGTATGTGAACAAAGTGACGAATAAAGACTATGTTTATGGCTCAACTAATCTGAGTGGTCTTTAACCAGGGTCGGTGGCCTTCACTATACGCCTGAGGTCCTTCCAAGTCAGCTAGCACCAAAGTGGGTTGGGCATTTGCCCATCCTGATGTGTCTTAATGAGGTTCTCAAACATACTGTATGTCACACCCGACCATACCTTTGCACTACTCATGGTGTTTGCTTTGGGTCTGTCCCTTCATGGTTCCTCATGGATCCTGAACAGGCATTTTGATTTTATACCCTAATACCTATGGGTAATACAATACTCTAAGCAACAGACATATAGTCCTAGGGCAGAGTAGCTAACATTGTCTCAGTTCAAGTCCTTGTTGGATGAACAGGCCTCTCACTAGACCTCATGGCAACAAATCTTACTCTACTCTAGTGCTTCCACCATCCACATTGACCCAACTTTGGCTTCCAATGTCTCATTCGACCAATTTATTGGCTTATTTCTTGGTGGAAACTCTCAGGCTTAGTTGTGCAGAACCACTTGGGATCTCCATATTTTCAACCCTAGACCACTGGAAGTGTCCAACTGAGGCTTCCGGTCTCTAAAGTCCCATCTACAGCCCACCGACACAACACAGAGCTATACTCAGTCCTGCTTCCTTGACAACCCCTTGAGCAGATCTCCATGTTCTGCCATGTTACTCCCTCTTTTTAACAACTTTCCTGCCCCTCCTACAATCCCGCTTCAACGCTAAGAGCCCCAATCTTAACTTCCAAGCGAGTTCCATCTGAAAACCAGGTTCATGGTGTCCAGCTGCGGATTTGTAAGAGATTTGTGGCGAAAAATCTGCCGAGCGCCGATGAACGCTTACAATGGTTCACCATCATCATCATCACTCTTACCATCATGATGAGAAGACTTGTAATCTGTATGGGAACCTAGCAGTAAGTGATCGATTTTGATACAGCGCCTCCAAAGGAGAAATGAAATATTACATAGCTATCAACTCAGAATTCCCTAACAGATTATTTGAAAAACCCCTGTAAATAGGAGGGTCCGTAATGATAAATGGTATCAACAGCTGTATCATTTAGAGAAGCTGTCAGCAAGTGTTAAGTTTTCCTACAGCACTCCCACAGGTAAAACGAAGTATTACACAAGAATTTATTTTTCTGGACCTCCAGATCTAAAACAGACTTTGAAGCTGATTGATTGATGATCATTTATAGGGGCACCCCTCTATAATTCCCTAACGGAGTTTGGCACTGGTGGCATCCGTGTATTGTATTTACTTTGGAAATTTTTTTGATAGATCAAATGCAAAAATGTATGATGTGAATGAGATTAATAAAATAAAAAATTAATCATCTGTGTCTTTACTACATTTGCAAGTAACGCTACCCGCTCTGTAATTAGCTAACGGATCAATCAGGGGGTCACGGCGAGGTGGACGCTTGCTCAGTAAATATCCCCTCAATGACTCTCTTGGCACGGAAAGAATTTCAACCATCATCTGAAATTAGACATTTACGCACATACAGGCGTTAAACGAGCAACTATGGCCCATGCTCTTAATTAACAGATCAATTAAGCAGCAAACAGCCAAATTAAAAGAGCAGAGTCTTTTCACATCCACAGCCTTAATTACCAATCCACTAGTGGCTTTAATTAATGGACCTGGCTTCAATAGCGGAGATATTCCACCGAGGTCTGAAAGAGGCTAGAAGGAGACCCAACTTATAGAGATGTAGACGACACTAGGAAGCGCATTTACCACTTCTAAGACGTTCATTTCCTTTTTTTTTTCTATTTTCTGTATTCAAGGAGTTGACTTTGAATAATTGACGCATAAAAAAGTCTGTTCGCTGGCGATCACGGTGTTATATACATATCGTGAAGCATGAATCATCCTTAAAAAGCTAGGTGCCACTATAGGGATGTAAATAGTGGCTTTTTATGGCCTTAATCTAATGTATCTTGGAGAATATTTTTTCCTGGCGCCTCTATTCTTATGCGCATATCAAGAAATGAGAAAATGCAGCCATAAAACATGGAGGTAATGTTCGGCTTTGAAGTTGTGTCCGCATATATTTTAGTGAAAGTTGTATATATTGTTATGGCACGCATATTTTTTATCAACACCATGGTGGATACCCTAACACAGGATCTTATTCATAATTTTTCACTCTGTAGGACCTAACACTTGCATGGATTTTTTTTAGCCTATCTACTGATTTCAATAGGATGTGTGTAATACTTTCATTGGCCTGGGGAGGTGCTGTAATGAAACTGAACCATTGCCTGATTTCTCTTATAGATTCCCCTACAAATTATTGTTGAGGACTACAACACTGACAATTTTTTTTTTTTTTGTAAAGGGATTGTCCAGTGATCAACCCGTGTACTGTTCAACAAATGAGCATAATGTTTGTTATTATAGGTTCACAACAAAAGGGAGATTTTTGTTAATGTTTAAAAACAGAAACTTTTTTTGTGTATTTTTCCCCATTTATTTTAATAAAGAAGTAACTCAGCATGCAGAAATGGCACATAAGAAACACACCCACAGATTTGTGGTACCGCAATGGGGTTAACATAAATGCAACTGTATTGCAAACCCCACTCCGGTACCACTTATAAAAATGATGAGTGAGGTTTTTCCAACTAATAGAGGGTGAACTGCGTCTATCTTGGAAGGGATTTTATGACTTTTCTTTAACTTATGCTAATGGTTTACACTCACTGTTTTACTACTATTCAAAACAAAATAATAGTTTCCTAATGAAGACAGAAGAGCTTTGCATCCTCTGAGTGCTGTCATAGTTTAGCACAAATAACATTTGCTTCAGTATCTGGTATTCTTTAGTACCAATACCAATAAAGGTGAATAGCATGTTGTGTTGTCCATCATTTTTTGTTCATAGAAGTTTTATGTATGTTTTCCCCCATCAATTTTAATAATGAAATAACACAGCTTGCTGGAAAAGGCATGAAAAAACACAACCTCAAATTTTACATGTGGTGCTGTAATGGGGTTTCCATAAATGCAACTGTATTGTAAACCCCATTGTGGTACTACATTAAAAAATTATGAATGTGATTTCTTCACCTAATACTGGTCTGCCTGTATCTAGCAAGTGGTTTATAATAGTAATGGTTTATACTCCCTTCCTCACTACTGGCCTATAAAAAGCTTTTCTAACAAAGACAGGAATGTTGTGCATCCTCTGTGAGCTGTTATGGTTTAGGAAAAATAACCTAGGCTTCAGGACTTGTTACCTATTGGTACCAAGGCCAAAAAGAGTTAAGAGTATGGTAGGTTTAATGAATGGTGTTGCATTAAATGATTTCAAATTGTTATTAGTTGGTTTGAGAAAAGACACAAGTTTGCCAAATTTAACCTTTCTTAATTAATTATACATAATTCATCTACCGTCATGTGTAATGAATGACCCACTCTCCTAGAATATCATTTTTACAATACAAAACTGAATCCCTTGTTCAAGATGTTGTCTTACAAAGGATTTACAAAGGGGTAATTTAACATTGGGATCACCATTTTTGTCTCTTTTTTGTGCATCTTATTTGCTTTTGTAGCTGTTGCCTGTCATTGAGTACTGCTTCTTAGATTATTTGTAACCAGACTAGCAAGGATCTTTTCTTGTTTTCTATTTTTTTAACCTGTCTTTCTTTGATTTTGCTATTGTAAGAGTTCACTCTTTCTTTTCAGTGTTTTCCAAGTGTTTCTAGAATCCTTTATTGCCATTATTACACTAAACACTTGAGAATAACACTTACACGGAGAACCTTGTTTATTGTATGTCGCCTTTGTAGGTCACAATGGATAAAAAACAGAAAACCACTTGCTATATTCCGACAGTTCAGTATTCATCAGTTCATCATTTTTATATGGAGTACCGCAATGGGTTTTACAATACAATTGCATTTACGCAAACCCCATTGCAGTACCACATGTAAAATTTGTGGTTGTGCTTTTACATGCCCTTTTCTGCATGCAGTGTTATTTCATTATTAAAGTAGATGAGAATACTCTCTTATCTCCAGCTGTTGCTACGTTAGATCATATATTGCCATTATTATACGCAACAGTCCGCTACACATTGAATATAAATCTCTCTCCTTGTACAAAGTCGGTAGATGGATATTTTTTAAAAAAACTTTCTCTATTTTTTTGCAGATGGGAAGTCTGTCTCCTTGTCCCCGCTGGATACCCAGCCTCACAGTCCGCGTTATGCAGCTTCCAGCCAGCGGGAGAGCCTGGAAGTGCGTGTGCGAGAAGTGGAGGAAGAGAACCGGGTTCTCCGAAAGCAACTCAGCCTGGTACAGAGTCGGAGTTCGTTACATCGACACGGAAATCGGTCAAAAACTTACTCTATGGAAGAGGGCACGGGAGACAGTGAGAGTTTGCGGGCCGGCATTGTGGCTGGTAACAGTTCCGAGTGTGGCCAGCAGCCGGTGGTCGAAAAGTGTGAGGTATGAAAAGTTGAATGTTTATGAATAATGATGGGACATCATGGAAGGGGGTTGTCCATCATTGCTCACTTCCGCATAGGGAGGTGAGCAGTGCCGATATGAACAATAAGCAACCTATGACACTCCAACTGAAAGCTGGAGAGAAGGCAAGACAGAGAAAACTAAACTAAAGGCAAGAAATAGAAAACTTTCCCAGGGCAGATAAATCAGAAAACATTTTTTTTTAAAGTGTAAAAAAGAATAAAAATCACTAAAATATAATTAAAATACATAAAAAAAAATCAAACTACACCAAATTTAACATTGAGTTGTATAAACTATCCCAGTGTAAAAAGTGCTAAAAAAATTAAATAGGTGCCTAAAATAGTATAATAAAATGTTGCAAAAATAATCAACGGAAACGAAAAAAAAAAAGAGATTTAGGTCTCAGAATAAGTGGTCAAAAATAAAAACAAATTCTGTAAAAAAAAAAAATTATTATGCAAAAGTTGTAAACTTTTTTCTGCAGGGTGAATATTATTAATAAGCAAAAAAAAAAAAAATCCAGAACTGCAGTTTTCTCTTCCGAGAAAAGCTAATAGCTGTTAATAGATAAGTTATGTGTAATTTAACATGATGGCATTAAAAAAAATTACAATTTATCACACACACACAAAAAAAAAATCAGTCTGTTATATGTTTGAAAAAAAATATCTGTATGAAAGAAATTATTAATTTGACGATGAAAAGACAAAAATAAATAAAAAAAAATCATAATACCCAAAAAAAGCTTTGTCCCTAAAGGGTTAATAATCTGCTTAGTTCCTGTCTGGCTAATTATGAGACGGCGGTCTACTTTGTGGTCTTCGATGAGTAAAGACATTCACCAGGTGAGGCGAGATGGCAGACGGGTGCCCATTAATAGCACTTTACCTACATCTCTCGAGCTGTGCCAATGTGCAGCACTAAAGCCTTCCATTAAAAGGTATTTTAGAGCGCATTAACGAACAAAAGAAGTTTTCTTCCTCCTCGGAGCTTATTATTATGCAATTATTTTCCTACAAAGGATCAGATATAACTCATGCTGTGCTATGGTGACATTAAGGATTTCCTCCAGCATCGGGGACCAAAGGAGTGAGGGCCCTGCTCTCAAGCTTACAGTCTATGAGGAAATGGGGGGAGACACAAAAAGTAGAATGTACATATATTGTATAATGCAGCCTTGATATACTAAATAGGATAAATAATACATGGACTGATCGCCAGCCAGTATGTGTACCGTCCTGACCGAGGCTTTTATGTGCATGGTTGGTTTGAACCCGAAGTTGAAGAAGATTTTAATATGGGGGAAAGCTGGGATGGACAGAGTGTGTTTAGGTGATACGCCAGTCTAAAGAAATGTTTTTTTAGGGTTCGCTTGAAACTGTGGGTATTGGGAATTAATCGAACTGTCCTGGGTAGTGCATTCCAGAGAATTGGCGCAGCACGCGAGAAATCTTGGAGACGGGAGTGGGAAGTTCGGATTATGGAGGATTTTAGTTTTAAGTCACTGGCAGAACGGAGGGCACGTGTAGGGTGGTAGACTGAGACAAGGGAGGAGATGTAGGGGGGTACTGAAGCATGGAGCGCTTTGTGGGTAAGCGTGATAAGTTTAAATTGAACTCTATATTGGATGGGTAACCAATGCAATGACTGGCACAGGGAAGAGGCATCGGTGTAGCGGTTGGCGATTAATATGATCCTGGCTGCTGCGTTAAGAATGGATTGGAGAGGGGAGAGTTTAGTAAGAGGGAGACCAATAAGTAGAGAGTTGCAATAGTCGAGACGAGAATGAATAAGAGCTACAGTAAGAGTTTTTGCCGAGTCAAAGGTGAGAAAAGTCCTGATTCTTGAGATGTTTTTGAGGTGTAAATGACATGAACGAGCGAGTGATTTGATGTGAGGAGTGAAAGAAAGATCTGAATCAAAAATGACCCCAAGACAGCGGGCTTGTTGCTGGGGAGTAATGGTTGAGCCACAAACGGAAATGGCAATATAGAGCACAGGTAGGTTAGTGGAGGGAGGAAATACGAGTAGTTCAGTTTTAGGTAGAGGGAGGACATAGTGTTAGACACAGCAGAAAGACAATCACTGGTCTTTTGTAATAATGCAGGGGTGATGTCCGGAGCAGAGGTGTATAATTGGGTGTCATCAGCATAGAGATGACACTGAAAACCGAATCTACTGATTGTTTGTCCAATGGGAGCGGTGTATAAGGAGAAAAGAAGGGGGCCTAGGACTGATCCTTGAGGAACCCCGACAGTAAGGGGAAGGAGAGAGGAGGAGGAGCTGGCAAAAGACACAGAGAAGGAGCGGTCAGAGAGATAGGAGGAGAACCAGGAGAGAACAGTGTCCTTGAGGCCAATAGTGCGGAGCACAGTGAGGAGGAGCTGGTGATCCACAGTGTCGAATGCTGCAGAGAGATCCAGGAGAATCAGCAGGGAGCAGTGACCATTAGATTTAGCTGTTAGTAGATCATTAGAGACTTTAGTGAGGGCAGTTTCAGTAGAATGTAAAGAGCGGAAACCAGATTGTAAAGGGTCAAGAAGAGAGTTGTCTGAGAGATAGCGGATTAGACGGGACCAGGCGTTCCAGGAGTTTAGAGATAAAGGGAAGATTGGAAACAGGTCTGTAGTTGGCCGTGCAGTTCTGGTCAAAGGATGTTTTTTTAAGTAATGGATGTATGCTGGCATGTTTAAAAGAAGAGGGAAAGATACCAGATGAGAGGGAGAGGTTGAAAATTTTAGTTAAGTGAGTGGTGACAGCTGGAGCAAGGGACTGAAGGATATGTGAGGGAATAGGGTCACTGGTGCAGGTGGTAGGGCGAGAAGATGCAAGGAGCCTGATCACTTCATCTTCCGTGACTGGTTCGAAATCAGAAAGTGAGCAAGATACAATGTGGCGGGGGAGAGCATGCAAAACGTTTGAGGATTGGGAGAAAATTTCCTGACGGATATGGTCAATTTTTTCTTTGAAATGATTGTCTTCCTATGTTGCAGAGAGGTCTTTGGGACCCCTTAGGTTGGCTTCTACAGCTGGCCCTTTTATAGCTGCACTCCTGACTAATGAACCTCTCAACATAGCACATTGGTGAGGTAGTCTTGAAGGAGGTCCTCCATGATGGACACCTTACACTGGACCAATAAATATCTCTTACACTCTTTACGAAGTCCATCTTTGCTTCACTGTGTTCGTAGGTTTGATGGTTTTGGGTTAGTTGACCCAAAGGTAGAATAAAATTGTTTGCCCTTTGCACCTGTTGCCACATGCCATCAAAATAAGTGAGACATATGGAAAAAGCTTAGTTTGCCACCTGTCAACTTGATGAGTCTATCTTCTCGGGACAGTGGAGGTCCTAATGGTCTAAACCCCATGTGTGGCCATTTAATTGAAGAGGTAAGCCTTCAGTGAGGCGGTGAGATGCCCAGCCCCAGTGTTTTGTCCTGAAAACAATCCATTTTCATCCAAGGTTTGATCCCAGTTAGACTATGAATTTCCACTAGAGATGAGCAAATCTTTTGAGATTCAAATTCGGTATATTAGCTCTAGTCCGTCCAGGAAATACAATTTGCATAAAAAAAATGTAATTTTAGTCAAATTCGCTGGGAAGGGGCAAAAAAAAATACATTTTATACTCACCTATCCTCAGCCCTCTCCATACATTTCCTGCTGCTGACGTCCTCCAACCTGCTGCTATCAGGTCCTTTGATCTGTTCCTCTCTGATATTCGAATTGGCTACTCTCTGGTCCTCCAATCTGCTCTTTATAGGTCATCCGATATGTTTTTTTCTGGTCCTCCGATGTGCTCCTCTCTGTCTTCTGATCTGCTCCTCTTTGGTCCTCCAATCTGTTTTCCTTCCGGTCCTCCGATCTGCTCTTCTCTGGTCCCCCGATCTGCTCTTCTCCGGTCCTCCTATCTGCTCTTCTCCGGTCCTCCTATCTGCTCTTCCCCGGGCCTCCTATCTGCTCTTCTCCGGTCCTCCTATCTGTTTTTCTCTGGTCCTCCTATCTGCTCCTCTCAGGTCCTCCTATCTGCTCCTCTCAGGTCCTCCGATCTGCTCCTCTCAGGTCCCCCGATCTGTTTTTATCTGGACCTCTGATCTGCTCCTCTCTGGTCCACTGATCTGCTGTTCTCTGGTTGTCCGATCTGCTCCTCTCTTGTCCTATGATATGTTTCGCTGAGGTCCTCCTCCCTGCTCCTCTCAGGTCTTCCAATCGGCTCTTCCAATCTGCTCCTCTCAGGTCCTCCAATCTGCTTTTCTTTGGGCCTCTGATCTGCTTTTCCAATCTGCTTTTGTCTGGTCCTCCGATCTGGTCCTCTCTTGTCCTCTGATCTGCTTCTCCCTGGTCCTCTGATCTGCTCCTCTCAGGCCTAACAATCTGCGCCTCTCTGGTCCTCCAATCTGCTTTTCTCAGGTCCTCTTTTTCTGTCATCTTTTTTCCCTTCTTTTCTAGGCTTGACGCACATTATTGACATCAAAGATGTGCGTCATGCCCCACTTGACTGCGTGTGGCACGATTCTCATCAAGGTATGGGGCCTAGAAAAGAACAGTAGTGCTGGAGGCCCAGATAGAGGAGGAGTTAGAAAACAAAGGAGACGATTAGAAGACCTATGGCAACACAAGATATATGAAAAGGGCCAAAAAGACATAACATATCCCCCCACCCTGCCATTCCTGGACCTCAGAATGGAATCCCCAAAAATTTAGATTTTGGTAAATCAAATTTTGGGGGAAATTCTTAAGAAATTCAGATAGTTACAATTCAATTTACTCATTTCTAATTTCTACAAATCTGGCATTCAGTTTAAACCCTGCCGATCATATGATCGAAGGAGTTGTGGAGCGCCAGACAGAGCTCACTGCTTTGTATAGTGGCTGTGAATGGTACTGCAGCCTCTGTCCAATTGCAGCCTCTAGCATATAAGGGGTTAGCGGTTCGTTTCCGCCTTTGCTGACTGTGCTTGAACATAAGAATCTCCCAGGAGAACGCGGTTCAAATGGGGCGTAAAACTAAGATTGACAGCGCGCGTCAGGGAGATCTCTCGTTAGGGTTGGGGTGGGGGGAGAGCTAATTCCGCTAAGGAATATTCATATTTCTCCCGTCGTGCTGTTTTATGCAACTTATTGTCCTTTTTATGGTATAATAGGGTAATTCACAGTATAATGGCCGTTTTGGCAGGTACAGTGGTCGGATAGAGGAACGGGAGCCATCAACCCCCCCCATATGAAGTGTATATGAATCCTAATCCCGCGTCGCAGACAGCTGTGTGAATGGAGCGAGCTGTGAGTTACTTATGCTTCTCTGCGCATTTCACTCAAGCCTCAGCGCACCACCTACAAGTCACAAAGTGACACCCGCTATAGGAGAAGGCAGCGTTCTGCGAGGACGAGGTCCCCAGTCACCGCGCTTCCATTATGGCCTCCATCACTTCCCTGGACAAGGCTGTTTTCGGAAAAACTTCTTAGTACTTGAATAGAAGGTCCACAATAAAGGAATTGTTGCGATTTGAGGGATTCAAGTGTAGAAGCTGCTCAGGGACCCGGCATAACGTGCAGGTCATAGAGATTCTGTGCGCTCGGAAGATTTTATTCAGACCTGTCAGATCCGCCTGAATGAAAGGAAAAAGTCAAAAAATGTAATTTACGCTTAACTACTTTAAGAAAGGATTTATAGCATAAATATCATATAATAGCAATATATTCCAGCATATAGAGGCAGTATTATAGTAGTTATATTCTTGTACATAGGAGCAGTATTATAGTAGTTATATTCTTGTACATAGGAGCAGTATTATAGTAGTTATATTCTTGTACATAGGGGCAGTATTATAGTAGTTATATTCTTGTACATAGGGAGCAGTATTATAGTAGTTATATTCTTGTACATAGGGGGCAGTATTATAGTAGTTATATTCTTGTACATAGGGGGCAGTATTATAGTAGTTATATTCTTGTACATAGGGGCAGTATTATAGTAGTTATATTCTTGTACATAGGGAGCAGTATTATAGTAGTTATATTCTTGTACATAGGGGCAGTATTATAGTAGTTATATTCTTGTACATAGGGAGCAGTATTATAGTAGTTATATTCTTGTACACAGGGGGCAGTATTATAGTAGTTATATTCTTGTACATAGGGGGCAGTATTATAGTAGTTATATTCCAGCATATAGAGGCAGTATTATAGTAGTTATATTCCTGTACATAGGGGGAAGTATTATAGTAGTTATATTCTTGTACATAGGGAGCAGTATTATAGTAGTTATATTCTTGTACATAGGGAGCAGTATTATAGTAGTTATATTCTTGTACATAGGGGGCAGTATTATAGTAGTTATATTCTTGTACATAGGGGGCAGTATTATAGTAGTTATATTCTTATACATAGGAAGCAGTATTATAGTAGTTATATTCTTGTATATAGGAGCAGTATTATAGTAGTTATATTCTTGTACATAGGGGGCAGTATTACAGTAGTTCTATTCTTGTACTTAGGAGGCAGTATTATAGTAGTTCTATTCTTGTACATAGGGGGCAGTATTATAGTAGTTATATTCTTGTACATAGAGGCAGTATTATAGTAGTTATATTCTTGTACATAGGGGGCAGTATTATAGTAGTTATATTCTTGTACATAAAGGCAGTATTATAGTAGTTATATTCTTGTACATAGGAAGCAGTATTATAGTAGTTATATTCTTGTATATAGGAGCAGTATTATAGTAGTTATATTCTTATACATGGGAGGCAGTATTATAGTAGTTATATTCTTGTATATAGGAGCAGTATTATAGTAGTTCTATTCTTATACATGGGAGGCAGTATTATAGTAGTTATATTCTTGTACATAGGGGGCAGTATTATAGTAGTTATATTCTTGTACATAGGGGGCAGTATTATAGTAGTTATATTCTTATACATAGGAAGCAGTATTATAGTAGTTATATTCTTGTATATAGGAGCAGTATTATAGTAGTTATATTCTTGTACATAGGGGGCAGTATTACAGTAGTTCTATTCTTGTACTTAGGAGGCAGTATTATAGTACTTCTATTCTTGTACATAGGGGGCAGTATTATAGTAGTTCTATTCTTGTACATAGGAGCAGTATTATAGTAGTTCTATTCTTGTACATAGGGGGCAGTATTATAGTAGTTATATTCTTGTACATAGGAGCAGTATTACAGTAGATATATCTTTTAGCATTGATACAAGCACATGTAGACAACACATAGTTTGCAGTGCAGCTAATTCGATGATTATTACTCTGCAATCTCCAGTATTATGCCTCTGCCGAGTATAATAGAGAAGAGTTTTCCAAAAATGAGTTCATTAACATTGGAGTTATTACCGATTTTGCATCTGCTCGGCGTGTAAGTGTTACGTTTATTGGTTTAGTGATATCGCCCATCAGTAACTCCGCCGTAGGAACGCACACGGATTACGGGTCTCCCTGGCACAGCTTAGCACTAGACTCCTCCATTTCATTCTACTTTTTGAGTCTCCCAACAAATCTTTAATTCTTCTTGGCTGCTCGATGATAGGTTAGTGCGCGGATCTGTGGGTAGAGATTAACTTCCAATTAATTCTTGTAATTAATTCTAAATCAGACTTTCTGACAATCCACGTGTGTACTTCTCCGCAAGATGAATTATCCATCCTACAAACATCAGGCCTTCTCTCTCCGCTTCTTATAAAGTCAACTTCACATGCAAATTCGGAACTTGATTTCATTCAGTTCAGTCTCCGTTTTGTGTATGCAGGCAAATAAAGGGAGGCCATCTTCAAAATGGGATCTAGATTTCCTATTTCTACATTTAACTTAATGGGTTTCACCAAATGCCTTCAAAGGAGACAATGCGTGAAACCCATGGGAACAACCTCGAAACTTTAAAGATTATGTCCTTTATGGCGACTCTCCATCTTCTAAGATGTCTCCAAAAATGCCAAATAAGGATTTGCCAACAGAATCAAGGGAACCCAATACCTTAACAGATCCTGTCTAAATTTAGGCTTGAATAGGATCTCCTAACAAAGCTAAAGTAGTGGCCACATTTTTAACAAATCCATAGTTAGGTTTCTACCTCAAAAACATATGGCCTTTGCCCATTGAGGCAGCCATTTTTTTGTATAGTCTTTTAAAGGACAATTTCCTCATGAAACAGTAGATATTCTCTATTGGACCCCCGTTGACCCCTTTTTAACATTGAGCATCCCCAGAGCTGAGAAGTAAGCGAAATTCTCTCCGGTTACTGGTTGAAGATGTTCTGATATGAAATTGTGTTGTGGAACTCGTTGACTCGGTTTTTACATCTTTTGTGAGGCGAGATCTTGTAGTTTTGGTTAGTCTTCATAAGGGAGATCTGTTGGACAACTTGAGCAGACAATAGCATGGGAATGACATCCTCATAGGTCAGAAGATGATGTACTTGCCCCTAACGCTATTTGTGGTCCAAATAAGTCTCCTTGTAATAAAAGTTGGCACAGAGATTGTGACACAGGTACAAAGGACGACTGCTGGAGTCATCAGTAGAAGAGCCAATGGCATCTCCTACCGGAGAGGGTGAGGAGAGTTTTCTAAATAACACATCTCTCTAGAGCCTTAAGCCATTGGCTGTAGAGAAAAAAGTCTGTTCCAGGCTGCCCATCTGACATAGGAGGTCTGGAGTGATCCGATGTGTGAGCACTGGATGGATATGGAGACAAGGAATGAACTCAACACCTAGTAAAGCACCACCCTGCTATTGACAGAGAGCCAAGGAGAGGAAAGCCACCACAGCCAAAGAATGAACTGAAAATCTAGTAAGGAACAACACTGCTATTGACAGGGAGCCAAGGAGAAGAAAGCCACCAAGCCAAGAAATGAACCAACATCTAGTAAGGAACCACCCTGCTATTGACAGAGAGCCAAGGAGAGGAAAGCCACCACAGCCAAGGAATGAACTGAAAATCTAGTAAGGAACAACACTGCTATTGACAGGGAGCCAAGGAGAAGAAAGCCACCAAGCCAAGAAATGAACCAACATCTAGTAAGGAACCACCCTGCTATTGACAGAGAGCCAAGGAGAGGAAAGCCACCACAGCCAAGGAATGAACTGAAAATCTAG
Source organism: Phyllobates terribilis (assembly GCF_046119375.1). Classification (NCBI taxonomy): domain Eukaryota; kingdom Metazoa; phylum Chordata; class Amphibia; order Anura; family Dendrobatidae; genus Phyllobates; species Phyllobates terribilis. Next base: position 177,647,051 of record NW_027362770.1, read on the forward strand.
TAAGGAACAACACTGCTATTGACAGGGAGCCAAGGAGAAGAAAGCCACCAAGCCAAGAAATGAACCAACATCTAGTAAGGAACCACCCTGCTATTGACAGAGAGCCAAGGAGAGGAAAGCCACCACAGCCAAGGAATGAACTGAAAATCTAGTAAGGAACAATCCTGCTATTGACAGGGAGCCAAGGAGAAGAAAGCCACCAAGCCAAGAAATGAACCAACATCTAGTAAGGAACCACCCTGCTATTGACAGAGAGCCAAGGAGAGGAAAGCCACCACAGCCAAGGAATGAACTGAAAATCTAGTAAGGAACAACACTGCTATTGACAGGGAGCCAAGGAGAAGAAAGCCACCACAGCCAAGAAATGAACCAACATCTAGTAAGGAACCACCCTGCTATTGACAGAGAGCCAAGGAGAAGAAAGCCACCACAGCCAAAGAATGAACTGAAAATCTAGTAAGGAACAACACTGCTATTGACAGGGAGCCAAGGAGAAGAAAGCCACCATGCCAAGAAATGAACCAACATCTAGTAAGGAACCACCCTGCTATTGAAAGAGAGCCAAGGAGAGGAAAGCCACCACAGCCAAAGAATGAACTGAAAATCTAGTAAGGAACAACCCTGCTATTGACAGGGAGCCAAGGAGAAGAAAGCCACCAAGCCAAGAAATGAACCAACATCTAGTAAGGAACCACCCTGCTATTGACAGAGAGCCAAGGAGAGGAAAGCCACCACAGCCAAAGAATGAACTGAAAATCTAGTAAGGAACAATCCTGCTATTGACAGAGAGCCAAGGAGAGGAAAGCCACCACAGCCAAAGAATGAACTGAAAATCTAGTAAGGAACAACCCTGCTATTGACAGGGAGCCAAGGAGAAGAAAGCCACCAAGCCAAGAAATGAACCAACATCTAGTAAGGAACCACCCTGCTATTGACAGAGAGCCAAGGAGAGGAAAGCCACCATAGCCAAGGAATGAACTGAAAATCTAGTAAGGAACCACCCTGCTATTGACAGAGAGCCAAGGAGAAGAAAGCCACCACAGCCAAGGAATGAACCGAACATCTAGTAAGGGACGACCCTGCTATTGATAGAGAGCCAAGGAGTGGAAAGCCATCACAGCCAACCAGTTGCCATCTGTACAAACCACACTGACTGTGAGCTTCACAGATTTTGCAACTTTCAAGTACTGTACCTTCCTGTGGAACGAGTTGTAAGCCTAAGTTTACTAGTTGTGTCCATAAACTGTTGCCCAGCGATTCTGTTCTCCTTCTACATTTGGATACATTTGGATATTACATACCAGTGTAGCTGTCCTTCCTAGGTCAGAAGGTTAAGACGCGTCTTCTTACCTGCTCATGCCTTGCAGAATGTCCATGACTATGGGCAATTATTTGCTAGAGATGAAAAAAGCTTCATGTAGACTAAGGTGAAAGGGCAATGGAGACAGAAGTGGGCCATCTTTTCTTCTTCAGCCTATTAACTCTCCCAAAATATCAGGGATGGTTCTGAAAAAAGGGAAGACCTCCCGAACAAGTTGGAAGATATCACGAGACCTTCTGAAAATCAGCAATTTTTGAAAGGTTACTTGCTCCTTAACTTCTCAAGAAGTTGGAAGCCAAGAGTGGACAATGAACATGGCGTGAACAAAGAATTGGCATGGAGGAGGCATATAAACGCGGGTGGCCAAGGACAAAAATATTCAGTGGTGCTTACATTATTTATCTTCTCCTGGATAGCAACTTCCAAAAGTTGACACTAATGTCTGTTATTTGCTAGGAAAGCCTCAACCATTGACTCTGGATGAGGGCCACATTTAATCCATGACCTACTAATACCGCTATGCCATTTTACTTTGCCCAACCCTTCAAGCTCGGTAGATTTCAGAGCTCCATCAGGTCTCTAGATCATAGAATATACTCCTTTTTCCCACCGCGTCTCTTGCGTTGAAGTCGCATATTTGCATCTTACAAGCTCCAGGCCGCCATTGAAGTGGTAAATAGAAGGTTTCAGAACGACATTAGCAAATTTAATCCGACAGAACCCAAATAAAAGCTCTCGTTTCCTCCTTACTTATTTTTCGACCTTCTCTCAAAAGAGTTTTAATGGCTCTCTGAGAAGTTTTCATGTGGCCTGGACTTGCCTTCTCCTGTTAAGTAATGAAACACATAATCAATAAAGCAGCAAGACATTTAATAAGCCGATGGTTTCCCAGATCCCGAACACAAATCTCCACTCGTTGCATTAGTCTTGACGCCAGCAGAAAACACTCGGGTGTCGCTTGGACCTTCAATGCTGAAATAATCATTACCCCAGGATTACTACTAGAGTGGGCGAGAGTACGAAGCGGCGAACCCTTCTCCGGAAAGTGGCCACTGTAACGGGTCTGGGAGGCGGAACCTCTGAGCAACTATACAAGGGGGCGGTCCTTGTAAGGAAGCGGGTGGCTCCCAGGGAAGACGGGCAGGTAGTCACGGCAAGTGACAGGGACAGTCTCTGGGTAGAAGGGCAGGTAGTCACGGCAAGTGACAGGGACAGTCTCTGGGTAGAAGGACGGGTACTCACGGCAAGTGACAGGGAAGAAGGACAGCAGGCAGGTGACTGGTGAGCGCTCCCAGGTGAGCGGGCGAGAGTCTCTGGCCAGGCAGGTGGTCACGGCTAGTGACGGCAGAGCCTCCAGGTAGGCTAGCAGGCAGGTAGCAGGTGAGCGCTCCTAGGTGAGCTGGCGAGAGTCTCTGGACAGGCAGGTGGTCACGGCAAGTGACGGCGGAGCTTCCAGGTAGGCTAGCAGGCAGGTAGCAGATGAGCGCTCCCAGGTGAGCAGACAAGAGTCTCTGGACAGGCAGGTGATCACGGCAAGTGACGGCGGAGCCTCCAGGTAGGCTAGCAGGCAGGTAGCAGATGAGCGCTCCCAGGTGAGCAGGCAGGCTGGTCCATAGACAGACTGACAGGTGTCGGAAGGCAGACCGTCGGACCGCAGGCTTGCAAGCAGGTAAACGGATATCTGGCAGGTATCAAGCAGGAATCTGGCAGGTGACTGGCAGGTAACAGGCAGGAATCTGGCAGGTGACTGGCAGGTAACTGGAAACGGGACCTGAGGGCTGAAGCAGAGTGAAGGCTTTGCAACAACATTGCTCGGGCACCTCCATTTTGGAGGAGGTGCCTTATATATGGTGAAGTCCTCCGGCCATTGGCCGGGGACTCCTTAGGACGGCGCGCGCAGCCCCTTTAAGAGAGGGGGAGTGCGCGCGCGCCCTAAGCACCGTGGCCGGGAAGCAGCGCGCGCTGCCAGCAGAGCGGGAGGAAGACGCCGGGCACAGAGCGGAGAGGTGAGGGGAACAGCGTCCCTGCCTAGCAGGAGGCAGGGACGCCGACGCTACAGCCACCGAATGAACCTCAAATTCTGAGTCAGAGCTTCAAGCTCCCGAGTCGTAATCCAAAATCTGCCTCCTCTCTACCAGGTTCCACATTGGTGTCTTCTTCTAAGTAGTCCACCTTATACTCAATGTGGACAGTGAAACAAGAAACCAGTCAGAATATTTCAGTTTATTGTCAGAATTCCCTTGATGCCTAATTAATGCTAGGTGATAATAAGTAATAAATTAATTTCACAGATATACATTTGTTGCAGCAATTGAATGGGCGTTCCCGGCGATATCACTCATACTCCGGAGGCCTAATTAATGTCGGATAATAGGAAAATACCTTCTGTGCCGATAAACAGCTCACCAGCTGATGAGCAGGAAATTATCACCGAGATTGCAGGGATACATTTATCTCAAAGGGATGGGCGGTCCCGGTAGTATTTCCTCTGCTATTCTGAGTCTCATTAATGTGGATTTATAGGAGGAAATCAATAGGTTATAATAATTTAGCTATAATTCTCCGACCAACAATCGGTCAACAATCAAAGGTCTAACATTGTGAGCTGATCGCTTACCTTGTGGTGGAGATATAAGTGTCCTCTGGTGATGGGCTGACCACAAAGTGCTGGAATTCCCCAGTGATCATCTGTGATCTACAAGTAAACCTTAATGTAAGTGTTCAATTTCCCTGCAGTGCCTCTACAGGAGAAATTGAGTATTACACAGTAGCTATTAAGATCAGAGGACTGTCCGTGTAATACAGAACAAGTCAGGTCCTCCAGAGAGAGAGACGCTCTTTGTAGCTGCTCTCCTTTGTCCAATAGATCAATATTCTTTACCTAGACCACCTTAATTAATCCAAAATTCTCCCAAAATGCTTGTTCTAAACTGAACACGGCACTTTGAAGGGATCTTAACCACATTTGCCTGGTCTCCTTGAATATCCTAGAGACTTCATCAAAAAGGAGAGACCTCCCGACTCCCAAGAAGTCTGTGATGCCAAAAGCTCCAGGAAACGGCTCTACTGGATGACACCAGATGGGACCCCGATATCCGAATGTGAATTCATGGTGCAGGAAATTGGACGTAGAAGAAGCGTGGAATTTGTACGGATGAAGTGTGGTTTGGGAACAGAAGGCATGGATGCAGAAAACATTTTGGCAGTGACCAAGCCAATCCCAGAAAGTTGGCGTAAATTTAATGACCCATAAAAGAGGACATCAGTGTTTGATCAGGAAGAATCTGACTCTTAAAGCCCACCATACACATTAGCCTAACGTTGGCCGAACCCATCGACATTGACAGGCTCAATAGGCAGTTTAATAAGTTTGGAGAAGTCAGATGATGTCGGGAATGGATAAGGCATGTCCGATTTCAGATTGTCTATCCTTTTGTTCTCGACAAGATAAGCCATCGCCAGAGGAGTCAATGTAAGAGCACTTGGCTGAGCGACTGCTCCTGTGTATGGAGCAGTCGAAAGACATAGCTGCCGGCCAAACCAATGTTGGCGCCACAGGGGCTCCTTAAAGCTCGAGCTAATTGACAGAGTGAAGGTTTCTGAAGCAATCTAGTGATACTTCGTTGATTACACAGCCACAGTACCAAACATACAAAAGTACCTATTCCAGGTGCTGCAGTTCAGTCCCATGCACAACCTGGCAAAGTTATTAGCTCTTCCAAGGATCAAACATGGATTGTCCACCCTTTATTTAACTAATAGAAAATCTGTAAAAAGAACCTCCTTTAAGGCTCTTGATTAAAATTAGGGCAAAGCTGTGAGCAAAAAGTAACAGGTTTTCATAAAACAAATATAAACCACGATTCCAGTGTGATTTCATCCATAACTCACGCAGCCACTGGCATGTGATGATGACGATACGAGAGTAATCTTGATCTTGGCACCGTATACAGTATATCCTGGTGTCTGCACCTGAACAATATGGCAGACATGTTCCTGTATTTGTGTTAGGGAGGGGGTACATACTTTTTTTTTGTAAATGTCACTGAGTTTATATGAAGCAGGCAGCTGCTGGGAAAGAAGCCATTTTGCTTCAGGACCAGGACAGCACAGTTGGCATTCAGTAGTTTGATGAATAAATTAAGGAATAGTTAACGCCGTTGACAAAAATACTGCACTGTACCCAAAAACACGTACATTCCGCCGTGCTTCATGCATAGATGACTGAGGAGCATCGGCCCTAACGTTATCTCTTAGAACAATGGAGTATTCTGGAGAATAACTAAATAAGCACAACTGGTCCATACTTTACAACTTTTTTAAAAAGTCCAGAGTGCAGTATATGTGAAGGTGGAAAAGACCTCATGCATGCCCTCTGTAGATCCCTATGTTTTAATGTTATGCAAAATGTATTTTTTTGCATGTGTTATCCTCTGGGAGGCTGCAGTTCTTGTAAGTCAGGGATGACATGGTTAACTGTAGGGCCTGGCCATAGTTGGGGAGGGGTAAGAGGGATGTGTTAGGTTCTGTTTAGTTAGGGGTTGTGGTGAGACAGAGACAAGAATGGACACCCTGGGACAAAGGTGATCATCACCGGGTGTGTGTGTGTGAGAAGAAATCAGAGTAAAAATGTCACGCTGTCTCGGCGTTCAGGAGGTCAGGGGCCTATGCTGACCCTACACTGAGGCCCTGCCTAATCCCTCTACCTGGAGGTACTGTTGATGGTACAGAGGTCCAGGCCGCCAGCGTAAACCTACCTCCTGAGAATCCCTGAATCTCAGTAATCTAGTCCTGAGAAGGACCCCGATCACAACAATTGGGGACAGGACCGTATATGCCAAACACAGTACAAGACGAACGAGACAGTACAAGGGGCAAACCCAAAACCACCTTGCATACAAAAACTTACACCACTACAATGGAGGGAACACCAACGGGTAAGGGGATAAAGAATAAAGCGAGGAAGGGAAAAAACCACACTGAGTACACTTCGCTCCTAACTCCACAATACCACGTATCACTCTGATAGTCTGCATGAAAAGCTTTCACCGACAACTACCCTATCAGAACGGCAAGTATTTGAAGAAGTCCCAATACTGCAGAATTAACTGCAGCTGGGCGAGGCTGGGCCTCGTCTAGCACAGAGAGAGAGAATTAACTCCCTCACAGCCGAAAAACACCAAGCACCAAAAACTCAGCTGCGAGAAGTCAGGCTGTGTATTCGCGACGATCTTCGTGGCGACACACCAGTGACAAAAAGGGAGCAAGTTTCGGTAGGAGATCTTCAGTGGCAGCAGCGTTCTTCTTTAAGCAGGCAAGTCAGGGGACACACAGGAAGTGAATATCAGGAACGTCTCTAAGAGACTATAGGGAACATCTAGTGTTGGCCAGAACTGGAAACTGCGGTCCAAGAGACAGAATCAGCAAGTCTGGGGCACGTTTAGTGAGGTGACAACCGGAGGAGCTACCTTACGTTGTTCTCAGGAAGTGCAGTTAGGGTGCAGTGATCACAGCAAAACACATCGAACCAATTGGCCTTGTACCAGGAAGATGAAGGTCCTCAGCTTAGCCTGTAGTTCTACAGTAAAGTTCATCCCAAGTAATGTGCCACAGTCCATAACCACCTAGAATGTGCCTCTGTATTTGCAGAAGAGAACAGCTAGCTTATTTCCTGCTTTATTTTTACGAACTGGTCCGATTTCCTCATCATGGGATTAAAGGGGTCCAACACCGCTCAAATTGTGGCAGAGGTGAACCTGAAGTTGTCTGCCGCAATACCACTACACACACCCACACAGGGACCCTGTTTTCTTGTAGTGTGCCGGTGCATGGAAGACGAGTACCTCGCCTACGGTGACCGACTTGCTCTACGTTACATTTACATGGTTTTGCTGTAAAAATTTGCATAACCTACACCTTGAAGGTGCAATTGTACCTTCTGATGATGGAGCATTTCGACACCATCCTTAGAAAACCTTCTCAAAAACGTTTGTCTTCTAGAGGTTTCGATGGTACCCGGGATATTTGCCAACTCTTCTGGGAGTCCGGGCGGTATCTCCTTCATCCAGTATCCTCTAAAAAACTTGGCAAGTATGAGATACCAGCTTGACCTTGATCCAACCGCTATGAGAGTCTGTTAAAATCTTCAAGACTCGGAGTTAGCACTAACTTGCTTCGGACAAGACCTACGAAAACTCAGTTTACCTCTACAATGAGTTGGCTCGAAGTCATGAAGGTATCACCAATAGGTCTTCATTCTTGGTGAGTTATTTGCTTATCTAGGCCCCAGTTCGTTTTAACAGGAGGAGAATCGAGAGCCTTACTACGTCCTCGTGTGTGATGCTACAAGAGAGAAACATTGAGAAGTCCTGCTATATAGCATCATAGTGTAGAAAGGACAGTACTATATAGTGGCGATATAATATGACTATCAATAATACCAAATAATGTTACCACATGAAGCCAGCGTAACAGTATCAGGCTCTGGTCACATTACACTAATGACCTCTCTTTAATATACATGCTAGGAAAAGCTCTATATTGTGGCATATACATTTTTTGGGGGCTGCATACTGAGATACTTCGCCCAAATAAGACCAAGAGGACACTCTATTGGCCTTCGTGGAGTAAGTGGAGTCCTGTAGATGCCCACACATACAGTAGTGTCATAATGTTCACATAATAGTATCACACAGTGTCCAAAGAGCAGAGCTAAACATATTATCTAAATAATGCTAAAAAATTATCCCACATGGTGCAAAACTAGTACCATACGGTTTATTGTACCCTACAATACGGCTAGTGGTGATATACTCTGACCATACAGAGCCCACATATTAGTATCTTTTAGTCTACCATATAAAATCCAAATAATACCGCTATCAGTGCCTTAATTATACTAAGCAGTGCCAAATAACAGTGCCACACAGTACTAGTGTCCAAAAATTATTTCTATTTAAATAATACCGCAGCTTGTATCATGACATTTTCATCAATAGTGACAGTCAATTATTGCTCAGCTGGTACAAAACTCCATGTTTTAGGTACCATGGGTATATATATATAATTTTTTTTATCCCGCTTTAGCAGCCAGGGGGTTAACACTCACTCTTTTCTACGTTGAATATTGTCATGCCGTGCCCCCTCCCACATTACATTTATAACACCCTCGGCGTTTCACTTTATTTTCACCCATAATCATTATGTAAATGGCGTAATTCACATTCGCTTTTCGTTTAGCGCATTATGGGCACGTGAAAAACATCTCATCCTTCGAAAGAACGCGGGCGTAGGGTAATAACGACTTAGCGCCATAATTGTATTATACCTCAATTAAAATAGTTTGAGCAAAGCTGTCTCAAGTGGGCGACCAAACAGCTGCAGAACTCCTCCAAACCGCCATCATTACCCCCGTGAAGTACTGCTACCAACGGAGCCGAGGAGCATCCGAAGGAGGGGAGAGCGGGTTAGTGAAGACCATTTCCGAATTATACAAACATCATAATACATAAGATCTTTTACTTACATCCATACAACATTCCCCCATCAAGGATATCATAAGATCACGTGGCCTGCAACGCATCTGATATACAAAGACTAGATTGTGGAGTACAGTACCCCATAGAAATCGCATATAGCAACATACTGGGCAGTATTATAGTAGTTATATTCTTGTACATAGGAGCAGTATTATAGTAGTTATATTCTTGTACATAGGGGGCAGTATTATAGTAGTTATATTCTTGTACATAGGGGCAGTATTATAGTAGTTATATTCTTGTACATAGGGGCAGTATTATAGTAGTTATATTCTTGTACACAGGGGGCAGTATTATAGTAGTTATATTCTTGTACGTAGGGACAGTATTATAGTAGTTATATTCTTGTACATAGGGGTAGTATTATAGTAGTTATATTCTTGTACATAGGGGGCACTATTATAGTATTTAAATTCTTGTACATAGGGAGCAGTATTATAGTAGTTATATTCTTGTACATAGGGGGCAGTATTATAGTAGTTATATTCTTGTACATAGGGGGCAGTATTATAGTAGTTATATGCTTGTACATAGGGACAGTATTATAGTAGTTATATTCTTGTACATAACGGCAGTATTATAGTAGTTATATTCTTGTACATAGGAGCAGTATTATAGTAGTTATATTCTTGTACATAGGAGCAGTATTATAGTAGTTATATTCTTGTACATAGGAGCAGTATTATAGTAGATATATTCTTGTACATATGGGGCAGTATTATAGTAGTTATATTCTTGTACATAGGGGGCAGTATTATAGTAGTTATATTCTTGTACATAGGGGCAGTATTATAGTAGTTATATTCTTGTACATAGGAGCAGTATTATAGTAGTTATTTTCTTGTACATAGGGGGCAGTATTATAGTAGTTATATTCTTGTACATAGGAGCAGTATTATAGTAGTTATATTCTTGTACATAGGGGCAGTATTATAGTAGTTATATTCTTGTACATAGGAGCAGTATTATAGTAGTTATATTCTTGTACATAGGAGCAGTATTATAGTAGTTATATTCTTGTACATAGGGGGCATGATTATAGTAGTTATATTCTTGTACATAGGGACAGTATTATAGTAGTTATATTCTTGTACATAACGGCAGTATTATAGTAGTTATATTCTTGTACATAGGAGCAGTATTATAGTAGTTATATTCTTGTACATAGGAGCAGTATTATAGTAGTTATATTCTTGTACATAGGAGCAGTATTATAGTAGATATATTCTTGTACATAGGGGGCAGTATTATAGTAGTTATATTCTTGTACATAGGGGGCAGTATTATAGTAGTTATATTCTTGTACATAGGGGCAGTATTATAGTAGTTATATTCTTGTACATAGGAGCAGTATTATAGTAGTTATATTCTTGTACATAGGGGGCAGTATTATAGTAGTTATATTCTTGTACATAGGAGCAGTATTATAGTAGTTATATTCTTGTACATAGGGGCAGTATTATAGTAGTTATATTCTTGTACATAGGAGCAGTATTATAGTAGTTATATTCTTGTACATAGGAGCAGTATTATAGTAGTTATATTCTTATACATAGGAGCAGTATTATAGTAGTTATAGTCTTGTACATAGGGGCAGTATTATAGTAGTTATATTCTTGTACATAGGAGCAGTATTATAGTAGTTATATTCTTGTACATAGGAGCAGTATTATAGTAGTTATATTTTTGTACATGGGGGCAGTATTATAGTAGTTATATTTTTGTACATAGGGGCAGTATTATAGTAGTTATATTCTTGTACATAGGGGGCAGTATTATAGTAGTTATATTCTTGTACATAGGGGGCAGTATTATAGTAGTTATATTCTTGTACATAGGGGGCAGTATTATAGTAGTTATATTCTTGTACATAGGGGGCAGTATTATAGTAGTTATATTCTTGTACATAGAGGCAGTATTATAGTAGTTATATTCTTGTACATAGGAGGCAGTATTATAGTAGTTATATTCTTGTACATAGGGGCAGTATTATAGTAGTTATATTCTTGTACATAGGAGCAGTATTATAGTAGTTATATTCTTGTACATAGGGGGCAGTATTATAGTAGTTATATTCTTGTACATAGGGAGCAGTATTATAGTAGTTATATTCTTGTATATATGGGCAGTATTATAGTTATATTCTTGTACATAGGGGGCAGTATTATAGTAGTTATATTCTTGTACATAGGGGGCAGTATTATAGTAGTTATATTCTTGTACATAGGGGGCAGTATTATAGTACTTATATACTTGTACATAGGAGCAGTATTATAGTAGTTATATTCTTGTATATAGGAGCAGTATTATAGTAGTTATATTCTTGTACATACGGGGCAGTATTATAGTAGTTATATTCTTGTACATAGGGGGCAGTATTATAGTAGTTATATTCTTGTACATAGGAGCAGTATTATAGTAGTTATGTTCTTGTACATAGGAGCAGTATTATAGTAGTTATATTCTTGTACATAGGGGGCAGTATTATAGTAGTTATATTCTTGTACATAGGAGCAGTATTATAGTAGTTATATTCTTGTACATAGGGGCAGTATTATAGTAGTTATATTCTTGTACATAGGAGCAGTATTATAGTAGTTATATTCTTGTACATAGGGGGCTGTATTATAGTAGTTATATTCTTGTACATAGGGGCAGTATTATAGCAGTTATATTCTTGTACATAGGGGCAGTATTATAGCAGTTATATTCTTGTACATAGGGGCAGTATTATAGTAGTTATATTCTTGTACATAGGGGCAGTATTATAGCAGTTATATTCTTGTACATAGGGGCAGTATTATAGTAGTTATATTCTTGTACATAGGGGCAGTATTATAGTAGTTATATTCTTGTACATAGGGGCAGTATTATAGCAGTTATATTCTTGTACATAGGGGCAGTATTATAGTAGTTATATTCTTGTACATAGGGGCAGTATTATAGTAGTTATATTCTTGTACATAGGAGCAGTATTATAGAAGTTATATTCTTGTACATAGGGGCAGTATTATAGTAGTTATATTCTTGTACGTAGGAGCAGTATTATAGTAGTTATATTCTTGTACATAGGAGCAGTATTATAGTAGTTATATTCTTGTACATAGGAGCAGTATTATAGCAGTTATATTCTTGTACATAGGGGCAGTATTATAGTAGTTATATTCTTGTACGTAGGAGCAGTATTATAGTAGTTATATTCTTGTACATAGAGGCAGTATTATAGTAGTTATATTCTTGTACATAGGGGGCAGTATTATAGTAGTTATATTCTTGTACATAGGAGCAGTATTATAGTAGTTATGTTCTTGTACATAGGAGCAGTATTATAGTAGTTATATTCTTGTACATAGGGGGCAGTATTATAGTAGTTATATTCTTGTACATAGGAGCAGTATTATAGTAGTTATATTCTTGTACATAGGGGCAGTATTATAGTAGTTATATTCTTGTACATAGGAGCAGTATTATAGTAGTTATATTCTTGTACATAGGGGGCTGTATTATAGTAGTTATATTCTTGTACATAGGGGCAGTATTATAGCAGTTATATTCTTGTACATAGGGGCAGTATTATAGCAGTTATATTCTTGTACATAGGGGCAGTATTATAGTAGTTATATTCTTGTACATAGGGGCAGTATTATAGCAGTTATATTCTTGTACATAGGGGCAGTATTATAGTAGTTATATTCTTGTACATAGGGGCAGTATTATAGTAGTTATATTCTTGTACATAGGGGCAGTATTATAGCAGTTATATTCTTGTACATAGGGGCAGTATTATAGCAGTTATATTCTTGTACATAGGGGTCAGTATTATAGTAGTTATATTCTTGTACATAGGGGCAGTATTATAGTAGTTATATTCTTGTACATAGGGGGCAGTATTATAGTAGTTATATTCTTGTACATAGGGGGCAGTATTATAGTAGTTATATTCTTGTACATAGGAGCAGTATTATAGTAGTTATATTCTTGTACATAGGGAGCAGTATTATAGTAGTTATATTCTTGTACATAGGGGCAGTATTATAGTAGTTATATTCTTGTACATAGGAGCAGTATTATAGAAGTTATATTCTTGTACATAGGGGCAGTATTATAGTAGTTATATTCTTGTACGTAGGAGCAGTATTATAGTAGTTATATTCTTGTACATAGGAGCAGTATTATAGTAGTTATATTCTTGTACATAGGAGCAGTATTATAGCAGTTATATTCTTGTACATAGGGGCAGTATTATAGTAGTTATATTCTTGTACGTAGGAGCAGTATTATAGTAGTTATATTCTTGTACATAGGAGCAGTATTATAGCAGTTATATTCTTGTACATAGGGGCAGTATTATAGCAGTTATATTCTTGTACATAGGGGCAGTAATATAGTCGATATGTTCTTGTATTATAGTAGTTGTTATTGGAGGAATATGTGTATAGTTGTCAGGAGATTTGTACGTTGGTGACAGATTGTATATCAGACATGACAGCTGATATGATATTCAGATCACGTTAATTTTTTTTATTCTCATATATAAACTTTTGTCAGTAATTTTGACGTGTTGGTTGCTATGGTAACCTGATTTTTTATTTTTTTTGTATGGAGCGTAAATAAATAAGTACCCCCCCCCCCGGTGACATTGATGAAGACATTATTACGGTCTAGCGTTGAGGCGGGACCTGCTTATATGTGCAGTCCGGGCGCCCGTGTCAGAGTAATGGGGTTCAACCGAATTTCTTTGCCTTCCAGATCCCAATTATGGCTCGGAGCTTAGATGTGAATTTCCCAGAAACAGACGTTTTTTGTCACGCTGGGATTGTGAACCTTCAGGCTCTTCCTGCGACGGGCGCGCTGTGTTTTTTGTGTATTTCCATGGCTGATTAGCTGCAGCTGCGCCTCTGGAGGGATTTCAGGCCGTCATTTAGTGGAATGGAATTGTCTATCGCAAATGTGATTCCGTCCGTGATTTGCAGCCACAATATCTGTCACCCCTGCAACGGCCCCCGGAGACGGCGCCGCCCCCTGTCATTAGGTGAATTTCTGTGTGTAAAACATATGCGCTCGATTATGGCCGCCCTCCGGCTATTTAACAATAAAATCCATTAAAAAAAAAAAAAAATAATGTATAGATCCGTTATGTCATTACTATTATTTTTCATTCAGCAGAATATTTCTCCGCCAAAGCAGAAAGTTGCAGAACAATCTGATATTCTGTGTCGTCCAACTTAAAAAAATTATATATATATTCAGTTATTTTTTTTTCTTCTTATTTTAGCTCAGATAGATTAAAAAAGGAAAAAAAAAACTGAAAAATAAATAGAAAAAAATAAATAAAAGTTTTTTTTTAATCAACACTGTATAGCACACTATTGACTGTCATTAGGGCAGAAAAATGCAGAAAAAAAAGTCACCATTTTCCTACTTTGGATATTAAAGACTCGAAAAACAATAAAAAAAAAAAAAATGGAAAAAATTACAAAACAATTCTGAGTTTATTATTATTTTTTATATGATTAATATTGCATTCGTCATATTTATTTGATTATTATATTTATTATTTTATTATTAGCATTATTATTTCATAATCATTATTGTTAATATTTAATGTATTATTATTATTTTTTATCATTCTTTTAGTATTATCATCATTGTTAATTATTATCAGTATCATTATTATTATTTATTTTACTTGTATTATCGCTATTTATTATCATTATTATTATTAGTATAATCATTATTATTTTCATTATCATCATCATTATATATATTATTTTTATTGAAATTAATTATTAATACTATTATTTTTAGTATTACCTTATGATTATCAGTATCTCTATTATTATATTTATCATATTTTTTTTATTTTTACTTGTATCATCATCATCATTGTTTTTATTATTATTATTTTAGTATTATTATCATCATAATTATTCTCATTATTATTATTATTTTTAGTATTATTATTTTAGTATTATCATCATCATCATTCTTATATATATATCATTTTTATTGAAATTCATTATTAATACTATTATTTTTAGTATTATGATTATTATCAGTATCATTATTATATTTATATTTATAATTATTTTTTTATTTCTACTTGTATCATCATTTTTATTAGCATTATTAGTTTTATTATTATTTTAGTATTATTTTCATTCTAATTATTATCATCATTATTATTATTTTTATCATCATTATCGTCATTATTATGATCATAATTATTATTTTTATTATTGTGCTTTCTTTCAACTTAGACCTATGTTTATGGGCAAATATATATACACTGCTCAAAAAAATAAAGGGAACACTTAAAGAACAGAATATAACTCCAAGTAAATCAAACTTCTGTGAAATCAAACTGTCCACTTAGGAAGCAACACTGATTTACAATCAATTTCACATGCTGTTGTGCAAATGGAATAGACAATAGATGGAAATTGTTGGCAATTATCAAGACACCCTCAATAAAGGAGTAGTTCTGCAGGTGGGGACCACAGACCACATATCAGTACCAATGCTTTCTGGCTGATGTTTTGGTCACTTTTGAATGTTGGTTGTGCTTTCACACTCGTGGTAGGTTAAGACGGACTCTACAACCCACAGAAGTTGCTCAGGTAGTGCAGCTCATCCAGGATGGCACATCAATGCGAGCTGTGGCAAGAAGGTTTGCTGTGCCTGTCAGCATAGTGTCCAGAGGCTGGAGGCGCCACCAGGAGACAAGCCAGTACACCAGGAGATGTGGAGGGGGTCGTAGGAGGACAACAACCCAGCAGCAAGACCACTACCTCCGCCTTTGTGCAAGAAGGAACAGGAGGAGCACTGCCAGAGCCCTGCAAAATGACCTCCAGCAGGCCACAAATGTGCATGTGTCTGCACAAACGGTTAGAAACCGACTCCATGAGGGTGGTATGAAGGCCCGACGT
This sequence comes from Phyllobates terribilis, assembly GCF_046119375.1. Lineage (NCBI taxonomy): Eukaryota > Metazoa > Chordata > Amphibia > Anura > Dendrobatidae > Phyllobates > Phyllobates terribilis. Next base: position 177,662,839 of record NW_027362770.1, read on the forward strand.
CCACAGATGGGGGTTGTGCTCACAGCCCAACACCGTGCAGGACGCTTGGCATTTGCCACAGAACACCAGGATTGGCAAAGTCGCCACTGGCGCCCTGTGCTCTTCACAGATGAAAGCAGGTTCACACTGAGCACATGTGACAGACGTGACAGAGGCTGGAGACGCCGTGGAGAGCGATCTGCTGCCTGCAACATCCTTCAGCATGACCGGTTTGGCAGTGGGTCAGTAATGGTGTGTGGTGGCATTTCTTTGGAGGGCCGCACAGCCCTCCATGTGCTCGCCAGAGGTAGCCTGACTGCCATTAGGTACCGAGATGAGATCCTCAGACCCCTTGTGAGACCATATGCTGGTGCGGTTGGCACTGGGTTCCTCCTAATGCAGGACAATGCCAGACCTCATGTGGCTGGAGTGTGTCAGCAGTTCCTGCAAGATGAAGGCATTGAAGCTATGGACTGGCCGCCCGTTCCCCAGACCTGAATCCGATTGAGCACATCTGGGACATCATGTCTCGCTCCATCCACCAACGTCACGTTGCACCACAGACTGTCCAGGAGTTGGCGGATGCTTTAGTCCAGGTCTGGGAGGAGATCCCACAGGAGACCATCCGCAACCTCATCAGGAGCATGTCTAGGCGTTGTAGGGAGGCCATACAGGCACGTGGAGGCCACACACAATACTCAGCCTCATCAGGAGCATGCCCAGGCATTGTAGGGAGGTCATACAGGCACGTGGAGGCCACACACAATAATCAGCCTCATCAGGAGCATGCCCAGGCGTTGTAGGGAGGTCATACAGGCACGTGGAGGCCACACACAATACTCAGCCTCATCAGGAGCATGCCCAGGCGTTGTAGGGAGGTCATACAGGCACGTGGAGGCCACACACAATACTGAGCCTCATCAGGAGCATGCCCAGGCGTTGTAGGGAGGTCATACAGGCACGTGGAGGCCACACACAATACTCAGCCTCATCAGGAGCATGCCCAGGCATTGTAGGGAGGTCATACAGGCACGTGGAGGCCACACACAATACTCAGCCTCATCAGGAGCATGCCCAGGCGTTGTAGGGAGGTCATACAGGCACGTGGAGGCCACACACAATACTGAGCCTCATCAGGAGCATGCCCAGGCGTTGTAGGGAGGTCATACAGGCACGTGGAGGCCACACACAATACTCAGCCTCATCAGGAGCATGCCCAGGCGTTGTAGGGAGGTCATACAGGCACGTGGAGGCCACACACAATACTGAGATTCATTTTGACTTGTTTTAAGGACATTACATCAAAGTTGGATCAGCCTGTAGTGTGTTTTTCCACTTTAGTTTTGGGGGTGACTCCAAATCCAGGCCTCCATTGGTTAATAAATGTGATTTCCATTGATGATTTTTGTGTGATTTTGTTGTCAGCACATTCAACTTTGTACAGAACAAAGTATTCAATGAGAATATTTCATTCATTCACATCTAGGAGGGGTTATTTCACTGTTCCCTGTATTTTTTGAGCAGTGTAGTTGAGGCTTTTTCTACATTAGTAATTTTTTTTGTTTTTTTTCTACCATGTTCAATCCATCTTCCTCCAGAATCGATGGCCAAATGTATCACAAAGGCCGCGCTATAATAACCGAGGAGCAGACTGACAGGGCGGGGGCAGGGCGGGGGTTGTCTATATAATGCCATTATTACTGTTTGTCATGGAGTCTGATGCGAATGTAAGATGAATTTTTCAATAAGCGATAAATCCCTTTAGTCTTGAAAGATAAATCTAAATTTAATGTTCTTTGTGAGATTTTAGCTGCAGGACTGGGGACCGGGACCGGTCTTTAAATCAAGACTATGGTGATCCCCCGAGAAAATGTCTAATAAATAAGGTCACGTCTTATAATCTATAATATATAATATTTTCAATATTAGACCTACTCTCAGGCTGCCACACATTTAACTGCAGCCATATTTTTCATGTGCTCACCACTAGGGGGAGCTCATTGCATACTATTTTATTAGTGATTGAATTAATATACAATATACAGGGAGCTCCCCCTAGTGGTGGCTGCAGATAGAATCTTATCATGTATCTCTGTATACAGGGAGCTCCCCCTAGTGGTGGCTGCAGACAGGATCTTATCATGTATCTCTGGATACAGGGAGCTCCCCCTAGTGGTTGCTGCAGACAGAATCTTATCATGTATCTCTGTATACAGGGAACTCCCCCTAGTGGTGGCTGCAGACAGAATCTTATCATGTATCTGTGTAGACAGGGAGCTCCCCCTAGTGGTGGCTGCAGACAGAATCTTATCATGTATCTGTGTAGACAGGGAGCTCCCCCTAGTGGTGGCTGCAGACAGAATCTTATCATGTATCTCTGTATACAGGGAACTCCCCCTAGTGGTGGCTGCAGACAGAATCTTATCATGTATCTGTATACAGGGAGCTCCCCCTAGTGGTGACTGCAGACAGAATCTTATCATGTATCTCTGTATACAGGGAGCTCCCCCTAGTGGTGGCTGCAGACATAATCTTATCATGTATCTCTGTATACAAGGAGCTCCCCCTAGTGGTGGCTGCAGACAGAATATTATCATGTATCTCTGTATACAGGGAGCTCCCCCTAGTGGTGGCTGCAGGCAGAATCTTATCATGTATCTCTGTATACAGGGAGCTCCCCCTAGTGGTGGCTGCAGACAGGATCTTATCATGTATCTCTGTATACAGGGAGCTACCCCTAGTGGTGGCTGCAGACAGAATATTATCATGTATCTCTGTATACAGGGAGCTCCCCCTAGTGGTGGCTGCAGACAGGATCTTATCATGTATCTCTGTATACAGGGAGCTCCCCCTAGTGGTGGCTGCAGACAGAATCTTATCATGTATCTCTGTATACAGGGAACTCCCCCTAGTGGTGGCAGCAGACAGGATCTTATCATGTATCTCTGTATACAGGGAGCTCCCCCTAGTGGTGGCTGCAGACAGAATCTTATCATGTATCTCTGTATACAGGGCGCTCCAATAAGTGGTGGCAGCAGACAGAATCTTATCATGTATCTCTGTATACAGGTAGCTCCCCCTAGTGGTGACTGCAGACAGGATCTTATCATGTATCTCTGTATACAGGGAGGTTCTCCTAGTGATGACTGCACACAGAATCTTATCATGTATCTCTGTATACAGGGAGCTCCCCCTAGTGGTGGCTGCAGACAGGATCTTATGTATCTCTGTATACAGGGAGCTCCCCCTAGTGGTGGCTGCAGACAGGATCTTATCATGTATCTCTGTATACAGGGAGCTCCCCCTAGTGGTGGCTGCAGACAGGATCTTATCATGTATCTCTGGATACAGGGAGCTCCCCCTAGTGGTGGCTGCAGACAGAATCTTATCATGTATCTGTATACAGGGAGCTCCCCCTAGTGGTGGCTGCAGACAGAATCTTATCGTGTAACTCTGTATACAGGGAGCTCCCCCTAGTGGTGGCTGCAGACAGAATCTTATCATGTATCTCTGTATACAGGGAGCTCCCCCTAGTGGTGGCTTCAAACAGGATCTTATCATATATCTCTGTATACAGGGAGCTCCCCCTAGTGGTGGCTGCAGACAGGATCTTATCATGTATCTCTGTATACAGGGAGCTCCCCCTAGTGGTGGCTGCAGACAGGATCTTATCATGTATCTCTGTATTTAGGAAGCTCCCCCTAGTGGTGGCTGCAGACAGAATCTTATCATGTGTCTCTGTATACAGGGAGCTCCCCCTAGTGGCGCTGCAAACAGGATCTTATCATGTATCTCTGTATACAGGAAGCTCCCCCTAGTGGTGCCTGCAGACAGGATATTATCATGTATCTCTGTATACAGGGAACTCCCCCTAGTGGTGGCTGCAGACAGGATCTTATCATGTATCTCTGTATACAGGGAGCTCCCCCTAGTGGTGGCAGCAGACAGGATCTTATCATGTATCTCTGTATACAGGGAGCTCCCCCTAGTGGTGGCTGCAGACAGGATATTATCATGTATCTCTGTATACAGGGAACTCCCCCTAGTGGTGGCTGCAGACAGGATCTTATCATGTATCTCTGTATACAGGGAGCTCCCCCTAGTGGTGGCTGCAGACAGAATCTTATCATGTATCTCTGTATACAGGGAACTCCCCCTAGTGGTGGCAGCAGACAGGATCTTATCATGTATCTCTGTATACAGTGAGCTCCCCCTAGTGGTGGCTGCAGACAGGATCTTATCATGTATCTCTGTATACAGGGAGCTCCCCCTAGTGGTGGCTGCAGACAGAATCTTATCATGTATCTCTGTATACAGGGAACTCCCCCTAGTGGTGGCAGCAGACAGGATCTTATCATGTATCTCTGTATACAGGGAGCTCCCCCTAGTGGTGGCTGCAGACAGAATCTTATCATGTATCTCTGTATACAGGGCGCTCCAACAAGTGGTGGCAGCAGACAGAATCTTATCATGTATCTCTGTATACAGGTAGCTCCCCCTAGTGGTGACTGCAGACAGGATCTTATCATGTATCTCTGTATACAGGGAGGTTCTCCTAGTGATGACTGCACACAGAATCTTATCATGTATCTCTGTATACAGGGAGCTTCCCCTAGTGGTGGCTGCAGACAGGATCTTATGTATCTCTGTATACAGGGAGCTCCCCCTAGTGGTGGCAGCAGACAGGATCTTATCATGTATCTCTGTATACAGGGAGCTCCCCCTAGTGGTGGCTGCAGACAGGATCTTATCATGTATCTCTGGATACAGGGAGCTCCCCCTAGTGGTGGCTGCAGACAGAATCTTATCATGTATCTGTATACAGGGAGCTCCCCCTAGTGGTGGCTGCAGACAGAATCTTATCGTGTAACTCTGTATACAGGGAGCTCCCCCTAGTGGTGGCTGCAGACAGGATCTTATCATGTATCTCTGTATTTAGGAAGCTCCCCCTAGTGGTGGCTGCAGACAGGATCTTATCATGTATCTCTGTATACAGGGAGCTCCCCCTAGTGGTGACTGCAGACAGGATCTTATCATGTATCTCTGTATACAGGGATTTCCCCCTAGTGATGACTGCAGACAGAATCTTATCATGTGTCTCTGTATACAGGGAGCTCCCCCTAGTGGCGCTGCAAACAGGATCTTATCATGTATCTCTGTATACAGGAAGCTCCCCCTAGTGGTGCCTGCAGACAGGATATTATCATGTATCTCTGTATACAGGGAACTCCCCCTAGTGGTGGCTGCAGACAGGATCTTATCATGTATCTCTGTATACAGGGAGCTCCCCCTAGTGGTGGCAGCAGACAGGATCTTATCATGTATCTCTGTATACAGGGAGCTCCCCCTAGTGGTGGCTGCAAACAGGATATTATCATGTATCTCTGTATACAGGGAACTCCCCCTAGTGGTGGCAGCAGACAGGATCTTATCATGTATCTCTGTATACAGGGAGCTCCCCCTAGTGGTGGCTGCAGACAGAATCTTATCATGTATCTCTGTATACAGGGCGCTCCAATAAGTGGTGGCAGCAGACAGAATCTTATCATGTATCTCTGTATACAGGGAGCTCCCCCTAGTGGTGGCTGCAGACAGGATCTTATCATGTATCTCTGGATACAGGGAGCTCCCCCTAGTGGTGGCTGCAGACAGAATCTTATCATGTATCTGTATACAGGGAGCTCCCCCTAGTGGTGGCTGCAGACAGAATCTTATCGTGTAACTCTGTATACAGGGAGCTCCCCCTAGTGGTGGCTGCAGACAGAATCTTATCATGTATCTCTGTATACAGGGAGCTCCCCCTAGTGGTGGCTTCAAACAGGATCTTATCATATATCTCTGTATACAGGGAGCTCCCCCTAGTGGTGGCTGCAGACAGGATCTTATCATGTATCTCTGTATTTAGGAAGCTCCCCCTAGTGGTGGCTGCAGACAGGATCTTATCATGTATCTCTGTATACAGGGAGCTCCCCCTAGTGGTGACTGCAGACAGGATCTTATCATGTATCTCTGTATACAGGGATTTCCCCCTAGTGATGACTGCAGACAGAATCTTATCATGTGTCTCTGTATACAGGGAGCTCCCCCTAGTGGCGCTGCAAACAGGATCTTATCATGTATCTCTGTATACAGGAAGCTCCCCCTAGTGGTGCCTGCAGACAGGATATTATCATGTATCTCTGTATACAGGGAACTCCACCTAGTGGTGGCTGCAGACAGGATCTTATCATGTATCTCTGTATACAGGGAGCTTATACAGGGAGCTCCCCCTAGTGGTGGCAGCAGACAGGATCTTATCATGTATCTCTGTATACAGGGAGCTCCCCCTAGTGGTGGCTGCAGACAGGATATTATCATGTATCTCTGTATACAGGGAACTCCCCCTAGTGGTGGCTGCAGACAGGATCTTATCATGTATCTCTGTATACAGGGAGCTCCCCCTAGTGGTGGCTGCAGACAGAATCTTATCATGTATCTCTGTATACAGGGAACTCCCCCTAGTGGTGGCAGCAGACAGGATCTTATCATGTATCTCTGTATACAGTGAGCTCCCCCTAGTGGTGGCTGCAGACAGGATCTTATCATGTATCTCTGTATACAGGGAGCTCCCCCTAGTGGTGGCTGCAGACAGAATCTTATCATGTATCTCTGTATACAGGGAACTCCCCCTAGTGGTGGCAGCAGACAGGATCTTATCATGTATCTCTGTATACAGGGAGCTCCCCCTAGTGGTGGCTGCAGACAGAATCTTATCATGTATCTCTGTATACAGGGCGCTCCAACAAGTGGTGGCAGCAGACAGAATCTTATCATGTATCTCTGTATACAGGTAGCTCCCCCTAGTGGTGACTGCAGACAGGATCTTATCATGTATCTCTGTATACAGGGAGGTTCTCCTAGTGATGACTGCACACAGAATCTTATCATGTATCTCTGTATACAGGGAGCTTCCCCTAGTGGTGGCTGCAGACAGGATCTTATGTATCTCTGTATACAGGGAGCTCCCCCTAGTGGTGGCAGCAGACAGGATCTTATCATGTATCTCTGTATACAGGGAGCTCCCGCTAGTGGTGGCTGCAGACAGGATCTTATCATGTATCTCTGGATACAGGGAGCTCCCCCTAGTGGTGGCTGCAGACAGAATCTTATCATGTATCTGTATACAGGGAGCTCCCCCTAGTGGTGGCTGCAGACAGAATCTTATCGTGTAACTCTGTATACAGGGAGCTCCCCCTAGTGGTGGCTGCAGACAGAATCTTATCATGTATCTCTGTATACAGGGAGCTCCCCCTAGTGGTGGCTTCAAACAGGATCTTATCATATATCTCTGTATACAGGGAGCTCCCCCTAGTGGTGGCTGCAGACAGGATCTTATCATGTATCTCTGTATTTAGGAAGCTCCCCCTAGTGGTGGCTGCAGACAGGATCTTATCATGTATCTCTGTATACAGGGAGCTCCCCCTAGTGGTGACTGCAGACAGGATCTTATCATGTATCTCTGTATACAGGGATTTCCCCCTAGTGATGACTGCAGACAGAATCTTATCATGTGTCTCTGTATACAGGGAGCTCCCCCTAGTGGCGCTGCAAACAGGATCTTATCATGTATCTCTGTATACAGGAAGCTCCCCCTAGTGGTGCCTGCAGACAGGATATTATCATGTATCTCTGTATACAGGGAACTCCCCCTAGTGGTGGCTGCAGACAGGATCTTATCATGTATCTCTGTATACAGGGAGCTCCCCCTAGTGGTGGCAGCAGACAGGATCTTATCATGTATCTCTGTATACAGGGAGCTCCCCCTAGTGGTGGCTGCAGACAGGATATTATCATGTATCTCTGTATACAGGGAACTCCCCCTAGTGGTGGCTGCAGACAGGATCTTATCATGTATCTCTGTATACAGGGAGCTCCCCCTAGTGGTGGCAGCAGACAGGATCTTATCATGTATCTCTGTATACAGGGAGCTCCCCCTAGTGGTGCCTGCAGACAGGATATTATCATATATCTCTGTATACAGGGAGCTCCCCCTAGTGGTGACTGCAGACAGGATCTTATCATGTATCTCTGTATACAGGGAGCTCCCCCTAGTGGTGGCTTCAGACAGGATCTTATGTATCTCTGTATATAGGGAGCTCCCCCTAGAGGTGGCTGCAGACAGGATCTTATCGTGTATCTCTGTATACAGGGAGCTCCCCCTAGTGGTGGCTGCAGATAGAATCTTATCGTGTATCTCTGTATACAGGGAGCTCCCCCTAGTGGTGGCTGCAGATAGAATCTTATCGTGTATCTCTGTATACAGGGAGCTCCCCCTAGTGGTGGCTGCAGACAAAATCTTATCATGTATCTCTGTATACAGGGAGCTCCCCCTAGTGGTGGCTGCAGACAGAATCTTATCATGTATCTGTGTAGACAGGGAGCTCCCCCTAGTGGTGGCTGCAGACAGAATCTTATCATGTATCTCTGTATACAGGGAACTCCCCCTAGTGGTGGCTGCAGACAGAATCTTATCATGTATCTGTATACAGGGAGCTCCCCCTAGTGGTGACTGCAGACAGAATCTTATCATGTATCTCTGTATACAGGGAGCTCCCCCTAGTGGTGGCTGCAGACATAATCTTATCATGTATCTCTGTATACAAGGAGCTCCCCCTAGTGGTGGCTGCAGACAGAATATTATCATGTATCTCTGTATACAGGGAGCTCCCCCTAGTGGTGGCTGCAGGCAGAATCTTATCATGTATCTCTGTATACAGGGAGCTCCCCCTAGTGGTGGCTGCAGACAGGATCTTATCATGTATCTCTGTATACAGGGAGCTCCCCCTAGTGGTGGCTGCAGACAGGATCTTATCATGTATCTCTGTATACAGGGAGCTACCCCTAGTGGTGGCTGCAGACAGAATATTATCATGTATCTCTGTATACAGGGAGCTCCCCCTAGTGGTGGCTGCAGACAGGATCTTATCATGTATCTCTGTATACAGGGAGCTCCCCCTAGTGGTGGCTGCAGACAGAATCTTATCATGTATCTCTGTATACAGGGAACTCCCCCTAGTGGTGGCAGCAGACAGGATCTTATCATGTATCTCTGTATACAGGGAGCTCCCCCTAGTGGTGGCTGCAGACAGAATCTTATCATGTATCTCTGTATACAGGGCGCTCCAACAAGTGGTGGCAGCAGACAGAATCTTATCATGTATCTCTGTATACAGGTAGCTCCCCCTAGTGGTGACTGCAGACAGGATCTTATCATGTATCTCTGTATACAGGGAGGTTCTCCTAGTGATGACTGCACACAGAATCTTATCATGTATCTCTGTATACAGGGAGCTTCCCCTAGTGGTGGCTGCAGACAGGATCTTATGTATCTCTGTATACAGGGAGCTCCCCCTAGTGGTGGCTGCAGACAGGATCTTATCATGTATCTCTGTATACAGGGAGCTCCCCCTAGTGGTGGCTGCAGACAGGATCTTATCATGTATCTCTGGATACAGGGAGCTCCCCCTAGTGGTGGCTGCAGACAGAATCTTATCATGTATCTGTATACAGGGAGCTCCCCCTAGTGGTGGCTGCAGACAGAATCTTATCGTGTAACTCTGTATACAGGGAGCTCCCCCTAGTGGTGGCTGCAGACAGAATCTTATCATGTATCTCTGTATACAGGGAGCTCCCCCTAGTGGTGGCTTCAAACAGGATCTTATCATATATCTCTGTATACAGGGAGCTCCCCCTAGTGGTGGCTGCAGACAGGATCTTATCATGTATCTCTGTATTTAGGAAGCTCCCCCTAGTGGTGGCTGCAGACAGGATCTTATCATGTATCTCTGTATACAGGGAGCTCCCCCTAGTGGTGACTGCAGACAGGATCTTATCATGTATCTCTGTATACAGGGATTTCCCCCTAGTGATGACTGCAGACAGAATCTTATCATGTGTCTCTGTATACAGGGAGCTCCCCCTAGTGGCGCTGCAAACAGGATCTTATCATGTATCTCTGTATACAGGAAGCTCCCCCTAGTGGTGCCTGCAGACAGGATATTATCATGTATCTCTGTATACAGGGAACTCCCCCTAGTGGTGGCTGCAGACAGAATCTTATCATGTATCTCTGTATACAGGGAGCTCCCCCTAGTGGTGGCAGCAGACAGGATCTTATCATGTATCTCTGTATACAGGGAGCTCCCCCTAGTGGTGGCTGCAGACAGGATATTATCATGTATCTCTGTATACAGGGAACTCCCCCTAGTGGTGGCTGCAGACAGGATCTTATCATGTATCTCTGTATACAGGGAGCTCCCCCTAGTGGTGGCTGCAGACAGAATCTTATCATGTATCTCTGTATACAGGGAACTCCCCCTAGTGGTGGCAGCAGACAGGATCTTATCATGTATCTCTGTATACAGTGAGCTCCCCCTAGTGGTGGCTGCAGACAGGATCTTATCATGTATCTCTGTATACAGGGAGCTCCCCCTAGTGGTGGCTGCAGACAGAATCTTATCATGTATCTCTGTATACAGGGAACTCCCCCTAGTGGTGGCAGCAGACAGGATCTTATCATGTATCTCTGTATACAGGGAGCTCCCCCTAGTGGTGGCTGCAGACAGAATCTTATCATGTATCTCTGTATACAGGGCGCTCCAACAAGTGGTGGCAGCAGACAGAATCTTATCATGTATCTCTGTATACAGGTAGCTCCCCCTAGTGGTGACTGCAGACAGGATCTTATCATGTATCTCTGTATACAGGGAGGTTCTCCTAGTGATGACTGCACACAGAATCTTATCATGTATCTCTGTATACAGGGAGCTTCCCCTAGTGGTGGCTGCAGACAGGATCTTATGTATCTCTGTATACAGGGAGCTCCCCCTAGTGGTGGCTGCAGACAGGATCTTATCATGTATCTCTGTATACAGGGAGCTCCCCCTAGTGGTGGCTGCAGACAGGATCTTATCATGTATCTCTGGATACAGGGAGCTCCCCCTAGTGGTGGCTGCAGACAGAATCTTATCATGTATCTGTATACAGGGAGCTCCCCCTAGTGGTGGCTGCAGACAGAATCTTATCGTGTAACTCTGTATACAGGGAGCTCCCCCTAGTGGTGGCTGCAGACAGAATCTTATCATGTATCTCTGTATACAGGGAGCTCCCCCTAGTGGTGGCTTCAAACAGGATCTTATCATATATCTCTGTATACAGGGAGCTCCCCCTAGTGGTGGCTGCAGACAGGATCTTATCATGTATCTCTGTATACAGGGAGCTCCCCCTAGTGGTGACTGCAGACAGGATCTTATCATGTATCTCTGTATACAGGGATTTCCCCCTAGTGATGACTGCAGACAGAATCTTATCATGTGTCTCTGTATACAGGGAGCTCCCCCTAGTGGCGCTGCAAACAGGATCTTATCATGTATCTCTGTATACAGGAAGCTCCCCCTAGTGGTGCCTGCAGACAGGATATTATCATGTATCTCTGTATACAGGGAACTCCCCCTAGTGGTGGCTGCAGACAGGATCTTATCATGTATCTCTGTATACAGGGAGCTCCCCCTAGTGGTGGCAGCAGACAGGATCTTATCATGTATCTCTGTATACAGGGAGCTCCCCCTAGTGGTGGCTGCAGACAGGATATTATCATGTATCTCTGTATACAGGGAACTCCCCCTAGTGGTGGCTGCAGACAGGATCTTATCATGTATCTCTGTATACAGGGAGCTCCCCCTAGTGGTGGCAGCAGACAGGATCTTATCATGTATCTCTGTATACAGGGAGCTCCCCCTAGTGGTGCCTGCAGACAGGATATTATCATATATCTCTGTATACAGGGAGCTCCCCCTAGTGGTGACTGCAGACAGGATCTTATCATGTATCTCTGTATACAGGGAGCTCCCCCTAGTGGTGGCTTCAGACAGGATCTTATGTATCTCTGTATATAGGGAGCTCCCCCTAGAGGTGGCTGCAGACAGGATCTTATCGTGTATCTCTGTATACAGGGAGCTCCCCCTAGTGGTGGCTGCAGATAGAATCTTATCGTGTATCTCTGTATACAGGGAGCTCCCCCTAGTGGTGGCTGCAGACAAAATCTTATCATGTATCTCTGTATACAGGGAGCTCCCCCTAGTGGTGGCTGCAGATAGAATCTTATCGTGTATCTCTGTATACAGGGAGCTCCCCCTAGTGGTGGCTGCAGACAAAATCTTATCATGTATCTCTGTATACAGTGAGCTCCCTCTAGTGGTGGCTGCAGACAGGATCTTATCTTGTATCTCTGTATACAGGGAGCTCCCCCTAGTGGTGACTGTAGAAAGAATCTTATCATGTTTCTCTGTATACAGGAAGCTCCCCCTAGTGGTGGCTGCAGACAGGATCTTATCGTGTATCTTTGTATACAGGAAGCTCCCCCTAGTGGTGGCTGCAGACAGATATAATTTATTTCTACGCATTGTTTATGCTGCGGATTTGTAGCTATGCATCAGACAAATGGACGTCCTGTCTGTGACAATATGTCTCTTATTTTACAGACCATCCACGTTGCCATAGTGTGTGCGGGGTATAACGCCAGCCGTGATGTGGTCACACTGGTCAAGTCCGTCTTGTTCCACAGGTAAAGCTGCTCTCTGTCTTGTTGGGAGTGTCAGTGTCGTACATGTAGTCGTGCGTCTCATCGTCTCCTATGTCTCTGCGTCCCTCGTTTTCCATCACTGTCTTTAGCTGTCTTTTTCTACCACTCTCAGTCTCTTTCTTCTTGCATTTCTCTAACTTTCTCCCTCACTCCCCATCAGTCTCTTCTTTCCTTTCTTCTTTTCTCTTCCTCCCTCTTGATCTCCCTCACATCCCTGCTCCATCGTTGTCTCCTCACGTCTCTTCCCATCGCTGTCTCTTACTTCTTGTCCTGCCTTTCTCTTTCTCTCCATCCTTCTCCTTACATAACGCTCTCCTCCACTATCTCCACATACCTATGTCGCTTTCTCTAGATAATTCTCTCCATCACTCTCTTTTTGCAGCGCTCTCCTTCGTTCTCCATGTAGCGCTCTCCTTCGTTCTCCATGTAGCGCTCTCCTTCGTTCTCCATGTAGCGCTCTCCTTCGTTCTCCATGTAGCGCTCTCCTTCGTTCTCCATGTAGCGCTCTCCTTCGTTCTCCTTGTAGCGCTCTCCTTCGTTCTCCTTGTAGCGCTCTCCTTCGTTCTCCATGTAGCGCTCTCCTTCGTTCTCCATGTAGCGCTCTCCTTCGTTCTCCATGTAGCGCTCTCCTTCGTTCTCCATGTAGCGCTCTCCTTCGTTCTCCATGTAGCGCTCTCCTTCGCTCTCCATGTAGCGCTCTCCTTCGCTCTCCATGTAGCGCTCTCCTTCGTTCTCCATGTAGCGCTCTCCTTCGCTCTCCATGTAGCGCTCTCCTTCGTTCTCCATGTAGCGCTCTCCTTCGTTCTCCATGTAGCGCTCTCCTTCGCTCTCCATGTAGCGCTCTCCTTCGTTCTCCATGTAGCGCTCTCCTTCGTTCTCCATGTAGCGCTCTCCTTCGCTCTCCATGTAGCGCTCTCCTTCGTTCTCCATGTAGCGCTCTCCTTCGTTCTCCATGTAGCGCTCTCCTTCGCTCTCCATGTAGCGCTCTCCTTCGTTCTCCATGTAGCGCTCTCCTTCGTTCTCCATGTAGCGCTCTCCTTCGCTCTCCATGTAGCGCTCTCCTTCGCTCTCCATGTAGCGCTCTCCTTCGTTCTCCATGTAGCGCTCTCCTTCGTTCTCCATGTAGCGCTCTCCTTCGCTCTCCATGTAGCGCTCTCCTTCGCTCTCCATGTAGCGCTCTCCTTCGTTCTCCATGTAGCGCTCTCCTTCGTTCTCCATGTAGCGCTCTCCTTCATTCTCTTTGTAGCGCTCTCCTTCGTTCTCCATGTAGCGCTCTCCTTCGCTCTCCATGTAGCGCTCTCCTTCGCTCTCCATGTAGCGCTCTCCTTCGTTCTCCATGTAGCGCTCTCCTTCGCTCTCCATGTAGCGCTCTCCTTCGTTCTCCATGTAGCGCTCTCCTTCGTTCTCCATGTAGCGCTCTCCTTCGTTCTCCATGTAGCGCTCTCCTTCGCTCTCCATGTAGCGCTCTCCTTCGTTCTCCATGTAGCGCTCTCCTTCGCTCTCCATGTAGCGCTCTCCTTCGTTCTCCATGTAGCGCTCTCCTTCGTTCTCCATGTAGCGCTCTCCTTCATTCTGTTTGTAGCGCTCTCCTTCGTTCTCCATGTAGCGCTCTCCTTCGCTCTCCATGTAGCGCTCTCCTTCGTTCTCCATGTAGCGCTCTCCTTCGCTCTCCATGTAGCGCTCTCCTTCTTTCTTCATGTAGCGCTCTCCTTCATTCTGTTTGTAGCGCTCTCCTTCGTTCTCCATGTAGCGCTCTCCTTCGTTCTCCTTGTAGCGCTCTCCTTCGTTCTCCATGTAGCGCTCTCCTTCGTTCTCCATGTAGCGCTCTCCTTCGTTCTCCATGTAGCGCTCTCCTTCGTTCTCCATGTAGCGCTCTCCTTCGTTCTCCATGTAGCGCTCTCCTTCGTTCTCCATGTAGCGCTCTCCTTCCTTCTCCATGTAGCGCTCTCCTTCGTTCTCCATGTAGCGCTCTCCTTAGTTCTCCATGTAGCGCTCTCCTTCGTTCTCCATGTAGCGCTCTCCTTCGTTCTCCATGTAGCGCTCTCCTTCGTTCTCCATGTAGCGCTTTGTCGCTCTCTATCCATCACACTTGCTCACATCGCCCTTTCCTTACATCTGTCTCCATCGCTTTCCTGTGTTCTCCATCCATCTCTCTCTCTCTGTCGCTCTCTCATCACTCTTTCTTCCTGCTGCTCTGCATCATTCACTCAGTTGCTCTTTCCATCACTCTTTTGCTCTTTCCATCTCACTCTATTTGTCTCTATATTGCTCTCTTGATCGCTCTCTGTAGATCACTTTTTCTTGTTCTCTCCATCTCCATCTTTCTATTGCTCTCCATACTACTCTCCATCACTCTCTTTCCATCGCTAACTCCATCTTTCTGCCCACTTCTCCCTCTATTGACCTTTCTATTGCTTCGCTATCACTCCTCTCTATTATTCTCTCCTTCTGTCTCTACAACTCTTCATCGTTTTTTTTCTTTTGCTCTCTCATTGTCTCTCTTCTTTCCGTCTCTCTGTTGCTCTTTCCATTGCTTTTTCTATTGTTTGCTCCATCATTTTCTCTATCTTGCTCTCCATCGTTCTCTCCATGATTATCTTCAATGCCGGTCATCACTCTTTCTATCTTCCTGAGCTGCAGTGCTGGACACTGCCACGTGAACTAAGGTGGCGCTCTTTCCAGTCAATAGAAATAGACCTTTCTCTTTTAATCCCATTCAACTCATTAACTCTCCTCTATTTTTGTATTTCATCTCAGCCCATCTCTCTCTTCTTTGCCTGCTTTTCCACCATCGATCCATAGGGTCTCACGACCCCAGCTCCCGGTCGCCGCCCGTTCCCACTAGGTGATATTGTAATCCCTCTAATGGCTTAATTTGACTGCATATTGGTCACTTTTTCTGGATGCACCTCGCAGGGGAAAGAGATGAAGGAGGCGGGAGGAGTGGGGAAGCGACCTCGCGGGTGGTAAAGATGAAGGCTGAGGGAGGAGTGGGGAAGCGACCTCATGGGGGATAAAGATGAAGGCTGAAGGAGTAGTGGGGGGGGGAGATGAAGGTCGTAAAAGGAGTGGGGAAGTTACCCCGCAGGGATGGGGGGGGGAGATGAAGGCGACGGGAGGAATGGGGAAGCGACCTCGTGAGGCGAAAAGATGATGGCGGCTGGAGGAGTGGGGAAGTGACCTCGCGGGGGGTAAAAAATTAAGGTGGCGGGAGGAGTGGGGGAACGACCTCGTGGGGGGGGTGAAGGCGGTTGGAGGAGTGGGGGGAACGACCTCGTGGGGGGGGGGATGAAGGCGACGGGAGGAATGGGGACGCAACCTTGCGGAGGGGAAGAGATGAAAGCGGCAGGAGTAGTGGGGAAGCGACCTCGCGGGGGAAAGAGATTAAGGTGGCGGGAGGAGTGGGGAAGCAACCTCGCAGGGAGAAGGGGAGATAAAGGCGGCAGGAGGAGTGGGGAAGCTTCCTCACGGTGGGGAAAAGATGAAGGCTGCCGGAGGAGGGAAGAAGCGACCTCTTGGGGGAAAGAGATTAAGGTGGCGGGAGGAGTGGGGAAGCGACCTCGTGGTGGGGAAGAGATGAAGACGGCGAGAGGAGTGAGGAAGCAACCTCACAGGGTTGAAGAGATGAAGGCGGTGGGAGGAGTGGGGAAGCGACCTTGTGGTGGGGAAGAGATGAAGACGGCGAGAGGAGTGGGAAAGTGACCTCGCGGGGGAAAGAGATTAAGGTGGCGGGAGGAGTGGGGAAGCGACCTTGTGGTGGGGAAGAGATGAAGATGGCGAGAGGAGTGGGGAAGCAACCTCGCGAGGGAAAGAGATTAAGGTGGCGGGAGGAGTGGGGAAGCGACCTCGTGGTGGGGAAGAGATGAAGGTGGCAGGAGGAATGGGGAAGCGACCTCGTGGTGGGGAAGAGATGAAGACGGCGAGAGGAGTGGGGAAGCGACCTCACAAGGTTGAAGAGATGAAGGCGAAGGGAGGAGTGGGGAAGCGACCTCGCGGGGGAAAGAGATGAAGGCGGCGGGAGGAGTGGGGAAGCGACCTCTCGGGAGGGGGAGAGGGAGATGAAGGCGGCGGGAGGAGTGGGGAAGTGACCTTGCGGGGCGGGGGGAGACATGAAGGCGGCGGGATGAGTGGGGAAGTGACCTCCAGGGGCGGGGGGAGAGATGAAGGCGGTGGGAGGAGTGGGGAAGCGACCTCTTGGGGAGGAAAAGATGAAGGCGGAGGGATGAGTGGGGAAGCGACCTCCCGGGGCGGGGAGGAGAGATGAAGGCAGCGATAGGAGTGGGGAAGCGAAGAAGGCGGCGGGAGGAGTGGGGAAGCGACCTCGCGGAGGGGAAGAGATGAAGGCGTCGGGAGGAGTGGGTAAGAGAGTGGTGAACTCCAGGATGATGATGGGGGAAGAACTTTAGCGTTAATAAAAAAAAAAAAAGGAAACGGCTTGGAAGCAATTTCTTTCTTGCACTTAAATTGTATTTTTATTGGAATGCTTTTAATGTGCGGTGTCCTCCGCGCGGGGGTGCATCGGCGTCCGCCGCCTCCGGTGTATCTCCGGAGTATCGCGCTCCCTGTGCATTGTCTCCTGTGCATAAGAAACATTTCATTTATCTTTACAGTGTCGGATAAATGTTACATTTTATGCCAATTTCTATTCATTTTACGAGCCGGGATCGTAACGCAATCCCGGGAACAAAGAGGAGAAATGTGTCGTTTGAGTAGAAATCAATGTAATTGGCATTTGCATTTTAGTTTTCATTTGCACCAGATCGTGAATTCTAGTTGCAGCATATTTACCCTGAAATATGGGAATTTTACCTCCCTGCCTGCAGAGGATGTGCAGATAAGGATTATCTGGGTAATGTCAGCCCTTAAAGGGGTTTTCCGCATCATCAACCCCCAACGATTACCTGATTGAAGTGTTTATACTGTAGCACTGTAATTTAAAGTAGTGGCTGAGTTTGGTATTGCAGCTCTGTCCCATTCACCTAAGGTGTAATACCGGGCACCACCACTATCAAAAGTACGGAGCTGTGCCTGGTGAAGAGTAATGGAGCCCACTCAATCAGCTGATCGGCAGAGTACCACTCATCCTAATGATGGCGTATTAGTTTTGTAGCCCTGAACAACAATTTTTATTGCTGCTTGCAAAAAAACATACATTAGAATAAGCCGCTATACCCAACTTAATGTACCATTATACTATTTGTAAAACTGTGTGGGGCCATTATACTGTTTGGAGGGCTATGCGGGGAATTATATTGTTTGGAGGGCTATGTGGGGAGCATTATACTGTTTGGAGGGCTATGTGGGGAGCATTATACTGTTTGGAGGGCTATGTGGGGGGTATTATACTGTTTGGAGGGCTATGTGGGGGGTATTATACTGTTTGGAGGGCTATGTGGGGGGTATTATACTGTTTGGAGGGCTATGTGGGGGGCATTATACTGTTTGGAGGGCTATGTGGGGGGTATTATACTGTTTGGAGGGCTATGTGGGGGGCATTATACTGTTTGGAGGGCTATGTGGGGGGCGTTGAATTGTTTGGAGAGCTATGTGAGGAGCATTATACTGTTTGGAGGGCTATGTGGGGGGCATTGAATTGTTTGGAGGGCTATGTGGGGAGCATTATACTGTTTGGAGGGCTATGTGGGGGGCATTATACTGTTTGGAGTGCTATGTGGGGGGCATTATACTGTTTAGAGGGCTATGTGGGGGGGGCATTATACTGTTTGGAGAGCTATGTGGGGAGCATTATACTGTTTGGAGGGCTATGTGGGGGGCGTTGAATTGTTTGGAGGGCTATGTGGGGAGCATTATACTGTTTGGAGGGCTATGTGGGGGGCATTATACTGTTTGGAGGGCTATGTGGGGGGCATTATACTGTTTAGAGGGCTATGTGGGGGGTCATTATACTGTTTGGAGAGCTATGTGGGGAGCATTATACTGTTTGGAGGGCTATGTGGGGAGCATTATATTGTTTGGAGGGCTATGTGGGGGGCATTGAATTGTTTAGAGGGCTATGTGGGGAGCATTATACTGTTTGGAGGGCTATGTGGGGGGCATTATACTGTTTGGAGGGCTATGTGGGGGGCATTATACTGTTTTGAGGGCTATGTGGGGAATTATATTGTTTGGAGGGCTATGCGGGAGGCGTTGAATTGTTTGGAGGGACCAATATGATGTTTGGAGGGCTGTGTGGTTTCCATCATACTGTATGGAGGGCCATCATACTGTTTAGAGGGCTATGGGGACCATATAATTGTGTGGAGGGCTGTAGGGAGCCTCATACTGTGTATGATCGACTGTCAGGGCCATCCTACTGTGTGTGGGGGACTGTGGGGACTATCATACTGTGTTGGGGTATCATACTTTCGAGGGGTGGGGGGTACTGTAGGGTCATCATATTGTGCATGTTGAAGGTCCTGTGGTGGAATTCATTGTGGGGATATCATACTGTTTGGGGTGGGCACTTTTGTTAGCATCATACTTTATGACGGCCATGATTTTATGAGGGTGGGGTAGCAATTAGAACATCTGCTGATTTCTATGTACGGCCTTGGTAACATACCCTAATAAATGTCCACAATTTTGATTATAAACTTGAAATTTTGGGATTTTCTGACTTGACAAATGATGGAATTCTGGCTTCATGCTGCCACCACTAGGTGGAGCTCACTGCATATGTGCATCATACTGCAGACATACTGCACGCAAGAGCTCCACCTAGTGGTGGCTGTAGGTATGTACTATAACAACAAGTGTTGGACCGTGCCGTATAATTGACCTGTGTGAATTTTTCCTTCCGGGGGAGAGCTAATTTGCCTCCGAATACACCTGAGCTGAGCTCTTTCTTCTCTCGCGCGGTTCCTGCGTCCTTGGATTTTCGATACCTTCTCTATTTTTTTCCCGGGACCGGGTTTTTTTTTAATACAGATCTGTAATAAATATGTTAAAGCTCGGAAGACCTAATCATGACACTGCTGAGGAATCCGCTGTGTCTTAAAGCTGCTGCCTCGACTGGTGCGGAATACAAAGCAGGGGCTTTCTTCAGATGAAAACTCCTCTGACACTCCAGTGGTGGCCTCGGGGTCACGGCAGAAGGGGAGCCGGGAGGAAATTCAGGCACAATCCGGCGCCCATTGTGATCCGGGGGAATTTGGGAACAGAATTTAAGTTCAGATGCATACAGTGCTCCGAGCGATAAAATGCAGAAAAAGTCACAAAGACATAAAAGATGATTTAAAGGAATTTTCCTGATTTTGGTAAAAAAAGCAGAAATTAGTTGTCTAGGATTAAAAGAGCATGGCAACTTCTGTTAAAAACAGAGCCTCGCCTGCCCGCAGGTTGTGTGTGGTTTTGCAGCCGAGCTTCATTAATTTCAATGGAGCTAAACTGCAATACCTGAAACCACCAGGTGGGGTGCTGTTTATGGAGAAAGTTTTTACATTGCTGTGCAAAGGAGGTGGATGCGATCACTGCTTCCACCTGTTATTCTAATGCAGGGCTTTGACCATGGCAAGACGAAGCAGAGAACCAGTGGATAGTGTCAGAAATAATACTGCCATTTGTTGGCCAAAGAGGAGTTTATATAGTTCTAGTCATGTCAGCAATCAATCTTACCTTGGCAGCTGCTTTTCCATAAGGAATCGCTGGCCCCATGCGCTTAGCAAGATATGGTGAAAAAAAAGAAATCCAGAAGAAGGTGAGGGCCCCTTACCGACAAACCGACTCCGCCTGTAGCATAAAAGGATCTTAGAGCAGAGGTGTCAATCACATAGCTCCACCCACGCTGATCTGCAACTACGGCTCCACCCATGCTGATCTGCAACTACGGCTCCACCCACGCTGATCTGCAACTACGGCTCCACCCACGCTGAGCTGCAACTACGGCTCCACCCACGCTGAGCTGCAACTACGGCTCCACCCACGCTGAGCTGCCACTACGGCTCCACCCACACTGAGCTGCCACTACGGCTCCACCCACGCTGATCTGCAACTACGGCTCCACCCACGCTGATCTGCAACTACGGCTCCACCCACGCTGAGCTGCAACTACGGCTCCACCCACGCTGATCTGCAACTACGGCTCCACCCACGCTGAGCTGCCACTACGGCTCCACCCACGCTGAGCTGCAACTACGGCTCCACCCACGCTGATCTGCAACTACGGCTCCACCCACGCTGAGCTGCCACTACGGCTCCACCCACACTGAGCTGCCACTACGGCTCCACCCACGCTGATCTGCAACTACGGCTCCACCCACGCTGATCTGCAACTACGGCTCCACCCACGCTGAGCTGCCACTACGACTCCACCCACGCTGAGCTGATACTTTGGCTCCACCCACGCTGAACTGCCACTACGACTCCACACTGAGCTGCAACTACAGCTCCACCCACACTGATCTGCAACTACGGCTCCACCCACACTGAGCTAGCACTACGACTCCACCCACACTGAGCTGCCACTACAGCTCCACCCACGCTGAGCTGCCACTACAGCTCCACCCACGCTGAGCTGCCACTATGGCTCCACCCACACTGAGCTGCCACTATGGCTCCACCCACACTGAGCTGCCACTACGGCTCCACCCATGCTGAGCTGCCACTACGGCTCCACCCACGCTGATCTGCCACTACGGCTCCACCCACGCTGATCTGCCACTACGGCTCCACCCACGCTGATCTGCAACTACGGCTCCGCCCACACTGAGCTGCCACTACGGCTCCACCCACGCTGAGCTTCTACGGCTCCACCCATGCTGAGCTGCAGCTACAGCTCCGCCCACACTGAGCTGCCACTACGGCTCCACCCATGCTGAGCTGCTACTACAGCTCCACCCACGCTGAGCTGCCACTATGGCTCCACCCACACTGAGCTGCCACTATGGCTCCACCCACGCTGAGCTGCCACTACGGCTCCACCCATGCTGAGCTGCCACTACGGCTCCACCCACGCTTATCTGCCACTACTGCTCCACCCACGCTGATCTGCCACTACGGCTCCACCCACGCTGAGCTGCCACTATGGCTCCACCCACGCTGATCTGCAACTACGGCTCCGCCCACACTGAGCTGCCACTACGGCTCCACCCACGCTGAGCTTCTACGGCTCCACGCTGAGCTGCAGCTACAGCTCCATCCATGCTTAACTGCCACCATACCTCCACCCACGCTTAGCTGCAGCTAATCTTACACTCACACTGAGCTGCCACTACAGCATCACCCTTGCTGAATTGCGACTACATATCCACCCACAATGAGCTGACACTACAACTCCACCCACACTAAGCTGCTACTACAGACCCACCGACACTGAGCTGCACAGCAGTTTAAACCTTGAACAGCCCCACCTATGCTGAGCAGCACAGAACTGTAAACTTTGGACAGTCCCACCCACGGCGAGCTGCACATGAGTGTAAGCTTTGGCTAGCCCCACCTACGCTGCGGAGTGTAAATTTGAACAGTCCCATCCACGCTGAGCTGCACAGCGGTGTAATTTTTGAGCAGTCCCACCAATGCTGAGCTGCACAGGAGTGTAAGCTTTGACCAGCCCCACCCACGCTGAGCTGCACTGGAGTGTAAGCTTTGGACAGCCCCACCCACGCTAAGCTGCACAGGAGTGTAAGCTTTGGACAGCCCCACCGATGCCGAGCTGCACTGGGGTGTAAGCTTTGAACAGCCCCACCCATGCTGAGCTGCACTGGAGTGTAAGTGTTTGGACAGCCCCACCCATGCTGAGTTGCACTGGAGTGTAAGCTTTGGAGAGCCCCACCCACGCTGAGCTGCACAGGAGTATAAGCTTTGGACAGCCCCACCCATGCTGAGCTGCACAGGAGTATAAGTTTTAGACAGCCCCACCCACGCTGAGCTGCACTGGAGTGTAAGCTTTGGACTGCCCCACCCATGCTGAGCTGCACTGGAGTGTAAGCTTTGAACAGTCCCACCCACGCCGAGCTGCACTGGAGTGCAAGCTTTGGGCAGACCCACCCATGCTGCACTGGAGTGTAAGCTTTGGACAGCCCCACCCACGCTGAGCTGCACAGGAGTATAAGCTTTGGACAGCCCCCCCCCCCCACGCTGAGCTGCACAGGAGTAAAAGTTTTGGACAGCCCCACCCACACTGAGCTGCACTAGAATAAGCTTTGGACAGCCCCACCCACGCTGAGCTGCACAGGAGTGTAAGCTTTGGACAGCCCCACCCACGCTGAGTTGCACAGGAGTATAAGTTTTGGACAGCTCCATCCATGCTAATCTGCACTGGAGTGTAAGCTTTGGACAGCCCCACCCACGCTGAGCTGCACAGGAGTGCAAGCTTTGGACAGCCCCACCCACGCTGAGCTGCACAGGAGTGTAAGCTTTGGACAGCCCCACCCACGCTGAGCTACACTGAAGTGTAAGCTTTGGACAGCCCCACACACGCTGAGCTGCACTGGAGTGTAAACTTTGGACAGCTCTACACACGCTGAGCTGCACAGGAGTATAAGCTTTAGACAGCCCCACCTACGCTGAGCTGCACAGGAGTTAAGTTTTGGACAGCCCCATCCATGCTAATCTGCACTGGAGTGTAAGCTTTGGACAGCCCCACCCACGCTGAGCTGCACAGGAGTGTAAGCTTTGGACAGCCCCACCCACGCTGAGCTGCACAGGAGTGTAAGCTTTGGACAGCCCCACACACGCTGAGCTGCACTGGAGTGTAAACTTTGGACAGCTCTACACACGCTGAGCTGCACAGGAGTATAAGCTTTAGACAGCCCCACCTACGCTGAGCTGCACAGGAGTTAAGTTTTGGACAGCCCCATCCATGCTAATCTGCACTGGAGTGTAAGCTTTGGACAGCCCCACCCACGCTGAGCTGCACAGGAGTGTAAGCTTTGGACAGCCCCACCCACGCTGAGCTGTACTGAAGTGTAAGCTTTGGACAGCCCCACCCACGCTGAGCTTGAGCTGCACAGGAGTGTAAGCTTTGGACAGCCCCACCCACGCTGAGCTGCACAGGAGTGTAAACTTTGGACAGCCCCACCCACGCTGAGCTGCACTGAAGTGTAAGCTTTGGACAGCCCCACCCACGCTGAGCTGCACAGGAGTGTAAGCTTTGGACAGCTCCACCCATGCTGAGCTGCACTGGAGTGTAAGCTTTGAACAGCCCCACACACGCTGAGCTGCACTGGAGTGTAAGCTTTGGACTGCCCCACCCATGCTGAGCTGCACTGGAGTGTAAGCTTTGAACAGTCCCACCCACGCCGAGCTGCACTGGAGTGTAAGCTTTGGACAGCCCCACGCACGCCGAGCTGCACTGGAGTGTAAGCTTTGGACAGCCCCACCCATGCTGAGCTGCACAGGAGTATAAGCTTTGGACAGCCCCACCCACGCTGAGCTGCACAGGAGTGTAAGCTTTGAACAGCCCCACCCACGCCTTGCTGCACTGGAGTGTAAGCTTTGGACAGCCCCACCCATGCTGAGATGCACTGGAGTGTAAGCTTTGGACAGCCCCACCCACGCCAAGCTGCACTGGAGTGTAAGCTTTGGACAGCACCACCCATGCTGAACTGCACAGGAATAATGGACAGCCCCACCCACGCTGAGCTGCACTGGAGTGTAAGCTTTGGACAGTCCCACCATGCCGAGCTGCACTGGAGTGTAAGCTTTGGACAGCCCCACCCATACTGAGCTGCACTGGAGTTTAAGCTTTGGGCAGACCCACCCATGCTGCACTGGAGTGTAAGCTTTGAACAGCCCCACCCACGCTGAGCTGCACAGGAGTATAAGCTTTGGACAGGCCCCCCCCCACACTGAGCTGCACAGGAGTAAAAGTTTTGGACAGCCCCACCCACACTGAGCTGCACTAGAATAAGCTTTGGACTGCCCCACCCATGCTGAGCTGCACAGGAGTGTAAGCTTTGGACAGCCCCACCCACGCTGAGCTGCACAGGAGTATAAGTTTTGGACAGACCCATCCATGCTAATCTGCACTGGAGTGTAAGCTTTGGACAGCCCCACCCACGCTGAGCTGCACTGGAGTGTAAGCTTTGGACAGCCCCATGCACGCTGAGCTGCACAGGAGTGTAAGCTTTAGACAGCCCCACCCACGCTGAGCTGCACAGCAGTATAAGTTTTGGACAGCTCCATCCATGCTAATCTGCACTGGAGTGTAAGCTTTGGACAGCCCCACCCACGCTGAGCTGCACAGGAGTGCAAGCTTTGGACAGCCCCACCCACGCTGAGCTGCACAGGAGTGTAAGCTTTGGACAGCCCCACCCACGCTGAGCTACACTGAAGTGTAAGCTTTGGACAGCCCCACACACGCTGAGCTGCACTGGAGTGTAAGCTTTGGACAGCCCCATGCACATTGAGCTGCACAGGAGTATAAGCTTTAGACAGCCCCACCTACGCTGAGCTGCACAGCAGTATAAGTTTTGGACAGCTCCATCCATGCTAATCTGCACTGGAGTGTAAGCTTTGGACAGCCCCACCCACGCTGAGCTGCACAGGAGTGCAAGCTTTGGACAGCCCCACCCACGCTGAGCTGCACAGGAGTGTAAGCTTTGGACAGCCCCACCCACGCTGAGCTACACTGAAGTGTAAGCTTTGGACAGCCCCACACACGCTGAGCTGCACTGGAGTGTAAGCTTTGTACAGCCCCATGCACATTGAGCTGCACAGGAGTATAAGCTTTAGACAGCCCCACCTACGCTGAGCTGCACAGGAGTGAAGTTTTGGACAGCCCCATCCATGCTAATCTGCACTGGAGTGTAAGCTTTGGACAGCCCCACCCACGCTGAGCTGCACAGGAGTGTAAGCTTTGGACAGCCCCACCCACGCTGAGCTGCACTGAAGTGTAAGCTTTGGACAGCCCCACCCACGCTGAGCTGCACAGGAGTGTAAGCTTTGGACAGCTCCACCCATGCTGAGCTGCACTGGAGTGTAAGCTTTGGACAGCCCCACACACGCTGAGCTGCACTGGAGTGTAAGCTTTGGACAGCCCCATGCACATTGAGCTGCACAGGAGTGTAAGCTTTAGACAGCCCCACCCATGCTGAGCTGCACTGGAGTGTAAGCTTTGGACAGCCCCACCCACGCTGAGCTGCACTGGAGTGTAAACTTTTGACAGCCCCACCCACGCTGAGCTGCACTGGAGTGTAAGCTTTGGACAGCCCCACCCACGCTGAGCTGCACTGGAGTGTAAGCTTTGGACAGCCCCACCCATGCTGAGCTGCACTGGAGTGTAAGCTTTGGACAGCCCCACCCACGCTGAGCTGCACAGGAGTGTAAGCTTTGGACAGCTCCACCCATGCTGAGCTGCACTGGAGTGTAAGCTTTGGACAGCCCCACACACGCTGAGCTGCACTGGAGTGTAAGCTTTGGACAGCCCCATGCACATTGAGCTGCACAGGAGTGTAAGCTTTAGACAGCCCCACCCATGCTGAGCTGCACTGGAGTGTAAGCTTTGGACAGCCCCACCCACGCTGAGCTGCACTGGAGTGTAAACTTTTGACAGCCCCACCCACGCTGAGCTGCACTGGAGTGTAAGCTTTGGACAGCCCCACCCACGCTGAGCTGCACTGGAGTGTAAGCTTTGGACAGCCCCACCCATGCTGAGCTGCACTGGAGTGTAAGCTTTGGACAGCCCCACCCACGCTGAGCTGCACTGGAGTGTAATCCCTAGAGACAATACAGCATTACTTACTATTAATAATAATGACACTGGCTTTCCAAAGCTTTAAGTTTATACTCCTGGAATCCCCTTTTAAGTCCTTATGGGCTATCTACACCAGCGTGTTGGCTTCCCTATCCAGGCTTTCACATACTTTTCCTTCTATGATAGTGGTCCGGGCTGGGAATGTGTCTCCTGCCCAGCCCAGGAGAAGCTTAAAATGTCACCAAAACTATACATATCAGGTCCACGAAGCTGACATTTGGAGTTATTTTTACGCTACTTATTCTTCAAGTCACATTTATAAAGGGAAGTTAATCATATCTGTGCATAAATATTATATGGATGAACATGCCCCTTAAGTGACCTGTCAATCAAGCCTGTAATTCTGGGGTCAGAGTTCACCAAGTGTCCTAATAAACTACCGATGAGTTCATTTATGGCCCCATCTTGTAAGAACACCTGAATGTTTCCCATTAGATTCTCAACATGTGTCTGCTTCCCTTGAAATCTACACGCGGTGACTCCAGTTACAGCTCCGGTAACACAATTATGTAAATAGCTGATTAAGGACATAATTGCATTAAGAAACTTGACAAAACTGATCGCTACATCCTGCAACAATGTCACGTATCCTCCCGGCGCCCATAACTTACAGTTCGCAGGTCGTTCCTTTGTTAACGGACCGCTCCGCTAATTCCCCGGAGATGGAATTAGATTTTAATGGATATCATTTGAATATCAAATGAAAGGATTTGTTCTCTGGAGTGCGCCAGGGGTGACACGTATCCATTATCCTGAAAGGGGAAAGACAGGAGGGGGAAACGGGAGATCTCACTGGTGTTCCTCTACTCTTTGTAGTAAAACTAATGTCAGTTTTCGCGCCGTCTTTAAACGACTTAAAGTGGGGGCGAGAAACACAAAGAGGCGATGAGCCGAAGATAAGCTACAATGACACTTCGCTTACCGTCACCAAAGCTGCCGAAAATCTAAGACTTCTCACACTAATCTATGTGTGATGCTCTATTCTTTCTGTTCTAAATTGTCGGGTACCGATGTATGCCGCTGATGAATTGCCGGCCGGCTTTTTTAAAGAGAGCGTGTTCTGAGCAGTTTGTCAGCTTTTGGACACCTTTGAAGGTGTTTTCTATGTGTTTCTATGTGTTTTTGTTTGCCTGCCATTGGTTTTAACGGTGTTCTAAGGTGTTCAACGAACCGAACCCGAACACTATGGGGGTGGCTCAACACTACTCACCACTCCTCATCCTCTCAGCAGCATGAGCACACCACATTCTTCAGGAACGCACCACTCCCCAGTTTCTCAGCAGCTTGAGCACACTACATTTTCAGGAGCCTCTCCCCAGCCTCTCTGCTGCACAAGTGCAACACATTAAGGAGATCACCACTCCCCAGCCTCTCAGCAGCATGAGCGCACCACATTCTTCAGGAGCGCACTGCTCCCCAGCCTCTCGGCAGCATGCACACTCCATATTCTTCAGGAGCTCACCGCTCCCCAGCCTCTCAGCAGCATGCGCACTCCACATTATTCAGGAGTGCACCTCTCCCCAGCCTGTCAACAGCATGCGCACTCCACATTCTTCAGGAGCGCACTGCTTCCCAGCAGCATGCACACATCACAGTCTTCAGGAGCGCACCGCTCCCTAGCCTGTCAGCAGCTTGCGCACTCCACATTCTTCAGGAGCGCACCGCTCCCCAGCCATTAAGCAGCATGCACCCTCCACATTCTTCAGGAGCGCACCTCTCCCCAGCCTGTCAGCAGCATGAGCGCACCACATTCTTCAGGAGCGCACTGCTTCCCAGCAGCATGCACACATCACAGTCTTCAGGAGCGCACCGCTTCCCAGTCTCCTAGCAGCATGATCACAGCACATTCTTCGAGAGCATATCACTCCCCAACCTTCTGGCAGCATTATCATGCCACATTCTTTTGGAGTGCACCACTTTCTAACCTACCAACAGCATGAGCACAGCACATTTTTCAGAAGCATACCACTCCCCAACCTCTCAGCAGCAGGTGCACATCACATTCTTCAGAAGCGCACTGCTTCCCAGCCTCTCAGCAGCATGAGCACAACACATTCTTCAGGAGCTCACTACTACCCAGCCTCTCAGCAGCAAGCGCACTGCTTCCCAGCCTCCCAGCAGCATGATCACACCACATTCTTCAGGAGTGCATGACTCCCCAGCCTCTCAGCAGCACAAGTGAAACACATTCTTCAGGAGTATATCACTCCCCAGCCTCTCAGCAGCACAAGTGCAACACATTCTTCAGGAGTACATCACTCCCCAGCATTATCACACCACATTCTTCAAGACCGCACCACTCTGTAGCCTACCAGCAGCATGAGCACAGAACATTCTTCAGAAGCATGCCGCTTCCCAACCTCTCAGCAGCACAAGCACACCACATTCTTTAGAAGCGTAACGCTCACCAGCCTCTCAGCAACAGGAGCACATCACATTCTTCAGAAGCGCACCGCTTCCCAGCCTCCTAGCAACATGAGCGCAACACATTCTTCACAAGCTCACCACTCCCCAGCCTCTTAGCAGCATGATTGCACTACATTCTTCAGGAGCGCACCACTCTACAGCCTCACACCAGCATGAGCGCACCGCAATCTTAAGGAGCGCACTGCTCCTCTGCCTCTGCAGCATAAGGGTACCACATTCCTTAAGAACACTCTGATCCTTAGCCTCCGGACAGCATGAGTGCATCGAATACTTCAAGAACGTACTGCTCTACAGTTTCCCAGCAACTTTGCCTTTGCAACGTCGGAGGAGCGTAGGGGGACTGAAACTTGCCAGATACCGCAATCTGGCCAGTTTCAAAGCAGCTCTTACAAGCTCTACATCAAAGAGCTTGTAAGTGCTCCCGCCTTGCCTAGGAGACCGGCCACCACTGCAGGCTATCAGCGGTGGCCAGTCTCTTAGACAATGAGCTATAAATAATAAAATCCTTCCGTTCTTGAGAACTGAAAAGATAATTTTAATAAAAGGTGAATTGCAAAGTTGCTAGTTTTACAAACATTTTGCAGTTTTACCCATTTAGCAAGATGAGACAACCCCTTTTTCAAATATATTAGAAAATAAAGGGCATTCCCCCTGACTAAGACCCTTATCTATTAGCTCTGAAAGAAAGCTCCCCTCTTTTTATATTTGGAGGACCTAATGATGTAATGCCTCATTTTTCCTGTGGGGGTGCTATAGAGGAATTCAACACTTTTTATCAGATCTTCCTATTGGCGATCACTGGTGATTTCATCAGTGTTGTGCCCTGGAATCAGCATTTTTCAATGGATCCTTTTATTAAAATATGATTTTCCATAGCCTTATTGATAGAAAGGCCACTTAAAGTCCCTTAAAGGGATCCCACCATAAAAATACCAAATAAAGGGGTTTTGGTAGAAATATCTGCTTCTCTCTTTGGACAATATCAATAACTGGTGTCAAAACCTTTAAAAGTGCCGGACAGAAGATGTACTTTGAAATAATGTCCACCAATTAAAGGGTTCTTCACAGCATTGACGTTTCGTTCTTGTCCTTCGCAGGAGAAACCCGCTGCACTTCCACCTGATCGCAGACTCCATTGCCAAGCAGATCCTGGCCACGCTTTTCGAAACCTGGATGGTTCCTGCGGTGCGTGTGGATTTTTACGACGCCGATGAATTGAAGGTAAGAAATAAAACTTAACAGCTCCCAATGCGCAATCAAAATAAATGTTCAACCCTCCAGATATGAGCGCGGGCGCCGCTCATCTAATGAAGCCAGGAATCGAAATCCTTCTATAGACGGAAGGTTGGAAATAATGCACCTGCCTAAATGAGCTGGCGCCTGTGCCAGGCCAATCTGGGCGGGTGCCAGGGCCGGCCGAGGGACCATGACCATGTGGGTATCCTTATGCCTTAATAGTGTTAATGCACAAGGGTCGCACGCGTCGTATCCAGTCTACTGAACAAGTATGACGGATGGAGAGACCATCTCATCAGCATTGATTGACCGGCTGCGGTGCTCTGTCTTGTGCGGTGGGTGATGGTCATGGGTAATGGCGCCGCCACTAAGGGGTTAACACGTCCGCCGTCTGATGAATCGCCCTGCTCTGCCTGCTGCCTCCCTGCGTTCCTGTTCACAACTAATCACCTCCACTTGTGGAAATCTAAGAGGTACCGGCCATGGTGACCCCATGATGACTCATAATGACTATTTAGGATGGGGGTGGGGTTGGGACCCCCCATTTCTTTGATGCAACCACTAATGATGACCAGACCCAAGCGGGCCGAACACTATTACACAATCATCCTCCATATGACTGAGCATCATAGCACAATCATCCTCCATATAACTGAGCGTTATACCACATCCATCCTCCATATGACTGAGCGTTATACCACATCCATCCTCCATATGACTGAGCGTTATACCACATCCATCCTCCATATGACTGAGCGTTATACCACATCCATCCTCCATATGACTGAGCGTTATACCACATCCATCCTCCATATGACTGAGCGTTATACCACATCCATCCTCCATATAACTGATCGTTATACCACATCCATCCCCCATATGACTGAGCGTTATACCACATCCATCCTCCATATGACTGAGCATTATACCACATCCATCCCCCATATGACTGAGCGTTATACCACATCCATCCTCCATATGACTGAGCATTATACCACATCCATCCTCCATATGACTGAGCATTATACCACAACCATCCCCCATACGACTGAGCATCATAGCACAATCATCCTCCATATAACTGAA
Source organism: Phyllobates terribilis (assembly GCF_046119375.1). Classification (NCBI taxonomy): domain Eukaryota; kingdom Metazoa; phylum Chordata; class Amphibia; order Anura; family Dendrobatidae; genus Phyllobates; species Phyllobates terribilis. The sequence continues at coordinate 177,693,879 of NW_027362770.1, forward strand.
CGTTATACCACATCCATCCTCCATATAGCTGAGCGTTATACCACATCCATCCTCCATATGACTGAGCGTTATACCACATCCATCCCCCATATGACTGAGTGTCGTAACACAACCATCCTCCATGTGACCGAACATCATATCACATCCATCCTCCATATGACTGAGCGTTATACCACATCCATCCTCCATATGACTGAGCGTTATACCACATCCATCCTCCATATGACTGAGTGTCGTAACACAATCATCCTCCATATAACTGAGCGTTATACCACATCCATCCTCCATACGACTGAGCATTATACCACATTCATCCTCCATATGACTGAGCGTTATACCACATTCATCCTCCATATGACTGAGCGTTATACCACATCCATCCTCCATACGACTGAGCATTATACCACATCCATCCACCATATGACTGAGTGTCATAACACAATCATCCTCCATATGACTGAGCATCGTAACACAATCATCCTCCATATAACTGAGCGTTATACCACATCCATCCTCCATATGACTGAGCGTCATAACACAACCATCCTCCATATGACTGAGTGTCATAACACAATCATCCTCCATATGACTGAGCATCATAACACAATCATCCTCCATATAACTGAGCATCATAACACAATCATCCTCCATATGACTGAGCGTTATACCACATCCATCCTCCATACGACTGAGCGTTATACCACATCCATCCTCCATATGACTGAGCGTTATACCACATCCATCCTCCATATGACTGAGCGTTATACCACATCCATCCTCCATATGACTGAGCGTTATACCACATCCATCCTCCATACGACTGAGCGTCATAACACAACCATCCTCCATATGACTGAGTGTCATAACACAATCATCCTCCATATGACTGAGCATCGTAACACAACCATCCTCCATATGACTGAGCATCGTAACACAATCATCCTCCATATAACTGAGCATCATAACACAATCATCCTCCATGTGACCGAACATCATAACACAACCATCCTCCATATAACTGAGCATCATAACACAACCATCCTCCATGTGACCGAACATCATAACACAACCATCCTCCATATAACTGAGCATTATGCCACATCCATCCTCCATATGACTGAGCGTTATACCACATCCATCCTCCATATGACTGAGCGTTATACCACATCCATCCTCCATATGACTGAGCGTTATACCACATCCATCCTCCATATGACTGAGCGTTATACCACATCCATCCTCCATACGACTGAGTGTCGTAACACAACCATCCTCCATATAACTGAGCGTTATACCACATCCATCCTCCATATGACTGAGCGTTATACCACAACCATCCTCCATATGACTGAGCATCATAACACAACCATCCTCCATATGACTGAGCGTTATACCACATCCATCCTCCACATGACTGAGCGTTATACCACATCCATTCTCCATATGACTGAGCATTATACCACATCCATCCCCCATATGACTGAGCGTTATACCACATCCATCCTCCATATGACTGAGCGTTATACCACATCCATCCTCCATATGACTGAGCATTATACCACATCCATCCCCCATATGACTGAGCGTTATACCACATCCATCCTCCATATGACTGAGCATTATACCACATCCATCCTCCATATGACTGAGCGTTATACCACATCCATCCTCCATATGACTGAGCGTTATACCACATCCATCCTCCATATGACTGAGCGTTATACCACATCCATTCTCCATATGACTGAGCGTTATACCACATCCATCCTCCATATGACTGAGCGTTATACCACATCCATCCTCCATATGACTGAGCGTTATACCACATCCATCCTCCATATGACTGAGCGTTATACCACATCCATCCTCCATATGACTGAGCGTTATACCACATCCATCCTCCATATGACTGAGCATTATACCACATCCATCCCCCATATGACTGAGCGTTATACGACATCCATCCCCCATATGACTGAGCATTATACCACATCCATCCTCCATATGACTGAGCGTTATACCACATCCATCCTCCATATGACTGAGCGTTATACCACATCCATCCTCCATATGACTGAGCGTTATACCACATCCATCCTCCATATGACTGAGCGTTATACCACATCCATCCTCCATATGACTGCGCGTTATACCAGATCCATTCTCCATATGACTGAGCATCGTAACACAATCATCCTCCATATAACTGAGCGTTATACCACAACCATCCTCCATAGGACCGAGCATTATACACAACCAGAGCAAATCAATTTGATGCAAATCGAATTTTTGTCAATTCTTTGAGGTAAATTTGCTGTGCCTTGCAAAATTGAACAATCTGCATTTCAGTTTCCGTGAATCAACGAAAAAGAAAAAAATCTCACCCCCATTTCACACAAAGTAGAATATTGCATTAGCCAAAGAAGGCTCACATGACCTCAGGTGCGGTCGGTCGAGCTTTCCATCACATGGTATAACATCCAATCAGAATGGACTGTTATAGCCTGTATAAAAGCTGAGGCTGGGAATGCAGCAGCCGTTTTGTGTTGAATCTGGATAGTGAAGAATGTTGCAAGTCACAACTTAGGGCAATAATTAGAGTCTCTCCTGTACTAAAATTTTTGGCAAAATTTTACGAAACTGGTAAATTCAAAACCCAAACTATTTGCTCATCTCTACTAATCATCTTCAGAATAACACAACTATCCCACATGACTGTTGCCTTGAGCACAGTAACCTGACTCCTCATCGACCACTATACACAACCCCACCCCTACATGCCGTTCCTCCTCTACTATAATAACATAAACACCCCTCTACCACCAAATACCACTATAACAAGACCCAAAACTTCACAACCATCAATGAGCACAGTAACCTGACTCCTCATCTACCACTATACACAACCCCATCTGTACATGCCGTTCCTCCTCTACTATAATAACATAAACACCCTTCTACCACCAAATACCACTAAAACAAGAACTGAAACCTAACAACCATCCTTGAGCACCGAAACCTGACTCCTCTTCTACTGCTATACACTACCCCACCCCTACATGCCGTTCCTCCTCTACTATAATAATAAACACCCCTTTATCACCAAATACCACTAAAGCAAAACCCGAAACCTCACAACCATCCTTGAGCACCGTAACCTGACTCCTTATCTACAGCTATACAGAGCCCCACCCCTACATGCAATTTCTCCTCTACTATACACTGTGTTCCAAATTATTATGCAAATAATATTTTCTCAGATTTTCCCAAATTACCTATATGAATTGCAGTCATTGTCATTTTCCAGTCAAATAACTATTAGAGTACAATTGAAAGGTTTTTGTACAAACTGCCTATGATAACAGTATATTTAAAAAAAAATAAAAAACTCAAACTGCACTCAAAATGCATGTTCCAAATTATTATGCACAGCAGAGTTTTCAACCTTTTCATTTTAATAAAGAACAAAAAAAATGGTCATTTTTGAAATTATAAGCATTAGCCGGTTATTACACACTGAAATCAAACAGTTTTCACCTCAAAACTTTATTCTAGGTGATGTTACATTTGCACATAGGACCCCTTGTTCGAAAGGAGCTTCTGAACTCTCTCGTCCATTGAATTTGTCAGGTTTTGGATGGTTTCTGCTTCAATTGTTTTGCATGAGGACAGAATACCCTCCCAGAGCTGTTGCTTAGATGTGAACTGCCTCCCGCCATCATAGACACTCCTTTTGATGATGCTCCAGAGGTTCTCAATGGAGTTGAGGTCAGGGGAGCATGGGGGCCACACCATAAGTTTGTCCCCTTTTATGCCCATAGCAGCCAGAGATGCAGATGTGTTATGTGCAGCATGAGACGGGGCATTATCATGCATGAAATGATCTCGATGGTCCAGATGGATGGAGTGGAGGATGGCTGGTTGATGGACACCCCATGCAAACACAGCTACGGCGCTACCAAGGAGGAGGTGGAGTAATGTTTTGGGCTTGAATCATGGGGAGAGAGATTGTCGGCCCCTTTAGGATCCCTGAAGGGGTAAAGATGAACTCCATAATGTATGTTGAGTTTCTCAAACAGCACTTCCTTCCATGGTTCAAGAAGAAGAACCGTGTATTCTGCAGCAAGATCATTTCATGCATGATAATGCCCCGTCTCATGCTGCACATAACACATCTGCATCTCTGGCTGCTATGGGCATAAAAGGGGACAAACTTATGGTGTGACCCCCATGCTCCCCTGACCTCAACCCCATTCAGAACCTTTGGAGCATCATTAAAAGGAGTGTCTATGATGGCGGGAGGCAGTTCACATCTAAGCAACAGCTCTGGGAGGGTATTCTGTCCTCATGCAAAACAATTGAAGCAGAAACCATCCAAAACCTGACAAATTCAATGGACGAGAGAGTTCAGAAGCTCCTTTCGAACAAGGGGTCCTATGTGCAAATGTAACATCACCTAGAATAAAGTTTTGAGGTGAAAACTGTTTGATTTCAGTGTGTAATAACCTGCTAATGCTTATAATTTCAAAAATGACCATTTTTTTGTTCTTTATTAAAATGAAAAGGTTGAAACCTCTACTGTGCATAATAATTTGGAACATGCATTTTGAGTGCAGTTTGAGTTTTTTATTTTTTTAAAATATCCTGTTATCATAGGCAGTTTATACAAAAACCTTTCAATTGTACTCTAATAGTTATTTGACTGAAAAATTACAATGACTGCAATTCATATAGGTAATTTGGGAAAATCTGAGAAAATATTATTTGTATAATAATTTGGAACACAGTGTAATAACAAACACCCCTTTACCGCAAGTGCCTCTATATCAAGACCCGAAACTTATCATCCATTATTACACAACACCCGGATCTGCTATAAGACCACCCATCTTCTACCACAAACCCCCTTTAGTCTACTAGCTTTCAACCAACACTACCACAAATGGGGCCACAACCCAACTTATCCACCAATACTCTAACTATCCACAACTACTCCCAACAACCACAATCCCCAACACAACAACCCTAACCTTCCACTATCAGATGGATGGTCCTCCAGTCTGGACCTTTAATATTAGCCAGAGATTAGGGTGGCTAGGAAGAACGTCTCTGTCTCTGGAGGACTCGAAAAGTGTAATGCCGCACTTCACCTGTGGCGGTGCTGTGAGCAAACTGAACACTTGCAGCCAGGATCACATCTGATCAGCTGTTTATCTGAAGACCTTTCTGACAAATGGAATTGTACAAAGTGGACATCCCCTTTAAAAAACAGTGATACAATGTAACCTTTGAATAGTAGAGCCGAGCTGTTGCCCACTGTGCCACTTTCAGATGGCACCCATGCCAGCTCCACGGCATAAAAACAAGACCACGGCCAAAATCTGCAGAGGAAGCAACAGTGCCCACTGCCTGGAGCCCTAAACATTTGAATAGAATGCCAGAACCGCGGTGAAGACTGACACACAAGCATTGCAGGAAGGAAATGGAAGTTAATACTTAACCATGCTGGAGTGCCCCTTTAAATACAGCGTGGGTCACAGTTACCCATAATTCCCGACACTTGTTTAGTATGGGCCGCAGCAAGCACATAAATAATGCGCAGTCTCCGCTTCATTTAATTAATGCATTAAGGTGTAGTCACAATGACAAATTGAGAACCGTCAGGCATGAAAAGCCTTTCCTACCTTCCCGCTGCTGCTATTCCAACTGCTCACCACTGTCTGAAGGCACTTCAAGGCTCAGAAGTGTCTGCAGGGAAGGCGGCACTGCAGTGGATATTAAGTCTGGGTTACTATCCCTTTAAGGGGAATTGGGTCCGGCAAGGGGAAGGTTAAATAAAACGGGGATTGGTCTATTTTGTTTGCTGTCAGAGAATAGAATGATTCTTGCTTCAATTCAGGAGGTACATTCAGCCTAATCCTGCTGACACAGCTGAGGGTTTGTTACACTGAGTCAACCACTCTAAAGCTTCATTCAGAGTTCTGCTGGTGGCCCCCCGAAATCTTGTCACACCCCACAATGCACTGCGCTCTGCTACATCGTAACGTATTCATGTATTATTTCTCCCAAAGATGCAGGTGTGAACAAGCAGATATACAGTAGAGCCGAGCCTGCGAGCTAACAGGACAGCAGCAACATGATGAGCGCAGCTCCAGATCAGGCGATATATGGAGTATAATACAGCAGAATAGTGAGTGCAGCTCTGGAGTATAATACAGGAGGTAACTCAGGATCAGTAATGTAATGTATGTACACAGTGACTGCACCAGCAGAATAGTGAGTGCAGCTCTGGAGTATAATACAGGATGTAACTCAGGATCAGTAATGTAATGTATGTACACAGTGACTGCACCAGCAGAATAGTGAGTGCAGCTCTGGAGTATAATACAGGAGGTAACTCAGGATCAGTAATGTAATGTATGTACACAGTGACTGCACCAGCAGAATAGTGAGTGCAGCTCTGGAGTATAATACAGGATGTAACTCAGGATCAGTAATGTAATGTATGTATACAGTGACTGCACCAGCAGAATAGTGAGTGCAGCTCTGGAGTATAATACAGGATGTAACTCAGGATCAGTAATGTATGTACACAGTGACTGCACCAGTAGAATAGTGAGGGCAGCTCTGGAGTATAATACAGGATGTAACTCAGGATCAGTAATGTAATGTATGTACACAGTGACTGCACCAGCAGAATAGTGAGTGCAGCTGTGGAGTATAATACATGGTGTAACTCAGGATCAGTAATGTAATGTATGGACACAGTGACTGCACCAGCAGAATAATGAGTGCAGCTCTGGAGTATAATACAGGATGTAACTCAGGATCAGTAATGTAATGTATGGACACAGTGACTGCACCAGCAGAATAGTGAGTGCAGCTCTGGAGTATAATACAGGATGTAACTCAGGATCAGTAATGTAATGTATGTACACAGTGACTGCACCAGCAGAATAATGAGTGCAGCTCTGGAGTATAATACAGGATGTAACTCAGGATCAGTAATGTAATGTATGTACACAGTGACTGCACCAGCAGAATAGTGAGTGCAGCTCTGGAGTATAATACAGGATGTAACTCAGGATCAGTAATGTATGTACACAGTGACTGCACCAGTAGAATAGTGAGGGCAGCTCTGGAGTATAATACAGGATGTAACTCAGGATCAGTAATGTAATGTATGTACACAGTGACTGCACCAGCAGAATAGTGAGTGCAGCTGTGGAGTATAATACATGGTGTAACTCAGGATCAGTAATGTAATGTATGGACACAGTGACTGCACCAGCAGAATAATGAGTGCAGCTCTGGAGTATAATACAGGATGTAACTCAGGATCAGTAATGTAATGTATGGACACAGTGACTGCACCAGCAGAATAGTGAGTGCAGCTCTGGAGTATAATACAGGATGTAACTCAGGATCAGTAATGTAATGTATGTACACAGTGACTGCACCAGCAGAATAATGAGTGCAGCTCTGGAGTATAATACAGGATGTAACTCAGGATCAGTAATGTAATGTATGGACACAGTGACTGCACCAGCAGAATAGTGAGTGCAGCTCTGGAGTATAATACAGGATGTAACTCAGGATCAGTAATGTAATGTATGTACACAGTGACTGCACCAGCAGAATAGTGAGTGCAGCTCTGGAGTATAATACAGGATGTAACTCAGGATCAGTAATGTAATGTATGTACACAGTGACTGCACCAGCAGAATAGTGAGTGCAGCTCTGGAGTATAATACAGGATGAAACTCAGGATCAGTAATGTAATCTATGTACACAGTGACTGCACCAGCAGAATAGTGAGTGCAGCTCTGGAGTATAATACAGGATGTAACTCAGGATCAGTAATGTAATGTATGTACACAGTGACTGCACCAGCAGAATAGTGAGTGCAGCTCTGGAGTATAATACAGGATGTAACTCAGGATCAGTAATGTAATGTATGTACACAGTGACTGCACCAGCAGAATAGTGAGTGCAGCTCTGGAGTATAATACAGGATGTAACTCAGGATCAGTACAGGATCAGTAATGTAATGTATGTACACAGTGACTGCACCAGCAGAATAGTGAGTGCAGCTCTGGAGTATAATACAGGATGTAACTCAGGATCAGTAATGTAATGTATGTACACAGTGACTGCACCAGCAGAATAGTGAGTGCAGCTCTGGAGTATAATACAGGATGTAACTCAGGATCAGTAATGTAATGTATGTACACAGTGACTGCACCAGCAGAATAGAGAGTGCAGCTCTGGAGTATAATACAGGATGTAACTCAGGATCAGTACAGGATCAGTAATGTAATGTATGTACACAGTGACTGCACCAGCAGAATAATGAGTGCAGCTCTGGAGTATAATACAGGATGTAACTCAGGATCAGTAATGTAATGTATGTACACAGTGACTGCACCAGCAGAATAGTGAGTGCAGCTCTGGAGTATAATACAGGATGTAGCTCAGGATCAGTACAGGATCAGTAATGTAATGTATGTACACAGTGACTGCACCAGCAGAATAATGAGTGCAGCTCTGGAGTATAATACAGGATGTAACTCAGGATCAGTAATGTAATGTATGTACACAGTGACTGCACCAGCAGAATAATGAGTGCAGCTCTGGAGTATAATACAGGATGTAACTCAGGATCAGTAATGTAATGTATGTACACAGTGACTGCACCAGCAGAATAGTGAGTGCAGCTCTGGAGTATAATACAGGATGTAACTCAGGATCAGTAATGTAATGTATGTACACAGTGACTGCACCAGCAGAATAGTGAGTGCAGCTCTGGAGTATAATACAGGATGTAACTCAGGATCAGTACAGGATCAGTAATGTAATGTATGTACACAGTGACTGCACCAGCAGAATAATGAGTGCAGCTCTGGAGTATAATACAGGATGTAACTCAGGATCAGTAATGTAATGTATGTACACAGTGACTGCACCAGCAGAATAGTGAGTGCAGCTCTGGAGTATAATACAGGATGTAACTCAGGATCAGTACAGGATCAGTAATGTAATGTATGTACACAGTGACTGCAACAGCAGAATAATGAGTGCAGCTCTGGAGTATAATACAGGATGTAACTCAGGATCAGTAATGCAATGTATATACACAGTGACTGCACCAGCAGAATAGTGAGTGCAGCTCTGGAGTATAATACAGGTTGTAACTCAGGATCAGTAATGTAATGTATGTACACAGTGACTGCACCAGCAGAATAGTGAGTGCAGCTCTGGAGTATAATACAGGATGTAACTCAGGATCAGTAATGTAATGTATGTACACAGTGACTGCACCAGCAGAATAATGAGTGCAGCTCTGGAGTATAATACAGGATGTAACTCAGGATCAGTAATGTAATGTATGTACACAGTGACTGCACCAGCAGAATAGTGAGTGCAGCTCTGGAGTATAATACAGGAGGTAACTCAGGATCAGTAATGTAATGTATGTACACAGTGACTGCACCAGCAGAATAGTGAGTGCAGCTCTGGAGTATAATACAGGATGTAACTCAGGATCAGTAATGTAATGTATGTACACAGTGACTCCACCAGCAGAATACTGAGTGCAGCTCTGGAGTATAATACAGGAGGTAACTCAGGATCAGTACAGGATCAGTAATGTAATGTATGTACACAGTGACTGCACCAGCAGAATACTGAGTGCAGCTCTGGGGTATAATACAGGATGTAACTCAGGATCAGTAATGTAATGTATGTACACAGTGACTCCACCAGCAGAATACTGAGTGCAGCTCTGGGGTATAATACAGGATGTAACTCAGGATCAGTACAGGATCAGTAATGTAATGTATGTACACAGTGACTGCACCAGCAGAATAGTGAGTGCAGCTCTGGAGTATAATACAGGATGTAACTCAGGATCAGTAATGTAATGTATGTACACAGTGATTGCACCAGCAGAATAGTGAGTGCAGCTCTGTAGTATAATACAGGATGTAACTCAGGATCAGTAATGTAATGTATGTACACAGTGACTGCACCAGAATAGTGAGTGCAGCTCTGGGGTATAATACAGGAGGTAACTCAGGATCAGTAAAGTAATGTATGTACACAGTGACTGCACCAGCAGAATAGTGAGTGCAGCTCTGGAGTATAATACAGGATGTAACTCAGGATAAGTAATGTATATACACAGTGACTGCACCATCAGAATAGTGAGTGCAGCTCTGGAGTATAATACAGGAGGTAACTCAGGATCAGTAATGTAATGTATGTACACAGTGACTTCACCAGCAGAATAGTGAGTGCAGCTCTGGAGTATAATACAGAATGTAACTCAGGGTCAGTAATGTAATGTATGTACACAGTGACTGCACCAGCAGAAAAGTGAGTGCAGCTCTGGAGTATAATACAGGAGGTAACTCAGGATCAGTAATGTAATGTATGTACACAGTGACTTCACCAGCAGAATAGTGAGTGCAGCTCTGGAGTATGATACAGGATGTAACTCAGGATCAGTAATGTAATGTATGTACACAGTGACTGCACCAGAATAGTGAGTTCAGCTCTGGGGTATAATACAGGAGGTAACTCAGGATCAGTAATGTAATGTATGTACATAGTGACTGAACCAGCAGAATAGTGAGTGCAGCTCTGGAGTATAATACAGGAGGTAACTCAGGATCAGTAATGTAATGTATGTACACAGTGACTTCACCAGCAGAATAGTGAGTGCAGCTCTGGAGTATAATACAGGATGTAACTCAGGATCAGTAATGTAATGTATGTACACAGTGACTGCACCAGAATAGTGAGTGCAGCTCTGGGGTATAATACAGGAGGTAACTCAGGATCAGTAATGTAATGTATGTACATAGTGACTAAACCAGCAGAATAGTGAGTGCAGCTCTGGAGTATAATACAGGAGGTAACTCAGGATCAGTAATGTAATGTATGTACACAGTGACTGCACCATAATAGTGAGTGCAGCTCTGGGGTATAATACAGGAAGTAACTCAGGATCAGTAATGTAATGTATGTACGTAGTGACTGAACCAGCAGAATAGTGAGTGCAGCTCTGGAGTATAATACAGGAGGTAACTCAGGATCAGTAATGTAATGTATGTACACAGTGACTGCACCAGCAGAATAGTGAGTGCAGCTCTGGAGTATAATACAGGATGTAACTCAGGATCAGTAATGTAATGTATGTACACAGTGACTGCACCAGCAGAATAGTGAGTGCAGCTCTGGAGTATATTACAGGAGGTAACTCAGGATCAGTAATGTAATGTATGTACACAATGACTGCACCAGCAGAATAGTGAGTGCAGCTCTGGAGTATAATACAGGATGCAACTCAGGATCAGTAATGTAATGTATGTACACAGTGACTGCACCAGCAGAATAGTGAGTGCAGCTCTGGGGTATAATACAGGATGTAACTCAGGATAAGTAATGTATGTACACAGTGACTGCACCATCAGAATAGTGAGTGCAGCTCTGGAGTATAATACAGGAGGTAACTCAGGATCAGTAATGTAATGTATGTACACAGTGACTTCACCAGCAGAATAGTGAGTGCAGCTCTGGAGTATAATACAGGATGTAACTCAGGATCAGTAATGTAATGTATGTACACAGTGACTGCACCAGAATAGTGAGTGCAGCTCTGGGGTATAATACAGGAGGTAACTCAGGATCAGTAATGTAATGTATGTACATAGTGACTGAACCAGCAGAATAGTGAGTGCAGCTCTGGAGTATAATACAGGAGGTAACTCAGGATCAGTAATGTAATGTATGTACACAGTGACTGCACCAGCAGAATAGTGAGTGCAGCTCCGGGGTATAATACAGGATGTAACTCAGGATCAGTAATGTAATGTATGTACACAATGACTGCACCAGCAGAATAGTGAGTGCAGCTCTGGGGTATAATACAGGATGTAACTCAGGATCAGTAATGTAATGTATGTACACAGTGACTGCACCAGCAGAATAGTGAGTGCAGCTCTGGAGTATAATACAGGATGTAACTCAGGATCAGTAATGTAATGTATGTACACAGTGACTGCACCAGCATAATAGTGAGTGCAGCTCTGGGGTATAATACAGGAGGTAACTCATGATCAGTAATGTAATGTATGTACACAGTGACTGCACCAGCAGAATAGTGAGTGCAGCTCTGGAGTATAATACAGGAGGTAACTCAGGATCAGTAATGTAATGTATGTACACAGAGACTGCACCAGCAGAATAGTGAGTGCAGCTCTGGAGTATAATACAGGATGTAACTCAGGATCAGTAATGTAATGTATGTACACAGTGACTGCACCAGAATAGTGAGTGCAGCTCTGGGGTATAATACAGGATGTAACTCAGGATCAGTAATGTAATGTATGTACACAGTGACTGCACCAGCAGAATAGTGAGTGGAGCTCTGGGGTATAATACAGGATGTAACTCAGGATCAGTAATGTAATGTATGTACACAGTGACTGAACCAGCAGAATAGTGAGTGCAGCTCTGGAGTATAATACAGGAGGTAACTCAGAATCAGTAATGTAATGTATGTACACAGTGACAGCACCAGCAGAATAGTGAGTGCAGCTCTGGAGTATAATACAGGATGTAACTCAGGATCAGTAATGTAATGTATGTACACAGTGACTGAACCAGCAGAATAGTGAGTGCAGCTCTGGAGTATAATACAGGATGTAACTCAGGATCAGTAATGTAATGTATGTACACAGTGACTGAACCAGCAGAATAGTGAGTGCTGCTCTGGAGTATAATACAGGAGGTAACTCAGGATCAGTAATGTAATGTATGTACACAGTGACTGCACCAGCAGAATAGTGAGTGCAGCTCTGGAGTATAATACTGGATGTAACTCAGGATCAGTAATGTAATGTATGTACACAGTGACTGCACCAGCTGAATAGTGAGTGCAGCTCTGGAGTATAATACAGGATGTAACTCAGGATCAGTACAGGATCAGTAATGTAATGTATGTACACAGTGACTGCACCAGCAGAATAGTGAGTGCAGCTCTGGAGTATAATACAGGATGTAACTCAGGATCAGTACAGGATCAGTAATGTAATGTATGTACACAGTGACTGCACCAGCTGAATAGTGAGTGCAGCTCTGGAGTATAATACAGGATGTAACTCAGGATCAGTACAGGATCAGTAATGTAATGTATGTACACAGTGACTGCACCAGCAGAATAGTGAGTGCAGCTCTGGAGTATAATACAGGATCAGTAATGTATGTACAGTGACTTTGCTTCTGTGTGGATAAATCCTGTGCTGTGGACGGCGGGGATCCTTAGTGGGTGAGTGCTGTTCCTTGTAGACACAGGCGAGGTGCTCGGCTACTCATGGGGTCAGGCAGATTACTGCGGAGCAGCTTCTCCGGGGAGTATCAGGTCTGTATCCGGGGATTATCTCTGCGGCTGGTGGGTAGAGTCGGAGATTACCAGGCATGGAGCCGGTGAGAGCCGGGGATGATACCTGTGTGTAAGAGGCTCAGGAGCCGGGGCCCGGGACGGTGTCTCCTTCTGACGTCCAGTCGGTCCCGTCCTGAGAACCTTCCGCTCTTCCCTAACACTCGCCGCCCCTCAGCCTATTAGTCTCATTTGCATAAGCAAATTAGGCTGCATTGTTCTTGTGCAACATTGAATTTATCCTAATTAGAGCGGGGACGTGCGGTGTCCCTAATTATTATCAGTGGGTTGGGCGCTCAGTTGCTCCTTTAATCCATCACGGGGACATTAACCTTTTGCAGTGATACCTGCTATGGAGAAGTGAAGCAAGGGCTTGTGGGAGACTTTGGGACTCATTTCGGGAAAGTTAGTGAAGGAAAAATGGAGAATTGGAGCCGGGAAGCCAATGAGATTATAACGACTGCAGAATCTATGGGAATCAGTTTATTTCCACAAGAGGGCGCTAGTGGAAGTAATCAATAGCCAACTACTGCTGGGCACCAGAGAGTCACTGTCACTACTGCTGGGCACCAGAGAGTCACTGTAACTACTGCTGGGCACCAGAGAGTCACTGTAACTACTGCTGGGCACCAGAGAGTCACTGTAACTACTGTGGGGGCACCAGAGAGTCACTGTAACTACTGTGGAGGCACCCGAGAATCAGTGTAACTACTGCTGGGCACCAGAGAGTCACTGTAACTACTGCTGGGCACCAGAGAGTCACTGTAACTACTGCTGGGCACCGGAGAGTCACTGTAACTACTGCTGGGCACCATAGAGTCACTGTAACTACTGCTGGGCACCAGAGAGTCACTGTAACTACTGCTGGGCACCATAGAGTCACTGTAACTACTGCTGGGCACCAGAGAGTCACTGTAACTACTGCTGGGCACCAGAGAGTCACTGTAACTACTGCTGGGCACCATAGAGTCACTGTAACTACTGCTGGGCACCAGAGAGTCACTGTAACTACTGCTGGGCACAAGAGAGTCACTGTAACTACTGCTGGGCACCAGAGAGTCACTGTAATTACTGCTGGGCACCAGAGAGTCACTGTAACTACTGCTGGGCACCAGAGAGTCACTGTAACTACTGTGGGGGCACCAGAGAGTCACTGTAACTACTGCTGGGCACCAGAGAGTCACTGTAACTACTGTGGGGGCACCAGAGAGTCACTGTAACTACTGTGGGGGCACCAGAGAGTCACTGTAACTACTGCTGGGCACCAGAGAGTCACTGTAACTACTGCTGGGCACCAGAGAGTCACTGTAACTACTGCTGGGCACCAGAGAGTCACTGTAACTACTGTGGGGGCACCAGAGAGTCACTGTAACTACTGCTGGGCACCGGAGAGTCACTGTAACTACTGCTGGGCACCGGAGAGTCACTGTAACTACTGCTGGGCACCATAGAGTCACTGTAACTACTGCTGGGCACCATAGAGTCACTGTAACTACTGCTGGGCACCATAGAGTCACTGTAACTACTGCTGGGCACCAGAGAGTCACTGTAACTACTGCTGGGCACCAGAGAGTCACTGTAACTACTGCTGCGCACCAGAGAGTCACTGTAACTACTGTGGGGGCACCAGAGAGTCACTGTAACTACTGCTGGGCACCAGAGAGTCACTGTAACTACTGCTGGGCACCAGAGAGTCACTGTAACTACTGTGGGGGCACCAGAGAGTCACTGTAACTACTGTGGGGGCACCAGAGAGTCACTGTAACTACTGCTGGGCACCAGAGAGTCACTGTAACTACTGCTGGGCACCAGAGAGTCACTGTAACTACTGCTGGGCACCAGAGAGTCACTGTAACTACTGCTGGGCACCAGAGAGTCACTGTAACTACTGTGGGGGCACCAGAGAGCCACTGTAACTACTGTGGAGGCACCCGAGAATCAGTGTAACTACTGCTGGGCACCAGAGAGTCACTGTAACTACTGCTGGGCACCAGAGAGTCATTGTAACTACTGCTGGGCACCGGAGAGTCACTGTAACTACTGCTGGGCACCATAGAGTCACTGTAACTACTGCTGGGCACCAGAGAGTCACTGTAACTACTGCTGGGCACCAGAGAGTCACTGTAACTACTGCTGGGCACAAGAGAGTCACTGTAACTACTGCTGGGCACCAGAAAGTCACTTTAACTACTGCTGGGCACCAGAGAGTCACTGTAACTACTGCTGGGCACCAGAGAGTCACTGTAACTACTGTGGGGGCACCAGAGAGTCACTGTAACTACTGCTGGGCACCAGAGAGTCACTGTAACTACTGCTGGGCACCAGAGAGTCACTGTAACTACTGTGGGGGCACCAGAGAGTCACTGTAACTACTGTGGGGGCACCAGAGAGTCACTGTAACTACTGTTGGGCACCAGAGAGTCACTGTAACTACTGCTGGGCACCAGAGAGTCACTGTAACTACTGCTGGGCACCAGAGAGTCACTGTAACTACTGCTGGGCACCAGAGAGTCACTGTAACTACTGTGGGGGCACCAGAGAGCCACTGTAACTACTGTGGAGGCACCCGAGAATCAGTGTAACTACTGCTGGGCACCAGAGAGTCACTGTAACTACTGCTGGGCACCAGAGAGTCATTGTAACTACTGCTGGGCACCGGAGAGTCACTGTAACTACTGCTGGGCACCATAGAGTCACTGTAACTACTGCTGGGCACCAGAGAGTCACTGTAACTACTGCTGGGCACCAGAGAGTCACTGTAACTACTGCTGGGCACAAGAGAGTCACTGTAACTACTGCTGGGCACCAGAGAGTCACTGTAACTACTGCTGGGCACCAGAGAGTCACTGTAACTACTGTGGGGGCACCAGAGAGTCACTGTAACTACTGCTGGGCACCAGAGAGTCACTGTAACTACTGTGGGGGCACCAGAGAGTCACTGTAACTACTGTGGGGGCACCAGAGAGTCACTGTAACTACTGCTGGGCACCAGAGAGTCACTCTAACTACTGCTGGGCACCAGAGAGTCACTGTAACTACTGCTGGGCACCAGAGAGTCACTGTAACTACTGTGGGGGCACCAGAGAGTCACTGTAACTACTGCTGGGCACCGGAGAGTCACTGTAACTACTGCTGGGCACCGGAGAGTCACTGTAACTACTGCTGGGCACCATAGAGTCACTGTAACTACTGCTGGGCACCATAGAGTCACTGTAACTACTGCTGGGCACCAGAGAGTCACTGTAACTACTGCTGGGCACCAGAGAGTCACTGTAACTACTGCTGGGCACCAGAGAGTCACTGTAACTACTGCTGGGCACCAGAGAGTCACTGTAACTACTGCTGCGCACCAGAGAGTCACTGTAACTACTGTGGGGGCACCAGAGAGTCACTGTAACTACTGCTGGGCACCAGAGAGTCACTGTAACTACTGCTGGGCACCAGAGAGTCACTGTAACTACTGTGGGGGCACCAGAGAGTCACTGTAACTACTGTGGGGGCACCAGAGAGTCACTGTAACTACTGCTGGGCACCAGAGAGTCACTGTAACTACTGCTGGGCACCAGAGAGTCACTGTAACTACTGCTGGGCACCAGAGAGTCACTGTAAGTACTGCTGGGCACCATAGAGTCACTGTAACTACTGCTGGGCACCAGAGAGTCACTGTAACTACTGTGGGGGCACCAGAGAGTCACTGTAACTACTGCTGGGCACCAGAGATTCACTGTAACTACTGCTGGGCACCAGAGAGTCACTGTAACTACTGCTGGGCACCAGAGATTCACTGTAACTACTGCTGGGCACCAGAGAGTCACTGTAACTACTGCTGGGCACCAGAGAGTCACTGTAACTACTGTGGGGGCACCCGAGAATCAGTGTAACTACTGTGGAGGCACCCGAGAATCAGTGTAACTACTGCTGGGCACCCGAGAATCAGTGTAACTACTGCTGGGCACCAGAGATTCACTGTGACTACTGTGGGGGCACCCGAGAATCAGTGTAACTACTGTGGGGCACCCGAGAATCAGTGTAACTACTGTGGGGGCACCAGAGAGTCAGTGTAACTACTGCTGGGCACCGGAGAGTCAGAGTAACTACTGTGGGGGCACCCGAGAATCAGTGTAACTACTGTGGGGGCACCCGAGAATCAGTGTAACTACTGGGGGGGCACCAGAGAGTCAGTGTAACTACTGCTGGGCACCGGAGAGTCAGAGTAACTACTGTGGGGGCACCAGAGAGTCACTGTAACTACTGTGGGGGCACCAGAGAGTCACTGTAACTACTGTGGGGGCACCAGAGAGTCACTGTAACTACTGTGGGGGCACCCGAGAGTCAGTGTAACTACTGTGGAGGCACCCGAGAGTCAGTGTAACTACTGTGGAGGCACCCGAGAGTCAGTGTAACTGCTGTGGAGGCACCGAAGAGTCAGTGTAACTGCTGTGGAGGCACCGAAGAGTCAGTGTAACTACTGTGGAGGCACCCGAGAGTCAGTGTAACTACTGTGGAGGCACCCGAGAGTCAGTGTAAATACTGTTAGGGTACTGTAGGCCCTGAGGGGTCACTATGTGGCTGTGTAACTACTGTCAGAGCACTGTAGGTACTGAGTGGTCACTATGTGGCTGTGTATCTGCTCTCAAGGCACTGTAGGTACTGAGGGGTCACTATGTGGCTGTGTAACTACTGTCAGGGCACTGTAGGTACTGAGGGTCACTATGTGGCTGTGTTACTACTCTGTGGCACTACACCCATCCCAGTGCCACTGTCTGCACGCAGGCTGAGTTTTTGTTATATTCAGTGCTGCCCTCTAGTGGACGTTCCCCATATACCGGCTGGAAGGCTGAACTTTAGTTGCTGGAGCTCCACTTGACAGATTGAATATGACACATAAACAGACATCTCTGCTAAATATACAATTAAACATTACAGTCACCAAAGAAGATCATCTTTACGACTTTCCTAACGACAGGTTGTAAAATACGAGTGCCCCTTAGAAGATCCGGCTGTAAACAATGGCGCCTCTTGCAGTGAAAGGGTTCAGTGCCGCTGGCATGCAGTCACAGAGTTTAGGGCATGGTTGTGACGAGCTCTCTTACCAGCGCTGCATACACGTTGGCTCGTCTTCTTCGCGGCCTCCTTTAGCAATTAATGCACTTGGAACACAAATCATTTGCTGGGATTTTCTCCGTGCCGCGGTATTATCCAGAAGGGAGCTCTGCTAACATGGATCCCGAAGCCCCCCATGACAAGCGACACCTTGTCGTAACCTGTTCCGCATTAATATGTTACCCCTTTGCCAGTCTTCAGACTCTCATCCTTTGGCACTAGGCACAAAGCAATTAAGCTTTTGCTTGGGGTTAAGAATCTTTGCCAAGAATATTGCAATATTTCTTTTTTCTGTATTAATCCATCATTGTGTAGTTCATAGTCTGCATGCCATGGAGGGAGACAAGAGCTCTCTAGGTGCCGACAGGAGTAGGAGACTTGATTAAGTTGGTAGTTATTTAATAGATGGACTTATCTAAGGAGTCCTTCCCCTAGATATCACCAGCTAGGAGTGAGACTCCTCTGAGGATTATCCCAACCTCATCTTAGAGCACATGTGTCAAACTCTGGCCGCAGAGTGAGTATATGTGGCCCGCGACACCATCATTCCCCCCCATCTGCATCTGACATCTCGGCACAGCTGGCGCGACAAAGTCATTACAACGCGTCCACTGTACCGAGCTGTGCAAAGGATCTGAAGACACCATGAAGAGACCGGAGCAGCGGGGGAACAGGCAGAGGTGAGTATTTGTTTATTTTTTTAATGTGGGGGCTGTTATACTGTATGGAGGACTATGTGAGGCCATTATTCTGTATGGAGGACTATGTGAGGCCATTATACTGTATGGAGGACTATGTGGGGCCCATTATACTGTATGAAGGACTATGTGTGGCCATTATACTGTATGGAGGACTATGTGAGGCCATTATACTGTATGGAGGACTATGTGGGGCCCATTATACTATATGGAGGACTATGTGGGGCTATTATTCTGTATGGAGCACTATGTGGGGTCATTATACTCTATGGAGAACTATGTGGGGCCATTATAGTGTATGGAGGGCTATGTGGTGCCCAATATACTGTATGGAGGACTATTTGGGGCCATTATACTGTATAGAGGACTATGTGGCATCATTATACTGTATGGAGGACTATGTGGGGCCATTATAGTGTATGGAGGACTATGTGGGGGCATTATATTATATGGAGGACTATGTGGGGCCATTATTCTGTATGAAGGACTATGTGGGGCCATTTTTCTGTATGGAGGACTATTTGGGGCCATTATACTGCGTGGAGGACTATGTGGGGCCATTATACTATATGGAGGACTATGTGAGGCAATTATACTGTATGGAGCACTATGTGAGGCCATTATACTGTATGGAGCACTATGTGAGGCCATCTACTGTATGGAGGACTATGTGGGGCCATTATACTGTATGGAGCACTATGTGGGCCCATTATACTGTATGGAGGACTATATGGGGCCCATTATACTGTATGGAGGACTATGTGGGCCCATTATACTTTATGGAGTACTATGTGAGGCCATTATACTGTATGGAGGACTATGTGGGGCCAATTATACTGTATGGAGGACTATGTGGGGCCCATTATACTGTATGGAGGACTATATGGGGCCCATTATACTGTATGGAGGACTATGTGGGCCCATTATACTTTATGGAGTACTATGTGAGGCCATTATACTGTATGGAGGACTATGTGGGGCCCATTATACTGCATGGAGGACTATGTGAGGTCATTATACTGTATGGAGGACTATGTAGGGCCATTATACTGTATGGATGACTATGTGGGCCCATTATACTGTATGGAGGACTATGTGGGCCCATTATACTGTATGAAGGACTATGTGAGGTCAGTATACTGTATGGAGC
This sequence comes from Phyllobates terribilis, assembly GCF_046119375.1. Lineage (NCBI taxonomy): Eukaryota > Metazoa > Chordata > Amphibia > Anura > Dendrobatidae > Phyllobates > Phyllobates terribilis. The sequence continues at coordinate 177,714,274 of NW_027362770.1, forward strand.
ACTCTGTGGGGCCATTATACTGTATGGAGGACTATGTGGGGCTATTATACTGTATGGACGACTATGTGGGCCCATTATACTGTATGGAGAACTATGTGGGGTCCATTATACTGTATGGAGGACTATGTGGGGCCATTATACTGTATGGAGGACTATGTGGTGCCATTATACTGTATGGAGGACTATGTGGGGCCCATTATACTGTATGGAGGACTATGTGGGCCCATTATACTGTATGGAGCACTCTGTGGGGCCATTATACTGTATGCAGGACTATGTGGGGCCATTATATTGTATGGAGGACTATGTGGGGTCTATTATACTGTATGGAGGACTATGTGGGGCCCATTATACTGTATGGAGGACTATGTGGGGCCCATTATACTGTATGGAGGACTGTGTGGGGGGCATTATACTGTATGGAGGACTATGTGGGACCATTATACTGTATGGAGGACTATGTGGGGCCCATTTTTCTGTATGGAGGACTATGTGGGGCCATTATACTGTATGGAGGGCTATGTGGGGTCATTATTTTGTATGGAGGACCATGTGGGGCGATTATACTGTAAGGAGGACTATGTGAGGCCCATTATACTGTATGGAGGACAATGTGGGGCCATTATACTGTATGGAGCACTATGTGGGGCCAGTAGAGAATATGTTGTGCAGGTACCAGCACCAGAAGGTATTTTCACCGTACATTAGACAATATGTTGTGCAGGTGCCAGCACCAGAAGGTATTTGCATCGTACAGTAGAGGCAAGGCTTGAACTCACCTACGTCTTCAGGCATACATGGGTTTGGGTTATTCAGGTTTGCCCCCTGCTTGTAATGAAAATCTGAATAATCACACCAAACGCTACGCTGAGGTCCAACACGGCCATTTAATCAAGCCTATAGGCCTGTCTCGCCTTTATCATACGCTCAGTATACGATGTTCGTAGAATCAAATTAGAAAGCTCTTTAGAAAATGGAAAAAAAATGCCCAAACTAACTGGCTATGAGTCACCCGATCCCACGTCAGCCAGTTCATTGCCACCTGCTGCCAACAAGTCCTGATGACAGCTTGTGATGATACCACAGATCTGCAGCATGTAGTGAACCTCCCAGAGGATAAAATATCCATATAGCCGGAACCCAACACAAAAATGACCGTAAACCTACTTATTGAGTTATTCTCCCTCTCCCTGGCGGCAGGCGGTTCGGTCTTTTCTGCGGCGGCCGCTGTCGAGGGGATAATATGATAATGTTTCGCTTGATGTGACTGTAATATGTATTTATGATGCTGCTACTTGTGTAGAAACCTTCCCTTGATCTTGATTATTTACTCCCGGCTCCTGGATGATTGTCTCAGGCTCAGGAATCTCACACTGAACGCACATATTAGATGAAGACGACCGGGTTATTTACTAAGTCAGAAAACTATAGTATTTCTGTGGATAAGGTTAGCCTGGAACCATGCGGATACCTGCACCCCAGCCTAAAGCCACTAACATCTCCGAAACATCAAACACGGGGGTCATCACCATCAGGTGGTGGAGGATACGGGCACCGTCACTATCAGGTGTTGGAGGATATGGGCACCATCACCATCAGGTGGTGGAGGAAACGGGGGCCGTCACTATCAGGTGGTGGAGGACACGGGGGCTGTTACTACAGGTGGTGAAGATTACGGGCACCGTCACTCTCAGGTGGTGGAGGACACGGGGGTCATCACTGTCAGGTGGTGGAGGATACGGGTACCGTCACTCTAAGTTTGTGGAGGACACGGGGGCCGTTACTACAGGTGGTGGAGGATATGGGCACATCACTCTAAGGTGGTAAAGGATACGGGCACCGTCATTATCAGGTGGTGGAAGACACGGCATCGTCACTCACAGGTGGTGGAGGATACGGGCACCATCATGATCAGGCGGTGGAGGATACGGAGTCCGTCACTCACAGGTGGAGGAGGACATGGGCACCATCACTATCAGGTGGTGGAGGACACGGGGGGCCGTCACTCTCAGGTGTTGGAGGACAGGGGGGCTGTCACTCTTAGGTGGTGGAGGACGGGGCCGTCACTATCAGGTGGTGGAGGACATGAGGGCCATAACTATAAGGTGGTGGAGGAAATGGGGGCGGTCACTATCAGGTGGTGGAGGACATGAGGGCCGTCACTTTCAGGTGGTGGAGGACATGGGGACCGTCATTTTCAGGTGGTTGAGGACATGGGGGCCACCACTATCAGGTGGTGGAGGACAAGGGCACTGTCACATCACATCCATCTCCTAAGGTTGAGTGTCTTTATCTTGTCGTTTCAGTCGGAGGTCTCCTGGATCCCTAACAAGCATTACTCAGGAATATACGGGCTGATGAAGCTGGTGCTCACCAAGACTCTGCCGGCCAGCCTGGAGCGGGTCATCGTCCTGGACACCGATATCACCTTTGCCACAGACATTGCCGAGCTGTGGGCCGTATTCCACAAGTTCAAAGGTCAGATGCTAAATTTTTGTGTTCAATTCCATAGACTTAATATTATCTATCTATCTATCCCTCTATCTGTCTATCTATCTATCTATCTATCTATTTATCTGTTATTTATCTCTATTATTTATCTATCTTCTCATGGGGCACACACTGGCTGCACAATCTACCATTTAAGGGTTAACGGCCTCTTCCGTCCAGAGCACATGTTGGACACAGAATTCTTCCTTGTTTCTTCTCTTCTCCCTTTGTACCGATGATATGGTGTAAAGGTCGGCACCTGGGGTGATTAGTGTTACAGCCTCTCCTCCTGGCAGGTAAAGGGCAGCGCTGACACTTCCTAATGAGACATGAAAACCATGATTCAGTGCCAGAAGCTGGAAGTTCTCAGATCACAACTTCTCCTGTCTGCTCCCCGGACCGCCCGCTGCCACCAGAACTAGGAAGAGTTCTCACAGAAGTTTCTGTAGCCGGCATTCCTGAACCATTTGCCTAGCTTATCAAAAAAGAATAATCTTGAGTAGAATTCTTATTCTAACATTTTATCTGTTTCTGAGAAAGCTGAGTGCCAACAATACTGCCATATTATATGTCCCAGAGGTGATAAAAAGATAGAAATCTTCAAATTTCATGATGCCTTGCACAGTCAAGGCACCCAGTGGCAGAGGCAGAAAAAAAAACAAACAAACATCTTTGAACCTCCACCATATTTGACTGTAGGTACTGTGTTATTTTCTTTGTAGGCCTCATTCCATTTTCGGTAATCAGTAGAATGATGTGCTTTACCAAAAAGCTCTATCTTGGTCTCGTCTGTCCACAAGACTCTTTCCCAGAAGGATTTAGGCTGACTCATGTACATTTTGGCAAACTGCATTCTAGCTTTTATATGTCTTTGTATCAGCAGTGAGGTCCTCCTGGGTCTCCTGCCATAGCGTTTCATTTCATTCAAAGGTGGATAGATATTTCACGCTTACATTGATGCACCCTGAGCCTGCAGGACAGCTTGAATTTCTTTGGAACTTGATTGGGACTGCTTATCCACCATCCGGATTGTCCTGTGTTACAATGTTTCATCAGTTTTTCTCTCCTGTCCACGTCCAGAGAGATTAGCTACAGTGCCGGTGGTTGTAAACCTCTTCATTATGTTGCACAACGTGGACAAAGTAACATCAAGATATCTTAAGATGGACTTGTAACCTTGAGACTGTTGATATTGTTCAACAATTTTGGTTCTCAAGTCCTCAGACAGTTCTCTTCTCCTCTTTCTGTTCTCCATGCTTAGTGTGGCACACACAGACACACAATGCAAAGACTGAGTCAACTTCTCCATTTTTTATCTGGTTTCAGGTGTGATTTTCATATTACCCACACCTATTACTTGCCACAGGTGAGTTTAAACGAGCATCAGATGCTTGAAACCAAGTTGTGTACCCACAGTTTTGGAAAGGTGCCAACAATTTTGTCTGGCCCATTTTTGGGGATAGGTAGATATAGACAGAATGATAGATTAATGGATAAGATAGATAGACGATCAATTCCAGATATTCTCCCCCAGGCCGGTTATTCTGTGCCAGGATAATGAGTCTCTGGTGGTCAGTGATGTCTCCGCCGCTCTCTATATAATGGTGGACCAGCGGCCGCTGTGTATTGATAGGAGGTAACGGAGCGGGTCGCACCTGTTCACATTTCTTCTGCTTATTCAGCGGCTGCTAACAACGCGCTGCTACATCAGACATATCAGGAAAGGTCAGCACTCAGCAGTGTTTCGGGTGCTAGTTAATTGACTGCCATTGTAAGGGATTGGCCGGTTGCCAGAGCGGAGCATGAATTATGCATATGCTGGCACCTTGCATGGTGTGAATAGTGTGAACAGACCCTGAGAGACTGTCTGCAGCCATCACCTCTGAATACATTGTGCCGTGACATCCTCATGATCGCAAGAAAGGGTCGCACATTTCGGTTATGTCTCACCTGGTGAGGTGTATGCTCCCAGCCCTTGGGCCAGATGAGCAGTAGTTATGCAGCACCTAACAGATGGCACCGGTGTAGCAGGTTGGTCCAATTGGATTAATGGAGTTCGATGTCGCAGAACAGCTATTGGCGTAGCAGAGTATTAATTCAAAAAGGAGCAGAGTAGTTTTTTGAGGGTGAGGAAGTGGAACGGCAGAGCTGACTAGCACCGGAGGTTCAGAGGTAGAACTGGCCCAGCAGTACAGCAGATATAACTCAACAATATAGCAGTGCTGACTTTGAAACAGAGTCCAAAATAGAGCTGGTAAAGTGACTCATTGATGCAGCAGAGTTAGGTTTGGCACAGAGTCCAATGCAAAGCTTGTACAGGAAAAAGTTAGGGCAAAACACTGATGTAGCTGAGCTACAAGACAGTATCAAAAGTAGCTGAGCTAGATGTGTCACAGAGTTAAAATGCAAAGCTGCACATTGATATAGCAGCATTACCCATTGAAGTAGAAGAGCTGGGTTTGTTACAGAGTGAAAATGAGGAGCTCCACAGCGATACATCAGAGTTACATATAGAGGTATCAGAAGTAGCAGAGCTGGGTTTGTCACAGAGTCAAAATGCGAAGCTGCACAGTGATAAAGCAGAGTTACCCATCGAAGTAGCAGAAGTAGCCGAGCTGGGTTTGTCGCAGAATGAAAATGAGGAGCTGCACAGTGATACATCAGAGTTACATATTGAGTTATGAGAAGTAGCAGAGCTGGGTTTGTCACAGAGTTAAAATGCAAAGCTGCACAGTGATACATCAGAGTTACATATTGTACAGGAAAAAGTTAGGGCTAAACACTGATGCAGCTGAGCTCCAGGACAATATCAGAAGTAGCAGAGCTGGATGTGTCACAGAGTTAAAATGCAAAGCATCACATTGATATAAGCAGCTTTACCCATCGAAGTAGCAGAGCTGGGTTTTGTGACAGAGTGAAAATGAGCTGCACAGCAATACATCAGAGTTACATATTAAGGTTTCAGAAGTAGCAGTGCTGGGTTTGTCACAGAGGTAAAATGCTAAGCTGCACAGTGATACATCAGAGTTACCCATCAAAGTATCAATAGTAGCAGAGCTGGTTTTGTCACATAGTAAAAATGAGGAACTGCACAGCGATATATCAGTTACCCATCAAAATATCAGAAGGAGCAGAGCTGGATTTGTCACAGAGTCAAATTGAGGAGCTGTACTGCATTATAGCAGAGTTATCCATCGAAGTATGAGAAGTAGCAGAGCTGTTTTTGTTGCAGAGTGAAAATGAGGAGTTACAGAGCAATACATCAAAGTTACCCATCGAAGCATCAGAAGTAGCAGAGCTGGGTTTGTCACAGAGTGAAAATGAATAGCTGCACAACGATATAGCAGAGTTACCTATCAGAAGTAGCAGTGCTGGGTTTGTCAGCGGCGTGGACACTAACTGCTTGAATACTCATTGATCACATTGGAGGGCACAGACGAAACATCTATTAATTGGTGGTTTCATTGCTAAATTCAAGACCCAATTACAGAAACTACAAGGAGACCCCTGACCGGATGAGACGTGCCCAACAACACGTGAGCCTGGCGTGATTGCTTCTTCCATCTTCATTCCGCTCTTCCCGAATCTTCTAAATCATTTCATTTCCTATCTCCCGTCCTTCACAGAGAGTCCCCCGACCACATCCTCGTCCTATCTGTGCCGCCTCCGCTTCAACGCTGCTCGCGGAATTAGAAATCAGCCGGAGATGGATGTGACCGGATTTACAATTCATTGCGTCCTGCTCCTTCTGTAAACGTCTATGATGACTCCACCAGTCACGTGGACACGCCGGACGGAGGGGCGCACGGGAGCAGATCCGTCGCACCATCCTTTACTCCAGTATCCAATAATCCAGAAAGTCTTTAAGGGATCCTCTCTTCTCAGGATCCTCCGCACATCTGACTTCTGTGACAGGGAATGGACGTCGCGGGGACTAACATGACGAGCGGCAGAGTCTTGTGTTCGGACAATATTATTCCAGCCGGAGCTTCCATCGATCACGGTTTCACTCTCGATTTGTCACTCCGCACAGTCCATCCATCCGTCATCCTATCAGCATCACCTCCACACCTCGCCTGCCGCCGGCGGCCATCTATCATCCGCAGATGACGAGAGCGACGCTGCGAGACTCCTGTGGTGGAGGCCAACCCTCCGATCTACCCGTCATATCTGCACCTCCCGAAGTGATCGTAATATGTACCAGATCTATATAATAGATATGTTCAGGGAAACTCCGATAATCCAGAATGGCGGGCGCTCGCTCATTAGGCTATGGAGTCACCAATACTAGTCGCAGACTTTGCCGCCATTGCTCTAAAAGCTAATGATCCAGAACAAAACAAGAAATCGCCCACAGCTGTTAATCTAGAATATCAGATTGTAATGAGTGGGCTGACATGTGGACGTTCTGACCTCAGGGCAGGAGTATAGGGATGACGGAGGGAAGTGTCTGAGTCTACTAAGTCTCACTCCCCTTTTTCTTCCTCTTTTCCTCCATTCCTCTCTTCCATCCTTCCTCACTCTTCTTTTCTTCCTTCCTTTCATCCCTCCTTCCTCCCACTCTTCCTTCCGTCCTCCCTCTCATCCTTCCTTCCTTTCTTTCTCTCTTCATCCTTTTCTCCCTTCCTCTCTCCCTTCCTCCCTCCCTTGCTTCCTTTCTCCCTTCCTTCCTCCCTTGTTTTCTCTGTTCCTCCCTTCATTCCTCTCTTCCTTTCCCTCCTTCCTCTCTTCCTTCTTCCTGCCCTTTCTTCCTCCCTTCCTTCCTCTCTTCCTTATTCCCTTCTTTCCTTACTGCCTTCTTCCTCCCTTCTTTCCTTCCTTCCTTTCTTCCTCCTCCCTTTCCTTCCTTTTCTTCCTGCCTTCCATCCTCCCTCCCTTCCTTCTTTCCTTCCGTCCTCCCTTCCTTCCTTCCTTCCTTCCATCCTTCCTTCCATCCTTCCTTCCTTCCATCCTCCCTTCCCACCTCCCTTCCCACCATCTTCCCTACCTTCCATCTTCCCTTCCTTCCATCTTCCCTTCCTTCCATCTTCCCTTCCTTCCATCCTCCCTTCCTTCCATCCTCCCTTCCTTCCATCTTCCCTTCCTTCCATCTTCCCTTCCTTCCATCTTCCCTTCCTTCCATCTTCCCTTCCTTCCATCTTCCCTTCCTTCCATCTTCCCTTCCTTCCATCTTCCCTTTCTTCCATCTTCCCTTTCTTCCATCCTCCCTTCCTTCCTTCCTCCCTTCCTCCCTCCCTTCCTTCCTCCCTTTCCTCCTGCTCTTTGCCATAGTGCCCACCCGGCCCCGCAGTCTGCTCCATCTGCACAGCCTTTCCTGAGTTGCTCACAGCCAGGGCTTCATGTAATTTAATTGTTCTGTTCGAGGTGGCGGCGCTATATAAAGTCGTTTGCTGCATTTTTATTTACATTCTCCTACAGAACAATTTCCCTCCGGGGATATTAAATGTAGGCTCTTATTTAAGGGAGGAATTTCACGTGTGCGGCGGCGGCGGTGGCGTACAGGACTCATATCATGCATGAGCACAGCTGCTCCTATGTTCTCCATACATATGTCTTGCCAAGGGGTGAACGCTGGGAACAAAAATGTATAAAAATGTAATGCAGTTCCTTAAAGAGGTCATTCAGGATGGGGAAACAGTGCCACTCCTGTCTATAGGTGTTATCTGGTATTGCAGCTCCTGGAGCTTATTCTGAAAAAAGTCAGTTTATTTCCTATATTTAAAGGGAACCTGTCAGGTCATATCTGAACCCTAATCCTGCACCATGCCAGTCAAATCTCAAAAATCACTTTAATAAAGTGCTTGCTGTATTGATAAAGCATGAGATAGTAATGAAGACGACAGCGCATGTGCAGTACAACGAAGCTGCGCACCACGTACCTTTCTGCATTGCGAAAGCACAAAATAATAGTGAAGACAACAGCACATGCGTAGTATGACAATTAAGCAGCGTACCGCATACCTTGCTGTGCTACAAAAGGGCGACGTAGTAGTGAAGACGACAGCGCATGTGCAGTACAACGAAGCTGCGTACCACGTACCTTTCTGCATTGCGAAAGCACAAAATAATAGTGAAGACAACAGCACATGCGTAGTATGACAATTAAGCAGCGTACCGCATACCTTGCTGTGCTACAAAAGGGCGAGGTAGTAGTGAAGACGACAGCGCATGCGCAGTACGACGACGAAGCTGCGCACCACATGCCTTGCTATATTACGAAAGCATGAGGTAGTAGTGAAAATGACAGCGCACGCCCAGTACAACAATGATGCTGAGGTCCACATACCTTGCTATATTGCGAAACCACGAGGCAGTAGTGAAGATGACAGAGCATGTGCAGTACGACGGCGCACCAAATACCTTGTTATATTGCGAAAGCATGAGGTAGTAGTGAAGATGACAGAGCATATGCAGTACGACGATGAAGCTGCACAACCACATACCTTGCCGTATTACGAATGCATGAGGTAGTAGTGAAGATGACAGCGCATGTGCAGAACGACAATGAAGCTGCGCACCTCATACCTTTCTGTAGCAAAAACATGAAGTAATAGTGAAAACGACAGCGCATGCCCAGTACGATGATGACACTGCGCACCACATACCTTTCTGCATTGCAAAAGCACAAGGTAGTAGTGACAGCGCATGCGAAGTACAACGATGAAGCTGCGCACTACATACCTTACCTTGCTGTGTTGTGAAAGCACAAGGTAGTGAAGATGACATCAAATGCACAGTACAACGATAAAACTGCGCACCACATATGTTGCTTTATTGCGACAGCATAAAGTAGTAGTGAATATAAATTTGCGCAGACGCAGTACGACAATGAAGCTGCGCACCATATACCTTGCTATATTGCGAAACCACGAGGCAGTAGTGAAGATGACAGAGCATGTGCAGTACGACGATGAAGCTGCGCACCATATACCTTGTTATATTGTGAAAGCATGAGGTAGTGGTGAAGATGATAGCGCATGCGCAGTACGACAGTGAAGCTGCGCACCACATACCTTGCTATATTGCGAAACCACGAGGCAGTAGTGAAGATGACAGAGCATGTGCAGTACGACGATGAAGCTGCGCACCATATACCTTGTTATATTGTGAAAGCATGAGGTAGTGGTGAAGATGATAGCGCATGCGCAGTACGACAGTGAAGCTGCGCACCACATACCTTGCTATATTGCGAAACCACGAGGCCGTAGTGAAGATGACAGAGAATGTGCAGTACGACGATGAAGCTGCGCTCCATATACCTTGTTATATTGTGAAAGCATGAGGTAGTGGTGAAGATGATAGCGCATGCGCAGTACGACAATGAAGCTGCGGACCACATACCTTGCTATATTGCGAAACCACGAGGCAGTAGTGAAGATGACAGAGCATGTGCAGTACGACGATGAAGCTGCGCACCATATACCTTGTTATATTGTGAAAGCATGAGGTAGTGGTGAAGATGATAGCGCATGCGCAGTACGACAGTGAAGCTGCGCACCACATACCTTGCTATATTGCGAAACCACGAGGCCGTAGTGAAGATGACAGAGAATGTGCAGTACGACGATGAAGCTGCGCACCATATACCTTGTTATATTGTGAAAGCATGAGGTAGTGGTGAAGATGATAGCGCATGCGCAGTACGACAGTGAAGCTGCGGACCACATACCTTGCTATATTGCGAAACCACGAGGCAGTAGTGAAGATGACAGAGAATGTGCAGTACGACGATGAAGCTGCGCTCCATATACCTTGTTATATTGTGAAAGCATGAGGTAGTGGTGAAGATGATAGCGCATGCGCAGTACGACAATGAAGCTGCGGACCACATACCTTGCTATATTGCGAAACCACGAGGCAGTAGTGAAGATGACAGAGCATGTGCAGTACGACGATGAAACTGCGCACCATATACCTTGTTATATTGTGAAAGCATGAGGTAGTGGTGAAGATGATAGCGCATGCGCAGTACGACAGTGAAGCTGCGCACCACATACCTTGCTATATTGCGAAACCACGAGGCAGTAGTGAAGATGACAGAGCATGTGCAGTACGACGATGAAGCTGCGCACCATATACCTTGTTATATTGTGAAAGCATGAGGTAGTGGTGAAGATGATAGCGCATGCGCAGTACGACAGTGAAGCTGCGCACCACATACCTTGCTATATTGCGAAACCACGAGGCAGTAGTGAAGATGACAGAGAATGTGCAGTACGACGATGAAGCTGCGCACCATATACCTTGTTATATTGTGAAAGCATGAAGTAGTAGTGAAGATGATAGCGCATGCGCAGTACGACAGTGAAGCTGCGGAACACATACCTTGCTATATTGCGAAACCACGAGGCAGTAGTGAAGATGACAGAGCATGTGCAGTACGACGATGAAGCTGCGCACCATATACCTTGTTATATTGTGAAAGCACGAGGTTGTAGTGAAGATGATAGCGCATGCGCAGTACGACAGTGAAGCTGCGCACCACATACCTTGCTATATTGCGAAACCACGAGGCAGTAGTGAAGATGACAGCGCATGCACAGTACGACGATGAAGCTGCGCACCATATACCTTGCTATATTGTGAAAGTATGAGGTTGTAGTGAAGGTGATAGCGCATGCGCAAGCCTTAAAAGGAGGCTGGTTTTCATCCAAAGCTGCCAGGAGATGTCAGTCAAGCCAGGAAGGTGGGAATAGAGTCCAGCCTGTGTGACTCTTTCTAATATTGTCCCCACCCAGATGACTCTTTAATACTAATTTGCATAGATCGTGCAACTTTTGAATAGTAATTTTTACCCTTTGGTGGCATTTTGATTGAGCATTGGGGGCAGGTTTACAAACAGCTTTTTTCTTCCTGACAGGGGAACTATTTTGCATACTCTTCAACCCAACAGGCTCCCTTTGAAACCTAAGCTTCCTATAATGAAACAGCACCACTCTGAGCTATAGACCATGCTTGGTATTGCACGTAGGTAAGCCACAAGGGCATACGTAACATATAGTCAGCCAATGCTGCTATTATGGGGCCCTGGAAAGCTGCCCAGTTTGGTTTCTTGTATGAATGGGTGTTGTGAGGACCTCAGGCCCTACAAGAGTGTGGGAAATAACCCAAAGATAGTGGTGGGCAACTAAGAGCCAAGACCCCCCATAGCCTCCTGCCCCCCGTCGCCCAATGGTATTTATTTATCTGGTTCACGGATAACGGCGCAGTCACGAAATGAGTGGGATGAGACCCATCATCCCTTAGATGTTGGCCTCGTGATTAACGGACTGTCCAGAGGCGCGGTTGGCGGAAAGGACTCTGTGCAGGACGCTGCTATTTCTCCAAGAATGACCTATTATTGCTGTCATAATTATGGCTGTGCAAGTGGCGTCGGCGGGCAGAGCGAGTAGATTAAACGCTGCGGTGGTGAATCTTAATGGGGGAGATGAAGCCGGCGAGCAGAATGTGGCTTAATAACTCCAAGAAGAGGATTTGAGGCATTTAAATGGTTTAACGAGACTGCGACATGAGCGATGACGTGGAGTCTAGCGCCAGGCGGAATCACACGGACGCACTCTGTATTATTCTCTTTCATCTCCCGGTGACAATTGGCCCCGTTCTGCCTGTTAGACCGAGGATATTTAAAGGGTCACAAACTGCAATTTATCTAGAAGAAACCTATAAAGAACACTCCTAAAAAAAAATTCCTCTGTACCGGATGCCTTACCTCGTTCTCTGGGTGATGGGTCTTCCGGTTTTTGGCCTGGATACATACTGTCTAGTGTAGCACATCAACGGTGCCCTACTCAAGCAAAAATATTGGCACCCACTTGAAAATCTAAAGACGAAAGTTTGGGCTCCCACCAAAGAATCTCTTGAGTAGCTTGATTGGTTCCATTGACATTGACTGTCGTGGTAGGGATGTCCATGTCCACCAAGAACAGGCACTGGACACCTCCGTTCTTGGGATCCAAGTCCAAGGTGGGAAGACATCTGTAGTATTGAGTATGGGTCTCAAACACACGGCCCAAGGGCCGCATGAGGCCCCCGAGGCTCCATTGTACGGCCTTATGCCCCTGAGACAATCATGTCCAGGGAGTCAGGGGAGAGCGCCTGGCTTCAGCTGAATGGGCGTCCGAGGAGAATTGTATGCACATAGACCAGCTCTCTGCATCGCAATATATGCGAGGTTTTTTTTTTTGTATTTGAAAATTATTGGGGTCAATATTACAAGAAGAGGACCAGGATGGGGACATTATTACAGGAAGGGGACTAGGAAGGGAGACATTACTACAAAAGGGGGACCAGGATGGGGACATGACTACAAGATGGGACCAGGATGGGGAAAATTACGACAAGATGGGACCAGGATGGGGACATTATTACAAGAAGGGGAGTAGGATGGGGGCATTTCTATAAGATGGGGACTAGGATAAAGACATTACAAAAAGTTGGGGACCAGGATAGGGACATTACTACAAGATGGGACAAGGATGGAGACATTACTACAAGATGAGACAAGGATGGGGGACATTACTACAGGAAGGGGACTAAGATGGGAGATATTACTACAAGAAGGTGACATTACTACAAGATGAGACAAGGATGGGGGACATTACTACAAGAAGGGGACTAGGATGGGAGACATTACTACAAAAGGAGGACCAGAATGGGGACATGACTACAAAATGGGACCAGGATGGGGAAAATTACTGCAAGATGGGACCAGGATGGGGACATTATTTCAAGAAGGGAAATAGGATGGGGACATTTCTATAAGATGGGGACTAGGATAGAGACATTACTACAAGAAGGGGACATTACTACAAGATGAGACAAGGATGGGGAACATTACTACAGGAAGGGGACTAGGATGGGGGACATTACTACAAAAGGGGAACCAGAATGGGGACATGACTACAAGATGGGACCAGGATGGGGAAAATTACTACAAGATGGGACCAGAATGGGGACATTATTACAAGAATGGGAGTAGGATGGGGACATTTCTATAAGATTGGGACTAGGATAAAGACATTACTACAAGTTGGGGACCAGGATAGGGACATTGCTACAAAATGGGACAAGGATGGAGACATTACTACAAGATGAGACAATGATGGGCGAAATTACTACAGGAAGGGGGACCAGGATGGGGACATAACTACAAGATGAGGAACATTACTACAAAGATGGGAGCCATTATTACAGTAAGGGGGACATTACTGCAAAATCTAGATCAAGATGGGAGACATTATTAAAGGATAGCATTATTACTGGATTGGACCCAGAATTACCATGTAGGGCTAATTGTTAAACAATATTACTGTATGGGGCCGATTGGGGGACAAAAAAAGAACAAAGGTTTCTTATAAATGAAAAAGAAACTCAAAATAAAAATATTTTTCCATTAAAAATTATATTTTAATTAAAAACAAGTAAAAAAATAAAACTTGTACCATAACACGTGATAAACATAATTAAAAAACGCACTAAAAATGGTAGAAAATTATCAGAGTCATGTAGAGCAAAAATTGTATAACCGAAAACATCAGAATGCGGCCCGTCATGTTCAAATTTTTACTATGTGCGGCCCATTTACCCGGCTGTGTTTGAGACCCCTGGTATAGAGTAAGTTCCCACAACCTCAAATCTTCTTGGAAAGTTCTCAGTAGGGGTTCACAGACATTCGCCCTCAAGGACATACTGTTGAGTAATGGCGATCTTCTACACCAATCTTGGGATTAACGTTCTAAAATAAGGACCTCTTCCTAATTCATGCCTCGACGTTGGAAGAACCTTGTTTTTTTTACAAAGCTTCCCACCACCGACAATCACAACAATAAGGGACCCCATTTCTGTATCTCCCAGTCATTTTAATGATCACCTCTCCAACAAAATAGGACCTTTTGTTCTTGAAATCGGTGGAGGTCCTTAAACGACCCTTCAATATTTTCCAACAATCGAAGTGAGGGCTCCAAGCCTCAGCCCTCCACCACTGTGTTGACCCTTCAACCAAACTCTCTCATTTATTTTGATGTCTGCCTTTCCACCACTGGAGACAAGGGACCTTTTGTTCTCGAAATTGGTGGTGCACTGGTCAAGTAGTTGGACAACCACCATTCAGACAAACGAAACTTCAAGATTTCCCATCAGTGGAAGTGAGTACCTTAAACATTAGTCCTCACAATTATGTCCCTACTCTACTAAACTCTCCAACATTGGGGACATGGTTCCTTAAGTTCTTGTTATTGGTGGTGGTCGAAATGGTTGGACAAGCACCAATTAGAAAAATTATACTTAGGGATTTCCCGTCAGTGGAAGTGAGAGTCTAAAATATTAGTCCTCACCATTTTGTCTACCAAACTCTTCATCAGTAGCGACTTGGAACCACTTGTTCTTGAGATTGGTGGTGATATGTCTTCGAAGAGTTTGGAAAGTTTCTTTTTCTTCTGTCTCCCTGACTTTCTGGAAGGTTTGGCAAGTATGCCTATGTGGAAGAAGGATTTTTGTTCTCCCCATCCTTTCCGGTCACCAAGGTTCGGTTGCTGTTGCTACCACTGAACCTGCTATAGCTACACCCCTACTGCCCCCTATCCATTTCTACGGGCATGGCACCAATGTCTATAGTCTCCGCGTAGCTCTGAACCGTTACATTAGATGCTTCCATTGATCCTATTCGGACTCGATCTCCTCTCGTAATCCTAATCTGCAGATTACTAATTATGCATCATCATCATCGTGTCCCGGCCGCGGGTGACGGACGAGTAGATCAGGCGTAGAGCCGGTCCCGTCATCCCTCGGTTAAACAGGAAGGTGACTTTGCTCATGTAGCAGTCAGTTAAGGGTGTGGTTGCTGTGGCAACAGAACAGAAGGTTTTCTGGTTGCCATAGAAAGAGGAAGCAGCGTTAACCCTTGTGTGACAGGCACTTTCTTTTATGGGAGCTTACTTTTAAAATTTGCCACTTTATATACAAAAAAGTAACAACTAAAACTGTCGTAAATTGGGAACAATTGAAAAAAAAATGAGCGTTTTTATTGACATCGGATACATAACCGACGTTTTCATTTTTATTTTAATAAATCAATAGTTCAGGTGAAAATAAGAAACTTTGTAATATATCTGATCAGAGAAATGCGCTTCTTACTCCTGGACTGATCTTACTCTCAATTCAGGTGTAAAATCTGTATTCTGTGAAGACAGATCCTCTCATTACTGAGATAGGAGGTGACAGTTAGTGTTTATAAGGTTCTATGTAGGGGAGGAGCTAGAGACAGACACAGACATTCTAGGGAGGAGCTAGAGGCCGACACAGACATTCTAGGGAGGAGCTAGAGGCAAACACAGACATTCCAGGGAGGAGCTAGAAGCAGACACAGACATTCTAGGGAGGAGCTAGAGGCAGACACAGACATTCTAGGGAGGAGCTAGAGGCAGACAGACATTCTAGGGAGGAGCTAGAGGCAGACAGACATTCTAGGGAGGAGCTAGAGGAAGACACAGACATTCTAGGGAGGAGCTAGAGGCAGACAGACATTCTAGGGAGGAGCTAGAGGAAGACAAAGACATTCTAGGGAGGAGCTAGAGGCCAACACAGACATTCTAGGGAGGAGCCAGAGGCAGACAGACATTCTAGGGAGGAGCTAGAGGAAGACACAGACATTCTAAGGAGGAGCTAGAGGCAGACACAGACATTAGGAGGAGCTAAAGGCAGACAGACTTTCTAGGGAGGAGCTAGAGGCAGACACAGACATTCTAGGGAGGAGCTAAAGGAAGACACAGACATTCTAAGGAGGAGCTAGAGGCAGACACAGACATTCTAGGGAGGAGCAAGAGGCAGACACAGACATTCTAGGGAGGAGCTAGAGGCAGACACAGACATTCTAGGGAAGAGCTAGAGGCCGACACAGACATTCTATGGAGGAGCTAGAGACAGACACAGACATTCTAGGGGGGAGCTAGAGACAGACACAGACATTCTAGTGGGGAGCTAGAGGCAGACACAGACATTGTAGGGTGGAGCTAGAGGCTGAGACAGACATTCTAGGGAGGAGCTAGAGGCCGACACAGACATTCTAGGGAGGAGCTAGAGGCCGACACAGACATTCTAGGGAGGAGCTAGAGGCAGACACAGACATTCTAGGGAGGAGCTAGAGGCAGATACAGACCATATAGGGAGGAGCTAGAGGCAGACATAGACATTCTATGCCCAGTGATGGAGTAACATTCTCCCTGGTGAAATTTTTGCTGACTGTTCTGTGGTCTCAATGGCTCCAGAATCACCGTGTCATCAAGACCATGAGAGCCCCCTAAGCTACGTACAGTACAGACCAAAAGTTTGGACACACCTTCTCATTTAAAGATTTTTCTGTATTTTCATGACTTTGAAAATTGTACATTCACACTGAAGGCATCAAAACTATGAATTAACACATGTGGAATTATATACTTAACAAAAAAGTGTGAAACAACTGAAAATATGTCTTATAGTCTAGGTTCTTCAAAGTAGCCACCTTTTGCTTTGATGACTGCTTTGCACACTCTTGGCATTCTCTTGATGAGCTTCAAGAGGTAGTCACCGGAAATGGTCTTCCAACAATCTTGAAGGAGTTCCCAGAGATGCTTAGCACTTGTTGGCCCTTTTGCCTTCACTCTGCGGTCCAGCTCACCCCAAACCATCTCGATTGGGTTCAGGTCTGGTGACTGTGGAGGCCAGCTCATCTGGCGTAGCACCCCATCACTCTTCTTCTTGATCAAATAGCCCTTACACAGCCTGGAGGTGTATTTGGGGTCATTGTCCTGTTGAAAAATAAATGATGGTCCAACTAAACGCAAACTGGATGGAATAGCATGCCGCTGCAAGAGGCTGTGGTAGCCATGCTGGTTCAGTATGCCTTCAATTTTGAATAAATCCCCAACAGTGTCACCAGCAAAGCACCCCCACACTATCACACCTCCTCCTCCATGCTTCACGGTGGGAACCAGACATGTAGAGTCCATCCGTTCACCTTTTCTGCGTCGCTCAAAGACACGGTGGTTGGAACCAAAGATCTCAAATTTGGACTCATCAGATCAAAGCACAGATTTCCACTGGTCTAATGTCCATTCCTTGTGTTCTTTAGCCCAAACAAGTCTCTTCTGCTTGTTGCCTGTCCTTAGCAGTGGTTTCCTAGCAGCTATTTTACCATGAAGGCCTGCTGCACAAAGTCTCCTCTTAACAGTTGTTGTAGAGATGTGTCTGCTGCTAGAACTCTGTGTGGCATTGACCTGGTCTCTAATCTGAGCTGCTGTTAACCTGCGATTTCTGAGGCTGGTGACTCGGATAAACTTATCCTTAGAAGCAGATATGACTCTTGGTCTTCCTTTCCTGGGGCGGTCCTCATGTGAGCCAGTTTCTTTGTAGCGCTTGATGGTTTTTGCAACTGCACTTGGGGACACTTTCAAAGTTTTCCCAATTTTTCGGACTGACTGACCTTCATTTCTTAAAGTAATGATGGCCACTCGTTTTCTTTACTTAGCTGCTTTTTTCTTGCCATAATACAAATTCTAACAGTCTATTCAGTAGGACTATCAGCTGTGTATCCACCTGACTTCTGCACAACACAACTGATGGTCCCAACCCCATTTATAAGGCAAGAAATCCGACTTATTAAACCTGACAGGGCACACCTGTGAAGTGAAAACCATTTCCGGTGACTATCTCTTGAAGCTCATCAAGAGAATGCCAAGAGTGTGCAAAACAGTCATCAAAGCAAAAGGTGGCTACTTTGAAGAACCTAGAATATAAGACATATTTTCAGTTGTTTCACACTTTTTTGTTAAGTATATAATTCCACATGTGTTAATTCATAGTTTTGATGCCTTCAGTGTGAATGTACAATTTTCATAGTCATGAAAATACAGAAAAATCTTTAAATGAGAAGGTGTGTCCAAACTTTTGGTCTGTACTGTACGTACGTCTTAATACAGGGGTCTAATTACAAGCCCACACCCTATATTAATATGGGGGTTCCATTATAAGCACCAACCCAATGCTGGATTACGGCTCTCCCCGGATGACATTTCTGCTGAGCGTTTGGTGGTCTCAGTGTTTCCGGAATCACTGTGTCATCAGGACCTTGAGCGCCCCCTAAGCTATGTACATAGATATTAATACAGGGGTCCCATTTCAAGCCCAGACCTGGTAATATTACAGGGGTCCCATTATAAGCACCAACCCGATGCTGGAGTAGGGCTCTTCCCGGGTGACATTCGGCTGAGCGTTCGGTGGTCTCAGTGTCTCTGGATTCACCGTGTCATCAGGTCCTTGGAGAGCTCCTTACATCTTTGCTTGTTTAGCCCCAATTTTGTTGACTCTTTATGATTCCGGCTGTCGGATATTAATGGTTTCTAGAAACATTTATGGATCATTCGAGTGTGGGACATTTTTGGACTTTTCTGTGTGTGACGGCTGCTTCCTCCTGACGGGCGGCTGCTCGCACATAACCGGACTATGGCGACGTCTCTGACGATCATGCTAAAAATGCAGTACCAACGTTGACCACTAAGAGCAGCAGTGATCACTGCGCCATTTAGGAAACTTGGGCAGGTTGCTTGTGTATTTCATGGGCCAATGCCCCTAATATTACCCCTGCTCGGCCCCTTAGTGCCACATTTGCCTCTCACGCTCCTCCTGGCAAAAACACAGAACCGTAACCTTCCTCTTTGAGATTGGATCCATACATTGAGCATTATGTCACCGCTATATATATGGCGGTCACCGGCCTCTCCCTTCCCAGACTGGAAGTTTTAGCTTTGACCTTGTTTTTCGGAGCAGACGTCTTGTGCCACCTTGAAGCGGCTCGCTCCATGTCTGCTATATTAGTGAGATTGACCGCAGCGCTCCGCGCTCAGCCCCCTCATTAATCTTACTAACAGCCTCCGTTACTGACAACTCCACTGCTCCCATTAAACAATTCTTCCTCCTTCATTAGCGATGCCACATTTCAATTTTGCTTCGTCTCCACCGTCCTTCGTGGCCACTAATCTCCCTTTACAGATGTGACCGGGCAATCAGGGGTTAATAGTCTCCATTATTATTTCCTTATTCACTTATTTTCTCGCCCGTGGACTTGTACGGAGGAGTCAACCGGTGCGATAAATGTATGATCTATGGGGTCCGACCACTTGGACCCCAGAGGACGAGGGCTCCAGGTTCTACTTGTGGATGGACTGGTAGTGTGCACGCGAGACCACCGCTCCATTCCCATCTAGGGGTTTACCGCCCCCTTACACATTAAATGGAAACCCTTTCTCATGATTACTGGGGGTCCCAACAGTCAAACCCCCAGGAATTGTACATTTATCAGCTATATTATTAGTGGGCTGACCCCTATAAGCACTGACATTCAAAATAACCCCAGACCAGCCCCCTAAATTCAATATGAACCCAAAACCAGACCCCTATTTATCAGACCCAAGGCCAATCCCCTAATTATCAAAACCCCAGACCAGGCCCCTAATTATCCGACTCCAGAGCATTCCCTTAATTATCAGACCCCAGACCAGTCCCCTAATTCCCAGACCAGTCCCCTAATTATCAGACCCCAGACCAGTCCCCTAATTATCGTACCCCAGACCTGTCCCCTAATTATCGAACTCCAGACCAGTCCCCTAATTATCAGACCCCAGACCAGTCCCCTAATTATCAGAACCCAGACCAGTCCCTTAATTATCAGCCCCAAGACCCGAACCCAAATCAGACCCCAGACCAGTCCCCTGATTATCAGCCCCAGACTAGACCCTTAATTATCAGACCCCTAATTATCAGCCCCCAGACCAGTCCGCTAATTATCAGACCCTGACCAGTGCCTTAATTATCAGACCCGAGACCAGAACCCTAATTATAAGACCACAGACCAGTCCTCTAATTATCAGACCCCAGACCAGTTCCTTAATGATCAGCTCCCAGATCCGAACCCTAATCAGACCCCAGATCAGTCCCCTAATTATCAGCCCCCAGACCAGTCCGTTAATTATCAGACCCTGACCAGTCCCTTAATTATCAGACCCCAGACCAGTCCCCTAATTATCAGCCCCCAGACAAGTCCCCTAATTGTCAGCCCCCAGACTAGTCCCCTAATTATCAGCCCCCAGACCAGTCCCCTAATTATCAGCCCCCAGACCAGTCCCCTAATTATCAGCCCCCAGTCTTAAGTCTTTTCCGTCATCTTCACTTCTGGACACCTCATCTCTGATACTTTTCACTTTGACGAGTGTCTGGACCTTGTTCTTGCTGCTGTTTTTATTACTTTGCCTCCATGGATGGCGTTTGTGGTTTCCAGATGTTTTTGCCTAATTTATCAAAAAGTCACAAAATTTGTCTCAAGTGTCCTCCTCCATTCCTCCAGCGCCCCCTCTCCCTGGAGTGATTTTATGTTCGCCAGAATTTTTTTGTGTGATGTTTGCAACCTTTTTCAAAACTTTTCGCGCGAAAAAATCTTAAAAGATAAAAAAGAAAGACAAAAAAATTCACGATCCCCGTGCGCCTTTTTGATGGATTTGGTACAAAAACATGAATAAATACCACAAGACAAAAAATGAAAAAAAAAGTGACATAAAAAAAAAACAAAAAACCACAAACGATGAATCGGATTTTTTATTTTGAGGCTTTTTTGGGCAAAAATTCAAAACGTTTCGCCATATTTGCTTCTTCTGTGTCCAGTCGCCTTATAAACGTGAAAGGGGGAATTACAATTCTAATTGCGGGATTAAGGCAGAGAAGATTTTTTTTTGCACAATTTATCCTTTTAGTTGCCGATTTCCTTTGTCCTGTCCCTTTTTTTTCATCCCCGCAGGACGGCAGAGCGATAACGTGGCCGCCTTCCACCGAACTGCAGACTCGCAGTGAAAACCTTGATAAATGAATGTCCCTTCCCGAACAATAACAGGAGATTCTCTGCTGCGCTCGCAGCAAAATTAAGCAAAAGTTACAAAAACAGGACGATTTTTTTACATTTTTTCTCCTTTTTTCCCTTCTTTGCCTCCCTCGGTTCCTGCTCTTGTGCTCGGACCGTTGGGAAATTTTCTCCTGAGCGTTAATGATGCTCCTGTGCTGCTGAGACAGCTTAAATATTACAGCGGCTGTGATAAATCACCGGCAGGGGGGCGAAGAGTCGGGTTTTTATATCTTAAACTATTTATAGATTTTTTTCTGGCCGGACGTCCAATCCTGTTAGTGGCGCGGTGCGGAGTATATATCACACGGCCCCCGGACGCGGCATTTGGATCATGACAAGTGCAGATGAGCCCTAAAATATACACCGGATAGACCCCCTAACTGGTATGAGCTATGTGTAAGGTCCCATAAGCAAATACGGACCCCCAAACTAAATCCAGAACCCTTATATATAACCAGACCCCCAAAATAAATCCAGACCCCAGACTAGACCCCCTTAACTAATATGAACCCCAGACCTTCTAAATAAATCCAGACCAGATCCCCAAAATAAAGATAGACTTGACCCCCTCAACTAATACTAACCACAGACCAGACTTCCTGATGTGGGCCAGTTCCAAAAAAATGAATTCTAACCCCCTAAATAAATGCAGACCTGAATCCAAACCCCTGAAATAAATACAAACCCCATATCAGACCCTCTAAATTGGAACAGATCCCTTACCTGATCCCCTATAAAAGTACAGACCCCTAACTAAATACAGACTAGAGACCAGACCTCCTAAATAAATGCATACACCGAATCAGACCCTCTAAATATATACAGACCCAAGACCAGTGTCAATACATAAAGACCCCAGACCGGACCACTAATCAAATAGAGATCTTAGACCAGAGCCCCTAAATAAATACAGATGCAGTCTCCAGTCCAGACCCCCAAAATAAATCCAGACCCCAGACTAGACCCCCTCAACTAATACGAACCCCAGATCAGACTTCCTAATCAGGGTCAGACCCCAGGGACAGTCTCAAAAAATGAATTTAGACCCCTTAAGTAAATCCAAATCAGATTCCCAAAAATAAAGATAGACTAGACCCCATCAACTAATACTAACCACTAACCAGACCTCCTAATCGGTGTCAGACACCAGGCCAGTCTCAAAAAATGAATTAAGACCCCTTAAATAAATGCAGACCTGAATCCCAAACCTTGAAATAAATATAAACCCCAGGCCAGACCCTCTACGTTAGTACAGACCCCATACCAGATCCCTTAAAACAGTACAGACCCCTAAATAAATGCAGACTAGAGACCAGACCTCCAAAATAAGTGCATACACCAAACCAGACCCTCTAAATATATACAGAACCAAGATCAGAGTCAATACATAAAGACCCCAGACTAGATCCTAACCAAATAGAAATCTTAAACCAACCAGAACCCCTAGATAAATACCGATGCAGTCTCCAGTTCAGACCTCCAAAATAAATCCAGACTCCAGACTAGACCCCCTCAACTAATACAAACCCCAGACCAGACCTCCTAAATAAATGCAAATCAGATCCCCAAAATAAAGATTGACTAGACACCCTCAACTGATACTAACCAGAGACCAGACCTCCAATAGCAATACTAAGGAAATCCTGAAAACATGGCCTGTTGGTGGGCTTTGAGGACTGGAGTTGGGGAACCCTGCTCTACACCACTAAAAATACCAGAGAAGACCTCCAAGGCAAATACCAAGGACAAACCAGACTTCACATACTAAATACAGATCCCTAAACCAGAACTCCAACTAATACAGAGCCCAGACCCCCTAAATAAAAAAAACAAATCACAGACCAGACCCCCTACATAAATACAGAACCCCAACTAATACAGAGCCCAGACCACCTAAATAAAAAAAAATCACAGACCAGACCCCCTACATAAATACAGAACCCCAACTAATACAGAGCCCAGACCACCTAAATAAAAAAAAATCACAGAACAGACCCCCTACATAAATACAGAACCCCAACTAATACAGAGCCCAGACCTCCTATATAAAAAAAATCACAGACCAGACCCCCTACATAAATACAGAACCCCAACTAATACAGAGCCCAGACCTCCTATATAAAAAAAATCACAGACCAGACCCCCTACATAAATACAGAACCCCAACTAATACAGAGCCCAGACCTCCTATATAAAAAAAATCACAGACCAGACCCCCTACATAAATACAGAACCCCAACTAATACGGAGCCCAGACCTCCTATATAAAAAAAATCACAGACCAGACCCCCTACATAAATACAGAACCCCAACTAATACAGAGCCCAGACCTCCTATATAAAAAAATCACAGACCAGACCCCCTACATAAATACAGAACCCCAACTAATACGGAGCCCAGACCTCCTATATAAAAAAAATCACAGACCAGACCCCCTACATAAATACAGAACCGACACCAGAATACCAAATAATACAGAGTCTAAGCAACCTACATGAATACAGAACCAAGACCATCCCCTAAATAAATATTGAGCCCACAGATCAAACAGTAATCCATGTGTCTGATCTGTGGGCAAATATATCTAAAGAGATTTTAGGGCTCCTGGCAGATTCACCCTCCAGTAAGTCTCCCCTTTATGCAGCAGTCTTCACATGCTGTAGAGCTGTGCATGTCTTAAAGGGATTTTCCACTTTCGACAAACTTTTGCCTTTAGTGTCAGTTATGTGTGAAAAAAATGGCACTTAACTTACTCTCCCCAGGTCCAGCACTGAGTCTCCGCCACTGACCCGCTCACAGACTGGGGGAGGGGGGGGGGCAGCAGAGATTCATCACTGGACCTGGGGAGGGTACGTAAAGCAAGTTAAAGAAAACAAAGCACATAGCTGAGCCTAGTTTGTGGGATGTGGACATACCCTTTAAAAGTTGCTGTCCTCATCGAAATGAAGGGGAAATCTAGAAATGTCGTCGATGTATCCGCACAAGGGGAACAAAACTTCTATGCTCCTTAGAAAGTCACTTTGGTCGCGGCGATCACGTGATCGGAGACCGTTGGTATTTGACATCCAGGTTCGTTTCCATCGTAAGAAGTCGTCCCCTGTAATAACGCTGCACGATGAACAATGAGGGGTTAAACAAGACACTTTAGGCTTAGTCTACTGAGCAGTGGCCGAGCGCCAGCGCCGCCGTCTTATCTGTCGTCCACAGCCGCATCTAGAGCGAAGGACTTAGAGGAACTTTCCAAATACCTCCCTCACCTTGTGCCTGATTTGTGCCTCTAGTTACATCTAGAGCTGCATTCAGATTTCTAGTACCCGACAATAATCTTATTTTACGATCTTGCTTTCATTTTTATTTTTTAAGTACTCCATTCACATCCAAAGCTGCATACTAAATTTTGTCATGCAGCGTTTATCTGTGGTTTTGACTGACTTCACTTCTCCAGTCACATCCAAAGCTTCATTCCAACTTTTACCGTTCGCATCTGACTTCTCCCTGCTGCCTCCTCTCTATTCAGCGTCTGCGCTTAATTCTTTTCATCGTATCTTGCACTCCATTCACATCCGAAGCTGCAGTCAACATTTTATAGCTTTCCTGATCTGACTTTTATCTGCTTTCTACAACTTGTCTAAGGGCCCAAATCTAACTACAAAGTAACAGCCCTGATTTTGAGTCACTTCACGTCTCCATTCACATCCAAAGCTGCATTGCAGCTTTCCTGATCTCACATCTCCTTACTGCCTCCTTTTATTTTTTTCAGTGTCGTCACTTTTTTTCTTTACTCCTTTAGGCCTGATTTTTTATTTACATCCTATCTTGTACTCCAGTCACCTCCAGAGCTGCATGCAGAAACTCGCTTTCCTGCGGTGTCGGTGACCTGGAGTGATATATGTAGTAGGCGGGCGACGATCAGAAGTCGAATTTATAAGGGGCTCCGTAACTTTTCAGATCCTTCGGATTCCTCTAACAAGAGGCCCCCCGGGGCCATATTAATTAGAGTCCACCAGATGATTAGGAACGGCCTGTCTGATCCCCTTTATGTGCTGAGTGCAGACCCGGCAGCCCGGCGGTGGGCCGCCAACATCACAATGATTCGGTAATGTGCTGGAGACGACCTTGCAAAAAAAAAAAAAAACACTCTTGCAGAAAAACCCCCAGGGTCCGAGGAGGGGGGTATCATCAATCGGCAGCCGGGTAATTAGCAAAAACCTTCTTCAGGTTCTGCAATTGCTTTTCTCGAAGGGCGGGAGTCAATACTCGGACCCCAGGAGCTGAAAGTTCCTCTCCCCAATAAAGTCCACTGCGGAGTCTACTAATCCTGGCCACCACCCTGGCATTCTGCCGTAATGCCTGACTGATGGCGGTCATAATTTATCACGTTACGCTCATATTCTGCATCGATAATAAGCAGAAATTACTGCGAAACAATCTGTTTCGCTCCCCCGTGTATTGCGGGTGTTTATCACCGGCCTTGGTTCACACCTTAAATCTTACTGATCAGTGCAACCAGGGATGGGTTGAATTACTGCCACATTGGTTCTCTCCTTTCTCTATCGTAAAAGCCCATAACTCATCTTTATGTGGGTTTTTATATACGTTGTTTCTTTACACTTCATATTGAATCTATAGAAGCGGAAGGATTCCGCTGGCACATCGGCTATATACCCGACTACTGAGAGGGCCGGTTATAGGGGCTGTACACACTGAGGAAGTATTGTACTAGCATATTGCACATTGCGGTATTGGCATAACTATTTACATACAAGAATATACCGTCATGGCCGAAAGTGTTAGCACCATTGAAATTGTTCCAAAAAATTAAGTATTTCTCCAAGAAAATGATTTAAATTCCACATGTTTTGTTATATACAGGTTTATTTCCTTTGTGTGTATTGAAACAACACAAAAAAACAGGGGAAAAATAGGCAAATTGGACAAAATTTCACACAAAACACCAAAAATGGAACGGTCAAAACTGTTGGCACCCTCAACTTAATATTTGGTTGCACACCCTACTTGCTACAGTGCCATGGGTTGTAAACTTCTTGATTTACAAAGGAACATCAAGATCTCTAGAAATGGACTTTTAACCTTGAGAAGGTTGATATTTTTCAACAATTTTGGTTCTCATGTCCTCAGACAGTTCTCTTCTCCTCTTTCTGTTCTCCATGCTTAGTGTGGCACACACAGACACACAATGCAAAGACTGAGTCAACGTCTCCCCTTTTTATCTGGTTTCAGGTGTGATTTCTATATTACCCACACCTGTTACTTGCCACAGGTGAGTTTGCACGAGCATCACATGCTTGAAACAAAGTTTTTTACCCACAATTTTGGAAAGGTGCCAACTATTTTGTCCGACCCATTTTGGGGGTTTTGTGTGAAATTATGTCTAATTTACCTTTTTTCTCAGGTTTTTTTTTGTGTTGTTTCAATACACACAAAGGAAATAAACGTGTATATAACAAAATATATGTAATTGCAATAATCTTCTGGGAGAAATACTTCATTTTCTGGAACAATTTTAAGTGTTACAAAACTTTCGGCCATGACTGTAACTACTATAATACTGCTCCTATGTACAAGAATAAAAGTACTATAATACTGCCCCCATGTACAAGAATATAACTACTATAATACTGCCCCCTATGTACAAGAATATAACTACTATAATACTGATCCTATGTACAAGAATAAAAGTACTATAATACTGCCCCCATGTACAAGAATATAACATAATACTGCCCCCTATGTACAAGAATATAACCACTATAATACTACTCCTATGTACAAGAATATAACTACTATAATACTGCTCCTATGTACAAGAATAAAAGTACTATAATACTGCCCCCTATGTACAAGAATATAACTACTATAATACTGCCCCTATGTACAAGAATATAACTACTATAATACTGCCCCCTATGTACAAGAATATAACTACTATAATACTGCTCCCTATGTACAAGAATATAACTACTATAATACTGCCCCCTATGTACAAGAATATAACTACTATAATACTGCCCCCTATGTACAAGAATATAACTACTATAATACTGCCCCTATGTACAAGAATATAACTACTATAATACTGCTCCTATGTACAAGAATATAACTACTATAATACTGCCCCCTATGTACAAGAATATAACTACTATAATACTGCCCCTATGTACAAGAATATAACTACTATAATACTGCCCCCTATGTACAAGAATATAACTACTATAATACTGCTCCTATGTACAAGAATATAACTACTATAATACTGCCACCTATGTACAAGAATATAACTACTATAATACTGCCCATATGTACAAGAATATAACTACTATAATACTGCCCCCATGAACAAGAATATAACTACTATAATACTGCTCCTATGTACAAGAATAAAAGTACTATAATACTGCCCCTATGTACAAGAATATAACTACTATAATACTGCTGCTATGTACATAAATATAACTACTATAATACTGCCCCTATGTACAAGTGTATAACTACTATAATACTGCTCCTATGTACAGGAATATAACTACTATAATACTGCTCCTATGTACAAGAATATAACTACTATAATACTGCCCCTATGTACAAAAATATAACTACTATAATACTGCCCCCATGAACAAGAATATAACTACTATAATACTGCCCCCTATTTACAAGAATATAACTACTATAATACTGCCCCCTATGTACAAGAATATAACTAGTATAATACTGCTTCCTATGTACAAGAATATAACTACTATAATACTGCCCCTATGTACAAGAATATAACTACTATAATACTGCCCCCTATGTACAAGAATATAACTACTAATATAATGCTGTATAACATGGCGTTGCGGTGGAGGATGAGAGTCGGTGAATTGCTGATGGTGTTTGAAGTCTGATTCTACATATGGTAGCGGTAGGGAAGCTTTTGACAGATTGATCCTGTGAGAGCTGCGCCGTCTTCTCTAGCACAGAACCTCCTCCTCCTCTTCGCTGTCTGCAGGGAGATCGGGGTTTTTGATGATAAGATTTTCTCATTTAGCATTTTTTATTTTGTCTGTGCACAAAGCACATGAGGTCCAACCGAGACCAACGCCGGCCCACAGCTCCTCGGGGCGAAATGGAAATCACAAGTCATCGCTGTTGGTTAAACCGCGTATAGAAACAGCTTGAGATATCAGCGTCAACCACAAGCCGGAGCTCACACCATGTTGGGTGGGGGGTATTACGCTTTATAACGGGCGTATCCACAGAACTGCAGTGCCACCTGGGGCCTTCTAGGGGGAGCTCCTCCATCCCTACACAGCTACAGCACCACTGCAATCACTGGTGCTCCACATGTGATTACTACAGCTCATCACACCATCTATGAGCATCATTACATTACTGACCCCGTATTCTCTGTGCCTGAACTGGGCATATCCATAGAACTGCAGTGCCACCTGGGGCCTTATAGGGGGAGCTCCTCCATCCCTACACAGCTACAGCACCACTTCAATCACTTGTGCACCACATGTGATTATTACAGCTCATCACACCATCTATGAGCATCATTACATTACCGACCCCGTATTCTCTGTGCCTGAGCTGGGCATATCCATAGAGCTGCAGTGCCTCCTGGGGCCATATAGGAGTAGCCAAGGGGAGCCCCTCCAGCCTTACACAGCTACAGCACCACTACAATCACTGGTGCACCACATGTGATTTCTATAGCTCATCGCACCATCTATGGTCATCATTATACTACCGACCCCGTATTCTCTGTGCCTGAGCTGGGCATATCCATAGAGCTGCAGTGCCTCCTGGGGCCATATAGGAGTAGCCAGGGGGAGCCCCTCCAGCCTTACACAGCTACAGCACCACTACAATCACTGGTGCACCACATGTGATTTCTATAGCTCATCGCACCATCTATGGTCATCATTATACTACCGACCCCGTATTCTCTGTGCCTGAGCCGGGCATATCCATAGAGCTGCAGTGCCTCCTGGGGCCATATAGGAGTAGTCAGGGGGAGCCCCTCCAGCCTTACACAGCTACAGCACCACTACAATCACTGGTGCACCACATGTGATTTCTATAGCTCATCGCACCATCTATGGTCATAATTATATTACCGACCCCATATTCTCGTGTCTTTGCTGGGCATATCCATAGAGCTGCAGTGCCTCCTGGGGCCATATAGGAGTAGCCAGGGGGAGGCCCTCCAGCCTTACACAGCTACAGCACCACTGCAATCACTGGTGCACCACATATGATTTCTATAGCTTATCGCACCATCTATGGTCATCATTATATTACTGACCCCATATTCTCGTGTCTGACCTGGGCATATCCATAGAGCTGCAGTGCCTCCTGGGGCCATATAGGAGTAGCCAGGGGGAGCCCCTCCAGCCTTACACAGCTACAGCACCACTGCAATCACTGGTGCACCACATGTGATTTCTATAGCTCATCGCACCATCTATGATCATCATTATACTACCGCCCCCGTATTCTCCTTGTCTGAACTGAGCATATCCATAGAGCTGCAGTGCCACCTGGGGCCATATAGGGAGAGCTCCTCCTCCTTCCTTACACAGCTACAGCACCACTGCAATCACTGGTGCACCACATGTGATTTCTATAGCTCATCGCATCATCTATGATCATCATTATATTACCGACGCCGTATTCTCGTGTCTGAGCTGGGCATATCCATAGAGCTGCAGTGCCTCCTGGGGCCATATAGGAGTAGCCAGGGGCAGCCCCTCCAGCCTTACACAGCTACAGCACCACTGCAATCACTGGTGCACCACATGTGATTACTACAGCTCATCGCACCATCTATGAGCATCATTACATTACCGACCCCGTATACTTCATATCTGAGCTGGGCATATCCATAGAGCTGCAGTGCCTCCTGGGGCCATATAGGGAGAGCTCCTCCTCCTTCCTTACACAGCTACAGCACCACTACAATCACTGGTGCACCACATGTGATTTCTATAGCTCATCGCATCATCTATGATCATCATTATACTACCGACCCCGTATTCTCTGTGCCTGAGCTGGGCATATCCATAGAGCTGCAGTGCCTCCTGGGGCCATATAGGGAGAGCTCCTCCTCCTTCCTTACACAGCTACAGCACCACTACAATCACTGGTGCACCACATGTGATTTCTATAGCTCATCGCATCATCTATGATCATCATTATATTACCGACGCCGTATTCTCGTGTCTGAGCTGGGCATATCCATAGAGCTGCAGTGCCTCCTGGGGCCATATAGGAGTAGCCAGGGGCAGCCCCTCCAGCCTTACACAGCTACAGCACCACTGCAATCATTGGTGCACCACATGTGATTACTATAGCTCATCCGTATCTTAGCTGATCCCCCAAACACAAAGGGACCAGAAAACACCAAAAATGGCCCTTTTTTTTCGCACTCAAGGCCTGCACATCAGCTGTCATACCGTCGTTGAACCGCCCTGGCCACGGCACATACAGACTACATCCCCCTCTCTGTAAAACAGATCAGATCTTGTAAATATTAACGTGAGACTCTACAAGGTCTCGGGCTCCAGAGATTGGCACGTCAGTGCTGGATCACGAAAGGGGTCACGGATTTATGGAACGTCTTTTTACGAGGGGTAATACAGGTTAATATAGTTTGTGAATTCATAAAATACTCCGGCTGAGGAGCGCCCGGGCGGGCGAGGGTGTAAATCAGGCGTCGGAGATGTGATAAGTCTCATCTGCTCGCAAAGAGATTTATACGGAAAGTAAATGGGTGGTGTGAGGAGATCAGCGGCGCCCGATTTGCACGTAACCTTTCTCCCCGTATGGTGTAGCCGCCATTGGGCCCATGAAGCAGAGAGGACTGTTGTCCTCGTCCTTGCCTTGAATAGTATTTACACCCCCCTCATTCCCCATGTACTCTCCTAAATTGCTGAGATTTTTCAAGGACGGTCGCCCATGAGCTCTTTGGAGGCTTCCAAGTGTGGATTAGCCTGTCATCATCGGCGTTTTCTCTCCGAGAGGCTGAAATGTTTAATTAAGGCTTTGCCCATCAATGACTCGTATAACCCACAGCTCTGCATTGTGCTGCGAGAGGGGGGAGAGGCCGAATTAATGAGCAGAACGAATCCTACATATATTACCAAAGAGCTTGAAGAGACCGGCCCCCATAGTGAAGACCAAGTTTGGGCCCGGCTATGCTGATGGGTTTTGCCTCCTGGCACTAAAGGATCTGGTGTTTTTCTCCCCTTATGCTCCTTTTTTATGACCCTGGCTGGTAAAGCCCTGCACTGATTTCCAACGAGGATGAGGCCCCAAGACCTGATGTAAATGCCTCCTCGGCCAATCACTAGCACTTTCGACAATCAGCAAAATGCCTCCTCAGCCAATCATTAGCACTATCGACAAACAGGAAATGCATCAGCCAATCATCAGCGCTTTTGACAAACATGAAATACCTCCTCAGCCAATCACTAAAGCTTTCGACCAATAGGGAATGCTTCCTCAGTCAATCGCTAGAGCTTTTGACAAACAGGAAATGCTTCCTCAGCCAATCACTAGGAGCTTTTGACAAAAAGGAAATGCCTTCTCAGATAATCACTAGCGCTTTCAAGAAACAGGAAATGTCTCCAATAGGAAATGCTTCCTCAGCAAATTACTAGAGCTTTCGACAAAAAGGAAATGCCTTCTCAGACAATCACTAGCGCTTTCAAGAAACAGGAAATGTCTCCTCAGCCAATCACTAGTACTTTCAAGAAAAGGAAATGCCTCGTCAGCCAATCACTAGCACTTTCGACAAACAGGAAATGCATCAGCCAATCATCAGCACTTTCGACTAACAGGAAATGTCTCCTCAGCCAATCACTAGCTCTTTCAACAAAGAGGAAATGCCTTCTCATATAATCACTTGCGCTTTCGACAAATAGGACATGCCTCCTCAGTCAATCATAAGTATTTTTGACAAACAGGAAATGCCTCCTTAGCCACTCACTAGAGCTTTCGACCAACAGGACATGATTCCTCAGCCAATCACTAGAAGCTTTCGACAAAAAGGAAATGCCTCCTCAGCCAAACACTAGCACTTTCGACTAACAGGAAATGCCTCCTCAGCCAATCATCAGCGCTTTTGACAAACAGGAAATGCCTTCTCAGCCTATTATCAGCTCTTTCGACTAACAGGAAATGCTTCCTCAGCCAATCACTATCACTTTCAACAAATGGGAAATTCCACCTCAGCCAAATCATTAGAGCTTTCGACCAATAGGAAATGCTTTCTCAGCCAATCATTAGAGCTTTTTACAATAGGAAATTCTTCCTCAGCCAATCACCAGCACTTTTGACCAATAGGAAACGCTTCCTCAGCCAATCATTAGACCTTTCGACCAATAGGAAATGCTCCCTCAGCCAATCATTAGACCTTTCGACCAATAGGAAATGCTTCCTCAGCCAATCATTAGACATTTCGACCAATAGGAAATGCTTCCTCAGCCAATCACTAGTGCTTTTGACAAACAAGAAATACCTCTTTAGCCAGTCTCTAGTCCTTTCGACAAACAGGAAATGCCTCCTCGGCTAATCACTAGTGCTTTTGACAAACAGGAAATACCTCTTTAGCCAATTACTAGCGCTTTTGACAAACAGGAAATACCTCTTTAGCCTGTCACTGGCGCTTTCGACTAACAGGAAATACCTCCTCAGCCAATCATCAGTGCTTTTGACAAACAGGAAATGCCTCTTCAGCCAATCACTAGCACTTTTGACCAATAGGAAATGCTTCCTCAGCCAATCAGTAGCGCTTTCGACAAACAGGAAATACCTCCTCAGCCAATCACTAGCACTTTTGACCAATAGGAAATGCTTCCTCAGCCAATCAGTAGCGCTTTCGACTAACAGGAAATACCTTCTCAGCCAATCATCAGTGCTTTTGACAAACAGGAAATGCCTCCTCAGCCAATCACTAGCACTATTGACCAATAGGAAATGCTTCCTTAGCCAATCACTAGCGAAACAGGAAATGACAAAAAGCTTGTATTGCAGATTTCCCAGGGATCGTCACCCAGTTTTCCCATAATTTAGTGCTGCAATGCAGTCTGGGAAGGCAGGGTGACCAGCAGTGGCACTTTCCCAGAAATTACTTAGAAGAGGACACAAGGTCTTATATTTACTAGTGATTTTTGTCATTTTATCGGGAGCAGGGCTCCGTGACCTCACCCCCCATTACTTCCTTCCATTATATATATCACTCATCGGAGTGAGATACATTATCAGCCCGGATCGCGTTAGGAGCCCTAATTTATGTAGTGAGGCTCGCCCGTATCTGCCCTTCTGTAAATCTACATCATTAACGGTGATAAATGTGCCATTACCAGTAATTACATAGATTGCAAAACTGCTGCAGCCAGGGAGTCTGGGAAATGATATGCAAATGAGCAAGCACTGACCGGCCCGGCTCTCCGAGGTTGCAATGTTACTTCCCCTGGATATAGCAGAGCGGGAAGGTCGGAGGTTTCCGAGGTCCTGGGGGGTTATTAATTGGAGTTTTTCCTAATAGAAAATGAAAACTAAACTGAAATTTGCAATATCGAGACGCCCGGAAGGAAAATATTATTCTTCGCCTTCCCCTCCATAGAAACCTCACAGCTCACGGCGGCAGCGTTTCTACGTCTATATTGAGTTTGTGAAAAAAAAATAGTAAGTACAAGATATGAAGAATTTCTGCAACAATTCAACTTCCCTCCACTAGAGGGAGCTCCCTCTTATGTTCTCATGTTCCAAGAGAGCTAAGCTCCCTCTAGTGGTGACTGCAGGTAGTAAGTTTTTTATTCTTTAGTCGCATCTTTATGTAAAGGATTTGAAGCTCTGAATATAAAAAATAGAGTTGTGACTGCTATAAAGATATATTTTAGAATAAGTTATAATTAATTTTGAGACTTGGAGATAGAAACAGAGATTCCCTTTAAGGGTCTTTTTTTCTTTAAGGCGAGGTGTTAACCCCTATTGTAAGCAGCCGAGAGTTTTAGTAGCCTGTAGAGCTGTTAATAATAGGAAGCTGCTTTCCTACCCTTCACCGTCCTCCAAGGCTTGTCCTGCTAAATGCCATTTGGAGCAAGGAGCTTCTCATTTGACAGTAAAATCAATGGGTGAAATATTGCAGAAGTGAAATGGCTCAGTGTGGAATTCATTACAGGATGGAGCTGAGCCGTCAGGTACAAGCTGAGCCCCCTTCATTCAGGAGATGGATGTGGGGGTCACCGTTCACGGACCACCACTCATATCATCTTGTAATACGCTCCAATGATATGTAATATGTGCTGAACCTTCCAGTGTCTTTTTACATAGAGCGGAATATTGACAATATCGGCGCTCGTTTACCTTCACTTTATTATAGTAGTTATATTCTTGTACATAGGGAGCAGTATTATAGTAGTTATATTCTTGTACATAGGGGGCAGTATTATAGTAGTTATATTCTTGTACATAGGGGCAGTATTATAGTAGTTATATTCTTGTATATAGGGGGCAGTATTATAGTAGTTATATTCTTGTACATAGGGGCAGTATTATAGTAGTTATATTCTTGTACATAGGGGCAGTATTATAGTAGTTATATTCTTGTATATAGGGAGCAGTATTATAGTAGTTATATTCTTGTACATAGGGGGCAGTATTATAGTAGTTATATTCTTGTACATAGGGGGCAGTATTATAGTAGTTATATTCTTGTACATAGGGGCAGTATTATAGTAGTTATATTCTTGTACATAGGAGACAGTATTATAGTAGTTATATTCTTGTACATAGGGGGCAGTATTATAGTAGTTATATTCTTGTATATAGGGGCAGTATTATAGTAGTTATATTCTTGTATATAGGGGCTGTATTATAGTAGTTATATTCTTGTATATAGGGGCAGTATTATAGTAGTTATATTCTTGTACATAGGGAGCAGTATTATAGTAGTTATATTCTTGTACATAGGTGCAGTATTATAGTAGTTATATTCTTGTACATAGGTGCAGTATTATAGTAGTTATATCCTTGTACATAGGAGGCAGTATTATAGTAGTTATATTCTTGTACATAGGGGGCAGTATTATAGTAGTTATATTCTTGTATATAGGGGCAGTATTATAGTAGTTATATTCTTGTACATAGGGGCAGTATTATAGTAGTTATATTCTTGTACATAGGGGGCAGTATTATAGTAGTTATATTCTTGTACATAGGGGGCAGTATTATAGTAGTTATATTCTTGTACATAGGGGGCAGTATTATAGTTGTTATATTCTTGTACATAGGGAGCAGTATTATAGTAGTTATATTCTTGTACATAGGGGGCAGTATTATAGTAGCTATATTCTTGTACATGGGGGCAGTATTATAGTAGTTATATTCTTGTACATAGGAGCAGTATTATAGTTGTTATAGTTTTGTACATAGGAGCAGTATTATAGTAGTTATATTCTTGTATATAGGGGGCAGTATTATAGTAGTTATATTCTTGTACATAGGGGGCAGTATTATAGTAGTTATATTCTTGTACATAGGGGGCACTATTATAGTAGTTATATTCTTGTACATAGGGCAGTATTATAGTAGTTATATTCTTGTACATAGGGGCAGTATTATAGCAGTTATATTCTTGTACATAGGAGGCAGTATTATAGCAGTTATATTCTTGTACATAGGGGGCAGTATTATAGTAGTTATATTCTTGTACATAGGGGGCAGTATTATAGTAGTTATATTCTTGTACATAGGGGGCAGTATTATAGTAGTTATATTCTTGTACATAGGGGGCAGTATTATAGTTGTTATATTCTTGTACATAGGGAGCAGTATTATAGTAGTTATATTCTTGTACATAGGGAGCAGTATTATAGTAGCTATATTCTTGTACATAGGGGGCAGTATTATAGTAGTTATATTCTTGTACATAGGAGCAGTATTATAGTTGTTATAGTTTTGTACATAGGAGCAGTATTATAGTAGTTATATTCTTGTACATAGGGGGCTGTATTATAGTAGTTATATTCTTGTATATAGAAGCAGTATTATAGTAGTTTTATTCTTGTACATAGGGGGCAGTATTATAGTAGTTATATTCTTGTACATAGGGACAGTATTATAGTAGTTATATTCTTGTACATATGGGGCAGTATTATAGTAGTTATATTCTTGTACATAGGGGCAGTATTATAGCAGTTATATTCTTGTACATAGGGGGCAGTATTATAGTAGTTATATTCTTGTATATAGGGGCAGTATTATAGTAGTTATATTCTTGTACATAGGGGGCAGTATTATAGTAGTTATATTCTTGTATATAGGGGCAGTATTATAGTAGTTATATTCTTGTACATAGGGGCAGTATTATAGTAGTTATATTCTTGTACATAGGGGGCAGTATTATAGTAGTTATATTCTTGTACATAGGGGGCAGTATTATAGTTGTTATATTCTTGTACATAGGGAGCAGTATTATAGTAGTTATATTCTTGTACATAGGGGGCAGTATTATAGTAGCTATATTCTTGTACATAGGGGCAGTATTATAGTAGTTATATTCTTGTACATAGGAGCAGTATTATAGTTGTTATAGTTTTGTACATAGGAGCAGTATTATAGTAGTTATATTCTTGTATATAGGGGGCAGTATTATAGTAGTTATATTCTTGCACATAGGGGGCAGTATTATAGTAGTTATATTCTTGTACATAGGGGGCACTATTATAGTAGTTATATTCTTGTACATAGGGGCAGTATTATAGTAGTTATATTCTTGTACATAGGGGCAGTATTATAGTAGTTATATTCTTGTACATAGGAGGCAGTATTATAGCAGTTATATTCTTGTACATAGGGGGCAGTATTATAGTAGTTATATTCTTGTACATAGGGGGCAGTATTATAGTAGTTATATTCTTGTACATAGGGGGCAGTATTATAGTAGTTATATTCTTGTACATAGGGGGCAGTATTATAGTAGTTATATTCTTGTACATAGGGAGCAGTATTATAGTAGCTATATTCTTGTACATAGGGGGCAGTATTATAGTAGTTATATTCTTGTACATAGGAGCAGTATTATAGTTGTTATAGTTTTGTACATAGGAGCAGTATTATAGTAGTTATATTCTTGTACATAGGGGGCTGTATTATAGTAGTTATATTCTTGTATATAAAAGCACTATTATAGTAGTTTTATTCTTGTACATAGGGGGCAGTATTATAGTAGTTATATTCTTGTACATAGGGACAGTATTATAGTAGTTATATTCTTGTACATAGGGGGCAGTATTATAGTAGTTATATTCTTGTACATAGGGGCAGTATTATAGCAGTTATATTCTTGTACATAGGGGGCAGTATTATAGTAGTTATATTCTTGTATATAGGGGCAGTATTATAGTAGTTATATTCTTGTACATAGGGGGCAGTATTATAGTAGTTATATTCTTGTATATAGGGGCAGTATTATAGTAGTTATATTCTTGTACATAGGGGGCAGTATTATAGTAGTTATATTCTTGTACATAGGGGGCAGTATTATAGTAGTTATATTCTTGTACATAAGGGGCAGTATTATAGTAGTTATATTCTTGTACATAGGGGGCAGTATTATAGTTGTTATATTCTTGTACATAGGGAGCAGTATTATAGTAGTTATATTCTTGTACATAGGGGGCAGTATTATAGTAGTTATATTCTTGTACATAGGTGCAGTATTATAGTAGTTATATTCTTGTACATAGGGGCAGTATTATAGTAGTTATATTCTTGTACATAGGGGGCAGTGTTATAGTAGTTATATTCTTGTACATAGGAGCAGTATTATAGTAGTTATATTCTTGTACATAGGGGCAGTATTATAGTAGTTATATTCTTGTACATAGGGAGCAGTATTATAGTAGTTATATTCTTGTACATAGGTGCAGTATTATAGTAGTTATATTCTTGTACATAGGTGCAGTATTATAGTAGTTATATTCTTGTACATAGGAGGCAGTATTATAGTAGTTATATTCTTGTACATAGGGGGCAGTATTATAGTAGTTATATTCTTGTATATAGGGGCAGTATTATAGTAGTTATATTCTTGTACATAGGGGCAGTATTATAGTAGTTATATTCTTGTACATAGGAGGCAGTATTATAGCAGTTATATTCTTGTACATAGGGGGCAGTATTATAGTAGTTATATTCTTGTACATAGGGGGCAGTATTATAGTAGTTATATTCTTGTACATAGGGGGCAGTATTATAGTTGTTATATTCTTGTACATAGGGAGCAGTATTATAGTAGTTATATTCTTGTACATAGGGAGCAGTATTATAGTAGCTATATTCTTGTACATAGGGGGCAGTATTATAGTAGTTATATTCTTGTACATAGGAGCAGTATTATAGTTGTTATAGTTTTGTACATAGGAGCAGTATTATAGTAGTTATATTCTTGTACATAGGGGCAGTATTATAGTAGTTATATTCTTGTACATAGGGGCAGTATTATAGTAGTTATATTCTTGTACACAGGGGCAGTATTATAGTAGTTATATTCTTGTACATAGGGGCAGTATTATAGTAGTTATATTCTTGTACATAGGGGCAGTATTATAGTAGTTATATTCTTGTACATAGGGGCAGTATTATAGTAGTTATATTCTTGTACATAGGGGGCAGTATTATAGTAGTTATATTCTTGTATATAGGGGCAGTATTATAGTAGTTATATTTTTGTACATAGGGGCAGTATTATAGTAGTTATATTCTTGTACATAGGGGCAGTATTATAGTAGTTATATTCTTGTACATAGGAGCAGTATTATAGTAGTTATATTCTTGTATATAGGGAGCAGTATTATAGTAGTTATATTCTTGTACATAGGAGCAGTATTATAGTAGTTATATTCTTGTATATAGGGAGCAGTATTATAGTAGTTATATTCTTGTACATAGGGGCAGTATTATAGTAGTTATATTCTTGTACATAGGGGGCAGTATTATAGTAGTTATATTCTTGTACATAGGGAGCAGTATTATAGTAGTTATATTCTTGTACATAGGGGCAGTATTATAGTAGTTATATTCTTGTACATAGGGGCAGTATTATAGTAGTTATATTCTTGTACATAGGAGCAGTATTATAGCAGTTATATTCTTGTACATAGGGGCAGTATTATAGTAGTTATATTCTTGCACATAGGGGCAGTATTATAGTAGATATATTCTTGTACATAGGGAGCAGTATTACAGTAGTTATATTCTTGTACATAGGGGCAGTATTATAGTAGTTATATTCTCGTACATAGGGAGCAGTATTATAGTAGTTATATTATTGTACATAGGGGCAGTATTATAGTAGTTATATTCTTGTACATAGGGGCAGTATTATAGTAGTTATATTCTTGTATATAGAGGCAGTATTACAGTAGTTATATTCTTGTACATAGGGGCAGTATTATAGTAGTTATATTCTTGTATATAGGGGCAGTATTATAGTAGTTATATTCTTGTACATAGGGGGCAGTATTATAGTAGTTATATTCTTGTACATAGGGGCAGCATTATAGTAGTTATATTCTTGTACATAGGGGCAGTATTATAGTAGTTATATTCTTGTACATAGGGGGCAGTATTATAGTAGTTATATTCTTGTACATAGGGGCAGTATTTTAGTAGTTATATTCTTGTACATAGGGGACAGTATTATAGTAGTTATATTCTTGTACATAGGGGGCAGTATTATAGTAGTTAAATTCTTGTACATAGGGGGCAGTATTATAGTAGTTATATTCTTGTACATAGGGGCAGTATTATAGTAGTTATATTCTTGTACATAGGGGCAGTATTATAGTAGTTATATTCTTGTACAAAGGAGGCAGTATTATAGTAGTTATATTCTTGTACATAGGGGGCAGTATTATAGTAGTTATATTCTTGTACATAGGGGGCAGTATTATAGTTGTTATATTCTTGTACGTAGGGAGCAGTATTATAGTAGTTATATTCTTGTACATAGGGGGCAGTATTATAGTAGCTATATTCTTGTACATGGGGGCAGTATTATAGTAGTTATATTCTTGTACATAGGAGCAGTATTATAGTTGTTATAGTTTTGTACATAGGAGCAGTATTATAGTAGTTATATTCTTGTATATAGGGGGCAGTATTATAGTAGTTATATTCTTGTACATAGGGGGCAGTATTATAGTAGTTATATTCTTGTACATAGGGGGCACTATTATAGTAGTTATATTCTTGTACATAGGGCAGTATTATAGTAGTTATATTCTTGTACATAGGGGCAGTATTATAGCAGTTATATTCTTGTACATAGGAGGCAGTATTATAGCAGTTATATTCTTGTACATAGGGGGCAGTATTATAGTAGTTATATTCTTGTACATAGGGGGCAGTATTATAGTAGTTATATTCTTGTACATAGGGGGCAGTATTATAGTAGTTATATTCTTGTACATAGGGGGCAGTATTATAGTTGTTATATTCTTGTACATAGGGAGCAGTATTATAGTAGTTATATTCTTGTACATAGGGAGCAGTATTATAGTAGCTATATTCTTGTACATAGGGGGCAGTATTATAGTAGTTATATTCTTGTACATAGGAGCAGTATTATAGTTGTTATAGTTTTGTACATAGGAGCAGTATTATAGTAGTTATATTCTTGTACATAGGGGGCTGTATTATAGTAGTTATATTCTTGTATATAGAAGCAGTATTATAGTAGTTTTATTCTTGTACATAGGGGGCAGTATTATAGTAGTTATATTCTTGTACATAGGGACAGTATTATAGTAGTTATATTCTTGTACATATGGGGCAGTATTATAGTAGTTATATTCTTGTACATAGGGGCAGTATTATAGCAGTTATATTCTTGTACATAGGGGGCAGTATTATAGTAGTTATATTCTTGTATATAGGGGCAGTATTATAGTAGTTATATTCTTGTACATAGGGG
Organism: Phyllobates terribilis; assembly: GCF_046119375.1. NCBI lineage: Eukaryota > Metazoa > Chordata > Amphibia > Anura > Dendrobatidae > Phyllobates > Phyllobates terribilis. Next base: position 177,755,679 of record NW_027362770.1, read on the forward strand.
GCAGTATTATAGTAGTTATATTCTTGTATATAGGGGCAGTATTATAGTAGTTATATTCTTGTACATAGGGGCAGTATTATAGTAGTTATATTCTTGTACATAGGGGGCAGTATTATAGTAGTTATATTCTTGTACATAGGGGGCAGTATTATAGTTGTTATATTCTTGTACATAGGGAGCAGTATTATAGTAGTTATATTCTTGTACATAGGGGGCAGTATTATAGTAGCTATATTCTTGTACATAGGGGCAGTATTATAGTAGTTATATTCTTGTACATAGGAGCAGTATTATAGTTGTTATAGTTTTGTACATAGGAGCAGTATTATAGTAGTTATATTCTTGTATATAGGGGGCAGTATTATAGTAGTTATATTCTTGTACATAGGGGGCAGTATTATAGTAGTTATATTCTTGTACATAGGGGGCACTATTATAGTAGTTATATTCTTGTACATAGGGGCAGTATTATAGTAGTTATATTCTTGTACATAGGGGCAGTATTATAGTAGTTATATTCTTGTACATAGGAGGCAGTATTATAGCAGTTATATTCTTGTACATAGGGGGCAGTATTATAGTAGTTATATTCTTGTACATAGGGGGCAGTATTATAGTAGTTATATTCTTGTACATAGGGGGCAGTATTATAGTAGTTATATTCTTGTACATAGGGGGCAGTATTATAGTTGTTATATTCTTGTACATAGGGAGCAGTATTATAGTAGTTATATTCTTGTACATAGGGAGCAGTATTATAGTAGCTATATTCTTGTACATAGGGGGCAGTATTATAGTAGTTATATTCTTGTACATAGGAGCAGTATTATAGTTGTTATAGTTTTGTACATAGGAGCAGTATTATAGTAGTTATATTCTTGTACATAGGGGGCTGTATTATAGTAGTTATATTCTTGTATATAGAAGCAGTATTATAGTAGTTTTATTCTTGTACATAGGGGGCAGTATTATAGTAGTTATATTCTTGTACATAGGGACAGTATTATAGTAGTTATATTCTTGTACATAGGGGGCAGTATTATAGTAGTTATATTCTTGTACATAGGGGCAGTATTATAGCAGTTATATTCTTGTACATAGGGGGCAGTATTATAGTAGTTATATTCTTGTATATAGGGGCAGTATTATAGTAGTTATATTCTTGTACATAGGGGGCAGTATTATAGTAGTTATATTCTTGTATATAGGGGCAGTATTATAGTAGTTATATTCTTGTACATAGGGGGCAGTATTATAGTAGTTATATTCTTGTACATAGGGGGCAGTATTATAGTAGTTATATTCTTGTACATAAGGGGCAGTATTATAGTAGTTATATTCTTGTACATAGGGGGCAGTATTATAGTTGTTATATTCTTGTACATAGGGAGCAGTATTATAGTAGTTATATTCTTGTACATAGGGGGCAGTATTATAGTAGTTATATTCTTGTACATAGGTGCAGTATTATAGTAGTTATATTCTTGTACATAGGGGCAGTATTATAGTAGTTATATTCTTGTACATAGGGGGCAGTGTTATAGTAGTTATATTCTTGTACATAGGAGCAGTATTATAGTAGTTATATTCTTGTACATAGGGGCAGTATTATAGTAGTTATATTCTTGTACATAGGGAGCAGTATTATAGTAGTTATATTCTTGTACATAGGTGCAGTATTATAGTAGTTATATTCTTGTACATAGGTGCAGTATTATAGTAGTTATATTCTTGTACATAGGAGGCAGTATTATAGTAGTTATATTCTTGTACATAGGGGGCAGTATTATAGTAGTTATATACTTGTATATAGGGGCAGTATTATAGTAGTTATATTCTTGTACATAGGGGCAGTATTATAGTAGTTATATTCTTGTACATAGGAGGCAGTATTATAGCAGTTATATTCTTGTACATAGGGGGCAGTATTATAGTAGTTATATTCTTGTACATAGGGGGCAGTATTATAGTAGTTATATTCTTGTACATAGGGGGCAGTATTATAGTTGTTATATTCTTGTACATAGGGAGCAGTATTATAGTAGTTATATTCTTGTACATAGGGAGCAGTATTATAGTAGCTATATTCTTGTACATAGGGGGCAGTATTATAGTAGTTATATTCTTGTACATAGGAGCAGTATTATAGTTGTTATAGTTTTGTACATAGGAGCAGTATTATAGTAGTTATATTCTTGTACATAGGGGGCAGTATTATAGTAGTTATATTCTTGTACATAGGGGCAGTATTATAGTAGTTATATTCTTGTACACAGGGGCAGTATTATAGTAGTTATATTCTTGTACATAGGGGCAGTATTATAGTAGTTATATTCTTGTACATAGGGGCAGTATTATAGTAGTTATATTCTTGTACATAGGGGGCAGTATTATAGTAGTTATATTCTTGTATATAGGGGCAGTATTATAGTAGTTATATTTTTGTACATAGGGGCAGTATTATAGTAGTTATATTCTTGTACATAGGGGCAGTATTATAGTAGTTATATTCTTGTACATAGGAGCAGTATTATAGTAGTTATATTCTTGTATATAGGGAGCAGTATTATAGTAGTTATATTCTTGTACATAGGAGCAGTATTATAGTAGTTATATTCTTGTATATAGGGAGCAGTATTATAGTAGTTATATTCTTGTACATAGGGGCAGTATTATAGTAGTTATATTCTTGTACATAGGGGGCAGTATTATAGTAGTTATATTCTTGTACATAGGGAGCAGTATTATAGTAGTTATATTCTTGTACATAGGGGCAGTATTATAGTAGTTATATTCTTGTACATAGGGGCAGTATTATAGTAGTTATATTCTTGTACATAGGAGCAGTATTATAGCAGTTATATTCTTGTACATAGGGGCAGTATTATAGTAGTTATATTCTTGTACATAGGGGCAGTATTATAGTAGATATATTCTTGTACATAGGGAGCAGTATTACAGTAGTTATATTCTTGTACATAGGGGCAGTATTATAGTAGTTATATTCTCGTACATAGGGAGCAGTATTATAGTAGTTATATTATTGTACATAGGGGCAGTATTATAGTAGTTATATTCTTGTACATAGGGGCAGTATTATAGTAGTTATATTCTTGTATATAGAGGCAGTATTACAGTAGTTATATTCTTGTACATAGGGGCAGTATTATAGTAGTTATATTCTTGTATATAGGGGCAGTATTATAGTAGTTATATTCTTGTACATAGGGGGCAGTATTATAGTAGTTATATTCTTGTACATAGGGGCAGCATTATAGTAGTTATATTCTTGTACATAGGGGCAGTATTATAGTAGTTATATTCTTGTACATAGGGGGCAGTATTATAGTAGTTATATTCTTGTACATAGGGGCAGTATTTTAGTAGTTATATTCTTGTACATAGGGGACAGTATTATAGTAGTTATATTCTTGTACATAGGGGGCAGTATTATAGTAGTTATATTCTTGTACATAGGGGGCAGTATTATAGTAGTTATATTCTTGTACATAGGGGCAGTATTATAGTAGTTATATTCTTGTACATAGGGGCAGTATTATAGTAGTTATATTCTTGTACAAAGGAGGCAGTATTATAGCAGTTATATTCTTGTACATAGGGGGCAGTATTATAGTAGTTATATTCTTGTACATAGGGGGCAGTATTATAGTAGTTATATTCTTGTACATAGGGGGCAGTATTATAGTAGTTATATTCTTGTACATAGGGGGCAGTATTATAGTTGTTATATTCTTGTACATAGGGAGCAGTATTATAGTAGTTATATTCTTGTACATAGGGAGCAGTATTATAGTAGCTATATTCTTGTACATAGGGGGCAGTATTATAGTAGTTATATTCTTGTACATAGGAGCAGTATTATAGTTGTTATATTCTTGTATATAGGGGCAGTATTATAGTAGTTATATTCTTGTACATAGGGGGCAGTATTATAGTAGTTATATTCTTGTACATAGGGGCAGCATTATAGTAGTTATATTCTTGTACATAGGGGCAGCATTATAGTAGTTATATTCTTGTACATAGGGGGCAGTATTATAGTAGTTATATTCTTGTACATAGGGGCAGTATTATAGTAGTTATATTCTTGTACATAGGGGCAGTATTATAGTAGTTATATTCTTGTACATAGGGGACAGTATTATAGTAGTTATATTCTTGTGCATAGGGGGCAGTATTATAGTAGTTATATTCTTGTACATAGGGGCAGTATTATAGTAGTTATATTCTTGTACATAGGGGGCAGTATTATAGTAGTTATATTCTTGTACATAGGGGGCAGTATTATAGTAGTTATATTCTTGTACATAGGGGCAGTATTATAGTAGTTATATTCTTGTACATAGGAGGCAGTATTATAGCAGTTATATTCTTGTACATAGGGGGCAGTATTATAGTAGTTATATTCTTGTACATAGGGGGCAGTATTATAGTAGTTATATTCTTGTACATAAGGGGTAGTATTATAGTAGTTATATTCTTGTACATAGGGGGCAGTATTATAGTAGTTATATTCTTGTACATAAGGGGCAGTATTATAGTAGTTATATTCTTGTACATAGGGGGCAGTATTATAGTTGTTATATTCTTGTACATAGGGAGCAGTATTATAGTAGTTATATTCTTGTACATAGGGAGCAGTATTATAGTAGCTATATTCTTGTACATAGGGGGCATTATTATAGTAGCTATATTCTTGTACATAGGAGCAGTATTATAGTTGTTATAGTTTTGTACATAGGAGCAGTATTATAGTAGTTATATTCTTGTACATAGGGGGCGGTATTATAGTAGTTATATTCTTGTATATAGAGGCAGTATTATAGTAGTTTTATTCTTGTACATAGGGGGCAGTATTATAGTAGTTATATTCTTGTACATAGGGGCAGTATTATAGTAGTTATATTCTTGTACATAGGGGGCAGTATTATAGTAGTTATATTCTTGTACATAGGGGCAGTATTATAGTAGTTATGTTCTTGTACATAGGGGGCAGTATTATAGTATTTATATTCTTGTACATAGGGGGCAGTATTATAGTAGTTATATTCTTGTATATAGGGGCAGTATTATAGTAGTTATATTCTTGTACATAGGGGCAGTATTATAGTAGTTATATTCTTGTACATAGGGGCAGTATTATAGTAGTTATATTCTTGTACATAGGGGGTTGTATTATAGTAGTTATATTCTTGTACACAGGGGCAGTATTATAGTAGTTATATTCTTGTACATAGGGTCAGTATTATAGTAGTTATATTCTTGTACATAGGGGGCAGTATTATAGTAGTTATATTCTTGTACATAGGGGCAGTATTATAGTAGTTATATTCTTGTACATAGGGGGCAGTATTTTAGTAGTTATATTCTTGTACATAGGGAGCAGTATTATAGTAGTTATATTCTAGTACATAGGGGCAATATTATAGTAGTTATATTCTTGTACATAGGGGGCAGTATTATAGTAGTTATATTTTTGTACATAGGGGGCAGTATTATAGTAGTTATATTCTTGTACATAGGGGCAGTATTATAGTAGTTATATTCTTGTTCATAGGAGCAGTATTATAGTAGTTATATTCTTGTACATAGGGGGCAGTATTATAGTAGTTATATTCTTGTACATAGGGGCAGTATTATAGTAGTTATATTCTTGTATATAGGGGGCAGTATTATAGTAGTTATATTCTTGTACATAGGGGCAGTATTATAGTAGTTATATTCTTGTACATAGGAGCAGTATTATAGTTGTTATAGTTTTGTACATAGGGGGCAGTATTATAGTAGTCATATTCTTGTACATAGGGGGCAGTATTATAGTAGTTATATTCTTGTACATAAGGGGCAGTATTATAGTAGTTATATTCTTGTACATAGGGGGCAGTATTATAGTAGTTATATTCTTGTACATAAGGGGCAGTATTATAGTAGTTATATTCTTGTACATAGGGGGCAGTATTATAGTTGTTATATTCTTGTACATAGGGAGCAGTATTATAGTAGTTATATTCTTGTACATAGGGAGCAGTATTATAGTAGCTATATTCTTGTACATAGGGGGCAGTATTATAGTAGCTATATTCTTGTACATAGGAGCAGTATTATAGTTGTTATAGTTTTGTACATAGGAGCAGTATTATAGTAGTTATATTCTTGTACATAGGGGGCGGTATTATAGTAGTTATATTCTTGTATATAGAGGCAGTATTATAGTAGTTTTATTCTTGTACATAGGGGGCAGTATTATAGTAGTTATATTCTTGTACATAGGGGCAGTATTATAGTAGTTATATTCTTGTACATAGGGGGCAGTATTATAGTAGTTATATTCTTGTACATAGGGGCAGTATTATAGTAGTTATGTTCTTGTACATAGAGGGCAGTATTATAGTAGTTATATTCTTGTACATAGGGGGCAGTATTATAGTAGTTATATTCTTGTATATAGGGGCAGTATTATAGTAGTTATATTCTTGTACATAGGGGCAGTATTATAGTAGTTATATTCTTGTACATAGGGGCAGTATTATAGTAGTTATATTCTTGTACATAGGGGGCAGTATTATAGTAGTTATATTCTTGTACATAGGGGCAGTATTATAGTAGTTATGTTCTTGTACATAGGGGGCAGTATTATAGTAGTTATATTCTTGTACATAGGGGGCAGTATTATAGTAGTTATATTCTTGTATATAGGGGCAGTATTATAGTAGTTATATTCTTGTACATAGGGGCAGTATTATAGTAGTTATATTCTTGTACATAGGAGCAGTATTATAGTTGTTATAGTTTTGTACATAGGGGGCAGTATTATAGTAGTTATATTCTTGTTCATAGGGGGCAGTATTATAGTAGTTATATTCTTGTACATAAGGGGCAGTATTATAGTAGTTATATTTTTGTACATAGGGGGCAGTATTATAGTAGTTATATTCTTGTACATAAGGGGCAGTATTATAGTAGTTATATTCTTGTACATAGGGGGCAGTATTATAGTTGTTATATTCTTGTACATAGGGAGCAGTATTATAGTAGTTATATTCTTGTACATAGGGAGCAGTATTATAGTAGCTATATTCTTGTACATAGGGGGCAGTATTATAGTAGCTATATTCTTGTACATAGGAGCAGTATTATAGTTGTTATAGTTTTGTACATAGGAGCAGTATTATAGTAGTTATATTCTTGTACATAGGGGGCGGTATTATAGTAGTTATATTCTTGTATATAGAGGCAGTATTATAGTAGTTTTATTCTTGTACATAGGGGGCAGTATTATAGTAGTTATATTCTTGTACATAGGGGCAGTATTATAGTAGTTATATTCTTGTACATAGGGGGCAGTATTATAGTAGTTATATTCTTGTACATAGGGGCAGTATTATAGTAGTTATGTTCTTGTACATAGAGGGCAGTATTATAGTAGTTATATTCTTGTACATAGGGGGCAGTATTATAGTAGTTATATTCTTGTATATAGGGGCAGTATTATAGTAGTTATATTCTTGTACATAGGGGCAGTATTATAGTAGTTATATTCTTGTACATAGGGGCAGTATTATAGTAGTTATATTCTTGTACATAGGGGGTTGTATTATAGTAGTTATATTCTTGTACACAGGGGCAGTATTATAGTAGTTATATTCTTGTACATAGGGGCAGTATTATAGTAGTTATATTCTTGTACATAGGGGGCAGTATTATAGTAGTTATATTCTTGTACATAGGGGCAGTATTATAGTAGTTATATTCTTGTACATAGGGGGCAGTATTTTAGTAGTTATATTCTTGTACATAGGGAGCAGTATTATAGTAGTTATATTCTAGTACATAGGGGCAGTATTATAGTAGTTATATTCTTGTACATAGGGGGCAGTATTATAGTAGTTATATTTTTGTACATAGGGGGCAGTATTATAGTAGTTATATTCTTGTACATAGGGGCAGTATTATAGTAGTTATATTCTTGTTCATAGGAGCAGTATTATAGTAGTTATATTCTTGTACATAGGGGGCAGTATTATAGTAGTTATATTCTTGTACATAGGGGCAGTATTATAGTAGTTATATTCTTGTATATAGGGTTCAGTATTATAGTAGTTATATTCTTGTACATAGGGGCAGTATTATAGTAGTTATATTCTTGTACATAGGAGCAGTATTATAGTTGTTATAGTTTTGTACATAGGGGGCAGTATTATAGTAGTTATATTCTTGTACATAGGAGCAGTATTATAGTAGTTATATTCTTGTACATAGGGGGCAGTATTATAGTAGTTATATTCTTGTACATAGGGGGCAGTATTATAGTAGTTATATTCTTGTACATAGGGGGCAGTATTATAGTAGTTATATTCTTGAACATAGGGGGCAGTATTATAGTAGTTATATTCTTGTACATAGGAGCAGTATTATAGTAGTTATATTCTTGTACATAGGAGCAGTATTATAGTAGTTATATTCTTGTACATAGGAGCAGTATTATAGTAGTTATATTCTTGTACATAGGAGCAGTATTATAATAGTTATATTCTTGTACATAGGAGCAGTATTATAGTAGTTATATTCTTGTACATAGGAGCAGTATTATAGTAGTTATATTCTTGTACATAGGGGCAGTATTATAGTAGTTATATTCTTGTACATAGGAGCAGTATTATAATAGTTATATTCTTGTACATAGGAGCAGTATTATAGTAGTTATATTCTTGTACATAGGGGCAGTATTATAGTAGTTATATTCTTGTACATAGGAGCAGTATTATAATAGTTATATTCTTGTACATAGGAGCAGTATTATAGTAGTTATATTCTTGTACATAGTGGCAGTATTATAGTAGTTATATTCTTGTACATAGGAGCAGTATTATAGTAGTTATATTCTTGTACATAGGGGGCAGTATTATAGTAGTTATATTCTTGTACATAGGGGGCAGTATTATAGTAGTTATATTCTTGTACATAGGAGCAGTATTATAGTAGTTATATTCTTGTACATAGGAGCAGTATTATAGTAGTTATATTCTTGTACATAGGGGCAGTATTATAGTTGTTATAGTTTTGTACATAGGGGGCAGTATTTTGCATAGAGGTCAGTATAGAGATGTTTTACAGTACACTATGCTCATTAACCACTTAATCTTTTCTGAAAATGTTTTCATTTCCATTTTTTGGAAATGTTGTATTTCATGGAGATGAAGTTTCGCAAAATCTTTTTTTTTTTTTCCTGTAATAGAAGTAAAATAAATGATCTTGTAGAATGCAAATAGTAACTGGAAGTCCCTCTACATCTATTCAATTATAAAGATATTTAAAGGTGACAGAACTGAATTGAAGAACGTTTATTAATAGGTGACATTGATATTTTACCAGGACGTGTTAAATCTACACGGCAGACATCACTATGCCGCAATTTAGTGATGGAAGTGAAAACCCATCTGTCATCTTTAAGATTAGGTCATTTCAAGTTGACTTTTTCTATCAAATTGTTAAAGATTCTCTACAGTTTGCGGAATTCCGTTCCTCGGGGGTTGTCCTTACCGCATTCTAAACTCCGCCCCTTCCTGTACTGAATGTCCAGTTGTTTTTGAACAACCTACTTGAAGGTGCTCCCCAAAATAACAAAAAATATATATTTTCTGCTTATATGGGTGATATTAATTACACCGAGTGGGTCCGGTTACTGCTGTGGAGTTACCCTTTAATTTTGTTCTTTTTAACCTATTCATCCCCTTATGAAATTGAGATTGTATAAATTTAAGAGCGTCCATGGCTGACAGCTTTCTTGATATCTGTTTTATTTCTCATATTAAACATTATCTCGCTTTTACCTGAAAAAAAATAAAAATAAATATAAGAAAAATCACCGGAATTGGGAGCTTGAAGTTTTTCATGGATAATAGGATAAAATCCGCGGTAATGGCGTTCAATGCTCCGCCGTTTTATTATCAATTTAACACATCTGAACAAATTACACAGAAGCCGGCGGCTTTTCATATAAAATTATAGATCAGTGACGGCTTCCTGTCACTGCTGTAAGCGCTGACGATTGTTGCAGCCCGCGCGCGTTTTGTTGTTCGCGCACAATACGTGTGATCACAGATGAATGGTGCAGCACCGATGCAAATGTGAGCAGAACAATAGGCCGTGCGCAGGCAGCTTAACCCTGTGGGTGCGGATTATCGAGGATTCTGGATTACTGGACAGATGAGGAGGCACAATGCCGAGTGTTAAAGTGGACCTGTCACCTTTTATAGGTCCTCGCCGGTGTGAGTCTGTGCAAAGTCTGATTAGGGTCCTGGGGGGGTGGGACTTTAAGGATTTGACTCCTCCTGTTATCTTCAATCCCTCACAGTGCTTAAAGGGGTAATCCACTTAAAGGGGTACTTCATTTAAATGGGTACTTCACAGTGCTTAAAGGGGTACTTCACTTAAAGGGATACTCCACTTAAAAGGGTATCCCACAGTGCTTAAAGGAGTACTCCACTTAAGGAATACTCCACTTAAAGGGGTACTTCATTTAAGTGGGTATTCCACAGTGCTTAAAGGGGTGCTTCACTTAAATGAGTACTGCAATTAAAGGGGTATTCCATATTGCTTAACGGGCTACTCCACTTACATGAATACTGCACTTAAAGGGGTACTCCATAGTGCTTAAAGGGGTACTCCACTTAAAAGGGTATTTCACTTAAATGGGTATTGCACTTAAAAGGGTACACCGCAGTTCTTAAATGTGTAGTCCACTTAAATGGGTACTGCACTTAAAGGGGATACTCCATAGTGTTTAAAGGTGGTACTCCACTTAAAGGGGTATTCCACAGTGCATAAAAGGGCACTCCACTTAAAAGTGTACTTCACTTAAATGGGCACCCCATGGTGCTTAAAAGGTACTGCACTTAAAGGGATACTCCACAGTGCTTAAAGGGGTACTCCACTTAAATGGGTAGTGTACTTAAAGGGGAACTCCTCAGTGCTTAAGCGGGATTCCATTGTACTTATAGGGGTACTCCACTTTCCTACTCACCCTTTTCCTGCCTTCCCATGCCTTATTCCCTGCCTCGCTGAATTTAGAAACTTCCCAGAATACCTTGTTTCTATAAGTTTATGGACAGGTTTGGAGGAGCCCAGAGAATGTGTGACAAGAAGCGTGACATCATAGTGACATCATATCGCTCATCGGTACGCTTCTGGATCACTTGTAACCAGTTTTCTGCATTTCCAGACGGCCGGACTGGCAGTCGGATTTGCACCAATCCACAAGTCACCGTATATCCTCGGGATCTGCTTTAACTTGCTACACCCGGAATACCCCTTTAAATATTTTGACTCCGCCCATTCTAAAGGATGTCAATCATTCTATGATGGGTAGAACTAGACTGGGCTTTGAAGTAGTGCAGCTCAGCCCCCAATCACTTCAATGGATCTGAACTGCAGTACCAGACACAACCTAAGCACAGAGGTGGGGGCGCTATTTCTGGATGGAGGCAGGCATGTTTTTCTTAACCTGGACAACCCCTTTAAAGAAAAGCACCCATGATACAATGGAATTGGCCCAGTCCAGAGTCTTTTCAGCCTGTCAATCATTCTATAAATGGGCGTGGCCAAAACATAAGAGTCCTGATCATTCCTGTAAGAGTCCAGCTCCGCCCATCATAAAATGATTGACATGTTCACCTGTGTAAAATCTACAATAGGCAACAGGCTGGGCAGGACCGCCCCATCCCTGATCATCCATTGTGTCAGCAGGGGGCGCCGTTCTGTTTTTTTTTCTTTTTTTGTGTAACGGACAGTTTTTCCGAAATAGGACAAGTGTTCTTTAAGAAGCTTCTCGCTCCTCATTCATTGAAATGATTTCTGTTATTGCCGGGTTATAACATGCATGGATCTATGGCGCATTCAGTTTAGTATGTGAACCCCCATGAAGCTGCGGGGCATGACCTCAACTTCCAGCGCATCCCTCCCTCTGAAATCCAGTCGCCTCCTGGACTTTGTTGAGTCCTTTGATGTTCATCAGACATAATGGAGAGGATGAGATCCTGTGCATTGTGTGGCGGTATAGTTCAGTAGCACAGGGCGCTCTACCTCCAGAAAAAAAAAGTGGAGGGCGTTCTAAGGGGAGAGGCGGAAATCAGTCATACCGATGGATGCTAATGTCTGCGGAGGTTCTTCTCACTGCAGATATGGGCCGTGGGGGGCCGGTATATTTACGTTATAGAAGTCACCTTGAATCGTCTGATAACCGGGAACAGTAAAAAAAAATCTATAATTTATAATTGTGTATATATAATATTTTTTGGCTGATCAGATGTAAACATTGTAGTCGTTTCTGCAGTCACCTCCAGAGCTGCACTCGAAAAATTCTTCTGTGCAGACGGACACACCCTTCCGAGTACCAATACATATTGAACCCTAAAATATCAGTGTGACTTGTTGTCTGTCAAATGTGTCTGCCATACTTTGCAACAGGCTCAAAAAAAAGAAGTAAAAAAACACACCCAACAGGAGGCATTCTTGGGGCAGGGCTTAAAGGGTTGATTTTTCATTTTCAGAGATAGATGTTGTTGGATAGAGCTTGTAAAAACGAACACTTTTGCAATTTACTGCTTGTTAAAATTTTCAGCCGTTCTTGAGATATTAACACTTTTCTTTTGTTTACAGCTCGTTGCCTAGGAGACCGACCACAGCTTCTTACTAGCTTGCAGGCGCAGCGCGGGATTAGGAGGTAACACCACGCTCCAGAGATCCTGACCAGCTTCAAAACAGTGCTTACAAGCTCAGAAGAAAACAACTTGTAAGCACTGCACATGTTGCTGCTGTATAGCAGTGGAGGCCGGTCTCCTAGGTAACAGACAGTAAACAAAAGAAAAATGTGAATATCTCAAGAACGACTGAAAATTTTAATAAGCAGTAAATTGCAAAATTGCTTGGATTTACAAGCTCTATCCGAAAATATCCGTTTCTGAAAGTCGGAATAATCCCTTTAAATGTCCCGAATTTGGTGGTTTAAGTGGGAAATCGTCTGGGGTCCTCCTGACACTTTCTTGGAGGAGAGAAAAATTGTGAATGGTAGGAGGCCAGACAGGAAGATGAGCGGTGGCTACGCATTGGGGCTAATGATTTCCAAGTTGTGTCAGAGTGGGAGGAGCATGTAACAAGTCTGTGCAGCTTGCAGAGGCAGTCTGTTGTGCAGCAAATAGCATTTCCAGAGACTGCAGCAACATGAACGGAAACTGACCAAGTAATGACTGTATAGTGTACGCAGCTATTGCAGCGGCGTCCAGGCTGTCAATGATGGAGCAGAATCCGTAAAATCGCGGTTCATCATTCCGGGCCGCGTAAATAAGACATATCCGTCCATCGCATTATAAACCCTGGACGAGGAGACGGAGCAGTGAAGGTTAGAGACAAAGTCAGACAAACAGGACGACATTGAGGGCGACAGGTAGCGGAGATGAGAATAACTCGTCCCAACAATGCTGGGAATTGACGCCACTGAACGCGGGGGCCGCAAAGCATCCTGGGTATCGTCTCTCCTCGTTAATGTAATGGCCTCGGACATGACTGAACACGGGCAGCGCTTAAACACAATGAACTTGTTTACCCGGCGGAGTGACGGGCAGGGAGGACATTGCCGGCTGCACCAGATGTGCACATCGCCACTCACTGCAGTAACGGCCCCGACCTCGGTGCTGCAGGGACCCCCGGGGCCTGGGATAAGGAATCAGCACCTACCTGTACCTCTGCACCCCCCAAAGAGACACCTCTGTGGGAAGCCACTGTGGCATTTGTAGAGGCGCTAAGGTGTCCGAAAACTAAAAAGTAACTTATTGGGCAAATCTAGAATAGGAGCATCCCGTATAATCGCCTTCTGTTTGTTCAATCTGACGCCCATAAATCATCAATTCTTTTCTGTTTTCTTTCAGGGCAACAAGTTCTGGGGCTGGTTGAGAATCAGAGTGATTGGTACCTTGGAAATCTGTGGAAAAACCACCGACCATGGCCGGCGCTGGGCAGAGGATACAACACAGGTACAACATCTGCAGGGGACATTCATTATAACGGCTCTGGAAGGAAGAACGCATAGTGAATACAACTACTATAATACTGCTCCCTATGTATAAGAATATCACTGCTATAATACTGACCCCTATGTACTAGAATATAACTACTATAATACTGCTCCTATGTACAAGAATATAACTACTATAATACTGCCCCCTATGTGCTAGAATATAACTACTGTAATACTGCCCCTTATGTACAAGAATATAACTACTATAATACTGCCCCTTATGTACAAGAATATAACTACTATAATACTGCACTCTATATACAAGAATATAACTACTATAATACTGCCCCCTATGTACAAGAATATAACTACTATAATACTGCCCCTATGTACTAGAATATAACTACTATAATACTGCTCCTATGTACAAGAATATAACTACTATAATACTGCTCCTATGTACAAGAATATAGCTACTATAATACTGCTCCTATGTACAAGAATATAACTACTATAATACTGCCCCCTATGTACAAGAATATAACTACTATAATACTGCTCCTGTGTACAAGTATATAACTACTATAATACTGCACCTATGTACAAGAATATAACTACTGTAATACTGTACCTATGTACAAGAATATAACTACTATAATACTGCCCCCTATGTACAAGAATATAACTACTGTAATACTGTACCTATGTACAAGAATATAACTACTATAATACTGCTCCTATGTACAAGAATATAATTACTATAATACTGCCCCTATGTACTAGAATATAACTACCATAATACTGTACCTATGTACAAGAATATAACTACTATAATACTGCCCCCTATGTACAAGAATATAACTACTATAATACTGCCCCTATGTACTAGAATATAACTACTATAATACTGCTCCTATGTACAAGAATATAACTACTATAATACTGCCCCCTATGTACAAGAATATAACTACTATAATACTGCACCTATGTACAAGAATATAACTACTATAATACTGCTCCTATGTACAAGAATATAATTACTATAATACTGCTCCTATGTACAAGAATATAACTACTATAATACTGCTCCTATGTACAAGAATATAACTACTATAATACTGCCCCCTATGTACAAGAATATAACTACTATAATACTGCTCCTACGTACAAGTATATAACTACTATAATACTGCACCTATGTACAAGAATATAACTACTATAATACTGCTCCTATGTACAAGAATATAACCACTATAATACTGCCCCCTATGTACAAGAATATAACTACTATAATACTGCCCCCTATGCACAAGAATATATCTACTATAATACTTCTCCTACGTACAAGTATATAACTACTATAATACTGCACCTATGTACAAGAATATAACTACTATAATACTGTACCTATGTACAAGAATATAACTACTATAATACTGCTCCTATGTACAAGAATATAATTACTATAATACTGCTCCTATGTACAAGTATATAACTACTATAATACTGCTCCTATGTACAAGAATATAACTACTATAATACTGCTCCTATGTACAAGAATATAACTACTATAATACTGCTCCTATGTACAAGTATATAACTACTATAATACTGCACCTATGTACAAGAATATAACTACTATAATACTGCTGCTGTGTACTAGAATATAACCACTGTAATACTGCCCCCTATGTACAAGAATATAACTACTATAATACTGCCCCCTATGTGCAAGAATATAACTGCTATGATACTGCTCCTATGTACAAGAATATAACTACTATAATACTGCTCCTATGTACAAGAATATAATTACTATAATACTGCTCCTATGTACAAGTATATAACTACTATAATACTGCCCCTATGTACAGGAATATAACTACTATAATACTGCCCCCTATGTACAAGAATATAACTGCTATAATACTGCTCCTATGTACAAGTATATAACTACTATAATACTGCACCTATGTGCAAGAATATAACTACTATAATACTGTACCTATGTACAAGAATATAACTATTATAATACTGCTCCTATGTACAAGAATATAACTACTATAATACTGTACCTATGTACAAGAATATAACTACTATAATACTGCTCCTATGTACAAGAATATAATTACTATAATACTGCCCCCTATGTACAAGAATATAACTACTATAATACTGCTCCTATGTACAAGTATATAACTACTATAATACTGCACCTATGTACAAGAATATAACTACTATAATACTGCTCCTATGTACAAGAATATAACCACTATAATACTGCCCCCTATGTACAAGAATATAACTACTATAATACTGCCCCCTATGCACAAGAATATAACTACTATAATACTTCTACGTACAAGTATATAACTACTATAATACTGCACCTATGTACAAGAATATAACTACTATAATACTGTACCTATGTACAAGAATATAACTACTATAATACTGCTCCTATGTACAAGAATATAACTACTATAATACTGCTCCTATGTACAAGTATATAACTACTATAATACTGCACCTATGTACAAAAATATAACTACTATAATACTGCACCTATGTACAAGAATATAACTACTATAATACTGTACCTATGTACAAGTATATAACTACTATAATACTGCACCTATGTACAAGAATATAACTACTATAATACTGCACCTATGTACAAGAATATAATTACTATAATACTGCTCCTATGTACAAGAATATAACTACTATAATACTGCTCCTATGTACAAGAATATAACTACTATAATACTGCCCCCTATGTACAAGAATATAACTACTATAATACTGCACCTATGTACAAGAATATAACTACTATAATACTGCTCCTATGTACAAGAATATAATTACTATAATACTGCTCCTATGTACAAGAATATAACTACTATAATACTGCTCCTATGTACAAGAATATAACTACTATAATACTGCCCCCTATGTACAAGAATATAACTACTATAATACTGCTCCTACGTACAAGTATATAACTACTATAATACTGCACCTATGTACAAGAATATAACTACTATAATACTGCTCCTATGTACAAGAATATAACCACTATAATTCTGCCCCCTATGTACAAGAATATAACTACTATAATACTGCCCCCTATGCACAAGAATATAACTACTATAATACTTCTCCTACGTACAAGTATATAACTACTATAATACTGCACCTATGTACAAGAATATAACTACTATAATACTGTACCTATGTACAAGAATATAACTACTATAATACTGTTCCTATGTACAAGAATATAATTACTATAATACTGCTCCTATGTACAAGTATATAACTACTATAATACTGCTCCTATGTACAAGAATATAACTACTATAATACTGCTCCTATGTACAAGTATATAACTACTATAATACTGCACCTATGTACAAGAATATAACTACTGTAATACTGCCCCCTATGTGCAAGAATATAACTGCTATAATACTGCCCCCTATGTGCAAGAATATAACTGCTATGATACTGCTCCTATGTACTAGAATATAACCACTATAATACTGCCCCCTATGTACAAGAATATAACTACTATAATACTGCCCCCTATGTACAAGAATATAACTACTGTAATACTGCCCCCTATGTGCAAGAATATAACTACTATAATACTGCCCCCTATGTGCAAGAATATAACTGCTATGATACTGCTCCTATGTACAAGTATATAACTACTATAATACTGCACCTATGTACAAGAATATAACTACTGTAATACTGCCCCCTATGTGCAAGAATATAACTACTATAATACTGCCCCCTATGTGCAAGAATATAACTGCTATGATACTGCTCCTATGTACAAGTATATAACTACTATAATACTGCACCTATGTACAAGAATATAACTACTATAATACTGTACCTATGTACAAGAATATAACTACTATAATACTGCTCCTATGTACAAGAATATAATTACTATAATACTGCTCCTATGTACAAGTATATAACTACTATAATACTGCCCCTATGTACAGGAATATAACTACTATAATACTGCCCCCTATGTACAAGAATATAACTGCTATAATACTGCTCCTATGTACAAGTATATAACTACTATAATACTGCACCTATGTGCAAGAATATAACTACTATAATACTGTACCTATGTACAAGAATATAACTATTATAATACTGCTCCTATGTACAAGAATATAACTACTATAATACTGTACCTATGTACAAGAATATAACTACTATAATACTGCTCCTATGTACAAGAATATAATTACTATAATACTGCTCCTATGTACAAGAATATAACTACTATAATACTCTACCTATGTACAAGTATATAACTACTATAATACTGCACCTATGTACAAGACTATAACTACTATAATACTGCACCTATGTACAAGAATATAATTACTATAATACTGCTCCTATGTACAAGAATATAACTACTGTAATACTGCTCCTATGTACAAGAATATAACTACTATAATACTGCCCCCTATGTACAAGAATATAACTACTATAATACTGCACCTATGTACAAGAATATAACTACTATAATACTGCCCCCTATGTACAAGAATATAACTACTATAATACTGCCCTCTATGTACAAGAATATAACTACTATAATACTGCTCCTATATACAAGAATATAACTGCTATAATACTGCTCCTATATACAAGAATATAACTACTATAATACTGCTCCTATGTTCAAGAATATAACTACTATAATACTGCTCCTATGTACAAGAATATAACTACTATAATACTGCTCCTATGTACAAGAATATAACTACTATAATACTGCTCCCTATGTACAAGAATATAACTACTATAATACTGCACCTATGTACAAGAATATAACTACTATAATACTGCTCCTATGTACAAGAATATAACTACTATAATACTGCCTCCTATGTACAAGAATATAACTACTATAATACTGCTCCTATGTACAAGAATATAACTACTATAATACTTCTCCTACGTACAAGTATATAACTACTATAATACTGCCTCCTATGTACAAGAATATAACTACTATAATACTGCTCCTATGTACAAGAATATAACTACTATAATGCTGCTCCTATGTACAAGAATATAACTACTATAATACTGCTCCTATGTACAAGAATATAACTACTATAATACTGCTCCCTATGTACAAGAATATAACTACTATAATACTCCCCCCTATGTACAAGAATATAACTACTATAATACTGCCTCCTATGTACAAGAATATAACTACTATAATACTGCCCCCTATGTACAAGAATATAACTACTATAATACTGCCCCCTATGTACAAGAATATAACTACTATAATACTGCCCCCTATGTACAAGAATATAACTACTATAATACTACCCCCTATGTACAAGAATATAACTACTATAATACTGCCTCCTATGTACAAGAATATAACTACTATAATACTGCCCCCTATGTACAAGAATATAACTACTATAACACTGCCCCTATTTTTACACTTTCATATGCTGCACCCTCCCCTGCTCCGTGGTGCTGATCACTGGTGTACCTCTTTATTTCATGTTTGTATTAGTTAATTACTTATTGACGCCGTCTCCCTTAGACTTTAGCACAGGCCACAAGTGATTTGTCAAGCTGCTAATCTGTCAGTGTTGCATCCAGGAATGTGAGCAGGTAATGTTCCGTTCTGTGTTCTGCAGACAGTAAGATATATTTCCCTCACCTTCACTCTGCAAGTTGGGAAAAAACTCCTTAAAGCAATTCTGCCTGGGAGAGATGTGAATGCAAAAACTTAAAGTGAGACTTTGTATGTGTCTTCTAAGCTGAGTCTGTCACCCTTACACAAGAGTTAAAGGAACTCGTCATACGATTCCTGCTCCCTGATCCACGGGCGGCATGGATGAGGCACTGACTGTATTATAGCAGTCAAGTTTATTTTACTCTGAATTGTTGCGGTATTTCAGAGTAATCATACTTTGAAAAGCCAACTGTGGACTATGCATCTCAACTGACTAATTCGAGGAATGTTCTTGGCAGCTCCTCTCCACCTTTCAGTCTAGGTGATCGGTGCGGGGAGAAGTTGCCAGGCATTTGCTTTGGACAAGACATCCGAGACCCATACTTCCAGCTATCTGTTCAAAATATGATTTCTCTCAAACATAACTAGCTGCAGTCGAGCAGCAAGTGTCTGATTCATGCTTTCCGTGGTGGTGGCAACATAAATTAGATGACAGGTTCCCTTTAAGGATTAATATCACCTGAACTCATTTGTTAAGTTTAGGCATATTCCAGACTGTTAAAACCTTTTTTGGTTATCATGCATTATCGATGACCCACACAGACGGAATTGGAAGAAGTATCTGCATTAGAGATAGCCAGTAAGTGGGGGTGAGTAGCACTTGTATTAAGTGCTTTACATAGGGCTTATGGAGAGCTTGTTAATACTCCAGGCTTACTTGAAGTTAGTGTAGTTTGTCACTACAGCAGCAAATGTCTGATTCATGGTGTTCGTGGTGTCGACATCATCAGATGACAGGTTTCGTTTAAGGATTGATGCCACCTGAACTCAACTGTTAAGATTAGGCTTATTTGGAACTGATAAAACCCCTCTTGGTTGCCATGTGTATTAATAACCCACACAGACAGAATTGGAAGTAGTATCTGCATTAGAGATTGCTAGTAAGTGGGAGTGAATAGCACTTGCTATTGAAGAGCATTACAAAGGGCTTATGGAGAGCTTGTTGTCCGTGGTGTCAATGGCATCAGATAACAGTTTCTCTTTAAGGATTAATGCCACCTGAACTCAACTGTTAAGTTTAGGACTGATAAACCCTTTCCTTCTTGGTTGCAATGTGTTATCAATAACCCACACAGGCAAAATTGGAAATAGTATCTGTATCAGAGATAGCTAGTAAGTGAGGATGAGTAGCACTTGTATTAAGTGCATTACATGGGGCTTATGGAGAGCTTGTCAAATCTCCAGCCTTAGCTGTAGTTGGCGTAGTTTGTACCTACAGCACCAAGTGTCTGATTCATGTTGTCTGTGGTGTCGAAAGCATCAGATGACAGGTTCCCTTTAAGGATTGATGCCACCTGATCTCAGCTATTAAGTTTAGGCATATTTCTGACTGATAAAACCTTTCTTGGTTGCCATGTGTTATTGATAACCCACACAAGCATAATTGGAAAAAGTATCTGCATCAGAGATAGCTAGTGAGTGGGGGTGAGTAGCACTTGCCATTAAGGTGCATTACATAGGGCTTATGGAGAGCTTGTCAAAATTCCGGCCTTACTTGTAGTTGTTGTAGTTTGTCCTTAGGCAAGCAAGTGTCTGATTTATGTTGTCCGTGTTGTTGACAGCATCAGATGACAGGTTCCTTTTAAGGATTAATACCACCTGAACTCAACTCTTAAGTTTAGGCATATTTGAGACTGATAAAACCTCTCTTTGTTATCATACGTTATCGATAACCCACACAGACAGAATTGAAAAAGTATCTGCATCAGAGATAGCTAGTAAATGGGGGGGAGTAGCATTTGTATTAAGTGCATTACATAGGGCTTATGGAGAGCTTGTTGTCCGTAGTGTCGACAGCATCAGATGATAGGTTCCCTTTAAGGATTGATGCCACCTGAACTCAACTGTTAAGGCCACGGTCCTATTATCAGTATTTAGTCAGTATTTCATCAGTATTTTTTCTCAGTAGTGGGAGACAAAACCAGGAGTGGATGATAAATACAGAATGTGTGACTTTTTCTATTATACCTTTTCTCTGATTGTTCCTCACATGGTTTTGGCTCACACTCCTGAGAAAAAATACTGACTAAAAACTGATACGGGCCGTGGCCTTAGGAATATAGAAGTATCTGCATCAGAGATAGCTAGAAAGTGGGGGTGAGTAGCACTTGCTATTAAGGTGCATTACCTAGGGCTTATGGAGGGCTTGTCAAAACTCCAGCCTTAGTTGAAGTTGGTGTAGTTTGACCCTGGCGAGAGAGACCAGACCACCTGCACGAGGGTACCGTCACATTTCTGAATGTGAAGAGCACATCCCCCGGAAGGAGGAGACAGGAGTCGCTACAATTGAAGTGAATAGGAGTTGAGCCGCAGTACCTGAGTATTGCCAAATTTACGGAACTGTGCACTGTTAACATCCTGAAAACGGCTGATTGGTGGAAATTCCGAATGTCGGACCCCTATAGATCTGATATTGATGACCCATTATTATGTCTGAAAAACCCCTTTAAATGCAAGGTCAGTAAAGGAATACTGCAATACGGTCCACTCCGCTTCTGTCTAGTTTGAGTGATTTCCTTTTTGGCCTCACGTCTTCCTTCACTCGGGCTATTTTGCTGCCATTTTGGCTCCTTGTACCGCTGGATCAATAAGATTAGTGTCGACCGGCAACCATAACTGTTTTATGGCACTTGGCATGCAGAAGGCAGCACCGAGCGGTATTTATAGACTCTACAAATTTCATGTCACTGGGGTATCCGGGTTTTCTTTTCAAACTGAGCGAGATGTCCGAGTAATTTTATTCATAGCTGGAAACCACGTTGCTGCGGTGAAAGAGGCGACGCATTATGCGAAATGTAAAGATTATGCCATTTGGGATATTAAAGCGAAATGTAAAGATTATGCCATTTGGGATATTAAATCTCTTTCTCTATGCTGCTTCCATCGATCTACTGCTATAATACAATCACTGCAAGCAAAGGCAAGACATTGTACTGAGGGGGAAGGGACGGTCAGTAGATATAATCTCCTACAGTATTATAGTAGCTATATTCTTGTACATAGGGGGCACTATTATAGTAGTTATATTCTTGTACATAGGAGCAGTATTATAGTAGTTATATTCTTGTACATAGGGGACAGTATTATAGTAGTTATATTCTTGCACATAGGAGCAGTATTATAGTAGTTATATTCTTGTACATAGGAGCACTATTATAGTAGCTATATTCTTGTACATAGGGGGCAGTATTATAGTAGTTATATTCTTGTACAAAGGGGCAGTATTATAGCAATTATATTCTTATACATAGGGGGCAGAATTATAGTAGTTATATTCTTGCACATAGGGGGCAGTATTATAGTAGTTGTATTCCTGCACATAGGGGGCACTATTATAGTAGTTATATTCTTGTACATAGTGGGCAGTATTATAGTAGTTATATTCTTATACATAGGGGACAGTATTATAGTAGTTATATTCTTGTATATAGGAGCAGTATTATATTAGTTATATTCTTGTACATAGGGGGCAGTATTATAGTAGTTATATTTTTATACATAGGGGACAGTATTATAGTAGTTATATTCTTATACATAGGGGACAGTATTATAGTAGTTATATTCTTGTACATAGGGGGCAGTATTATAGTAGTTATATTCTTGTACATAGGAGCAGTATTATATTAGTTATATTCTTGTACATAGGGGGCAGTATTATAGTAGTTATATTTTTATACATAGGGGACAGTATTATAGTAGATATATTCTTGTACATAGTGGGCAGTATTATAGTAGTTATATTCTTGTATATAGGAGCAGTATTATATTAGTTATATTCTTGTACATAGGGGGCAGTATTATAGTAGTTATATTCTTATACATAGGGGACAGTATTATAGTAGTTATATTCTTGTACATAGGGGGCAGTATTATAGTAGTTATATTCTTGTACATAAGGGGCAGTATTATAGTAGTTATATTCTTGTACATAGGGAGCAGTATTATAGTAGTTTTATTCTTGTACATAGGGGCAGTATTATAGTAGTTATATTCTTGTACATAGGAGCAGTATTATAGTAGTTATATTCTTGTATATAGGAGCAGTATTATATTAGTTATATTCTTGTACATAGGGGGCAGTATTATAGTAGTTATATTCTTATACATAGGGGACAGTATTATAGTAGTTATATTCTTGTACATAGTGGGCAGTATTATAGTAGTTATATTCTTGTATATAGGAGCAGTATTATATTAGTTATATTCTTGTACATAGGGGGCAGTATTATAGTAGTTATATTCTTATACATAGGGGACAGTATTATAATAGTTATATTCTTGTACATAGGGGGCAGTATTATAGTAGTTATATTCTTGTACATAAGGGGCAGTATTATAGTAGTTATATTCTTGTACATAGGGAGCAGTATTATAGTAGTTATATTCTTGTACATAGGGGCAGTATTATAGTAGTTATATTCTTGTACATAGGAGCAGTATTATAGTAGTTATATTCTTGTACATAGGAGCAGTATTATAGTAGTTATATTCTTGTACATAGGAGGCAGTATTATAGTAGTTATATTCTTGTACATAGGGGGCAGTATTATAGTAGTTATATTCTTATACATAGGGGACAGTATTATAGTAGTTATATTCTTATACATAGGGGGCAGTATTATAGTAGTTATATTCTTGTACATAGGGGGCAGTATTATAGTAGTTATATTCTTGTACATAAGGGGCAGTATTATAGTAGTTATATTCTTGTACATAGGGAGCAGTATTATAGTAGTTTTATTCTTGTACATAGGGGCAGTATTATAGTAGTTATATTCTTGTACATAGGAGCAGTATTATAGTAGTTATATTCTTGTATATAGGAGCAGTATTATATTAGTTATATTCTTGTACATAGGGGGCAGTATTATAGTAGTTATATTCTTATACATAGGGGACAGTATTATAGTAGTTATATTCTTGTACATAGTGGGCAGTATTATAGTAGTTATATTCTTGTATATAGGAGCAGTATTATATTAGTTATATTCTTGTACATAGGGGGCAGTATTATAGTAGTTATATTCTTATACATAGGGGACAGTATTATAATAGTTATATTCTTGTACATAGGGGGCAGTATTATAGTAGTTATATTCTTGTACATAAGGGGCAGTATTATAGTAGTTATATTCTTGTACATAGGGAGCAGTATTATAGTAGTTATATTCTTGTACATAGGGGCAGTATTATAGTAGTTATATTCTTGTACATAGGAGCAGTATTATAGTAGTTATATTCTTGTACATAGGAGCAGTATTATAGTAGTTATATTCTTGTACATAGGAGGCAGTATTATAGTAGTTATATTCTTGTACATAGGGGGCAGTATTATAGTAGTTATATTCTTATACATAGGGGACAGTATTATAGTAGTTATATTCTTATACATAGGGGGCAGTATTATAGTAGTTATATTCTTGTACATATGGGGCAGTATTATAGTAGTTATATTATTGTACATAGGGGACAGTATTATAGTAGTTATATTCTTGTACATAGGGGGCAGTATTATAGTAGTTATATTCTTGTACATAAGGGGCAGTATTATAGTAGTTATATTCTTGTACATAGGGAGCAGTATTATAGTAGTTATATTCTTGTACATAGGGGCAGTATTATAGTAGTTATATTCTTGTACATAGGAGCAGTATTATAGTAGTTATATTCTTCTACATAGGGGACAGTATTATAGTAGTTATATTCTTGTACATAGGATCAGTATTATAGTAGTTATATTCTTATACATAGGGGGCAGTATTATAGTAGTTATATTCTTGTACATATGGGGCAGTATTATAGTAGTTATATTCTTATACATAGGGGACAGTATTATAGTAGTTATATTCTTGTACATAGGGGGCAGTATTATAGTAGTTATATTCTTGTACATAAGGGGCAGTATTATAGTAGTTATATTCTTGTACATAGGGAGCAGTATTATAGTAGTTATATTCTTGTACATAGGGGCAGTATTATAGTAGTTATATTCTTGTACATAGGAGCAGTATTATAGTAGTTATATTCTTGTACATAGGAGCAGTATTATAGTAGTTATATTCTTGTACATAGGGGGCAGTATAATAGTAGTTATATTCTTGTACATAGGGGGCAGTATTATAGTAGTTATATTCTTGTACATAGGAGCAGTATTATAGTAGTTATATTCTTCTACATAGGGGACAGTATTATAGTAGTTATATTCTTGTACATAGGATCAGTATTATAGTAGTTATATTCTTGTACATAACGGGCAGTATTGTAGTTATATTCTTGTACATAGGGAGCAGTATTATAGTAGTTATATTCTTGTACATAGGGGCAGTATTATAGTAGTTATATTCTTGTACATAGGGGCAGTATTATAGTAGTTATATTCTTCTACATAGGAGGCAGTATTATAGTAGTTATATTCTTGTACATAGGAGGCAGTATTATAGTAGTTATATTCTTGTATATAAGAGCAGTATTATAGTAGTTATATTCTTGTACATAGGAGCAGTATTATAGTAGTTATATTCTTGTACATAGGGGCAGTATTATAGTAGTTATATTCTTGTACATAGGGGCAGTATTATAGTAGTTATATTCTTGTACATAGGAGCAGTATTATAGTAGTTATATTCTTGTACATAGGAGCAGTATTATAGCAGTTCTATTCTTGTACATAGGGGGCAGTATTATAGTAGTTATATTCTTGTACATAGGAGCAGTATTATAGTAGTTATATTCTTGTACATAAGAGCAGTATTATAGAAGTTATATTCTTGTACATAGGAGCAGTATTATAGTAGTTATATTCTTGTACATAGGGGCAGTATTATAGTAGTTATATTCTTGTACATAGGGGCAGTATTATAGTAGTTATATTCTTGTACATAGGAGCAGTATTATAGTAGTTATATTCTTGTACATAGGAGCAGTATTATAGTAGTTATATTCTTGTACATAGGGGGCAGTATTATAGTAGTTATATTCTTGTACATAGGGGGCAGTATTATAGTAGTTATATTCTTGTACATAGGAGCAGTATTATAGTAGTTATATTCTTGTACATAAGAGCAGTATTATAGAAGTTATATTCTTGTACATAGGAGCAGTATTATAGTAGTTATATTCTTGTACATAGGGGGCAGTATTATAGTAGTTATATTCTTGTATATAGGGGCAGTATTATAGTAGTTATATTCTTGTATATAGAAGCAGTATTATAGTAGTTATATTCTTGTACATAGGGGCAGTATTATAGTAGTTATATTCTTGTACATAGAAGCAGTATTATAGTAGTTATATTCTTGTATATAGGAGCAGTATTATAGTAGTTATATTCTTGTATATAGGAGCAGTATTATAGTAGTTATATTCTTGTACATGAGAGCAGTATTATAGTAGTTATATTCTTGTATATAGGAGCAGTATTATAGTAGTTATATTCTTGTATATAGGAGCAGTATTATAGTAGTTATATTCTTGTATATAGGAGCAGTATTATAGTAGTTATATTCTTGTATATAGGAGCAGTATTATAGTAGTTATATTCTTGTACATAGGAGCAGTATTATAGTAGTTATATTCTTGTACATAGGAGCAGTATTATAGTAGTTATATTCTTGTACATAGGGACAGTATTATAGTAGTTATATTCTTGTATATAGGGGCAGTATTATAGTAGTTATATTCTTGTATATAGGAGCAGTATTATAGTAGTTATATTCTTGTACATAGGAGCAGTATTATAATAGTTATATTCTTGTACATAGGAGCAGTATTATAGTAGTTATATTCTTGTACATAGAGGCAGTATTATAGTAGTTATATTCTTGTACTTAGGAGCAGTATTATAGTAGTTATATTCTTGTACATAGGATCAGTATTATAGTAGTTATATTCTTGTACATAGGGGGCAGTATTATAGTAGTTATATTCCTGTACATAGGAGCAGTATTATAGTAGTTATATTCTTGTACATAGGGGCAGTATTATAGTAGTTATATTCTTCTGCATAGGGGGCAGTATTATAGTAGTTATATTCTTATACATAGGGGACAGTATTATAGTAGTTATATTCTTGTACATAGGATCAGTATTATAGTAGTTATATTCTTGTACATAGGGGGCAGTATTATAGTAGTTATATTCTTGTACATAAGGGGCAGTATTATAGTAGTTATATTCTTGTACATAGGGAGCAGTATTATAGTAGTTATATTCTTGTACATAGGGGCAGTATTATAGTAGTTATATTCTTCTACATAGGGGACAGTATTATAGTAGTTATATTCTTGTACATAGGATCAGTATTATAGTAGTTATATTCTTGTACATAAGGGGCAGTATTATAGTAGTTATATTCTTGTACATAGGGAGCAGTATTATAGTAGTTATATTCTTGTACATAGGGGCAGTATTATAGTAGTTATATTCCTCTACATAGGAGGCAGTATTATAGTAGTTATATTCTTGTACATAGGAGGCAGTATTATAGTAGTTATATTCTTGTATATAAGAGCAGTATTATAGTAGTTATATTCTTGTACATAGGAGCAGTATTATAATAGTTATATTCTTGTACATAGGAGCAGTATTATAGTAGTTATATTCTTGTACATAGAGGCAGTATTATAGTAGTTATATTCTTGTACATAGGAGCAGTATTATAGTAGTTATATTCTTGTACATAGGAGCAGTATTATAGTAGTTATATTCTTGTACATAGGGGGCAGTATTATAGTAGTTATATTCTTGTACATAGGAGCAGTATTATAGTAGTTATATTCTTGTACATAAGAGCAGTATTATAGAAGTTATATTCTTGTACATAGGAGCAGTATTATAGTAGTTATATTCTTGTACATAGGGGGCAGTATTATAGTAGTTATATTCTTGTATATAGGGGCAGTATTATAGTAGTTATATTCTTGTATATAGAAGCAGTATTATAGTAGTTATATTCTTGTATATAGGAGCAGTATTATAGTAGTTATATTCTTGTACATAGAAGCAGTATTATAGTAGTTATATTCTTGTATATAGGAGCAGTATTATAGTAGTTATATTCTTGTATATAGGAGCAGTATTATAGTAGTTATATTCTTGTATATAGGAGCGGTATTATAGTAGTTATATTCTTGTACATAAGAGCAGTATTATAGTAGTTATATTCTTGTATATAGGAGCAGTATTATAGTAGTTATATTCTTGTATATAGGAGCAGTATTATAGTAGTTATATTCTTGTATATAGGAGCAGTATTATAGTAGTTATATTCTTGTATATAGGAGCAGTATTATAGTAGTTATATTCTTGTACATAGGGACAGTATTATAGTAGTTATATTCTTGTACATAGGAGCAGTATTATAGTAGTTATATTCTTGTACATAGGAGCAGTATTATAGTAGTTATATTCTTGTACATAGGAGCAGTATTATAGTAGTTATATTCTTGTACATAGGAGCAGTATTATAGTAGTTATATTCTTGTACATAGGGACAGTATTATAGTAGTTATATTCTTGTATATAGGGGCAGTATTATAGTAGTTATATTCTTGTATATAGGAGCAGTATTATAGTAGTTATATTCTTGTACATAGAAGCAGTATTATAGTAGTTATATTCTTGTACATAGGGGCAGTATTATAGTAGTTATATTCTTGTACATAGAGGCAGTATTATAGTAGTTATATTCTTGTACATAGGGGCAGTATTATAGTAGTTATATTCTTGTACATAGGGGGCAGTATTATAGTAGTTATATTCCTGTACATAGGGGCAGTATTATAGTAGTTATATTCTTGTACATAGGGGGCAGTATTATAGTAGTTATATTCTTGTACATAGGGGCAGTATTATAGTAGTTATATTCTTGTACATAGAGGGCAGTATTATAGTAGTTATATTCTTGTACATAGAAGCAGTATTATAGTAGTTATATTCTTGTACATAGGGGCAGTAGTATAGTAGTTATATTCTTGTACATAGGATCAGTATTATAGTAGTTATATTCTTGTACATAGGGGGCAGTATTATAGTAGTTATATTCTTGTACATAAGGGGCAGTATTATAGTAGTTATATTCTTGTACATAGGGAGCAGTATTATAGTAGTTATATTCTTGTACATAGGGGCAGTATTATAGTAGTTATATTCTTCTACATAGGGGACAGTATTATAGTAGTTATATTCTTGTACATAGGATCAGTATTATAGTAGTTATATTCTTGTACATAAGGGGCAGTATTATAGTAGTTATATTCTTGTACATAGGGAGCAGTATTATAGTAGTTATATTCTTGTACATAGGGGCAGTATTATAGTAGTTATATTCCTCTACATAGGAGGCAGTATTATAGTAGTTATATTCTTGTACATAGGAGGCAGTATTATAGTAGTTATATTCTTGTATATAAGAGCAGTATTATAGTAGTTATATTCTTGTACATAGGAGCAGTATTATAATAGTTATATTCTTGTACATAGGAGCAGTATTATAGTAGTTATATTCTTGTACATAGAGGCAGTATTATAGTAGTTATATTCTTGTACATAGGAGCAGTATTATAGTAGTTATATTCTTGTACATAGGAGCAGTATTATAGTAGTTATATTCTTGTACATAGGGGGCAGTATTATAGTAGTTATATTCTTGTACATAGGAGCAGTATTATAGTAGTTATATTCTTGTACATAAGAGCAGTATTATAGAAGTTATATTCTTGTACATAGGAGCAGTATTATAGTAGTTATATTCTTGTACATAGGGGGCAGTATTATAGTAGTTATATTCTTGTATATAGGGGCAGTATTATAGTAGTTATATTCTTGTATATAGAAGCAGTATTATAGTAGTTATATTCTTGTATATAGGAGCAGTATTATAGTAGTTATATTCTTGTACATAGAAGCAGTATTATAGTAGTTATATTCTTGTATATAGGAGCAGTATTATAGTAGTTATATTCTTGTATATAGGAGCAGTATTATAGTAGTTATATTCTTGTATATAGGAGCGGTATTATAGTAGTTATATTCTTGTACATAAGAGCAGTATTATAGTAGTTATATTCTTGTATATAGGAGCAGTATTATAGTAGTTATATTCTTGTATATAGGAGCAGTATTATAGTAGTTATATTCTTGTATATAGGAGCAGTATTATAGTAGTTATATTCTTGTATATAGGAGCAGTATTATAGTAGTTATATTCTTGTACATAGGGACAGTATTATAGTAGTTATATTCTTGTACATAGGAGCAGTATTATAGTAGTTATATTCTTGTACATAGGAGCAGTATTATAGTAGTTATATTCTTGTACATAGGAGCAGTATTATAGTAGTTATATTCTTGTACATAGGAGCAGTATTATAGTAGTTATATTCTTGTACATAGGGACAGTATTATAGTAGTTATATTCTTGTATATAGGGGCAGTATTATAGTAGTTATATTCTTGTATATAGGAGCAGTATTATAGTAGTTATATTCTTGTACATAGAAGCAGTATTATAGTAGTTATATTCTTGTACATAGGGGCAGTATTATAGTAGTTATATTCTTGTACATAGAGGCAGTATTATAGTAGTTATATTCTTGTACATAGGGGCAGTATTATAGTAGTTATATTCTTGTACATAGGGGGCAGTATTATAGTAGTTATATTCCTGTACATAGGGGCAGTATTATAGTAGTTATATTCTTGTACATAGGGGGCAGTATTATAGTAGTTATATTCTTGTACATAGGGGCAGTATTATAGTAGTTATATTCTTGTACATAGAGGGCAGTATTATAGTAGTTATATTCTTGTACATAGAAGCAGTATTATAGTAGTTATATTCTTGTACATAGGGGCAGTAGTATAGTAGTTATATTCTTGTACATAGGATCAGTATTATAGTAGTTATATTCTTGTACATAGGGGGCAGTATTATAGTAGTTATATTCCTGTACATAAGGGCAGTATTATAGTAGTTATATTCTTGTACATAGGGGGCAGTATTATAGTAGTTATATTCTTGTACATAGGGGGCAGTATTATAGTAGTTATATTCTTGTACATAGAAGCAGTATTATAGTAGTTATATTCTTGTACATAGGGGCAGTAGTATAGTAGTTATATTCTTGTACATAGGATCAGTATTATAGTAGTTATATTCTTGTACATAGGGGGCAGTATTATAGTAGTTATATTCCTGTACATAGGGGCAGTATTATAGTAGTTATATTCTTGTACATAGGGGGCAGTATTATAGTAGTTATATTCTTGTACCTAGGGGCAGTATTATAGTAGTTATATTCTTGTACATAGGGGCAGTATTATAGTAGTTATATTCTTGTACATAGAAGCAGTATTATAGTAGTTATATTCTTGTACATAGGGGCAGTAGTATAGTAGTTATATTCTTGTACATAGGATCAGTATTATAGTAGTTATATTCTTGTACATAGGGGGCAGTATTATAGTAGTTATATTCCTGTACATAGGGGCAGTATTATAGCAGTTATATTCTTGTACATAGGGGGCAGTATTATAGTAGTTATATTCTTGTACATAGGGGCAGTATTATAGTAGTTATATTCTTGTACATAGGGGCAGTATTATAGTGGTTATATTCTTGTACATAGGGGCAGTATTATTGTAGTTATATTCTTGTATATAGGAGCAGTATTATAGTAGTTATATTCTTGTACATAGGGGCAGTATTATAGTAGTTATATTCTTGTACATAGGGGCAGTATTATAGTAGTTATATTCTTGTACATAAGGGGCAGTATTATAGTAGTTATATTCTTGTACATAGGGAGCAGTATTATAGTAGTTATATTCTTGTACATAGGGGCAGTATTATAGTAGTTATATTCCTCTACATAGGAGGCAGTATTATAGTAGTTATATTCTTGTACATAGGAGGCAGTATTATAGTAGTTATATTCTTGTATATAAGAGCAGTATTATAGTAGTTATATTCTTGTACATAGGAGCAGTATTATAGTAGTTATATTCTTGTACATAGAGGCAGTATTATAGTAGTTATATTCTTGTACATAGGAGCAGTATTATAGTAGTTATATTCTTGTACATAGGAGCAGTATTATAGTAGTTATATTCTTGTACATAGGGGGCAGTATTATAGTAGTTATATTCTTGTACATAGGGGCAGTATTATAGTAGTTATGTTCTTGTACATATGGGCAGTATTATAGTAGTTATATTCTTGTACATAGAAGCAGTATTATAGTAGTTATATTCTTGTACATAGGGGCAGTAGTATAGTAGTTATATTCTTGTACATAGGATCAGTATTATAGTAGTTATATTCTTGTACATAGGGGGCAGTATTATAGTAGTTATATTCCTGTACATAGGGGCAGTATTATAGCAGTTATATTCTTGTACATAGGGGGCAGTATTATAGTAGTTATATTCTTGTACATAGGGGCAGTATTATAGTAGTTATATTCTTGTACATAGGGGCAGTATTATAGTGGTTATATTCTTGTACATAGGGGCAGTATTATTGTAGTTATATTCTTGTATATAGGAGCAGTATTATAGTAGTTATATTCTTGTACATAGGGGCAGTATTATAGTAGTTATATTCTTGTACATAGGGGCAGTATTATAGTAGTTATATTCTTGTACATAAGGGGCAGTATTATAGTAGTTATATTCTTGTACATAGGGAGCAGTATTATAGTAGTTATATTCTTGTACATAGGGGCAGTATTATAGTAGTTATATTCCTCTACATAGGAGGCAGTATTATAGTAGTTATATTCTTGTCCATAGGAGGCAGTATTATAGTAGTTATATTCTTGTATATAAGAGCAGTATTATAGTAGTTATATTCTTGTACATAGGAGCAGTATTATAGTAGTTATATTCTTGTACATAGAGGCAGTATTATAGTAGTTATATTCTTGTACATAGGAGCAGTATTATAGTAGTTATATTCTTGTACATAGGAGCAGTATTATAGTAGTTATATTCTTGTACATAGGGGGCAGTATTATAGTAGTTATATTCTTGTACATAGGAGCAGTATTATAGTAGTTATATTCTTGTACATAAGAGCAGTATTATAGAAGTTATATTCTTGTAAATAGGAGCAGTATTATAGTAGTTATATTCTTGTACATACGGGGCAGTATTATAGTAGTTATATTCTTGTACATAGAAGCAGTATTATAGTAGTTATATTCTTGTATATAGGAGCAGTATTATAGTAGTTATATTCTTGTATATAGGAGCAGTATTATAGTAGTTATATTCTTGTATATAGGAGCAGTATTTTAGTAGTTATATTCTTGTACATAGGGACAGTATTATAGTAGTTATATTCTTGTATATAGGGGCAGTATTATAGTAGTTATATTCTTGTATATAGGAGCAGTATTATAGTAGTTATATTCTTGTACATAGAAGCAGTATTATAGTAGTTATATTCTTGTACATAGGGGCAGTATTATAGTAGTTATATTCTTGTACATAGAGGCAGTATTATAGTAGTTATATTCTTGTACATAGGATCAGTATTATAGTAGTTATATTCTTGTACATAGGGGGCAGTATTATAGTAGTTATATTCCTGTACATAGGGGCAGTATTATAGTAGTTATATTCTTGTACATAGGGGGCAGTATTATAGTAGTTATATTCTTGTACATAGGGGCAGTATTATAGTAGTTATATTCTTGTACATAGGGGGCAGTATTATAGTAGTTATATTCTTGTACATAGAAGCAGTATTATAGTAGTTATATTCTTGTACATAGGGGCAGTAGTATAGTAGTTATATTCTTGTACATAGGATCAGTATTATAGTAGTTATATTCTTGTACATAGGGGGCAGTATTATAGTAGTTATATTCCTGTACATAGGGGCAGTATTATAGTAGTTATATTCTTGTACATAGGGGGCAGTATTATAGTAGTTATATTCTTGTACATAGGGGGCAGTATTATAGTAGTTATATTCTTGTACATAGAAGCAGTATTATAGTAGTTATATTCTTGTACATAGGGGCAGTAGTATAGTAGTTATATTCTTGTACATAGGATCAGTATTATAGTAGTTATATTCTTGTACATAGGGGGCAGTATTATAGTAGTTATATTCCTGTACATAGGGGCAGTATTATAGTAGTTATATTCTTGTACATAGGGGGCAGTATTATAGTAGTTATATTCTTGTACATAGGGGCAGTATTATAGTAGTTATATTCTTGTACATAGGGGCAGTATTATAGTAGTTATATTCTTGTACATAGAAGCAGTATTATAGTAGTTATATTCTTGTACATAGGGGCAGTAGTATAGTAGTTATATTCTTGTACATAGGATCAGTATTATAGTAGTTATTTTCTTGTACATAGGGGGCAATATTATAGTAGTTATATTCCTGTACATAGGGGCAGTATTATAGTAGTTATATTCTTGTACATAGGGGGCAGTATTATAGTAGTTATATTTTTGTACATAGGGGCAGTATTATAGTAGTTATATTCTTGTGCATAGGGGCAGTATTATAGTAGTTATATTCTTGTACATAGGGCCAGTATTATTGTAGTTATATTCTTGTATATAGGAGCAGTATTATAGTAGTTATATTCTTGTACATAGGGGCAGTATTATAGTAGTTATATTCTTGTACATAGGGGCAGTATTATAGTAGTTATATTCTTGTACATAGGGGCAGTATTATAGTAGTTATATTCTTGTACATAGGGGGCAGTATTATAGTAATTATATTCTTGTACATAGGGGCAGTATTATAGTAGTTATATTCTTGTACATAGGGGGCAGTATTATAGTAGTTATATTCTTGTACATAGGGGCAGTATTATAGTAGTTATATTCTTGTACATAGGGGCAGTATTATAGTAGTTATATTCTTGTACATAGGGGCAGTATTATAGTAGTTATATTCTTGTATATAGGAGCAGTATTATAGTAGTTATATTCTTGTACATAGGGGCAGTATTATAGTAGTTATATTCTTGTACATAGGGGGCAGTATTATAGTAGTTATATTCTTGTACATAGGAGCAGTATTATAGTAGTTATATTCTTGTACATAGGGGCAGTATTATAGTAGTTATATTCTTGTACATAGGAGCAGTATTATAGTAGTTATATTCTTGTACATAGGGGCAGTATTATAGTAGTTATATTCTTGTACATAGGAGCAGTATTATAGTAGTTATATTCTTGTACATAGGGGGCAGTATTATAGTAGTTATATTCTTGTACTAGGAGCAGTATTATAGTAGTTATATTCTTGTACATAGGGGCAGTATTATAGTAGTTATATTCTTGTACATAGGTGCAGTATTATAGTAGTTATATTCTTTTACATAGGGGCAGTAATATAGTAGTTATATTCTTGTACATAGGAGCAGTATTATAGTAGTTATATTCTTGTACATAGGGGCAGTATTATAGTAGTTATATTCTTGTACATAGGGGCAGTATTATAGTAGTTATATTCCTGCACATAGGAGGCAGTATTGTAGTAGTTATATTCTTGTACATAGGGGGCAGTATTATAGTAGTTATATTCTTGTACATAGGTGCGGTATTATAGTAGTTATATTCTTGTACATAGGAGCAGTATTATAGTAGTTATATTCTTGTACATAAGAGCAGTATTATAGTAGTTATATTCTTGTACATAGGGGGCAGTATTATAGTAGTTATATTCCTGTACATAGGGGCAGTATTATAGTAGTTATATTCTTGTACATAGGGGGCAGTATTATAGTAGTTATATTCCTGTACATAGGGGCAGTATTATAGTAGTTATATTCTTGTACATAGGGGGCAGTATTATAGTCGTTATATTCTTGTACATAGGGGGCAGTATTATAGTAGTTATATTCTTGTACATAGGGGGCAGTATTATAGTAGTTATATTCTTGTACATAGGGGCAGTATTATAGTAATTATATTCTTGTACATAGGGAGCAGTATTATAGTAGTTATATTCTTGTACATAGGGGGCAGTATTATAGTAGTTATATTCTTGTACATAGGAGCAGTATTATAGTAGTTATATTCTTGTAAATAGAGGCAGTATTATAGTAGTTATATTCTTGTACATAGGGAGCAGTATTATAGTAGTTATATTCTTGTACATAGTGGCAGTATTATAGTAGTTATATTGTTGTACATAGGGGGCAGTATTATAGTAGTTATATTCTTGTACATAGGGGGCAGTATTATAGTAGTTATATTCTTGTACATAGGGGGCAGTATTATAGTAGTTATATTCTTGTACATAGGGGCAGTATTATAGTAGTTATATTCTTGTACATAGGGGGCAGTATTATAGTAGTTATATTCTTGTATATAGAGGCAGTATTATAGTAGTTACATTCTTGTACATAGGGGGCAGTATTATAGTAGTTATATTCTTGTACATAGGGGGCAGTATTATAGTAGTTATATTCTTGTACATAGGGGCAGTATTATAGTAGTTATATTCTTGTACATAGGGGGCAGTATTATAGTAGTTATATTCTTGTATATAGAGGCAGTATTATAG
The DNA here is from genome assembly GCF_046119375.1 of Phyllobates terribilis. NCBI lineage: Eukaryota > Metazoa > Chordata > Amphibia > Anura > Dendrobatidae > Phyllobates > Phyllobates terribilis. The sequence continues at coordinate 177,793,068 of NW_027362770.1, forward strand.
TAGTTATATTCTTGTACATAGGAGCAGTATTATAGTAGTTATATTCTTGTACATAGGGGCAGTATTATAGTAGTTATATTCTTGTACATAGGGGGCAGTATTATAGTAGTTATATTCTTGTACATAGGGGGCAGTATTATAGTGAGATTATTATTATTAGTTTCTTATTACTTTGCCTCTTTTCTGGATTATTATGTCATTCTCCGTTGTCTGTGTGATACGTTGTTCTCCAGAGTCGCTGCTGGTTTCCCTGTCTGTGACTGGTGTATATTTTCCGTCTTCCTCCTCCATGTAATAACCTGCTGTAGATGTTCCTGAATGATTTCATTGATTAAGTTTCCTTTGCGCTGAAACTTCTGTGCCCGGAATCCCAATCTAATACCTTAATTCAATTCTCACCTGATAAGGTTGCCGTTTGCCGGGAAGAAGCCAAAGCCATTTAACCCTCTGTGTTCTGTGAATATTAGAGGAATGATGACTATGGGGCTGCCTCAGTATGTAGAGCGGCCTGATGATAGTTTCTGCTGTATTTTGTATATTGTATCGTCTCGTGGCCGCACTCATTATGGATTTTGATTTGTGCTTAGTGGAGATTTCTCTGCTTCACACGGACACAAGTCTTATTCTATCTAAACGTTGTAGAAATGAATCTGCAAGTAAATACACAATAAACAGTATGGAAGAGCAGGTGACTGTAGCTTTAAGAATACACTGTATGAGGAGGGAACTCCACTAATACTGAGTATAAGGGGGCACTCTGCTGATACTGAGTATAAGGGGCACTCCTCTGCTGATACTGGGTATAAGGGGGACTCTGCTGATACTGGGTATAAGGGGGCACTCTGCTGATACTGTGTATAAGGGGACACTCTGCTGATACTGGGTATAGGGGGCACTCTGCTGATACTGGGTATAAGGGGACACTCTGCTGATACTGGGTATAGGGGGCCCTCTCCTGATACTGGGTATAAGGGGGCACTCTGCTGATACTGGGTATAGGGGGCACTCTGCTGATACTGGGTATAAGGGGGCACTCTGCTGATACTGGGTATAAGGGGGCACTCTGCTGATACTGGGTATAAGGGGGCACTCTGCTGATACTGGGTATAAGGGGGCACTCTGCTCATACTGGGTATAAGGGGGCACTCTGCTCATACTGGGTATAAGGGACACTCTGCTGATACTGGGTATAAGGGGGCACTCTGCTGATACTGGGTATAAGGGGCACTCTGCTGATACTGGGTATAAGGGGCACTCTGCTGATACTGGGTATAAGGGGCACTCTGCTGATACTGGGTATAAGGGGGCACTCTGCTGATACTGGGTATAAGAGGCACTCTGCTGATACTGGGTATAAGGGGGCACTCTGCTGATACTGAGTACAAGGGGGCACTCTGATGATACTGGGTATAAGGGGGCACTCTGCTGATACTGGGTATAAGGAACACTCTGCTGATACTGGGTATAAGGGGGCACTCTGATGATACTGGGTATAAGGGGGCACTCTGATGATACTGGGTATAAGGGGGCACTCTGCTGATACTGGGTATAAGGAACACTCTGCTGATACTGGGTATAGGGGGCACTCTGCTGATACTGAGTATAAGGGGAACTCTGCTGATACTGAGTATAATGAGAACTCTCCTGATACTGGGTATAAGGGGGCACTCTGCTGATACTGGGTATAAGGGGGCACTCTGCTGATACTGGGTATAAGGGGGGCACTCTGCTGATACTGGGTATAAGGGGGCACTCTGATGATACTGGGTATAAGGGGGCACTCTGCTGATACTGGGTATAAGAGTCACTCTGCTGATACTGGGTATAAGGGGGCATTCTGCTGATACTGGGTATAAGAGGCACTCTGCTGATACTGGGTATAAGGGGGGCACTCTGCTGATACTGGGTATAAGGGGGCACTCTGATGATACTGGGTATAAGGGGGCACTCTGCTGATACTGGGTATAAGAGTCACTCTGCTGATACTGGGTATAAGGGGGTACTCTGCTGATACTTGGTATAAGGGGGCACTCTGCTGATACTGGGTATAGGGGGCACTCTGCTGATGCTGAGTATAAGTGGCACTCTGCTGATACTGAGTATAAGGGGCACTCTCCTGATACTGGGTATAGGGGGCACTCTCCTGATATTGGGTATAAGAGGCACTCTGCTGATACTGCTTATAAGGGGACACTGTGATGATACTGGGTATAAGGGGGCACTCTGCTGATACTGGGTATAGGGGGCACTCTGCTGATACTGGGTATAAGGGGCACTCTGCTGATACTGAGTATAAGGGGGCACTCTGCTGATACTGGGTATATGGGGCACTCTGCTGATGCTGGGTATAAGGGGAAACTGCTGATACTGGGTATAGGGGGCACTCTGCTGATACTGGGTATAAGGGGGGCACTCTGCTGATACTGGGTATAAGGGGGCACTCTGCTGATACTGGGTATAGGGGGCACTCTGCTGATACTGGGTATAATGGGGCACGCTGCTGATACTGGGTATAAGGGGCACTCTGCTGATACTGGGTATAGGGGGCACTCTGCTGATACTGGGTATAATGGGGCACGCTGCTGATACTGGGTATAAGGGAGCACTCTGCTAATACTGGGTATAGGGGGCACTCTGCTGATACTGGGTATAAGGGGGCACGCTGCTGATACTGGGTATAAGGGGCACTCTGCTAATACTGGGTATAAGGGGCATTCTGCTAATACTGGGTATAAGGGGCACTCTGCTGATGTTGGGTATAAGGGGGCATTCTGCTGATATTGGGTATAAGGGGGCACTCTGCTGATACTGGGTATAGGGGGCACTCTGCTGATACTGGGTATAAGGGGGCACTCTGCTGATACTGGGTATAAGGGGCACTCTGCTGATACTGGGTATAAGGGGCACTCTGCTGATACTGGGTATAAGGGGGCACTCTGCTGATACTGGGTATAAGAGGCACTCTGCTGATACTGGGTATAAGGGGGCACTCTGCTGATACTGAGTACAAGGGGGCACTCTGCTGATACTGAGTACAAGGGGGCACTCTGATGATACTGGGTATAAGGGGGCACTCTGCTGATACTGGGTATAAGGAACACTCTGCTGATACTGGGTATAAGGGGGCACTCTGATGATACTGGGTATAAGGGGGCACTCTGATGATACTGGGTATAAGGGGGCACTCTGCTGATACTGGGTATAAGGAACACTCTGCTGATACTGGGTATAGGGGGCACTCTGCTGATACTGAGTATAAGGGGAACTCTGCTGATACTGAGTATAAGGAGAACTCTCCTGATACTGGGTATAAGGGGGCACTCTGCTGATACTGGGTATAAGGGGGCACTCTGCTGATACTGGGTATAAGAGGCACTCTGCTGATACTGGGTATAAGGGGGGCACTCTGCTGATACTGGGTATAAGGGGGCACTCTGATGATACTGGGTATAAGGGGGCACTCTGCTGATACTGGGTATAAGAGTCACTCTGCTGATACTGGGTATAAGGGGGCATTCTGCTGATACTGGGTATAAGAGGCACTCTGCTGATACTGGGTATAAGGGGGGCACTCTGCTGATACTGGGTATTAGGGGGCACTCTGATGATACTGGGTATAAGGGGGCACTCTGCTGATACTGGGTATAAGAGTCACTCTGCTGATACTGGGTATAAGGGGGTACTCTGCTGATACTTGGTATAAGGGGGCACTCTGCTGATACTGGGTATAGGGGGCACTCTGCTGATACTGGGTATAAGGGGGCACTCTGCTAATACTGGGTATAAGGGAGCACTCTGCTAATACTGGGTATAAGGGGCACTCTACTAATACTGGGTATAAGGGGCACTCTGCTGATATTGGGTATAAGGGGGCATTCTGCTGATACTGGGTATAAGGGGGCACTCTGCTAATACTGGGTATAAGGGGCACTCTGCTGATATTGGGTATAAGGGGGCATTCTGCTGATACTGGTTATAGGGGGCACTCTGCTGATACTGGGTATAAGGGGGCACTACTGATACTGGGCATAAGGGGGCACTCTGCTGATACTGAGTATAAGGGGCACTCTGCTGATACTGGGTATAAGGGGAAACTGCTGATACTGGGTATAGGGGGCACTCTGCTGATACTGGGTATAAGGGGGACACTCTGCTGATACTGGGTATAAGGGGGCACTCTGCTGATACTGGGTATAGGGGGCACTCTGCTGATACTGGGTATAATGGGGCACTCTGCTGATACTGGGTATAGGGGGCACTCTGCTGATACTGGGTATAATGGGGCACGCTGCTGATACTGGGTATAAGGGAGCACTCTGCTAATACTGGGTATAGGGGGCACTCTGCTGATACTGGGTATAGGGGGCACTCTGCTGATACTGGGTATAATGGGGCATGCTGCTGATACTGGGTATAAGGGAGCACTCTGCTAATACTGGGTATAGGGGGCACTCTGCTGATACTGGGTATAAGGGGGCACTCTGCTGATACTGGGTATAAGTGGGCACTCTGCTGATACTGGGTATAAGGGGGCACTCTGCTGATATTGGGTATAAGGGGGCACCCTGCACTGTTTATAGAGGGCACTTCTTGCACTGTTTATAGAGTGCACTCTGCTTGTACTGTTTATAGGGAGCACTGTGCTTGCACTGTTTGTAGGGGGCACTCTGCTTGCACTGTTAATAGAGGGCACTCTCCTTGCACTGTATATAGGGGGCACTCTGCTTGCACTATTTATAAAGGACCCTTCTGGCACTGTTTATAGGGGTCAGTCTGCTGAACCTGTTATTTGGGTCACTTTGGCTGTTGTTGTGGGTTCTTTTTGCAAAGTCCAACTCAAGTCTCCCAGATGCCATTGATTTATGAATTAACTTGTTGCTATCACAGTATATAAAGGGTGGTTTCCCTTTAAGAAGAAATTTCATTTCGCACACAATAATAACCCTTTGTTCCTTTTTTATTTTCCCAGTAAATCACAGCAACCATCATGTGCGTTTCATCATTTCTGCTCCATAACTGAAAAAAATACAAATTATTATCCACTACAATTAACATAAAAAACAAGTTACATATTCTAATAATCACGATTTGCTGCCATCCTCTGATTATGTAGAATATTGAATATTTTACCGCCCTGATTACCCCATAAATCGTTCACCTTCCTGCTGATTCAGAAATAACAAAAAAAAAGAGACCCCCCCCCCCCCCGCCTTGTCTACAAAGCTGCCAGAGATTGATTAGTTCAGAATTAAGATTAGAATTTTTTTTTTCCAGGAACAGCGCCCCTTATATCCTTAGGCCGTGTCTGGTATTGCAGCACAGCCTCATTAAAGTAAAGCTGACAAAGCCTATGGACGAGGGTGGCACTGTTTTGAATCTCGCTTTGGATGTGACTGCAGTATTACTCAGGACTGCGATGTTTCTAGCCTTGACGCCATCACGGCCGGATTCAAATTTGCAGAACTTTATTAACAAATGACAAAAATAGTCAGATCCTCTTCTCCCTCCCGCCTTCTCCTCCCTATCTATTCCTCTGTGAATGTGGGTGATTTTCACAGCAAGAGCGCACAAAGCCCCCGGTGCATTGTATTTAAAACTCAGCTGAACATTCACGCCATCTGCTCTCCTTCCACAGCTGAGAATTTGTGTCTGCGTAAAGCTGGCACAGCAGCGGCGCTGCCCCACCGGTGACCTTCAAGAGAGAGAGATACAAAGCGGGCAAGTGGCCGGAGTGACTCCATTCACACTTCTATCAGACAAGGCAGCAGCGCTATCATCTACTAAATTCCGCCAAATAAAGCATTAACTTTTTCTTTTTATCAGTCAAGGCTTCATTTTTTTTTTTAGATACAGAGCATCAAATCCCTTGCGTAACCAAAGAGTCAAGAAACTAAATTGGGTCTTCATGCGGCCACCACTAGAGGGAGCTCCGAAGCAATACTGCATACAACTTATCCATTGAGCTCTATGCTAACAATGTATGCGGTGAGCTCCGTCTAGTGGTGGAAGCAGGTCAGGAAACTTTTATCCCATCATTTTAAGCCTCTGCAGAGGACAGAATAGAAAAAAATGGACTGCTGTAAAGACATAATAAACAAATAATCACCAAAAAAACTAAAGATAAAAAATAAAGGAAATGGATATATTTTAAGCCTTAAATACACGTTCAGTATTTGGTCAGTATTTTACATCAGGATTTGTAAGCCCAAATCAGGAGTGGGTGATATATTTTTCCTCTGATTGTTCCACTCCTGACTTTGACTTACAAATACTGATGTAAAATACTGACCAAATACTGAACGTGGCCTTACTTTGACTCCGACACCTGACCTTACTTTATATCCACCATCACTCACCACTTAAGGTCTATGGCTCCTTTACAATATATTCTAGTACCCATAAGGACAAGAATTGGGTTCCTGTCGGAGACCAAATTCGGAAATTTATGGCCAAGTGGGAAAAGGAAGGAGACATTGGCACCAAATGAGGTTATCATTTCGCCTCACCCCATGCTGAGGGGTGGAAAATCTCTGTAATGAAGCATCATTGTTGGCCATATCTCAAAAATGACCCTAACGGTTCCCATACACACAGTTATGTCTCCCGATCTTTGGTTAAGGAATAAGTCATTGATGACACCTCTTGGTGGCTGATCTTCCCTGAGAAAAAGAGGACCACATCCCCCATTCTTCTTCCCCAGACATCAAGTAGTGAAGAGGTCCCCATACGCATAAGATACTCCTTCCGGTCCTACAAAATGTGTATGGGGGACGGGTGGGAACATGTACACAGTCAAGTCTCGTTTTTGTAAAACTTTCTTCCATTCCTTCATTTATCATCGTTTCCTCTACTGAACCTTAAAGAACTGCCCAGTACCCAACACAGAACATGAAGGGGCTCGGTGAAGGTGGCATAGAAGGTGTGTAAGTGTCTGATGGGGTCACACATTTCATAAAAGGACATCTGGCCGGCCTCGTAATCCAGATAGAGACCTAGTTTCTTGCAGGAATGCTGAACTGGCAGCTGGATGATTTTCGAGTCATGTATCACGGAGTATTGATTGCTCCATAGACGGAGTGCCCATGATTTATCGTTGTACCCGATGACGCAATGCTCCCCTTTCCTGTCTACAGTGGCATAGCTCATTCCCACACACCAGTCTCCTCCGTCAATGCTTTCCAGCTCCAAGAAATGGTTCCCAGAGGAAAATAAGTCCTCGCTTAAGACTTGACAAGACTGAAAGATTTTGGGAGTATCTGGACGATTTTGGCTTATTCCGGGCCAAGAGGCTACCTTGAGGTCTTCAGACACTGCTACGTCATTTCCCGCAGTGTTTATATCCAGTAAGATGTCAGGAGCATCAGGCATCTTGAAGCCTTTGAACTTTATCTCTTGGGCAACTTTTTCCATGGCTGTACGTATCATCGTAGAGATAACGAGTCTATCCAGATCTCCCACGTTATGAACATCATCTTTCGTACAGGTATCCACCTCGCATATATCAGATCTTTCCAGCTCTTGAGCTTTTAAGACCATGAGTGGATCCTTCATATCGCACATCTGCTGAATAGAAGACATCACCCGGGAGAAGTCTTCTATCTCCTTTTCCAACTGTTTGATCAGTTCAGAGACTGACAGTGACACCTGCTCTTCCTGCCTGGAGATCTCACTCAAGACCTTCTTCTCCAGGTCGTCCACCCGTCTCCTGATTTCTGTAAAGAACTGCGAAATAGTCTGACCTACGGAGTCAGCTCTGTCATGGACGTTTGTCATGTGGTTGTACAATGCCTGAATCCTTGACACTTTTACTTCCCTTTTCGAAAACAGACTGTCCAAAACCGTTCTCAGCTGCTCCATCTTCTTGACCGAAGCCTCAGCTAGAGTCTCTATTTGATGTCCACGATGTTCTCCAGTCAAACTGCAGGACACACAGATACAAGCCGCGTCCTCGGTGCAGTAATATTCCAGGATCTTCTTATGGACAGAACATTTCCTTTTCTCCAGAGAAGTGCTGGGATCAGATAAGACGTCTTCTGCTGCCTTACTGTGAACCCTCAGGTGATTATCACACAGAGAAGCCTCACAGTGTAGACAGGATCTAACAGCAGGTACAGGAGAGTGAATGCAGTAAGTGCAGAAGATCTGGGAGACCTCCTCACCAGGTGGCACAGTAGACTTGACTTTCTCCACAATGTTACTTGGTTTGCGGTTCTTCTTCAGTGCCGGCCGTGACTGAATTTCTTCTCCACATTCAGGGCAGGAATAATCTCCAGACTCGTCCTGTGTATCCAGCACACGATCAATACAGACCCGGCAGAAGTTGTGTCCACATCTCAGGGTTACAAGATCGGTATAAAGGCTCATGCACATGGAGCAGAGCAGCTCGTCTCTCGGATCAGCGGACGCCATGGCTGACAGCAGTTGCAAGAAATTAAAGTTGAACTTTACACCACGATGACGAGGCTCAGTCCACACCCGACCATGAGAGACACGTCATGTATGGGAGCAACGTTCAGTCCATAACTGCCTTGAGCGACACGTCTCTGAGCTGTCGCTGTCTTAGAAGTTGTCGAACTTCATTGTGATAGGTACTACAATACCCAATGTACAAATAAAAGGGTATTCAGCAGATTTGGCACAAAAATAGATTTTAAAAAAATGTATAAATCGTTATTAAGGCAGGAAAAGGATAAGAGCAGGTATAAAAAGTGAGATAATGGGTGAAAAAAACAGCATCAAAATAGGAAACGGAAATAAATATATACAGTATATGTGTCAGTAGATATCGGGAATAACAGTGCGTAGGTATAAAGTATGATGCCCTCACAACACATACTGTATGAGGACCCCAGAGAGACCCAGCCACCTTTGATGCCCCAACAATATGGTATGTTGTCCCCATAGCCCCCTATACACAGTATGATGGCCCCACAGCTCCGCTATATATAGTATGATGGCCCCATATCTCACCGATATACAATATGATGGCACCACAGCTCCCCTATACACAGTACAATGCCCCACAGCTCCTTTATAAAGAGTGTGATGGGCCCAAAGCTCTCCTATACACAGTACAATGGGCTAACAGTTCCCCTATACACCGTATAATGCCCCTACAGCTCCCCTATACACAGTATTATGCCCGCTCCTTTATAAACAGTGTTATGGGCCCACCGCTCTCCTATACGCAATACAATGGGCCCACAGCTCCCCTATACACAGTACAAGGGGCCAAAAGCTCCCCTATACACAGTATAATGCCCCAACAGCTCCCTTACACACATTATAATGCCCCGCATCTCCTTTATAAACTGTGTGATGGGCCCACAGCTCTCCTATACGCAATACAATGGGCCCACAGTTCCCCTATACATAGTACAATGGGCCAAAAGCTCCCCTATATGCAGTATAATGCCCCAACTGGTCCCCTATACACAGTATGGTGGACCCACAGCTCCTTTATATACAGTATGATGGCCCCCAGCCCTATACACAGTATGAAGTCCTCCGCATCTCCCTATATACAGTTTGATGGCCCACAGCTCCCTGTATACAGAATGATTGCCCTTCATCTCCCTATATACAGTATGATCGCCCACAACTCCCTATACATAGCATGATGGGCCACAGCCCCTTATATACAGTATGAAGTTCCCCACCGCTCCCTATATACAGTAACATGGCCCACATTTCCTGATATACAGTATGACTTACAGTCCCCCACAGTTCCCTATACATGCCCAGAGCCATATACAGTTGAAACCAGAAGTTTCCATACACTATATAAAAAGACACATCTGCATGTTTTTATCAATATCTGACATGAAATCAGAATAAACCTTTCCTGTTTTAGGTCGATTAGGATTACCATAATTACCATAATTTTTAATATTGCCAAATGCCAGAATAATGAGAGAGAGAGAATGTTTTAAGGCATTTTTATTACTTACTGCAAAGTCAAAAGTTTCCATACACTAAGATTACTATGCCTTTAAATAATTCTGGACTGTCCATATGATGATGTCATGTGTTTGGAAGCTTCTGATAGGCTTTTTGGCAACATCTGAGTTAATTAGAGACACACCTGTGGATGTATTTTAATGCACACCTGAAACACACTGCTTCTTTGTGTAGCATCCTGGGAAAGTCTAAAGAAATCAGACAAAATATCAGGAAGAGAATTGTGGACTTGCACAAGTCTGGCTCATCCTTGGGTACAATTTCAAGATACCTGAAGGTGCCTCGTTCATCTGTACAAACAATTATACACAAGTACAAACAGGACGGGAATGTCCAGCCATCATACCGCTCAGGAAGGAGACGGGTTCTGTGTCCTAGAGATGAACGTGCTTTGGTCCGACATGTGTACATCAACCAAGGACAAAAGCAAAAGACCTTGTGAAGGTGATAGCGGAAGCTGGTAAGATTGTGTCAATATCCACAGTGAAACGAGTACTGTATCAACAAGGGCTGAAAGGCCACTCTGCCAGGAAGAAGCCATTACTCCAAAAGAAACATAAAAAGCCAGATTAATGTTTGCAAATGCACACAGGAACACAGACCTTAATTTTTGGAGACATGTCCTGTGTCTGATGAAACTAAAATGTAACTTTTTGGGCATAATGACCATCGTTACTTTTAGAGGAAAAATGGAGAAGCTTGGAAGCCAAAGAACACCATCCCAACTGTGAAACATGGTGGTGGCGGCATCATGTTGTAGGGTTGTTTTGCTGCAGGAGGTACTAGTGCTCTTCACAAAATAGATGGCATCATGAGAAAAGAAGATTATGTGGCAACATCTTAAGACATCAGCCAGGAAGTTAAAGCTTGGGCGGAAATGGGTCTTCCAAAAGGACAATGACCCGAAGCATACTGCCAAAATGGTAACAAAGTGGCTTAAGGATAACAAAGTCCATGTTTTGGAGTGGCCATCACAAAGCCCTGATCTCAATCCTATTGAAAATTTATGGGCAAAGCTGAAAAGGCTGCGAGCAAGGTGACCTACAAACCTGGATCAGTTACAGCAGTTTTGTCAGGAGGAATCGGCCCAAATTCCAACCAACTATTGTGAGAAGCTTGTGGAAGGAGATCCCAAACGTGTGACCCAAGTTATTCAGTTTAAGGGCAATGGCACCAAATACTAATGAAATGGATGGAAACTTCTGACTTTGCAGTAAGTAATAAAAATGCCTTAAAACATTCTCTCTCTCTCATTATTCTGGCACTTGGCAAATATTAAAAATTATGGTAATTATGGTAATGATGGTAATCCGAATGGACCTAAAACGGGAAAGGTTTATTCTGATTTCATGTCAGATATTGAGAAAAACATGGATATGTGTCTTATTATATAGTGTATGGAAACTCCTGGTTTCAACTGTATATACAGTATGATGTCTCCACAGCCCTCTATATACAGTATGAAGTCCCCCGCAGTTCTCTGTATACAATATGATGGCCCACAGATCCCTATATATAGTATAATGAACCACAGCTCCCTACACATACTATGATCTCCTACAACACCCAATATGTAGTAGAAAGTCCTCCACAGCTTCTTATATAGAGTACTAGATGGTGGCCCGATTCTAACGCATCGGGTATTCTAGAATATGTATGCGGCCGACCGGGCGCAATTAGCAGAGCGGTGTTTAAATTTGGCACCAAGCTCGCTGATTGGTCGCGGCTGGCGTCCGCGACCAATTAGCACAGCAGTGTTTAAATGTGGCGGCAAGATCGGTGATTGGTCGCGGCCGCTATTTAAATGTGGCGCCCAAATCGGTGATTGGTCGCGGGCAGCGGCCGCGACCAATCAGCAGAGCGGTGTTTAACTTTAGCGCCAAGATCACTGATTGGTCGCGTGCGGAGAGCGCGACCAATCAGCGAATCGTATTGGTGAGGATCGGGGAGCGGAATCGTATTAGTGAGGACCGGGGAGCGCTGCTGCCTGTGCGGATACTTCCACTACGAGAACCCGGGACATGAGCGGGCGCTCTCTGCAGAAGTATCCCGACCCGCAGCGCCGCTCCCCGGTCCTCCCTTCACACCCTAGCCGCTGATCTCCTCACAGTATCAGCATGGTGTTACAAAGGTCCGGACATTTGTGTTAAAAATCGCTGATTGGTCGCTGGCGCTGCCCGCGACCAATCACCGATTTGGGCGTCAAATTTAAATATCGGCCGCGACCAATCAACGATCTTGGCTCCAGATTTAAACACCGCTGTGCTGATTGGTCGCGGCCGATATTTAAATTTGGCGGCCAAATCGGTGATTGGTCGCGGGCAGCGATTTTTAACACAAATGTCCGGACCTTAGTAACACCATGCGGATACTGTGGGGACATCAGCGGCTAGGGTGCGAAGGGAGGACCGGGGAGCGGCGCTGCGGGTCCGGATACTTCTGCTGCGAGCGCCCGCTCATGTCCCGGGTTCTCGCAGCGGAAGTATCCGCACAGGCAGCGCCGCTGACATCCATGCAGCTAGGGTGTGAAGGGAGGACCGGGGAGTGCCGCTGACATCCAATTGGTCGCGGCCTCTATTTAAATGTGCCGCACAAATCGTTGATTGGTCGCGGTCTTGGCCCGCGACCAATCACTGAACTTGCGGCTAAAGTTAACCACTACTGTGCTGATTGGTCGCGGCCGATATTTAAATTTGGCGCCCAAATCGGTGATTGGTCGCGGGCAGCGTCCGCGACCAATCAGCACAGCGGTATTTAACTTTTGCGCTAAGATCAGTGATTGGTCGGGTCCGAAGGCCGCGACCAATCATCGAATCGTCTTGGTGAGCACCGGGGAGCGGCGCTGCCTGTGCGGCTACTTCCGCTGCGAGAACCCGGGACATGAGCGGGCGCTCGCAGCAGAAGTATCCCGACCCACAGCGCCGCTCCCCGGTCCTCCCTTCCGCATGGAGGTCAGCGACGCCGGCGGTCCGTCCGCTGCTGCCGGCCGGCCGTCCTGGCTGCAACGCCGCTGAGCTCCGTCCCGCAGATGAGCCGCTAACGGCCGCCATCTTTTTTCTGAAATCCCACGGCGCTGATTGGCCGCTGCCGGACCAATGAGTGACGAGGGATTTCCTGGACAGACAGACAGACGGGATAAGACAATTATATAGTAGATGAGGCCCCCACAGCTCCCTATACACAGTAAGATGGCCCTCAGTTTATATACACAGTAAGACGGCTCTCATAGGTCCCAATACACATAATGATGACCCACAGCCCATATGCAGTATGAAAGCCCCCAGAGCTCTGTATATACAGTAGGATGCCCCCCTCAACCCACTATACATATAAAGCCCCCACAGATCTCTTACACATTATGAGGGCCCAACAGCTCACTATATACGTATGATAGCCCCATTGCTATCTATATACAGTATGATGGCCCCAAAGCCCCCTATACACAGTATGTTGGACCCCTCTCCAGATTATGACCTCATGGTCCCCTTTACACAGTATGAGGCCCCTAAAGCCCCCTTTAGGGGGATTTCCCCATAGGCTCATTTGACAGTATGAGGCCCCCAAAGCCACCTATTCACAATATATTGAACCCATGGCTTCCCCTTATACAGTATGATGACCTACATACCGCTCTATATATAGTATGTTCCCACACAGCTTTCTATATATTTTGGGACCCCACAGCTCCTTATATACAATATGAGGTCCCTACAGCTTTCTATATACAGTATGCCACCCCATAGCTCCCTTATACACGTTATGCGGTCCCACAGTCTCCACAAGTAATGATTGATAAAATAGATACCGCTGACATTCAGACACCATGAGGTTTCCCACTATGGACGCCCTTGAAGGAGAGGCCAGAGCCCACCAGAGGGTTCCCTCGTCCTCCTTTGGGACAGTGTAATGTTGATTAGATACACAGCTCAGCAAACTGTATTATAGGAAGTTGACCCTCTCTAGGACTCGGTTAGTGTAAGTCTGACCTATGATGGGAGTCAGGAAAATCTATCAGCCTCCATTATCTGGGGCCTCCAACATCCAGGGCCTCCACCATCTGAGGGATTCAACGTCTGGGGCCTCCACCATCTAGGGCCTCATCTGTGGCTTTTCACCATTCGTGGCATCCACCATCTAGAGCCTCAACCATCCGAGACCTCCACCATCTGGGGCCTCCAACATCCAGGGCCTCATCTGGGGCCTTCACCATTCGTGGGCTCCACTATCCAGGGCCTCAACCATCTGAGACCTCCACCATCGGGGGCCTGCGACATCTGGAGCCTCCAACATCCAGGGCCTCATCTGGGGCCTTCACCATTCGTGACCTCCACCATCCAGGGCTTCAACCATCCGAGACCTCCACCATCTAGGGCGTCCAACATCTGGGGGATTCAACGTCTGGGGCCTCCACCATCCAGGGCCTCATCTGGGGCCTTCACCATTCATGGGCTCCACCATCCAGGGCCTCAACCATCCGAGGCCTCCACCATCCGAGGCCTCCACCATCCGAGGCCTCCACCATCCGAGGCCTCCACCATCTGGGACCTCCACTATTTGTGGCCTCCACTATCCGAGACCTTTTGCCCCTTTGTACTATGGATTCCACATACCAGTAAATCTCTCTTAGCCTATATGAGTCTCTGCCATCACCAAATACACAGGGTAAATTCCAGTAATCCGGCATCCGACTGTGCAGAAATCCTGATATAGACCCAAAACCTGTACCGATCTAATGCTTCTCACAGCTGAAGGTTTGTTATAATTGTATCTGGACTAGAGAGTGAGGGTTTAGGACAGGTTTTAAGTCTTAAAGACGACCTGTCAGTTGCTATAAATGTCATTTTCTTACCTGGTGTAAATGCCGCTGTTCTGAATCCGGCGAAGTTTTTCTTGTGTTCCTGCGCCTCTCCGTTCCTGAGATATGACCTCCTCTTCCCTGTATATAAATCTAGTCATTTTAAGCCAAAGGGGCGTGGTGTTTAGGAAGACGCCCACAGAGAATAGTTGATGGTCACACCCACTTGACTAGCAAGACTAGATTTACATGCAGGGAAGAAAGGTCCATATCTCAGGAACGGAGAGGCGCAGGAACACAAGAAAAGCATCGCCGGATTCAGGAGAACAGCGGCATTTACACCAGGTGAATATATATATATATATCTCCTCTTTGATGACACCTCGTGGACCATCATCCCTGTGGATACTATGGGCCCAGTTCGTCATTTGTATTCTTTTTAAAGACATTTTTTGGTCTTGTGTCGTTTTTTTTTGTGCCAAATTCTTCATAAATGCTGATTATATTCTTTTTTGGGGTCTCATTAATCTTAGGGGGCTGGTTTGGGGGCAGATTCATTTTAAGGGCTGGGTCTGGGGTCTGAATGAGTTTTCTCTTCTGATCTGTGGTCTGAATTGATTTTAAGGGTCTGGTTAATTTTAGGGATCTTTAGTTTCAAAGTACTAGTCTGGGGTCTTAATTCACTTTAGGGTCTGGTTTGGGGTCGGATTCATTTCACGGTTCTGGTCTGGGGTCTGAATGAGTTTAAGGGCCTGAAATGAGGTCTGATTAATTGTTGGGTTCCGAGATTAATTTTAGGGTTCTGATCTGGGGTCCGAATTAGTTTTGGGGGGTCTGATTAGTTTAAAGTGCTAGTCTGGAGTCTGAATTAATTATGGGGTCTGTTAAGGGGTCTGAATTAGTTTTGGGGGGTCTGATTAGTTTTAAAGTACTAGTCTGGAGTCTGAATTAATTGTGGGGTCTGCTAAGGGGTCTGAATTAGTTTTGCGGGGTCTGATTAGTTTTAAAGTGCTAGTCTGGAGTCTGAATTAGTTATGGGGTCTGCTAAGGGGTCTTAATTAGTTTTGGGGGGGCTGATTAGTTTTAAAGTGCTAGTCTGGAGTCTGAATTAATTATGGGGTCTGTTAAGGGGTCTGAATTAGTTTTGGGGGTCTGATTAGTTTTAAAGTGCTAGTCTGGAGTCTGAATTAGTTATGGGGTCTGCTAAGGGGTCTTAATTAGTTTTGGGGGGTCTGATTAGTTTTAAAGTACTAATCTGGAGTCTGAATTAATTATGGGGTCTGCTAAGGGGTCTGAATTAGTTTTGGGGGGTCTGATTAGTTTTAAAGTGCTAGTCTGGAGTCTGAATTAATTATGGGGTCTGCTAAGGGATCTGAATTAGTTTTGGGGGGTCTGATTAGTTTTAAAGTACTAGTCTGGAGTCTGAATTAGTTATGGGGTCTGCTAAGGGGTCTTAATTAGTTTAGGGGGTCTGATTAATTTTGGGGGTCTTTTCTGTGCTCTTTTCTGGGGGTTTCGGCAGATGCCGGTGATTTGCATGTAATAGCCGTCGCCCATTTTCTGGATTAAAGGTGATTACTTAATAGGAATATCGCGGCCTCGGAGAGCCTGAAATCACAGGAAAATGCAAAATGATTCATTCCTGGTCTGTTTGAAGGAAGTTTGGAGCAAATGGTTTGAAATAAGGTGCGAGCATCAAAGGGAAGACGTCTTTGAAGTCGTATGCACGAACCAAACCTCTAACCTGATCTTTAATGTGCTGGTAATGGATAAACCTTCTTAAAAGAGCGCTTCCCCTTTAAAAAAAAAAATCATGAACACGGGTGCCAATTACTAGCAGCGCCCATAGAGAGGTGGCAGACGGCTTTTCCTATGCAGTTACATCCCGATGATATTGTTCTACCTCTAAGTGTCGGTCATTACTGCGGTTCTGGCATTGTATTCTGGTCCCATACATCTCAGTCTCCTGGAACGTCTGCGAGACCCTTAGTGTTTCTCCCGCATTACTGATCACCACAGTGATGGTTCTGTCATGGCTGCAGGGACTGATATTTGTTCCTGTGGCTGGTACAGTTATTGGGGCTTTGTAGCTAGTACTGTTATGTAGGTGCTGTGACTGGCACTGTTATGGAGGTGCTGTGACTGGCACTGTTATGGAGGTGCTGTGACTGGCACTGTTATGGAGGTGCTGTGACTGGCACTGTTATGGGGGCACTGTGGCTGGCACTGTTATCGAGGCACTGTGGCTGACACTGTTATGGAGGTACTGTGACTGGCACTGTTATGGAGGTACTGTGACTGGCACTGTTATGGAAGTACTGTGGCTGGCACTGTATAGAGGCGCTGTGACTGGCACTGTTATGGAGGTACTGTGGCTGGCACTGTTATGGAGTTACTGTGGCTGGCACTGTTATGGAGGCACTGTGTCTGGCACTGTTATGGAGGTGCTGTGACTGGCACTGTGGCTGGCACTGTTATGGAATTACTGTGGCTGGCACTGTTATGGAGGCACTGTGTCTGGCACTGTTATGGAGGTGCTGTGACTGGCACTGTGGCTGGCACTGTTATGGAGGTGCTGTGACTGGCACTGTTGGAGGCACTGTGACTGGCACTGTTATGGAGGCACTGTGGCTGGCACTGTTATGGAGGCACTGTGGCTGGCACTGTTATGGAGGCACTGGCTGGCACTGTTATGGAGGCACTGTGGCTGGCACTGTTATGGAAGTACTGTGGCTGGCACTGTTATGGAGGCACTGTGGCTGACACTGTTATGGAGATACTGTGGCTGGCACTGTTATGGAGGTACTATGGCTGGCACTGTTATGGAGGTACTGTGGCTGGCACTGTTATGGAGGCACTGTGGCTGGCACTGTTATTGAGGCACTGTGGCTGGCACTATTATGGAAGTACTGTGGCTGGCACTGTTATGGAGGCACTGTGGCTGGCACTGTTATGGAGGCACTGTGGCTGGCACTGTTATCGAAGTACTGTGGCTGGCACTGTTGTGGAGGCACTGTGGCTGGCACTGTTATGGAGGTACTGTGGCTGGCACTGTTATGGAGTTACTGTGGCTGGCACTGTTATGGAAGTACTGTGTCTGGCACTGTTATGGAGGCAGTGTGTCTGGCACTGTTATGGAGGCGCTGTGGCTGGCACTGTTATGGAGGTGCTGTGACTGGCACTGTTATGGAGGCACTGTGGCTGGCACTGTTATGGAGTTACTGTGGCTGGCACTGTTATGGAGGTGCTGTGACTGGCACTGTTATGGAGGCGCTGTGGCTGGCACTGTTATGGAGGTGCTGTGACTGGCACTGTTATGGAGGTACTGTGGCTGGTACTGTTATGGAGGCACTGTGGCTGGCACTGTTATGGAGGCACTGTGACTGGCACTGTTATGGAGGTGCTGTGACTGGCACTGTTATGGGGGCACTGTGGCTGATACTGTTATGGAGGTACTGTGACTGGCACTGTTATGGAGGTACTGTGGCTGGCACTGTTATGGAGGTACTGTGGCTGGCACTGTTATGGAAGTACTGTGGCTGGCACTGTATAGAGGCTCTGTGACTGGCACTGTTATGGAGGTACTGTGGCTGGCACTGTTATGGAGTTACTGTGGCTGGCACTGTTATGGAGGCAGTGTGTCTGGCACTGTTATGGAGGTGCTGTGACTGGCACTGTGGCTGGCACTGTTATGGAGGTGCTGTGACTGGCACTGTTGGAGGCACTGTGACTGGCACTGTTATGGAGGCACTGTGGCTGGCACTGTTATGGAGGCACTGTGGCTGGCACTGTTATGGAGGTACTGTGGCTGGCACTGTTATGGAGGCACTGTGGCTGGCACTGTTATGGAGGCACTGGCTGGCACTGTTATGGAGGCACTGTGGCTGGCACTGTTATGGAGGCACTGTGGCTGACACTGTTATGGAGGTACTGTGGCTGGCACTGTTATGGAGGTACTATGGCTGGCACTGTTATGGAGGTACTGTGGCTGGCACTGTTATGGAGGCACTGTGGCTGGCACTGTTATTGAGGCACTGTGGCTGGCACTGTTATGGAAGTACTGTGGCTGGCACTGTTATGAAGGCACTGTGGCTGGCACTGTTATGGAAGTACTGTGGCTGGCACTGTTGTGGAGGCACTGTGGCTGGCACTGTTATGGAGTTACTGTGGCTGGCACTGTTATGGAGTTACTGTGGCTGGCACTGTTATGGAATTACTGTGGCTGGCACTGTTATGGAGGCACTGTGTCTGGCACTGTTATGGAGGCACTGTGGCTGGCACTGTTATGGAGGTGCTGTGACTGGCACTGTTATGGAG
The DNA here is from genome assembly GCF_046119375.1 of Phyllobates terribilis. Taxonomy (NCBI): domain Eukaryota; kingdom Metazoa; phylum Chordata; class Amphibia; order Anura; family Dendrobatidae; genus Phyllobates; species Phyllobates terribilis. Next base: position 177,812,140 of record NW_027362770.1, read on the forward strand.
GCACTGTGGCTGGCACTGTTATGGAGTTACTGTGGCTGGCACTGTTATGGAGGTGCTGTGACTGGCACGGTTATGGAGGCACTGTGGCTGGCACTGTTATGGAGGTGCTGTGACTGGCACTGTTGGAGGTACTGTGGCTGGCACTGTTATGGAGGCACTGTGGCTGGCACTGTTATGGAGGTACTGTGGCTGGCACTGTTATGGAGGCACTGTGGCTGGCACTGTTATGGAGGCACTGGCTGGCACTGTTATGGAGGCACTGTGGCTGGCACTGTTATGGAAGTACTGTGGCTGGCACTGTATAGAGGCGCTGTGACTGGCACTGTTATGGAGGTACTGTGGCTGGCACTGTTATGGAAGCACTGTGGCTGGCACTGTTATGGAAGTACTGTGGCTGGCACTGTTATGGAGGCACTGTGGCTGGCACTGTTATGGAGGCACTGTGGCTGGCACTGTTATGGAGGTACTGTGGTTGGCACTGTTATGGAGGTACTGTGGCTGGCACTGTTAAGGAGGCACTGTGGCTGGCACTGTTATGAAAGTACTGTGGCTGGCACTGTTATGGAGGCACTGTGGCTGGCACTGTTATGGAAGTACTGTGGCTGGCACTGTTATGGAGGTACTATGGCTGGCACTGTTATGGAGGCACTGTGGCTGACACTGTTATGGAGGCACTGTTTCTGGCACTGTTATGGAGGCACTGTGGCTGACACTGTTATGTAGGCACTGTGGCTGGCACTGTTATGGAGGCACTATGGCTGGCACTGTTATGGAGGCACTGTGGCTGGCACTGTTATGGAGGCACTGTGGCTGGCACTGTTATGGAGGTACTGTGGCTGGCACTGTTATGGAGGCACTGTGGCTGGCACTGTTATGGAGGCACTGTGGCTGGCACTGTTATGGAGGCACTGTGGCTGGCACTGTTATGGAAGTACTGTGGCTGGCACTGTTATGGAGGCACTGTGGCTGGCACTGTTATGGAGGCACTGTGGCTGGCACTGTTATGGAGGTACTGTGGCTGGCACTGTTATGGAGGCACTGTGGCTGGCACTGTTATGGAGGCACTGTGGCTGGCACTGTTATGGAGGCACTGTGGCTGGCACTGTTATGGAAGTACTGTGGCTGGCACTGTTATGGAGGCACTGTGGCTGGCACTGTTATGGAGGCACTGTGGCTGGCACTGTTATGGAGGCACTGTGGCTGGCACTGTTATGGAGGTACTGTGGCTGGCACTGTTATGGAGGCACTGTGGCTGGCACTGTTATGGAGGCACTGTGGCTGGCACTGTTATGGAAGTACTGTGGCTGGCACTGTTATGGAGGTACTGTAGCTGACACTGTTATGGAGGCACTGTGGCTGGCATTGTTATGGAAGTACTGTGGCTGGCACTGTTATGGAAGTACTGTGGCTGGCACTGTTATGGCAGTACTGTGGCTGGCACTGTTATGGAGGCAGTGTGTCTGGCACTGTTATGGAGGCACTGTGGCTGGCACTGTTATGGAGGTACTGTGGCTGGCACTGTTATGGAGGCACTGTGGCTGGCACTGTTATGGAGGCACTGTGGCTGGCACTGTTATGGAGGCACTGTGGCTGGCACTGTTATGGAAGTACTGTGGCTGGCACTGTTATGGAGGCACTGTGGCTGGCACTGTTATGGAGGCACTGTGGCTGGCACTGTTATGGCAGTACTGTGGCTGGCACTGTTATGGAGGCACTGTGGCCGACACTGTTATGGAGGCACTGTGGCTGGCACTGTAATGGAAGCACTGTGGCTGGCACAGTTGTGGGGTCACTCTGGATGACGCTTTAATGGGGGCACTGTGTTGCTGGTTATCTGATGGTGGTGCCATAAATCAATAAGTAAAGGGGGCACAGTGGTTGGCGCTGTACTTTTGGGGTTGTGTCTCCCTATCGTCCACATAGGGGATCCATGGCCGTATGGGAGGACCTGCTATAATGCTGTAAGCACATAATGTGGTCTCTGCAGGAGTGAACAGGTTAATGATGAACACCGCAGATATCGAGCGGAGCCTGTCCGTATCTGGGGACGCTGCGCCTGTCACCGCCACTCGCGCATAATAATGACACTTGTAATTGGTTCGGCGGCGGCTGGACGAGGATTTATCGGAAGGAGCCGGAGTCAGACTCCAGGAAAAGTGCCGGGGGGTGGGGGGGATCAATACCTGAACGCAGACCCCCGACTTGTCTGGAGGTGCCAATATCACCCCCAATTTATTAGCTAGAACAGTCAGTAGGGGGTCTTCTTGCCAAACAATGGGGGCACAATGGCCGCACATAGAAATATGATAGTTCAGCTTCCGCCATGTATAAAAATTGGCAGATTGCACCAATTTAATTGGCGTCTCAGCAACCACCAGATGTGAAGCTGCGACAATCCATCAGCAGCCTAAGCAAGACTTTCCACTGACTGACAGCAAGCAGCGGTCTTCATAAAGTAGATGCCTTCTTACAAGTATACAGGGAAACTGTCAGCAAGTTGTACCCCCTATAAACCACCCCGACCACTTTTTGTGACCTGGAAAGATCTGATATCCTTTAGTCAATTTTAGTGCTGCAAGCCTTGAAAAAGTTTATGCAAATGAAGGCTCAAGTGTCCAGTGGGCGTGTCCAAGCGTCCTGGTCAATTTTCTACAGGCTGCGCAAAAAGAAATGTTGTATTTGCATGGGCTTGGAAGTGGCCCCTGCGCAGACCAAAGAAGGGCTAAGATTTTGCGCATGCGCCGGATCTCAGCTGGACACGTAGACAGTTAGGACACGCCCAGGGTACTCTGAAGCCTTAATTTGCATATGACTCAGGACCTGTGTCTCCATGCATTGACCACTAGATGGAGCTCACAGTAATGAACTCTATCCTGATCTTTCATTGAGCTCCTTCTAGTAGTGGTTGCAGGCATACATGTATGTATGTAATCTGTATACCTGTGTCTGTATGTATGTGCTCTGTCTATGCATATGTCTGTATGTATGTGCTGTGTGTATACACCTGTCTGTATGCATGTACTCTGTGTATACAGATGTCTGTATGTATGTGCTCTGTGTATTCACATGTCTGTATGTATCTGCTCTGTGTACAGTACAGACCAAAAGTTTGGACACACCTTCTCATTTAAAGATTTTCTGTATTTTCATTACTTTGAAAATTGTACATTCACACTGAAGGCATCAAAACTATGAATTACCACATGTGGAATTATATACTTAACAAAAAAGTGTGAAACAACTGAAAATATGTCTTATATTCTAGGTTCTTCAAAGTAGCCACCTTTTGCTTTGATGACTGCTTTGCACACTCTTGGCATTCTCTTCATGAGCTTCAAGAGGTAGTCACCGGAAATGGTCTTCCAACAATCTTGAAGGAGTTCCCAGAGATGCTTAGCACTTGTTGGCCCTTTTGCCTTCACTCTGCGGTCCAGCTCACCCCAAACCATCTCGATTGGGTTCAGGTCTGGTGACTGTGGAGGCCAGGTCATCTGGCGTAGCCCCCCATCACTCTCCTTCTTGGTCAAATAGCCCTTACACAGCCTGGAGGGGTGTTTGGGGTCATTGTCCTGTTAAAAAATAAATGATGGTCCACCTAAACGCAAACCGGATGGAATAGCATGCCGCTGCAAGATGCTGTGGTAGCCATGCTGGTTCAGTATGCCTTCAATTTTGAATAAATCCTCAACAGTGTCACCAGCAAAGCACCCCCACACCATCACACCTCCTCCTCCATGCTTCACGGTGGGAACCAGGCATGTAGAGTCCATCCGTTCACCTTTTCTGCGTCGCACAAAGACACGGTGGTTGGAACCAAAGATCTCAAATTTGGACTCATCAGACCAAAGCACAGATTTCCACTGGTCTAATGTCCATTCCTTGTGTTCTTTAGCCCAAACAAGTCTCTTCTGCTTGTTGCCTGTCCTTAGCACTGGTTTCCTAGCAGCTATTTTACCATGAAGGCCTGCTGCACAAAGTCTCCTCTTAACAGTTGTTGTAGAGATGTGTCTGCTGCTAGAACTCTGTGTGGCATTGACCTGGTCTCTAATCTGAGCTGCTGTTAACCTGCGATTTCTGAGGCTGGTGACTCGGATAAACTTATCCTCAGAAGCAGAGGTGACTCTTGGTCTTCCTTTCCTGGGGCGGTCCTCATGTCAGCCAGTTTCTTTGTAGCGCTTGATGTTTTTTGCAACTGCACTTGGGGACACTTTCAAAATTTGCCCAATTTTTCAGACTGACTGACCTTCATTTCTTAAAGTAATGATGGCCACTCGTTTTTCTTTACTTAGAATTTGTATTATGGCAAGAAAAAAGCAGCTAACAGTCTATTCAGTAGGACTATCAGCAGTGTATCCACCTGACTTCTGCACAACACAACTGATGGTCCCAACCCCATTTATAAGGCAAGAAATCCCACTTATTAAACCTGACAGGGCACACCTGTGAAGTGAAAACCATTTCCGGTAACTACCTCTTGAAGCTCATCAAGAGAATGCCAAGAGTGTGCAAAGCAGTCATCAAAGCAAAAGGTGGCTACTTTGAAGAACCTAGAATATAAGACATATTTTCAGTTGGTTCACACTTTTTTGTTAAGTATATAATTCCACATGTGGTAATTCATAGTTTTGATGCCTTCAGTGTGAATGTACAATTTTCATAGTCATGGAAATACAGAAAAATCTTTAAATGAGAAGGTGTGTCCAAACTTTTGGTCTGTACTGTATACCTGTGTCTGTATTTATGTGCTCTGTCTATGCATATATGTCTGTATGTATGTCCTCTGTGCATACACATGTCTGTATGTATGTGATCTGTGTATACATTTCTCAGTATGTATGTGCTCTATATATACACATGTCTATGTATCTGCTCTGTGTATACACTTGTCTATGTATGTGCTCTGTCTATACACGTGTCTGTATGTATGTGCTCTGTGTATACATGTGTCTGTATGTGCTCTGTGTATATACCTGTCTGTATGTATGTGCTCTCTGTATACATGTGTCTGTATACATGTGCTCTTTGTATACATGTGTCTGTATGTATGTGCTCTATATATACACATGTCTGTATGTATCTGCTCTGTGTATACACTTGTCTATGTATGTGCTCTGTCTATACACGTGTCTGTATGTATGTGCTCTGTGTATACATGTGTCTGTATGTGCTCTGTGTATATACCTGTCTGTATGTATGTGCTCTCTGTATACATGTGCTCTTTGTATACATGTGTCTGTATGTATGTGCTCTGTGTATACACGTGTCTGTATACATGTGCTCAGTGTATACTAGAATCTGTATGTATGTGCTGTCTGTATACATGTGCTCTTTGTATACACATGTCTGTATGTATGTGCTGTGCATACATGTGTATGTATGTATGTGCTCTGTGTACACATGTGTCTAAGGATGATAAAGGGACGGGTAAATCAAAATTGGTCTCTGTCTCATCCTGTGCCTCATATGAGTAGCAAAGTTTCCTTCTTCCATAGATTTAAAGTAAACGCAAAAGTGAATTTTTTTAATTGCAGCTTTGGATGTGACTAGACAAAAAAAAACATAATTGTGATTAATACAAGCATGAAGGAAGCCTCCAGTCCTCCCCAGAGTGCGTCCCTCAGTCCCTGAAACCCACCGGATTGACCGTAGGCGCTCTGGGAGAAGCGTTAAGTAAAGCTGCCGATTGGTGGCTCCGCGCCTTGTGCAACGTGTGAATTATGTTTCTCAGTCTGTTCTCAGCCAAAAGAACATTCGCAGTTTTCTTATTTTCTCTGAAGATGTTTATGGTGTTGGGGTTTGTGGAGTTCACGACAAGCTGTGCCGAGCCCATTACCAGCTGAGAAGTAAAATGTGGCGCAGGAGAGGGGGAGGAGGGGGCTGCGGCTGCTGCTGGGTGCGATGAAAGAGCCCTTATGTAAGCTAGTCGTTACATGATGCAGGTCTGACTGTGCAACATTCACTGACATGCAGCAGGATGTCTATAGTCCGGATTAGCAGACATTCTGGATTATCAGACATGCATAGAACCTCCAGGGTGACGGCAAAAATAAAATCACATCTTAATATAGAATCTGTCACCATCAGAGGTATTCGAAATAGGGGCTGACCAACTGATTGATGGTTTTGATTGATAGATTGAAAGAAGTCTACATTGATTGATTTGTTGATGGATTGGACTAATAGTTAATTGGCTGCATGATTGATTGGACAGTTAGACTGCGTTCACACATTGCAGTCACGGTGCGCTTTTTTTGTCGCAATGGAGGAAAAGAAAAAAGATTGATTTGTGTGTTGATTGAATTATTGGAAAATTGGTTGATTAATTGGAGAATTGGTTGATTGGACAATAATTTGATGATGAATTCATTGATTAGATGATTGATTGATCTAACAAGTGTTTACACTAATTGTATCGGTAGCTGGATTGATTGGACAATTAATTGACTGGTTGATCTGTTGCTTCATTAATTGGACAATCGGTTGATTTTACTGTAATGATTGCGTAATTGGGCTGTTGATTGAATGTATAGATGTATACACAGAGCACATACATGCAGACGCATGTATACAAAGAGCACATACATACAGACACATGTATACTCAGACCACATACATATTGACTAGAGATGAGCGAGCCCTAACTGTAAAGTTCAGGGTTCGTACCGGACTGAACTCCGAACACGGACTTCAACCGGAAGTGCATTTTAGTGTTCGGATGGAGAGAGAGAGACTTTTTCAGCCCCCTAGCCCTTACTACGACCATTTTACAGCATCAAGTTTGGGTCCCCATCGACTTCTATGGGGTTTAGGTTCAAGTTTGGGTAGAGTTCTGGTACCCGCACCGAACTTTGGACTAAAGTTCGCTCGAACACACATACAGACACATGTATACACAGATCACATGCATAAATACAAACACATGCATTCACAGAGCACATACATACAGACATAGATGTCATACATACAGACATAAATGTATACACAGAGCATATACATACAGACACATATACAGTTGAAACCAGAAGTTTCCATACACTATATATAAAGAAACATCTGCATGTTTTTCTCAATATCTGACATGAAATCAGAATAAACCTTTCCCGTTTTAGGTCAATTAGGATTACCATAATTACCATAATTTTTAATATTTGCCAAATGCCAGAATAATGAGAGAGAGAATTTTTTAAGGCATTTTTATTACTTACTGCAAAGTCAAAAGTTTCCATACACTAAGATTACTATGACTTTAAACAATTCTGGACGGCCCATATGATGATGTCATGTGTTTGGAAGTTTCTGGTAGTTTTTTTGGCAACATCTGAGTTAATTAGAGACCCACCTGTGGATGTATTTTAATGCACACCTGAAACACACTGCTTCTTTGTGTAGCATCCTGGGAAAGTCTAAAGAAATCAGACAAAATATCAGGAAGAGAATTGTGGACTTGCACAAGTCTGGCTCATCCTTGGGTACAATTTCAAGATACCTGAAGGTGCCTTGTTCATCTGTACAAACTATTATACGCAAGTACAAACAAGATGGGAATGTCCAGCCATCATACCATATCATATCAACCCAAGGACAAAAGCAAAAGACCTTGTGAAGATGATGGCGGAAGCTCGTAAGATTGTGTCAATAATCACAGTGAAACGAGTACTGTATCAACATGGGCTGAAAGGCCACTCTGCCAGGAAGAAGCAATTTCTCCAAAAAGAAACATAAAAAAGCCAGATTAATGTTTGCAAATGCGCACAGGAACAAAGACTTTAATTTTTGGAGACATATCCTGTGGTCTGATGAAACTAAAATTGAACTTTTTGGGCATAATGACCATCATAACATTTGGAGGAAAAAGGGAGAAGCTTGGGAGCCTAAGAACACCATCCCAACTGTGAAACACGGTGGTGGCAGCATCATATTGTGGGGTTGTTTTGCTGCAGGAGGGACTGGTGCACTTCACAAAATAGATGGCATCATGAGAAAAGAAGATTATGTGGCAATACTGAAGCAACATCAGCCAGGAAGTTAAAGCTTGGGCATAAATGGGTCTTCCAAATGGACAATGACCCGAAGCATACTGCCAAAGTGGCTTAAGGATAACAAAGTCCATGTTTTGGAGCGGCCATCACAAAGCCCTGATCTCAATCCTATTGAAAATTTATGGGCAAAACTGAAAAGGTTGCGAGCAAGACGACCTACAAACCTGGATCAGTTACAGCAGTTTTGTCAGGAGCAATCGGCCCAAATTCCAACCAACTATTGTGAGAAGCTGTGGAAGGAGATCCCAAACGTTTCACCCAACTCATTCAGTTTAAGGGCAATGGCACCAAATACTAATGAAATGGATGTAAACTTTTGACTTTGCAGTAAAGCCCCCGTCTCACATAGCGATCTCGCGAGATCGCTGCTGTGTCACGGTTTTGGTGACGCAACAGCGACCTCACCAGCGATGTCGCTATGTGTGACACTTTGCAGCGATCAGGCCCCTGCTGTGAGGTCGCTGATCGCTGCAAAGTGTCCTGGACCATTTTTTGGTCGTTGGCCTCCCGCTGGCCAGCACACATCGCTGTGTGTGACCAGCGGGACCAACGATCAGGCTGGTATCCATGGTAAACATCGGGTTACTAGGGGCACTCGCGCACTTAGTAACCCGCTGTTTACCATGGATACCACTCTGCTACGGTGCTCGGGAGGTTACCGTTCACCTTAGCAGAGTCGTATCCATGATAAACATCGGGTTACTAAGTGCGCGTGTGCCCCTAGTAACCCGATGTTTACCATAGTTACCAGCCTGCTCCTGCTTCAGCAGGCTGGTAACCAGGAGCAGGACATCGTGGAACGATTCTTTCCACGATGTCGCTGCTCCCCTGATCGCTGGTGAGCCTGCCTGTTTGACAGCTCACCAGCGATGTATTAGTGACGCAGCAACGATCCCTGACAGGTCGTATCGTTGTCGGGATCGCTGCTGCATCGCTTAGTGTGACGGGGCCTTAAGTAATAAAAATGCCTTAAAACATTCTCTCTCTCTCATTATTCTGGCATTTGGCAAATATTAAAAATTATGGTAATTATGGTAATTATGGTAATCCTAGTTGACCTAAAACGGGAAAGGTTTATTCTGATTTCATGTCAGATATTGAGAAAAACATTTGTATGTGTCTTTTTATATAGTGTATGTAAACTTCTAGTTTCAACTATATACACAGAGCCCATACATACAGACACATGTATACACAGACACATACATACAGACATGTGAATACACAGAGCACATACAGACAGACATATATGTATAGAGAGAGCACATACAAACAGACACATGTATTCACAGAGCACATACATACAGACATATATGTATACACAGAAGCACCTACATACAGATACATATGTACAGAGAGCACATAGATATTGTTATTTATTTTTAAAGCACCATTGATTCCATGGTGCTGTACATGACAAGGAGTGAACAACACGGTGAACAAACTAACATTGGTTGACTGGTACAGAATTGGGACTCATAGTCTACAGGGATACAGACACCTGTATAAACAGAGCACATGCGTACAGACATATATGTATATATATTTATATATATAAAGTACGTACATGCAGACACTCATATGCACAGAGCACATACATACAGACACGTGTATACACAGAGCATATACATACTTGCATACTTAATGAGCACTTAATTTGCTTTATCTGTAGTATGTAATTGTACATGTGATTGGACTTTTGATTGGAAAATTAATTGTATATATGATTGGACTGTTGTCCAATTGAACTTTTTGTTCATAAATTCATTGGCGGGTTGGTGGTTAAGTGATTGGACTGTTAGTTGACTGTGCAATTAATCAATTGAATAGACTATTTGTTTGTCGGTTGATTGGGCAATTGTCGGATTATTGGACAATTAGTTGAATGATTTGCTTACTCGTCTATTAGGGGATTCATTGAGCGGAACTGTGGTTGATGTAATAGTTGATCGGACTATTGATTGCTTGAGATGGTTATTGATTGATTGGATTGATTTCACAATTTGGTTGACTGATTGAATTATCAATTGATTAGGCTATTGTTTAACTGATTGGACAATTGATGAATTGATTGAGGTATGTGTTAGTAGATTCATTAATTGGACTACTGGTTGATCAATTGGATAATTAATTACTTGGCCTGTTAGTTGACCGATCGGACTACTGATTGTTTCCTTAGACTACTGATCAATTGAGATATTAGCTGATTTTACTGGACTATTGGATGATTGATCATTAGTTTATATATTTATTGTCAGGTTGATAGAAATATTAGGATAAGACCATACAGTCCGGCCCTCGCACAAAGCTGAATAGCAGCCCACCATCAGTGATGGCACCATTATTTAAAGGGGTATTCTCAAGTTGTCTCTTGAGCAGCTCAGAGCTATGCAATCTCCTTAGAGTCTCCTCATTTTCTGGTTTCTGACAGGGCAGTCTCTCCTTGAGCGACATAGAACTGTAGTATTAGTAGCACTATAAAGCTCAGCACAAGTTCTGCTGTAACACATTTAGCTGTCAGTCCTTTCTTCTGAGTCTACACTGATATTATTGAATTTTCACATAGAGATAACAAGGCATTTGAATAAGCAGAAAGCCACTGATAAAGAGATCAGAGAGCCCTGATTAGGAGACCTACTGTGAATGCTATTAGGCTGGCGATTTATAACCTCACCTCTTCAGAAGATGAAAGGGAGTTGAGCAGCTAACAGCTGTATAGAAGTCAATGGACTGGAGAAAGCTGTTTGGAATGTTAAGAGTTAACCCCTCTTTGGAATGTAACTACTGCACTGGGATGTAACTACTCTCCATGGAAACCAGCTGTACACTGTAAAAGATAAAAGCAGTAGAAAAAGGATGTCAATTGCAAACTTGCTTATTTTCATGCTGTCTAATTAACTAACGCAATTGAATAGCTTGATAACCCCTTTAATAATTGATCTACATAGTGTTATTAATTATTGGTTGATTGATCAGTTAATTGCCTCGTTTTCTTACAGGGGTGATACTTTTGCTCCTGGACAAGTTGCGCAAAATGAAATGGGAGCAGATGTGGCGTCTGACGGCAGAACGGGAACTGATGAGCATGTTATCTACCTCCTTGGCTGATCAAGTGAGTGCGCAGCTATGATATCAGTAACATATTCAGAGGTGAAAATATTCATGCCCAGCCTCATCTGCTCAGACCTCGCTGTGAAAACAAGATCCATGTGTCGGCTTTACTTATAATAAGCCAGTAAGGGCGGATGAATATTTAATGTCAACAAAATACAGAACTGCGAACGAGGAGCGGGAACAGTACAAGGAAAGGCCTGTGTGCCCGGCATCATGATGGCAGCATTAAGTCTGGTCAGGATTCACTGCATCAGAGCCGAAAATCATGGCTCTACTGTATGTGTCCAAGAGAGGGAACTAAGAGCTGGAGAAGCGCCCCCATGTTCAACACTATAACTAAAATAATAAAGCACCCATATTCAACAATATAACCACTATAATACTGCTCCCTATGTACGAGAATAGAACTACTATAATACTGCCCCCTATGTTCAAGAATATGACTGCTATAATACTACTCCTATGAACTAGCATATAACTACTATAATACTGCCCCTATGTATAAGAATATAACTACTATAATACTGCCCCCTATGTACAAGAATATAACTACTATAATACTGCCCCCTATGTACAAGAATATAACTACTATAATACTGCCCCTATGTACAAGAATATAACTACTATAATACTGCCCCCTATGTACAAGAATATAACTACTATAATACTGCCCCCTATGTACAAGAATATAACTACTATAATACTGCCCCCTATGTACAAGAATATACTATAATACTGCCCCTATGTACAAGAATATAACTACTATAATACTGCCCCCTATGTACAAGAATATAACTACTATAATACTGCCCCCTATGTACAAGAATATAACTACTATAATACTGCTCCTATGTACATGAATATAACTACTATAATACTGCCCCCTATGTACAAGAATATAACTACTATAATACTGCCCCCTATGTGCAAGAATATAACTACTATAATACTGCTCCCTATGTACAAGAATATACTATAATACTGCCCCTATGTACAAGAATATAACTACTATAATACTGCCCCCTATGTACAAGAATATAACTACTATAATACTGCCCCCTATGTGCAAGAATATAACTACTATAATACTGCCACTGTGTACAAGAATATAACTACTATAATACTGCCTCCTATGTACAAGAATATAACTACTATAATACTGCCCCCTATGTGCAAGAATATAACTATTATAATACTGCCCCCTATGTACAAGGATATAACTACTATAATACTGCCCCCTATGTACAAGGATATAACTACTATAATACTACTCCTATGTACAAGAATATAACTACTATAATACTGCCCCCTATGTACAAGGATATAACTACTATAATACTGCCCCCTATGTGCAAGAATATAACTACTATAATACTGCTCCTATGTACAAGAATATAACTACTACGGTATAATACTGCCCCCTATGTACAAGAATATAACTACTATAATACTGCCCCCTATGTACAAGAATATAACTACTATAATACTGCCCCCTATGTACAAGAATATAACTACTATAATACTGCCTCCTATGTACAAATATATAACTACTATAATACTGCCCCCTATGTGCAAGAATATAACTACTATAATACTGCCACTGTGTACAAATATATAACTACTATAATACTGCCCCCTATGTGCAAGAATATAACTACTATAATACTGCCCCCTATGTACAAGGATATAACTACTATAATACTGCCCCCTATGTAAAAGAATATAACTACTATAATACTGCTCCTATGTACAAGAATATAACTACTATAATACTGCCTCCTATGTACAAGAATATAACTACTATAATACTCCCCCTATGTACAAGAATATAACTACTATAATACTGCCCCCTATGTGCAAGAATATAACTACTATAATACTGCCCTCTGTACAAGAATATAACTACTATAATACTGCTCCTATGTACAAGAATATAACTACTATAATACTGCCCCCTATGTACAAGAATATAACTACTATAATACTGCCCCCTATGTACAAGAATATAACTACTATAATACTGCTCCCTATGTACAAGAATATAACTACTATAATACTGCCCCCTATGTACAAGAATAGAACTACTATAATACTGCCCCCCTATGTACATGAATATAACTACTATAATACTGCCCCCTATGTGCAAGAATATAACTACTATAATACTGCTCCTATGTACAAGAATATAACTACTATAATACTGCTCCTATGTACAAGAATATAACTACTATAATACTGCCCCCTATGTACAAGAATATAACTACTATAATACTGCCCCCTATGTACAAGAATATAACTACTATAATACTGCCCCCTATGTACAAGAATAGAACTACTATAATACTGCCCCCTATGTACAAGAATAGAACTACTATAATACTGCTCCTATGTACAAGAATATAACTAGTATAATACTGCCCCCTATGTACAAGAATATAACTACTATAATACTGCCCCCTATGTACAAGAATATAACTACTATAATACTGCTCCCTATGTACAAGAATATAACTACTATAATACTGCCCCCTATGTACAAGAATAGAACTACTATAATACTGCCCCCTATGTACATGAATATAACTACTATAATACTGCCCCCTATGTACAAGAATATAACTACTATAATACTGCTCCTATGTACAAGAATATAACTACTATAATACTGCCCCCCTATGTACAAGAATATAACTACTATAATACTGCCCCCTATGTACAAGAATATAACTACTATAATACTGCCCCCCTATGTACATGAATATAACTACTATAATACTGCCCCCCTATGTACAAGAATATAACTACTATAATACTGACCCCTATGTACAAGAATATAACTACTATAATACTGCCCCCCTATGTACATGAATATAACTACTATAATACTGCTCCTATGTACAAGAATATAACTACTATAATACTGCCCCTATGTACATGAATATAACTACTATAATACTGCCCCCTATGTACAAGAATATAACTACTATAATACTGCCCCCCTATGTACAAGAATATAACTACTATAATACTGACCCCTATGTAGAAGAATATAACTACTATAATACTGACCCCTATGTAGAAGAATATATATATATATTGTACAGTGAGTGCTTTCTCTCTGTCTTTCTCTAGGACATCTTTAATGCTGTCATCAAGCAGAACCCGTTCTTGGTCCATCAGCTTCCCTGTTTCTGGAACGTGCAGCTATCAGATCACACCCGCTCTGAGCAATGCTACCGAGACGTCTCTGATCTGAAGGTGAGGTGATTGTGAAAGCGAAGAAGTCTTATATATTTCATGTGTATACTGCAGAAAGGAAACAACTGCCAGGTGAGACAATATAAACCAACACCATCCACACGATGAGATAGATAATAGATAATATACAGTGGGTACAGAAAGTATTCAGACCCCTTTACATTTTTCACTCTTTGTTTCATTGCAGCCATTTGGTAAATTCTATAAAGTTCTTTTTTTTTCTCATTATCGTCCACTCTGCACCCCATCTTAACTGAAAAAAAACAGAAATGTAGAAATTTTTGCAAATTTATTAAAAAAGAAAAACTGAAATATCACATGGTCATAAGTATTCAGACCCTTTGCTCAGTATTGAGTAGAAGCCCCATTTTGAGCTAGTACAGCCATGAGTCTTCTTGGGAATGATGCAACAAGTTTTTCACCCCTGGATTTGGGGATCCTCTGCCATTCTTCCTTGCAGATCCTCTCCAGTTCCATCAGGTTGATGGTGAACGTTGGTGGACAGCCATTTTCAGGCCTCTCCAGAGATGCTCAATTGGGTTTAGGTCAGGGCTCTGAATGGTCACAGAGTTGTTCTGAAGCCACTCCTTTGTTATTTTAGCTGTGTGCTTAGGGTCATTGTCTTGTTGGAAGGTGAACCTTCGGCCAAGTCTGAGGTCCAGAGCACTCTGGAAGAGGTTTTCATCCAGGATATCTCTGTACTTGGCCGCATTCATGTTTCCTTCAATTGCAACCAGTCGTCCTGTCCCTGCAGCTGAAAAACACCCCCATAGCACGATGCTGCCACCACCATGTTTCACTGTTGGGATTGTATTGGGCAGGTGATGAGCAGTGCCTGGTTTTCTCCACACATACCGCTTAGAATTATCACCAAAAAGTTCTATCTTCGTCTCATCAGACCAGAGAATCTTATTTCTCATAGTCTGGGAGTCCTCCATGTGTTTTTGAGCAAACTCTATGCCGTCTTTCATATGTCTTGCACAGAGGAGAGGCTTCTGTTGGGCCACTCTGCCATAAAGGCCCGACTGGTGGAGGGCTGCAGTGATAGTTGACTTTGTGGAACTTTCTCCCATCTCCCTACTGCATCTCTGGAGCTCAGCCACAGTGATCTTGGGGTTCTTCTTTACCTCTCTCACTAAGGCTCTTCTCCCACGATTGCTCAGTTTGGCTGGATGGCCAGGTCTAGGAAGACTTCTGGTGGTCCCAAACTTCTTCCATTTAAGGATTATGGAGGCCACTGTGCTCTTAGGAACCTTGAGTAATGCAGAAATTCTTTTGTAACCTTGACCAGATCTGTGCCTTGCTACAGTTCGGTCTCTGAGCTCCTTGGGCAGTTCCTTTGAGCTCATGAATCTCGTTTGGTCTGACATGCACTGTGAGCTGTGAGGTCTTATATAGACAGGTGTGCGCCTTTCCAAATCAAGTCCTATCAGTTTAATTAAACACAGCTGGACTCCAATGAAGGCGTAGAACCATCTCAAGGAGGATCACAAGGAAATGGACAGCATGTGACTTACATATGAGTGTCTGAGCAAAGGGTCTGAATACTTATGACCATGTGATATTTCAGTTTTTCTTTTCTAATAAATTGGCAAAAATTTCTACATTTCTGTTTTTTTCAGACAAGATGGGGGCAGAGTGCACTTTAATGAGGAAAAAATGAACTTTTTAGAATTTACCAAATGGCTGCAATGAAACAAAGAGTGAAAAATGTAAAGGGGTCTGAATACTTTCCGCACCCACTGTAGATGACAGTTCTGTAGTCCTTGGAATTTCCCATCGATCTCGGAGGATATAATTAATCGCTCTTGTATGTTAGACGTCTCGTGTTGCGTCCTCGGATGTCGTTCCCGCTTGTTTTTTCCACATATTGCTGGAGAATAATGAATTACCGCGGAGCCGGTGCCAATTACAAGCGTCTTTATTGGTGTTCGGTGAGAGGACGCCGGCGCCCGTCCGTGTTACACCTCTCCCCATTACCGCGCAGACTTATTACACCTGGAGAAACTTCCACCGGCTCATTCGACATCTCATCTAATAAGAGAGAATATTATGTAATTAATAAGCGACATAATAAAGCATCCGCCGAAATTAATGAAGGGAAGAACAAGCTGCTCCTCATTCCTCCTAGAGAGGACAGAGAGATGGATTCTCCTCCTGATTCACATCAAGGACGGAACAAGGTTTATGTCTAGAAGATCCGACAGATTCTGAGGCAGAAATGTTTATACAATCCCATCTACTACTTTCTGTGTTCTATATCATCAGTTTTTACTTTGAGTGGTTAAGGGGTTAATGACAACATTCCTAGTATAATCCCTGGTGGTATAGGAGGAGTATCCCTGGTGCTATAGGGGGACTATCCCTGGTGGTATAGGGGGAATATTCCTGGTGGTATAGGGGGAGTATCCCTGGTGCTATAGGGAGAATATCCCTGGTGCTATAGGGGGAATATCCCTGGTGGTATAGGGGGAATATCCCTGGTGGTATAGGGGGAATATCCCTGGTGGTATAGGGGGAGTATCCCTGGTGGTATAGGGGGAGTATCCCTGGTGCTATAGGGGGAATATCCCTGGTGGTATAGGGGGAGTATCCCTGGTTGTATAGGGGGAATATCCCTGGTGGTATAGGGGGAGTATCCCTGGTGGTATAGGGGGAGTATCCCTGGTGATATAGGGCGAGTATCCCTGGTGGTATAGGGGGAATATCCCTGGTGGTATAGGGGGAATATCCCTGGTGGTATAGGGGGAGTATCCCTGGTGGTATAGGGGGAATATCCCTGGTGGTATAGGGGGAGTATCCCTGGTGGTATAGGGGCAGTATCCCTGGTGGTATAGGGGGAATATCCCTGGTGGTATAGGGGGAGTATCCCTGGTGGTATAGGGGGAGTATCCCTGGTGGTATAGGGGCAGTATTCCTGGTGGTATAGGGGGAATATCCCTGGTGGTATAGGGGGAGTATATCTGGTGGTATAGGGGAAATATCCCTGGTGGTATAGGGGGAGTATCCCTGGTGGTATAGGGGCAGTATCCCTGGTGGTATAGGGGGAGTATCCCTGGTGGTATAGGGGCAGTATCCTTGGTGGTATAGGGGGAATATCCCTGGTGGTATAGGGGCAGTATCCTTGGTGGTATAGGGGGAATATCCCTGGTGGTATAGGGGGAGTATCCCTTGTGGTATAGGGGGAATATCCCTGGTGGTATAGGGGGAATATCCCTGGTGGTATAGGGGGAATATCCCTGATGGTATAGGGGGAGTATCCCTGGTGGTATAGGTTGAATATCCCTGGTGGTATAGGGGGAGTATCCCTGGTGGTATAGGGGGAATATCCCTGGTGGTATAGGGGGAGTATCCCTGGTGGTATAGGGGGAATATCCCTGGTGGTATAGGAGGAGTATCCCTGGTGGTATAGATGGAATATCCCTGGTGGTATAGGGGGAGTATCCCTGGTGGTATAGGGTGAATATCCCTGGTGGTATAGGGGGAGTATCCCTGGTGGTATAGGGGGAATATCCCTGGTGGTATAGGGGGAGTATCCCTGGTGGTATAGGGTGAATATCCCTGGTGGTATAGGGGGAGTATCCCTGGTGGTATAGGGTGAATATCCCTGGTGGTATAGGGGGGATATCCCTGGTGGTATAGGGGGAGTATCCCTGGTGGTATAGGGTGAATATCCCTGGTGGTATAGGGAGAGTATCCCTGGTGGTATAGGGGGAATATCCCTGGTGGTATAGGGGGAATATCTCTTGTGGTATAGGTGGAGTATCCCTGGTGGTATAGGGGGAGTATCCCTGGTGGTATAGGAGGAATATCCCTGGTGGTATATGGGGAATATCCCTGGTGGTATAGGAGGAATATCCCTGGTGGTATAGGGGGAATATCCCTGGTTGTATAGGGGGAATATCCCTGGTGGTATAGGGGGAGTATCCCTGGTGGTATAGGGGGAATATCCCTGGTGGTATAGGGGGAATATCCCTGGTGGTATAGGGGGAATATCTCTTGTGGTATAGGGGGAATATCCCTGGTGGTATATGGGGAATATCCCTGGTGGTATAGGAGGAATATCCCTGGTGGTATAGGGGGAATATCCCTGGTGGTATAGGGGGAATATCCCTGGTGGTATAGGGGGAGTATCCCTGGTGGTATAGGGGGAATATCCCTGGTGGTATAGGGGGAATATCCCTGGTGGTATAGGGGGGATATCCCTGGTGGTATAGGGGGAGTATCCCTGGTGGTATAGGGTGAATATCCCTGGTGGTATAGGGTGAATATCCCTGGTGGTATAGGGAGAGTATCCCTGGTGGTATAGGGGGAATATCCCTGGTGGTATAGGGGGAATATCTCTTGTGGTATAGGTGGAGTATCCCTGGTGGTATAGGGGGAGTATCCCTGGTGGTATAGGAGGAATATCCCTGGTGGTATAGGGGGAATATCCCTGGTGGTATAGGGGGAATATCCCTGGTGGTATAAGGGGAGTATCCCTGGTGGTATAGGGGGAATATCCCTGGTGGTATAGGGGGAATATCCCTGGTGGTATAGGGGGAATATCTCTTGTGGTATAGGGGGAATATCCCTGGTGGTATATGGGGAATATCCCTGGTGGTATAGGAGGAATATCCCTGGTGGTATAGGGGGAGTATCCCTGGTGGTATAGGGGGAGTATCCCTGGTGGTATAGGGGGAATATCCCTGGTGGTATAGGGGGAGTATCCCTGGTGGTATAGGGGGAGTATCCCTGGTGGTATAGGGGGAATATCCCTGGTGGTATAGGGGGAATATCCCTGGTGGTATAGGGTGGTATATCCTGTTGATTTAGGACCAATATTCCTGATGTTCCTCCAGGACTGGGAATCTCGGACCTGCCGCTGCCATTTCTTCATCGGTGTTACGTCGCGTCGTTCTTGTCGGCCTCGTGCGGAGTCTTTGTGCTTTGCCTTTTCACCATCATACTCCAGTCACATCCAAAGCTGCATGCAAAATTCTGCAGCACTGGTCATAGCAGCACAAGCACCTGCTCATTTGGCTACGTAATGTTCTATACTCTAGTTACACCCAGAGCTGCAACCTGAATTGTGCATTATGGGAGCTTTGGTGACAATCAGAGGTTGTTGGAAGTGCAGATACCTGGTAATGGGATGCAGCTCTGGCTGTGACTGGAGCGCAACCTCTCACCTGCAGACACATAACACAAAACAAATCAGAAGAAGTCGGGCACCGCCAGCTGCGCGCACAGACGTTACCTGCAGAGCATTCCTCCAGGGCGACAGTCTGCGGAGCAGGTGTCTACAAAGTCATCGCAGGATCTGTCACGTCTGCGCCTTCAAAGATGTCACAACCGGCTGCAGCTTTATTAACAGCGGGTGTCTATGGAGCCTGTGCACACAGGGAAGGTATCCTGACACCTAGGCGAGGCGCGGCGCAGCCTCCTGCTGGGCTGGTAATTTCTAGCATTTTTAGCCTCATAGTTGTAAAAAGTACCGCATAGTTGTATAAAGCTCACATAATGACACAATACAGTGTCAAGATAATACACATCCCATATAGTACAACCATTTAGTGCAAGATAATAGAACTGTATATAGCCCAATAATACACATAATGCCACCATACAGTGTCAAGATATTACCACTATATACAATCCATATTATACAGCCATATATAGCCCCAAAATACCGCCATATACAACTCACATAATGCCACCATACAGTGCCAAGATATTACCACTATATGCAATCCATATATTACAGTCATATAGTGCAAGATCATACAACCGTATATAGCCCAAAAATACCGCCATATACAACCCACATAGTTCCACCATACAGTGTCAAGATATTACCGTCATATTCAACCCTCATATTAGCCTTATAGTATCAAGATAATATAACCATATATAGA
Organism: Phyllobates terribilis; assembly: GCF_046119375.1. Classification (NCBI taxonomy): domain Eukaryota; kingdom Metazoa; phylum Chordata; class Amphibia; order Anura; family Dendrobatidae; genus Phyllobates; species Phyllobates terribilis. The sequence continues at coordinate 177,832,448 of NW_027362770.1, forward strand.
ACCCCAAAATACCGCCATATATTGGTACTATAATACTCTCCTATACATGCATGTAGTGCCAAGATAATACAACTTTAAATAGCCCCTAAAATACCGCCATATATAACCCACATAATTCCACCATACACTGTCAAGATATTATCATTATATACAACCCACATATTACAGCCATGTAGTGGAAAGATAATACAACCGTATATAACCTCAAAAATACCACCATATACAACCCACCATACTGTGTCAAGATATTACCGTCACATTCAGGCCACATATTAGTCATATAGTATTGAGATAATATAATCATATATAGCCCCCAAAATACTGCCATATATTGATATTATAATACTGTCATATGCATCCATATAGTACCAAGATAATACTGCCATATATAGCTCAAAATATACTGCCATATACAACCCACCATACACTGTCAAGATAATACCATCACATTCAGGCAACATATTAGCCATGTAGTATCAAGATAATGTAACCATATATAATACCGCCATATATTGGTACTATAATACTCTCATATACATCCATATACTACCAAGATAATACAACATTAAATAGCCCCCACAATACTGCCATGTATGGGTAATATACTCTCATATACAGCTGTATAGCGCCAAGATTGTAGCACAAAAAATACTGCCATATACAACCCACGTAATTCTACCATACAGTATATAGATATTACTATTATATGCAACCCACGTGTTACAGCCATATAGTGACAAGATAATACAACCGTATAATCCTAAAAATACCGCTATATACAACCACATAATTCCACCATATAGTGTCAAGATAATACTGTCACATTCAGCCCACATATTATCAATATAGTATCAAGATAATATAGCCTCCAAAATACCGCCATATATTAGTACTATGATACTCCCATATACATCCATATAGTACCAAGCTTATACAACTTTACATAACCCCAAAATACCGCCATATTATGTTAATATGATACTCTCATACAGCTGTATAATGCCCAGATAATACCACCATATACAACCCAGGTAATTCCATGATATAGTGTCAAAACCATACTGTCATATACAGCCGATACACCGTGTGCAGAATAGTGAGCGCAGCTCTGGAGTATATATTGTGTGCAGAATTATTAGGCAAATGCGTATTAATGACATCAACCCCCTATATAAGGTGTGCTTAATTATTAGGCAACTTCCTTTCCTTTGGCAAAATGGGTCAGAAGAGAGATTTGACGGTTTCTGAAAAGTCCAAAATTGTGAGATGTCTTGCGGAGGGAGGCAGCAGTCTTGAAATTTCCAAACTTTTGAAGCGTGATCACTGAGCAATCAAGCGTTTCATGGCAAATAGCCAACAGGGTCGCAAGAAGCATGATGGCCAAAAAAGGCGCAAAATAACTGCCCATGAATTGAGGAAAATCAAGCGTGAAGCTGCCAAGATGCCATTCACCACCAGTTTTGCCATATTTCAGAGCTGCAACGTTACTGGAGTATCAAAAAGCACAAGGTGTGCAATACTCAGGGACATGGCCAAGGTAAGGAAGGCTGAAAAACCACCACCTATGAACAAGAAACATAAGATAAAACATCAAGAATGGGCCAAGAAATATATTAAGACTGATTATTCAAAGGTTTTATGGACTGATGAAATGAGAGTGACTCTTGATGGGCCAGATGGATGGGCCAGAGGCTGGATCAGTAAAGGGCAGAGAGCTCCACTCCGACGCCAGCAAGGTGGAGGTGGGGTACTGGTATGGGCTGGTATCATCAAAGATGAACTTGTGGGACCTTTTCGGGTTGAGGATGGAGTGAAGCTCAACTCCCAGACCTACTGCCAGTTTCTGGAAGACAACTTCTTCAAGCAGTGGTACAGGAAGAAGTCAGTATCGTTCAAGAAAAACATGATTTTCATGCAGGACAATGCTCCATCACATGCATCCAACTACTTCACAGCATGGCTGGCCAGTAAAGGTCTAAAAGAAGAAAAAATAATGACATGGCCCCCTTGTTCACCTGATCTGAACCCCATAGAGAACCTGTGGTCCATCATAAATTGTGAGATCTACAGGGAGGGAAAACAGTACACCTCTGGGTGCAGTGTCTGGGAGGCTGTGGTGAGATCTACAGGGAGGGAAAACAGTACACCTCTCGGAACAGTGTCTGGGAGGCTGTGGTGAGATCTACAGGGAGGGAAAACAGTACACCTCTGGGAGCAGTGTCTGGGAGGCTGTGGTGGCTGCTGCACGTAATGTTGATCGAAAACAGATCAAGCAACTGACAGAATCTATGGATGGAGGCTGCTGAGTGTCATCATAAAGAAAGGTGGCTATATTCATCACTAATTTTTTTGGTTTTTGTTTTTGCATGTCAGAAATGTTTATTTCTAAATTTTGTGCACTGATATTGGTTTACCTGGTGAAAATAAACAAGTGAGATGGGATTATATTTGGTTTTTATTAAGTTGCCTAATAATTCTGCACAGTAATAGTTACCTGCACAAACAGATATCCTCCTAAGATAGTCAAATCTAAAAAAAACCCACTCCAACTACCAAAAATATTAAGCTTGGATATTTATGAATCTTTTGGGTTGATTGAGAACATAGTTGTTGATCAATAATAAAAATAATCCTCTAAAATACAACTTGCCTAATAATTCTGCACACAATGTATAAAACAGCCATAGCTTGTCCAAATAAATCCACCCTATAGTGCCAAAAATTGTACTGCTATGTATAGCCGTATAACCTACATAATACAGGCATGTAGCGGTAGAAAAATACCACCGTGTACAACCTAAATAATTCCACCGTACAATATTCCATCATAAAGTCCGTACATTCAAGTGTTACCATCATAAGTAGCCCAAAAATACTGCCATATAGTGGTAAGATGATAATTTCATATACAGCCCACGTACTTTAACCATACATTGCCGTCTTATGCCTAAATGATACTGCCATATACAACTCTCATAATACCGCTATATAGTGACAAGATAATACTCATATATGCAGCTCACATAATACTGGAAAGTGATGATAATACCACTATATAAAGCTCAAATAAGACCGCAACGTTTATAGATGACACTGTCATATACAGTCATGGCCAAAAGTATTGAGAATGAGACAAATAGTAATTTTTCCAAAGTTTACTGCTTCATTTTTTGTAATGGCAATTTGCATATGCTCCTGAATGTCAAAGAGTGATCAGCTTAACAGCAATTACTGTACTTGCAAAGTCAATATTTGCCCAGAAAATGAACTTTAACCCCCAAAACACATTTCAACATCATTGCAGTCCTGCCTTAAAAGGAGCAGCTAACATCGTTTTAGTGATTGATCCATTAACACAGGTGTGGGTGTTGATGAGGACAGGGCTGGCAATCAATCAGTCATGATTAAGTAAGAATGACATCACTGGACACTTTAAAAGGAGGCTGGTTCTTGGTATCATTGTTTCTCTTCAGTTAACCATGGTTATCTCTAAAGAAACACGTGCAGCCATCATTGCACTGCACAAAAATGGCCAACAGGGAAGAGTATCGCAGCTACAAAGATTGCACCTCAGTCAACAATCTACCGCATCATCAAGAACTTCAAGGAGAGAGCTTCCATTGTTGTCAAAAAGGCTCCAGGGCGCCCAAGAAAGACCAGCAAGCGCCAGGACCGTATCTTAAAACTGTTTCAGCTGCGGGATCGGACTACCAGCGGCGCCGAGCTTGCTCAGGAATGGCAGCAGGCTGGTGTGAGTGCTTCTGCACGCACTGTGAGGCGGAGACTCTTTGAGCAAGGGCTGGTTTCAAGGAGGGCAGCAAAGAAGCCACTTCTCTCCAGAAAAAAACATCAGGGACCGACTGATATTCTGCAAAAGGTACAGGGAGTGGACTGCTGAGGACTGGGGCAAAGTCATTTTCTCTGATGAATCCCCTTTTCGATTGTTTGGGACATCTGGAAAACAGCTTATTCGGAGAAGAAGAGGTGAGCGCTACCACCAGTCTTGTCTCATGCCAACTGTAAAGCATCCTGAAACCATTCATGTGTGGGGTTGCTTCTCAGCAAAGGGAATCGGCTCACTCACAGTCTTGCCTAACAACACAGCCATGAATAAAGAATGGTACCAGAATGTCCCCCAAGAGCAACTTCTCCCAACCGTCCAAGAGCAGTTTGGCGCCCAACAATGCCTTTTCCAGCATGATGGAGCACCTTGCCATAAAGCAAAGGTGATAACTAAATGGCTCATGGAACAAAACATAGAGATTTTGGGTCCATGGCCTGGAAACTCCCCAGATCTTAATCCCATTGAGAACTTGTGGTCAATCATCAAGAGACGGGTGGACAAACAAAAACCAACAAATTGTGGCAAAATGCAAGCATTGATTATGCAAGAATGGACTGCTATCAGTCAGGATTTGGTCCAAAAGTTGATTGAGAGCATGCCAGGGAGAATTACAGAGGTCCTGAAGAAGAAGGGGCAACACTGCAAATATTGACTTGCTGCATTAACTCATTCTAACTGTCAATATAACCTATTGGTACTCATAATATGATTGCAATTATATTTCTGTATGTGATATAAACATCAGACAAACACTAATAAAAACCAGAGGCCAGCAGATCATGGGAAAATATAATTTTGGTGTCATTCTCAAAACTTTTGGCCATGACTGTACATCCCACACATAATACCACCATAATACTGTTAAAAAAAGCCCAGATAATATGGCTTAGTCAAAATGATATGGAGCATCCAGATAAAACTCCCTTAAAGAGCTCATATAGTACTGCTGTATAATGCTGAGGTTATACTGCTATGCCGCCATATTGTGCTAGGAATACACTAGTAATGTACTGAAAGTGCTTGCTTTAAGATGGAAGTACTTGATTTTTTAAAGTGGAAGTAATTGTTTTTTAAGGTGGAATTTTTTGCTTTTTTAAGGTGGAATTATTTGCTTTTTTTAAGGTAGAATTACTTGTTCTTTAAGGTGGGATTACTTGTTTTTGCTATGTGGAAATACTTTTTAAAGGTGGGAGCATAATTTCCGAGTGACCCCTCTGGCTGCAGATCCCAGGACTTATATGTCGCTGTACAGACATCTCCCCTGTGCCCATCGGACCTCACCTCCCTATCAGTACTCTATGTCTTTGGAGCATTTGCTGCCGGTGTCCGGACCCCACCAGTTATTGTAACGTGTTTTTTCCGGAGACCATCTCATATGTTTTATGACATCCCCCTCGGCGATGGGCACGTTCATTTTTTCCGGCAGACCATGTGAGCGGCTGTCGGTCTGCGCTAATCACCACTCATCAGTCCACGTCCATCGAGGAAGGCGGACGAACCTGACGTCTCTCCTGGCGACGAAGGGGTTAAACGACTTTAATTTTCTTGGTCAAACACCCCGAATGTGTGTGATTTCAGTGCTGTCGCTCCAGGTTGACAGCTCCGCATAACGATGACTTACAGATAAATGAGGGAGATTTGAAGGTTAGTCGGAATTTTTCTGCACTCGGGAGGACTTGTCGCTTTGCAGAGCTCTCTTCTGCCATCTAGTGGAAGGTGAGGGATACTGCAGGGCTCATTTGTCCCCAAAAATGGTGCTGGATGCACAGAAAATGCTGCTTGGAAAAAGATTTGCCCGTATATGTTATATTATATCTTACTGGATACAATATTTATCACTATGCAGCTACCAGCAACGGCTACAGCAAGATCAAGGACCACCATGTGTGACGTAAAATGGAGAGTAATACTGCCATCCTATAATATACCATCCTACAGTGCTAAAACAGTAGCATACAGTGTTCACATAATACTGCCATAATACCGCCATCCTATAATATACCATCCTACAGCGCTAAAAACAAAGTAATATGCAATGTTCATATAATACTGCCATACAGTGTTCACATAATACTGCTATAATACCTATAATATACCATCATACAGTGCTAAATAGCAGTAACATCCAGTGTGCACATAATACTGCCCTACAGTGTTCCCAAAATACTGCCATAAAGTATTGTTATTAAGTGCTTACATAATACCGCCATCCCATAACATACCATCCTACATTCCTAAAAGCAAACAGTAACATACAGTGCTCACATAATACTGCCATACTATACTCACATAATAAAGCTATGTAAAATTCCCAATTCCCATACAGTGCTCACATAACATTGCAAAATGGTACTCAGATATTATTGTTATACTATAATATATCACCCAAATAGTAGGACTATAAAGTACCCAACTAAAAGGGACGTACTGTCTCACTCTAGTGTCACATAATACTGCCATACAGTGCTCACATCATACTTCTCACATATTTCCTAACAATTTCACATAATACTGCTCTGAAGTGCTCACTTAATAGTGCTATACAGTGCTCACATTGTACTAGTATAATATGCCACTATTATATAAAAATCTACAGTGCCTACATAATACTGCTATATAATGCCTACATAATACTGCCATACAGTGACTACATAATACTGCCATACCGTGACTACATAATACTGCCATACAGTGCCCACATAATACTGCCATACAGTGCCCACATAATACTGCCATACAGTGTCCGCATAATACTCCCATACGGTGCCTACATAATACTCCCATACAGTGCTTACATAATACTGCATACAGTGCTCACATAATACTCCCATACAGTGCCCACATAATACTCCCATACAGTGGCCACATAATACTCCCATACAGTGCCCACATAATACTGTATACAGTGCCCACATAATACTGTATACAGTGCCTACATAATACTGTATACAGTGCCTACATAATACTGCATACCGTGCTCACAATACTCCCACACAGTGCCTACATAATACTCCCATACAGTGCCTACATAATACTCCCATACAGTGCCTACATAATACTCCATACAGTGCTCACATAATACTGCCATACAGTGCCCACATAATACTGCATACAGTGCTCACATAATACTCCCATACAGTGCCTACATAATGCTCCCATACAGTGCCCACATAATATTCCATACAGTGCTCACATAATACTCCATACAGTGCCCGCATAATACTGTATACAGTGCCCACATAATACTGTATACAGTGCCTACATAATACTTTATACAGTGCCTACATAATACTCCCATACAGTGCTTACATAATACTCCCATACAGTGCCTACATAATACTGCATACAGTTCCTACATAATACTCCCATACAGTGCCCACATAATACTCCCATACAGTGCCCACATAATACTCCCATACAGTGCCTACATAATACTCCCATACAGTGCCTACATAATACTGTATACAGTGCCTACATAATACTCCCATACAGTGCCCACATAATACTCCCATACAGTGCCCACATAATACTCCCATACAGTGCCTACATAATGCTGTATACAGTGCCTACATAATACTGCATACAGTGCTTACATAATACTCCCATACAGTGCCCACATAATACTCCCATACAGTGCCCACATAATACTCCCATACAGTGCCTACATAATACTTCCATACAGTGCCCACATAATACTGTATACAGTACCTACATAATACTGTATACAGTGCCTACATAATACTCCCATACAGTGCCCACATAATACTCCCATACAGTGCCTACATAATACTCCCATACAGTGCCCACATAATACTCCCATACAGTGCCTACATAATACTCCCATACAGTGCCCACATAATACTGTATACAGTGCCTACATAATACTCCCATACAGTGCCTACATAATACTCCCATACAGTGCCCACATAATACTGTATACAGTGCCTACATAATACTCCCATACAGTGCCTACATAATACTCCCATACAGTGCCTACATAATACTCCCATACAGTGCCCACATAATACTCCCATACAGTGCCTACATAATACTCCCATACAGTGCCCACATAATACTGTATACAGTGCCTACATAATACTCCCATACAGTGCCTACATAATACTCCCATACAGTGCCCACATAATACTGTATACAGTGCCTACATAATACTCCCATACAGTGCCTACATAATACTCCCATACAGTGCCTACATAATACTGCATACAGTGCCTGCATAATACTCCCATACAGTGCCCACATAATACTGTATACAGTGCCCACATTCTACTCCATACAGTGCTCACATAATACTGCCATATAGTGCCTACATAATACTGCATAAAGTGCCCACATAATACTGCATACAGTGCTCACATAATACTGCATACAGTGCCCACATAATACTCCCATGCAGTGCCTACATAATACTCCCATACAGTGCCTACATAATACTCCCATACAGTGCCCACATAATACTCCCATACAGTGCCCGCATAATACTCCCATACAGTGCCTGCATAATACTCCCATACAGTGCCTGCATAATACTGTATACAGTGCCTACATAATACTGCATACAGTGCCCACATAATACTCCCATACAGTGCCCACATAATACTCCCATACAGTGCTTACATAATACTCCCATACAGTGCCTGCATAATACTCCCATACAGTGCCTACATAATACTGTATACAGTGCCTACATAATACTCCCATACAGTGGCCACATAATACTCCCATACAGTGCCCACATAATACTCCCATACAGTGCCTACATAATACTGTATACAGTGCCTACATAATACTCCCATACAGTGCCTACATAATACTGCATACAGTGCCTACATAATACTCCCATACAGTGCCCACATAATACTCCCATACAGTGCCTACATAATACTTCCATACAGTGCCCACATAATACTGTATACAGTGCCCACATAATACTGTATACAGTGCCTACATAATACTCCCATACAGTGCCCACATAATACTCCCATACAGTGCCCACATAATACTCCCATACAGTGCCTACATAATACTCCCATACAGTGCCCACATAATACTGTATACAGTGCCTACATAATACTCCCATACAGTGCCTACATAATACTCCCATACAGTGCCTACATAATACTGCATACAGTGCCTGCATAATACTCCCATACAGTGCCCACATAATACTGTATACAGTGCCCACATGCTACTCCATACAGTGCTCACATAATACTGCCATATAGTGCCTACATAATACTGCATAAAGTGCCCACATAATACTGCATACAGTGCTCACATAATACTGCATACAGTGCCCACATAATACTCCCATGCAGTGCCTACATAATACTCCCATACAGTGCCTACATAATACTCCCATACAGTGCCCACATAATACTCCCATACAGTGCCCGCATAATACTCCCATACAGTGCCTGCATAATACTCCATACAGTGCCTGCATAATACTGTATACAGTGCCCACATAATACTCCCATACAGTGCCTACATAATACTGCATACAGTGCCCACATAATACTCCCATACAGTGCCCACATAATACTCCCATACAGTGCCTGCATAATACTCCCATACAGTGCCTACATAATACTGCATACAGTGCCCACATAATACTCCCATACAGTGCCCACATAATACTGCATACAGTGCCCACATAATACTCCCATACAGTGCCCATATAATACTGCATACAGTGCCCACATAATACTCCCATACAGTGCCCACATAATACTCCCATACAGTGCCTGCATAATACTCCCATACAGTGCCTACATAATACTGCATAGAGTGCCCACATAATACTCCCATACAGTGCCCACATAATACTGCATACAGTGCCCACATAATACTCCCATACAGTGCCCATATAATACTACATACAGTGCCCACATAATACTCCCATACAGTGCCCACATAATACTGTATACAGTGCCCACATAATACTGTATACAGTGCCTACATAATACTGTACACAGTGCCTACATAATACTCCCATACAGTGCCTACATAATACTCCCATACAGTGCTCACATAATACTGCCATACAGTGCTCACATAATACTGCCATACAGTGCCCACATAATACTGCATAAAGTGCCCACATAATACTGCATACAGTGCTCACATAATACTCCCATACAGTGCCCACATAATACTCCCATACAGTGCCCACATAATATTCCATACAGTGCTCACATAATACTCCATACAGTGCCCACATAATACTGTATACAGTGCCCACATAATACTGTATACAGTGCCTACATAATACTGTATACAGTGCCTACATAATTCTCCCATACAGTGCCTACATAATACTCACATACAGTGCCTACATAATACTCCCATACAGTGCCCACATAATACTCCCATACAGTGCCTACATAATACTCCCATACAGTGCCCACATAATACTCCCATACAGTGCCTACATAATACTGTATACAGTGCCTACATAATACTCCCATACAGTGCCCACATAATACTGTATACAGTGCCTACATAATACTCCCATACAGTGCCTACATAATACTCTCATACAGTGCCTACATAATACTGCATACAGTGCCTGCATAATACTCCCATACAGTGCCCACATAATACTGTATACAGTGCCCACATTCTACTCCATACAGTGCTCACATAATACTGCCATATAGTGCCTACATAATACTGCATAAAGTGCCCACATAATACTGCATACAGTGCTCACATAATGCTGCATACAGTGCCCACATAATACTCCCATGCAGTGCCTACATAATACTCCCATACAGTGCCTACATAATACTCCCATACAGTGCCCACATTCTACGCCATACAGTGCCTACATAATACTGCATAAAGTGCCCACATAATACTCCCATACAGTGCCCACATAATACTGCATACAGTGCCCACATAATACTCCCATACAGTGCCCATATAATACTGTATACAGTGCCCACATAATACTCCCATACAGTGCCCACATAATACTCCCATACAGTGCCCACATAATACTGCATACAGTGCCTACATAATACTCCCATACAGTGCCTACATAATACTCCATACAGTGCTCACATAATACTCCCATACAGTGCCTGCATAATACTCCCATACAGTGCCTACATAATACTCCATACAGTGCTCACATAATACTCCCATACAGTGCCCACATAATACTCCCATACAGTGCCTACATAATACTGCATACAGTGCCCACATAATACTGCATACAGTGCTCACATAATACTGCATACAGTGCCCATATAATACTCCCATACAGTGCCTACACAATACTGCATACAGTGTCCACATAATACTGCATACAGTGCCCACATAATACTCCCATACAGTGCCCACATAATACTGCATACAGTGCCCACATAATACTCCCATACAGTGCCCATATAATACTGCATACAGTGCCCACATAATACTCCCATACAGTGCCCACATAATACTGCATACAGTGCCTACATAATACTGTATACAGTGCCCACATAATACTCCCATACAGTGCCCACATAATACTCCCATACAGTGCCAACATAATTCTGCATACAGTGCCTACATAATTCTGCATACAGTGCCTACATAATACTCCATACAGTGCTCACATAATACTCCCATACAGTGCCTGCATAATACTCCCATACAGTGCCTACATAATACTCCATACAGTGCTCACATAATACTCCCATACAGTGCCCACATAATACTCCCATACAGTGCCTACATAATACTGCATACAGTGCCCACATAATACTGCATACAGTGCTCACATAATACTGCATACAGTGCCCATATAATACTCCCATACAGTGCCTACACAATACTGCATACAGTGTCCACATAATACTGCATACAGTGCCCACATAATACTCCCATACAGTGCCCACATAATACTGCATACAGTGCCCACATAATACTGCATACAGTGCCCGCATAATACTCCCATACAGTGCCCACATAATACTGCATACAGTGCCCACATAATACTCCCATGCAGTGCCTACATAATACTGTATACAGTGCCCACATAATACTCCCATACAGTGCCCACATAATACTCCCATACAGTGCCCACATAATACTCCCATGCAGTGCCTACATAATACTGTATACAGTGCCCACATAATACTCCCATACAGTGCCCACATAATACTCCCATACAGTGCCCACATAATACTGCATACAGTGCCTACATAATACTCCCATACAGTGCCTACATAATACTCCATACAGTGCTCACATAATACTCCCATGCAGTGCCTGCATAATACTCCCATACAGTGCCTACATAATACTCCATACAGTGCTCACATAATACTCCATACAGTGCTCACATAATACTCCATACAGTGCCTGCATAATACTCCCATACAGTGCCTACATAATACTCCATACAGTGCTCACATAATACTCCCATACAGTGCCCACATAATACTCCCATACAGGGCCTACATAATACTGCATACAGTGCCCACATAATACTGCATACAGTGCTCACATAATACTGCATACAGTGCCCATATAATACTCCCATACAGTGCCTTCACAATACTGCATACAGTCTCCACATAATACTGCATACAGTGCCCACATAATACTCCCATACAGTGCCTACATAATACTCCCATACAGTGCCAACATAATACTCCCATACAGTGCCCACATAATACTGCATACAGTGCCCACATAATACTCCCATACAGTGCCCACATAATACTCCCATACAGTGCCCACATAATACTCCCATACAGTGCCCGCATAATACTCCCATACAGTGCCTGCATAATACTCCCATACAGTGCCTGCATAATACTGTATACAGTGCCTACATAATACTGCATACAGTGCCCACATAATACTCCCATGCAGTGCCCACATAATACTCCCATACAGTGCCTGCATAATACTCCCATACAGTGCCTACATAATACTGCATACAGTGCCCACATAATACTCCCATACAGTGCCTGCATAATACTGCATACAGTGCCTACATAATACTGTATACAGTGCCTACATAATACTGGATACAGTGCTCACATAATACTCCCATACAGTGCCCACATAATACTCCCATACAGTGCCTACATAATACTCCCATACAGTGTCTACATAATACTCCCATACAGTGCTTACATAATACTCCCATACAGTGCCCACACAATACTCCCATACAGTGCTCACATAATACTCCCATACAGTGCCCACATAATACTCCCATACAGTGCCTACATAATACTCCCATACAGTGTCTACATAATACTCCCATACAGTGCCCACATAATACTACCATACAGTGCCTACATAATACTCCCATACAGTGTCTACATAATACTCCCATACAGTGCTTACATAATACTCCCATACAGTGCTTACATAATACTCCCATACTGTGCCCACACAATACTCCCATACAGTGTTCACATAATACTGCCATACAGTGCCCACATAATGCTCCCATACAGTGCTCACATAATACTCCCATACAGTGCCCACATAATACTCCCATACAGTGCCTACATATTACTCCCATACAGTGTCTACATAATACTCCCATACAGTGCCCACATAATACTGTATACAGTGCCTGCATAATACTCCCATACAGTGCCTACATAATACCCCCATACAGTGCCCACATAATACTCCCATACAGTGCCTACATAATACTGCATACAGTGCTTACATAATACTCCCATACAGTGCCCACATAATACTCCCATACAGTGCCCACATAATACTGCATACAGTGCCTACATAATACTCCCATACAGTGCCCACATAATACTCCCATGCAGTGCCTACATAATACTGCATACAGTGCTTACATAATACTCCCATACAGTGCCCACATAATACTCCCATACAGTGCCCACATAATACTGCATACAGTGCTTACATAATACTCCCCTACAGTGCCCACATAATACTGTATACAGTGCCTGCATAATACTCCCATACAGTGCCTACATAATACTGCATACAGTGCTTACATAATAGTCCCATACAGTGCCCACATAATACTCCCATACAGTGCCCACATAATACTGCATACAGTGCTTACATAATACTCCCATACAGTGCCCACATAATACTGTATACAGTGCCCACATAATACTCCCATACAGTGCCCACATAATACTGCATACAGTGCTTACATAATACTCCCATACAGTGCCCACATAATACTGTATACAGTGCCTGCATAATACTCCCATACAGTGCCTACACAATACTGCATACAGTGCCCACATAATACTGTATACAGTGCTCACATAATACTGGATACAGTGCTTACATAATACTCCCATACAGTGCCCACATAATACTGTATACAGTGCCCACATAATACTCCCATACAGTGCCCACATAATACTGCATACAGTGCTTACATAATACTCCCATACAGTGCCCACATAATACTGTATACAGTGCCTGCATAATACTCCCATACAGTGCCTACACAATACTGCATACAGTGCCCACATAATACTGTATACAGTGCTCACATAATACTGGATACAGTGCTTACATAATACTCCCATACAGTGCCTACATAATACTCCATACAGTGCTCACATAATACTCCCATACAGTGCCCACATAATACTCCCATACAGTGCCTGTATAATACTCCCATACAGTGCCTACATAATACTGCATACAGTGCTTACATAATACTCCCATACAGTGCCTGCATAATACTCCCATACAGTGCTCACATAATACTCCCATACAGTGCCCACATAATACTCCCATACAGTGCCTACATAGTACTGTATACAGTGCCTACATAATACTCCCATACAGTGCCTACATAATACTGCATACAGTGCCTGCATAATACTCCCATACAGTGCCTGCATAATACTCCCATACAGTGCTCACATAATACTCCCATACAGTGCCCACATAATACTCCCATACAGTGCCTACATAATACTGTATAGAGTCCTTACATAATACTCCCATACAGTGCCCACATAATTCTCCCATACAGTGCCCACATAATACTCCCATACAGTGCCTACATAATACTCCCATACAGTGCCTACATAATACTGCATACAGTGCTTACATAATACTCCCATACAGTGCCCACATAATACTCCCATACAGTGCCCACATAATACTGCATACAGTGCCTACATAATACTCCCATACAGTGCCCACATAATACTCCCATGCAGTGCCTACATAATACTGCATACAGTGCTTACATAATACTCCCATACAGTGCCCACATAATACTGCATACAGTGCTTACATAATACTCCCCTACAGTGCCCACATAATACTGTATACAGTGCCGCATAATACTCCCATACAGTGCCTACATAATACTGCATACAGTGCTTACATAATACTCCCATACAGTGCCCACATAATACTCCCATACAGTGCCCACATAATACTGCATACAGTGCTTACATAATACTCCCATACAGTGCCCACATAATACTGTATACAGTGCCCACATAATACTCCCATACAGTGCCCACATAATACTGCATACAGTGCTTACATAATACTCCCATACAGTGCCCACATAATACTGTATACAGTGCCTGCATAATACTCCCATACAGTGCCTACACAATACTGCATACAGTGCCCACATAATACTGTATACAGTGCTCACATAATACTGGATACAGTGCTTACATAATACTCCCATACAGTGCCTACATAATACTCCCATACAGTGCCCACATAATACTCCCATACAGTGCCTGCATAATACTCCCATACAGTGCCTACATAATACTGTATACAGTGCCTACATAATACTCCCATACAGTGCCCACATAATACTCCCATACAGTGCCTACATAATACTCCCATACAGTGCCTGCATAATACTCCCATACAGTGCCTACATAATACTGTATACAGTGCCTACATAATACTCCCATACAGTGCCCACATAATACTCCCATACAGTGCTTACATAATACTCCCATACAGTGCCTGCATAATACTCCCATACAGTGCTCACATAATACTCCCATACAGTGCCCACATAATACTCCCATACAGTGCCTACATAATACTGTATACAGTGCCTACATAATACTCCCATACAGTGCTCACATAATACTCCCATACAGTGCCTGCATAATACTCCCATACAGTGCCTGCATAATACTCCCATACAGTGCTCACATAATACTGCATACAGTGCCCATATAATACTCCCATACAGTGCCTACACAATACTGCATACAGTGCCCACATAATACTGTATACAGTGCCCACATAATACTGTATACAGTGCCCACATAATACTCCCATACAGTGCCCACATAATACTGTATACAGTGCCCACATAATACTCCCATACAGTGCTCACATAATACTCCCATACAGTGCCTGCATAATACTCCCATACAGTGCCTGCATAATACTCCCATACAGTGCTTACATAATACTCCCATACAGTGCCCACATAATACTGTATACAGTGCCTGCATAATACTCCCATACAGTGCCTACACAATACTGCATACAGTGCCCACATAATACCCCCATACAGTGCTCACATAATACTCCATACAGTGCCCACATAATACTCCATACAGTGCCTGCATAATACTCCCATACAGTGCTCACATAATACTCCATACAGTGCCCACATAATACTCCATACAGTGCTCACATAATACTCCATACAGTGCCTACATAATACTCCCATGCAATGCTTACATAATACTCCCATACAGTGTCCACATAATACTCCCATACAATGCTTACATAATACTCCCATACAGTGCTCACATAATACTCCATACAGTGCCCACATAATACTCCATACAGTGCCCACATAATACTCCATACAGTGCCTACATAATACTCCCATACAATGCTTACATAATACTCCCATACAGTGTCCACATAATACTCCCATACAATGCTTACATAATACTCCCATACAGTGCTTACATAATACTGCGTACAGTGCCTGCATAATACTGGATACAGTGCTCACGTAATACTCCCATACAGTGCTCACATGATATATCATATGTGTATATATCTATATATATATATATATACGCATTATTTGTGATGTCTGATTCCTGCCCACAGTGAGACACAATAGAGAAGGTGTTTTCTACATCGCCACCTAGAGTTGCGACAAGGCACTGCTTGTCCCTTTAACTTAGGGTTTCTACAAACTCTACAGAGAGGTGAGCTGGGGGCTGCACCCCACATACTATAGGGGCGGTATCTGTGCCCCCTCCGCAGGATTATCTCCACATTGGGGACATCTGCATGCCTGTGTTCCTAAAGCGATTCAGTGCAGTAATGTATCTGAACACTAGGTGGCAGCATTAATATATTGTAGTTGAAGTGTAGAGTTCCCCTTTAAGTTGTAGTTGGCCGGTGGCCCCCATCCTGGTAAGTGCTGAGGCGGCGGCAGTGTCCCAGATGGCGGTCTCAGGATGAGTTACGCTGCTGCCTCAGCACACATCCGCCACCGTCTGCACATCTCCTGTCTGCACGCAAATCATTATTTTAATGGCAGCGGATCTGGAACATTCCCAAATGCTGGAGCCTGGCGAGCCGATCCTGCCCCCTCCACCCCCGATCCTCAGGTTATTAATATCTGCATTGGGACACTTCTAGCTGGTGCCAACCAATATGGCCGCCATTAGAGCCCTTAAAGGGGTTGTCCCCCCACTTTCCTCAACGTCAGATTTGCGCATCTGCTTAATTATCCTCCCCGAAATGTATCTGCACAGAACAAAAAAGCCCCCCTAAATAACTGCTAAGGGGGTTTACAGATAAGGCCGCCTCCCCTTTATTATATATCAGGCACAGCGCCAAGCATTTACTAGTGGCCGAGTCTGGTATTGCACCTCCATTTACTCACTACAAATAGTGAAGCTCTGCAGACCCTGTAGTCGAGTCGGACCCCCACCAATAAGTTAGCAATATTAATATCCCACACATTACCAGCAGCACAGAGTATTTCAGGAGACTACACTATTTCCTTTGGGGTTTTTTGTTTGCAGGTTATTCACTGGAATTCTCCCAAAAAGCTGAGAGTGAAGAACAAACACGTGGAATTCTTCCGGAACCTTTACCTGACGTTCCTGGAGTACGACGGGAACCTCCTGCGCAGAGAGCTGTTCGGCTGCCCCAGCGAGACCGACGTCAACAGCGAGAACGTGAGTGCCAGCGAGACTTCGTTACAGTGTATCAGCGCAGGCTCTGTGCCCGACAATGCGTACACATGACACACAGTGCCCAGCTCATCGGACCCCTTCACTGCCGGGCATCCGACTGCCAACTATCATCAGCAGAGCTGCACAATGCCAGCGCAGCAGAGCTGAGTTTGTCACGTGGAGCATTAGTTATTGAATGGTTTGGAGTTGCTTTATGTGTACCCTGTGTTTTACCTGCAGTCCTATGTAAAAAACACATTGTAATGTACACTGTGCCAAATGCAAACCTCAGCTCTGCTACATCTGACCAGTGTCGACCATCTGCAGCTGGAAAGTTTAGAGATGAAGAGATCAGCTCTGCTAGTTAGTTGTGATCCCCCTTAGTTAGTTGTGATCCCCCTTAGTTACTTGTGACCCCCCTTAGTTACTTGTGACCCTCCTTAGTTAGTTGTGACCCCCTTAGTTAGTTGTGACCCTCCTTAGTTAGTTGTGACCCTCCTTAGTTAGTTGTGACCCCCCTTAGTTAGCTGTGACCCTCATTAGTTAGTTGTGACCCCCCTTAGTTAGTTGTGACCCCCCTTAGTTAGTTGTGACCCTCCTTAGTTAGTTGTGACCCCCTTAGTTAGTTGTGATCCCCCTTAGTTAGTTGTGATCCCCCTTAGTTAGTTGTGACCCCCCCTTAGTTAGTTGTGACCCTCCTTAGTTAGTTGTGACCCCCCTTAGTTAGTTGTGACCCTCCTTAGTTAGTTGTGACCCTCCTTAGTTAGTTGTGACCCCCCTTAGTTAGCTGTGACCCTCATTAGTTAGTTGTGACCCCCCTTAGTTAGTTGTGACCCCCCTTAGTTAGTTGTGACCCTCCTTAGTTAGTTGTGACCCCCTTAGTTAGTTGTGATCCCCCTTAGTTAGTTGTGATCCCCCTTAGTTAGTTGTGACCCCCCCTTAGTTAGTTGTGACCCTCCTTAGTTAGTTGTGACCCCCCTTAGTTAGTTGTGACCCCTCCTTAGTTAGTTGTGACCCTCCTTAGTTAGTTGTGATCCCCCTTAGTTAGTTGTGACCCCCCTTAGTTAGTTGTGACCCCCCCTTAGTTAGTTGTGACCCTCCTTAGTTAGTTGTGATCCCCCTTAGTTAGTTGTGACCCCCCCTTAGATAGTTGTGATCCCCCTTAGTTAGTTGTGACCCCCCTTAGTTAGTTATGAGCCTCCTTAGTTATTTGTGACCCCTCCTTAGTTAGTTGTGAGCCT
The DNA here is from genome assembly GCF_046119375.1 of Phyllobates terribilis. Classification (NCBI taxonomy): domain Eukaryota; kingdom Metazoa; phylum Chordata; class Amphibia; order Anura; family Dendrobatidae; genus Phyllobates; species Phyllobates terribilis. The sequence continues at coordinate 177,851,725 of NW_027362770.1, forward strand.
CCTTAGTTAGTTGTGACCCCTCCTTAGTTAGTTGTGACCCTCCTTAGTTAGTTGTGACCCCCTTAGTTAGTTGTGACCCCCCTTAGTTAGTTGTGACCCTCCTTAGTTAGTTGTGAGCCTCCTTAGTTAGTTGTGACCCCTCCTTAGTTAGTTGTGACCCCCTTAGTTAGTTGTGACCCCTCCTTAGTTAGTTGTGACCCCCCTTAGTTAGTTGTGAGCCTCCTTAGTTAGTTGTGACCCCTCCTTAGTTAGTTGTGACCCCTCCTTAGTTAGTTGTGACCCCCTTAGTTAGTTGTGACCCCCCTTAGTTAGTTGTGACCCTCCTTAGTTAGTTGTGACCCCTCCTTAGTTAGTTGTGACCCCTCCTTAGTTAGTTGTGACCCCCTTAGTTAGTTGTGATCCCCCTTAGTTAGTTGTGACCCCCCTTAGTTACTTGTGACCCTCCTTAGTTACTTGTGACCCTTCTTAGTTAGTTGTGACCCCCCCTTAGTTAGTTGTGAGCCTCCTTAGTTAGTTGTGACCCCCCTTAGTTAGTTGTGAGCCTCCTTAGTTAGTTGTGACCCCTCCTTAGTTAGTTGTGACCCCTCCTTAGTTAGTTGTGACCCCCTTAGTTAGTTGTGACCCCCCTTAGTTAGTTGTGACCCTCCTTAGTTAGTTGTGACCCCTCCTTAGTTAGTTGTGACCCCTCCTTAGTTAGTTGTGACCCCCTTAGTTAGTTGTGATCCCCCTTAGTTAGTTGTGACCCCCCTTAGTTACTTGTGACCCTCCTTAGTTACTTGTGACCCTCCTTAGTTAGTTGTGACCCCCCCTTAGTTAGTTGTGACCCTCCTTAGTTAGTTGTGATCCCCCCTTAGTTAGTTGTGACCCTCCTTAGTTAGTTGTGACCCCTCCTTAGTTAGTTGTGACCCCCCCTTAGTTAGTTGGGACCCTCCTTAGTTAGTTGTGACCCCCTTAGTTAGTTGTGACCCCCCTTAGTTAGTTGTGACCCTCCTTAGTTAGTTGTGAGCCTCCTTAGTTAGTTGTGACCCCTCCTTAGTTAGTTGTGACCCCCTTAGTTAGTTGTGACCCCTCCTTAGTTAGTTGTGACCCCCCTTAGTTAGTTGTGAGCCTCCTTAGTTAGTTGTGACCCCTCCTTAGTTAGTTGTGACCCCTCCTTAGTTAGTTGTGACCCCCTTAGTTAGTTGTGACCCCCCTTAGTTAGTTGTGACCCTCCTTAGTTAGTTGTGACCCCTCCTTAGTTAGTTGTGACCCCTCCTTAGTTAGTTGTGACCCCCTTAGTTAGTTGTGATCCCCCTTAGTTAGTTGTGACCCCCCTTAGTTACTTGTGACCCTCCTTAGTTACTTGTGACCCTCCTTAGTTAGTTGTGACCCCCCCTTAGTTAGTTGTGACCCTCCTTAGTTAGTTGTGATCCCCCCTTAGTTAGTTGTGACCCTCCTTAGTTAGTTGTGACCCCTCCTTAGTTAGTTGGGACCCTCCTTAGTTAGTTGTGACCCCCCCTTAGTTAGTTGGGACCCCCCTCCCGTCCATTTCCCGCTGTGTACAGGACATTCACCCTGAGCCGCGGAGATTTCGCGTTTTTGCTCTTGAATAAAACATCAAAGATTTTTTTCTCCAAGTGTCGGCGGGAAACGTTACTGATCACCGGGAGAGCGAAAGAGCAAAACTGGCAACAAAAAAGCTCTAAAATGCGCCAGCCGCAGAGACTGTCATTTTATTTTCTTCTTAAAGGGACACGCTCCGACTTTTACCACCAGAAAGCCACCTGGGTTTGACTTGTCCGTCTCTCTGTCCACAGCTCCAGAACCAGCTGTCAGAGCTGGACGAGGACGACCTGTGCTACGAGTTCAGGCGGGAGAGATTCACCGTGCACCGCACTCACCTCTACTTCCTGCACTACGAGTACGAGCCGGCGGCCGACGACTCTGACGTCACGCTAGTGGCCCAGCTGTCCATGGACAGGTAGGTGCAATGTAACAGCAGTTCATAAAGCCACCACCAGGGGGAGCACACTGCATACAGATTTATACCAACTGTATACATCTTGATGCAGTGAGCTCCCCCTAGTGGTGACTGCAGGCAGGAAGAATTATATCATTTATCGAGTTGGGAATAAAAAAACAGATCTTTCACAATCAAACTGTTGAAAATGCTAAGGTTCTTCTCTCCTCTTGTAGGCTCCAGATGCTGGAAGCCATCTGCAAACACTGGGAGGGCCCCATCAGCCTGGCCCTGTACCTGTCAGACGCTGAGGCCCAGCAGTTCTTACGTTACGCACAGGGCTCCGAGGTGCTGCTCAACCGGCGCAACGTGGGCTACCACATAGTCTACAAAGAAGGACAGTTCTACCCGGTCAACCTGCTGAGGAACGTGGCCATGAAACACGTCAGCACACCCTACATGTTCCTCTCGGATATAGACTTCCTACCTATGTATGGACTCTATGAGAGCCTCAGGTAACGATGGCAGGAGCGAGGCCGACCACACCTATATCAGTGTTATAGCAGTTATATGCTTATACACTGGGGGCAGTATTATAGTAGTTATATTCTTGTATATACGGGGCAGTATTATAGTAGTTATATTCCTGTACATAGGAGCAGTATTATAGTAGTTATATTCTTGAACATATCGGCAGTATTATAGTAGTTATATTCTTGTACATAGGAGCAGTATTATAGTAGTTATATTCTTGTACATAGGGGCAGTATTATAGTAGTTATATTCTTGTACATAGGGAGCAGTATTATAGTAGTTATATTCTTGTACATAGGAGCAGTATTATAGTAGTTATATTCTTGTACATAGGAGCAGTATTATAGTAGTTATATTCTTGTACATAGGAGCAGTATTATAGTAGTTATATTCTTGTATATAGGGGCAGTATTATAGTAGTTATATTCTTGTATATAGGAGCAGTATTATAGTAGTTATATTCTTTTACATAGGAGCAGTATTATAGTAGTTATATTCTTGTACATAGGGGCAGTATTATAGCAGTTATATGCTTATACACTGGGGGCAGTATTATAGTAGTTATATTCTTGTACATAGGGGGCAGTATTATAGGAGTTATATTCCTGTACATAGGAGCAGTATTATAGTAGTTATATTCTTGAACATATCGGCAGTATTATAGTAGTTATATTCTTGTACATAGGAGTAGTATTATAGTAGTTATATTCTTGTACATAGGGGGCAGTATTATAGTAGTTATATTCTTGTACATAGGGGCAGTATTATAGTAGTTATATTCTTGTACATAGGAGCAGTATTATAGTAGTTATATTCTTGTACATAGGAACAGTATTATAGTAGTTATATTCTTGTACATAGGAGCAGTATTATAGTAGTTATATTCTTGTACATAGGAACAGTATTATAGTAGTTTTATTCTTGTATATAGGAGCAGTATTATAGTAGTTATATTCTTGTACATAGGAGCAGTATTATAGTAGTTATATTCTTGTACATAGGAGCAGTATTATAGTAGTTATATTCTTGTACATAGGAGCAGTATTATAGTAGTTATATTCTTGTACATAGGAGCAGTATTATAGTAGTTTTATTCTTGTATATAGGAGCAGTATTATAGTAGTTATATTCTTGTACATAGGAGCAGTATTATAGTAGTTATATTCTTTTATATAGGGGCAGTATTATAGTAGTTATATTCATGTATATAGGAGCAGTATTATAGTAGTTATATTCTTGTACATAGGAGCAGTATTATAGTAGTTATATTCTTGTACATAGGAGCAGTATTATAGTAGTTATATTCTTGTACATAGGAGCAGTATTATAGTAGTTATATTCTTGTACATAGGAGCAGTATTATAGTAGTTTTATTCTTGTATATAGGAGCAGTATTATAGTAGTTATATTCTTGTACATAGGAGCAGTATTATAGTAGTTATATTCTTGTATATAGGGGCAGTATTATAGTAGTTATATTCATGTATATAGGAGCAGTATTATAGTAGTTATATTTCTGTACATAGGGGCAGTATTATAGTAGTTATATTGTTGTACATAGGAGCAGTATTATAGTAGTTATATTCTTGTACATAGGAGCAGTATTATAGTAGTTATATTCTTGTACATAGGGGCAGTATTATAGTAGTTATATTCTTGTGCATAGGGGCAGTATTATAGTAGGTATATTCTTGTACATAGGGGCAGTATTATAGTAGGTATATTCTTGTACATAGGGGGCAGTATTATAGTAGTTATATTCTTGTACATAGGGGACAGTATTATAGTAGTTATATTCTTGTACATAGGAGCAGTATTATAGTAGTTATATTCTTGTATATAGGAGCAGTATTATAGTAGTTATATTCTTGTACATAGGAGCAGTATTATAGTAGTTATATTCTTGTACATAGGGGGCAGTATTATAGTAGTTATATTCCTGTACATAGGGGCAGTATTATAGTAGTTATATTGTTGTACATAGGAGCAGTATTATCTACTATATAATCGTCTTATCCCGTCTGTCTGTCTGTCTGTCTATCTGTCTGTCTGTCTGTCTGTCCAGGAAATCCCACATCGCTCATTGGTCCGGCAGCGGCCAATCAGTGCCGCGGGATTTCAGAAAAAAGATGGCGGCCGTTAGCGGCTCATCTGTGGGACGGAGCTCAGCGGCGTTGCAGCCCGGAGATGAGCGCCGCGAGACACTCATCTCCCGGCCGGTACCAGCAGAAGGACCCCGACCGCCGGACCCATCTGCGGGACGGAGATGCAGCCGGGAGGTGAGCGGCGCGAGGCGCTCATCTCCCTGCCGGTAGCAGCGGAAGGACCGCCGGCGTCGCTGACATCCATGCGGAAGGGAGGACCGGGGAGCGGCGCTGCGGGTCGGGATACTCCTGCTGCGAGCGCCCGCTCATGTCCCGGGTTCTCGCTGCGGAAGTAGCCGCACAGGCAGCGCCGCTCCCCGGTCCTCACCAAGACGATTCGATGATTGGTCGCGGTCTTCGGACCCGACCAATCACTGATCTTAGCGCAAAAGTTAAATACCGCTGTGCTGATTGGTCGCGGACGCTGCCCGCGACCAATCACCGATTTGGGTGCCAAATTTATATATCGGCCGCGACCAATCAGCACAGTAGTGGTTAACTTTAGCCGCAAGATCAGTGATTGGTCGCGGGCCAAGACCGCGACCAATCACCGATTTGTGCGGCACATTTAAATAGCGTCCGCGACCAATTGGATGTCAGCGCCCTTCCCCGGTCCTCCCTTCACGCCCTAGCCGCATGGATGTCAGCGGCGCTGCCTGTGCGGATACTTCCGTTGCGAGAACCCGGAACATGAGCGGGCGCTCGCAGCAGAAGTATCCCGACCCGCAGCGCCGCTCCCCGGTCCTCCCTTCACACCCTAGCCGCTGATGTACCCACAGTATCCGCATGGTGTTACAAAGGTCCGGACATTTGTGTTAAAAATCGCTAATTGGTCGCTGGCGCTGCCCGCGACCAATCACCGATTTGGGCGCCATATTTAAATATCGGCCACGACCAATCACCGATCTTGGCTCCACATTTAAACACCGCTGTACTGATTGGTCGCGGACGCTATTTAAATGTGGCGCCAAAATCGGTGATTGGTCGCGCCCAGCGTCGGCGACCAATCAGCACAGCGGTGATTAAATGAGGAGCCAAGATCGGTGATTGGTCGCGGCCGATATTTAAATTTGGCGCCCAAATCGGTGATTGGTCGCGGGCAGCGGCCGTGACCAATCACCGATTTGGGCGCCACATTTAAATAGCGGCCGCGACCAATCACTGATCTTGCCGGCTCATTTAAACACTGCTGTGCTAATTGGTCGCGGTTGCCGGCCGCGACCAATCAGCGAGCTTGGCGCCAAATTTAAACAACGCTCTGCTGATTGGTCGCGGACGCCAGAGATTGGCGCAAAATTTAAACAACGCTCTGCTGATTGGTCGCGGTCGCTGGCCGAGATCAATCAGCGAGATTGGCGCCAAATTTAAACAATGCTCTGCTGATTGGTCGCGGACGCCAGAGATTGGCGCAAAATTTAAACAACGCTCTGCTGATTGGTCGCGGTCGCCGGCCGCGACCAATCTGCAGTATTGTCGCCAAATTTAAACACCTCTTTGCTGATTGGTCGCGGTCGCGACTAATCAGCGATTTTGGTGCCAAATTTAAACACGCTCTCCAGTCCTCACTAGCACGGTTCGCTGATTGGTAGCGGCCGCCGCCCACGACCAATCAGCGACATTGGCGCCAAATTTAAACAACTCTCTGCTGATTGGTCGAGGCCGGCGACCGCGACCAATCAGCCGAGCGGGGTTTAAATTTGGCCCCAAAGTCGCTGATTAGTCGCGTCTGATGGCCGCGACCAATCAGCAGAGCGTTGTTTAAATTTTGTGCCAAAATCGTTGATTGGTCGCGGCCGGCGACCAATCAGCGATTTTGGTGCCAAATTTAAACCCCGCTCTGTATCGCTCTGCTGATTGGTCGCGGTCGGCGGCCGCGACCAATCAGCAGTATTGGCGCCAAATTTAAACACCGCTCTGCTGATTGGTTGCGACTGATCAGCGATTTTGGTGCCAAATTTAAACACGCTCTCCAGTCCTCACTAACACGGTTCGCAGATTGGTCGCGGCCGCCGCCCGCGACCAATCGCCGATATTGCCGCCAAATTTAAACACCGCTTTGCTGATTGGTCGCGGTTGCCTAACGCGACCAATCAGCGATTTGGGCGCCAAATTTAAACGCCGCTCTGCTAATTGCGCCCCGTCGGCCGCATACCTATTCTACAATACCCGATGCGTTCGAATCGGGCCACCATCTAGTAGTAGTTATATTCCTGTACATAGGGGGCGGTATTATAGCAGTTATATTCTTGTACATAGGGGGCAGTATTATAGTAGTTATATTCTTCTACATAGGGGCAGTATTATAGTAGCTATATTCTTGTACATAGGAGCAGTATTATAGTAGTTATATTCTTGTACATAGGGGGCAGTATTATAGTAGTTATATTCTTGTACATAGGAGCAGTATTATAGTAGTTATATTCTTGTACATAGGGGACAGTATTATAGTAGTTATATTCTTGTACATAGGGGCAGTATTATAGTAGTTATATTCTTGTACATAGGGGGCAGTATTATAGTAGTTATATTCTTGTACATAGGAGCAGTATTATAGTAGTTATATTCTTGTACATAGGGGACAGTATTATAGTAGTTATATTCTTGTACATAGGGGCAGTATTATAGTAGTTATATTCTTGTACATAGGGGGCAGTATTATAGTAGTTATATTCTTGTACTTAGGAGCAGTATTATAGTAGTTATATTCTTGTACATAGGGGCAGTATTATAGTAGTTATATTCTTGTACATAAGGGGCAGTATTATAGTAGTTATATTGTTGTACATAGGGGCAGTATTATAGTAGTTATATTCTTGTATATAGGGGCAGTATTATAGTAGTTATATTCTTGTACATAGGAGCAGTATTATAGTAGGTATATTCTTGTACATAGGAGCAGTATTATAGTAGTTATATTCTTGTACATAGGGGCAGTATTATAGTAGTTATATTCTTGTACATAGGAGCAGTATTATAGTAGTTATATTCTTGTACATAGAGGGCAGTATTATAGTAGTTATATTCTTGCACATAGGAGCAGTATTATAATAGGTATATTCTTGTACATAGGAGCAGTATTATAGTAGTTATATTCCTGAACATAGGGGCAGTATTACAGTAGTTATATTCTTGTACATAGGAGCAGTATTATAGTAGTTATATTCTTGTACATAGGGGGCAGTATTATAGTAGTTATATTCTTGTACATAGGGGGCAGTATTATAGTAGTTATATTCTTGTACATAGGGGGCAGTATTATAGTTGTTATATTCCTGTACATAGGAGCAGTATTATAGTAGTTATATTCTTGTACATAGGAGCAGTATTATAGTAGTTATATTCTTGTACATAGGGGCAGTATTATAGTAGTAATATTCTTGTACATAGGGAGCAGTATTATAGTAGTTATATTCTTGTACATAGGAGCAGTATTATAGTAGTTATATTCTTGTACATAGGGAGCAGTATTATAGTAGTTATATTCTTCTACATAGGGTCAGTATTATAGTAGCTATATTCTTGTACATAGGGGCAGTATTATAGTAGTTATTTTCTTATACATAGGGGGCGGTATTATAGCAGTTATATTCTTGTACATAGGGGGCAGTATTATAGTAGTTATATTCTTCTACATAGGGGCAGTATTATAGTAGCTATATTCTTGTACATAGGAGCAGTATTATAGTAGTTCTATTCTTGTACATAGGAGGCAGTATTATAGTAGTTATATTATTGTACATAGGGGACAGTATTATAGTAGTTATATTCTTGTACATAGGGGGCAGTATTATAGTAGTTATATTCTTGTACATAGGAGCAGTATTATAGTAGTTATATTCTTGTACATAGGAGCAGTATTATAGTAGTTATATTCTTGTACATAGGGGGCAGTATTATAGTAGTTATATTCTTGTACATAGGAGCAGTATTATAGTAGTTATATTCTTGTACATAGGAGCAGTATTATAGTAGTTATATTCTTGTACATAGGAGCAGTATTATAGTAGTTATATTCTTGTACATAGGAGCAGTATTATAGTAGTTATATTCTTGTACATAGGGGCAGTATTATAGTAGTTATATTCTTGTACATAGGGAGCAGTATTATAGTAGTTATATTCTTGTACATAGGGGGCAGTATTATAGTAGTTATATTCTTGTACATAGGGGGCAGTAGTATAGTAGTTATATTCTTGTACATAGGAGCAGTATTATAGTAGTTATATTCTTGTACATAGGGAGCAGTATTATAGTAGTTATATTCTTCTACATAGGGGCAGTATTATAGTAGCTATATTCTTGTACATAGGGGCAGTATTATAGTAGTTATATTCTTATACATAGGGGGCGGTATAGCAGTTATATTCTTGTACATAGGGGCAGTATTATAGCAGTTATATTCTTGTACATAGGGGCAGTATTATAGTAGTTATATTCTTGTACATAGGGGCAGTATTATAGTAGTTATATTCTTGTATATAGGAGCAGTATTATAATAGTTATATTCTTGTACATAGGAGTAGTATTATAGTAGTTATATTCTTCTACATAGGGTCAGTATTATAGTAGCTATATTCTTGTACATAGGGGCAGTATTATAGTAGATATATTCTTATACATAGGGGGCGGTATTATAGCAGTTATATTCTTGTACATAGGGGCAGTATTATAGTAGTTATATTCTTGTACATAGGAGCAGTATTATAGTAGTTATATTCTTGTACATAGGAGCAGTATTATAATAGTTATATTCTTGTACATAGGAAGCAGTATTATAGTAGTTATATTCTTCTACATAGGGTCAGTATTATAGTAGCTATATTCTTGTATATAGGGGCAGTATTATAGTAGTTATATTCTTATACATAGGGGGCGGTATTATAGCAGTTATATTCTTGTACATAGGGGGCAGTATTATAGTAGTTATATTCTTCTACATAGGGGCAGTATTATAGTAGCTATATTCTTGTACATAGGAGCAGTATTATAGTAGTTATATTCTTGTACATAGGGGGCAGTATTATAGTAGTTATATTCTTGTACATAGGGGTAGTATTATAGTAGTTATATTCTTGTACATAGGAGCAGTATTATAGTAGTTATATTCTTGTACATAGGAGCAGTATTATAGTAGTTATATTCTTGTACATAGGAGCAGTATTATAGTAGTTATATTCTTGTACATAGGGGCAGTATTATAGTAGTTATATTCTTGTACATAGGGAGCAGTATTATAGTAGTTATATTCTTGTACATAGGGGGCAGTATTATAGTAGTTATATTCTTGTACATAGGGGGCAGTATTATAGTAGTTATATTCTTGTACATAGGGGCAGTATTATAGTAGTTATATTCTTGTACATAGGGAGCAGTATTATAGTAGTTATATTATTGTACATAGGAGCAGTATTATAGTAGTTATATTCTTGTACATAGGGGGCAGTATTATAGTAGTTATATTCTTGTACATAGGGGGCAGTATTATAGTAGTTATATTCTTGTACATAGGAGCAGTATTATAGTAGTTATATTCTTGTACATAGAGGGCAGTATAATAGTAGTTATGTTCTTGTACATAGGGGCAGTATTATAGCAGTTGTATTGTTGTACATAGGGGCAGTATTATAGTAGTTCTATTCTTGTACATAGGGGGCAGTATTATAGTAGTTATATTCTTGTACATAGGGGCAGTATTATAGTAGTTATATTCTTGTACATAGGGGGCAGTATTATAGTAGTTATATTCTTGTACATAGGGGTAGTATTATAGTAGTTATATTCTTGTACATAGGAGCAGTATTATAGTAGTTATATTCTTGTACATAGGAGCAGTATTATAGTAGTTATATTCTTGTACATAGGGGCAGTATTATAGTAGTTATATTCTTGTACATAGGGAGCAGTATTATAGTAGTTATATTCTTGTACATAGGGGGCAGTATTATAGTAGTTATATTCTTGTACATAGGGGGCAGTATTATAGTAGTTATATTCTTGTACATAGGGGCAGTATTATAGTAGTTATATTCTTGTACATAGGGAGCAGTATTATAGTAGTTATATTATTGTACATAGGAGCAGTATTATAGTAGTTATATTCTTGTACATAGGGGGCAGTATTATAGTAGTTATATTCTTGTACATAGGGGGCAGTATTATAGTAGTTATATTCTTGTACATAGGAGCAGTATTATAGTAGTTATATTCTTGTACATAGAGGGCAGTATTATAGTAGTTATGTTCTTGTACATAGGGACAGTATTATAGCAGTTGTATTGTTGTACATAGGGGCAGTATTATAGTAGTTCTATTCTTGTACATAGGGGGCAGTATTATAGTAGTTATATTCTTGTACATAGGGGCAGTATTATAGTAGTTATATTCTTGTACATAGGGGGCAGTATTATAGTAGTTATATTCTTGTACATAGGGGGCAGTATTATAGTAGTTATATTCTTGTACATAGGAGCAGTATTATAGTAGTTATATTCTTGTACATAGGGGGCAGTATTATAGTAGTTATATTCTTGTACATAGGGGCAGTATTATAGTAGTTATATTCTTGTACATGGGGGGCAGTATTATAGTAGTTATATTCTTGTACATAGGAGCAGTATTATAGTAGTTATATTCTTGTACATAGGGGCAGTATTATAGTAGTTATATTCTTGTACATAGGGGGCAGTATTATAGTAGTTATATTCTTGTACATAGGGGGCAGTATTATAGTAGTTATATTCTTGTACATAGGAGCAGTATTATAGTAGTTATATTCTTGTACATAGAGGGCAGTATAATAGTAGTTATGTTCTTGTACATAGGGGCAGTATTATAGCAGTTGTATTGTTGTACATAGGGGCAGTATTATAGTAGTTCTATTCTTGTACATAGGGGGCAGTATTATAGTAGTTATATTCTTGTACATAGGGGCAGTATTATAGTAGTTATATTCTTGTACATAGGGGGCAGTATTATAGTAGTTATATTCTTGTACATAGGGGTAGTATTATAGTAGTTATATTCTTGTACATAGGAGCAGTATTATAGTAGTTATATTCTTGTACATAGGAGCAGTATTATAGTAGTTATATTCTTGTACATAGGAGCAGTATTATAGTAGTTATATTCTTGTACATAGGGGCAGTATTATAGTAGTTATATTCTTGTACATAGGGAGCAGTATTATAGTAGTTATATTCTTGTACATAGGGGGCAGTATTATAGTAGTTATATTCTTGTACATAGGGGGCAGTATTATAGTAGTTTTATTCTTGTACATAGGGGCAGTATTATAGTAGTTATATTCTTGTACATAGGGAGCAGTATTATAGTAGTTATATTATTGTACATAGGAGCAGTATTATAGTAGTTATATTCTTGTACATAGGGGGCAGTATTATAGTAGTTATATTCTTGTACATAGGGGGCAGTATTATAGTAGTTATATTCTTGTACATAGGAGCAGTATTATAGTAGTTATATTCTTGTACATAGAGGGCAGTATTATAGTAGTTATGTTCTTGTACATAGGGACAGTATTATAGCAGTTGTATTGTTGTACATAGGGGCAGTATTATAGTAGTTCTATTCTTGTACATAGGGGGCAGTATTATAGTAGTTATATTCTTGTACATAGGGGCAGTATTATAGTAGTTATATTCTTGTACATAGGGGGCAGTATTATAGTAGTTATATTCTTGTACATAGGGGGCAGTATTATAGTAGTTATATTCTTGTACATAGGAGCAGTATTATAGTAGTTATATTCTTGTACATAGGGGGCAGTATTATAGTAGTTATATTCTTGTACATAGGGGCAGTATTATAGTAGTTATATTCTTGTACATGGGGGGCAGTATTATAGTAGTTATATTCTTGTACATAGGAGCAGTATTATAGTAGTTATATTCTTGTACATAGGGGCAGTATTATAGTAGTTATATTCTTGTACATAGGGGGCAGTATTATAGTAGTTATATTCTTGTACATAGGGGACAGTATTATAGTAGTTATATTCTTGTACATAGGGGCAGTATTATAGTAGTTATATTCTTGTACATAGGGAGCAGTATTATAGTAGTTATATTATTGTACATAGGAGCAGTATTATAGTAGTTATATTCTTGTACATAGGGGGCAGTATTATAGTAGTTATATTCTTGTACATAGGAGCATTATTATAGTAGTTATATTCTTGTACATAGAGGGCAGTATTATAGTAGTTATATTCTTGTACATAGGGGCAGTATTATAGTAGTTATATTCTTGTACATAGGAGCAGTATTATAGTAGTTATATTCTTGTACATAGGGGGCAGTATTATAGTAGTTATATTCTTGTACATAGGAGCAGTATTATAGTAGTTATATTCTTGTACATAGGAGCAGTATTATAGTAGTTATATTCTTGTACATAGGAGTAGTATTATAGTAGTTATATTCTTGTACATAGGGGCAGTATTATAGTAGTTATATTCTTGTACATAGGGAGCAGTATTATAGTAGTTATATTCTTGTACATAGGGGGCAGTATTATAGTAGTTATATTCTTGTACATAGGGGGCAGTATTATAGTAGTTATATTCTTGTACATAGGGGCAGTATTATAGTAGTTATATTCTTGTACATAGGGAGCAGTATTATAGTAGTTATATTATTGTACATAGGAGCAGTATTATAGTAGTTATATTCTTGTACATAGGGGGCAGTATTATAGTAGTTATATTCTTGTACATAGGGGGCAGTATTATAGTAGTTATATTCTTGTACATAGGAGCAGTATTATAGTAGTTATAATCTTGTACATAGAGGGCAGTATTATAGTAGTTATGTTCTTGTACATAGGGGCAGTATTATAGCAGTTGTATTGTTGTACATAGGGGCAGTATTATAGTAGTTCTATTCTTGTACATAGGGGGCAGTATTATAGTAGTTATATTCTTGTACATAGGGGCAGTATTATAGTAGTTATATTCTTGTACATAGGGGGCAGTATTATAGTAGTTATATTCTTGTACATAGGGGGCAGTATTATAGTAGTTATATTCTTGTACATAGGAGCAGTATTATAGTAGTTATATTCTTGTACATAGGGGGCAGTATTATAGTAGTTATATTCTTGTACATAGGGGCAGTATTATAGTAGTTATATTCTTGTACATGGGGGGCAGTATTATAGTAGTTATATTCTTGTACATAGGAGCAGTATTATAGTAGTTATATTCTTGTACATAGGGGCAGTATTATAGTAGTTATATTCTTGTACATAGGGGGCAGTATTATAGTAGTTATATTCTTGTACATAGGGGGCAGTATTTTAGTAGTTATATTCTTGTACATATGGGGCAGTATTATAGTAGTTATATTCTTGTACATAGGGGGCAGTATTATAATAGTTATATTCTTGTACATAGGGGCAGTATTATAGTAGTTATATTCTTGTACATGGGGGCAATATTATAGTAGTTATATTCTTGTACATAGGAGCAGTATTATAGTAGTTATATTCTTGTACATAGGGGGCAGTATTATAGTAGTTATATTCTTGTTCATAGGGGCAGTATTATAGTAGTTATGTTCTTGTACATAGGAGCAGTATTATAGTAGTTATATTCTTGTACATAGGGGCAGTATTATAGTAGTTATATTCTTGTACATAGGGGGCAGTATTATAGTAGTTATATTCTTGTACATAGGGGGCAGTATTATAGTAGTTATATTCTTGTAAATAGGGGGCAGTATTATAGTAGTTATATTCTTGTACATAGGAGCAGTATTATAGTAGTTATATTCTTGTACATAGAGGGCAGTATTATAGTAGTTATGTTCTTGTACATAGGGGCAGTATTATAGCAGTTGTATTGTACATAGGGGCAGTATTATAGTAGTTATATTCTTGTACATAGAGGGCAGTATTATAGTAGTTATATTCTTGTACATAGGGGCAGTATTATAGTAGTTATATTCTTGTACATAGGAGCAGTATTATAGTAGTTATATTCTTGTACATAGGGGGCAGTATTATAGTAGTTATATTCTTGTACATAGGAGCAGTATTATAGTAGTTATATTCTTGTACATAGGAGCAGTATTATAGTAGTTATATTCTTGTACATAGGAGCAGTATTATAGTAGTTATATTCTTGTACATAGGGGCAGTATTATAGTAGTTATATTCTTGTACATAGGGAGCAGTATTATAGTAGTTATATTCTTGTACATAGGGGGCAGTATTATAGTAGTTATATTCTTGTACATAGGGGGCAGTATTATAGTAGTTATATTCTTGTACATAGGGGCAGTATTATAGTAGTTATATTCTTGTACATAGGGAGCAGTATTATAGTAGTTATATTATTGTACATAGGAGCAGTATTATAGTAGTTATATTCTTGTACATAGGGGGCAGTATTATAGTAGTTATATTCTTGTACATAGGGGGCAGTATTATAGTAGTTATATTCTTGTACATAGGAGCAGTATTATAGTAGTTATATTCTTGTACATAGGGGCAGTATTATAGCAGTTGTATTGTTGTACATAGGGGCAGTATTATAGTAGTTATATTCTTGTACATAGGGGGCAGTATTATAGTAGTTATATTCTTGTACATAGGGGGCAGTATTATAGTAGTTATATTCTTGTACATAGGGGGCAGTATTATAGTAGTTATATTCTTGTACATAGGGGGCAGTATTATAGTAGTTATATTCTTGTACATAGGAGCAGTATTATAGTAGTTATATTCTTGTACATAGGGGGCAGTATTATAATAGTTATATTCTTGTACATAGGGGCAGTATTATAGTAGTTATATTCTTGTACATGGGGGGCAGTATTATAGTAGTTATATTCTTGTACATAGGAGCAGTATTATAGTAGTTATATTCTTGTACATAGGGGGCAGTATTATAGTAGTTATATTCTTGTACATAGGGGGCAGTATTATAGTAGTTATATTCTTGTACATAGGGGGCAGTATTATAGTAGTTATATTCTTGTACATATGGGGCAGTATTATAGTAGTTATATTCTTGTACATAGGGGGCAGTATTATAATAGTTATATTCTTGTACATAGGGGCAGTATTATAGTAGTTATATTCTTGTACATGGGGGGCAGTATTATAGTAGTTATATTCTTGTACATAGGAGCAGTATTATAGTAGTTATATTCTTGTACATAGGGGGCAGTATTATAGTAGTTATATTCTTGTTCATAGGGGCAGTATTATAGTAGTTATGTTCTTGTACATAGGAGCAGTATTATAGTAGTTATATTCTTGTACATAGGGGCAGTATTATAGTAGTTATATTCTTGTACATAGGGGGCAGTATTATAGTAGTTATATTCTTGTACATAGGGGGCAGTATTATAGTAGTTATATTCTTGTAAATAGGGGGCAGTATTATAGTAGTTATATTCTTGTACATAGGAGCAGTATTATAGTAGTTATATTCTTGTACATAGAGGGCAGTATTATAGTAGTTATGTTCTTGTACATAGGGGCAGTATTATAGCAGTTGTATTGTACATAGGGGCAGTATTATAGTAGTTATATTCTTGTACATAGGGGGCAGTATTATAGTAGTTATATTCTTGTACATAGGGGGCAGTATTATAGTAGTTATATTCTTGTACATAGGGGGCAGTATTATAGTAGTTATATTCTTGTACATATGGGGCAGTATTATAGTAGTTATATTCTTGTACATAGGGGGCAGTATTATAATAGTTATATTCTTGTACATAGGGGCAGTATTATAGTAGTTATATTCTTGTACATGGGGGGCAGTATTATAGTAGTTATATTCTTGTACATAGGAGCAGTATTATAGTAGTTATATTCTTGTACATAGGGGGCAGTATTATAGTAGTTATATTCTTGTACATAGGGGCAGTATTATAGTAGTTATGTTCTTGTATATAGGAGCAGTATTATAGTAGTTATATTCTTGTACATAGGGGCAGTATTATAGTAGTTATGTTCTTGTATATAGGACCAGTATTATAGTAGTTATATTCTTGTACATAGGAGCAGTATTATAGTAGTTATATTCTTGTACATAGGGGGCAGTATTATAGTAGTTATATTCTTGTACATAGGGGGCAGTATTATAGTAGTTATATTCTTGTACATAGGAGCAGTATTATAGTAGTAATATTCTTGTACATAGGGGGCAGTATTATAGTAGTTATATTCTTGTACATAGGAGCAGTATTATAGTTGTTATATTCTTGTACATAGGGGGCAGTATTATAGTAGTTATATTCTTGTACATAGGAGCAGTATTATAGTAGTTATATTCTTGTACATAGGAGCAGTATTATAGTAGTTATATTCTTGTACATAGGAGCAGTATTATAGTAGTTATATTCTTGTACATAGGAGCAGTATTATAGTAGTTATATTCTTGTACATAGGGGCAGTATTATAGTAGTTATATTCTTGTACATAGGGAGCAGTATTATAGTAGTTATATTCTTGTACATAGGGGCAGTATTATAGTAGTTATATTCTTGTACATAGGGGGCAGTATTATAGTAGTTATATTCTTGTACATAGGGGGCAGTATTATAGTAGTTATATTCTTGTACATAAGGGGCAGTATTATAGTAGTTATATTCTTGTACATATGGGGCAGTATTATAGTAGTTATATTCTTGTACATAGGGGGCAGTATTATAGTAGTTATATTCTTGTACATAGGGGCAGTATTATAGTAGTTATATTCTTGTACATAGGGGCAGTATTATAGTAGTTATATTCTTGTACATAGGGGGCAGTATTATAGTAGTTATATTCTTGTACATAGGAGCAGTATTATAGTAGTTATATTCTTGTACATAGGGGGCAGTATTATAGTAGTTATATTCTTGTACATATGGGGCAGTATTATAGTAGTTATATTCTTGTACATAGGGGCAGTATTATAATAGTTATATTCTTGTACATAGGGGCAGTATTATAGTAGTTATATTCTTGTACATGGGGGGCAGTATTATAGTAGTTATATTCTTGTACATAGGAGCAGTATTATAGTAGTTATATTCTTGTACATAGGGGGCAGTATTATAGTAGTTATATTCTTGTACATAGGGGCAGTATTATAGTAGTTATGTTCTTGTACATAGGGGCAGTATTATAGCAGTTGTATTGTACATAGGGGCAGTATTATAGTAGTTATATTCTTGTACATAGGGGGCAGTATTATAGTAGTTATATTGTTGTACATAGGAGCTGTATTATAGTAGTTATATTCTAGTACGTAGGGGGCAGTATTATAGCAGTTATATTCTTGTACATAGGAGCAGTATTATAGTAGTTATATTCTTGTACATAGGGAGCAGTATTATAGTAGTTATATTCTTGTACATAGGAGCAGTATTATAGTAGTTATATTATTCAACATAGGGGCAGTATTATAGTGGTTATATTCTTGTACATAGGAGCAGTATTATAGTAGTTATATTCTTGTATATAGGAGCAGTATTATATTAGTTATATTCTTGTACATAGGGGGCAGTATTATAGCAGTTATATTCTTGTACATAGGAGCAGTATTATAGTAGTTATATTCTTGTACATAGGAGGCAGTATTATAGTAGTTATATTCTTGTACAAAGGGGCAGTATTATAGTGGTTATATTCTTGTACATAGGAGCAGTATTATAGTAGTTATATTCTTGTATATAGGAGCAGTATTATATTAGTTATATTCTTGTACATAGGGGGCAGTATTATAGTAGTTATATTCTTGTACATAGGGGCAGTATTATATTAGTTATATTCTTGTACATAGGGGGCAGTATTATAGTAGTTATATTCTTGCACATAGGAGCAGTATTATAGTAGTTATATTCTTGTACATAGGGGCAGTATTATAGCAGTTATATCCTTGTACATAGGGGCAGTATTATACTAGTTATATTCTTGTACATAGGGGGCAGTATTATAGTAGTTATATTCTTGTACATAGGGGGCAGTATTATAGCAGTTGTATTCTTGTACATAGAAGCAGTATTATAGTAGTTATATTCTTGTACATAGGGGCAGTATTATAGTAGTTATATTCTTGTACATAGGGGGCAGTATTATATTAGTTATATTCTTGTACATAGGGGGCAGTATTATAGTAGTTATATTCTTGTACATAGGAGCAGTATTATAGTAGTTATATTCTTGTACATAGGGGACAGTATTATAGTAGTTATATTCTTGTACATAGGGGGCAGTATTATAGTAGTTATATTCTTGTACATAGGGGGCAGTATTATAGTAGTTATATTCTTGTACATAGGAGCAGTATTATAGTAGTTATATTCTTGTACATAGGGGCAGTATTATAGTAGTTATATTCTTGTACATAGGGGGCAGTATTATATTAGTTATATTCTTGTACATAGGGGGCAGTATTATAGTAGTTATATTCTTGTACATAGGAGCAGTATTATAGTAGTTATATTCTTGTACATAGGGGACAGTATTATAGTAGTTATATTCTTGTACATAGGGGGCAGTATTATAGTAGTTATATTCTTGTACATAGGGGGCAGTATTATAGTAGTTATATTCTTGTACTTGGAGCAGTATTATAGTAGTTATATTCTTGTACATAGGGGGCAATATTATATTAGTTATATTCTTGTACATAGGGGGCAGTATTATATTAGTTATATTCTTGTACATAGGGGGCAGTATTATAGTAGTTATATTCTTGTACATAGGGCCAGTATTATAGTAGTTATATTCTTGTACATAGGGGGCAGTATTATAGTAGTTATATTCTTGTATATAGGAGCAGTATTATAGTAGTTATATTCTTGTACATAGGGACAGTATTATAGTAGTTATATTCTTGTACATAGGAGCAGTATTATAGTAGTTATATTCTTGTACATAGGGGCAGTATTATAGTAGTTATATTCTTGTACATAGGGGACAGTATTATAGTAGTTATATTCTTGTACAAAGGGGGCAGTATAATAGTAGTTATATTCTTGTACTTGGAGCAGTATTATAGTAGTTATATTCTTGTACATAGGGGGCAGTATTATAGTAGTTATATTCTTGTACATATGGGGCTGTATTATAGTAGTTATATTCTTGTACATAGGGGCAGTATTATAGGAGTTATATTCCTGTACATAGGAGCAGTATTATAGTAGTTATATTCTTGTACATAGGGGCAGTATTATAGTAGTTATATTCTTGTACTTGGAGCAGTATTATAGTAGTTATATTCTTGTACATAGGGGGCAATATTATATTAGTTATATTCTTGTACATAGGGGGCAGTATTATATTAGTTATATTCTTGTACATAGGGGGCAGTATTATAGTAGTTATATTCTTGTACATAGGGCCAGTATTATAGTAGTTATATTCTTGTACATATGGGGCTGTATTATAGTAGTTATATTCTTGTACATAGGGGCAGTATTATAGGAGTTATATTCCTGTACATAGGAGCAGTATTATAGTAGTTATATTCTTGTACATAGGGGCAGTATTATAGTAGTTATATTCTTGTACATAGGGGCAGTATTATAGTAGTTATATTCTTGTACATAGGGGCAGTATTATAGTAGTTATATTCTTGTACATAGGGGGCAGTATTATAGTAGCTATATTCTTGTACATAGGAGCAGTATTATAGTAGTTATATTCTTGTACATAGGGGGCAGTATTATAGTAGTTATATTCTTGTACATAGGAGCAGTATTATAGTAGTTATATTCTTGTACATAGGAGCAGTATTATAGTAGTTATATTCTTGTACATAGG
Organism: Phyllobates terribilis; assembly: GCF_046119375.1. Classification (NCBI taxonomy): domain Eukaryota; kingdom Metazoa; phylum Chordata; class Amphibia; order Anura; family Dendrobatidae; genus Phyllobates; species Phyllobates terribilis. Next base: position 177,872,128 of record NW_027362770.1, read on the forward strand.
GGGCAGTATTATAGTAGTTATATTCTTGTACTTGGAGCAGTATTATAGTAGTTATATTCTTGTACATAGGGGGCAGTATTATAGTAGTTATATTCTTGTACATAGGAGCAGTATTATAGTAGTTATATTCTTGTACATAGGAGCAGTATTATAGTAGCTATATTCTTGTACATAGGAGCAGTATTATAGTAGTTATATTCTTGTACATAGGAGCAGTATTATAGTAGTTATATTCTTGTACATAGAGGCAGTATTATAGTAGTTATATTCTTGTACATAGGAGCAGTATTATAGTAGTTATATTCTTGTACATAGAGGCAGTATTATAGTAGTTATATTCTTGTACATAGGAGCAGTATTATAGTAGTTATATTCTTGTATACAGGAGCAGTATTATAGTAGTTATATTCTTGTACATAGGGGCAGTATTATAGTAGTTATATTCTTGTACATAGGAGCAGTATTATAGTAGTTATATTCTTGTACATAGGAGCAGTATTATAGTAGTTATATTCTTGTACATAGGAGCAGTATTATAGTAGTTATATTCTTGTACATAGAGGCAGTATTATAGTAGTTATATTCTTGTACATAGGAGCAGTATTATAGTAGTTATATTCTTGTACATAGAGGCAGTATTATAGTAGTTATATTCTTGTACATAGGAGCAGTATTATAGTAGTTATATTCTTGTACATAGGGGGCAGTATTATAGTAGCTATATTCTTGTACATAGGAGCAGTATTATAGTAGTTATATTCTTGTACATAGGGGGCAGTATTATAGTAGTTATATTCTTGTACATAGGAGCAGTATTATAGTAGTTATATTCTTGTACATAGGAGCAGTATTATAGTAGTTATATTCTTGTACATAGGGGGCAGTATTATAGTAGTTATATTCTTGTACTTGGAGCAGTATTATAGTAGTTATATTCTTGTACATAGGGGGCAGTATTATAGTAGTTATATTCTTGTACATAGGAGCAGTATTATAGTAGTTATATTCTTGTACATAGGAGCAGTATTATAGTAGCTATATTCTTGTACATAGGAGCAGTATTATAGTAGTTATATTCTTGTACATAGGAGCAGTATTATAGTAGTTATATTCTTGTACATAGAGGCAGTATTATAGTAGTTATATTCTTGTACATAGGAGCAGTATTATAGTAGTTATATTCTTGTACATAGAGGCAGTATTATAGTAGTTATATTCTTGTACATAGGAGCAGTATTATAGTAGTTATATTCTTGTATACAGGAGCAGTATTATAGTAGTTATATTCTTGTACATAGGGGCAGTATTATAGTAGTTATATTCTTGTACATAGGAGCAGTATTATAGTAGTTATATTCTTGTACATAGGAGCAGTATTATAGTAGTTATATTCTTGTACATAGGAGCAGTATTATAGTAGTTATATTCTTGTACATAGAGGCAGTATTATAGTAGTTATATTCTTGTACATAGGAGCAGTATTATAGTAGTTATATTCTTGTACATAGAGGCAGTATTATAGTAGTTATATTCTTGTACATAGGAGCAGTATTATAGTAGCTATATTCTTGTACATAGAGGCAGTATTATAGTAGTTATATTCTTGTACATAGGAGCAGTATTATAGTAGTTATATTCTTGTATACAGGAGCAGTATTATAGTAGTTATATTCTTGTACATAGAGGCAGTATTATAGTAGTTATATTCTTGTACATAGGAGCAGTATTATAGTAGTTATATTCTTGTATACAGGAGCAGTATTATAGTAGTTATATTCTTGTACATAGGAGCAGTATTATAGTAGTTATATTCTTGTACATAGGAGCAGTATTATAGTAGTTATATTCTTGTACATAGAGGCAGTATTATAGTAGTTATATTCTTGTACATAGGAGCAGTATTATAGTAGTTATATTCTTGTACATAGAGGCAGTATTATAGTAGTTATATTCTTGTACATAGGAGCAGTATTATAGTAGTTATATTCTTGTACATAGGGGCAGTATTATAGTAGTTATATTCTTGTACATAGGGAGCAGTATTATAGGAGTTATATTCTTGTATACAGGAGCAGTATTATAGTAGTTATATTCTTGTACATAGGGGCAGTATTATAGTAGTTATATTCTTGTACATAGAGGCAGTATTATAGTAGTTATATTCTTGTACATAGGAGCAGTATTATAGTAGTTATATTCTTGTACATAGGGGGCAGTATTATAGTAGTTATATTCTTGTACATAGGAGCAGTATTATAGTAGTTATATTCTTGTACATAGGGGACAGTATTATAGTAGTTATATTCTTGTACATAGGGGGCAGTATTATAGTAGTTATATTCTTGTACATAGGGGGCAGTATTATAGTAGTTATATTCTTGTACATAGGAGCAGTATTATAGTAGTTATATTCTTGTACATAGGGGCAGTATTATAGTAGTTATATTCTTGTACATAGGGGCAGTATTATAGTAGTTATATTCTTGTACATAGGGGGCAGTATTATATTAGTTATATTCTTGTACATAGGGGGCAGTATTATAGTAGTTATATTCTTGTACATAGGAGCAGTATTATAGTAGTTATATTCTTGTACATAGGGGACAGTATTATAGTAGTTATATTCTTGTACATAGGGGGCAGTATTATAGTAGTTATATTCTTGTACATAGGGGGCAGTATTATAGTAGTTATATTCTTGTACTTGGAGCAGTATTATAGTAGTTATATTCTTGTACATAGGGGGCAATATTATATTAGTTATATTCTTGTACATAGGGGGCAGTATTATATTAGTTATATTCTTGTACATAGGGGGCAGTATTATAGTAGTTATATTCTTGTACATAGGGCCAGTATTATAGTAGTTATATTCTTGTACATAGGGGGCAGTATTATAGTAGTTATATTCTTGTACATAGGAGCAGTATTATAGTAGTTATATTCTTGTACATAGGGACAGTATTATAGTAGTTATATTCTTGTACATAGGAGCAGTATTATAGTAGTTATATTCTTGTACATAGGGGCAGTATTATAGTAGTTATATTCTTGTACATAGGGAACAGTATTATAGTAGTTATATTCTTGTACAAAGGGGGCAGTATAATAGTAGTTATATTCTTGTACTTGGAGCAGTATTATAGTAGTTATATTCTTGTACATAGGGGGCAGTATTATAGTAGTTATATTCTTGTACATATGGGGCTGTATTATAGTAGTTATATTCTTGTACATAGGGGCAGTATTATAGGAGTTATATTCCTGTACATAGGAGCAGTATTATAGTAGTTATATTCTTGTACATAGGGGCAGTATTATAGTAGTTATATTCTTGTACATAGGGGCAGTATTATAGTAGTTATATTCTTGTACATAGGGGCAGTATTATAGTAGTTATATTCTTGTACATAGGGGGCAGTATTATAGTAGCTATATTCTTGTACATAGGAGCAGTATTATAGTAGTTATATTCTTGTACATAGGGGGCAGTATTATAGTAGTTATATTCTTGTACATAGGAGCAGTATTATAGTAGTTATATTCTTGTACATAGGAGCAGTATTATAGTAGTTATATTCTTGTACATAGGAGCAGTATTATAGTAGTTATATTCTTGTACATAGGGGGCAGTATTATAGTAGTTATATTCTTGTACTTGGAGCAGTATTATAGTAGTTATATTCTTGTACATAGGGGGCAGTATTATAGTAGTTATATTCTTGTACTTGGAGCAGTATTATAGTAGTTATATTCTTGTACATAGGGGCAGTATTATAGTAGTTATATTCTTGTACATAGGAGCAGTATTATAGTAGTTATATTCTTGTACATAGAGGCAGTATTATAGTAGTTATATTCTTGTACATAGGAGCAGTATTATAGTAGTTATATTCTTGTACATAGAGGCAGTATTATAGTAGTTATATTCTTGTACATAGGAGCAGTATTATAGTAGTTATATTCTTGTATACAGGAGCAGTATTATAGTAGTTATATTCTTGTACATAGGGGCAGTATTATAGTAGTTATATTCTTGTACATAGGAGCAGTATTATAGTAGTTATATTCTTGTACATAGGAGCAGTATTATAGTAGTTATATTCTTGTACATAGGAGCAGTATTATAGTAGTTATATTCTTGTACATAGAGGCAGTATTATAGTAGTTATATTCTTGTACATAGGAGCAGTATTATAGTAGTTATATTCTTGTACATAGAGGCAGTATTATAGTAGTTATATTCTTGTACATAGGAGCAGTATTATAGTAGTTATATTCTTGTACATAGAGGCAGTATTATAGTAGTTATATTCTTGTACATAGGAGCAGTATTATAGTAGTTATATTCTTGTATACTGGAGCAGTATTATAGTAGTTATATTCTTGTACATAGAGGCAGTATTATAGTAGTTATATTCTTGTACATAGGAGCAGTATTATAGTAGTTATATTCTTGTATACAGGAGCAGTATTATAGTAGTTATATTCTTGTACATAGGAGCAGTATTATAGTAGTTATATTCTTGTACATAGGAGCAGTATTATAGTAGTTATATTCTTGTACATAGAGGCAGTATTATAGTAGTTATATTCTTGTACATAGGAGCAGTATTATAGTAGTTATATTCTTGTACATAGGAGCAGTATTATAGTAGTTATATTCTTGTACATAGAGGCAGTATTATAGTAGTTATATTCTTGTACATAGGAGCAGTATTATAGTAGTTATATTCTTGTATACAGGAGCAGTATTATAGTAGTTATATTCTTGTACATAGAGGCAGTATTATAGTAGTTATATTCTTGTACATAGGAGCAGTATTATAGTAGTTATATTCTTGTATACAGGAGCAGTATTATAGTAGTTATATTCTTGTACATAGGAGCAGTATTATAGTAGTTATATTCTTGTACATAGGAGCAGTATTATAGTAGTTATATTCTTGTACATAGAGGCAGTATTATAGTAGTTATATTCTTGTACATAGGAGCAGTATTATAGTAGTTATATTCTTGTACATAGAGGCAGTATTATAGTAGTTATATTCTTGTACATAGGAGCAGTATTATAGTAGTTATATTCTTGTACATAGGGGGCAGTATTATAGTAGTTATATTCTTGTACATAGGAGCAGTATTATAGTAGTTATATTCTTGTACATAGGGGGCAGTATTATAGCAGTTGTATTCTTGTATAGCTGTATCTTGTTCCTTTCCTTTGTATACCGGGTATTATCTCTCTTTCTTATGCCTTTATGGATTAATACCGTTCTGATGTTGTTCCAGTAATCTCATGTTTCTGTGGGAAGTTAATATTGGGGGGTTTTAACACATTTCCACCTAATTTCTGTGCAAATTGATGGTTTCCACTTGTGATAATATATTTGTAAACACATTCGGAAAATTACGTCTGAACAGACAGGACGCATTACAGGAACATCTTCTGAGGGTTCGTTAATAAATGTACAAAGTCTTTGATGTTTCGTTCCTTTGGGGAAAATAAAATAATAAGCGCGTCCTGTATATTGATGATACATTGTCCCAGAGCTCCTACTAGTGGTGGATTTAGGAACTACAATTAAGAAAATATTTTTTTCTATATAGCTGTCTCCATTCATTTTACAATATAGGATGTGTTTTTATGCTCAATAATTAAGATAATGAGTATCTTCATCCTGTCCCCCCCCTCCCCATTTTACACAACTGCTATTAAATCCATCCAAACACACAACCAGTGGTTTCCTATGCCATGATAGTTATGATGCCTAAAGCCACCACTAGGGGGAGCATTGGATTGAATCCTATTCTGGCTGTATAATTGTGTGTGCAGTGAGCTCCCCCTTGTGGTGACTGGAGGTATGTAATATACAGTATATTTGGCAATGCCATTGGTGGGACCCCTTCTGAGTGTTTTCCTGGGGCCCGGTGATTCCTGACACTCGTCCTGTATTTCACACAGAGCTTCCTCTCTCTGCAGGAAGTCGTTCGTGCAGCTGGACATGAGTAACACCAAGAAGGCTTTGATCATCCCGGCCTTTGAGACCCTCCGGTATCGTCTCTCCTTCCCAAAATCTAAGGCAGAATTACTCTCCATGTTGGATATGGGAACATTATTTACCTTCAGGTACGTTCAGCCTCCGACAACCACCGAGACCACCGCCGGCCAAAGCCAGGGATATTCATTCATTGCTGTAAATATGAGGGTTGTGAGCAGCGACGTTACTGGGGGCAAAACAATGAGGGGGGCCGTCTGCACTCCGCGCGGGCCACTGGTGATAACTGTGCAAGGTGGCCGGCCCCATGATTAACTCTGTAACATCAATTACTCGATTAACCCTGTACTGTGACATCACTGTGTGTATTATCCCTGTACTGTGACATCACTGTGTGTATTATCCCTGTACTGTGACATCACTGTGTGTATTATCCCTGTACTGTGACATCACTGTGTGCATTATCCCTGTACTGTGACATCACTGTGTGCATTATCCTGTACTGTGACATCACTGTGTGCATTATCCCTGTACTGTGACATCACTGTGTGTATTATCCCTGTACTGTGACATCACTGTGTGCATTATCCCTGCACTGTGACATCACTGTGTGCATTATCCCTGTACTGTGACATCACTGTGTGTATTATCCCTGTACTGTGACATCACTGTGTGTATTATCCCTGTACTGTGACATCGCTGTGTGCATTATCCCTGTACTGTGACATCACTGTGTGCATTATCCCTGTACTGTGACATCACTGTGTGCATTATCCCTGTACTGTGACATCACTGTGTGTATTATCCCTGTACTGTGACATCACTGTGTGCATTATCCCTGTACTGTGACATCGCTGTGTGTATTATCCCTGTACTGTGACATCGCTGTGTGCATTATCTCTGTACTGTGACATCACTGTGTGCATTATCCCTGTACTGTGACATCACTGTGTGCATTATCCCTGTACTGTGACATCACTGTGTGTATTATCCCTGTACTGTGACATCACTGTGTGTATTATCCCTGTACTGTGACATCGCTGTGTGCATTATCCCTGTACTGTGACATCGCTGTGTGCATTATCCCTGTACTGTGACATCACTATGTGCATTATCCCTGTACTGTGACATCACTGTGTGCATTATCCCTGTACTGTGACATCACTGTGTGCATTATCCCTGCACTGTGACATCACTGTGTGCATTATCCCTGCACTGTGACATCACTGTGTGCATTATCCCTGTACTGTGACATTACTGTGTGCATTATCCTGTACTGTGACATCACTGTGTGCATTATCCCTGCACTGTGACATCACTGTGTGCATTATCCCTGCACTTTGACATCGCTGTGTGCATTATCCCTGTACTGTGACATCGCTGTGTGCATTATCCCTGTACTGTGACATCGCTGTGTGCATTATCCCTGTACTGTGACATCGCTGTGTGCATTATCCCTGTACTGTGACATCACTGTGTGTATTATCCCTGCACTGTGACATCGCTGTGTGCATTATCCCTGTACTGTGACATCGCTGTGTGCATTATCCCTGTACTGTGACATCACTGTGTGCATTATCCCTGTACTGTGACATCGCTGTGTGCATTATCCCTGTACTGTGACATCGCTGTGTGCATTATCCCTGTACTGTGACATCGCTGTGTGCATTATCCCTGTACTGTGACATCGCTGTGTGCATTATCCCTGTACTGTGACATCGCTGTGTGCATTATCCCTGTACTGTGACATCACTGTGTGCATTATCCCTGTACTGTGACATCACTGTGTGCATTATCCCTGCACTGTGACATCACTGTGTGCATTATCCCTGCACTGTGACATCACTGTGTGCATTATCCCTGTACAGTGACATTACTGTGTGCATTATCCTGTACTGTGACATCACTGTGTGCATTATCCCTGCACTTTGACATCACTGTGTGCATTATCCCTGCACTTTGACATCACTGTGTGCATTATCCCTGTACTGTGACATCACTGTGTGCATTATCCCTGTACTGTGACATCACTGTGTGCATTATCCCTGTACTGTGACATCACTGTGTGCATTATCCCTGCACTGTGACATCACTGTGTGCATTATCCTGTACTGTGACATCACTGTGTGCATTATCCCTGTACTGTGACATCACTGTGTGCATTATCCCTGCACTGTGACATCACTGTGTGCATTATCCTGTACTGTGACATCACTGTGTGCATTATCCCTGCACTGTGACATCACTGTGTGTATTATCCCTGTACTGTGACATCACTGTGTGCATTATCTCTGTACTGTGACATCACTGTGTGTATTATATCTGTACTGTGACATCACTGTGTGTATTATCCCTGTACTGTGACATCACTGTGTGTATTATCCCTGTACTGTGACATCACTGTGTGCATTATCTCTGTACTGTGACATCACTGTGTGTATTATCCCTGTACTGTGACATCACTGTGTGCATTATCCTGTACTGTGACATCACTGTGTGCATTATCCCTGCACTGTGACATCACTGTGTGTATTATCCCTGTACTGTGCCATCGCTGTGTGTATTATCCCTGTACTGTGACATCGCTGTGTGTATTATCCCTATACTGTGACATCACTGTGTGTATTATCTCTGTACTGTGACATCACTGTGTGCATTATCCCTGTACTGTGACATCACTGTGTGCATTATCCCTGTACTGTGACATCGCTGTGTGCATTATCCCTGTACTGTGACATCGCTGTGTGCATTATCCCTGTACTGTGACATCGCTGTGTGCATTATCCCTGTACTGTGACATCGCTGTGTGCATTATCCCTGTACTGTGACATCGCTGTGTGCATTATCCCTGTACTGTGACATCACTGTGTGCATTATCCCTGTACTGTAACATCACTGTGTGCATTATCCCTGCACTGTGACATCACTGTGTGCATTATCCCTGCACTGTGACATCACTGTGTGCATTATCCCTGTACAGTGACATTACTGTGTGCATTATCCTGTACTGTGACATCACTGTGTGCATTATCCCTGCACTTTGACATCACTGTGTGCATTATCCCTGCACTTTGACATCACTGTGTGCATTATCCCTGTACTGTGACATCACTGTGTGCATTATCCCTGTACTGTGACATCACTGTGTGCATTATCCCTGTACTGTGACATCACTGTGTGCATTATCCCTGCACTGTGACATCACTGTGTGCATTATCCTGTACTGTGACATCACTGTGTGCATTATCCCTGTACTGTGACATCACTGTGTGCATTATCCCTGCACTGTGACATCACTGTGTGCATTATCCTGTACTGTGACATCACTGTGTGCATTATCCCTGCACTGTGACATCACTGTGTGTATTATCCCTGTACTGTGACATCACTGTGTGCATTATCTCTGTACTGTGACATCACTGTGTGTATTATATCTGTACTGTGACATCACTGTGTGTATTATCCCTGTACTGTGACATCACTGTGTGTATTATCCCTGTACTGTGACATCACTGTGTGCATTATCTCTGTACTGTGACATCACTGTGTGTATTATCCCTGTACTGTGACATCACTGTGTGCATTATCCTGTACTGTGACATCACTGTGTGCATTATCCCTGCACTGTGACATCACTGTGTGTATTATCCCTGTACTGTGCCATCACTGTGTGTATTATCCCTGTACTGTGACATCGCTGTGTGTATTATCCCTATACTGTGACATCACTGTGTGTATTATCTCTGTACTGTGACATCACTGTGTGTATTATCCCTGTACTGTGACATCACTGTGTTTATTATCCCTGTACTGTGACATCACTGTGTGTATTATCCCTGTACTGTGACATCACTGTGTGTATTATCCCTGTACTGTGACATCACTGTGTGTATTATCCCTGTACTGTGACATCACTGTGTTTATTATCTCTGTACTGTGCCATCACTGTGTGTATTATCCCTGTACTGTGACATCACTGTGTGTATTATCCCTGTACTGTGACATCACTGTGTGTATTATCCCTGTACTGTGACATCACTGTGTGCATTATCCCTGTACTGTGACATCACTGTGTGTATTATCCCTGTACTGTGACATCACTGTGTGTATTATCCCTGTACTGTGACATCACTGTGTGCATTATCCTGTACTGTGACATCACTGTGTGCATTATCCCTGCACTGTGACATCACTGTGTGTATTATCCCTGTACTGTGACATCGCTGTGTTTATTATCCCTGTACTGTGACATCACTGTGTGTATTATCCCTGTAATGTGACATCACTGTGTGTATTATCCCTGTACTGTGACATCGCTGTGTGTATTATCCCTGTACTGTGACATCACTGTGTGTATTATCTCTGTACTGTGACATCACTGTGTGTATTATCCCTGTACTGTGACATCACTGTGTGTATTATCCCTGTACTGTGACATCACTGTGTTTATTATCCCTGTACTGTGACATCACTGTGTGCATTATCCCTGTAATGTGACATCACTGTGTGTATTATCTCTGTACTGTGACATCACTGTGTGCATTATCCCTGTACTGTGACATCACTGTGTGCATTATCCCTGTACTGTGACATCACGGCAGCTGGTTTACTGTACTTTGATATTGATGACTTATTCTTCAAAAACTTCAGAACCCGCGACCTGTAAAGGCAGTAAATAGGTTCTACAAATAAATGAAAGCTGTGCAGCTCTGGATGTGATTGTGGATCGTGTTATTGTTCTCTGTCACTTATTGCTTTATGCCCATTTTACCCTTATCACATCACATCCTCTGCTCACATCCAGAGCTGCAATGGAAATTCCTTGGCTGCCATATGGAAATTTTCATAATTTTCCTCACAGACCTGAGAGATCACATTGCCTTGAACTGCCGGAGATTTAGCTGTATTCCAGTATGGATGCAGCTTTGGGTGTGACTGGAGTCATATATATATTAGTGATACATTTGCCCTAGACCCTCAGGCGTCTCCTTTGAGCATCAGATTAGCGGTGTACAGACGTCTGAGACATCAGCGGGATCTGTGAGTGATAAGATTGGAGAATATCGGGGGCTTCCAGGCGGCAGCAGATGCCGTCATTTATTCCTGGCTCCGAATAAATTATTCTCAGTCTTCCCCTCCCGGTGCCGGAGCCCAGAAGGCACAATCTGATGTGTTTAATGTCTCAGATCCTGATCCTCCTGATGTTCAGGGGCCGCGGTGTCCGGTGGAGGCTTCATCTGGCCAGGGCACAGCGGGCGAGGAGACGGGGGCACTGTGAGTTATTATTAGAGGGGGGTGACAACTACGAGGTGGTTTTTACCTCCTCGGTCCTTGATGTACAGCCAAGATGGAGCACAGCAAGAGTTTATCAGAATCTGGTACAAATCAGCTGACAGCTGGGGAAGAAGAAGATTCTAGAATTCTGTTCTCTTAAAGGGGACACGATCTGCCAACATAACAGCAACGTAACAGCAAAATTTGGGTGGGAGTAGTGCATCGGAAACTGTGCCGACCGACTTCGAAGGATTGTGGTGAGCCGTCCCTCCGCAAATTTTTGCATGTTCAATGTCGGCACAAATTCTAGGAGTTGTATATATATTTATACACTTGGGCTGATCCTGCGTACATAGCTGCACTCACAATACAGTAGGTTTCAGAGCTGAAATCTCACAGTATTCTATGCTTGTTCAGTGTCTGCAGAAAGCCTACTCTGGAAGTGTCAATATTTCCTTTGCTGTTATGTTTCGCCCCAGGAGCTCCATCAGGGGCGAAACTGTTAAAAATGTGGTTGTAAAAATGGCATTTGCTCAGATTATCACGAGGGGGTCTCGGCACCTGTACCCCAACCCACCATTGCCATTTCATCATTATCTGCTGGCTGTAGTTTGGTTCCGGGGAATATTCGCATTACTCTGAGTCTTTTCTATCGTTTTCAGTATTCCTTCCATTACAGTAACGTGCGGCCATTATCCTGCAGGTACCACGTCTGGACTAAAGGGCATGCTCCTACCAACTTTGCCAAATGGAGGACGGCGACGACTCCTTACCGGGTAGAATGGGAGGCAGATTTCGAGCCCTACGTGGTGGTCAGACGGAACTGTCCTGAGTACGACCGGAGATTTGTTGGGTTTGGGTGGAACAAAGTGGCTCACATCATGGAGCTGGATGCACAGGTACATTTTTATGGATTGTCCATGTTGGGTGGGGGGTATAGGTAGCAGTCACGTCGGGGTCCTGGTACAAAGCTCCAAATCCCCTGCATAGAGTTAATTGATAAAATTATGACTTTCTGCAGCCATCACTAGGGGGCGCTAAGGAGCCTATTGCATAATTTTTATATATTAAAGGGGGGTCCACATCTTGGACATAGATATCTACAGGATCTGCCACCTCTGGGGTCCACCCTTTTCTTTACCTGTTGAAGCTGCCACCAGTACTGGAGAGGAGAACCCTGATCGCTTGGCGTCTCTATTCACTTCTAGTTCCAAAAACAAAGCTCCCCATTCATTTGAGTTCCCATTGATAGGACATTTTTAGGCTACACAGTCACACAACGAAACCCCAGGATCGCCCTCTTTTGGATACAGTTGCCAACTGGACAGCTCATAGAAAAATGGGATGATTGAGAAGTTTGACCTGAGTATTACAGAGCGTTTGACCTGAATTGTTGAAACGTGACCATTCCCCGTAAGCCACACAATATTGAATATGGTGGCGAGGGGCGAGGCTATGACCATCTCCCCTTTTTGTCTTCATGTCCACCTCGCTGTCTCTGATCTCTCCTCTCTTCTTCTTCTTCTTCCCGTAGGAATATGAATTCACAGTGCTGCCCAATGCCTACATGATCCACATGCCCCACGCCCCGAGCTTCGACATCACCAAGTTCCGCTCAAACAAGCAATATCGAATTTGCCTAAAAACGTTGAAAGAGGAATTCCAACAAGACATGTCCCGACGTTATGGTTTCACAGCTCTCAAATACCTCACTGCAGAGAACAATAGCTAACAAGACCCGGGGATGCAAGGGGCCTAAAATCTGGTGAAGACCTCAACGGCATGGCATCAACCATCGATGGTTGGCTGGAGACTGCCAAGGAACTTTTACCTATTGTCCCTTTTTGCCCCCCCCCCTGACTCCAACAATCATCAAAGCAGAGAACGAATAGATATGGATCCAGGAAGGTAGAAGGTTCGGATAAATTCGACTTCTTCCCTGGGCCTACAGAATAAGGCCTAATTGTTGGACATCTTCCCAACTTGGTGTCTCAGTTATGACACCCAATCCAAGGTTGGACAGCCGTATCTCTCCAGCCTAATTCCTACCACCTGCTTCACCATCGAGTTGCCGAATACTTATTGTTCTGGTGTTGCCACAAAAAGTGGAAGGAGCAGATTACACATAAGGGATGTTGCCGTAATGACCAGAGAAGAATATTTATGGGTTCAACCAAGAACCTTCATGACTTGATCATGCAAATAAAAACTGTAGCAGTATTGACATTGTAAAGATCCAAAGGGCATTTCTTTCTATTTTTGTATTGTATTCATCCCTGAAAAAAAAAAAAAAATCAAAAATATTCACGCCCTGCTATCTTTATGTAAGATGGAGAACCGAGCAATGGCGGAATAATGGTGATGGTTGGTCTATGATTTCCAGTGTGAACTTGACAAATGATGCCGGGCGTCTTCCCGATAGTGACATCTTAATCAACCTCAACAGAAGACTTTATGCCCGGAAGACTGAACGCCTTTTTGGCGCGACGAAAGAGAACCCATGCCTTCCCTGGCTGTCAAGTTTTAACTTCTGTGTAATTAGTGATGGTCCTAGAAGACAATATTACACCTGGACATCTGTAGGGCTTTGCCATTTATACTGCGGCATGTTCGTTTTTCTGGAAAGTCAGAGCTCGGAACGTTCCCGGAAAGCCCAGAACAACATTACTATGCAATGTCTAACTGGACTTTCATCTCGGAAGAACGTCCATGTCCATGCCGGAAGAACTCGTGCATGGTAAAAAGGTGACTGCTGTTCCCCAGGGATTCGATACAATAGAAAGACTGAATCACGGAAAGTTCTGTCCCACCCAAGATGGACGTCCGTGAAGACAGAGGAATTATAACCTAATGGATTTTTCCACTATTTTTTACCGTTCAGTATTAATTGTCATGTTTACAAAAAAGGACACGAAGTCTAATGCACTAGACATGCGGCCGGTGGCTGCTCATAACCAATGGAAGACGGAGGAAAAACCACAACTCGGTGCTCTGTTCACATCCGATATAGATAGTAGATCACCGAGACGTGTGCATCAGGTCATGGTTCTCAAATGTTTTATTATTTTTCTATATTTCCCATAAATTTTTGTCTGGTTAGGCTAAAACTCAAGTTGAGCAAAGACCTTGAGGAGCACATTTGGGCCAAGGCGACTCAAGAGGTTGCATGTAGATATCTTCAAGTCCAGTGTCACTAAAACCAGCTTTTTCCATAGATCCCAAGCATTCTTTACGAGGGGATTAGCAGAACCAAATTTAACACATTCGATCCCTAAAATCTTGTCCAGATTCATCAAGAAGCTAATGTTTATGAAGGCAGGCTACCCACAATGTCATCAGAGGAGATAAGGGTCAGATAGAATGAACTTTAATCATTTAGAGATAAGGGCTACAAGGGTTGCATGGCATTCATTGAGTTCCACCAATGTCCATGTTGATGGAGGTGGTTGGGGGCTTCAAGGCTTTTGGTCAACACTTGGACATCAATTGTTGGCTTTTTGAGGTTTTTAAAGGGGATAGTCAGATAACTTGCCTCACGTCTTGGAGGGCCGACGTGAGCAGGTGGTGCCCTATTTTGTTGGAGCCAAAGGAGGTAGGCCATCTTGGTCATAAGCTTGTTGTTGGCATCCACCCTAGTTGGTGCAAATGGACCTTTTGTATGAGCTTTCCCAACACAAGTTATAAAATGTTAGAGAGGTCCTAACTCCAATTTAGACATTTGTGGGATTCACTTTTCGGACTGTGAAAAGAAATACACAGCCGTTTGATTTCCAAAAATCTTCTAAGTTTGTGGGAGTGTTCTTTTATTTTTTTTATCCTTCATGAATATAGAATGGATAAAAAAAGTCTACACACCCCTGTTAAAATGCCATGTTTTTGTCATATAAAAAAAATTCCTACCAAGAAGAATCATTTAAGAACTCTTTTCACCTTTAACATAGCCCATAACCTGTACAAATCTATTGCAAGATAAACTGAAATCCTTTTGAGTGGAAAAAAGAAAAATTAACAAAAAAAATGTGGTTGCATAAATCTGCACACCCTTACACTAATACTTTGTTGAAGTCCCCTTTATGACATCATTCAGTCCTTTTGGGTCGGAGTTTATCAGCGCGGCACGTCTAGAGTTGAAAATCTTTGTCCGCTCTTCCATGCAGTAGTTCCACATCCGTCGGATTGCTGGGGTGTTTTCTGTCTACAGCGCCCTCTTCAAGTCATCCTATGACTCAGGTGTGGACTCTGGCTGGACTGTTGACTAAAGCACCAGTTCCAGCTGCTAAAAAACATCCCCAAACCATAAAGCCGCCTCCACCATGCCTCACTGTGGGGATGGTGATCTTGTGATGATGTGCAGTGTTTGCTTTGTACCTTTTGGAATTATGGCCAAAGAGTTCTCCCTTGGACTCATCAGACCAGAACACGCTCCCCACATGCTTTTGGCCGACTTGATGGAGGTTTCGGCAAAATATAGCTGGGCTTGGATGTTTTCTTTGTAAGAATAGGCTTCGACCTTGAAACCCTACCACACAGACCAGACATATGAAGAACACGGGAGAATGTTGTTACATGCAGGAGACAACCAAAAATTCCTGCAGCTCTTTTACTGTTGCTGTCGGCCTCTTGGCAGCCTCCAGGATCAATTTTCTTCTTGTCTTTTCATCAATTTTTGAGGAACGTCCAGTTCTAGGTCACTGTTGGGCTAAATTTAAGCCAGTTATTGATGATGTCTTCACAGTGTCCATGGTAGATCTAATGCCTGGGAAATGGTTTTGATCCCCTTCTCCTAGTTGATAACTTTCAGATCCCTTTGCTGTGTTGTCAGCTGTTTACGGACCATGGATTTTACTGTAAAATGCAACTAAAAGGTAGGAAAATCCTCCTAGAACAATGAAACTTTCTATGGGGTAATCAAAATCACGGCAGCTATGCACTGAGTACTGTGTAGCATGAAGGTAAATGTGATTGGTTAATTCTGAACACATTCCCAATATAAGAGGGTGTTCACACTTATGCAACCGCAGTATTTTCTTTTTTGTTATTTCTATTTCCCCCTCAAAGTGATTTCATTTTGTTTCTCAGTGGATTTATACAGATTATGGGCCACATTAAAGGTGGAAAAGGAAAGCTTCTGAAATGATTCTTCTTTGGTAGGATTTTTTTTTCATATGACAAAAACCTGGCATTTATACAGGGGTGTGTAGACTTTTTATATCCACTGTAGGTGTTTGTAAACACGCAGATATTTAACTTTTTTGCCTAAGTCTAAGTCTTTGCATCAATTTTGAAAAAAAAAAAAAAGTGCCCAAAAATGTGACTATAACCACATAAGGATGTGAATCGCCGTCTCACGGTCCTCGGATGAGAAGAGACACACGGAGCCTCTTGGAGGCTGTTCCTATTGCCCTTGACAACCAATCAGAGCCTCCGTTTTATATTCTAACCTGCTCTGAAAAAAAAACTGATATGTGATCTCTGATTGGTTGGTGTGGGAAACATGGTGGCTGACGTTTGAGTGTGAACACAGCGCCTCCGGAGGAAATGGAGTGTAAATAAACTCAAGAACATTTGTTTATTTTCAGTTGTGCAATAAAATTGTGAAATAATCTGGTGTGACGTTCATCCCTCCTGTGGGGGTCCCAACATGTCATGATCTTGGGCTGCCATGCTGTATGTTGTGCCCCCCTAAGCCATGAACCATTAGCACTCCTGAGTCCCTTCCACTCTCCGGAATTGACCTCATTATCCCCCGACCACACGAATTATTAGAAAATACTGATGTGACTGTCATTTACTCTTCATCTGATTTTTTTTCTGCTTTTTGCTGAAATCCGACAAGTTATAAAATGTTATTGTAACGCTATTGCTGGCACCCCTGCATGGTTCCCCTTCCCCCTCCATGCAGGAACGCCGGCATACTCGCCGCACCTTTCGCACGGCGTTGTCCCCGGTGTGCTCCCTGCTTCCTGGTAATGTGCGCACTGCAGTTCCCGGCGGCGCACCCGCTCCACTGCTCTTAAAGGGGCAGCGAATGCACATAGTTAAATGCCCCCAGCCAATAGCTGGAAAGCATTTAGTAACAAAGTGCACCTGCAATATGGCTCTCAGCCAATAGCTGGGATTCATCTTGTATAAAAGACTCCCTCCCCCTTAACCAACACATTTAGTCATTAGGTAGTGTGGTGTTCTACCAGTGCGGTTGTGAGGTCCCCTGGTCCCGGTGTGGCCAGGGTCGTGAACCTGAATCCCTGGTCCCTGAGTGGCCAGTGTCCTGAACCAGAATCCCTGGTCCCGGTATAGCCAGTGTCGTGACCCCGAGTCCCTGGTCCCGGTGTAGCCAGTGTCCTGAACCCAAATTCCTGGTCCCAGTGTGGCCAGAGTCCTGAAGCCAAATTCCTGGTCCCGGTGTAGCCAGTGTCCTGAACCTGAATCCCTGGTCCCACTGTAGCCAGTGTCCTGAACCCGAGTCCCTGGTCCCACTGTAGCCAGTGTCCTGAACCCGGATCCCTGGTCCCACTGTAGCCAGTGTCCTGAACCCGAATCCCTCGTCCCAGTGTCCTGAACCCAACGTCCCTGGTCCTAGTGCTGCCATGCCTGAACCTTGTCCTCTGGTTCATGTGCGACCAGTCCCTGAATCAGTATCTGAGACCAGTGTGTCTGAACATGTGCCATATCCGAGTACCCTGTATATCCGGACTGCTATAACCCGTCCCCAAACAATAACACCGCACCAGCAGCACCTGTATCCTGAAGCCGCTCCGGCGGTATCCGAATCAGTTCTGTCTCTCCGTGTCAGTAACCGTTCTGCCTGAAGATCCTCAACCTAGTAGTCTGAACGGAGTCCGAGTCCATATCCGTCTCTGCGTTCCTGACCCCTGGGGTCAGCAGCTGCATTATTGGGGACTGCCTAGGAGTGTTACCTGGTGGCTGACTGCACCATCAGGAGCACCTGGTAGACGCTTAGCTTTGCCCCTTCCTAGGTAAGCCCGGCCCTATGGTGCAGTGGGTTCCCTAAACCATGTGCGCCACCTGCTTACATAAGTTATGTAGATTTTTTCCTTTTTAATGTTTTTACATTATTTTAGTAACTATTTTATTAAACCAGTACCCTAATCCTGAACCGCATAGTATCCATAGCCTTAATACTAGTTTCAATCTTAACCATTAATATTAACCCTAACCCTAATCCTACCCCTAATACTAATCCTAACCCTAATACTACCCTTAGTCCTAAGCCTAATAATAACTCTAGCCCTAATACTATTCTTAATCCTTTCTCTAACCCTATTACTAGCCCTGATTCAAACTCTAGTCCTAACCCTAATATTAACTCCTAGCCCTGACCCTAATCATAGCCCTAATACTAACCCTAATCCTAGCCCTAACCCTAATAGCCCTGAGTGTAATAGTAGCCCTAATCCTAACTCTAGTTTTAGCCCTAATACTAACGCCTATCCCTGACCCTAATGCTAACCCTAATACTAACGCCTATCCCTGACCCTAATGCTAACCCTAATACTAACGCCTAGCCCTGACCCTAATGCTAACCCTAATACTAACGCCTAGCCCTGACCCTAATGCTAACCCTAATACTAACGCCTAGCCCTGACCCTAATGCTGACCCTAATACTAACGCCTAGCCCTGACCCTAATACTAACCCTAATACTAACGCCTAGCCCTGACCCTAATGCTAACCCTAATACTAACGCCTAGCCCTGACCCTAATGCTGACCCTAATACTAACGCCTAGCCCTGACCCTAATGCTGACCCTAATACTAACGCCTAGCCCTGACCCTAATGCTAACCCTAATACTAACGCCTAGCCCTGACCCTAATGCTGACCCTAATACTAACGCCTAGCCCTGACCCTAATGCTGACCCTAATACTAACGCCTAGCCCTGACCCTAATGCTGACCCTAATACTAACGCCTAGCCCTGACCCTAATACTAACCCTAATACTAACGCCTATCCCTGACCCTAATGCTAACCCTAATACTAACGCCTAGCCCTGACCCTAATGCTGACCCTAATACTAACGCCTAGCCCTGACCCTAATGCTAACCCTAATACTAACGCCTAGCCCTGACCCTAATGCTGACCCTAATACTAACGCCTAGCCCTGACCCTAATATTAACCCTAATACTAACGCCTAGCCCTGACCCTAATGCTAACCCTAATACTAACGCCTAGCCCTGACCCTAATGCTGATCCTAATACTAACGCCTAGCCCTGACCCTAATGCTGACCCTAATACTAACGCCTAGCCCTGACCCTAATGCTAACCCTAATACTAACGCCTAGCCCTGACCCTAATGCTGACCCTAATACTAACGCCTAGCCCTGACCCTAATACTAACCCTAATACTAACGCCTAGCCCTGACCCTAATGCTGACCCTAATACTAACGCCTAGCCCTGACCCTAATGCTAACCCTAATACTAACGCCTAGCCCTGACCCTAATGCTAACCCTAATACTAACGCCTAGCCCTGACCCTAATGCTAACCCTAATACTAACGCCTAGCCCTGACCCTAATGCTAACCCTAATACTAACGCCTAGCCCTGACCCTAATGCTGACCCTAATACTAACGCCTAGCCCTGACCCTAATGCTAACCCTAATACTAACGCCTAGCCCTGACCCTAATGCTAACCCTAATACTAACGCCTAGCCCTGACCCTAATATTAACCCTAATACTAACGCCTAGCCCTGACCCTAATGCTAACCCTAATACTAACGCCTAGCCCTGACCCTAATGCTGACCCTAATACTAACGCCTAGCCCTGACCCTAATGCTAACCCTAATACTAACGCCTAGCCCTGACCCTAATGCTGACCCTAATACTAACGCCTAGCCCTGACCCTAATGCTGACCCTAATACTAACGCCTAGCCCTGACCCTAATGCTAACCCTAATACTAACGCCTAGCCCTGACCCTAATGCTAACCCTAATACTAACGCCTAGCCCTGACCCTAATATTAACCCTAATACTAACGCCTAGCCCTGACCCTAATGCTAACCCTAATACTAACGCCTAGCCCTGACCCTAATGCTGACCCTAATACTAACGCCTAGCCCTGACCCTAATGCTAACCCTAATACTAACGCCAAGCCCTGACCCTAATGCTGACCCTAATACTAACGCCTAGCCCTGACCCTAATGCTAACCCTAATACTAACGCCAAGCCCTGACCCTAATGCTGACCCTAATACTAACGCCTAGCCCTGACCCTAATGCTAACCCTAATACTAACGCCTAGCCCTGACCCTAATGCTAACCCTAATACTAACGCCTAGCCCTGACCCTAATGCTAACCCTAATACTAACGCCTAGCCCTGACCCTAATGCTGACCCTAATACTAACGCCTAGCCCTGACCCTAATACTAACCCTAATACTAACGCCTAGCCCTGACCCTAATGCTAACCCTAATACTAACGCCTAGCCCTGACCCTAATGCTAACCCTAATACTAAGGCCTAGCCCTGACCCTAATGCTGACCCTAATACTAACGCCTAGCCCTGACCCTAATGCTAACCCTAATACTAACGCCTAGCCCTGACCCTAATGCTAACCCTAATACTAACGCCTAGCCCTGACCCTAATGCTGACCCTAATACTAACGCCTAGCCCTGACCCTAATGCTGACCCTAATACTAACGCCTAGCCCTGACCCTAATGCTAACCCTAATACTAACGCCTAGCCCTGACCCTAATGCTAACCCTAATACTAACGCCTAGCCCTGACCCTAATGCTGATCCTAATACTAACGCCTAGCCCTGACCCTAATACTAACGCCTAGCCCTGACCCTAATGCTAACCCTAATACTAACGCCTAGCCCTGACCCTAATGCTGACCCTAATACTAACGCCTAGCCCTGACCCTAATGCTGACCCTAATACTAACGCCTAGCCCTGACCCTAATACTAACCCTAATACTAACGCCTAGCCCTGACCCTAATGCTAACCCTAATACTAACGCCTAGCCCTGACCCTAATGCTGACCCTAATACTAACGCCTAGCCCTGACCCTAATGCTGACCCTAATACTAACGCCTAGCCCTGAGCCTAATGCTAACCCTAATACTAACGCCTAGCCCTGACCCTAATGCTAACCCTAATACTAACGCCTAGCCCTGACCCTAATGCTGACCCTAATACTAACGCCTAGCCCTGACCCTAATGCTAACCCTAATACTAACGCCTAGCCCTGACCCTAATGCTGACCCTAATACTAACGCCTAGCCCTGACCCTAATGCTAACCCTAATACTAACGCCTAGCCCTGACCCTAATGCTGACCCTAATACTAACGCCTAGCCCTGACCCTAATGCTGACCCTAATACTAACCCTAATGCTAACCCTAATACTAACGCCTAGCCCTGACCCTAATGCTGACCCTAATACTAACGCCTAGCCCTGACCCTAATGCTGACCCTAATACTAACGCCTAGCCCTAACGCCTAGCCCTGACCCTAATGCTAACCCTAATACTAACGCCTAGCCCTGACCCTAATGCTAACCCTAATACTAACGCCTAGCCCTGACCCTAATGCTAACCCTAATACTAACGCCTAGCCCTGACCCTAATACTAACCCTAATACTAACGCCTAGCCCTGACCCTAATGCTAACCCTAATACTAACGCCTAGCCCTGACCCTAATGCTAACCCTAATACTAACGCCTAGCCCTGACCCTAATGCTAACCCTAATACTAACGCCTAGCCCTGACCCTAATGCTGACCCTAATACTAACGCCTAGCCCTGACCCTAATACTAACCCTAATACTAACGCCTAGCCCTGACCCTAATGCTGACCCTAATACTAACGCCTAGCCCTGACCCTAATACTAACCCTAATACTAACGCCTAGCCCTGACCCTAATGCTGACCCTAATACTAACGCCTAGCCCTGACCCTAATGCTAACCCTAATACTAACGCCTAGCCCTGACCCTAATGCTAACCCTAATACTAACGCCTAGCCCTGACCCTAATGCTGACCCTAATACTAACGCCTAGCCCTGACCCTAATGCTGACCCTAATACTAACGCCTAGCCCTGACCCTAATGCTAACCCTAATACTAACGCCTAGCCCTGACCCTAATGCTAACCCTAATACTAACGCCTAGCCCTGACCCTAATGCTGACCCTAATACTAACGCCTAGCCCTGACCCTAATGCTGACCCTAATACTAACGCCTAGCCCTGACCCTAATGCTAACCCTAATACTAACGCCTAGCCCTGACCCTAATGCTAACCCTAATACTAACGCCTAGCCCTGACCCTAATGCTGATCCTAATACTAACGCCTAGCCCTGACCCTAATACTAACGCCTAGCCCTGACCCTAATGCTAACCCTAATACTAACGCCTAGCCCTGACCCTAATGCTGACCCTAATACTAACGCCTAGCCCTGACCCTAATGCTGACCCTAATACTAACGCCTAGCCCTGACCCTAATACTAACCCTAATACTAACGCCTAGCCCTGACCCTAATGCTAACCCTAATACTAACGCCTAGCCCTGACCCTAATGCTGACCCTAATACTAACGCCTAGCCCTGACCCTAATGCTGACCCTAATACTAACGCCTAGCCCTGAGCCTAATGCTAACCCTAATACTAACGCCTAGCCCTGACCCTAATGCTAACCCTAATACTAACGCCTAGCCCTGACCCTAATGCTGACCCTAATACTAACGCCTAGCCCTGACCCTAATGCTAACCCTAATACTAACGCCTAGCCCTGACCCTAATGCTGACCCTAATACTAACGCCTAGCCCTGACCCTAATGCTAACCCTAATACTAACGCCTAGCCCTGACCCTAATGCTGACCCTAATACTAACGCCTAGCCCTGACCCTAATGCTGACCCTAATACTAACGCCTAGCCCTGACCCTAATGCTAACCCTAATACTAACGCCTAGCCCTGACCCTAATGCTGACCCTAATACTAACGCCTAGCCCTGACCCTAATGCTAACCCTAATACTAACGCCTAGCCCTGACCCTAATGCTAACCCTAATACTAACGCCTAGCCCTGACCCTAATGCTAACCCTAATACTAACGCCTAGCCCTGACCCTAATACTAACCCTAATACTAACGCCTAGCCCTGACCCTAATGCTAACCCTAATACTAACGCCTAGCCCTGACCCTAATGCTAACCCTAATACTAACGCCTAGCCCTGACCCTAATGCTAACCCTAATACTAACGCCTAGCCCTGACCCTAATGCTGACCCTAATACTAACGCCTAGCCCTGACCCTAATACTAACCCTAATACTAACGCCTAGCCCTGACCCTAATGCTGACCCTAATACTAACGCCTAGCCCTGACCCTAATACTAACCCTAATACTAACGCCTAGCCCTGACCCTAATGCTGACCCTAATACTAACGCCTAGCCCTGACCCTAATGCTAACCCTAATACTAACGCCTAGCCCTGACCCTAATGCTAACCCTAATACTAACGCCTAGCCCTGACCCTAATGCTGACCCTAATACTAACGCCTAGCCCTGACCCTAATGCTGACCCTAATACTAACGCCTAGCCCTGACCCTAATGCTAACCCTAATACTAACGCCTAGCCCTGACCCTAATGCTGACCCTAATACTAACGCCTAGCCCTGACCCTAATGCTGACCCTAATACTAACGCCTAGCCCTGACCCTAATACTAACGCCTAGCCCTGACCCTAATACTAACCCTAATACTAACGCCTAGCCCTGACCCTAATGCTAACCCTAATACTAACGCCTAGCCCTGACCCTAATGCTGACCCTAATACTAACGCCTAGCCCTGACCCTAATGCTAACCCTAATACTAACGCCTAGCCCTGACCCTAATGCTGACCCTAATACTAACGCCTAGCCCTGACCCTAATGCTAACCCTAATACTAACGCCAAGCCCTGACCCTAATGCTGACCCTAATACTAACGCCTAGCCCTGACCCTAATGCTGACCCTAATACTAACGCCTAGCCCTGACCCTAATGCTAACCCTAATACTAACGCCTAGCCCTGACCCTAATGCTAACCCTAATACTAACGCCTAGCCCTGACCCTAATGCTGACCCTAATACTAACGCCTAGCCCTGACCCTAATGCTAACCCTAATACTAACGCCAAGCCCTGACCCTAATGCTGACCCTAATACTAACGCCAAGCCCTGACCCTAATGCTGACCCTAATACTAACGCCTAGCCCTGACCCTAATGCTGACCCTAATACTAACGCCTAGCCCTGACCCTAATGCTAACCCTAATACTAACGCCTAGCCCTGACCCTGCTGACCCTAATACTAACGCCTAGCCCTGACCCTAATGCTAACCCTAATACTAACGCCTAGCCCTGACCCTAATGCTGACCCTAATACTAACGCCTAGCCCTGACCCTAATGCTGACCCTAATACTAACGCCTAGCCCTGACCCTAATGCTAACCCTAATACTAACGCCTAGCCCTGACCCTAATGCTGACCCTAATACTAACGCCTAGCCCTGACCCTAATGCTAACCCTAATACTAACGCCTAGCCCTGACCCTAATGCTAACCCTAATACTAACGCCTAGCCCTGACCCTAATGCTGACCCTAATACTAACGCCTAGCCCTGACCCTAATGCTAACCCTAATACTAACGCCTAGCCCTGACCCTAATGCTAACCCTAATACTAACGCCTAGCCCTGACCCTAATGCTAACCCTAATACTAACGCCTAGCCCTGACCCTAATGCTAACCCTAATACTAACGCCTAGCCCTGACCCTAATGCTGACCTTAATATTAAGCGCCTAGCCCTGACCCTAATGCTAACCCTAATACTAACGCCTAGCCCTGACCCTAATGCTGACCCTTAATACTAACGCCTAGCCCTGACCCTAATGCTAACCCTAATACTAACGCCTAGCCCTGACCCTAATGCTAACCCTAATACTAACGCCTAGCCCTGACCCTAATGCTAACCCTAATACTAACGCCTAGCCCTGACCCTAATGCTGAACCCTAATACTAACGCCTAGCCCTGACCCTAATGCTGACCCTAATACTAACGCCTAGCCCTGACCCTAATGCTGACCCTAATACTAACGCCTAGCCCTGACCCTAATGCTGACCCTAATACTAACGCCTAGCCCTGACCCTAATGCTGACCCTAATACTAACGCCTAGCCCTGACCCTAATGCTAACCCTAATACTAACGCCTAGCCCTGACCCTAATGCTGACCCTAATACTAACGCCTAGCCCTGACCCTAATGCTAACCCTAATACTAACGCCTAGCCCTGACCCTAATGCTAACCCTAATACTAACGCCTAGCCCTGACCCTAATGCTGACCCTAATACTAACGCCTAGCCCTGACCCTAATGCTAACCCTAATACTAACGCCTAGCCCTGACCCTAATGCTGACCCTAATACTAACGCCTAGCCCTGACCCTAATGCTAACCCTAATACTAACGCCTAGCCCTGACCCTAATGCTAACCCTAATACTAACGCCTAGCCCTGACCCTAATGCTGACCCTAATACTAACGCCTAGCCCTGACCCTAATGCTGACCCTAATACTAACGCCTAGCCCTGACCCTAATGCTAACCCTAATACTAACGCCTAGCCCTGACCCTAATGCTGACCCTAATACTAACGCCTAGCCCTGACCCTAATGCTGACCCTAATACTAACGCCTAGCCCTGACCCTAATGCTAACCCTAATACTAACGCCTAGCCCTGACCCTAATGCTGACCCTAATACTAACGCCTAGCCCTGACCCTAATACTAACCCTAATACTAACGCCTAGCCCTGACCCTAATGCTAACCCTAATACTAACGCCTAGCCCTGACCCTAATGCTAACCCTAATACTAACGCCTAGCCCTGACCCTAATGCTGACCCTAATACTAACGCCTAGCCCTGACCCTAATACTAACCCTAATACTAACGCCTAGCCCTGACCCTAATGCTGACCCTAATACTAACGCCTAGCCCTGACCCTAATGCTAACCCTAATACTAACGCCTAGCCCTGACCCTAATGCTAACCCTAATACTAACGCCTAGCCCTGACCCTAATGCTAACCCTAATACTAACGCCTAGCCCTGACCCTAATGCTGACCCTAATACTAACGCCTAGCCCTGACCCTAATGCTGACCCTAATACTAACGCCTAGCCCTGACCCTAATGCTAATCCTAATACTAACGCCTAGCCCTGACCCTAATGCTGACCCTAATACTAACGCCTAGCCCTGACCCTAATACTAACCCTAATACTAACGCCTAGCCCTGACCCTAATGCTGACCCTAATACTAACGCCTAGCCCTGACCCTAATGCTAATCCTAATACTAACGCCTAGCCCTGACCCTAATGCTGACCCTAATACTAACGCCTAGCCCTGACCCTAATACTAACCCTAATACTAACGCCTAGCCCTGACCCTAATGCTGACCCTAATACTAACGCCTAGCCCTGACCCTAATGCTAACCCTAATACTAACGCCTAGCCCTGACCTTAATGCTAACCCTAATACTAACGCCTAGCCCTGACCCTAATGCTGACCCTAATACTAACGCCTAGCCCTGACCCTAATGCTAACCCTAATACTAACGCCTAGCCCTGACCCTAATGCTGACCCTAATACTAACGCCTAGCCCTGACCCTAATGCTGACCCTAATACTAACGCCTAGCCCTGACCCTAATGCTGACCCTAATACTAACGCCTAGCCCTGACCCTAATGCTGACCCTAATACTAACGCCTAGCCCTGACCCTAATGCTAACCCTAATACTAACGCCAAGCCCTGACCCTAATGCTGACCCTAATACTAACGCCTAGCCCTGACCCTAATGCTAACCCTAATACTAACGCCTAGCCCTGACCCTAATGCTAACCCTAATACTAACGCCTAGCCCTGACCCTAATGCTAACCCTAATACTAACGCCTAGCCCTGACCCTAATGCTAACCCTAATACTAACGCCTAGCCCTGACCCTAATGCTGACCCTAATACTAACGCCTAGCCCTGACCCTAATGCTAACCCTAATACTAACGCCTAGCCCTGACCCTAATGCTAACCCTAATACTAACGCCTAGCCCTGACCCTAATGCTAACCCTAATACTAACGCCTAGCCCTGACCCTAATGCTGACCCTAATACTAACGCCTAGCCCTGACCCTAATGCTGACCCTAATACTAACGCCTAGCCCTGACCCTAATGCTGACCCTAATACTAACGCCTAGCCCTGACCCTAATGCTAACCCTAATACTAACGCCTAGCCCTGACGCTAATGCTAACCCTAATACTAACGCCTAGCCCTGACCCTAATGCTAACCCTAATACTAACGCCTAGCCCTGACCCTAATACTAACCCTAATACTAACGCCTAGCCCTGACCCTAATGCTGACCCTAATACTAACGCCTAGCCCTGACCCTAATGCTAATCCTAATACTAACGCCTAGCCCTGACCCTAATGCTAACCCTAATACTAACGCCTAGCCCTGACCCTAATGCTAACCCTAATACTAAGGCCTAGCCCTGACCCTAATGCTGACCCTAATACTAACGCCTAGCCCTGACCCTAATGCTGACCCTAATACTAACGCCTAGCCCTGACCCTAATACTAACCCTAATACTAACGCCTAGCCCTGACCCTAATGCTGACCCTAATACTAACGCCTAGCCCTGACCCTAATGCTAATCCTAATACTAACGCCTAGCCCTGACCCTAATGCTGACCCTAATACTAACGCCTAGCCCTGACCCTAATGCTGACCCTAATACTAACGCCTAGCCCTGACCCTAATGCTGACCCTAATACTAACGCCTAGCCCTGACCCTAATGCTGACCCTAATACTAACGCCTAGCCCTGACCCTAATGCTAATCCTAATACTAACGCCTAGCCCTGACCCTAATGCTGACCCTAATACTAACGCCTAGCCCTGACCCTAATGCTGACCCTAATACTAACGCCTAGCCCTGACCCTAATGCTGACCCTAATACTAACGCCTAGCCCTGACCCTAATGCTGACCCTAATACTAACGCCTAGCCCTGACCCTAATGCTGACCCTAATACTAACGCCTAGCCCTGACCCTAATGCTGACCCTAATACTAACGCCTAGCCCTGACCCTAATACTAACCCTAATACTAACGCCTAGCCCTGACCCTAATGCTGACCCTAATACTAACGCCTAGCCCTGACCCTAATGCTAATCCTAATACTAACGCCTAGCCCTGACCCTAATGCTGACCCTAATACTAACGCCTAGCCCTGACCCTAATGCTGACCCTAATACTAACGCCTAGCCCTGACCCTAATGCTGACCCTAATACTAACGCCTAGCCCTGACCCTAATGCTGACCCTAATACTAACGCCTAGCCCTGACCCTAATGCTGACCCTAATACTAACGCCTAGCCCTGACCCTAATGCTAACCCTAATACTAACGCCTAGCCCTGACCCTAATGCTGACCCTAATACTAACGCCTAGCCCTGACCCTAATGCTGACCCTAATACTAACGCCTAGCCCTGACCCTAATGCTGACCCTAATACTAACGCCTAGCCCTGACCCTAATGCTGACCCTAATACTAACGCCTAGCCCTGACCCTAATGCTAATCCTAATACTAACGCCTAGCCCTGACCCTAATGCTGACCCTAATACTAACGCCTAGCCCTGACCCTAATGCTGACCCTAATACTAACGCCTAGCCCTGACCCTAATGCTGACCCTAATACTAACGCCTAGCCCTGACCCTAATGCTGACCCTAATACTAACGCCTAGCCCTGACCCTAATGCTGACCCTAATACTAACGCCTAGCCCTGACCCTAATGCTAACCCTAATACTAACGCCTAGCCCTGACCCTAATGCTGACCCTAATACTAACGCCTAGCCCTGACCCTAATGCTAACCCTAATACTAACGCCTAGCCCTGACCCTAATATTAACCCTAATACTAACGCCTAGCCCTGACCCTAATGCTAACCCTAATACTAACGCCTAGCCCTGACC
The DNA here is from genome assembly GCF_046119375.1 of Phyllobates terribilis. Taxonomy (NCBI): domain Eukaryota; kingdom Metazoa; phylum Chordata; class Amphibia; order Anura; family Dendrobatidae; genus Phyllobates; species Phyllobates terribilis. The sequence continues at coordinate 177,901,441 of NW_027362770.1, forward strand.
CTAATGCTAACCCTAATACTAACGCCTAGCCCTGACCCTAATGCTGACCCTAATACTAACGCCTAGCCCTGACCCTAATGCTGACCCTAATACTAACGCCTAGCCCTGACCCTAATGCTGACCCTAATACTAACGCCTAGCCCTGACCCTAATGCTAACCCTAATACTAACGCCTAGCCCTGACGCTAATGCTAACCCTAATACTAACGCCTAGCCCTGACCCTAATGCTAACCCTAATACTAACGCCTAGCCCTGACCCTAATACTAACCCTAATACTAACGCCTAGCCCTGACCCTAATGCTGACCCTAATACTAACGCCTAGCCCTGACCCTAATGCTAATCCTAATACTAACGCCTAGCCCTGACCCTAATGCTAACCCTAATACTAACGCCTAGCCCTGACCCTAATGCTAACCCTAATACTAAGGCCTAGCCCTGACCCTAATGCTGACCCTAATACTAACGCCTAGCCCTGACCCTAATGCTGACCCTAATACTAACGCCTAGCCCTGACCCTAATACTAACCCTAATACTAACGCCTAGCCCTGACCCTATGCTGACCCTAATACTAACGCCTAGCCCTGACCCTAATGCTAATCCTAATACTAACGCCTAGCCCTGACCCTAATGCTGACCCTAATACTAACGCCTAGCCCTGACCCTAATGCTGACCCTAATACTAACGCCTAGCCCTGACCCTAATGCTGACCCTAATACTAACGCCTAGCCCTGACCCTAATGCTGACCCTAATACTAACGCCTAGCCCTGACCCTAATGCTAATCCTAATACTAACGCCTAGCCCTGACCCTAATGCTGACCCTAATACTAACGCCTAGCCCTGACCCTAATGCTGACCCTAATACTAACGCCTAGCCCTGACCCTAATGCTGACCCTAATACTAACGCCTAGCCCTGACCCTAATGCTGACCCTAATACTAACGCCTAGCCCTGACCCTAATGCTGACCCTAATACTAACGCCTAGCCCTGACCCTAATGCTGACCCTAATACTAACGCCTAGCCCTGACCCTAATACTAACCCTAATACTAACGCCTAGCCCTGACCCTAATGCTGACCCTAATACTAACGCCTAGCCCTGACCCTAATGCTAATCCTAATACTAACGCCTAGCCCTGACCCTAATGCTGACCCTAATACTAACGCCTAGCCCTGACCCTAATGCTGACCCTAATACTAACGCCTAGCCCTGACCCTAATGCTGACCCTAATACTAACGCCTAGCCCTGACCCTAATGCTGACCCTAATACTAACGCCTAGCCCTGACCCTAATGCTGACCCTAATACTAACGCCTAGCCCTGACCCTAATGCTAACCCTAATACTAACGCCTAGCCCTGACCCTAATGCTGACCCTAATACTAACGCCTAGCCCTGACCCTAATGCTGACCCTAATACTAACGCCTAGCCCTGACCCTAATGCTGACCCTAATACTAACGCCTAGCCCTGACCCTAATGCTGACCCTAATACTAACGCCTAGCCCTGACCCTAATGCTAATCCTAATACTAACGCCTAGCCCTGACCCTAATGCTGACCCTAATACTAACGCCTAGCCCTGACCCTAATGCTGACCCTAATACTAACGCCTAGCCCTGACCCTAATGCTGACCCTAATACTAACGCCTAGCCCTGACCCTAATGCTGACCCTAATACTAACGCCTAGCCCTGACCCTAATCCTAACTTTAAAGGAGTTGTTCACTACTAGGACAAGCCCTTTTTGATCTAAATGTTTGGCCCCGGTAAAATTAAAATACCTCTTGTGCCGGCTCCGCTCCAGGAATGTCAGCACTCACGGTCCTGGGACCCCCATGTGGTTGTGATGACACGTGACCCCGGCGCCCAATCAGCGCTGGCGTCCCTGTCCCCCATCTTCATACAAAGTGATCAGGAAGAGGAAGTCAGAGATCAGCTGCCGCCCGGACAGGAGGCGGGGCCAGTGACGCCAGCGCTGATTGGGCGCCTGGGTCACGTGTCATCACAACCGCAGCTGATCCACTCACGGCTGTTAACTAGTTAAATGCCACTGTCAAAAAAATAAGCCCTCACCCGACTCCAGATCCCCAAAAAATGGAGACGCTAAGGGTCTCGGAAATGGCGACATAAGCAAATTATTTTTCTTACAAATATTTTTCCGTTTTTTCATCACTTAAATAAAAAAAAGAACCTATCCATGTTTGGTGTCTGCGAACTCGCAATGACCTGGAGAATCATAATGGCCGGTCAGTTTTACCGTATAGTGAACGTGGTAAATAAAAAACTAAAAAAAAACAATTGTGGAATTGCATTTTTTTGCAATTTCAACGCACTTTGAATTTTTTCCCGTTTTCCAGCACAAGATATGGTAAAACCAATGGTGTCGCTCAAAAGTACAACTGGTCCTGCAGAAAAATAAAGCCTCATACGGCCATATTGGTGGAAAAATAAAAAAGTTATGGCTCTGGGAAGAAGGGGAGCAAAAAACATAAAATTGCAAGGTCATGAAGGGGTCTTCTCCTCCGCACTCTACTGGACAGAACATGAGCTGTCAATCAAACAGCAGCTCCGCCTACATTGAGCTGCTCCGACCCCACTGCAACCCCCGGCACCCCCTGGTGTCAACTATATGTTATAACAGCAATATGGAGGCAAAAAAAGGATGCTGGTTGACACATTTATTTCTCAGAGGACTGTCCAGAGTGGATGCAATTGTAACAAACCCTCAGCTGTGACAAAGTAAGAAAAACAAAAATTCCATCAAGTGACAGCAAGCGCAGATATTGAAAATGTTTTTAAACATTTGCTAAACTTTGTGCACCTAGTTCCTATTGTGAGATTTTGGATCCTTTTTTTTTTTTTTTTTTTACATGAGATCAGATAAAAGGCAAAGTTTTCCTAGAAATTATTCTCAGCTGCATTTTTAATATTGACCACCAGATGGCGACATCTACCCTTCTAATCTGCACAGACTGATGCTTGTATAGCGCAGACTTTATCATGGAGATTTGTGTCTCTTGTGAATCTCAAAAAAAAAAAAGCAAAATCCCCAATAAAAAAAATAATTCTTCAAGTCGCCCCCGTCTGTCAAGTTACCAAAATATTTATTTTCCTGGACAAGCAATATGGCTCCCATTAGGACATCCAGAATGTTAAATTGACCTCCTTTTTGGTGGTATTGGGGAAATCGCTGCCTCATTCAGGAATCTGGAAAAGCTGGATGATTACTACTTTCCATAAAGGTTTGCAGTTTTACCAGATGCAGATCCTGTATAGCTAAAAAAAAAAAAAAATTACGTAGCCAAAAATCCCCTTTTAATAGTCGTGATCCTAAAAGTAATTTTAAAATAATGGAAAAAAAAATAATAAAAAAAAATTAAATTTGTTCTTGTAATACTTTCATGACACCACTAGGTGTCAGCACTTATTAAGCCAAAGATGCAATTTAATATTTTAAATATCATATCCCCCCCCCCCCCCCCCCCCGCCCCCCAAAAAAAGGATCCCTTTGCCAGGTGGTCGCTTTCCCCTTTTTCGCTCATTCATAGTCTCGCTGACATCTGACGCCGCCATGGAGTGAATAATAGATTAACCCTCCGTGCCATCTCCTAATGAGGCCGTTAATAATTAATACCGCCATTCAGGGCCGTTTTGGCTGTAATCACAGATGGCGCCTCGTTTGTGGGTAAAAAAAAAATAATGTTCAGATGCTGCCGGTTATCTCCAGTCCTGTATATATATATATATATATATATATATATATATATATATATATATATATATATATACACGGTATATATGTATCAGAATATGGCTCCTCCCACCTGTCACGTCCGCGGTCTCATCCGATTTCACAGTCCGTTATTCACACTGAGCTGCAGTTCAATTACCTTACAAAGCCGCCATTATTTATTTACGCCCCTGTCTCTATTCAGCCATCAATTACCTCTGTATCTGACCCCTCCTCTCGGTATTTGGAGCTTCCCGGATTGTAAATCATCCATATTATGGTGTATGGAATGTTCCATTACTGTATCGCTGTAGGGGGGGGCACTTTCACATAATATTAAAAAAAATATTTTGTAAACTTCAAATTTGCAAAATTTTGATGACAAAAAAGTTCTAGTTGAGAACGTCCCTTTAAGAATAATTTCTGGAGCCACGCCCACAAGTGCAGGACACACCTCTATGACAGTTAATAGTTCTGCAGCACCTGAGGTGTATTATGAGGTTCTGCAGCAGCTGAGGTGTATTATGAGGTTCTGCAGCAGCTGAGGTGTATCATGAGGTTCTGCAGCAGCTGAGGTGTATCATGAGGTTCTGCAGCAGCTGAGGTGTATCATGAGGTTCTGCAGCAGCTGAGGTGTATTATGAGGTTCTGCAGCAGCTGAGGTGTATTATGAGGTTCTGCAGAAGCTGAGGTGTATCATGAGGTTCTGCAGCAGCTGAGGTGTATCATGAGGTTCTGCAGAAGCTGAGGTGTATCATGAGGTTCTGCAGCAGCTGAGGTGTATCATGAGGTTCTGCAGCAGCTGAGGTGTATCATGAGGTTCTGCAGCAGCTGAGGTGTATCATGAGGTTCTGCAGCAGCTGAGGTGTATTATGAGGTTCTGCAGCAGCTGAGGTGTATTATGAGGTTCTGCAGAAGCTGAGGTGTATTATGAGGCTCTGCAGCAGCTGAGGTGTATTATGAGGTTCTGCAGCAGCTGAGGTGTATTATGAGGTTCTGCAGTTGCTGAGGTGTATTATGAGGTTCTGCAGCAGCTGAGGTGTATTATGAGGTTCTGCAGCAGCTGAGGTGTATTATGAGATTCTGAAGCAGCTGAGGTGTATGATGAAGTTCTGCAGCAGCTGAGGTGTATTATGAGGTTCTGCAGCAGCTGAGGTGTATTATGAGGTTCTGCAGCAGCTGAGGTGTGTTATGAAGTTCTGCAGCAGCTGAGGTGTATTATGAGGTTCTGCAGCAGCTGAGGTGTATTATGAGGCTCTGCAGCAGCTGAGGTGTATTATGAGGTTCTGCAGCAGCTGAGGTGTGTTATGAAGTTCTGCAGCAGCTGAGGTGTATTATGAGGTTCTGCAGCAGCTGAGGTGTATTATGAAGTTCTGCAGCAGCTGAGGTGTATTATGAGGTTCTGCAGCAGCTGAGGTGTATTATGAGGTTCTGCAGCAGCTGAGGTGTATTATGAGGTTCTGCAGTTGCTGAGGTGTATGATGAGGTTCTGCAGCAGCTGAGGTGTATTATGAGGTTCTGCAGCAGCTGAGGTGTATGATGAGGTTCCGCAGCAGCTGAGGTGTATTATGATGTTCTGCAGCAGCTGAGGTGTATGATGAGGTTCTGCAGCAGCTGAGGTGCATTATGAGGTTCTGCAGCAGCCGAGGTGCATTATGAGGTTCTGCAGCAGCTGAGGTGTATGATGAGGTTCTGCAGCAGCTGAGGTGTATGATGAGATTCTGCAGCAGCTGAGGTGTATTATGAGGTTCTGCAGCAGCTGAGGTGTATTATGAGGTTCTGCAGCAGCTGAGGTGCATTATGAGGTTCTGCAGCAGCTGAGGTGTATTATGAGGCTCTGCAGCAGCTGAGGTGTATTATGATGTTCTGCAGCAGCTGAGGTGCATTATGAGGTTCTGCAGCAGCTGAGGTGCATTATGAGGCTCTGCAGCAGCTGAGGTATATGATGAGCTTCTGCAGCAGCTGAGGTATGTATTATGAGGTTCTGCAGCAGCTGAGGTTTATATTATGATGTTCTGCAGCAGCTGAGGTTTGTATTATGAGGTTCTGCAGCAGCTGAGGTGTATTATGAGGTTCTGCAGCAGCTGAAGTGTATTATGAGGTTCCGCAGCAAACGAAGTGCATTATGAGGCTCCGCAGCAGCCAAGGTGCAATATGAGGCTCCGCAGCAGCCGAGGTGTATTATGAGGTTCCGCAGCAGCCGAGGTGTATTATGAGGTTCTACAGCAGCTGAGGTGTATGATGAGGTTCTGCAGCAGCCGAGGTGTATTATGAGGATCCGCAGCAGCTGAGGGGCATTATGAGGTTCTGCAGCCGCTAAGGTGTATTATGAGGTTCTACAGCAGCTGATGTGTATTATGAGGCTCTGCAGCAGCTGAGGTGTATGATGAGGTTGTGCAGCAGCTGAGGTGTATTGTGAGGTTCTGTAGCAGCTGAGGTGTATTATGAGGTTGTGCAGCAGCTGAGGTGTATGATGAGGTTGTGCAGCAGCTGAGGTGTATTATGAGGATCTGCAGCAGCTGAGGTGCATTATGAGGTTCTGCAGCAGCTGAGGTGCATTATGAGGTTCTGCAGCAGCTGAGGTGCATTATGAGGCTCTGCAGCAGCTGATGTGTATTATGAGGCTCTGCAGCAGCTGAGGTGTATGATGAGGTTGTGCAGCAGCTGAGGTGTATTGTGAGGTTCTGTAGCAGCTGAGGTGTATGATGAGGTTGTGCAGCAGCTGAGGTGTATTGTGAGGTTCTGTAGCAGCTGAGGTGTATTATGAGGTTCTGTAGCAGCTGAGGTGTATTATGAGGTTCTGCAGTTGCTGAGGTGTATTATGAGGTTGTGCAGCAGCTGAGGTGTATTGTGAGGTTCTGTAGCAGCTGAGGTGTATTATGAGGTTGTGCAGCAGCTGAGGTGTATGATGAGGTTGTGCAGCAGCTGAGGTGTATTATGAGGATCTGCAGCAGCTGAGGTGCATTATGAGGTTCTGCAGCAGCTGAGGTGCATTATGAAGTTCTGCAGCAGCTGAGGTGCATTATGAGGCTCTGCAGCAGCTGAAGTGTATTATGAGGTTCTGCAGCTGCTGAGGTGCATTATGGGGTTCTGCAGCAGCTGAGGTGCATTATGAGGCTCTGCAGCAGCTGAGGTATATGATGAGGTTCTGCAGCAGCTGAGGTATGTATTATGATGTTCTGCAGCAGCTGAGGTTTGTATTATGAGGTTCTGCAGCAGCTGAGGTGTATTATGAGGGTCTGCAGCAGCTGAGGTGTATTATGAGGCTCTGCAGCAGCTGAGGTATATGATGAGGTTCTGCAGCAGCTGAGGTATGTATTATGAGGTTCTGCAGCAGCTGAGGTTTGTATTATGATGTTCTGCAGCAGCTGAGGTTTGTATTATGATGTTCTGCAGCAGCTGAGGTGTATTATGAGGGTCTGCAGCAGCTGAGGTGTATTATGAGGTTCCGCAGCAAACGAGGTGCATTATGAGGCTCCGCAGCAGCCGAGGTGTATTATGAGGTTCCGCAGCAGCCGAGGTGTATTATGAGGTTCCGCAGCAGCCGAGGTGTATTATGAGGTTCTACAGCAGCTGAGGTGTATGATCAGGTTCTGCAGCAGCCGAGGTGTATTATGAGGTTCTGCAGCAGCCGAGGTGTATTATGAGGATCCGCAGCAGCTGAGGGGCATTATGAGGTTCTGCAGCAGCTGTGGTGTATTATGAGGTTCTACAGCAGCTGAGGTGTATTATGAGGCTCTGCAGCAGCTGAGGTGTATGATGAGGTTGTGCAGCAGCTGAGGTGTATTATGAGGTTCTGTAGCAGCTGAGGTGTATTATGAGGTTCCGCAGCAGCTGAGGAGCATTATGAGGTTCTGCAGCAGCCGAGGTGTATTATGAGGCTCTGCAGCAGCTGAAGTGTATTATGAGGTTCTGCAGCAGCTGAGGTGCATTATGAGGTTCTGCAGCAGCTGAGGTGCATTATGAGGTTCTGCAGCAGCTGAGGTGCATTATGAGGCTCTGCAGCAGCTGAAGTGTATTATGAGGTTCTGCAGCAGCTGAGGTGTATTATGAGGTTCCACAGCAGCTGAGGTGCATTATGAGGTTCTGCAGCAGCTGAGGTGCATTATGAGGTTCCGCAGCAGACGAGGTGTATTATGAGGTTCCGCAGCAGCCGAGGTGCATTATGAGGTTCCGCAGCAGCCGAGGTGTATTATGAGGTTCCGCAGCAGCCGACGTGCATTATGAGGTTCCGCAGCAGCTGAGGTGCATTATGAGGTTGAGGTTCCGCAGCAGCTGATTTGAATTATAAGGTTCCGCAGCAGCTGAGTTGTATTATGAGGTTCTGCAGCAGCTGAGGTGCATTATGAGGTTCTGCAGCAGCTGAGGTGTATTATGATGCTCTGCAGCAGCCGAGGTGCATTATAATGTTCCGCAGCAGCTGAGTTGTATTATGAGGTTCTGCAGCAGCTGAGGTGCATTATGAGGTTCTGCAGCAGCTGAGGTGTATTATGATGCTCTGCAGCAGCTGAGGTGCATTATGAGGTTCCGCAGCAGCTGAGTTGAATTATGAGGTTCTGCAGCAGCTGAGGTGCATTATGAGGTTCCGCAGCAGCTGAGGTGTATTATGAGGTTCCGCAGCAGCTGAGGTGTATTATGAGGTTCTGCAGCAGCCGAGGTGTATTATGAGGTTTCGCAGCAGCTGAGTTGAAATATGAGGTTCCGCAGCAGCTGAGTTGTATTATGAGGTTCTGCAGCAGCTGAGGTGCATTATGATGTTCTGCAGCAGCTGAGGTGTATTATGATGCTCTGCAGCAGCTGAGGTGTATTATGAGGTTCTGCAGCAGCTGAAGTGTATTATGAGGTTCCGCAGCAAACAAAGTGCATTATGAGGCTCCGCAGCAGCCAAGGTGCAATATGAGGCTCCGCAGCAGCCGAGGTGTATTATGAGGTTCCGCAGCAGCCGAGGTGTATTATGAGGTTCCGCAGCAGCCGAGGTGTATTATGAGGTTCTACAGCAGCTGAGGTGTATGATGAGGTTCTGCAGCAGCCGAGGTGTATTATGAGGATCCGCAGCAGCTGAGGGGCATTATGAGGTTCTGCAGCCGCTAAGGTGTATTATGAGGTTCTACAGCAGCTGAGGTGTATTATGAGGCTCTGCAGCAGCTGAGGTGTATGATGAGGTTGTGCAGCAGCTGAGGTGTATTGTGAGGTTCTGTAGCAGCTGAGGTGTATTATGAGGTTCTGCAGCAGCTGAGGTGTATGATGAGGTTGTGCAGCAGCTGAGGTGTATTATGAGGCTCTGCAGCAGCTGAAGTGTATTATAAGGTTCTGCAGCAGCTGAGGTGCATTATGAGGTTCTGCAGCAGCTGAGGTGCATTATGAGGTTCTGCAGCAGCTGAGGTGCATTATGAGGCTCTGCAGCAGCTGAAGTGTATTATGAGGTTCTGCAGCAGCTGAGGTGCACTATGGGGTTCTGCAGCAGCTGAGGTGCATTATGAGGTTCTGCAGCAGCTGAGGTGCATTATGAGGTTCCGCAGCAGACGAGGTGTATTATGAGGTTCCGCAGCAGCCGAGGTGCATTATGAGGTTCTGCAGCAGCCGAGGTGCATTATGAGGTTCTGCAGCAGCTGAGGTGTATTATGATGCTCTGCAGCAGCTGAGGTGCATTATGAGGTTCCGCAGCAGCTGAGTTGAATTATGAGGTTCTGCAGCAGCTGAGGTGCATTATGAGGTTCCGCAGCAGCTGAGGTGTATTATGAGGTTCCGCAGCAGCTGAGGTGTATTATGAGGTTCCGCAGCAGCTGAATTGAGTTATGAGGTTCCGCAGCAGCTGAGTTGTATTATGAGGTTCTGCAGCAGCTGAGGTGCATTATGAGGTTCTGCAGCAGCTGAGGTGTATTATGAGGTTCCGCAGCAGCCGAGGTGTATTATGAGGTTCCGCAGCAGCCGAGGTCCATTATGAGGTAGTGCAGCAGCTGAGTTGAATTATGAGGTTCCGCAGCAGCTGAGTTGTATTATGAGGTTCTGCAGCAGCTGAGGTGCATTATAAGGTTCTGCAGCAGCTGAGGTGTATTATGATGCTCTGCAGCAGCTGAGGTGTATTATGAGGTTCCGCAGCAGCCGAGGTGTATTATGAGGTTCCGCAGCAGCCAAGGTGCATTATGAGGTTCTGCAGCAGCCGAGGTGTAATATGAGGTTCTGCAGCAGCTGAGGTATATGATCAGGTTCCGCAGCAGCTGAGGTGCATTATGAGGTTCCACAGCAGCTGAGGTGCATTATGAGGTTCTGCAGCAGCTGAGGTGCATTATGAGGTTCTGCAGCAGCTGAGATGTATTATGAGATTTTGCAGCAGCTGAGTTGAATTATGAGGTTCCGCAGCAGCTGAGTTGTATTATGAGGTTCTGCAGCAGCTGAGGTGCATTATGAGGTTCAGCAGCTGAGGTGTATTATGATGCTCTGCAGCAGCTGAGGTGCATTATGAGGTTCTGCAGCAGCTGAGTTGAATTATGAGGTTCTGCAGCAGCTGAGGTGTATTATGAGGTTCCGCAGCAGCTGAGGTGTATTATCAGGTTCCGCAGCAGCTGAGGTGTATTATGAGGTTCCGCAGCAGCTGAGTTGAGTTATGAGGTTCCGCAGCAGCTGAGTTGTATTATGAGGTTCTGCAGCAGCTGAGGTGCATTATGAGGTTCTGCAGCAGCTGAGGTGTATTATGATGCTCTGCAGCAGCTGAGGTGTATTATGAGGTTCCGCAGCAGCCGAGGTGTATTATGAGGTTCCGCAGCAGCCGAGGTGTATTATGAGGTAGTGCAGCAGCTGAGTTGAATTATGAGGTTCCGCAGCAGCTGAGTTGTATTATGAGGTTCTGCAGCAGCTGAGGTGCATTATAAGGTTCTGCAGCAGCTGAGGTGTATTATGAGGTTCTGCAGCAGCTGAGGTGTGTTATGAAGTTCTGCAGCAGCTGAGGTGTATTATGAGGTTCTGCAGCAGCTGAGGTGTATTATGAGGCTCTGCAGCAGCTGAGGTGTATTATGAGGTTCTGCAGCAGCTGAGGTGTGTTATGAAGTTCTGCAGCAGCTGAGGTGTATTATGAGGTTCTGCAGCAGCTGAGGTGTATTATGAAGTTCTGCAGCAGCTGAGGTGTATTATGAGGTTCTGCAGCAGCTGAGGTGTATTATGAGGTTCTGCAGCAGCTGAGGTGTATTATGAGGTTCTGCAGTTGCTGAGGTGTATGATGAGGTTCTGCAGCAGCTGAGGTGTATTATGAGGTTCTGCAGCAGCTGAGGTGTATGATGAGGTTCCGCAGCAGCTGAGGTGTATTATGATGTTCTGCAGCAGCTGAGGTGTATGATGAGGTTCTGCAGCAGCTGAGGTGCATTATGAGGTTCTGCAGCAGCCGAGGTGCATTATGAGGTTCTGCAGCAGCTGAGGTGTATGATGAGGTTCTGCAGCAGCTGAGGTGTATGATGAGATTCTGCAGCAGCTGAGGTGTATTATGAGGTTCTGCAGCAGCTGAGGTGTATTATGAGGTTCTGCAGCAGCTGAGGTGCATTATGAGGTTCTGCAGCAGCTGAGGTGTATTATGAGGCTCTGCAGCAGCTGAGGTGTATTATGATGTTCTGCAGCAGCTGAGGTGCATTATGAGGTTCTGCAGCAGCTGAGGTGCATTATGAGGCTCTGCAGCAGCTGAGGTATATGATGAGCTTCTGCAGCAGCTGAGGTATGTATTATGAGGTTCTGCAGCAGCTGAGGTTTATATTATGATGTTCTGCAGCAGCTGAGGTTTGTATTATGAGGTTCTGCAGCAGCTGAGGTGTATTATGAGGTTCTGCAGCAGCTGAAGTGTATTATGAGGTTCCGCAGCAAACGAAGTGCATTATGAGGCTCCGCAGCAGCCAAGGTGCAATATGAGGCTCCGCAGCAGCCGAGGTGTATTATGAGGTTCCGCAGCAGCCGAGGTGTATTATGAGGTTCTACAGCAGCTGAGGTGTATGATGAGGTTCTGCAGCAGCCGAGGTGTATTATGAGGATCCGCAGCAGCTGAGGGGCATTATGAGGTTCTGCAGCCGCTAAGGTGTATTATGAGGTTCTACAGCAGCTGATGTGTATTATGAGGCTCTGCAGCAGCTGAGGTGTATGATGAGGTTGTGCAGCAGCTGAGGTGTATTGTGAGGTTCTGTAGCAGCTGAGGTGTATTATGAGGTTGTGCAGCAGCTGAGGTGTATGATGAGGTTGTGCAGCAGCTGAGGTGTATTATGAGGATCTGCAGCAGCTGAGGTGCATTATGAGGTTCTGCAGCAGCTGAGGTGCATTATGAGGTTCTGCAGCAGCTGAGGTGCATTATGAGGCTCTGCAGCAGCTGATGTGTATTATGAGGCTCTGCAGCAGCTGAGGTGTATGATGAGGTTGTGCAGCAGCTGAGGTGTATTGTGAGGTTCTGTAGCAGCTGAGGTGTATTATGAGGTTCTGTAGCAGCTGAGGTGTATTATGAGGTTGTGCAGCAGCTGAGGTGTATTGTGAGGTTCTGTAGCAGCTGAGGTGTATTATGAGGTTGTGCAGCAGCTGAGGTGTATGATGAGGTTGTGCAGCAGCTGAGGTGTATTATGAGGATCTGCAGCAGCTGAGGTGCATTATGAGGTTCTGCAGCAGCTGAGGTGCATTATGAAGTTCTGCAGCAGCTGAGGTGCATTATGAGGCTCTGCAGCAGCTGAAGTGTATTATGAGGTTCTGCAGCTGCTGAGGTGCATTATGGGGTTCTGCAGCAGCTGAGGTGCATTATGAGGCTCTGCAGCAGCTGAGGTATATGATGAGGTTCTGCAGCAGCTGAGGTATGTATTATGATGTTCTGCAGCAGCTGAGGTTTGTATTATGAGGTTCTGCAGCAGCTGAGGTGTATTATGAGGGTCTGCAGCAGCTGAGGTGTATTATGAGGCTCTGCAGCAGCTGAGGTATATGATGAGGTTCTGCAGCAGCTGAGGTATGTATTATGAGGTTCTGCAGCAGCTGAGGTTTGTATTATGATGTTCTGCAGCAGCTGAGGTTTGTATTATGATGTTCTGCAGCAGCTGAGGTGTATTATGAGGGTCTGCAGCAGCTGAGGTGTATTATGAGGTTCCGCAGCAAACGAGGTGCATTATGAGGCTCCGCAGCAGCCGAGGTGTATTATGAGGTTCCGCAGCAGCCGAGGTGTATTATGAGGTTCTACAGCAGCTGAGGTGTATGATCAGGTTCTGCAGCAGCCGAGGTGTATTATGAGGTTCTGCAGCAGCCGAGGTGTATTATGAGGATCCGCAGCAGCTGAGGGGCATTATGAGGTTCTGCAGCAGCTGTGGTGTATTATGAGGTTCTACAGCAGCTGAGGTGTATTATGAGGCTCTGCAGCAGCTGAGGTGTATGATGAGGTTGTGCAGCAGCTGAGGTGTATTATGAGGTTCTGTAGCAGCTGAGGTGTATTATGAGGTTCCGCAGCAGCTGAGGAGCATTATGAGGTTCTGCAGCAGCCGAGGTGTATTATGAGGCTCTGCAGCAGCTGAAGTGTATTATGAGGTTCTGCAGCAGCTGAGGTGCATTATGAGGTTCTGCAGCAGCTGAGGTGCATTATGAGGTTCTGCAGCAGCTGAGGTGCATTATGAGGCTCTGCAGCAGCTGAAGTGTATTATGAGGTTCTGCAGCAGCTGAGGTGTATTATGAGGTTCCACAGCAGCTGAGGTGCATTATGAGGTTCTGCAGCAGCTGAGGTGCATTATGAGGTTCCGCAGCAGACGAGGTGTATTATGAGGTTCCGCAGCAGCCGAGGTGCATTATGAGGTTCCGCAGCAGCCGAGGTGTATTATGAGGTTCCGCAGCAGCCGACGTGCATTATGAGGTTCCGCAGCAGCTGAGGTGCATTATGAGGTTGAGGTTCCGCAGCAGCTGATTTGAATTATAAGGTTCCGCAGCAGCTGAGTTGTATTATGAGGTTCTGCAGCAGCTGAGGTGCATTATGAGGTTCTGCAGCAGCTGAGGTGTATTATGATGCTCTGCAGCAGCCGAGGTGCATTATAATGTTCCGCAGCAGCTGAGTTGTATTATGAGGTTCTGCAGCAGCTGAGGTGCATTATGAGGTTCTGCAGCAGCTGAGGTGTATTATGATGCTCTGCAGCAGCTGAGGTGCATTATGAGGTTCCGCAGCAGCTGAGTTGAATTATGAGGTTCTGCAGCAGCTGAGGTGCATTATGAGGTTCCGCAGCAGCTGAGGTGTATTATGAGGTTCCGCAGCAGCTGAGGTGTATTATGAGGTTCTGCAGCAGCCGAGGTGTATTATGAGGTTTCGCAGCAGCTGAGTTGAAATATGAGGTTCCGCAGCAGCTGAGTTGTATTATGAGGTTCTGCAGCAGCTGAGGTGCATTATGATGTTCTGCAGCAGCTGAGGTGTATTATGATGCTCTGCAGCAGCTGAGGTGTATTATGAGGTTCTGCAGCAGCTGAAGTGTATTATGAGGTTCCGCAGCAGCCAAGGTGCAATATGAGGCTCCGCAGCAGCCGAGGTGTATTATGAGGTTCCGCAGCAGCCGAGGTGTATTATGAGGTTCCGCAGCAGCCGAGGTGTATTATGAGGTTCTACAGCAGCTGAGGTGTATGATGAGGTTCTGCAGCAGCCGAGGTGTATTATGAGGATCCGCAGCAGCTGAGGGGCATTATGAGGTTCTGCAGCCGCTAAGGTGTATTATGAGGTTCTACAGCAGCTGAGGTGTATTATGAGGCTCTGCAGCAGCTGAGGTGTATGATGAGGTTGTGCAGCAGCTGAGGTGTATTGTGAGGTTCTGTAGCAGCTGAGGTGTATTATGAGGTTCTGCAGCAGCTGAGGTGTATGATGAGGTTGTGCAGCAGCTGAGGTGTATTATGAGGCTCTGCAGCAGCTGAAGTGTATTATAAGGTTCTGCAGCAGCTGAGGTGCATTATGAGGTTCTGCAGCAGCTGAGGTGCATTATGAGGTTCTGCAGCAGCTGAGGTGCATTATGAGGCTCTGCAGCAGCTGAAGTGTATTATGAGGTTCTGCAGCAGCTGAGGTGCACTATGGGGTTCTGCAGCAGCTGAGGTGCATTATGAGGTTCTGCAGCAGCTGAGGTGCATTATGAGGTTCCGCAGCAGACGAGGTGTATTATGAGGTTCCGCAGCAGCCGAGGTGCATTATGAGGTTCTGCAGCAGCCGAGGTGCATTATGAGGTTCTGCAGCAGCTGAGGTGTATTATGATGCTCTGCAGCAGCTGAGGTGCATTATGAGGTTCCGCAGCAGCTGAGTTGAATTATGAGGTTCTGCAGCAGCTGAGGTGCATTATGAGGTTCCGCAGCAGCTGAGGTGTATTATGAGGTTCCGCAGCAGCTGAGGTGTATTATGAGGTTCCGCAGCAGCTGAATTGAGTTATGAGGTTCCGCAGCAGCTGAGTTGTATTATGAGGTTCTGCAGCAGCTGAGGTGCATTATGAGGTTCTGCAGCAGCTGAGGTGTATTATGAGGTTCCGCAGCAGCCGAGGTGTATTATGAGGTTCCGCAGCAGCCGAGGTCCATTATGAGGTAGTGCAGCAGCTGAGTTGAATTATGAGGTTCCGCAGCAGCTGAGTTGTATTATGAGGTTCTGCAGCAGCTGAGGTGCATTATAAGGTTCTGCAGCAGCTGAGGTGTATTATGATGCTCTGCAGCAGCTGAGGTGTATTATGAGGTTCCGCAGCAGACGAGGTGTATTATGAGGTTCCGCAGCAGCCAAGGTGCATTATGAGGTTCTGCAGCAGCCGAGGTGTAATATGAGGTTCTGCAGCAGCTGAGGTATATGATCAGGTTCCGCAGCAGCTGAGGTGCATTATGAGGTTCCACAGCAGCTGAGGTGCATTATGAGGTTCTGCAGCAGCTGAGGTGCATTATGAGGTTCTGCAGCAGCTGAGATGTATTATGAGATTTTGCAGCAGCTGAGTTGAATTATGAGGTTCCGCAGCAGCTGAGTTGTATTATGAGGTTCTGCAGCAGCTGAGGTGCATTATGAGGTTCAGCAGCTGAGGTGTATTATGATGCTCTGCAGCAGCTGAGGTGCATTATGAGGTTCTGCAGCAGCTGAGTTGAATTATGAGGT
The DNA here is from genome assembly GCF_046119375.1 of Phyllobates terribilis. Lineage (NCBI taxonomy): Eukaryota > Metazoa > Chordata > Amphibia > Anura > Dendrobatidae > Phyllobates > Phyllobates terribilis. The sequence continues at coordinate 177,917,257 of NW_027362770.1, forward strand.
TCTGCAGCAGCTGAGGTGTATTATGAGGTTCCGCAGCAGCTGAGGTGTATTATCAGGTTCCGCAGCAGCTGAGGTGTATTATGAGGTTCCGCAGCAGCTGAGTTGAGTTATGAGGTTCCGCAGCAGCTGAGTTGTATTATGAGGTTCTGCAGCAGCTGAGGTGCATTATGAGGTTCTGCAGCAGCTGAGGTGTATTATGATGCTCTGCAGCAGCTGAGGTGTATTATGAGGTTCCGCAGCAGCCGAGGTGTATTATGAGGTTCCGCAGCAGCCGAGGTGTATTATGAGGTAGTGCAGCAGCTGAGTTGAATTATGAGGTTCCGCAGCAGCTGAGTTGTATTATGAGGTTCTGCAGCAGCTGAGGTGCATTATAAGGTTCTGCAGCAGCTGAGGTGTATTATGATGCTCTGCAGCAGCCGAGGTGTATTATGAGGCTCTGCAGCAGCTGAGGTGTATTATGAGGCTCTGCAGCAGCCGAGGTGTATTATGAGGTTCCGCAGCAGCCGAGGTGCATTATGAGGTTCTGCAGCACTGAGGTGTATTATGAGGTTCTGCAGCAGCTGAGGTGTATGATGAGGTTCTGCAGCAGCTGAGGTGTATGATGAGGTTCTGCAGCAGCTGAGGTGCATTATGAGGTTCTGCAGCAGCCGAGGTGCATTATGAAGTTCTGCAGCAGCTGAGGAGTATCATGAGGTTCTGCAGCAGCTGAGGTGTATGATGAGGTTCTGTAGCAGCTGAGGTGTATTATGAGATTCTGCAGCAGCTGAGGTGTATTATGATGATCTGCAGCAGCTGAGATGTATTATGAGGTTCTGCAGCAGCTGAGGTGTATTATGATGTTCTGCAGCAGCTGAGGTGTATTATGAGGTTCTGCAGCAGCCGAGGTGTATTATGAAGTTCTGCAGCAGCTGAGGTGTATTATGATGTTCTGCAGCAGCTGAGGTGCATTATGAGATTCTGCAGCAGCTGAGGTGTCTTATGAGGTTCTGCAGCACTGAGGTGTATTATGAGATTCTGCAGCAGCTGAGGTTTGTATTATGAGGTTCTGCAGCAGCTGAGGTGTATTATGAGGTTCTGCAGCAGCTTAGGTGTATTATGAGGTTCCGCAGCAGCCGAGGTATATTATGAGGTTCTGCAGCAGCTGAGGTGTATTATGAGGTTCTGCAGCAGCTTTGGTGTATTATGAGGTTCTGCAGCAGCCGAGGTGTATTATGAGGTTCCGCAGCAGCTGAGGGGCATTATGAGGTTCTGCAGCAGCTGAGGTGTATGATGAGGTTGTGCAGCAGCTGAGGTGTATTATGAGTTTCTGCAGCAGCTGAGGTGTATTATGAGGTTCTACAGCAGCTGAGGTGTATTATGAGGTTCAGTAGCAGCTGAGGTGTATTATGAGGTGCCGCAGCAGCTGAGGTGCATTATGAGGTTCTACAGCAGCCGAGGTGTATTATGAGGTTTCGCAGCAGCCGAGGTGTATTATGAGGTTCCGCAGCAGCTGAGATGTATTATGAGGTTCTGCAGTAGCTGAGGTGTATGATGAGGTTCTGCAGCAGCTGAGGTGTATTATGAGGTTCTGCAGCAGCCGAGGTGCATTATGAAGTTCTGCAGCAGCTGAGGTGTATGATGAGGTTCTGCAGCAGCTGAGGTGTATGATGAGGTTCTGCAGCAGCTGAGGTGTATTATGAGATTCTGCAGCAGCTGAGGTGTATTATGATGATCTGCAGCAGCTGAGGTGTATTATGAGATTCTGCAGCAGCTGAGGTGTATTATGAGGTTCTGCAGCAGCTGAGGTGTATTATGATGTTCTGCAGCAGCTGAGGTGTATTATGAGATTCTGCAGCAGCTGAGGTGTATTATGAGGTTCTGCAGCAGCTGAGGTGTATTATGATGTTCTGCAGCAGCTGAGGTGTATTATGAGATTCTGCAGCAGCTGAGGTGTATTATGAGGTTCTGCAGCAGCTGAGGTGTATTATGATGTTCTGCAGCAGCTGAGGTGTATTATGAGGTTCTGCAGCAGCCGAGGTGTATTATGAGGTTCTGCAGCAGCTGAGGTGTATTATGATGTTCTGCAGCAGCTGAGGTGCATTATGAGATTCTGCAGCAGCTGAGGTGTATTATGAGGTTCTGCAGCACTGAGGTGTATTATGAGATTCTGCAGCAGCTGAGGTTTGTATTATGAGGTTCTGCAGCAGCTGAGGTGTATTATGAGGTTCTGCAGCAGCTGAGGTGTATGATTAGGTTCTGCAGCAGCTGAGGTGTATTATGAGGTTCCGCAGCAGCCGAGGTATATTATGAGGTTCTGCAGCAGCTGAGGTGTATTATGAGGTTCTGCAGCAGCTTAGGTGTATTATGAGGTTCTGCAGCAGCCGAGGTGTATTATGAGGTTCCGCAGCAGCTGAGGGGCATTATGAGGTTCTGCAGCAGCTGAGGTGTATTAAGAGGTTCTACAGCAGCTGAGGTGTATTATGAGGTTCTGTAGCAGCTGAGGTGTATTATGAGGTGCCGCAGCAGCTGAGGTGCATTATGAGGTTCCGCAGCAGCCGAGGTGCATTATGAGGTTCTGTAGCAGCTGAGGTGTATTATGAGGTGCCGCAGCAGCTGAGGTGCATTATGAGGTTCTGTAGCAGCTGAGGTGTATTATGAGGTGCCGCAGCAGCTGAGGTGCATTATGAGGTTCTGCAGCAGCTGAGGTGTATTATGAGGTTCCGCAGCAGCTGAGGTGTATTATGAGGTTCTGCAGCAGCTGAAGTGTATTATGAGGTTCTGCAGCAGCTGAGGTGTATGATGAGGTTCTGCAGCAGCTGAGGTGTATTATGAGGTTCTGCAGCAGCTGAGGTGTATGATGAGGTTCCGCAGCAGCTGAGGTGTATGATGAGGTTCTGCAGCAGCTGAGGTGTATTATGAGGTTCTGCAGCAGCTGAGGTGCATTATGAGGTTCTGCCGCAGCTGAGGTGTATGATGAGGTTCTGCAGCAGCCGAGGTGTATTATGAGGTTCTGCAGCAGCTGAGGTATGTATTATGAGGTTCTGCAGCAGCTGAGGTGTATTTTGAGGCTCTGCAGCAGCTGAGGTATATGATGAGGTTCTGCAGCAGCTGAGGTATGTATTAGGAGGTTCTGCAGCAGCTGAGGTTTGTATTATGATATTCTGCAGCATCTGAGGTTTGTATTATGAGGTTCTGCAGCAGCTGAGGTGTATTATGAGGTTCTGCAGCAGCTGAAGTGTATTATGAGGTTCCGCAGCAGCTGAGGTGTATTATAAGTTTCTGCAGCAGCTGAGGTGTATTAGGAGGTTCTACAGCAGCTGAGGTGTATTATGAGGTTCTGCAGCAGCTGAGGTGTATTATGAGGTTCCGCAGCAGCCGAGGTGTATTATGAGGTTCCGCAGCAGCCGAGTTGTATTATGAGGTTCTACAGCAGCTGAGGTATATGATGAGATTCTGCAGCAGCTGAGGTTTATGATGAGGTTGTGCAGCAGCTTAGGTGTATTATGAGGTTCTGCAGCAGCTGAGATGTATTATGAGGTTCTGCAGCAGCTTAGGTGTATTATCAGGTTCTGCAGCAGCCGAGGTGTATTATGAGGATCCGCAACAGCTGAGGGGCATTATGAGGTTCTGCAGCCGCTAAGGTGTATTATGAGGTTCTACAGCAGCTGAGGTGTATTATGAGGCTCTGCAGCAGCTGAGGTGTATGATGAGGTTGTGCAGCAGCTGAGGTGTATGATGAGGTTCTGCAGCAGCTGAGTTGTATTATGAGGTTCTGCAGCAGCTGAGGTGCATTATGAGGTTCTGCAGCAGCTGAGGTGTATTATGAGGTTCCGCAGCAGCCGAGGTGTATTATGAGGTTCCGCAGCAGCCGAGGTCCATTATGAGGTAGTGCAGCAGCTGAGTTGAATTATGAGGTTCCGCAGCAGCTGAGTTGTATTATGAGGTTCTGCAGCAGCTGAGGTGCATTATAAGGTTCTGCAGCAGCTGAGGTGTATTATGATGCTCTGCAGCAGCTGAGGTGTATTATGAGGTTCCGCAGCAGCCGAGGTGTATTATGAGGTTCCGCAGCAGCCAAGGTGCATTATGAGGTTCTGCAGCAGCCGAGGTGTAATATGAGGTTCTGCAGCAGCTGAGGTATATGATCAGGTTCCGCAGCAGCTGAGGTGCATTATGAGGTTCCACAGCAGCTGAGGTGCATTATGAGGTTCTGCAGCAGCTGAGGTGCATTATGAGGTTCTGCAGCAGCTGAGATGTATTATGAGATTTTGCAGCAGCTGAGTTGAATTATGAGGTTCCGCAGCAGCTGAGTTGTATTATGAGGTTCTGCAGCAGCTGAGGTGCATTATGAGGTTCAGCAGCTGAGGTGTATTATGATGCTCTGCAGCAGCTGAGGTGCATTATGAGGTTCTGCAGCAGCTGAGTTGAATTATGAGGTTCTGCAGCAGCTGAGGTGTATTATGAGGTTCCGCAGCAGCTGAGGTGTATTATCAGGTTCCGCAGCAGCTGAGGTGTATTATGAGGTTCCGCAGCAGCTGAGTTGAGTTATGAGGTTCCGCAGCAGCTGAGTTGTATTATGAGGTTCTGCAGCAGCTGAGGTGCATTATGAGGTTCTGCAGCAGCTGAGGTGTATTATGATGCTCTGCAGCAGCTGAGGTGTATTATGAGGTTCCGCAGCAGCCGAGGTGTATTATGAGGTTCCGCAGCAGCCGAGGTGTATTATGAGGTAGTGCAGCAGCTGAGTTGAATTATGAGGTTCCGCAGCAGCTGAGTTGTATTATGAGGTTCTGCAGCAGCTGAGGTGCATTATAAGGTTCTGCAGCAGCTGAGGTGTATTATGAGGTTCTGCAGCAGCTGAGGTGTGTTATGAAGTTCTGCAGCAGCTGAGGTGTATTATGAGGTTCTGCAGCAGCTGAGGTGTATTATGAGGCTCTGCAGCAGCTGAGGTGTATTATGAGGTTCTGCAGCAGCTGAGGTGTGTTATGAAGTTCTGCAGCAGCTGAGGTGTATTATGAGGTTCTGCAGCAGCTGAGGTGTATTATGAAGTTCTGCAGCAGCTGAGGTGTATTATGAGGTTCTGCAGCAGCTGAGGTGTATTATGAGGTTCTGCAGCAGCTGAGGTGTATTATGAGGTTCTGCAGTTGCTGAGGTGTATGATGAGGTTCTGCAGCAGCTGAGGTGTATTATGAGGTTCTGCAGCAGCTGAGGTGTATGATGAGGTTCCGCAGCAGCTGAGGTGTATTATGATGTTCTGCAGCAGCTGAGGTGTATGATGAGGTTCTGCAGCAGCTGAGGTGCATTATGAGGTTCTGCAGCAGCCGAGGTGCATTATGAGGTTCTGCAGCAGCTGAGGTGTATGATGAGGTTCTGCAGCAGCTGAGGTGTATGATGAGATTCTGCAGCAGCTGAGGTGTATTATGAGGTTCTGCAGCAGCTGAGGTGTATTATGAGGTTCTGCAGCAGCTGAGGTGCATTATGAGGTTCTGCAGCAGCTGAGGTGTATTATGAGGCTCTGCAGCAGCTGAGGTGTATTATGATGTTCTGCAGCAGCTGAGGTGCATTATGAGGTTCTGCAGCAGCTGAGGTGCATTATGAGGCTCTGCAGCAGCTGAGGTATATGATGAGCTTCTGCAGCAGCTGAGGTATGTATTATGAGGTTCTGCAGCAGCTGAGGTTTATATTATGATGTTCTGCAGCAGCTGAGGTTTGTATTATGAGGTTCTGCAGCAGCTGAGGTGTATTATGAGGTTCTGCAGCAGCTGAAGTGTATTATGAGGTTCCGCAGCAAACGAAGTGCATTATGAGGCTCCGCAGCAGCCAAGGTGCAATATGAGGCTCCGCAGCAGCCGAGGTGTATTATGAGGTTCCGCAGCAGCCGAGGTGTATTATGAGGTTCTACAGCAGCTGAGGTGTATGATGAGGTTCTGCAGCAGCCGAGGTGTATTATGAGGATCCGCAGCAGCTGAGGGGCATTATGAGGTTCTGCAGCCGCTAAGGTGTATTATGAGGTTCTACAGCAGCTGATGTGTATTATGAGGCTCTGCAGCAGCTGAGGTGTATGATGAGGTTGTGCAGCAGCTGAGGTGTATTGTGAGGTTCTGTAGCAGCTGAGGTGTATTATGAGGTTGTGCAGCAGCTGAGGTGTATGATGAGGTTGTGCAGCAGCTGAGGTGTATTATGAGGATCTGCAGCAGCTGAGGTGCATTATGAGGTTCTGCAGCAGCTGAGGTGCATTATGAGGTTCTGCAGCAGCTGAGGTGCATTATGAGGCTCTGCAGCAGCTGATGTGTATTATGAGGCTCTGCAGCAGCTGAGGTGTATGATGAGGTTGTGCAGCAGCTGAGGTGTATTGTGAGGTTCTGTAGCAGCTGAGGTGTATTATGAGGTTCTGTAGCAGCTGAGGTGTATTATGAGGTTGTGCAGCAGCTGAGGTGTATTGTGAGGTTCTGTAGCAGCTGAGGTGTATTATGAGGTTGTGCAGCAGCTGAGGTGTATGATGAGGTTGTGCAGCAGCTGAGGTGTATTATGAGGATCTGCAGCAGCTGAGGTGCATTATGAGGTTCTGCAGCAGCTGAGGTGCATTATGAAGTTCTGCAGCAGCTGAGGTGCATTATGAGGCTCTGCAGCAGCTGAAGTGTATTATGAGGTTCTGCAGCTGCTGAGGTGCATTATGGGGTTCTGCAGCAGCTGAGGTGCATTATGAGGCTCTGCAGCAGCTGAGGTATATGATGAGGTTCTGCAGCAGCTGAGGTATGTATTATGATGTTCTGCAGCAGCTGAGGTTTGTATTATGAGGTTCTGCAGCAGCTGAGGTGTATTATGAGGGTCTGCAGCAGCTGAGGTGTATTATGAGGCTCTGCAGCAGCTGAGGTATATGATGAGGTTCTGCAGCAGCTGAGGTATGTATTATGAGGTTCTGCAGCAGCTGAGGTTTGTATTATGATGTTCTGCAGCAGCTGAGGTTTGTATTATGATGTTCTGCAGCAGCTGAGGTGTATTATGAGGGTCTGCAGCAGCTGAGGTGTATTATGAGGTTCCGCAGCAAACGAGGTGCATTATGAGGCTCCGCAGCAGCCGAGGTGTATTATGAGGTTCCGCAGCAGCCGAGGTGTATTATGAGGTTCTACAGCAGCTGAGGTGTATGATCAGGTTCTGCAGCAGCCGAGGTGTATTATGAGGTTCTGCAGCAGCCGAGGTGTATTATGAGGATCCGCAGCAGCTGAGGGGCATTATGAGGTTCTGCAGCAGCTGTGGTGTATTATGAGGTTCTACAGCAGCTGAGGTGTATTATGAGGCTCTGCAGCAGCTGAGGTGTATGATGAGGTTGTGCAGCAGCTGAGGTGTATTATGAGGTTCTGTAGCAGCTGAGGTGTATTATGAGGTTCCGCAGCAGCTGAGGAGCATTATGAGGTTCTGCAGCAGCCGAGGTGTATTATGAGGCTCTGCAGCAGCTGAAGTGTATTATGAGGTTCTGCAGCAGCTGAGGTGCATTATGAGGTTCTGCAGCAGCTGAGGTGCATTATGAGGTTCTGCAGCAGCTGAGGTGCATTATGAGGCTCTGCAGCAGCTGAAGTGTATTATGAGGTTCTGCAGCAGCTGAGGTGTATTATGAGGTTCCACAGCAGCTGAGGTGCATTATGAGGTTCTGCAGCAGCTGAGGTGCATTATGAGGTTCCGCAGCAGACGAGGTGTATTATGAGGTTCCGCAGCAGCCGAGGTGCATTATGAGGTTCCGCAGCAGCCGAGGTGTATTATGAGGTTCCGCAGCAGCCGACGTGCATTATGAGGTTCCGCAGCAGCTGAGGTGCATTATGAGGTTGAGGTTCCGCAGCAGCTGATTTGAATTATAAGGTTCCGCAGCAGCTGAGTTGTATTATGAGGTTCTGCAGCAGCTGAGGTGCATTATGAGGTTCTGCAGCAGCTGAGGTGTATTATGATGCTCTGCAGCAGCCGAGGTGCATTATAATGTTCCGCAGCAGCTGAGTTGTATTATGAGGTTCTGCAGCAGCTGAGGTGCATTATGAGGTTCTGCAGCAGCTGAGGTGTATTATGATGCTCTGCAGCAGCTGAGGTGCATTATGAGGTTCCGCAGCAGCTGAGTTGAATTATGAGGTTCTGCAGCAGCTGAGGTGCATTATGAGGTTCCGCAGCAGCTGAGGTGTATTATGAGGTTCCGCAGCAGCTGAGGTGTATTATGAGGTTCTGCAGCAGCCGAGGTGTATTATGAGGTTTCGCAGCAGCTGAGTTGAAATATGAGGTTCCGCAGCAGCTGAGTTGTATTATGAGGTTCTGCAGCAGCTGAGGTGCATTATGATGTTCTGCAGCAGCTGAGGTGTATTATGATGCTCTGCAGCAGCTGAGGTGTATTATGAGGTTCTGCAGCAGCTGAAGTGCATTATGAGGTTCCGCAGCAGCCAAGGTGCAATATGAGGCTCCGCAGCAGCCGAGGTGTATTATGAGGTTCCGCAGCAGCCGAGGTGTATTATGAGGTTCCGCAGCAGCCGAGGTGTATTATGAGGTTCTACAGCAGCTGAGGTGTATGATGAGGTTCTGCAGCAGCCGAGGTGTATTATGAGGATCCGCAGCAGCTGAGGGGCATTATGAGGTTCTGCAGCCGCTAAGGTGTATTATGAGGTTCTACAGCAGCTGAGGTGTATTATGAGGCTCTGCAGCAGCTGAGGTGTATGATGAGGTTGTGCAGCAGCTGAGGTGTATTGTGAGGTTCTGTAGCAGCTGAGGTGTATTATGAGGTTCTGCAGCAGCTGAGGTGTATGATGAGGTTGTGCAGCAGCTGAGGTGTATTATGAGGCTCTGCAGCAGCTGAAGTGTATTATAAGGTTCTGCAGCAGCTGAGGTGCATTATGAGGTTCTGCAGCAGCTGAGGTGCATTATGAGGTTCTGCAGCAGCTGAGGTGCATTATGAGGCTCTGCAGCAGCTGAAGTGTATTATGAGGTTCTGCAGCAGCTGAGGTGCACTATGGGGTTCTGCAGCAGCTGAGGTGCATTATGAGGTTCTGCAGCAGCTGAGGTGCATTATGAGGTTCCGCAGCAGACGAGGTGTATTATGAGGTTCCGCAGCAGCCGAGGTGCATTATGAGGTTCTGCAGCAGCCGAGGTGCATTATGAGGTTCTGCAGCAGCTGAGGTGTATTATGATGCTCTGCAGCAGCTGAGGTGCATTATGAGGTTCCGCAGCAGCTGAGTTGAATTATGAGGTTCTGCAGCAGCTGAGGTGCATTATGAGGTTCCGCAGCAGCTGAGGTGTATTATGAGGTTCCGCAGCAGCTGAGGTGTATTATGAGGTTCCGCAGCAGCTGAATTGAGTTATGAGGTTCCGCAGCAGCTGAGTTGTATTATGAGGTTCTGCAGCAGCTGAGGTGCATTATGAGGTTCTGCAGCAGCTGAGGTGTATTATGAGGTTCCGCAGCAGCCGAGGTGTATTATGAGGTTCCGCAGCAGCCGAGGTCCATTATGAGGTAGTGCAGCAGCTGAGTTGAATTATGAGGTTCCGCAGCAGCTGAGTTGTATTATGAGGTTCTGCAGCAGCTGAGGTGCATTATAAGGTTCTGCAGCAGCTGAGGTGTATTATGATGCTCTGCAGCAGCTGAGGTGTATTATGAGGTTCCGCAGCAGCCGAGGTGTATTATGAGGTTCCGCAGCAGCCAAGGTGCATTATGAGGTTCTGCAGCAGCCGAGGTGTAATATGAGGTTCTGCAGCAGCTGAGGTATATGATCAGGTTCCGCAGCAGCTGAGGTGCATTATGAGGTTCCACAGCAGCTGAGGTGCATTATGAGGTTCTGCAGCAGCTGAGGTGCATTATGAGGTTCTGCAGCAGCTGAGATGTATTATGAGATTTTGCAGCAGCTGAGTTGAATTATGAGGTTCCGCAGCAGCTGAGTTGTATTATGAGGTTCTGCAGCAGCTGAGGTGCATTATGAGGTTCAGCAGCTGAGGTGTATTATGATGCTCTGCAGCAGCTGAGGTGCATTATGAGGTTCTGCAGCAGCTGAGTTGAATTATGAGGTTCTGCAGCAGCTGAGGTGTATTATGAGGTTCCGCAGCAGCTGAGGTGTATTATCAGGTTCCGCAGCAGCTGAGGTGTATTATGAGGTTCCGCAGCAGCTGAGTTGAGTTATGAGGTTCCGCAGCAGCTGAGTTGTATTATGAGGTTCTGCAGCAGCTGAGGTGCATTATGAGGTTCTGCAGCAGCTGAGGTGTATTATGATGCTCTGCAGCAGCTGAGGTGTATTATGAGGTTCCGCAGCAGCCGAGGTGTATTATGAGGTTCCGCAGCAGCCGAGGTGTATTATGAGGTAGTGCAGCAGCTGAGTTGAATTATGAGGTTCCGCAGCAGCTGAGTTGTATTATGAGGTTCTGCAGCAGCTGAGGTGCATTATAAGGTTCTGCAGCAGCTGAGGTGTATTATGATGCTCTGCAGCAGCCGAGGTGTATTATGAGGCTCTGCAGCAGCTGAGGTGTATTATGAGGCTCTGCAGCAGCCGAGGTGTATTATGAGGTTCCGCAGCAGCCGAGGTGCATTATGAGGTTCTGCAGCACTGAGGTGTATTATGAGGTTCTGCAGCAGCTGAGGTGTATGATGAGGTTCTGCAGCAGCTGAGGTGTATGATGAGGTTCTGCAGCAGCTGAGGTGCATTATGAGGTTCTGCAGCAGCCGAGGTGCATTATGAAGTTCTGCAGCAGCTGAGGAGTATCATGAGGTTCTGCAGCAGCTGAGGTGTATGATGAGGTTCTGTAGCAGCTGAGGTGTATTATGAGATTCTGCAGCAGCTGAGGTGTATTATGATGATCTGCAGCAGCTGAGATGTATTATGAGGTTCTGCAGCAGCTGAGGTGTATTATGATGTTCTGCAGCAGCTGAGGTGTATTATGAGGTTCTGCAGCAGCCGAGGTGTATTATGAAGTTCTGCAGCAGCTGAGGTGTATTATGATGTTCTGCAGCAGCTGAGGTGCATTATGAGATTCTGCAGCAGCTGAGGTGTCTTATGAGGTTCTGCAGCACTGAGGTGTATTATGAGATTCTGCAGCAGCTGAGGTTTGTATTATGAGGTTCTGCAGCAGCTGAGGTGTATTATGAGGTTCTGCAGCAGCTTAGGTGTATTATGAGGTTCCGCAGCAGCCGAGGTATATTATGAGGTTCTGCAGCAGCTGAGGTGTATTATGAGGTTCTGCAGCAGCTTTGGTGTATTATGAGGTTCTGCAGCAGCCGAGGTGTATTATGAGGTTCCGCAGCAGCTGAGGGGCATTATGAGGTTCTGCAGCAGCTGAGGTGTATGATGAGGTTGTGCAGCAGCTGAGGTGTATTATGAGTTTCTGCAGCAGCTGAGGTGTATTATGAGGTTCTACAGCAGCTGAGGTGTATTATGAGGTTCAGTAGCAGCTGAGGTGTATTATGAGGTGCCGCAGCAGCTGAGGTGCATTATGAGGTTCTACAGCAGCCGAGGTGTATTATGAGGTTTCGCAGCAGCCGAGGTGTATTATGAGGTTCCGCAGCAGCTGAGATGTATTATGAGGTTCTGCAGTAGCTGAGGTGTATGATGAGGTTCTGCAGCAGCTGAGGTGTATTATGAGGTTCTGCAGCAGCCGAGGTGCATTATGAAGTTCTGCAGCAGCTGAGGTGTATGATGAGGTTCTGCAGCAGCTGAGGTGTATGATGAGGTTCTGCAGCAGCTGAGGTGTATTATGAGATTCTGCAGCAGCTGAGGTGTATTATGATGATCTGCAGCAGCTGAGGTGTATTATGAGATTCTGCAGCAGCTGAGGTGTATTATGAGGTTCTGCAGCAGCTGAGGTGTATTATGATGTTCTGCAGCAGCTGAGGTGTATTATGAGATTCTGCAGCAGCTGAGGTGTATTATGAGGTTCTGCAGCAGCTGAGGTGTATTATGATGTTCTGCAGCAGCTGAGGTGTATTATGAGATTCTGCAGCAGCTGAGGTGTATTATGAGGTTCTGCAGCAGCTGAGGTGTATTATGATGTTCTGCAGCAGCTGAGGTGTATTATGAGGTTCTGCAGCAGCCGAGGTGTATTATGAGGTTCTGCAGCAGCTGAGGTGTATTATGATGTTCTGCAGCAGCTGAGGTGCATTATGAGATTCTGCAGCAGCTGAGGTGTATTATGAGGTTCTGCAGCACTGAGGTGTATTATGAGATTCTGCAGCAGCTGAGGTTTGTATTATGAGGTTCTGCAGCAGCTGAGGTGTATTATGAGGTTCTGCAGCAGCTGAGGTGTATGATGAGGTTCTGCAGCAGCTGAGGTGTATTATGAGGTTCCGCAGCAGCCGAGGTATATTATGAGGTTCTGCAGCAGCTGAGGTGTATTATGAGGTTCTGCAGCAGCTTAGGTGTATTATGAGGTTCTGCAGCAGCCGAGGTGTATTATGAGGTTCCGCAGCAGCTGAGGGGCATTATGAGGTTCTGCAGCAGCTGAGGTGTATTAAGAGGTTCTACAGCAGCTGAGGTGTATTATGAGGTTCTGTAGCAGCTGAGGTGTATTATGAGGTGCCGCAGCAGCTGAGGTGCATTATGAGGTTCCGCAGCAGCCGAGGTGCATTATGAGGTTCTGTAGCAGCTGAGGTGTATTATGAGGTGCCGCAGCAGCTGAGGTGCATTATGAGGTTCTGTAGCAGCTGAGGTGTATTATGAGGTGCCGCAGCAGCTGAGGTGCATTATGAGGTTCTGCAGCAGCTGAGGTGTATTATGAGGTTCCGCAGCAGCTGAGGTGTATTATGAGGTTCTGCAGCAGCTGAAGTGTATTATGAGGTTCTGCAGCAGCTGAGGTGTATGATGAGGTTCTGCAGCAGCTGAGGTGTATTATGAGGTTCTGCAGCAGCTGAGGTGTATGATGAGGTTCCGCAGCAGCTGAGGTGTATGATGAGGTTCTGCAGCAGCTGAGGTGTATTATGAGGTTCTGCAGCAGCTGAGGTGCATTATGAGGTTCTGCCGCAGCTGAGGTGTATGATGAGGTTCTGCAGCAGCCGAGGTGTATTATGAGGTTCTGCAGCAGCTGAGGTATGTATTATGAGGTTCTGCAGCAGCTGAGGTGTATTTTGAGGCTCTGCAGCAGCTGAGGTATATGATGAGGTTCTGCAGCAGCTGAGGTATGTATTAGGAGGTTCTGCAGCAGCTGAGGTTTGTATTATGATATTCTGCAGCATCTGAGGTTTGTATTATGAGGTTCTGCAGCAGCTGAGGTGTATTATGAGGTTCTGCAGCAGCTGAAGTGTATTATGAGGTTCCGCAGCAGCTGAGGTGTATTATAAGTTTCTGCAGCAGCTGAGGTGTATTAGGAGGTTCTACAGCAGCTGAGGTGTATTATGAGGTTCTGCAGCAGCTGAGGTGTATTATGAGGTTCCGCAGCAGCCGAGGTGTATTATGAGGTTCCGCAGCAGCCGAGTTGTATTATGAGGTTCTACAGCAGCTGAGGTATATGATGAGATTCTGCAGCAGCTGAGGTTTATGATGAGGTTGTGCAGCAGCTTAGGTGTATTATGAGGTTCTGCAGCAGCTGAGATGTATTATGAGGTTCTGCAGCAGCTTAGGTGTATTATCAGGTTCTGCAGCAGCCGAGGTGTATTATGAGGATCCGCAACAGCTGAGGGGCATTATGAGGTTCTGCAGCCGCTAAGGTGTATTATGAGGTTCTACAGCAGCTGAGGTGTATTATGAGGCTCTGCAGCAGCTGAGGTGTATGATGAGGTTGTGCAGCAGCTGAGGTGTATGATGAGGTTCTGCAGCAGCTGAGGTGTATTATGAGGTTCTGTAGCAGCTGAGGTGTATTATGAGGTACCGCAGCAGCTGAGGAGCATTATGAGGTTCTGCAGCAGCCGAGGTGTATTATGAGGCTCTGCAGCAGCTGAGGTGTATTATGAGGTTCCACAGCAGCTGAGGTGCATTATGAGGTTCTGCAGCAGCCGAGGTGTATTATGAGGTTCCGCAGCAGCCGAGGTGCATTATGAGGTTCCGCAGCAGCCGACGTGCATTATGAGGTTCTGCAGCAGCTGAGGTGCATTATGAGGTTGAGGTTCCGCAGCAGCTGAGTTGAATTATGAGGTTCCGCAGCAGCTGAGTTGTATTATGAGGTTCTGCAGCAGCTGAGGTGCATTATGAGGTTCTGCAGCAGCTGAGGAGTATTATGATGCTCTGCAGCAGCTGAGGTGCATTATGAGGTTCCGCAGCAGCTGAGTTGAATTATGAGGTTCTGCAGCAGCTGAGGTGCATTATGAGGTTCCGCAGCAGCTGAGGTGTATTATGAGTTTCCGCAGCAGCTGAGGTGTATTATGAGGTTCTGCAGCAGCCGAGGTGTATTATGAGGTTCCGCAGCAGCTGAGTTGAAATATGAGGTTCCGCAGCAGCTGAGTTGTATTATGAGGTTCTGCAGCAGCTGAGGTGCATTATGAGGTTCTGCAGCAGCTGAGGTGTATTATGATGCTCTGCAGCAGCTGAGGTGTATTATGAGGTTCCGCAGCAGCCGAGGTGTATTATGAAGTTCCGCAGCAGCCGAGGTGCATTATGAGGTTCTGCAGCAGCTGAGTTGAATTATGAGGTTCCGCAGCAGCTGAGTTGTATTATGAGGTTCTGCAGCAGCTGAGGTGCATTATGAGGTACTGCAGCAGCTGAGGTGTATTATGATGCTCTGCAGCAGCTGAGGTGTATTATGAGGTTCCGCAGCAGCCGAGGTGTATTATGAGGTTCCGCAGCAACCGAGGTGCATTATGAGGTTCCGCAGCAGCCGACGTGCATTATGAGGTTCTGCAGCAGCTGAGGTGCATTATGAGGTTGAGGTTCTGCAGCAGCTGAGTTGAATTATGAGGTTCCGCAGCAGCTGAGTTGTATTATGAGGTTCTGCCGCAGCTGAGGTGCATTATGAGGTTCTGCAGCAGCTGAGGTGTATGATGATGCTCTGCAGCAGCTGAGGTGCATTATGATGTTCCACAGCAGCTGAGTTGTATTATGAGGTTCTGCAGCAGCTGAGGTGCATTATGAGTTTCCGCAGCAGCTGAGTTGAATTATGAGGTTCTGCAGCAGCTGAGGTGCATTATGAGGTTCCGCAGCAGCTGAGGTGTATTATGAGGTTCCGCAGCAGCTGAGGTGTATTATGAGGTTCTCCAGCAGCCGAGGTGTATTATGAGGTTCCGCAGCAGCTGAGTTGAAATATGAGGTTCCGCAGCAGCTGAGTTGTATTATGAGGTTCTGCAGCAGCTGAGGTGCATTATGAGGTTCTGCAGCAGCTGAGGTGTATTATGAGGTGCTGCAGCAGCTGAGGTGTATTATGAGGTTCCGCAGCAGCCGAGGTGTATTATGAGGTTCCACAGCAGCCGAGGTGCATTATGAGGTTCTGCAGCAGCCGAGGTTCCGCAGCAGCTGAGGTGTATGATGAGGTTCCGCAGCAGCTGAGGTGCATTATGAGGTTCCACAGCAGCTGAGGTGCATTATGAGGTTCTGCAGCAGCTGAGGTGCATTATGAGGTTCTGCAGCAGCTGAGGTGTATTATGATGCTCTGCAGCAGCTGAGTTGTATTATGAGGTTCCGCAGCAGCTGAGGTGTATTATGAAGTTCTGCAGCAGCCGAGGTGTATTATGAGGTTCCGCAGCAGCTGAGTTGTATTATGAGGTTCTGCAGCAGCTGAGGTGCATTATGAGGTTCTGCAGCAGCTGAGGTGTAGTATGATGCTCTGCAGCAGCTGAGGTGTTTTTTGAGGTTCCGCAGCAGCCGAGGTGTATTATGAGGTTCCGCAGCAGCCGAGGTGCATTATGAGGTTCTGCAGCAGCCGAGGTGTAATATGAGGTTCCGCAGCAGCTGAGGTGTATGATGAGGTTCTGCAGTTGCTGAGCTGTAATATGAGGTTCCGCAGCAGCTGAGGAGCATTATGAGGTTCCGCAGCAGCTGAGGTGCATTATGAGGTTCCGCAGCAGCTGAGGTGCATTATGAGGTTCTGCAGTTGCTGAGGTGTATTATGAGGCTCTGCAGCAGCTGAGGTGTATTATGAGGTTCCGCAGCAGCTGAGGTGCATTATGAGGTTCCGCAGCAGCTGAGGTACATTATGAGGTTCCGCAGCAGCTGAGGTGCATTATGAGGTTCCGCAGCAGCTGAGGTGAATTATGAAGTTCCGCAGCAGCTGAGGTGCATTATGAGGTTCCGCAGCAGCTGAGGTGTATTATGAGGCTCTGCAGCAGCTGAGGTGTACTATGAGGTTCCGCAGCAGCTGAGGTGCATCATGAGGTTCCGCAGCAGCTGAGGTGTATTATGAGGCTCTGCAGCAGCTGAGGTGTATGATGAGGTTCCGCAGCAGCTGAGGTGTATTATGAGGCTCTGCAGCAGCTGAGGTGTATTATGATGCTCTGCAGCAGCTGAGGTGTATTATGAGGCTCTGCAGCAGCTGAGGTGTATTATGTATTTTTTTTGTTCAGTGCTACTAATAGTAATTGATAAAATTAAACTCAGCCGGATCCTTAAAGGGATAGAAATAATAAATGTCTGGCTTCACTTAGCTGCCACAAGGGGGAGCACTTTTTACACATGTAGATGCAACTCACATTGACGCCAATAAGGGCAATATAAGTAAACATTTAATGGCTCCCCCTAGTGGTGGCCGCTACATATGAGCAGCTCTCACAAAAGCCTCAGCTCTGTGCACGGTCACCAGAGAGACCTGCAGAGGAAGAAGATGGGAAACAGGTGAGCGCGGGGGAAAGAGCAGTCCAGTATGTGAGCGCTGGGGAGAGAGCAGTGCAGTATGTGAGCGCTGGGGAGAGAGCAGTGCAGTATGTGAGCCCAGGGGAGAGAGCAGCGCAGTATGTGAGCCCGGGGGTGAGAGCAGCACAGTATGTGAGTGCGGAGGAGAGAGCAGTGCAGTAAGTGAGCGTGGGGGAGAGAGCAGCGCCGTATGTGAGCGCGGGGGAGAGAGGAGCGCAGTATGTGAGCCCGGGGGAGAGAGCAGTGCAGTATGTGAGCACGGGGAGAAAGCAGTGCAGTATGTGAGCCCGGGGGAGAGAGCAGCACAGTATGTGAGTGCGGAGGAGAGAGCAGTGCAGTAAGTGAGCCCGGGAGAGAGAGCAGTGCAGTATGTGAGCCCAGGGGAGAGAGCAGCGCAGTATGTGAGCCCAGGGGAGAGAGCAGCGCAGTATGTGAGCCCGAGGGAGAGAGCAGTGCAGTATGTGAGCGCGGGGGAGAGAGCAGCGCAGTATGTGAGCCCAGGGGAGAGAGCAGCGCAGTATGTGAGCCCAGGGGAGAGAGCAGTGCAGTATGTGAGCGCGGGGGAGAGAGCAGTGCAGTATGTGAGGCCAGGGGAGAGAGCAGTGCAGTATGTGAGTGCGGAGGAGAGAGCAGTGCAGTATGTGAGCCCGGGAGAGAGAGCATTGCAGTATGAGAGCCCAGGGGAGAGAGTAGCGCAGTATGTGAGCCCAGGGGAGAGAGCAGCGCAGTATGTGAGCACGGGGGACAGAGCAGTGCAGTATGTGAGCCCGGGGGAGAGAGCAGCGCAGTATGTGAGTGCGGAGGAGAGAGCAGTGCAGTATGTGAGCCCGGGGGAGAGTGCAGTGCAGTATGTGAGCCCAGGGGAGAGAGCAGTGCAGTAAGTGAGCCCGGGAGAGAGAGCAGTGCAGTATGTGAGCCCAGGGAAGAGAGCAGCGCAGTATGTGAGCCCAGGGGAGAGAGCAGCGCAGTATGTGAGCGCGGGGGAGAGAGCAGTGCAGTATGTAAGCCCGAGGGAGACAGCAGCGCAGTATGTGAGTGTGGAGGAGAGAGCAGTGCAGTATGTGAGCGTGGGGGAGAGAGCAGTGCAGTATGTGAGCGCGGGAGAGAGAGCTGCGCAGTATGTGAAAGCGTGGGCGAAAGCAGCACAGTATGTAAGTGCGGAGGAGAGAGCAGTGCAGTATGTGAGTGCGGAGGAGAGAGCAGTGCAGTATGTGAGCGTGGGGGAGAGAACAGTGCAGTATGTGAGCGTTGGGGAGAGAGCAGTGCAGTATGTGAGTGCGGAGGAGAGAGCAGTGCAGGATGTGAGCGTGGGGGAGAGAACAGTGCAGTATGTGAGCGTGAGGGACAGAGCAGTGCAGTATGTGAGTGCAGGAGAGAGAGCAGCACAGTATGTGAGCGCGGAGGAGAGAGCAGCGCAGTATGTGAGCCCAGGGGAGAGAGCAGCGCAGTATGTGAGCCCAGGGGAGAGAGCAGCGCAGTATGTGAACCCAGGGGAGAGAGCAGCGCAGTAAGTGAGCGCGGGGGAGAGAGCAGTGCAGTATGTGAGCCCGGGGGAGAGAGCAGCGCAGCATGTGAGTACAGAGGAGAGAGCAGTACAGTATGTGAGCGTAGGGGAGAGAGCAGTGCAGTATGTGAGCGCGGGGGAGAGAGCAGTGCAGTATGTGAGCCCGGGAGAGAGAGCAGCACAGTATGTGAGTGCGGAGGAGAGAGCAGTGCAGTAAGTGAGCCCGGGAGAGAGAGCAGTGCAGTATGTGAGCCCAGGGGAGAGAGCGGCGCAGTACGTGAGCGCGGGGGAGAGAGCAGTGCAGTATGTGAGCCCAGGGGAGAGAGCAGTGCAGTATGTGAGCCCGGGGAAGAGAGCAGCGCAGTATGTGAGCGCGGGGGAGAGAGCTGTGCAGTATGTGAGCCCAGGGGAGAAAGCAGTGCAGTATGTGAACGTGGGGGAGAGAGCAGCGCAGTATGTGAGCCCAGGGGAGAGAGCAGCGCAGTATGTGAGCGTGGGGGAGAGAGCAGTGCAGTATGTGAGTGCGGAGGAGAGAGCAGTGCAGTATGTGAGCATGGGGGAGAGAGCAGTGCAGTATGTGAGCGCGGGGGAGAGAGCAGCGCAGTATGTAAGCCCGGGGGAAAGAGCAGCGCAGTATGTGAGTGCGGAGGAGAGAGCAGTGCAGTATGTGAGCATGGGGGAGAGAGCAGTGCAGTATGTGAGCACGGGGGAGAGAGCAGCGCAGTATGTGAGCGCGTGGGAGAGAGCAGCACAGTATGTAAGTGCGGAGGAGAGAACAGCGCAGTATGTGAGCCCAGGGGAGAGAGCAGCGCAGTATGTGAGCCCAGGGGAGAGAGCAGCGCAGTATGTGAGCGCGGGGGAGAGAGCAGTGCAGTATGTGAGCGCGGGGGAGAGAGCAGTGCAGTATGTGAGCGCGGGAGAGAGAGCTGCGCAGTATGTGAAAGCGTGGGCGAAAGCAGCATAGTATGTAAGTGCGGAGGAGAGAGCAGTGCAGTATGTGAGCGTGGGGGAGAGAGCAGTGCAGTATGTGAGCGTGGGGGAGAGAGCAGTGAAGTATGTGAGTGCGGAGGAGAGAGCAGTGCAGTATGTGAGCGTGGGGGAGAGAGCAGTGTAGTATGTGAGCGTGGGGGAGAGAGCAGTACAGTATGTGAGTGCAGGAGAGAGAGCAGCACAGTATGTGAGCGCGGAGGAGAGAGCAGCGTAGTATGTGAGCCCAGGGGAGAGAGCAGCGCAGTATGTGAGCCCAGGGGAGAGAGCAGCGCAGTATGTGAACCCAGGGGAGAGAGCAGCGCAGTAAGTGAGCGCGGGGGAGAGAGCAGTGCAGTATGTGAGCCCGGGGGAGAGAGCAGCGCAGCATGTGAGTGCAGAGGAGAGAGCAGTGCAGTATGTGAGCGTGGGGGAGAGAGCAGTGCAGTATCTGAGCGCGGGGGAGAGAGCAGTGCAGTATGTGAACCCGGGGGAGAGAGCAGCACAGTATGTGAGTGCGGAGGAGAGAGCAGTGCAGTAAGTGAGCCCGGGAGAGAGAGCAGTGCAGTATGTGAGCCCAGGGGAGAGAGCGGCGCAGTACGTGAGCGCGGGGGAGAGAGCAGTGCAGTACGTGAGCCCGGGGGAGAGAGCAGTGCAGTATGTGAGCCCGGGGAAGAGAGCAGCGCAGTATGTGAGTGCGGAGGAGAGAGCACTGCAGTATGTGAGCGTGGGGGAGAGAGCAGCGTAGTATGTGAGCGCGGGGGAGAGAGCAGTGCAGTATGTGAGCCCGGGGGAGAGAGCAGCGCAGTATGTGAGCGCGGGGGAGAGAGCTGTGCAGTATGTGAGCCCAGGGGAGAAAGCAGTGCAGTATCTGAACGTGGGGGAGAGAGCAGCGCAGTATGTGAGCCCAGGGGAGAGAGCAGCGCAGTATGTGAGCGTGGGGGAGAGAGCAGTGCAGTATTTGAGTGCGGAGGAGAGAGCAGTGCAGTATGTGAGCATGGGGGAGAGAGCAGTGCAGTATGTGAGCGCGGGGGAGAGAGCAGCGCAGTATGTAAGCCCGGGGGAGAGAGCAGCGCAGTATGTGAGTGCGGAGGAGAGAAGAGTGCAGTATGTGAGCGTGGGGGAGAGAGCAGCGTAGTATGTGAGCGCGGGGGAGAGAGCAGTGCAGTATGTGAGCCCGGGGGAGAGAGCAGCGCAGTATGTGAGCGCGGGGGAGAGAGCTGTGCAGTATGTGAGCCCAGGGGAGAAAGCAGTGCAGTATGTGAACGTGGGGGAGAGAGCAGCGCAGTATGTGAGCCCAGGGGAGAGAGCAGCGCAGTATGTGAGCGTGGGGGAGAGAGCAGTGCAGTATGTGAGCACGGGGGAGAGAGCAGCGCAGTATGTGAGCGCGTGGGAGAGAGCAGCACAGTATGTAAGTGCGGAGGAGAGAACAGCGCAGTATGTGAGCCCAGGGGAGAGAGCAGCGCAGTATGTGAGCCCAGGGGAGAGAGCAGCGCAGTATGTGAGCGCGGGGGAGAGAGCAGTGCAGTATGTGAGCGCGGGGGAGAGAGCAGTGCAGTATGTGAGCGTGAGGGAGAGAGCAGTGCAGTATGTGAGCGCGGGGGAGAGAGCAGTGCAGTATGTGAGGCCGGAGGAGAGAGCAGCGCAGTATGTGAGTGCGGAGGAGAGAACAGTGCAGTAAGTGAGCCCGGGAGAGAGAACAGTGCAGTATGTGAGCCCAGGGGAGAGAGCAGCGCAATACGTGAGCGCGGGGAGAGAGCAGTACAGTACGTGAGCCCGGGGGAGAGAGCAGCACAGTATGTGAGTGCGGAGGAGAGAGCACTGCAGTATGTGAGCGTGGGGGAGAGAGCAACGTAGTATGTGAGTGCGGGGGAGAGAGCAGTGCAGTATGTGAGCCCTGGGGAGAGAGCAGTGCAGTATGTGAGCCCGGGGGAGAGAGCAGCGCAGTATGTGAGCGCGGGGGAGAGAGCAGTGCAGTATGTGAGCCCGGGGGAGAGAGCAGTGCAGTATGTGGTATGTGAGCCCAGGGGAGAGAGCAGCGCAGTATGTGAGTGCGGAGGAGAGAGCAGTGCAGTATGTGATCGTGGGGGAGAGAGCAGTGCTGTATGTGAGCGCGGGGGAGAGAGCAGCGCAGTATGTGAGCGCATGGGAGAGAGCAGCACAGTATGTTAGTGCGGAGGAGTGAGCAGCGCAGTATGTGATCCCACGGGAGAGAGCAGCGCAGTATGTGAGCCCAGGGGAGAGAGCAGCGCAGTATGTGAGCCCAGTGGAGAGAGCAGCGCAGTATGTGAGCGCGGGGGAGAGAGCAGTGCAGTATGTGAGCCCTGGGGAGAGAGCAGCACAGTATATGAGTGCAGAGGAGAGAGCAGTGCCGTATGTGAGCGTGGGGGAGAGAGCAGCGAAGTATGTGAGCGCGGGTGAGAGAGCAGTGCAGTATGTGAGCCCGGGGGAGAGAGCAGTGCAGTATGTGAGCCCGGGGGAGAGAGCAGTGCAGTATGCGAGTCCAGGGGAGAGAGCACTGCAGTATGTGAGCGTGGGGGAGAGAGCAGTGCAGTATGTGAGCCCGGGGGAGAGAGCAGTGCAGTATGTGAGCCCGGGTGAGAGAGCAGCGCAGTATGTGAGCGCGGGGGAGAGAGCAGTGCAGTATGTGAGCCCGGGGGAGAGAGCAGTGCAGTATGTGGTATGTGAGCCGGGGGAGAGAGCAGCGCAGTATGTGAGCGCGGAGGAGAGAGCAGTGCAGTATGTGAGTGTGGGGGAGAGAGCAGTGCAGTATGTGAGCGCGGGTGAGAGAGCAGCGCAGTATGTGAGCGCGTGGGAGAGAGCAGCACAGTATGTAAGTGCGGAGGAGAGAGCAGCGCAGTATGTGAGCGCGGGGGAGAGAGCAGCGCAGTATGTGAGCCCAGGGGAGAGAGCTACGCAGTATGTGAGCGCTGGGGAGAGAGCAGTGCAGTATGTGAGCCCAGGGGAGAGAGCAGCGCAGTATGTGAGTGCAGAGGAGAGAGCAGTGTAGTATGTAAGCGTGGGGGAGAGAGCAGCGTAGTATGTGAGCGCGGGGGAGAGAGCAGTGCAGTATGTGAGCCCGGGGGAGAGAGCAGTGCAGTATGTGAGCCCGGGGGAGAGAGCAGCGCAGTATGTGAGTGCAGAGGAGAGAGCAGTGCAGTAAGTGAGCCCGGGAGAGAGAGCAGTCCAGTATGTGAGCCCAGAGGAGAGAGCAGCGCAGTATGTGAGCGCGGGGGAGAGAGCAGTGCAGTATGTGAGCCCGGGGGAGAGAGCAGCGCAGTATGTGAGTGCGGAGGAGAGAGCACTGCAGTATGTGACCGTGGGGGAGAGAGCAGTGCAGTAAGTGAGCCCGGGAGAGAGCAGTGCAGTATGTGAGTCCAGGGGAGAGAGGAGCCCAGTATGTGAGCCCGGGGGAGAGAGCAGTGCAGTATGTGAGCCCGGGGGAGAGAGCAGCGCAGTATGTGAGTGCGGAAGAGAGAGCACTGCAGTATGTGACCGTGGGGGAGAGAGCAGTGCAGTAAGTGAGCCCGGGAGAGAGCAGTGCAGTATGTGAGTCCAGGGGAGAGAGGAGCCCAGTATGTGAGCGCGGGGGAGAGAGCAGTGCAGTATGTGAGCCCGGGGGAGAGAGCAGCGCAGTATGTGAGTGCGGAGGAGAGAGCACTGCAGTATGTGAACGTGTGGGAGAGAGCAGCGCAGTATGTGAGCACGGGGGAGAGAGCAGCGCAGTATGTGAGCGCGGGGGAGAGAGCAGTGCAGTATGTGAGCCCGGGGGAGAGAGCAGTGCAGTATGTGGTATGTGAGCCAAGGGGAGAGAGCAGCGCAGTATGTGAGTGCGGAGGAGAGAGCAGTGCAGTATGTGAGCGTGGGGGAGAGAGCAGTGCAGTATGTGAGCGCGGGGGAGAGAGCAGCGCAGTATGTGAGCGCGTGGGAGAGAGCAGCGCAGTATGTGAGCGCGTGGGAGAGAGCAGCACAGTATGTAAGTGTGGAGGAGACAGCAGCGCAGTATGTGAGTGCAGGGGAGAGAGCAGCACAGTATGTGAGCGCAGAGGAGAGAGCAGCGCAGTATGTGAGCGCTTGAGAGAGAACAGCGCAGTATGTGAGCGCAAAAGAGAGAGCAGCACAGTATGTGAGGGCAAAGGAGAGAGCAGCACAGTATGTGAGCGTGGGGGAGAGAGCAGCGCAGTATGTGAGCCTGGGGGAGAGAGCAGTGCAATATGTAAGCGTGAGGGAGAGAGCAGCGCAGTATGTGAGCGTGAGGGAGAGAGCAGCGCAGTATGTGAGCGTGGGGGAGAGAGCAGCGCAGTATGTGAGTGCGGAGGAGAGAGCAGTGCAGTATGTGAGCGTGCGGGAGAGAGCAGTGCAGTATGTGAGCGCGGGGGAGAGAGCAGCGCAGTATGTGAGCGCGTGCGAGAGAGCAGCACAGTATGTAAGTGCGGAGGAGAGAGCAGCGCAGTATGTGAGCCCAGGGGAGAGAGCAGCGCAGTATGTGAGCCCGTTAGAGAGAGCAGCGCATTATGTGAGTGCGGAGGAGAGAGCAGTGCAGTAAGTGAGCCCGGGGGAGAGAGCAGTGCAGTATGTGAGCCCGGGGGAGAGAGCAGCGCAGTATGTGAGTGCGGAGGAGAGAGCAGTGCAGTAAGTGAGCCCGGGAGAGAGAGCAGTCCAGTATGTGAGCCCAGGGGATAGAGCAGCGCAATATGTGAGCGCGGAGGAGAGAGCAGTGCAGTATGTGAACCCGGGGGAGAGAGCAGCGCAGTATGTGAGTGCGGAGGAAAGAGCACTGCAGTATGTGACCGTGGGGGAGAGAGCAGTGCAGTAAGTGAGCCCGGGAGAGAGCAGTGCAGTATGTGAGTCCAGGGGAGAGAGGAGCCCAGTATGTGAGCGCGGGGGAGAGAGCAGTGCAGTATGTGAGCCCGGGGGAGAGAGCAGCGCAGTATGTGAGTGCGGAGGAGAGAGCACTGCAGTATGTGAGCGTGGGGGAGAGAGCAGCGTAGTATGTGAGCACGGGGGAGAGAGCAGCGCAGTATGTGAGCGCGGGGGAGAGAGCAGTGCAGTATGTGAGCCCGGGGGAGAGAACAGTGCAGTATGTGGTATGTGAGCCCGGGAAAGAGAGCAGCGCAGTATGTGAGTGCGGAGGAGAGAGCAGTGTAGTATGTGAGCGTGGGGGAGAGAGCAGTGCAGTATGTGAGCGCGGGTGAGAGAGCAGCGCAGTATGTGAGCGCGTGGGAGAGAGCAGCACAGTATGTAAGTGCGGAGGAGAGAGCAGCGCAGTATGTGAGCGCGGGGGAGAGAGCAGCGCAGTATGTGAGCCCAATGGGAGAGAGCAGCGCAGTATGTGAGCGCGGGGGAGAGAGCAGTGCAGTATGTGAGCCCGGGGGAGAGAGCAGCGCAGTATGTGAGTGCAGAGGAGAGAGCATTGTAGTATGTGAGCGTGGGGGAGAGAGCAGCGTAGTATATGAGCGTGGGGGAGAGAGCAGTGCAGTATGTGAGCCCGGGGGAGAGAGCAGTGCAGTATGTGAGGCCGGGGGAGAGAGCAGCGCAGTATGTGAGTGTGGAGGAGAGAGCAGTGCAGTAAGTGAGCCCGGGAGAGAGAGCAGTGCAGTATGTGAGCCCAGGGGAGAGAGCAGCGCAGTATGTGAGCGCGGGGGAGAGAGCAGTGCAGTATGTGAGCCCGGGGGAGAGAGCAGAGCAGTATGTGAGTGCGGAGGAGAGAGCAGTGCAGTATGTGAGCGTGGGGGAGAGAGCAGCGTAGTATGTGAGCGCGGGGGAGAGAGAAGTGCAGTATGTGAGCCCGGGGGAGAGAGCAGTGCAGTATGTGAGCCCGGGGGAGAGAGCAGCGCAGTATGTGAGCGCGGGGAAGAGAGCAGTGCAGTATGTGAGCATGGGGGAGAGAGCAGTGCAGTATGTGGTATGTGAGCCCGGGGGAGAGAGCAGCGCAGTATGTGAGTGCGGAGGAGAGAGCAGTGCAGTATGTGAGCATGGGGGAGAGAGCAGTGCAGTATGTGAGCGCGGGGGAGAGAGTAGTGCAGTATGTGGTATGTGAGCCCGGGGGAGAGAGCAGCGCAGTATGTGAGTGCGGAGGAGAGAGCAGTGCAGTATGTGAGCGTGGGGGAGAGAGCAGTGCAGTATGTGAGCGCGGGGGAGAGAGCAGCGCAGTATGTGAGTGCGTGGGAGAGAGCAGCGCAGTATGTGAGCGCGTGGGAGAGAGCAGCACAGTTTGTAAGTGTGGAGGAGAGAGCAGCGCAGTATGTGAGTGCAGGGGAGAGAGCAGCACAGTATGTGAGCGCAGAGGAGAGAGCAGCGCAGTATGTGAGCGCTTGAGAGAGAACAGCGCAGTATGTGAGCGCAAAAAAGAGAGCAGCACAGTATGTGAGGGCAAAGGAGAGAGCAGCACAGTATGTGAGCGTGGGGGAGAGAGCAGCGCAGTATGTGAGCCTGGGGGAGAGAGCAGTACAGTATGTGAGCGTGAGGGAGAGAGCAGCACAGTATGTGAGCGTGAGGGAGAGAGCAGCGCAGTATGTGGGCGCGGGGGAGAGAGCAGCGCAGTATGTGAGTGCGGAGGAGAGAGCAGTGCAGTATGTGAGCGTGCGGGAGAGAGCAGTGCAGTATGTGAGCGCGGGGGAGAGAGCAGCGCAGTATGTGAGCGCGTGCGAGAGCAGCACAGTATGTAAGTGCGGAGGAGAGAGCAGCACAGTATGTGAGCCCAGGGGAGAGAGCAGCGCAGTATGTGAGCGCGGGGAAGAGAGCAGTGCAGTATGTGAGCCTGGGGGAGAGAGCAGCGCAGTATGTGAGTGCAGAGGAGAGAGCAGTGCAGTATGTGAGCGTGGAGGAGAGAGCAGCTTAGTATGTGAGCGCGGGGGAGAGAGCAGTGCAGTATGTGAGCCCGGGGGAGAGAGCAGTGCAGTATGTGAGCGTGAGGGAGAGTGCAGCGCAGTATGTGAGCGTGAGGGAGAGAGCAGCGCAGTATGTGAGCGCGGGGGAGAGAGCAGAGCAGTATGTGAGTGCGGAGGAGAGAGCAGTGCAGTATGTGAGCGTGCGGGAGAGAGCAGTGCAGTATGTGAGCGCGGGGGAGAGAGCAGCGCAGTATGTGAGCGCGTGCGAGAGAGCAGCACAGTATGTAAGTGCGGAGGAGAGAGCAGCGCAGTATGTGAGCCCAGGGGAGAGAGCAGCGCAGTATGTGAGCGCGGGGAAGAGAGCAGTGCAGTATGTGAGCCTGGGGGAGAGAGCAGCGCAGTATGTGAGTGCAGAGGAGAGAGCAGTGCAGTATGTGAGCGTGGGGGAGAGAGCAGCTTAGTATGTGAGCGCGGGGGAGAGAGCAGTGCAGTATGTGAGCCCGGGGGAGAGAGAAGTGCAGCATGTGAGCCCGGGGGAGAGAGCAGCGCAGTATGTGAGTGCGAAGGAGAGAGCAGTGCAGTATGTGAGCCCGGGAGAGAGCAGTGCAGTATGTGAGCCCAGGGGAGAGAGCAGCGCAGTATGTGAGCGCGGGGGAGAGAGCAGTGCAGTATGTGAGTCCGGGGGAGAGAGCAGCGCAGTATGTGAGTGTGGAGGAGAGAGCACTGCAGTATGTGAGCGTGGGGGAGAGAGCAGTGCAGTATGTGAGCCCGGGGGAGAGAGCAGTGCAGTATGTGAGGCCGGGGGAGAGAGCAGCGCAGTATGTGAGTGTGGAGGAGAGAGCAGTGCAGTAAGTGAGCCCGGGAGAGAGAGCAGTGCAGTATGTAAGCCCAGGGGAGAGAGCAGCGCAGTATGTGAGCGCGGGGGAGAGAGCAGTGCAGTATGTGAGCCCGGGGGAGAGAGCAGAGCAGTATGTGAGTGCGGAGGAGAGAGCAGTGCAGTATGTGAGCGTCGGGGAGAGAGCAGCGTAGTATGTGAGCGCGGGGGAGAGAGAAGTGCAGTATGTGAGCCCGGGGGAGAGAGCAGTGCAGTATGTGAGCCCGGGGGAGAGAGCAGCGCAGTATGTGAGCGCGGGGAAGAGAGCAGTGCAGTATGTGAGCATGGGGGAGAGAGCAGTGCAGTATGTGGTATGTGAGTCCGGGGGAGAGAGCAGCGCAGTATGTGAGTGCGGAGGAGAGAGCAGTGCAGTATGTGAGCATGGGGGAGAGAGCAGTGCAGTATGTGAGCGCGGGGGAGAGAGTAGTGCAGTATGTGGTATGTGAGCCCGGGGGAGAGAGCAGCGCAGTATGTGAGTGCGGAGGAGAGAGCAGTGCAGTATGTGAGCGTGGGGGATAGAGCAGTGCAGTATGTGAGCGCGGGGGAGAGAGCAGCGCAGTATGTGAGCGCGTGGGAGAGAGCAGCGCAGTATGTGAGCGCGTGGGAGAGAGCAGCACAGTTTGTAAGTGTGGAGGAGAGAGCAGCGCAGTATGTGAGTGCAGGGGAGAGAGCAGCACAGTATGTGAGCGCAGAGGAGAGAGCAGCGCAGTATGTGAGCGCTTGAGAGAGAACAGCGCAGTATGTGAGCGCAAAAGAGAGAGCAGCACAGTATGTGAGGGCAAAGGAGAGAGCAGCACAGTATGTGAGCGTGGGGGAGAGAGCAGCGCAGTATGTGAGCCTGGGGGAGAGAGCAGTACAGTATGTGAGCGTGAGGGAGAGAGCAGCGCAGTATGTGAGCGTGAGGGAGAGAGCAGCGCAGTATGTGGGCGCGGGGGAGAGAGCAGCGCAGTATGTGAGTGTGGAGGAGAGAGCAGTGCAGTATGTGAGCGTGCGGGAGAGAGCAGTGCAGTATGTGAGCGCGGGGGAGAGAGCAGCGCAGTATGTGAGCGCGTGCGAGAGAGCAGCACAGTATGTAAGTGCGGAGGAGAGAGCAGCACAGTATGTGAGCCCAGGGGAGAGAGCAGCGCAGTATGTGAGCGCGGGGAAGAGAGCAGTGCAGTATGTGAGCCTGGGGGAGAGAGCAGCGCAGTATGTGAGTGCAGAGGAGAGAGCAGTGCAGTATGTGAGCGTGGAGGAGAGAGCAGCTTAGTATGTGAGCGCGGGGGAGAGAGCAGTGCAGTATGTGAGCCCGGGGGAGAGAGCAGTGCAGTATGTGAGCGCGGGGGAGAGAGCAGCGCAGTATGTGAGCGCGTGGGAGAGAGCAGCGCAGTATGTGAGCATGTGGGAGAGAGCAGCACAGTATGTAAGTGTGGAGGAGAGAGCAGCGCAGTATGTGAGTGCAGGGGAGAGAGCAGCACAGTATGTGAGCGCAGAGGAGAGAGCAGCGCAGTAAGTGAGCGCTTGAGAGAGAACAGCGCAGTATGTGAGCGCAAAAGAGAGAGCAGCACAGTATGTGAGGGCAAAGGAGAGAGCAGCACAGTATGTGAGCGTGGGGGAGAGAGCAGCGCAGTATGTGAGCCTGGGGGAGAGAGCAGTGCAGTATGTGAGCGTGAGGGAGAGTGCAGCACAGTATGTGAGCGTGAGGGAGAGAGCAGCGCAGTATGTGAGCGCGGGGGAGAGAGCAGCGCAGTATGTGAGTGCGGAGGAGAGAGCAGTGCAGTATGTGAGCGTGCGGGAGAGAGCAGTGCAGTATGTGAGCGCGGGGGAGAGAGCAGCGCAGTATGTGAGCGCGTGCGAGAGAGCAGCACAGTATGTAAGTGCGGAGGAGAGAGCAGCGCAGTATGTGACCCCAGGGGAGAGAGCAGCGCAGTATGTGAGCGCGGGGAAGAGAGCAGTGCAGTATGTGAGCCTGGGGGAGAGAGCAGCGCAGTATGTGAGTGCAGAGGAGAGAGCAGTGCAGTATGTGAGCGTGGGGGAGAGAGCAGCTTAGTATGTGAGCGCGGGGGAGAGAGCAGTGCAGTATGTGAGCCCGGGGGAGAGAGAAGTGCAGCATGTGAGCCCGGGGGAGAGAGCAGCGCAGTATGTGAGTGCGGAGGAGAGAGCAGTGCAGTATGTGAGCCCGGGAGAGAGCAGTGCAGTATGTGAGCCCAGGGGAGAGAGCAGCGCAGTATGTGAGCGCGGGGGAGAGAGCAGTGCAGTATGTGAGTCCGGGGGAGAGAGCAGCGCAGTATGTGAGTGTGGAGGAGAGAGCACTGCAGTATGTGAGCGTGGGGGAGAGAGCAGCGTAGTATGTGAGCGCGGGGGAGAGAGAAGTGCAGTATGTGAGCCCGGGGGAGAGAGCAGTGCAGTATGTGAGCCCCGGGAAGAGAGCAGCGCAGTATGTGAGCGCAGGGGAGAGAGCAGTGCAGTATGTGAGCCCGGGGGAGAGAGTAGTGCAGTATGTGGTATGTGAGCCCGGGGGAGAGAGCAGCGCAGTATGTGAGTGCGGAGGAGAGAGCAGTGCAGTATGAAAACGTGGGGGAGAGAGCAGTGCAGTATGTGAGCGTGGGGGAGAGAGCAGCGCAGTATGTGAGCGCGTGGGAGAGAGCAGCACAGTATGTAAGTGTGGAGGAGAGAGCAGCGCAGTATGTGAGTGCAGGGGAGAGAGCAGCACAGTATGTGAGCGCGGAGGAGAGAGCAGCGCAGAATGTGAGCACTTGAGAGAGAACAGCGCAGTATGTGAGCGCAAAGGAGAGAGCAGCACAGTATGTGAGGGCAAAGGAGAGAGCAGCGCAGTATGTGAGCGCTTGAGAGAGAACAGCGCAGTATGTGAGCGCAAAGGAGAGAGCAGCACAGTATGTGAGGGCAAAGGAGAGAGCAGCGCAGTATGTGAGCGCTTGAGAGAGAACAGCGCAGTATGTGAGCGCAAAGGAGAGAGCAGCACAGTATGTGAGGGCAAAGGAGAGAGCAGCGCAGTATGTGAGCCCGGGGGAGAAAGCAGTGCAGTATGTGAGCGTGAGGGAGAGAGCAGCGCAGTATGTGAGTCCAAGGGAGAGAGCAGTGCAGTATATGAGTGCGGAGGAGAGAGCAGTGCAGTAAGTGAGCCCGGGAGATAGAGCAGTGCAGTATGTGAGCCCAGAGGAGAGAGTAGCTCAGTATGTGAGCCCAGGGGAGAGAGCAGCACAGTATGTGAGCACGGGGGAGAGAGCAGTGCAGTATGTGAGCCCGGGGGAGAGAGCAGCGCAGTATGTGAGTGCGGAGGAGAGAGCAGTGCAGTAAGTGAGTCCGGGAGAGAGAGCAGTGCAGTATGTGAGCCCAGGGAAGAGAGCAGCGCAGTATGTGAGCGCGGGGGATAGCAGTGCAGTATGTAAGCCCGGGGGAGAGAGCAGCGCAGTATGTGAGTACGGAGGAGAGAGCAGTGCAGTATGTGAGCGTGGGGGAGAGAGCAATGCAGTATGTGAGCACGGAGGAGAGAGCAGCGCAATATGTGAGCGAGTGAGAGAGAGCAGCACAGTATGTAAGTGCGGAGGAGAGAGCATCACAGTATGTGAGCGCCGAGGAGAGAGCAGCGCAGTATGTGAGCCCAGGGGAGAGAGCAGCGCAGTATGTGAGCCCAGGGGAGAGAGAAGCGCAGTATGTGAGCCCAGGGGAGAGAGCAGCGCATTATGTGAGCGCGGGGGAGAGAGCAGTGCAGTATGTGAGCCCGGGGGAGACAGCAGCGCAGTATGTGAGTGCAGAGGAGAGAGCAGTGCAGTATGTGAGCGTGGAGGAGAGAGCAGCGTAGTATGTGAGCGCGGGGGAGAGAGCAGTGCAGTATGTGAGCCCGGGGGAGAGAGCAGTGCAGTATGTGAGCCCTGGGGAGAGAGCAGCGCAGTATGTGAGTGCGGAGGAGAGAGCAGTGCAGTAAGTGAGCCCGGGAGAGAGAGCAGTCCAGTATGTGAGCCCAGGGGAGAGAGCAGCGCAGTATGTGAGCGCGGGGGAGAGAGCAGTGCAGTTTGTGAGCCCGGGGGAGAGAGCAGTGCAGTATGTGAGTGCGGAGGAGAGAGCACTGCAGTATGTGACCGTGGGGGAGAGAGCAGCAGTATGTGAGCGCGGGGGAGAGAGCAGTGCAGTATGTGAGCCTGGGGGAGAGAGCAGTGCAGTATGTGAGCCCGGGGGAGAGAGCAGCGCAGTATGTGAGCGCGGGGGAGAGAGCAGTGCAGTATGTGAGCCCAGGGGAGAGAGCAGTGCAGTATGTGGTATGTGAGCCCGGGGGAGAGAGCAGCGCAGTATGTGAGTGCGGAGGAGAGAGCAGTGCAGTATGTGAGCGTGGGGGAGAGAGCAGTGCAGTATGTGAGAGCGGGGGAGAGAGCAGCGCAGTATGTGAGCGCGTGGGAGAGAGCAGCACAGTATGTAAGTGTGGAGGAGAGAGCAGCGCAGTATGTGATCCCAGGGGAGAGAGCAGCGCAGTATGTGAGCCCAGGGGAGAGAGCAGCGCAGTATGTGAGCACGGGGGAGAGAGCAGTGCAGTATGTGAGCCTGGGGAAGAGAGCAGCGCAGTATGTGAGTGCAGAGGAGACAGCAGTGCAGTATGTGAGCATGTGGGAGAGAGCAGCGTAGTATGTGAGCGCGGGGGAGAGAGCAGTGCAGTTTGTGAGCCCGGGAGAGAGCAGTGCAGTATGTGAGCCCGGGGGAGAGAGCAACGCAGTATGTGAGTGCGGAGGAGAGAGCAGTGCAGTATGTGAGCCCGGGAGAGAGCAGCAGTATGTGAGCCCAGGGGAGAGAGCAGCGCAGTATGTGAGCGCGGGGGAGAGAGCAGTGCAGTATGTTAGCCCTGGGGATAGAGCATATCAGTATGTGAGTGCGGAGGAGAGAGCAGTGCAGTATGTGAGCGTGCGGGAGAGAGCAGCGTAGTATGTGAGCGCGGGGGAGAGAGCAGTGCAGTATGTGAGCCCGGGGGAGAGAGCAGTGCAGTATGTGAGCCCGGGGGAGAGAGCAGCGCAGTATGTTAGCGTGGGGGAGAGAGCAGTGCACTATGTGAGCCTGGGGGAGAGAGCAGTGCAGTATGTGGTATGTGAGCCCAGGGGAGAGAGCAGCGCAGTATGTGAGTGCGGAGGAGAGAGCAGTGGAGTATGTGAGCGTGGGGGAGAGAGCAGTGCAGTATGTGAGCGTGAGGGTGAGAGAGCAGCGCAGTATGTGAGCGCGGAGGAGAGAGCAGCGCAGTATGTGAGCCCAGGTGAGAGAGCAGCGCAGTATGTGAGCCCAGGGGAGAGAGCAGCGCAGTATGTGAGCGCGGGGGAGAGAGCAGTGCAGTATGTGAGCCCGGGGGAGAGAGCTGTGCAGTATGTGAGCCCGGGGGAGAGAGCAGCGCAGTATGTGAGTGCGGAGCAGAGAGCAGTGCAGTAAGTGAGCCTGGGAGAGAGAGCAGTGCAGTATGTGAGCCCGGGGGAGAGAGCAGCGCAGTATGTGAGTGCGGAGGAGAGAGCAGTGCAGTATGTGAGCGTGGGGGAGAGAGCAGCGTAGTATGTGAGCGCGGGGGAGAGAGCAGTGTAGTATTTGAGCCCGGGGGAGAGAGCAGTGCAGTATGTGAGCCCGGGGGAGAGAGCAGCGCAGTATGTGAGCGCAGGGGAGAGAGCAGTGCTGTATGTGAGCACGGGGGAGAGAGCAGTGCAGTATGTGGTATGTGAGCCCGGGGGAGAGAGCAGCGCAGTATGTGAGTGCAGAGGAGAGAGCAGTGCAGTATGTGAGAATGGGGGAGAGAGCAGTGCAGTATGTGAGCGCGGGGGAGAGAGCAGCGCAGTATGTGAGTGCGTGGGAGAGAGCAGCACAGTATGTAAGTGCGGAGGAGAGAGCAGCGCAGTATGTGAGCGCAGGGGAGAGAGCAGCACAGTATGTGAGCGGGGAGGAGAGAGCAGCGCAGTATGTGAGCGCTTGAGAGAGAACAGCGCAGTATGTGAGCACAAAGTAGAGAGCAGCACAGTATGTGAGGGCAAAGGAGAGAGCAGCACAGTATGTGAGCGTGGGGGAGAGAGCAGCGAAGCATGTGAGCGCAAAGGAGAGAGCAGCACAGTATGTGAGCGCGGGGGAGAGAGCAGCATGGTATGTGAGTGCGAAGGAGAGAGCAGTGCAGTATGTGAGCCCGGGAGAGAGCAGTGCAGTATGTGAGCCCAGGGGAGAGAGCAGCGCAGTATGTGAGCGCGGGGGAGAGAGCAGTGCAGTATGTGAGTGCGGAGGAGAGATCAGCGTAGTATGTGAGTGCGGAGGAGAGAGCAGCGCAGTATGTGAGTGCCGAGGAGAGAGCAGCGCAGTATGTGAGCCCCGGGGAGAGAGCAGCGCAGTATGTGAGCGCGGGGAGGAGAGCAGCGCATTATGTGAGCGTGGGGGAGAGAGCAGCGCAGTATGTGAGCACAGGGGAAAGAGCAGCGCAGTATGTGAGCGCGGGGGAGAGAGCAGCACAGTATGTGAGCGAAGGGGAGAGAGCAGCGCAGTATGTAAGCATGGGGGAGAGAACAGCGCAGTATGTAAGCATGGGGGAGAGAACAGCGCATTATGTGAGATCGGAGAAGAGACCAACGCATTATGTGAGCGTGGGGGAGAGAGCAGTGCAGTATGTGAGCATGGGGGAGAGAGCAGTGCAGCATGTGAGCGTGGGGAAAAGAGCAGCGCAGTTTGTGAGCACGTGGGAGAGAGCAACGCAGTATGTGAGCGTGGAGGAGAAAGCTGCGAATTATGTGAGCGCGGAGGAGAGAGCAGCATGGTAAGGGAGCGCGGGAGAGAGCAGCATAGTAAGGGAGCACAGGAGACAGCAGCGCATTTTATGAGCGCATAGGAGAGCGCAGCACAGTATGTGAGCGTAGAGGAGAGAGCAGCGCAGTATGTGAGGGCGGGGGAGAGAGCAGCGCAATATGTGAGCACTGGGGAGAGAGCAGCACATTATGTAAGCACGGAGGAGAGAGCAGCTCAGTATGTGAGCACAGGGGGACAGAGTAGCGCAGTATGTGAGCACAGGGGGAGAGCAGCATAGTAAGGGTGCATGGGGAAGAGAGCAGCGCAATATGTGAGCACGAAGGAAAGAGCAACGCATTATATTAGCAAGGAGGAGAAAGCAGCGCGGGGGAGAGAGCAGCGCAATATGTGAGCACGAGGGAGAGAATAGCACAGTTTGTGAGTGCAAAGGAGACAGCATCACAGTATGTGAGCGCGGGGAAGAGAGCAGCACAGTATGTGAGCGCAGTGGAGAGAGCAACACAGTATGTTAGCGCGGTGGAGAGAGCAGCGCAGTATGTGAGCGCGGGTGAGAGCAGCGCAGTATGTGAGTGCGCGGTAGAGAGCAGCGCAATATGTGAGCACTAGGGAGGGAGCAGCGCATTATGTAAGCACGGAAGAGAGAGCAGCGCAGTATGTAAGCGCGGGGGAGAGAGCAGTGCAGCATGTGAGTGCGGAGGAGAGAGCAGTGCAGTAAGTGAGCCCGGGAGAGAGAGCAGTGCAGTATGAGAGCCCAGGGGAGAGAGTAGCGCAGTATGTGAGCCCAGGGGAGATAGCACCGCAGTATGTGAGCGCGGTGGAGAGAGCAGTGCAGTATGTGAACCCGGGGGAGAGAGCAGCGCAGTATGTCAGTGCGGAGGAGAGAGCAGTGCAGTAAGTGAGCCCGGGAGAGAGAGCAGTGCAGTATGTGAGCCCAGGGAAGAGAGCAGCGCAGTATGTGAGCCCAGGGGATAGAGCAGCGCAGTATGTGAGCGCGGGGGAGAGAGCAGTGCAGTATGTAAGCCCGGGGGAGAGAGCAGCGCAGTATGTGAGTGCGGAGGAGAGATCAGTGCAGTATGTGAGCGTGGGGGAGAGAGCAGTGCAGTATGTGAGCGCGGGGGAGAGAGCAGTGCAGTATGTGAGGGCGTGGGCGAGAGCAGCACAGTATGTAAGTGCGGAGGAGAGAACAGCGCAGTATGTGAGTGCAGGGGAGAGAGCAGCACAGTAAGTGAGCGCGGAGGAGAGAGCAGCGCAGTATGTGAGCCCAGGGGAGAGAGCAGCGCAGTATGTGAGCCCAGGGGAGAGAGCAGCGCAGTATGTGAGCCCAGGGGAGAGAGCAGCGCAGTATGTGAGCCCGGGGGAGAGAGCAGTGCAGTATGTGAGCCCGGGGGAGAGAGCAGCGCAGTATGTGAGTGCAGAGGAGAGAGCAGTGCAGTATGTGAGCGTGGGGGAGAGAGCAGCGTAGTATGTGAGCGCGGGGGAGAGAGCAGTGCAGTATGTGAGCCCGGGGGAGAGAGCAGCGCAGTATGTGAGTGCGGAGGAGAGAGCAGTGCAGTAAGTGAGCCCAGGAGAGACAGCAGTGCAGTATGTGAGCCCAGGGGAGAGAGCAGCGCAGTATGTGAGCGCGGGGGAGAGAGCAGTGCAGTATGTGAGCCCGGGGGAGAGAGCAGCGCAGTATGTGAGTGCGGAGGAGAAAGCACTGCAGTATGTGAGCGTGGGGGAGAGAGCAACGTAGTATTTGAGCGCGGGGGAGAGAGCAGTGCAGTATGTGAGCCCGGGGGAGAGAGCAGTGCAGTATGTGAGCCCGGGGGAGAGAGCAGCGCAGTATCTGAGCGCGGGGGAGAGAGTAGTGCAGTATGTGAGCCCGAGGGAGAGAGCGGTGCAGTATGTGGTATGTGAGCCCGGGGGAGAGAGCAGCGCAGTATGTGAGTGCGGAGGAGAGAGCAGTGCAGTATGTGATCGTGGGGGAGAGAGCAGTGCTGTATGTGAGCGCGGGGGAGAGAGCAGCGCAGTATGTGAGCGCGGGGGAGAGAGCAGTGCAGTATGTAAGCCCGGGGGAGAGAGCAGCGCAGTATGTGAGTGCGGAGGAGAGAGCAGTGCAGTATGTGAGCGTGGGGGAGAGAGCAGTGCAGTATGTGAGCGCGGGGGAGAGAGCAGTGCAGTATGTTAGGGCGTGGGCGAGAGCAGCACAGTATGTAAGTGCGGAGGAGAGAACAGCGCAGTATGTGAGTGCAGGGGAGAGAGCAGCGCAGTATGTGAGCGCGGGGGAGAGAGCAGTGCAGTAAGTGAGCCCGGGACAGAGAGCAGTGCAGTATGTGAGCCCAGGGAAGAGAGCAGCGCAGTATGTAAGCCCAGGGGAGAGAGCAGCGCAGTATGTGAGCGCGGGGGAGAGAGCAGTGCAGTATGTAAGCCCGGGGGAGAGAGCAGCGCAGTATGTGAGTGCGGAGGAGAGAGCAGTGCAGTATGTGAGCGTGGGGGAGAGAGCAGTGTAGTATGTGAGCGCGGGGGAGAGAGCAGTGCAGTATGTGAGGGCGTGGTCGAGAGCAGCACAGTATGTAAGTGCGGAGGAGAGAACAGCGCAGTATGTGAGTGCAGGGGAGAGAGCAGCACAGTAAGTGAGCGCGGAGGAGAGAGCAGCGCAGTATGTGAGCCCAGGGGAGAGAGCAGCGCAGTATGTGAGCCCAGGGGAGAGAGCAGCGCAGTATGTGAGCCCATGGGAGAGAGCAGCGCAGTATGTGAGCGCGGGGGAGAGAGCAGTGCAGTATGTGAGCCCGGGGGAGAGAGCAGCGCAGTATGTGAGTGCAGAGGAGAGAGCAGTGCAGTATGTGAGTGTGGGGGAGAGAGCAGCGTAGTATGTGAGCGCGGGGGAGAGAGCAGTGCAGTATGTGAGCCTGGGGGAGAGAGCAGTGCAGTATGTGAGCCCGGGGGAGAGAGCAGCGCAGTATGTGAGTGCGGAGGAGAGAGCAGTGCAGTAAGTGAGCCCGGAAGAGAGAGCAGTGCAGTATGTGAGCCCAGGGGAGAGAGCAGCGCAGTATGTGAGCGCGGGGGAGAGAGCAGTGCAGTATGTGAGCCCGGGGGAGAGAGCAGCGCAGTATGTGAGTGCGGAGGAGAAGGCACTGCAGTATGTGAGCGTGGGGGAGAAAGCAGCGTAGTATGTGAGCGCGGGGGAGAGAGCAGTGCAGTATGTGAGCCCGGGGGAGAGAGCAGTGCAGTATGTGAGCCCAGGGGAGAGAGCAGCGCAGTATCTGAGCGCGGGGGAGAGAGCAGTGCAGTATGTGAGCCCGGGGGAGAGAGCAGCACAGTATGTGAGTGCGGAGGAGAAAGCAGTGCAGTATGTGATCGTGGGGGAGAGAGCAGTGCTGTATGTGAGCGCGGGGGAGAGAGCAGCGCAGTATGTGAGCGCGTGGGAGAGAGCAGCGCAGTATGTAAGTGCGGAGGAGAGAGCAGCGCAGTATGTGAGCCCAGGGGAGAGAGCAGCGCAGTATGTGAGCACAGGGGAGAGAGCAGCGCAGTATGTGAGCGCGGGGGAGAGAGCAATGCAGTATGTGAGTCCGGGTGAGAGAGCAGCGCAGTATATGAGTGCAGAGGAGAGAGCAGTGCCGTATGTGAGCGTGGGGGAGAGAGCAGCGTAGTATGTGAGCGCGGGGGAGAGAGCAGTGCAGTATGTGAGCGCGGGGGAGAGAGCAGTGCAGTATGTGAGCCCGGGGGAGAGAGCAGCGCAGTATGTGAGTGCGGAGGAGAGAGCACTGCAGTATGTGAGCGTGGGAGAGAGAGCAGCGTAGTATGTGAGCACGGGGGAGAGAGCAGTGCAGTATGTGAGCCCGGGGGAGAGAGCAGCGCAGTTTGTGAGCGCGGGGGACAGAGCAGTGCAGTATGTGAGCCCGTGGGAGAGAGCAGTGCAGTATGTGGTATGTGAGCCCAGGGGAGAGAGCAGCGCAGTATGTGAGTGCGGAGGAGAGAGCAGTGCAGTATGTGAGCGTGGGGGAGAGAGCAGTTCAGGATGTGAGCGCGGGGGAAAGAGCAGCGCAGTATGTGAGCACGTGGGAGAGAGCAGCACAGTATGTAAGTGCGGAGGAGAGAGCAGCGCAGTATGTGAGCCCAGGGGAGAGAGCAGTGCAATATGTGAGCCCAGGGGAGAGAGCAGCGCAGTATGTGAGCGCGGGGGACAGAGCAGTGCAGTATGTGAGCCCGGGAGAGAGAGCAGCGCAGTATATGAGTGCAGAGGAGAGAGCAGTGTAGTATGTGAGCGTGGGGGAGAGAGCAGCGTAGTATGTGAGCGCGGGGGAGAGAGCAGTGCAGTATGTGACCCCGCGGAAGAGAGCAGTACAGTATGTGAGCCCAGGGGAGAGAGCAGCGCAATATGTGAGCGCGGGGGAGAGAGCAGTGCAGTATGTGAGTCCGGGGAAGAGAGTAGTGCAGTATGTGCTATGTGAGTCCGGGGGAGAGAGCAGCGCAGTATGTGAGTGCGGAGGAGACAGCAGTGCAGTATGTGAGCGTGGGGGAGAGAGCAGTGCAGTATGTGAGCGCGGGGGAGAGAACAGCGCAGTATGTGAGCGCGTGGGAGAGAGCAGCACAGTATGTAAGTGTGGAGGAGAGAGCAGCGCAGTATGTGAGTGCAGGGGAGAGCAGCATAGTATGTGAGCGCGGAGGAGAGAGCAGCGCAGTATGTGAGCGCTTGAGAGAGAACAGCGCAGTATGTGAGCGCAAAGGAGAGAGCAGCACAGTATGTGAGGGCAAAGGAGAGAGCAGCACAGTATGTGAGCGTGGGGGAGAGAGCAGCGCAGTATGTGAGCCCGGGGGAGAGAGCAGTGCAGTATGTGAGCGTGAGGGAGAGAGCAGCGCAGTATGTGAGCGTGGGGGAGAGAGGAGTGCAGTATGTGAGCCCAGGGGAGAGAGCAGTGCAGTATGTGAGTGCGGAGGAGAGAGCAGTGCAGTAAGTGAGCCCGGGAGAGAGAGCAGTGCAGTATGTGAGCCCAGGGGAGAGAGTAGCGCAGTATGTGAGCCCAGGGGAGAGAGCAGCGCAGTATGTGACCGCGGGGGAGAGAGCAGTGCAGTATGTGAGCCCGGGGGAGAGAGCAGCGCAGTATGTGAGTGCGGAGGAGAGAGCAGTGCAGTAAGTGAGCCCGGGAGAGAGAGCAGTGCAGTATGTGAGCCCAGGGAAGAGAGCAGCGCAGTATGTGAGCCCAAGGGAGACAGCAGCCCAGTATGTGAGCGCGGGGGAAAGAGCAGTGCAGTATGTAAGCCCGGGGGAGAGAGCAGCGCAGTATGTGAGTGCGGAGGAGAGAGCAGTGCAGTATGTAAGCGTGGGGGAGAGAGCAATGCAGTATGTGAGCACGGAGGAGAGAGCAGCGCAGTATGTGGGCGCGTGGGAGAGAGCAGCACAGTATGTAAGTGCGGAGGAGAGAACAGCGCAGTATGTGAGTGCAGGGGAGAGAGCAGCACAGTATGTGAGCGCGGAGGAGAGAGCAGCGCAGTATGTGAGCCCAGGGGAGAAAGCAGCGCAGTATGTGAGCCCAGGGGAGAGAACAGCGCAGTATGTGAGCCCAGGGGAGAGAGCAGCGCAGTATGTGAGCGCAGGGGAGAGAGCAGTGCAGTATGTGACCCCGGGGGAGAGAGCAGCACAGTATGTGAGTGCAGAGGAGAGAGCAGTGCAGTATGTGAGCGTGGGGGAGAGAGCAGCGTAGTATGTGAGCGCGGGGGAGAGAGCAGTGCAGTATGTGAGCCCGGGGGAGAGAGAAGTGCAGTATGTGAGCCCGGGGAAGAGAGCAGCGCAGTATGTGAGTGCGGAGGAGAGAGCACTGCAGTATGTGACCGTGGGGGAGAGAGCTGCTTAGTATGTGAGCGCGGGGGAGAGAGCAGTGCAGTATGTGAGCCCGGGGGAGAGAGCAGCGCAGTATGTGAGTGCAGAGGAGAGAGCAGTGCAGTATGTGAGCGTGGGGGAGAGAGCAGCGTAGTATGTGAGCGCGGGGGAGAGAGCAGTGCAGTATGTGAGCCCGGGGGAGAGAGCAGCGCAGTATGTGAGTGCGGAGGAGAGAGCAGTGCAGTAAGTGAGCCCGGGAGAGACAGCAGTGCAGTATGTGAGCCCAGGGGAGAGAGCAGCGCAGTATGTGAGCGCGGGGGAGAGAGCAGTGCAGTATGTGAGCCCGGGGGAGAGAGCAGCGCAGTATGTGAGTGCGGAGGAGAAAGCACTGCAGTATGTGAGCGTGGGGGAGAGAGCAACGTAGTATTTGAGCGCGGGGGAGAGAGCAGTGCAGTATGTGAGCACGGGGGAGAGAGCAGTGCAGTATGTGAGCCCGGGGGAGAGAGCAGCGCAGTATCTGAGCGCGGGGGAGAGAGTAGTGCAGTATGTGAGCCCGAGGGAGAGAGCGGTGCAGTATGTGGTATGTGAGCCCGGGGGAGAGAGCAGCGCAGTATGTGAGTGCGGAGGAGAGAGCAGTGCAGTATGTGATCGTGGGGGAGAGAGCAGTGCTGTATGTGAGCGCGGGGGAGAGAGCAGCGCAGTATGTGAGCGCGGGGGAGAGAGCAGTGCAGTATGTAAGCCCGGGGGAGAGAGCAGCGCAGTATGTGAGTGCGGAGGAGAGAGCAGTGCAGTATGTGAGCGTGGGGGAGAGAGCAGTGCAGTATGTGAGCGCGGGGGAGAGAGCAGTGCAGTATGTTAGGGCGTGGGCGAGAGCAGCACAGTATGTAAGTGCGGAGGAGAGAACAGCGCAGTATGTGAGTGCAGGGGAGAGAGCAGCGCAGTATGTGAGCGCGGGGGAGAGAGCAGTGCAGTAAGTGAGCCCGGGACAGAGAGCAGTGCAGTATGTGAGCCCAGGGAAGAGAGCAGCGCAGTATGTAAGCCCAGGGGAGAGAGCAGCGCAGTATGTGAGCGCGGGGGAGAGAGCAGTGCAGTATGTAAGCCCGGGGGAGAGAGCAGCGCAGTATGTGAGTGCGGAGGAGAGAGCAGTGCAGTATGTGAGCGTGGGGGAGAGAGCAGTGTAGTATGTGAGCGCGGGGGAGAGAGCAGTGCAGTATGTGAGGGCGTGGTCGAGAGCAGCACAGTATGTAAGTGCGGAGGAGAGAACAGCGCAGTATGTGAGTGCAGGGGAGAGAGCAGCACAGTAAGTGAGCGCGGAGGAGAGAGCAGCGCAG
Source organism: Phyllobates terribilis (assembly GCF_046119375.1). Classification (NCBI taxonomy): domain Eukaryota; kingdom Metazoa; phylum Chordata; class Amphibia; order Anura; family Dendrobatidae; genus Phyllobates; species Phyllobates terribilis. The sequence goes on from NW_027362770.1 coordinate 177,957,991, forward strand.
TATGTGAGCCCAGGGGAGAGAGCAGCGCAGTATGTGAGCCCAGGGGAGAGAGCAGTGCAGTATGTGAGCCCATGGGAGAGAGCAGCGCAGTATGTGAGCGCGGGGGAGAGAGCAGTGCAGTATGTGAGCCCGGGGGAGAGAGCAGCGCAGTATGTGAGTGCAGAGGAGAGAGCAGTGCAGTATGTGAGTGTGGGGGAGAGAGCAGCGTAGTATGTGAGCGCGGGGGAGAGAGCAGTGCAGTATGTGAGCCTGGGGGAGAGAGCAATGCAGTATGTGAGCCCGGGGGAGAGAGCAGCGCAGTATGTGAGTGCGGAGGAGAGAGCAGTGCAGTAAGTGAGCCCGGAAGAGAGAGCAGTGCAGTATGTGAGCCCAGGGGAGAGAGCAGCGCAGTATGTGAGCGCGGGGGAGAGAGCAGTGCAGTATGTGAGCCCGGGGGAGAGAGCAGCGCAGTATGTGAGTGCGGAGGAGAAGGCACTGCAGTATGTGAGCGTGGGGGAGAAAGCAGCGTAGTATGTGAGCGCGGGGGAGAGAGCAGTGCAGTATGTGAGCCCGGGGGAGAGAGCAGTGCAGTATGTGAGCCCAGGGGAGAGAGCAGCGCAGTATCTGAGCGCGGGGGAGAGAGCAGTGCAGTATGTGAGCCCGGGGGAGAGAGCAGCACAGTATGTGAGTGCGGAGGAGAAAGCAGTGCAGTATGTGATCGTGGGGGAGAGAGCAGTGCTGTATGTGAGCGCGGGGGAGAGAGCAGCGCAGTATGTGAGCGCGTGGGAGAGAGCAGCGCAGTATGTAAGTGCGGAGGAGAGAGCAGCGCAGTATGTGAGCCCAGGGGAGAGAGCAGCGCAGTATGTGAGCACAGGGGAGAGAGCAGCGCAGTATGTGAGCGCGGGGGAGAGAGCAATGCAGTATGTGAGCCCGGGTGAGAAGCAGCGCAGTATATGAGTGCAGAGGAGAGAGCAGTGCCGTATGTGAGCGTGGGGGAGAGAGCAGCGTAGTATGTGAGCGCGGGGGAGAGAGCAGTGCAGTATGTGAGCGCGGGGGAGAGAGCAGTGCAGTATGTGAGCCCGGGGGAGAGAGCAGCGCAGTATGTGAGTGCGGAGGAGAGAGCACTGCAGTATGTGAGCGTGGGAGAGAGAGCAGCGTAGTATGTGAGCACGGGGGAGAGAGCAGTGCAGTATGTGAGCCCGGGGGAGAGAGCAGCGCAGTTTGTGAGCGCGGGGGACAGAGCAGTGCAGTATGTGAGCCCGTGGGAGAGAGCAGTGCAGTATGTGGTATGTGAGCCCAGGGGAGAGAGCAGCGCAGTATGTGAGTGCGGAGGAGAGAGCAGTGCAGTATGTGAGCGTGGGGGAGAGAGCAGTTCAGGATGTGAGCGCGGGGGAAAGAGCAGCGCAGTATGTGAGCACGTGGGAGAGAGCAGCACAGTATGTAAGTGCGGAGGAGAGAGCAGCGCAGTATGTGAGCCCAGGGGAGAGAGCAGTGCAATATGTGAGCCCAGGGGAGAGAGCAGCGCAGTATGTGAGCGCGGGGGACAGAGCAGTGCAGTATGTGAGCCCGGGAGAGAGAGCAGCGCAGTATATGAGTGCAGAGGAGAGAGCAGTGTAGTATGTGAGCGTGGGGGAGAGAGCAGCGTAGTATGTGAGCGCGGGGGAGAGAGCAGTGCAGTATGTGACCCCGCGGAAGAGAGCAGTACAGTATGTGAGCCCAGGGGAGAGAGCAGCGCAATATGTGAGCGCGGGGGAGAGAGCAGTGCAGTATGTGAGTCCGGGGAAGAGAGTAGTGCAGTATGTGCTATGTGAGTCCGGGGGAGAGAGCAGCGCAGTATGTGAGTGCGGAGGAGACAGCAGTGCAGTATGTGAGCGTGGGGGAGAGAGCAGTGCAGTATGTGAGCGCGGGGGAGAGAACAGCGCAGTATGTGAGCGCGTGGGAGAGAGCAGCACAGTATGTAAGTGTGGAGGAGAGAGCAGCGCAGTATGTGAGTGCAGGGGAGAGCAGCATAGTATGTGAGCGCGGAGGAGAGAGCAGCGCAGTATGTGAGCGCTTGAGAGAGAACAGCGCAGTATGTGAGCGCAAAGGAGAGAGCAGCACAGTATGTGAGGGCAAAGGAGAGAGCAGCACAGTATGTGAGCGTGGGGGAGAGAGCAGCGCAGTATGTGAGCCCGGGGGAGAGAGCAGTGCAGTATGTGAGCGTGAGGGAGAGAGCAGCGCAGTATGTGAGCGTGGGGGAGAGAGGAGTGCAGTATGTGAGCCCAGGGGAGAGAGCAGTGCAGTATGTGAGTGCGGAGGAGAGAGCAGTGCAGTAAGTGAGCCCGGGAGAGAGAGCAGTGCAGTATGTGAGCCCAGGGGAGAGAGTAGCGCAGTATGTGAGCCCAGGGGAGAGAGCAGCGCAGTATGTGACCGCGGGGGAGAGAGCAGTGCAGTATGTGAGCCCGGGGGAGAGAGCAGCGCAGTATGTGAGTGCGGAGGAGAGAGCAGTGCAGTAAGTGAGCCCGGGAGAGAGAGCAGTGCAGTATGTGAGCCCAGGGAAGAGAGCAGCGCAGTATGTGAGCCCAAGGGAGACAGCAGCCCAGTATGTGAGCGCGGGGGAAAGAGCAGTGCAGTATGTAAGCCCGGGGGAGAGAGCAGCGCAGTATGTGAGTGCGGAGGAGAGAGCAGTGCAGTATGTGAGCGTGGGGGAGAGAGCAATGCAGTATGTGAGCACGGAGGAGAGAGCAGCGCAGTATGTGGGCGCGTGGGAGAGAGCAGCACAGTATGTAAGTGCGGAGGAGAGAACAGCGCAGTATGTGAGTGCAGGGGAGAGAGCAGCACAGTATGTGAGCGCGGAGGAGAGAGCAGCGCAGTATGTGAGCCCAGGGGAGAAAGCAGCGCAGTATGTGAGCCCAGGGGAGAGAACAGCGCAGTATGTGAGCCCAGGGGAGAGAGCAGCGCAGTATGTGAGCGCAGGGGAGAGAGCAGTGCAGTATGTGACCCCGGGGGAGAGAGCAGCACAGTATGTGAGTGCAGAGGAGAGAGCAGTGCAGTATGTGAGCGTGGGGGAGAGAGCAGCGTAGTATGTGAGCGCGGGGGAGAGAGCAGTGCAGTATGTGAGCCCGGGGGAGAGAGAAGTGCAGTATGTGAGCCCGGGGAAGAGAGCAGCGCAGTATGTGAGTGCGGAGGAGAGAGCACTGCAGTATGTGACCGTGGGGGAGAGAGCTGCTTAGTATGTGAGCGCGGGGGAGAGAGCAGTGCAGTATGTGAGCCCGGGGGAGAGAGCAGCGCAGTATGTGAGTGCGGAGGAGAGAGCACTGCAGTATGTGACCGTGGGGGAGAGAGCTGCTTAGTATGTGAGCGCGGGGGAGAGAGCAGTGCAGTATGTGAGCCCGGGGGAGAGAGCAGCGCAGTATGTGAGCGCGGGGGAGAGAGCAGTGCAGTATGTGAGGCCGGGGGAGAGAGCAGTGCAGTATGTGGTATGTGAGCCCGGGGCAGAGAGCAGTGCAGTATGTGAGTGCGGAGGAGAGAGCAGTGCAGTATGTGAGCGTGGGGGAGAGAGCAGTGCAGTACGTGAGCGCGGGGGAGAGAGCAGCGCAGTATGTGAGCGTGTGGGAGAGAGCAGCACAGTATGTAAGTGCGGAGGAGAGAGCAGCGCAGTATGTGAGCCCAGGGGAGAGAGCAGCGCAGTATGTGAGCCCAGGGGAGAGAGTAGCGCAGCATGTGAGCGCGGGGGAGAGAGCAGTGCAGTATGTCAGCCTGGGGGAGAGAGCAGTTCAGTATGTGAGTGCAGAGGAGAGAGCAGTGCAGTATGTGAGCGTGGGGGAGAGAGCAGCGTAGTATGTGAGCGCGGAGGAGAGAGCAGTGCAGTATGTGAGCCCGGGGGAGAGAGCAGTGCAATATGTGAGCCCAGGGGAGAGAGCAGCGCAGTATGTGAGTACGGAGGAGAGAGCAGTGCAATATGTGAGCCCGGGAGAGAGCAGTCCAGTACGTGAGCCCAGGGGAGAGAGCAGCGCAGTATGTGAGCGCGGGGGAGAGAGCAGTGCAGTATGTGAGCCCGGGGGAGAGAGCAGCCCAGTATGTGAGTGCGGAGGAGAGAGCACTGCATTATGTGAGCGTGGGGGAGAGAGCAGTGCAGTATGTGAGCCCGGGGGAGAGAGCAGTGCAGTATGTGAGCCCGGGGGAAAGAGCAGCGCAGTATGTGAGCGCGGGGGAGAGAGCAGTGCAGTATGTGAGCCCGGGGGAGAGAGCAGTGCAGTATGTGGTATGTGAGCGTGGGGGAGAGAGCAGTGCAGTATGTGAGCCCGGGGGAGAGAGCAGTGCAGTATGTGAGCCCGGGGGAAAGAGCAGCGCAGTATGTGAACGCGGGGGAGAGAGCAGTGCAGTATGTGAGCCCGGGGGAGAGAGCAGTGCAGTATGTGGTATGTGAGCATGGGGGAGAGAGCAGTGCAGTATGTGAGCGCGGGGGAGAGAGCAGCGCAGTATGTGAGCGCGTGGGAGAGTGCATCACAGTATGTAAGTGCGTAGGAGAGAGCAGCGCCGTATGTGAGCCCAGGGGAGAGAGCAGTACAATATGTGAGCCCGGGGGAGAGAGCAGCGCAGTATGTGAGTACGGAGGAGAGAGCAGTGCAGTATGTGAGCCAGGGAGAGAGCAGTGCAGTACGTGAGCCCAGGGGAGAGAGCAGCGCAGTATGTGAGCGCGGGGGAGAGAGCAGTGCAGTATGTGAGCCCGGGGGAGAGAGCAGCGCAGTATGTGAGTGCGGAGGAGAGAGCACTGCATTATGTGAGCGTGGGGGAGAGAGCAGCGTAGTATGTGAGCGCGGGGGAGAGAGCAGTGCAGTATGTGAGCCCGGGGGAGAAAGCAGTGCAGTATGTGAGCCCAGGGGAAAGAGCAGCGCAGTATGTGAGCGAGGGGGAGAGAGCAGTGCAGTATGTGAGCCCCGGGGAGAGAGCAGTGCAGTATGTGGTATGTGAGCGTGGGGGAGAGAGCAGTGCAGTATGTGAGCGCGGGGGAGAGAGCAGCGCAGTATGTGAGCGCGTGGGAGAGTGCATCACAGTATGTAAGTGCGGAGGAGAGAGCAGCGCCGTATGTGAGGCCAGGGGAGAGAGCAGCGCAGTATGTGAGCGCGGGGGAGAGAGCAGTGCAGTATGTGAGCCTGGGGGAGAGAGCAGCGCAGTATGTGAGTGCAGAGGAGAGAGCAGTGCAGTATGTGAGCGTGGGGGAGAGAGCAGCGTAGTATGTGAGCGCGGGGGCGAGAGCAGTGCAGTATGTGAGCCCGGGGGAGAGAGCAGTGCAGTATGTGAGCCCGCGTGAGAGAGCAGCGCAGTATGTGAGTGCGGAGCAGAGAGCAGTGCAGTAATTGAGCCTGGGAGAGAGAGCAGTGCAGTATGTAAGCCCAGGGGAGAGAGCAGCGCAGTATGTGAGCGCGGGGGAGAGAGCAGTGCAGTATGTGAGCCCGGGGGAGAGAGCAGCGCAGTATGTGAGTGCGGAGGAGAGAGCAGTGCAGTATGTGAGCGTGGGGGAGAGAGCAGCGTAGTATGTGAGCGCGGGGGAGAGAGCAGTGCAGTATGTGAGCCCGGGAGAGAGAGCAGTGCAGTATGTGAGCCCGGGGGAGAGAGCAGCGCAGTATGTGAGTGCGGAGAAGAGAGCAGTGCAGTATGTGAGTGTGGGGGAGAGAGCAGCGCAGTATGTGAGCGTGGGGGAGAGAGCAGCGCAGTATGTAAGTGCGTGGGAGAGAGCAGCACAGTATGTAAGTGCGGAGGAGAGAGCAGCGCAGTATGTGAGTGCAGGGGAGAGAGCAGCACAGTATGTGAGCACGGAGGAGAGAGCAGCGCAGTATGTGAGCGCTTGAGAGTGAACAGCGCAGTATGTGAGCGCAAAGGAGAGAGCAGCACAGTATGTGAGGGCAAAGGAGAGAGCAGCACAGTATGGGAGCGTGGGGGAGAGAGCAGCGAAGCATGTGTGCGCAAAGGAGAGAGCAGCACAGTATGTGAGCGTGGGGGAGAGAGCAGCATAGTATGTGAGTGCAGAGGAGAGAGCAGCATAGTATGTGACTGCGGAGGAGAGATCAGCGCAGTATGTGAGTGCCGAGGAGTGAGCAGCGCAGTATGTGAGCCCCGGGGAGAGAGCAGCGCAGTATGTGAGCGCGGGGAAGAGAGTTGCGCATTATGTGAGCGCGGGAGAGAGAGCAGCGCAGTATGTGAGCGCAGGGGAAAGAGCAGCGCAGTATGTGAGCGCGGGGGAGAGAGCAGCACAGTATGTGAGCGCAGGGGAGAGAGCAGCGCAGTATGTTAGTGCGGGGGAAAGATCAGCGCAGTATGTAAGCATGGGGGAGAGAACAGCGCATTATGTGAGATCGGAGAAGAGACCAACGCATTATGTGAGCGAGGGGGAGAGAGCAGTGCAGTATGTGAGCGTGGGGGAGAGAGCAGTGCAGCATGTGAGCGTGGGGGAGAGAGTAGTGCAGCATGTTAGCGTGGGGAAAAGAGCCGCGCAGTTTGTGAGCACGTGGGAGAGAGCAACCAGTATGTGAGCGTGGAGGAGAAAGCAGCGAATTATGTGAGCGCGGAGGAGAGAGCAGCATGGTAAGGGAGCGCGGGAGAGAGCAGCATAGTAAGGGAGCACAGGAGACAGCAGCGCATTATATGAGCGCATAGGAGAGCGCAGCACAGTATGTGAGCGTAGAGGAGAGAGCAGCGCAGTATGTGAGGGCGGGGGAGAGAGCAGCGCAATATGTGAGCACTGGGGAGAGAGCAGCGCATTATGTAAGCACGGAGGAGAGAGCAGCTCAGTATGTGAGCACAGGGGGAGAGAGCAGCGCAGTATGTGAGCACAGGGGGAGAGCAGCATAGTAAGGGAGCATGGGGAAGAGAGCAGCGCAATATGTGAGCACGAAGGAAAGAGCAACGCATTATATTAGCAAGGAGGAGAAAGCAGCGCGGGGGAGAGAGCAGCGCAATATGTGAGCACGAGGGAGAGAACAGCACAGTTTGTGAGTGCAAAGGAGACAGCAGCACAGTATGTGAGCGTGGGGAAGAGAGCAGCACAGTATGTGAGCGCAGTGGAGAGAGCAACACAGTATGTGAGCGCGGTGGAGAGAGCAGCGCAGTATGTGAGCGCGGGTGAGAGCAGCGCAGTATGTGAGTGCGCGGTAGAGAGCAGCGCAATATGTGAGCGCTAGGGAGGGAGCAGCGCATTATGTAAGCACGGAGGAGAGAGCAGCTCAGTATGTGAGCACAGGGGGAGAGAGCAGCATAGTAAGGGAGCATGGGGGAGAGAGCCGCTCAATATGTGAGCGCGAAGGAAAGAGCAACGCATTATGTTAGCTAGGAGGAGAGAGCAGCGCACTATGTGAGCACGGGGGAGAGAGCAGCGCAGTATGTGAGCACGGGGGAGAGAACAGCACAGTTTGTGAGTGCAAAGCAAAGGAGAGAGCAGCACAGTATGTGAGAGTGGGGAAGAAAGCAGCACACTATGTGCGCGCGGTGGAGAGAGCAGCACAGTATGTGAGCACGGTGGAGAGAGCAGCATAGTATGTGAGCGCGGTGGAGAGAGTAGCGCAGTATGTGGGCGCGGGGGAGAGAGCAGCGCATTATGTGAGCATGGAGGAGAGAACAGTGTAGTATGTGAGCATGGGGGAGAGAGCAGCGCAGTATGTTAGTGCAGGGGAGAGAGCAGGGCAGTATATGAGCGCGAAGGAAAGAGCAACGCATTATGTTAACAAGGAGGAGAGCACAGTATGTGAGCGCGGTGAAGAGAGCAGCATAGTATGGGAGCACAAAGGAGAGAGCAATGCAGTATGTGAGCACGAAGGAGAGAGCAGCGCAGTATGTGAGCGTGGGGGAGAGAGCAGGGCACTATGTGAGTGCGAACGAGAGAGCGAAGCAGTATGTGAGCGCGGGGGAGAGAGCAGCGCAGTATGTGAGCACGGGGGAGAGAGCAATGCAGTATGTGAGCATGAAGGAGAGAGCAATGCAATATGTGAGCGCGAAGGAAAGAGCAACGCATTATGTTAGCAAGGAGGAGAGAGCAGCGCACTGTGTGAGCACGGGGGAGAGAGCAGCGCAGTATGTGAGCACGGGGGAGAGAGCAGCACATTATGTGAGCTCAGGGGAGAGAGCAGCGCATTATGTGAGCATGGGGGAGAGAGCAGCGCAGTATGTGAGCACGGGGGAGAGAGCAGCGCAGTATGTGAGCACGGGGGAGAGAGCAGCGCAGTATGTGAGCGCGGGGAAAAGAGTTGCGCATTATGTGAGCGCGGGGGAGAGAGCAGCGCAGTATGTGAGCGCAGGGGAAAGAGCAGCGCAGTATGTGAGCGCGGGGGAGAGAGCAGCACAGTATGTGAGCGCAGGGGAGAGAGCAGCGCAGTATGTGAGTGCGGGGGAAAGATCAGCGCAGTATGTAAGCATGGGGGAGAGAACAGCGCATTATGTGAGATCGGAGAAGAGACCAACGCATTATGTGAGCGAGGGGGAGAGAGCAGTGCAGTATGTGAGCGTGGGGGAGAGAGCAGTGCAGCATGTGAGCGTGGGGGAGAGAGCAGTGCAGCATGTGAGCGTGGGGAAAAGAGCAGCGCAGTTTGTGAGCACATGGGAGAGAGCAACCAGTATGTGAGCGTGGAGGAGAAAGCAGCGAATTATGTGAGCGCGGAGGAGAGAGCAGCATGGTAAGGGAGCGCGGGAGAGAGCAGCATAGTAAGGGAGCACAGGAGACAGCAGCGCATTATATGAGCGCATAGGAGAGCGCAGCACAGTATGTGAGCGTAGAGGAGAGAGCAGCGCAGTATGTGAGGGCGGGGGAGAGAGCAGCGCAATATGTGAGCACTGGGGAGAGAGCAGCGCATTATGTAAGCACGGAGGAGAGAGCAGCTCAGTATGTGAGCACAGGGGGAGAGAGCAGCGCAGTATGTGAGCACAGGGGGAGAGCAGCATAGTAAGGGAGCATGGGGAAGAGAGCAGCGCAATATGTGAGCATGAAGGAAAGAGCAACGCATTATATTAGCAAGGAGGAGAAAGCAGCGCACAGTGTGAGCGTGGGGGAGAGAGCAGCGCAGTATGTGAGCATGAGGGAGAGAACAGCACAGTTTGTGAGTGCAAAGGAGACAGCAGCACAGTATGTGAGCGCGGGGAAGAGAGCAGCACAGTATGTGAGCGCGGTGGAGAGAGCAACATAGTATGTGAGCGCGGTGGAGAGAGCAGCGCAGTATGTGAGCGCGGGTGAGAGCAGCGCAGTATGTGAGTGCGCGGTAGAGAGCAGCGCAATATGTGAGCGCTAGGGAGGGAGCAGCGCATTATGTAAACACGGAGGAGAGAGCAGCTCAGTATGTGAGCACAGGGGGAGAGAGCAGCATAGTAAGGGAGCATGGGGGAGAGAGCCGCTCAATATGTGAGCGCGAAGGAAAGAGCAACACATTATGTTAGCTAGGAGGAGAGAGCAGCGCACTGTGTGAGCACGGGGGAGAGAGCAGCGCAGTATGTGAGCACGGGGGAGAGAACAGCACAGTTTGTGAGTGCAAAGGAGAGAGCAGCACAGTATGTGAGCGTGGGGAAGAAAGCAGCACACTATGTGCGCGCGGTGGAGAGAGCAGCACAGTATGTGAGCACGGTGGAGAGAGCAGCATAGTATGTGAGCGCGGTGGAGAGAGCAGCGCAGTATGTGGGCGCGGGGGAGAGAGCAGCGCATTATGTGAGCATGGAGGAGAGAACAGTGTAGTATGTGAGCATGGGGGAGAGAGCAGCGCAGTATGTTAGTGCAGGGGAGAGAGCAGCGCAGTATATGAGAGCGAAGGAAAGAGCAACGCATTATGTTAACAAGGAGGAGAGCACAGTATGTGAGCGCGGTGGAGAGAGCAGCATAGTATGGGAGCACAAAGGAGAGAGCAATGCAGTATGTGAGCACGAAGGTGAGAGCAGCGCAGTATGTGAGCGTGGGGGAGAGAGCAGGGCACTATGTGAGTGCGAACGAGAGAGCGAAGCAGTATGTGAGCGCGGGGGAGAGAGCAGCGCAGTATGTGAGCACGGGGGAGAGAGCAATGCAGTATGTGAGCATGAAGGAGAGAGCAATGCAATATGTGAGCGCGAAGGAAAGAGCAACGCATTATGTTAGCAAGGAGGAGAGAGCAGCGCACTGTGTGAGCACGGGGGAGAGAGCAGCGCAGTATGTGAGCACGGGGGAGAGAGCAGCACATTATGTGAGCTCGGGGGAGAGAGCAGCGCATTATGTGAGCACGGGGGAGAGAGCAGCGCAGTATGTGAGCACGGGGGAGAGAGCAGCGCAGTATGTGAGCACGGGGGAGAGAGCAGCGCATTATGTGAGCGCGGGGGAGAGAGCAGCGCTGTTTGTGAGTGCGAAAGAGAGAGTGTGGCGCCCCTGATGGTTCAGTCGCCACAGCGGTACTGCACCTCACTCAGAGGTGTGGTGTCTCCTCCTCTCAGGTAAGGAGGGAGTGCTGCCGGAACCCCAACACCTGCATCCAACACTACACTGCTCCAGGCCGGCTGGAGGGGCAACATGCAGAGCGCAGCTGCTGAGCCCTGACCCTGGCTGGAGTGGGGGGAACCCAAAGGTAGGGGGAACCAGTAGTGGGTGTGGGTGGAGGAAGTAGTTAGAGGGAACACTTTAGTAGGAGTATAAAATAGGGAAGCCATCTTAGGGTGATGGTTAGATAGTTCTGAGATAGGTTCAGTGGAGAGCAGTTCAGAAGAACAGTCCGGGAGCAGAGTCTCATAAGGAGCTCTGCTCCACAAGTAGGGCCAAGCCTGGAGGCCCAGGTGGGGAGCAGGGAGTAGGCTCCGTTCTAAGGAAGGATCCCAGGTGGTACGGCGCGTGCAGGACGGCACCCCTACGCCCCGCATCTGTCAGAAGACAGGGATCGCACCCGCATTCTAGTCCCCTGAGGGTTAAGTAAGTCTGTGTAACTCTGATGGACAGGAAGGACTTCAGAGCACCTGAACAGGACTGAGAGTGGGCAGCGCAGAGCAGGAGGGAGAAGGACCAGTGTGAAGACGGTCAAAATAGGAACACGAGAAAGTGGGGTTCTGCCAGGTATTCCCAAGTTGCCTGAGGAAGGATTGAACCACTGCCCGGTGAACGCAGTGCAACGCGGGAGGCCTGCACCTGTACAGTGCACCTGTGGACTGTCTGAAGAATTGTGAATAATATCTCGGATGACTGCACTGCACCGCCACCGTCCATTGTTTCATCGGCGCCATTGTTCCCCCCTGCACTACAACGCCCAGCGCAAGCCACGCTCTCCCCACTTCACTGCCCTGAGGCCTGCTCCACCTGTGGGGAGCCGTCCCATCACAAGCTGCCCTAACATCTGCCTCAGAGGCTGTTGCAGTGCTGGTGATCCTCACCAGACACCACAGGTGGCGTCACGAACTTTCTAAAAACAACCCCTTTTGCACTGACCGCCCTGGGTCACGGACCAGGCCAGCCACCGTGATATTCCCCGCCAACCGGCATTCAGAGGCCCGGCTGCCGAGTGCCCCACGGCCTTGGGGGCGCGTCAAGAGCAACGCAGTATGTGTGCGTGGAGGAGAAAGCAGCGCAGTATGTGAGCGTGGATTAGAGAGCAGCATAGTAAAGGAGCATGGGAGAGAGCAGTGCAGTATGTGAGCATGGAGTAGAGAGCAGCATAGTAAGGGAGCATGGGAGAGAGCAGAGCAGTATATGAGCATGGGTGAAAGAGCAGCGCAGTATGTGAGCACGGGGGAGAGAGCAGCGCATTATGTGAGCTCGGAAGAGAGAACAGTGCATTATGTGAGCCCGGGGGGAGAGAGCAACACAGTATGTGAGCATGGAGTAGAGAGCAGCATAGTAAGGGAGCACTAGAGAGAGCAGCGCAGTATGTGAGCGCAGAAGAAAGAGCAGCGCATTATGTGACCGCGGGGGAGAGTGCAGCGCATTATGTGAGCGCGGGGGAGAGAGCAGCGTAGTATGTGAGCGCGGGGGAGGGAGCAACTTAGTATGTGACCATGGGGGAGAGAGCAGCGCAGTGTGTGAGTGCAGGGGAGAGAGCAGCGCAGTGTGTGAGCGCAGGGGAGAGAGCAGCGTAGTATGCGAGTGCAGGGGGAGAAAGCAGCATAGTATATGAGCGCAGGGAAGCTAGCAGCCCAGTATGTTTGCGCAGAGGAGAGAGCAGCGCAGTATGTGAGTGTTGGGCAGAGAGTAGCGCAGTATGTGAGCGTGGGGGAGATAGCAGTGCAGTATATGAGCGTGGGGGAGACAGCAGCACAGTGTGTTAACGCGAAGGAGAAAGAAGCGCATTATGTGAGCTCGGTGGGAGAGAGCAGCACAGTATGTGAGCATGGAGGAGAGAGCAGCGCCGTATGTGAGCATGGAGGAGAGAGCAGCACAGTATGTGTGCAAGGAGGAGAGAGCAGCACAGTATGTGTGCAAGGAGGAGAGAGCAGCATAGTAAGGATGCACGGGAGAGAGCAGCTCAGTATGTGAGCGCGGGGGAGAGAGCAGCGCATTATGTGAGTGCAGAGGAGAGAGCAGCGCATTATGTGAGCGTGGGGGAGAGAGCAGCACAGTATGTGAGCGCAGAGGAGAGAGCAGCGCAGTGTGTGAGTGTGGGGGAGAGAGCAGCATAGTATGCGAGTGCGGGGGAGAGAGCTACGTAGTATATGAGCGTGGGGAAGCGAGCAGCACAGTATGTGAGCGCAGAGGAGAGAGCAGTGCAGTATGTGAGTGTGGGGGAGAGGGCAGCACAGTATGTGAGTGTGGGACAGAGAGCAGCGCAGTATGTGACAGTGTGGGAGAGAGCAGCACATTATGTGAGCTCGGAGGAGAGAGTGGCACATTATTTGAGCGCAGTGGAGATAACAGTGCAGTATGTGAGCGTGGGGGAGAGAGCAGCGCAGTATGTTAACGCGGAGGAGAAAGCAGCGCATTATGTGAGCATGGAGGAGAGAGAAGCGCAGTATGTGAGCATGGAGGAGAGCGCAGCATACTAAGGGAGCACGGGAGAGAGCAGTTCAGTATGTGACCACGGGAGAAAGAGCAGAACAGTATGTGAGCGCAGGGGAGAGAGCAGCACATTATGTGAGTGCAGAGGAGAGAGCAGCGCATTATGTGAGTGCGGGGGAGAGAGCAGCGCAGTATTTGAGCGCGGGAGAGGGAGCAGTGCAGTATGTGAGAGTGGGGGAGAGAGCAGCGCAGTATGTGAGCCCGGGGGAGAGAGCAGCTCATGACGCGCCCCCTGGACCATGGGGTACTCGGTAGCGGGGCCGGTCGATGCTGGGGAATGTCACAGTGGCAGTGACCCGGTCCGTGACCCAGGGCGGTCAATAAAAGGGGGGACTGTTGAAAGGGGATTATAGTTTTTATAGTTTAATGTTTGTGACGCCACCTGTGGTATGCAGCTATATGGAGCCGACGCTGCGGTGCCGATTCTCTGGAGCTGTTGGTAATGCAGCAGAGTTGGTTCAGCTCTCCACAGGTAGAGCTAAGCTCCAGGGCGGTGCAGTGATGTTATAGATGAGGTAGATCTTGTTGTGCCGTATGGTGCAGGGGATGGCGCAGATTATAATGCCAGGACACAGTGGGGTGCAGTGTTCAAGGTTTACTCACAGTTGTTGCACTCCAAGTTACCAGGATCAGGGTAACTTCCCACGTCGTCCTGTGTTTACCAAGGCATGGGTTCAGCAAACTCCTAGGTGTTTCAGGAGTACATAACGGGACCCCAGTCTGTGTGCCTTCCTCGATCGTCTTCCTGCGCTGGCTCTCACCCTCCTGCCCTGCGCCTCGCAACCAGTGTCCCAAGGCGGTAACCTCGGATCTTGGCGGGCAACCTGTAGTCCCCTGAATCCCATATGGCTACCTGTTCGGCGATATAGTTGCGGCTATGAGCAACTGCGCCCTGAAAGTACAGAAGCCTCCGGTTTCTAGCTGAGCCTTGTAGTTCACCACTAGTTAGGGTCCGGTTCCCTTTGCGGCCTGATCCCTCCACGTTCCTGCAGATTTGGGCGCACGGGTGGCTTCCGCACTCGCCGTGCCCCTGGGATCCCCTCACTCCTGGAGCCTTCCTCTGCTCCCTTCCTTGTCCTGCAGTCCTCCTGGGCCTCTCAACTTAGGCCCGCTCCTCTCCTCTCCTCCTACAGAGCTCCTGCTTCCACTGCTTCTCCTCAGACTGATCTTTCTCTCCCAAGATGGTTCCCCTTTTTATATCCTCCTTCTGAAGTGCTCCCCTGTACTTCTTCCTCCATCCACACCCACTACATGGTTCCACCCTCCAGCTAGGGACCAGGGACTGTGCTCTCCCTTAGGAGCAATCTCGCCCTGCTCTCTGAAGTGGAATGTAATGGATGCAAGTGGGTGGGTCCCGGGCAGTACTCCATCCTTACCTGAGAGTGGGATACCACACCTCTGGGTGAGATGCAGTACCTCTGTGGCGACTGAACCCGCAGGGGCGCCACATACCCCCCTGGTAAAACACAGCACGTCCGAGGGCTGGAACAGAGTAAAAACAAGGTACTTTAGACATACAAAAATTTTTAGAATGCATTCACATACTGTATAAGAATTATCAAAACTTTTCTTCCCTTTATGGGAGGCACATTTTCTTGAACGTTACATGTTTCTTTATCAAGACATTATAAAACTTCCTTCAATAAAACTTTCTTCATATATATAAAACTTTTTTCCATATCAAACATTTTTCAATAAACTACAGTGAAATCTATAGCCGGGTGTCCATCTCACTGAAGAAGGTGCAATTTGAGGGACCCGTCCACAACAAACCCCCAACGTAGGCCCTGTGTGTGGCTGCAGGGCATAGGTGATCCAGCTGTTGGACCACATCTTCGGCCACGCCAAACGGGTTTTTGCTCTGCGATCTGTATAAAACCAATAAGAAGCACCTTAAGAAGTGCAAACTATATACAGTTTAAAAGTTTTTGGCTGCTCACAGTCCTCAGCCTGTCAGTTTTCATACCTTTACCGGGTAACTAGGTAACACATAAAACCTTTTCAGTTCACTCAACGATTATGTACCCTTCCTGGTAACTATATACAGTTCAACTTTTATTTTCAACTAAACAGTTTAGTAGTGGGGTCCCGTCCGGGGGAACATTGGCCCACCACTAGATGGCCCAGCCGGGTCATCTCCTTCAAGTGGCAAGGGTGCACTCTCCTCCACCACCCTATGAACATGGAGAACGTACCAGCCCCGCTCTCCTCTGTGCCTGGTGTAGATGACCTTGTCACCAGGGTACAGATCCCGCTCCGGATGTCCCTGCTGTAAATGGGACTCCACGTCCTGCCGGTTTACAAAGAGGTATGTGCCATGTTGTGGTTCCCGGATAAAGCCCCATCCTCCTTCCAGGTCCAAATTGACTACGACCCCCTCTACCCGTGGATTGGGCGTGGCCGGCTTCGCTTTGCGGGCCCGGGTCTTCTCCTCCATGTTGCGGGCCTCCATTCTCTCCTAGCGCACCCGCCGCTCCGCCTCTAGTTGAAGGAGTTCCCTCCGGCAATGCTCCTCTCTGCGCGCGGCCTCCTTTTGGGTCTCCCTGAGGAATCCCATCAAGACATCCGCCTGGTTATTCTATCTATACTGCTCTCCTTCATCTCTATGGGCAACCAGGGGTGCGGGAGTGGGCAGCAAAGGGAGGCTCTGGTCCTCTATCTTTGCGGACCAATCCTAGTCCGTACACCCATTCGGGTGTGGGGGCAGGTGGCTCTTGCAGGGGGCCCAGGAGCAGGTCAGTGTCAGAAGGGCCCGAATAAGGAGACTCCTGTAGGGGGACCAGGAGTAGATCAGCGTCATCAGCGCCCGAGACCGGGATGCCGCTCCTACCTGCTTCCACGGTCGCTCCGGCACTATCCGTCGCCTCCCTCTCCAGGAGGGGCTCCGCTGATGGATCTTAGCGCTGACTGCTGCCGGGTCACCAACTTCTCCTGCAACTTTCTTCTCCATATGGCGACGGCAGCTTGCTGGGCCTCCTCCATCCGCCAGCCCAGCTCTTGTACCTCATCACGGATTAATCCAGTATCCTCCAGGGACAATTTAGCCACGACTCCCTCCAGGTTGAGGGGTGCTGCTGCAGGCGGCAGGCCACGGGCCAGAGTTTGAGGCTGGTCTCTCTCCATTGTGCCTGCCGGGTGCGGTCTGGCTGCTCTGCTGAAGACCCCGCCCTGTCTCCAAGGTTTCTCTTCTCCTCTCCCCTTTCTGGGCAGTCCCATGGCTGCTTGCTGTCGGCCACACCTGGGGACGGCCTCCCCAGACTGATGGACAGATCCAGGTATATGGCCACAGGCGCATGAGGCGGGCTGCGCTTTTGGTGCCATTCTGGGACCCGGCCCACGATATGAGGTTCCTTGTTGTCTTTTTCCACGCACATAATGGCGCCCGTTCTCCTGGGGCAGGCGCCACATTTAGCATACAACACAGTCTCTAGGCGCACAATACCCGGTTATAATGGGTTGGTTCATATCCTGTCCGTGACGCCAAGTATGACGCGCTCCTGGGCCGTGGGGTGCTCGGTAGCCGGGCCGATCGATACTGGGGGATGTCACAGTGGCAGTGACCCGGTCCGTGACCCAGGGCGGTCAATAAAAGGGGGGACTGTTGAAAGGGGATTATAGTTTTTATAGTTAATGTTCGTAACGCTACCCGTGGTATGCGGCTATATGGAGCCGCCGCTGTGGTGCCGATTCTCTGGAGCTGTTGGTGACGCAGCAGAGTTGGTTCAGCTCTCCACAGGTAGAGCTAAGCTCCAGGGCGGTGCAGTGATGTTATAGATGAGGTAGATGTTGCAGTGCAGTGTAGTGCAGGGGATGGCGCAGATAATAATGCTAGGACACAGTGGGGTGCAGTCTTCAAGGTTTACTCACAGTTGTTGCACTCCAAGTTACCAAGGCCAGTGTGTAACCTCCCACGTCGTCCTGTGTTCACCAAGGCAGGGGTTCAGCAAACTCCCAGGTGTTTCAGGAATACATAACGGGACCCCATTCTGTGTGCCTTCCTCGGTCTTCCTGCGCTGGCTCTCACCCTCCTGCCCTGTGCCTCGCAACCAGTGTCCCAAGGCGGTAAGCTCGGATCTTGGCGGGCAACCTGCAGTTCCATGAATCCGATATGGCTACCTTTTCGGCGATATAGTTGCGGCTGTGAGCAACTGCACCCTGAAAGTACAGAAGCCTCTGGTTTCTAGCTGAGCCTTGTAGTTCTCCACTAGTTAGGGGCCAGTCCCCTTTTCGGCCTGATCCCTCCACGTTCCTGCAGATTCGGGCGCACGGGTCGCTTCCGCACTCGCCGTGCCCCTGGGATCCCCTCACTCTTGGAGCCTTCCTCTGCTCCCTTCCTCTTCAGCCAGTCCTCCTGAGCCTCTCACACTACACTGTGTTCAGAATTATTAGGCAAATGCGTATTTTGATCACATGATACTTTTTATACATGGTGTCCTACTCCAAGCTGCATAGACTTGAGAGCCAACTACCAATTAAGTAAATCTTGTGATGTGCATCTCTGTAATGAGGAGGGGTGTTGACTAATGACATCAACACCCTATATAAGGTGTGCTTAATTATTAGGCAACTTCCTTTCCTTTGGCAAAATGGGTCAGAAGAGAGATTTGACGGGCTCTGAAAAGTCTAAAATTGTGAGATGTCTGAGGGATGCAGCAGTCTTGAAATTTCCAAACTTTTGAAGCGTGATCACCGAACAATCAAGCGTTTCATGGAAAATAGACAACAGGGTCGCAAGAAGCGTGTTGGCCAAAGAAGGCGCAAAACAACTGTCCATGAATTGAGGAAAATCAAGCGTGAAGCTGCCAAGATGCCATTCGCCACCAGTTTTGCCATATTTCAGAGCTGCAACCTTTGAACAAGAAACATAAGATAAAACTTCAAGAATGGTTCAAGAAATATCTTAAGACTGATTTTTCAAAAATTTTATGGACTGATGAAATGAGAGTGACTCTTGATGGGCCAGATGGATGAGCCAGAGGCTGGATCAGTAAAGGGCAGAGAGCTCCACTCCGACGCAAGCAAGGTGGAGGTGGGGTACTGGTATGGGCTGGTATCATCAAAGATGAGTTTGTGGGACCTTTTCGGGTTGAGGATAGAGTGAAGCTCAACTCCCAGACCTACTGCCAGTTTCTGGAAGACAACTTCTTCAAGCAGTGGTACAGGAAGAAGTCAGTATTGTTCAAGAAAAACATGATTTTAATGCAGGACAATGCGCCATCACATGCATCCAACTACTCCACAGCGTGGCTGGCCAGTAAAGGTCTAAAAGAAGAAAAAATAATGACATGGACCCCTTGTTCACCTGATCTGAACCCCATAGAGAACCTATGGTCCATCATAAAATGTGAGATCTACAGGGAGAGAAAACAGTACACCTCTCGGAACAGTGTCTGGGAGGCTGTGGTGGCTGCTGCACGCAATGTTGATCGAAAACAGATCAAGCAACTGACAGAATCTATGGATGGAGGCTGCTGAGTGTCATCATAAAGAAAGGTGGCTATATTCATCACTAATTATTTTGGTTTTTGTTTTTGCATGTCAGAAATGTTTATTTCTAAATTTTGTGCACTGATATTGGTTTACCTGGTGAAAATAAACAAGTGAGATGGGATTATATTTGTTTTTTATTAAGTTGCCTAATAATTCGGGACAGTAATAGTTACCGGCACAAACAGATATCCTCATAAGATAGCCAAATCTAAAAAAAGCCCACTTCCAAAAATATTAAGCTTGGATATTTATGAATCTTTTGGGTTGATTGAGAACATAGTTGTTGATCAATAATAAAAATAATCCTCTAAAATACAACTTGCCTAATAATTCGGCACACAGTGTAGGCCCGCTTCTCTCTCCTCTAAGCAGAGCTCCTACTCCCACTACTTCTCCTCTCTGACTGTTCTGACCACTCCCAAGATGGCTCCCCTTTTTATATCCTCCTTCTAAAGTGCTCCCCTGTACTTCTTCCTCCACCCACACTCACTACATGGTTCCACCCTCCAGCTAGGGACCAGGGACTGTACTCTCCCTTAGATGGCCTCCCTTTTTATATCTCACTATATAGTGCTCCCTCAAACTGCTTCCTCCACCCACACCCACTACTAGTTCCCCCTACCTTTGGGTTCCCCCCACTCCAGCCAGGGACAGGGCTCAGCAGGAAAACACATTGCATCTTGCCCTTCCAGCCGGCCTGGAGCAGTGTAGTGTTGGATGCAGGTGTTGGGGTTCCGGGCAGCACTCCCACCTTACCTGAGAAAAGGAGACACCACACCTCTGGGTGAGGTGCAGTACCTCTGTGGCGACTGAACCCTCAGGGGCACCACATGAGCACGAAGGAGAGAGCAGCATAGTAAGGGAGCATGGGAGAGATCAGCGCAGTATGTGAGCGCGGGGGAGAGCAGTGCAGTAGGTGAGCGTGGGGGCGAGAGCAGCGCATTATGTGAGCTCGGAGGAGAGAGCAGCGCAGTATGTGAACTCAGGAGAGAGAGCAGCGCATTATGTAAGCTCGGAGGAGAGAGCAACGCATTATGTTAGCCCAGAGGAGAGAGCAGCACAGTATGTGAGCGCAGTGAAGGTAGCAGTGCAGCAGGTGAGTGCGAGGGAGAGAGCAGCGCAGTATGTGAGCGTGGAGGAGAGAACAGCACAGTATGTGAGCGCAGAGGACAGAGCAGCGCAGTATGTGAGCACAGGAGTGGGAGCAGTGCAGTATGTGAGCGTGGGGGAGAGAGCAGCGCAGTATGTGAGTTCGGAGGAGAGAGCAGCGCAGTATGTGAACGCAGGAGAGAGAACAGTGCAGTATGTGAGCGTGTGGGAGAGAGCAGCGCAGTATGTGAGCGCAGGGGAGAGAGCAGCGTAGTATGTGAGCGCGGGAGAGAGAGCAGCACAGTATGTGAGCAAGTGGTAGTGAGCAGCATAGTGAGGGAGCATGGGAGAGAGCAGCGCAGTATGTGAGCACAAAGGAAAGAGCAGCGCAGTATGTGAGCGCAGGAGATGGAGCAATACAGTATGTGAGCGTGGGGGAAAGAGTAGCGCACTATGTGAGCTTGAAGGAGAGAGCAGTGCAGTATGTGAGCGCAGGAGAGGGAGCAGTGCAGTATGTGAGTGTGGGGGAGAGAGCAGCGCATTATGTGAGCTCGGAGGAGAGAGCAGCGCAGTATGTGAACGCAGGAGAGAGAACAGCGCATTATGTAAGCTCGGAGGAGAGAGCAACGCATTATGTTAGCCCAGAGGAGAGAGCAGCACAGTATGTGAGCGCAGTGAAGGTAGCAGTGCAGCAGGTGAGTGCGAGGGAGAGAGCAGCGCAGTATGTGAGCGTGGAGGAGAGAACAGCGCAGTATGTGAACGCAGGAGAGAGAACAGTGCAGTATGTGAGCATGGGGGAAAGAGCAGCGCATTATGTGAGCTTGGAGGAGAGAGCAGCGCAGTATGTGAGCGCAGGGGAGAGAGCAGCGTAGTATGTGAGCGCGGGGGAGAGAGCAGCACAGTATGTGAGCAAGGAGTAGTGAGCAGCATAGTAAGGGAGCATGTGAGAGAGCAGCGCAGTATGTGAGTGCAGAGGAGAGAGCAGAGCAGTATGTGAGTGCAGGAGATGGAGCAGTACAGTATGTGTGCATGGGGGAGAGAGTAGTGCACTATATGAGCTCGGAGGAGAGAGCAGCGCAGTATGTGAGCGCAGGGGAGGGAGCAGCGCAGAATGTGAGCGTGGGGGAGAGAACAGCGCAGTATGTGAGCGCGGAGGAGAGAGCAGCGCAGTATGTGAGTGATGCGCCCCCTGGCCCGTGGGGTACTCGGTGCCGGGCCGGTCGTTGCTAGGGGAGATGTCACAGTGGCAGTGACCCGGTCCGTGACCCAGGGCGGTCCATCAAAAGGGGAATATTATTTACAGGGGATTTTTAGTTTTTATGAAATGGGATACACGCAGGGGCGCCACACTCATTATATGAGCTCGGAGGAGAGAGCAGCGCAATATGTGAGCGCAGAGGAGATAGCAGTGCAGTGTGTGAGCGTGGGGGAGAGAGCAGCGCAGTATGTTAACGTGGAGGAGAAAGCAGCGCATTATGTGAGCGTGGCGGGATAGAGCAGCACAGTATGTGAGCATGGAGGAGAGAGCAGCATAGTAAAGAAGCATGAGAGAGAGCAGCGCAGTATGTGAGTGCGGAGAAGAGAACAATGCAGTATGTGAGCGTGGGGGAGAGAGCAGCACAGTATGTGAGCACGGAGGAGAGAGCAGCATAGTAAGGGAGAATGGTAGTGAGCAACGCAGTATGCGAGCGCAGAGGAGAGAGCAGCACAGTATGTGGGCGTGGAGGAGAGAGCAGTGCAGTATGTGAACGCAGGAGAGAGAACAGTGCAGTATGTGAGCGTGGGGGAGAGAGCAGCGCATTATGTGAGCTCGGAGGAGAGAGCAGCTCAGTATGTGAGCGCAGGGGAGAGAGCAGCGTAGTATGTGAGCGCGGGATAGAGAGCAGCACAGTATGTGAGCAAGGAGTAGTGAGCAGCATAGTAAGGGAGCATGGGAGAGAGCAGCGCAGTATGTGAGCACAAAGGAGAGAGCAGAGCAGTATGTGAGTGCAGGAGATGGAGCAGTACAGTATATGAGCATGGGGGAGAGAGTAGCGCATTATGTGAGCTCGGAGGAGAGAGCAGCGCAGTATGTGAGCGCAGGGGAGGGAGCAGCGCAGAATGTGAGCTTGGAGGAGAGAGCAGCACAGTATGTGAGCGCGGAGGAGAGAGCAGCGCAGTATGTGAGCGCAGGAGAGGGAGCAGTGCAGTATGTAATCGTGGGGGAGAGAGCAGCACATTATGTGAGCTTGGAGGAGAGAGCAACTCATTACGTGAGCCCAGAGGAGAGAGCACCGCAGTATGTGAGCACAGTGGAGACAGCCGTGCAGTATGTGAGCGCGGGGGAGAGAGCAGTACAGTATGTGAGTGCGGGAGAGAGAGCAGCGCATTATGTGAGCGCGGAGGAGAGAGTAGCGCAATATGTGAGCGCGGTGGGGAGGGAAGCGCAGTATGTGAGCAGGTAGAAGAGAGCAGCACAGTATGTGAGTGTGGAGGAGAGAGCAACGCAGTATGTGAGCGTGGGGGAGAGAGCAGCGCAGTATGTTAGTGCGGAGGAGAAAGCAGCGCATTATGTGTGCGCGGGGGAGAGAGCAGCGAAATATGTGAGCGCAGAAGAGACAGCAGCGCATTATGTGAGCTTGGGGGAGAGTGCAGCGCAGTATGAGCGCGGGGGAGAGAGCAGCACATTATGTGAGCGTGGGGGAGAGAGCAGCGTAGTATGTGAGCACGGGGGAGAGAGCAGTGCCTTATGTGAGCATGGAGGAGAGAGCAGTGACGCGCCCCCTGGGCCAGTGTTGTTTGGGGGATACCCGGAGCCGGATCAGATGGGGGTTGTAGTCTCCGAGTGGCGGTGACCCGGTCCGTGCCCAGGGTGTCAAGCTCAGTGTGTGGCAGTCCTACAGATGTTGCTGGATGTTCTTTAGTGTCGACTACGCCACCCGTTGATTTGCGGTTAATACGGCCGCCGCTGCAGCAGGGTCCGCTGAGGCTGGTGGTGTGTGTGCAGCTTCTTGTGGTATAACCCCCAACGGGAGGGGTATAGCCTCAGGGGGTCAGTTGTAGAGGGTGATGGTTGTGGTGGTGCAGTGAGGGTGGTAATAAGACTCGGAGTCGGGCTGTGCAGTTCAGGGTTTTTACTTACTGCTGTTGTTCTGGTCACTCCGGCCTTGAGTGACCGCCCGAGCCGTGCTGCGTCCACCAGGTCCTGGACTCGGCCAACCCCCAGGTAATTCTGGAGCGTGATCCTGAGCTCCCTTTCTGACGTTCCTTTTCTCTGGCCTTCCCCACCAGGGATCCACCTATGTCCGGCTCCCTCGGGTCTCTTGGTGGGTACACCTCTTCTGGGTTCCCTGACCCTATACTTGGTCTGCCTTCCTGGTGGATTTAGTGGGGGGTCGTGGCAGATCCTGCCCACAACCTCCGGTCTCTGGCTGAGGATTAGTGCCCTCCACCAGCTTGGGATCCGGTACCCTTGTGCCAACCCTTCACCCTGTTGCTTGTATTTGGGCTCTTGGGGTTCCCTCTTCTTCCCCTCTGGGTTCTTCTGACTCCTCTCTCTCTTCTTTCAGGACTGCTTGACCCTCTACAACAGACTGACTAGTAGCTGTCTGCCTGTCTGACCCTGATCTAAGATGGTTCCCACCTTATATACTCCCTCTATGTGTGAGCTCAGGTGACCAGCACCCAATGAGCTCCTAGCATTACCCAGACTGCTCCCCCTATCTGCCCCTACACTACTGGGATGTTCCACCCCCCTCCCACTCCAGCCAGGGACAGACACTATCGTACCTGCACATAAACTGGTGGGAGTACCGTTGATCTGTCCCCCGGAAATGGGATGTATGTAGTGTATGCAGCCTACCGAGCTCAGTTCCACACTCCATCCTTACCCGGGAGTGGAATATCACACCTCTGGCTTGAGGTGTAATACCCCTGTAGCAGCCGAATCCTCAGGGTGCTACAGCAGCATAGTAAGGGAGCACAGGAGAGAGAAGCGCAGTATGTGAGTATAGAGGAGAGAGCAACGCAGTATGTGAGCGCGGGGGAGAGAGCAGCGCAGTATGTGAGTGCGGAGGAGAAAGCAGCGCATTATGTGTGTGCGGGGGAGAGAGCAGTGCAGTATGTGAGTGTGGCACCCCAGGGTTCTGGTTACCACAGTAATAGCAATATTACGTCTGTGAGCAGGTGGGAGGTCTCCTGGTCAGGAAACCTAAGCATGCCACACCTCCTGCCCAGTCCTGGGAGGGGAAGAACTTCCCCTATATAAACTGGGGCTGAGGTGGGGTTAAAAAGAGAAGAGAAGAAGAAGACGGCTCCACAAGTTGGACGACCAGTGGGAGAAGGACCCGTACACCGTACTGCCATCAAGCCATGAAAACCCAAAAATCTGCACAATCAGTAAGGATGGAGGAGAAACCACAGCCATTGTCTCCCGAGATCACCTGAAGAAGTGTCCCGAGCAGCTACGAAACCCTGAAGAAGATCAAGAAAACCCTCGACCCGCAGAGGAAAGGGAAGAGATGGTCAGTACTGTACTCGGAGACTTCCCTCGGTCTTGGACACAGGTAAATGGCGCTGTTGTGGTACCCGTCCTCACCTTCCTCCAGCCAGCATCCCAAGTGCCTACGGAAAAACAGGTAGAGCTGGAAGAGCAGCCGGTCCGGGAGGCAGAAGACCCCACACAAGCAGACCAGGAGAATCGACCCTCTGCTTATAGTGAGCCTGCCGTGCCCCTAGTGAGCCAAAGAGCCCGTAGACAGCTGCCCAGCTTACCTTTGACAGCTCCTACACCCTGTAGCTCAGGACCGGTCAGTAAGCTCCGTAGGTCTACTAGGGCCACTAGAGGCCAGTTGCCCGTACGTTGGAGGATCTAAGGTGTTCAGACTGTCTTATTGGTATTTACCTGTTTACTGTTGCTTGTAAATAATTATGTTTTTCCAGTTATTTTATAGGTGTTTTTGTGGATTAACCGGAACTCTGTTGTATATATGTTTGGAGCGTAACCCAGGAACGGACTATAGACTGTTAAAGACTCGGGGCAGGACAGACCCCTACCTGGTTACGGCTCCCTGTTCTTTGGTGAAATGGACACCCTTTTTGCTTCAAAAATTGCACCCGGTTGCGGACACTCCGTGACCACCCTAACGTGTTTTTCCTTATTGTATTGTTCCTGTTTATACCCTGTTATGTTTTCAAAAATATGTTTAGTCCTGGAGTACTAAATTTTACTAGGGGGGAATGTGGCACCCCAGGGTTCTGGTTACCACAGTAATAGCAATATTACGTCTGTGAGCAGGTGGGAGGTCTCCTGGTCAGGAAACCTAAGCATGCCACACCTCCTGCCCAGTCCTGGGAGGGGAAGAACTTCCCCTATATAAACTGGGGCTGAGGTGGGGTTAAAAAGAGAAGAGAAGAAGAGGAGTCCCAGACAGAGACACAGTCTGGTCTGGAGTGTAGCTGATACAGGGAGAGCAAGATCAGGAGCTCTGTGGGAGCAGTGATAAAAGGGGTCAGAGACTGGAAGCTGTAGAGCTCGTCCTGACTGAAGAGATCTCACCGGACACGGAGTCCGAGGCTGTGGGGACTGTTCCATACCCAGCAGCAGAAACCGTCCGGCAGGGGATTTCAGGTCCTCTGGCCAAGAAACCCGAAGGCACGGTCACACGCAAGGGACCAGCACCGCTGTCCTGGAGCGGAGGCTACCAGAAGGCCCCGAGTCACCGGCCATACGGGTGAGCACCACACGGTACACTCAGGGACGTGGGCTACTTTTACCCGCTTCTAGCAAGGTAGCCAGGAAGAGTACAATTAGTTGGGGAGGCCTACAACTCCGCCTGGCCAGGGGAGATCCTATCTGCTCACGGACTGACCAGACCCCGACCGCTAGCCAGTACTCCCGGGAGGGTCCACCTTTGCCACCAGTAAAGACCCTGAACTACACCGCACCGTCTCTGAGTGGTTCCTGGTGCCTGCGGGCAATTCTACCATCCCCATCATCCACGTCTGCTGCCCTGAGGCCATACCCCTCCCGTTGGGGGTTATACTACCCACGCTGCACAACTTTACCACCGGCCTCAGCGGTCTGCCCTGCAGCGGCGGTTTCGTAACCGCATTCAACGGGTGGCGTAGTCGAACTCTATAACATCTTCTACTAATTCCGCCACTTAGTTTGACACCCTGGGCACGGACCGGGTCACCGCCACGAGGACTACTATCCCCGACAGATCCGGCTCCGGGTATTCCCTGATCATGGCCCAGGGGGCGCGTCATGAGTATAGAGGAGAGAGCAACGCAGTATGTGAGCGCGGGGGAGAGAGCAGCGCAGTATGTGAGCGCAGGGGAGAGAGCAGCGTAGTATGTGAGCGCGGGATAGAGAGCAGCACAGTATGTGAGCAAGGAGTAGTGAGCAGCATAGTAAGGGAGCATGGGAGAGAGCAGCGCAGTATGTGAGCACAAAGGAGAGAGCAGAGCAGTATGTGAGTGCAGGAGATGGAGCAGTACAGTATATGAGCATGGGGGAGAGAGTAGCGCATTATGTGAGCTCGGAGGAGAGAGCAGCGCAGTATGTGAGCGCAGTGGAGGGAGCAGCGCAGAATGTGAGCGTGGAGGAGAGAGCAGCACAGTATGTGAGCGCGGAGGAGAGAGCAGCGCAGTATGTGAGCGCAGGAGAGGGAGCAGTGCAGTATGTAATCGTGGGGGAGAGAGCAGCACATTATGTGAGCTTGGAGGAGAGAGCAACTCATTACGTGAGCCCAGAGGAGAGAGCACCGCAGTATGTGAGCACAGTGGAGACAGCCGTGCAGTATGTGAGCGCGGGGGAGAGAGCAGTACAGTATGTGAGTGTGGGAGAGAGAGCAGCGCATTATGTGAGCGCAGAGGAGAGAGTAGCGCAATATGTGAGCGCGGTGGGGAGGGAAGCGCAGTATGTGAGCAGGGAGAAGAGAGCAGCACAGTATGTGAGTGTGGAGGAGAGAGCAACGCAGTATGTGAGCGTGGGGGAGAGAGCAGCGCAGTATGTTAGTGCGGAGGAGAAAGCAGCGCATTATGTGTGCGCGGGGGAGAGAGCAGCGAAATATGTGAGCGCAGAAGAGACAGCAGCGCATTATGTGAGCTTGGGGGAGAGTGCAGCGCAGTATGAGCGCGGGGGAGAGAGCAGCACATTATGTGAGCGTGGGGGAGAGAGCAGCATAGTATGTGAGCACGGGGGAGAGAGCAGTGCCTTATGTGAGCATGGAGGAGAGAGCAGCATAGTAAGGGAGCACAGGAGAGAGAAGCGCAGTATGTGAGTATAGAGGAGAGAGCAACGCAGTATGTGAGCGCGGGGGAGAGAGCAGCGCAGTATGTGAGTGCGGAGGAGAAAGCAGCACATTATGTGTGTGCGGGGGAGAGAGCAGTGCAGTATGTGAGTATAGAGGAGAGAGCAACGCAGTATGTGAGCGCGGGGGAGAGAGCAGCGCAGTATGTGAGTGCGGAGGAGAAAGCAGCGCATTATGTGTGTGTGGGGGAGAGAGCAGCGCAGTATGTGAGCGCATGAGATGGAGCAGTACAGTATGTGAGCTCGGAGGAGAGAGCAGCGCAGTATGTAAGCGTGGGGGAGAGCAGCGCAGTATGTGAGCGCAGGGGAGAGAGCAGCGCAGTATGTGAGCGTGGGGCAGAGCAGCGCAGTATGTGAGCGCGGGGGAGAGAGCAGTGCAGTATGTGAGCCCAGGGGAGAGAGTAGTGCAGTATGTGAGTGCGGGAGAGAGAGCAGCGCATTATGTGAGCGCGGAGGAGAGAGTAGCGCAATATGTGAGCGCGGTGGGGAGGGAAGCGCAGTATGTGAGCAGGGAGAAGAGAGCAGCACAGTATGTGAGTGCAGGGAAGAGAACAGCGCAGTATGTGAGTGCAGGGGAGAGATCAGCGCAGTATGTGAGCGTGGGGGAGAGCAGCGCAGTATGTGAGTGCAGGGGAGAGAGCAGCGCAGTATGTGAGCGTGGGGGAGAGCAGCGCAGTATGTGAGCGGGGAGGAGAGAGCAGCGCAGTATGTGAGCGGGGAGGAGAGAGCAGCGCAGTATGTGAGTAACGCGCCCCCTGGGCCGTGCGGTACTCGCTGCTGGGCCGTTCGTTGCTAGGGGAGATGTCACAGTGGCGGTGGCCCGGTTCGTGACCCAGGGCGGTCAATCAAAAGGGGAATATTATTTACAGGGGATTTATAGTTTTTATGAAATGTTCGTGACACCACCTGTGGTATGCGGCTATATGAAGCCGCAGCTGCGGAGCAGGTCCTCTGGACCTGGTGTGAATGTAGCAGAGTTGGTTTAGCTCTCCACAGGTAGAGCTTAGCTCCAGGGCAGTGTAGATGTTGCTGTTATGGTGTAGTGCTGAAGATGGCACAGATAATGATCACAGAGACAGTAAGGTGCAGTCCTCAGGGTTTACCCACGGTTTCTTAGACTTCCAGTTACCAGTACTAGAGTAACTTCCCACGGCGTCCTGTGCTTACTCAGGGAGGGGTTCAGCAAACTCCCAAGTCTCTCCGGAGTACATAACGGGACCCCCTTCTGTGTATTCCTTCTGGCCGTGTCCCTGCACCTCACACCTAGTGTCCCAAACCAGTCACCGCGGACCATGCCGGGCAACGTCTTCTCTGTCCCCTGGGTCCTCTATGGCCACCTTTCTGGTGATTAGATGTGGCTTGTGGCTGCAGTACCTGAAATACTGCAGCTTCCAGTTTCCTAGTTGAGGCTTAAAGAACTCTGCTAGTTTAGGGACCGGTCCCCTCTGTGCGACCTGACCCCTCCACTTCCTGGCAGGTTCGGGCGTACGAGTGGCCTCCAGCACTTCCCGTACCCCTGGGGTCCCTTCCACGTTCCTGGAGCCTTTCCTGCTCCTCTCTCTCTCTCTCTTCAGTCTTGGGCCTCTCTGGCAAGCCCCTCCTCCTGAGCAGAGCTCCTGCTCCTTCTCCTTCTCCTCTCAGACTGTTTACACTCCCCAAGATGGCTTCTCTCTTTATACTATCCCTAACAAGTGCTCCCCTGATTTACTTCCTCCACCCACACCCACTACATGGTTCCCCCTACTTTGGTTCCCCCCACTCCAGCCAGGGACAGGGCACAGCAGGGAAGCGACGCATCATGCCCCTCCTGCTGGTCTGGAGTATTGTAGTGTTGGATGCTGGTGTTAGGGTCCCGGGCAGTACTCCTTCCTTACCTGAGAGTGAGATACCACACCTCTGGGTGAGATGCAGTACCTCTGTGGCGACTGAACCCGCAGGGGCGCCACATGAGCGCAGGACAGGGAGCAGTGTAGTATGTGAGCGCGGGGAAGAGAGCAGCACAGTATGTGAGCAAGGAGTACTGAGCAGCATAGTAAGGGAGCATGGGAGAGAGCAGCGCAGTATGTGAGCGCAGAGGAGAGAGCAGAGCAGTATGTGAGCGCAGGAGATGGAGTAGTACAGTATGTGAGCGTGGGGGAGAGAGTAGCACATTATGTGAGCTTGGAGGAGAGAGCATCGCAGTATGTGAGCGAGGGGGAGAGAGCAGCGCAGTATGTGAGCACGGAGGAGAGAGCAGCGCAGTACGTGAGCGCAGAAGAGGGAGCAGTGCAGTATGTGAGCGTGGGGGAGAGAGCAGCGCATTATGTGAGCGCAGGAGAGGGAGCAGTGCAGTATGTGAGCGTGGGGGAGAGAGTAGCGCATTATGTGAGCTCGGAGGAGAGAGCAGTGCAGTATGTGAGCACGGAGGAGATAGCAGCTCAGTATGTGAGCACGGAGGAGAGAGCAGCGCAGTATGTGAGTGCAGGAGAGGGAGCAGTACAGTATGTGAGCGTGGGGGAGAGAGTAGCGCATTATGTGAGCTCGGAGGAGAGAGCAGTGCAGTATGTGAGCACGGAGGAGATAGCAGCTCAGTATGTGAGCACGGAGGAGAGAGCAGCGCAGTATGTGAGCGCAGGAGAGGGAGCAGTGCAGTATGTGAGCGTGGGGGAGAGAGCAGCGCATTATGTGAGTGCAGGAGAGGGAGCAGTACAGTATGTGAGCGTGGGGGAGAGAGCAGCACAGTATGTGAACGCAGGAGAGAGAGCAGAGCAGTATGTGAGCAAAGAGGAGAGAGCAGCGCAGTATTTGAGCGCAGGGGAGGGAGCAGCGCTGTATGTGAGCGTGGAGGAGACAGCAGCACAGTATGTGAGCGTGGAGGAGAGAGCAGCGCAGTATGTGAGCGCAGAGGAAATAGCAGTGAAGTATTTTAGCGTGGGGGAGAGAGCAGTGCAGTATGTAAACACGGAGGAGAAAGCAGCGCATTATGTGAGCATGGAGGAGAGAGCAGCATAGTAAGTGAGCACGGGAGAGAGCAATGCAGTATGTGAGCACGGGGGAAAGAGCAGCGCCGTATGTGAGCACGGGGGAAAGAGCAGCGCAGTATGTGAGCATGGAGGAGAGAGCAACATAGTAAGGGAGCACGGGAGAGTGCAGCACATTATATGAGCACGGGGGAGAGAGCAGTGCAGTATGTGAGCATGGAGGAGAGAGCAGCATACACTGTGTTCCAAATTATTATGCAAATACTATTTTCTCAGATTTTCCCAAATTTCCTATATGAATTGCAGTCATTGTCATTTTCCAGTCAAATAACTATTAGAGTACAATTGAAAGGTTTTTGTATAAACTGCCTATGATAACAGGATATTTTTTAAAAAATAAAAAACTCAAACTGCACTCAAAATGCATGTTCCAAATTATTATGCACAGTAGAGTTTTCAACCTTTTCATTTTAATAAAGAACAAAAAAATGGTCATTTTTGAAATTATAAGCATTAGCAGGTTATTACAAACTGAAATCAAACAGTTTTCACCTCAAAACTTTATTCTAGGTGATGTTACATTTGCACATAGGACCGCTTGTTTGAAAGGAGCTTCTGAACTCTCTCGTCCATTGAATTTGTCAGGTTTTGGAGGGTTTCTACTTCAATTGTTTTGCATGAGGACAGAATACCCTCCCAGAGCTGTTGCTTAGATGTGAACTGCCTCCCGCCATCATAGACACTCCTTTTGATGATGCTCCAGAGCAGGGCCGGCTCCAGGTTTTTCTGGGTCCCGGGCGAAAGAGTCTCAGTGGGCCCCTTTAACACATACCACGATTCATGATGCAGAGATACGGCGGAGAAATATATATATATATATATATATATATATATATATATATATATATATATATATATATACATATATATATACAGTACAGACCAAAAGTTTGGACACACATTCTCATTTAAAGATTTTTCTGTATTTTCATGACTATGAAATTTGTACATTCACACTGAAGGCATCAAAACTATGAATTAACACATGTGGAATTATATACTTAACAAAAAAGTGTGAAACAACTGAAAATATGTCTTATATTCTAGGTTCTTCAAAGTAGCCACCTTTGGCTTTGATGACTGCTTTGCACACTCTTGGCATTCTCTTGATGAGCTTCAAGAGGTAGTCACCGGAAATGGTCTTCCAACAATCTTGAAGGAGTTCCCAGAGATGCTTAGCACTTGTTGGCCCTTTTGCCTTCACTCTGCGGTCCAGCTCACCCCAAACCATCTCGATTGGGTTCAGGTCTGGTGACTGTGGAGGCCAGGTCATCTGGCGTAGCCCCCCATCACTCTCCTTCTTGGTCAAATAGCCCTTACACAGCCTGGAGGGGTGTTTGGGGTCATTGTCCTGTTGAAAAATAAATGAAGGTCCAACTAAACGCAAACCGGATGGAATAGCATGCCGCTGCAAGATGCTGTGGTAGACATGCTGGTTCAGTATGCCTTCAATTTTGAATAAATCCCCAACAGTGTCACCAGCAAAGCACCCCCACACCATCACACCTCCTCCTCCATGCTTCACGGTGGGAACCAGGCATGTAGAGTCCATCCGTTCACCTATTCTGCGTCGCACAAAGACATGGTGGTTGGAACCAAAGATCTCAAATTTGGACTCATCAGACCAAAGCACAGATTTCCACTGGTCTAATGTCCATTCCTTGTGTTCTTTAGCCCAAACAAGTCTCTTCTGCTTGTTGCCTGTCCTTAGCAGTGGTTTCCTAGCAGCTATTTTACCATGAAGGCCTGCTGCACAAAGTCTCCTTGTAACGGGTCTGGGAGGCGGAACCTCTGAGCTACTATACAAGGGGGCGGTCCTTGTAAGGGAGCGGGTGGCGACCAGGCAAGCAGTGACAGCAGGTGACCGGGACAGTCTCTGGAAGAACGGGCAGGAGGTCACGGCAAGTGACCGGGGCAGTCTCTGGATGAACGGGCAGAAGGTCACGGCAAGTGACCGGGGCAGTCTCTGGGTAAAGGGTTGGTACGACCTGTGGCGGCTGATGGTAGACCTGAGCTCCCAGGTGAGCAGGCGAGAGTCTCTGGATAAACAGGTGGTCACAGCATGTGACGGCGGAGCCTCCAGGAAGACCAACAGACAGGCAGCAGATGAGCGCTCCCAGGTGAGCGGGCAGAAGTCTCTGGACAGGCGGGTGGTCACAGCACGTGACGGCAGAGCCTCAGGTAGGCTAGCAGACAGGCAGCAGATGAGCGCTCCCAGGTGAGCGGGCAGGAGTCTCTGGACAGGCAGGTGGTCACAGCACGTGACGGCGGAGCCTCCATGTAGGCTAGCAGGCAGGTAGCAGATGTGCGCTCCCAGGTGAGCGGGCAAGCTGGTCCATAGACAGACTGACAGGAGTTGGAAGGCAGACCGTCGGACCTCAGGCAAGCAGGCAGGTAGCTGATGTGCGCTCCCAGGTGAGCGGGCAAGCTGGTCCTTAGACAGACTGATAGGAGTTGGAAGGCAGACCGTCGGACCTCAGGCTAGCAGGCAGGTAGCAGAATATCAGGCAGGAATAAGACAGCAAGCTGGCAGGAATCTGGCAGGTAACTGGCAACGGGACCTGAGGGCTGAAGCAGAGTAGTGAACAGTGCAACAACATTGCTCGGGCACCTCCATTTTGGAGGAGGTGCCTTATATATGGTGAAGTCCTCCGGCCATTGGCCGGGGACTCCTTAGGACGGCGCGCGCGGCCCCTTTAAGAGGGAGGGAGAGCGCGCGCGCCCTAAGCACAGTGGCCGGGAAGGAGCGCGCGCTGCCAGCAGAGCGGGAGGAGGACGCCGGGCACGGAGCAGAGAGGTGAGGGGAACAGCGTCCCTGCCTAGCAGAGGGCAGGGACGCCGGCGCTACACTCCTCTTAACAGTTGTTGAAGAGATGTGTCTGCTGCTAGAACTCTGTGTGGCATTGACCTGGTCTCTAATCTGAGCTGCTGTTAACCTGCGATTTCTGAGGCTGGTGACTCGGATAAACTTATCCTCAGAAGCAGAGGTGACTCTTGGTCTTCCTTTCCTGGGGCAGTCCTCATGTGAGCCAGTTTCTTTGTAGCGTTTGATGTTTTTTGCAACTCCACTTGGGGACACTTTCAAAGTTTTCCCAATTTTTCGCACTGACTGACCTTCATTTCTTAAAGTAATGATGGCCACTCGTTTTTCTTTACTTAGCTGCTTTTTTCTTGCCATAATACAAATTCTAACAGTCTATTCAGTAGGACTATCAGCTGTGTATCCACCTGACTTCTGCACAACACAACTGATGGTCCCAACCCCATTTATAAGGCAAGAAATCCCACTTATTAAACCTGACAGGGCACACCTGTGAAGTGAAAACCATTTCCGGTGACTACCTCTTGAAGCTCATCAAGAGAATGCCAAGAGTGTGCAAAGCAGTCATCAAAGCAAAAGGTGGCTACTTTGAAGAACCTAGAATATAAGACATATTTTCAGTTGTTTCACACTTTTTTGTTAAGAATATAATTCCACATGTGTTAATTCATAGTTTTGATGCCTTCAGTGTGAATGTACAATTTTCATAGTCATGAAAATACAGAAAAATCTTTAAATGAGAAAGTGTGTCCAAACTTTTGGTCTGTACTGTATATCAGTATACTCTATGTGGCAGTATTATGTAGGTATATCAGTATACTCTATGTGGCAGTATTATATAGGTATATCAGTATACTCTATGTGGCAGTATTATGTAGGTATATCAGTATACTCTATGTGGCAGTATTATATAGGTATATCTGTATACTCTATGTGTCAGTATTATGTAGGTATATCGGTATACTCTATGTGGCAGTATTATATAGGTATATCAGTATACTCTATGTGGCAGTATTATGTAGGTATATCAGTATACTCTATGTGGCTGTATTATATAGGTATATCAGTATACTCTATGTGGCAGTATTATGTAGATATATCAGTATACTCTATGTGGCAGTATTATGTAGGTATATCAGTATACTCTATGTGGCAGTATTATGTAGGTATATCAGTATACTCTATGTGGCAGTATTATGTAGGTATATCAGTATACTCTATGTGGCAGTATTATGTAGGTATATCAGTATACTCTATGTGGCAGTATTATGTAGATATATCAGTATACTCTATGTGGCAGTATTATGTAGGTATATTAGTATACTCTATGTGGCAGTATTATGTAGGTATATCAGTATACTCTATGTGGCAGTATTATGTAGGTATATCAGTATACTCTATGTGGCAGTATTATGTAGGTATATCAGTATACTCTATGTGGCAGTATTATATAGGTATATCAGTATACTCTATGTGGCAGTATTATGTAGGTATATCAGTATACTCTATGTGGCAGTATTATGTAGGTATATCAGTATACTCTATGTGGCAGTATTATGTAGGTATATCAGTATACTCTATGTGGCAGTATTATGTAGGTATATCAGTATACTCTATGTAGCAGTGATATATTCAGTGGTCGCACGTCTCGGCGCTCACAGAGGCGGCTGTTTAGATGGATAAGAGACGGATGTTTAGTTCTTGATAACGTGACATCTCGGCTTCTTGCCTGACACGTGAGATTGTCGCAGTCGTTGCCTCCTGGTTTCCGGCCTGTCGCCAGCCTCGCCCGCCCACGTCACCCACCAGCGCGGGGCCTGTGCCAGTGCAGAGCAGTGAGATCTGTGGGGGGTGGCGGTGTGTGTGGATGACACGAATCTCATCACTTGCTGGGGGCATAATCTGCACATGGGTGGTGCGAGGCATTCTGAGAGTTGTAGTTTTCCAAGCACTGGAGTGCCACAGATTGGAGCGCTGTAGTGAGACCTGTCCTGGAGCGCCCTCTATTGGTAGAGACGCAGAGGTACGCAGTACACAGGCCCTCTGCGGAGCTATAGCTGTCCGGTAATCCAGAATACACCACAATCAGACACGTTAATTGATGCCGGATTAAAGGAATGTGACTGTAATCGAGGTGATTTTTCCAGGTGACTGCACTACCCGCAGTTATGAAGGGGTTAAACGCGCTGACTCAGAGGAGCAGTAATTACGCTGCCGCCACTCGTCTGTTTTGGGCGGTTTGTGTTTTCACCGTCACAGGGGAACAGGCCCTTTGTAGGACACGGGCCCCGCTCTCCACCATTAACCCCCTCCGCTCACTCAGCAATAATCTAATTAAAGGAACAGGCACCTTTTTTTTTTTGTCGGTTGGGGGGGCGGACGTGGACCAGAATCGATGGGTTGCCATGGTAACCCCATCCTTGTCTTCCCTATAAATGATGCAGGGAGACGCCGGTGATGCCTAAATACGGAGCAGTCAGGGTGTGTGCCAGGGGAGCGGGGCACGGGATTAACCCCGCCGTGACCGCTGGGCGGAGAGGAGGATGACAACGTGTGTGTGTGTCAGGGAATAGTTCTATGGTTTGTTGTTAGCGCTCTGCAGGGATAAGCCCCTCCTAATGGGGCATAAATGGGGGAGGGGTGACTAACGTGGAGAGCCCTTTTGTATGGTGGTATTATTTCAGCACTATATGGTGGCATTATTTTGTCTCTGTATTCTATCAGATCAGCACTGTATGGTAGCATTATTTTGGCTCTATATGCTATTATTATTTTGGCTCTGTATGGTGGTATTATTTCTGCTACGTATAATGGTATTATTTTGGCTCTGTATGGTATTAGATCGGCACTATATGGTGGTATTACTTCAGCTCTATATGCTGGTATTATTTCTGCAATATATAGTAGTATTATTTCGGCACTGTATGGTGGTGTTATTTCAGCTATATATGGTGGTATTATTTTGGATCTGTATGGTATTATATCGGCACTGTATGGTGGTATTATTTTGGCTCTGTATGGTGGTATTATTTCGGCACTGTATAATGATATTATTTTGAGTCTGTATGGTATTAGATCGGCACTATATGGTGGTATTACTTCAGCTCTATATGCTGGTATTATTTCTGCAATATATAGTAGTATTATTTCGGCACTGTATGGTGGTGTTATTTCAGCTATATATGGTGGTATTATTTTGGATCTGTATGGTATTATATCGGCACTGTATGGTGGTATTATTTTGGCTCTGTATGGTGGTATTATTTCGGCACTGTATAATGATATTATTTTGAGTCTGTATGGTATTAGATCGGCACTATATGGTGGTATTACTTCGGTTCTATATGCTGGTATTACTTTGGCTCTGTATGGTGGTATTATTTCTGCAATATATAGTAGTGTTATTTTGGCACTGTATGGTGGTGTTATTTCATCTATATATGGTGGTATTATTTTGGATCTGTATGGTATTATATCGGCACTGTATGGTGGTATTATTTTGGCTTCGTATGGCGGTATTATTTTGGCACTGTATGGTGGTATTGTTTTTTGAGCTGAGTGGTATTATTTCAGCTTTATATGGTAGCACTAATTGAACAGTGTCTGGTGGTAATATTTCAGCATTGTATGTTATTATTTTTTTAGGTGTTATTCGAGCAGTGTACGGTGGCTTTCTTTATTATTATTATTATTATTATTATTATTATTATTTTAGCAGGGGCAGCATGTTATTTTTTGGCACTGTATGCAGATATTATTTTAACATCTTCTTGTGATATAATTTCAGTAGGCATTATTTTAACAGTGGATGGTGGTGATATTTCTGCTCTGAATGTGGGTTTTATTTAAACAGTATTTGTCGGTATTATTTGAACACTGTATGGTGCTATTATTTCAGCACTGTGTAGTAGAATTTACCATTGTGTGACACATCTACTTATGCACCCTACAGTATATTATTTTGATTGTATGGTGGTAGCACTATTCAGCGCCATTATTTAGGTTACTGTATGGAAGTATTGTTAGTGTAATATTTTGCACTGCAGTTTATTGCTGTTTTGTACATTGTATTGGGGCGGTATTATCCTTCTATGTTAGGAGTAATTCCCCTATACTTTCACCTGCGGTATCTCAGAACGCACTGCGATTTCCATACTCATCGTACCGCTAAATCAACGTCTCTTCAGCCGGCGGAGCCTGTTGTGCATCATAAAGGAATATACTGTAATACAAAAAGGTTCAGCCCCCATAATTATGCAGGAGAGCTGCGTACAATGCATTCATCCTGCCTGGGAGTAGTCATTATCCACACACCCCCACCTTTCCCCTTTGAATGAACCGGATTGCCCATGAATGTGACCGGTGCGGGGCTGACAGTTGATCGGCCCGTCCACCAGTTGGTTCACTAAATTATGTATCCAGCCCTGATGGTTGGAGGGAGGGGATGGGACTCCATGGCGGCCGCAGCCAATGGCAGGAGGCAAGAGCTGGGAGAGGCTGAGGCATCAGCTGCCTCCTGTGATGTGATGATGCAGGGGATGAGGATGCACAGAGGCAGCAGGAAGGGATCTGACACTGTCTGATGCTACAGGGGCAGGCACCCAGGATCCAGGTAAGAGCAGGGGCTGGGCTGGGGGCTGTGCACCCTTGCAATGCTGCAGGGACAGAGGCCATCTCTGTGTCTATCCATCCCCATCTGCAGGAGCAGTGCCCACATCTGCCAGCCAGCTCCCTACACTGGGGTGATACAGGGACAGGGCTGTATAGACAGGATATATAGAGCATGGGGCGGTACAATGTAGCAGAGCCGAAGCTGTGTGCACAGCTCTGATCATTCAACATGTGTCACAAGAGCTGAAGATCCAGGATGGAAAGGGTGTGACGGTGTGACAGATGATGGTGGAGATGTAGCAGAGACGAGTGTGCGGTCTGACTCCTTGGGGTGGATTGTGATCAATCTCTTGAGGTTTATTTCTAGATCTACAGAAAACCATGTGGTGGGATATCGACGGGAATAGTGGAAAAGCACAAACTCAGCTCTGCTACATCTCTAGGGAAAAAGCACTGCCATATGGTGTAGAGTGTGTACTATGTATGTGTATGTATATACATGTGTGTGTACTGTATATGTGTATGTGTCAGCATATATATGTGTGTTTATGTGAGTTTATATATGTGTGTGCGCGCTATATGTGTGTGTACTATATGTGTGTGTGTCTGTGTATATATGTGTACTATATGTGTGTATGTATCTGTGTATATATGTGTGTACTATAGGTGTGTATGTGTCTGTGTATATGTGTACTATATGTGTGTATGTATCTGTGTATATATGTGTGTGTACTATATGTGTGTATGTGTCTGTGTATATATGTGTACTATATGTGTGTATGTATCTGTGTATATATGTGTGTGTACTATATGTGTGTATGTGTCTGTGTATATATGTGTACTATATGTGTGTATGTATCTGTGTATATATGTGTGTGTACTATATGTGTGTATGTATCTGTGTATATATGTGTGTACTATAGGTGTGTATGTGTCTGTGTATATGTGTACTATATGTGTGTATGTATCTGTGTATATATGTGTGTACTATAGGTGTGTATGTGTCTGTGTATATGTGTACTATATGTGTGTATGTATCTGTGTATATATGTGTGTGTACTATATGTGTGTTTGTATCTGTGTATATATGTGTACTATATGTGTGTATGTGTCTGTGTATATATGTGTACTATATGTGTGTATGTATCTGTGTATATATGTGTACTATATGTGTGTATGTGTCTGTGTATATATGTGTACTATATGTGTGTATGTATCTGTGTATATATGTGTGTATACTATATGTGTGTATGTGTCTGTGTATATATGTGTGTGTGTACTATATGTGTGTCTGTGTGAGTATATATATGTGTGTGCGCTATGTGTGTGTTATGTGTACCTGGTGTATATATATATATTGTATATGTGTGTGTACTGTTTATATATCTGTACTGTGTGTGTACATACAGGATGTATGTAATGAGTGTGCGTACTATATATATGTGTGTGTGTTTACTGTGTGTGTATATATATATATACACAAACAGTATACAGTATATGTGTGCACGTTATATGAATATATGTGTGTTTCTGTGTATACTATATATACATGTGCTACATACGTATATTGTGTATATGCACATTTTCTGCAATACTGGATTATGAGTGCATCGTAGGACAGTTAATTAAAAAAGTCTCTTTTATTGCAAAGGCCCGTACATTGTGTGCTGTTGTCCTCTTTTATATACATGTAGCAGACCTGAGTTAGTCATGTAGCATGCCTTATATCTGATTTTACATAGCACTGCAGGTCAACCTATAATATATTCTTAATTCTAGCAAAACGACAAGTTCAGCTCTGCTACATCTGTACAGTGACTTGTGCGCATGAGCAAATGTGGTTGTGTCAGGAGCAGGTGTAATAGACTCAGTGTTGTTTTGTGAGTCTGGGGCCCTAAGAGGTGGATGAGGGGCCCCAAAATCCATCCTGTAAGTATATCCTGGGTCAGTCTGGAGCAGTGTAAGGATACAGGTACACAGAAAGTGGAGACCAGTGCTAGCACTCCCATTAGGGAAGTCATTGACCAATCAGAGGCCTGGCCTGGGGCATGATGGGAGTTTTGCAACAGCTGAAAAGCCACAGGTTGGAGACGAGTCCATAGTTCACTGATTGCATGATGATTGCAGCTTTGCAGCTCTGGGAGAGGGGAAATATTACCCAGAAGCCTCTGCACAAAATAATGAATACGGATGTCATGTCTGATCGAGCAGAGGATGAAAATGCAAATCAATAACCAGGACAGCATAGTTTTATAATAGTACAGTGGATATAAAAAGTCTACACGCCGTTGGTAAAATACCGTTGTCGTGCTGAAAGGTGAAACTTATCTTCATCTTTTTAGCCTGAAGGTTTTGTTGAATAATTGACAGATATTTTTATCTGTTCATAACTTCTTCCACCTTGACTGAAGCCCTAATTCCGAAAAAACAACCCCAGAGTCTATTGCTGCCTCCACCATGCCTCACTGTGGGGATTGTGATCTTCTGGTGATGCGCGGTGTTGATTTTGCACCTTTTGGAATCATGGCTAAAAAGTTCCACCTTGATCTCATCAGACCAGTACACATTCCCCACATTCTTTTGACAGACTAGATGGGTTTTGGTAAAACATAGTTGGGCTTGGAAATTTTTTATTGTAAAAAAAATGCTTCTGTCCTGCCACCCTACTCCACAGGCCGGACATATGAAGAATATGGGAGGCTGTTGTTACATGCAGGACACAACCAGTAGCTGCCAAAAATTCCTGCAGCTCTTTTGTTGCTGTCGGACCAATTTCTTTCTTGTCTTTTTATCAATTTTTGAGGAACGTCCAGTTCTAGGTAATGTCACTGTTGTGCCAAATTTAAGTCACTTCTTGATAACGACTTCACAGTGCTCCATGGTAGATCTCATTTTTTTGTACGCTTCTTCTGAATGATAACTTTCAACAATGTGATCCCTTCGCTGTGTTGTCAGATGTTTATGGACCATGGAATTTACTGTAAAATGAAAGTAAAAAAATGTCAGAAAATCCTCCTAGAGCAGTGAAACTTTATATGGGGCTAATCAGTATCTCTGTAAATGACGATTTCAGTTTGTTTCTCAGTGGATTTGTAAAGATTATGGGAGACATTAAAGGTGGAAAACTTCTGAAATGATTCTTTTGGGTGTGATATTTTTACATGACAAATAACTGGGTGTATAGGCTTTTTATATCCACTGTAGTTATATTTCTGTACATAGGGGGCGGTATTATAGTAGTTATATTCTTGTACATAGGGGCAGTATTATAGTAGTTATATTCTTGTACATAGGGGCAGTATTATAGTAGTTATATTCCTGTACATAGGGGCAGTATTATAGTAGTTATATTCCTGTACATAGGAGCAGTATTATAGTAGTTATATTCTTGTACATAGGGGCAGTATTATAGTAGTTATATTCTTGTACATAGGGGCAGTATTATAGTAGTTATATTCTTGTACATAGGGGCAGTATTATAGTAGTTATATTCTTGTACATAGGGGCAGTATTATAGTAGTTATATTCTTGTACATAGGGGCAGTATTATAGTAGTTATATTCCTGTACATAGGAGCCGTATTATAGTAGTTATATTCTTGTACATAGGGGGCAGTATTATAGTAGTTATATTCTTGTACATAGGGGGCAGTATTATAGTAGTTATATTCTTGTACATAGGGGGCAGTATTATAGTAGTTATATTCTTGTACATAGAGGACAGTATTATAGTAGTTATATTCTTGTACATAGGGGGCAGTATTATAGTAGTTATATTCTTGTACATAGGGGCAGTATTATAGTAGTTATATTCTTGTACATATGGGGCTGTATTATAGTAGTTATATTCTTGTACATAGGGGGCAGTATTATAGTAGTTATATTCTTGTATATAGGAGCAGTATTATAGTAGTTATATTCTTGTGCATAGGGGCAGTATTATAGTAGTTATATTCTTGTGCATAGGGGCAGTATTATAGTAGTTATATTCTTGTACATAGGGAGCAGTATTATAGTAGTTATACTCTTGTACATAGAGGGCAGTATTATAGTAGTTATATTCTTGTACATAGGAGCAGTATTATAGTAGTTATATTCTTGTACATAGGGGGCAGTATTATAGTAGTTATATTCTTGTACATAGGGAGCAGTATTATAGTAGTTATACTCTTGTACATAGAGGGCAGTATTATAGTAGTTATATTCTTGTACATAGGAGCAGTATTATAGTAGTTATATTCTTGTACATAGGAGCAGTATTATAGTAGTTATATTCTTGTACATAGGGGGCAGTATTATAGTAGTTATATTCTTGTACATAGGGAGCAGTATTATAGTAGTTATACTCTTGTACATAGAGGGCAGTATTATAGTAGTTATATTCTTGTACATAGGAGCAGTATTATAGTAGTTATATTCTTGTACATAGGGACATAGTGGCAGTATTATAGTAGTTATATTCTTGTACATAGGGAGCAGTATTATAGCAGTTATATTATTGTACACATGAGCAGCATTATAGTAGTCATATTCTTGTACATAGGAGCAGTATTATCTAATATATATAATCGTGTTATCCCGTCTGTCTGTCCTTCTGTCCAGGAAATCCCACGTCGCTGATTGGTCCGGCCGCGGACAATCAGCAACGCTGGATTTCAGAAAAAGATGGCGGCCGTTAGCGGCTCATCTGCCGCACGGAGGTCAGTGGCGATGCAGCCGGGAGATGACCGGCGCCAGCAGAAGTACCCCGACCGGCGGGGCCGCTGATCTCCCGACGGCAAGTGTGAAGGGAGGATCGGGGAGCGGTCTCCCGGCTGCTCGCAACGGAAGTACCCGCACAGGCAGCGCCGCTCCCTGGTCCTTACTAGCACGGTTCGCTGATTGGTCACAGCCGCCGGCCGCGACCAATCAGTGATATTGGCGCCAAATTTAAACACCGCTCTGCACAGAGGTCAGCGGCGATGCAGCCGGGAAGCCGGCCGCGACCAATCAGCGACTGCTGCAGCCCCGCCGCGAATTGGCAGCAGAAATCGCAGCAGAAGTACCCCGTCACACCCCGCATTCACCGCACGCGCATTCATTGACAGAGCGCACGGTGGATGCTGGGTGTGACACGATGGGGGATAACCCCGCCCACAGCCCGTCATTCACTGTGGTACGTGGAACAGCAGACCCCCGGCTGCAGCCGCAAATAGTCGTGATGTAAACGGAAGCAACAGCCGGCTGCAGGCGGGAGAATTACGTGCTGACTGTGCGTCGTCAGCGATGCTGTCACAAGCAGGATTCACAACATGATGTAATGACAAAATTCATTAGGGGCACCGAGGGGATACATTGTGAATTTAATTAAAAGTAGTGCACAACCCATTTAAACACTGCTTCACTGCTTAGTGGCGCCCGGTCAGCCGCATTCATATTCTAGATTACCCGATGCATTAGAATCGGGCCACCATCTAGTAGTAGTTAT
Source organism: Phyllobates terribilis (assembly GCF_046119375.1). Lineage (NCBI taxonomy): Eukaryota > Metazoa > Chordata > Amphibia > Anura > Dendrobatidae > Phyllobates > Phyllobates terribilis. The sequence continues at coordinate 178,000,716 of NW_027362770.1, forward strand.
ATTCCTGTACATAGGGGGCAGTATTATAGTAGTTATATTCTTGTACATAGGGGTCAGTATTATAGTAGTTATATTCTTGTACATAGGGGGCAGTATTATAGTAGTTATATTCTTGTACATAGGGGCAGTATTATAGTAGTTATATTCTTGTACATAGGAGCAGTATTATAGTAGTTATATTCTTGTACATAGGAGCAGTATTATAGTAGTTATATTCTTGTACATAGGGGCAGTATTATAGTAGTTATAGTCTTGTACATAGGGGGCAGTATTATAGTAGTTATATTCTTGTACATAGGAGCAGTATTATAGTAGTTATATTCTTATACATAGGGGGCAGTATTATAGTAGTTATATTCTTGTACATAGGGGAGCAGTATTATAGTAGTTATATTCTTGTACATAGGGGGCAGTATTATAGTAGTTATATTCTTGTACATAGGGGCAGTATTATAGTAGCTATATTCTTGTACATAGGGGCAGTATTATAGTAGTTATATTCTTGTACATAGGGGCAGTATTATAGTAGTTATATTCTTGTACATAGGGGCAGTATTATAGTAGTTATATTCTTGTACATAGGGGGCAGTATTATAGTAGTTTTACTGCTGTACATAGGTGCAGTATTATAGTAGTTATATACTTGTACATAGGAGTAGTATTATAGTAGTTATATTCTTTTACATAGGGGCAGTATTATAGTAGTTATATTCTTGTACATAGGAGCAGTATTATAGTAGCTATATTCATGTACATAGGGAGCAATATTATAGTAGTTATATTCTTGTACATAGGGGGCAGTATTATAGTAGTTTTACTACTGTACATAGGTGCAGTATTATAGTAATTGTATTCTTGTACTTAGGAGGCAATATTATATTATGGTATATTCTTATTCTTATACTCTTCCATTTTCACTCACCATGGAAACTTTGGACACCCCAAAAGTCACGGATGGCTTGTCCCACTGTAATTGGCAGTTTGGATAACATTAGCCCAATGTGTATGACCACCTTCTGGAGAGCATAGAAAGGAGTTTGAAGGAGGAGGATTCTGGCTTAATATTTAACTTCAAGGATGGATGGTTTTTGCTTTTACCTCTGTTACCTTTAATAAAGTTGCTGAGAAGATCCCAGGGATATGTAAGATTTTGGCCAGCAGCTGACGGTATAAGATATTTATAAAGCTATCTAGCTAATGAAAACACGTATTGATCCTTGCAGTCAGAGTCTTTATTTACTGAGAGTTCAGCAACTTATTTTAAGAAGGAGTCCGGAGAGCGCGGCTGCAGGAGACAAGGCTTAGACAGTCTCCGTGTATTCTCAGTTAATGCAACACGGAAATCTTTTGTTGGGGGGTGTGATGTTATTATTATAAAGAATTCATCCCATTGATTTATTTTTAGAAAAGTTTAATTAATAATGCAGGACTAACGGCCTGGTGCATATTCCCTTCTCTTCTGATAGCATAGTGCCATTCCGGTACAGGGACTGAGTTTTTGGGGACTAACTGTTTTCTATGGACAAGCAGTGTAACAACCACAGTGTTTCCAGTGGGGTTGTCAGAAATCCGATTGATAGCAAAAAGTCTGATATATTACTCACATCTCCTGCTCAATGTAGATTTGCAATTGAACTCAGGACTGAAATGATTTCAACTTAAATCAGGCCATAAGCAGGACTGGAGAATCTCCTTCAAAATTTAGAAGTGTATAGAGATATATTCAGTCATAACACAGAGTAGCAAAAAAAATCTGGGAAAGAACATCATACTACCAGCATACATAGATAATCCACAGCACTTATACCATGTCTTCGTAACATTACAATGTACTTTGCCTCTAGGGATAACATGATTTTATTTCTAAAACAATCAGGTCAGGAGAAATTTTAGGTACAGCGATGGGCACCCTACCAACCCCTTCATTAGCATTTTTAAAATACATCTTGTCTTTGGTTAGTTAACTTCATTCTGTGTTATTTTTCAAGTTCACAACCAAGTTATAACATCAAAATGAATCAGGGCACAGTTATTAACTAAGCGTTGGAATAACAAGTAGAAAAGAAATGTGTGTTGTGCTACAAAACTGAATTAGGACAACGTTGAACACATATGGTGTTAAAATGTGAAGAAAAATGTTTAGGCATTGAAAATATCTTTATTATGTTTATGAAAATGTCTCAGCTTTCGATTACAGGGAATTAAGCTGTAATTGAAAGTGGCCTAAACTGCAGGGAGTGTGTACTTTCTTCTTTTCTTTAATCAAGGAGAATATTCTAATGTTCGTCATACCCATTTGATTAAATCAGGCATACCTGAAAATTTCATTGGCTCTGGTCAATGATGTAATGTGTGAGGCTGCCTTCCGATTTTACCCCAACAGATGATGTGGTCACCTTTTGTCCTTCCTTCTGCATTTTAAAGTACGCCAAACCCACTGATTTCAGAGGGACTAGTCAACCATCTAATGTATATGGGGGCCCCTCGACCTTCTCCGGACAGATAATATGGTCACCTGTTGACCTTCCTGGACACCTCTCCCTTATTGACGTCAATAGTAACATCATTTTTTGTGATTGGTAGACCATGTTGGTAATGACCTATATAACATTGCGGGGCCGTGATTAAGACATTGTATAGAACTTTCGATCCACAAACCACGATTAACTACAACTGATTGATTGTTTAGTTGCAATAAGCGTTTTAATCAATGTCAGTCTGCAGTGGTAAAGGTCAACAACAATGTTAAAGAAACATTTATAGCCCCCTGTATAGGAGGATTTGTTTTTTACTGCTACATCATTTTTTAGAGTGACCTCATCTTGATTGAATCAGCAGTATCATTTTGGCTCTTGTTCATAAAATAAATGCCGGTTTCGTTGCCAAGAAGAGTCGTGTTGGCAGAACATTAGAAATGAGAGCGGCAAACACCTTAAACAGAGAGGACTCTGCTGCATAAATAAATGCTTTTGTCTTAAGGAATTATTTTATTTTTATTTTTCTCCATTTGATCGTCACCCACAGTTTGGTTAGACTTCTCTTTTTTTATTTCTGCATTAGAAAAATGTAGGTTTAGAACAATTTGCATACGATGGTAGAAAACTCTTATTTGTAGTATATACTTGTACATAGGAGCAGTATTATAGTAGTTATATTCTTGTACATAGGGGGCAGTATTATAGTAGTTATATTCTTGTACATAGGAGCAGTATTATAGTAGTTATATTCTTGTACATAGGAGCAGTATTATAGTAGTTATATTCTTGTACATAGGAGCAGTATTATAGTAGTTATATTCTTGTACATAGGAGCAGTATTATAGTAGTTATATTCTTGTACATAGGAGCAGTATTATACTAGTTATATTCTTGTACATAGGGGGCAGTATTATAGTAGTTATATTCTTGTACATAGGAGCAGTATTATAGTAGTTATATTCTTGTACATAGGGGGCAGTATTATAGTAATTATATTCTTGTACATAGGAGCAGTATTATAGTAGTTATATTCTTGTACATAGGAGCAGTATTATAGTAGTTATATTCTTGTACATAGGAGCAGTATTGTAGTAGTTATATTCTTGTATATAGGGGGCAGTATTATAGTAGTTATATTCTTGTACATAGGAGCAGTATTATAGTAGTTATATTCTTGTACATAGGGGGCAGTATTATAGTAGTTATATTCTTGTACATAGGGGCAGTATTATAGTAGCTATATTCTTGTACATAGGAGCAGTATTATAGTAGCTATATTCTTGTACATAGGGGCAGTATTATAGTAGTTATATTCTTGTACATAGGAGCAGTATTATAGTAGTTATATTCTTGTACATAGGGGGCAGTATTATAGTAGTTATATTCTTGTACATAGGAGCAGTATTATAGTAGTTATATTCTTGTACATAGGAGCAGTATTATAGTAGTTATATTCTTGTACATAGGGGGCAGTATTATAGTAGTTATATTCTTGTACATAGGGGCAGTATTATAGTAGTTATATTCTTGTACATAGGAGCAGTATTATAGTAGTTATATTCTTGTACATAGGGGCAGTATTATAGTAGTTATATTCTTGTACATAGGAGCAGTATTATAGTAGTTATATTCTTCTACATGGGGGCAGTATTATAGTAGTTATATTCTTGTACATAGGAGCAGTATTATAGTAGCTATATTCTTGTACATAGGGGCAGTATTATAGTAGTAATATTCTTGAACATAGGAGCAGTATTATAGTAGTTATATTCTTGTACATAGGAGCAGTATTATAGTAGTTATATTCTTGTATATAGGGGGCAGTATTATAGTAGTTATATTCTTGTACATAGGAGCAGTATTATAGTAGCTATATTCTTGTACATAGGGGCAATATTATAGTAGTTATATTCTTGTACATAGGAGCAGTATTATAGTAGCTACAGTGCCTACAAGTAGTATTCAACCCCCTGCAGATTTAGCTGGTTGACACATGCGGAATTAACTTGGCATTGTGACATTTGTACTGTAGATCAGCCTGGAAGTGGGAAATGCACTGCAGCAAATTTTTTTTTTTTTTAAAACGTAAAAAGTTAATTCAGAGTGTCATTTATTATTCAACCCCTCAAACCACAAGAATTCTGTTTGGTCCCCCTAAATCATTAAGAAGTAGTTCAGGCACCAAGAATAATGAGCTTCACATGTGTGGATTAAAGATCTCTTTTGCCAGCCTTTTCTGACTATTTAAGACCCTCCCCAAACTTGTGAACAGCACTCAGACATGGTCAACATGGGAAAGACAAAGGAGCATTCCAAGGCCATCAGAGACAAGATCGTGGAGGGTCACAAGGCTGGCAAGGGGTACAAAACCCTTTCCAAGGAGTTGGGCCTACCTGTCTCCACTGTTGGGAGCATCATCCGTAAGTGGAAGGCTTATGGAACTACTGTTAGCCTTCCACGGCCAGGACAGCCTTTGAAAGTGTCCTCCCGTGCCGAGGCCAGGCTTGTCCGAAGAGTCAAGGCTAACCCAAGGACAACAAGGAAGGAGCTCCGGGAAGATCTCATGGCAGTGGGGACATTGGTTTCAGTCAATACCATAAGTAACGTACTCCACCGCAATGGTCTCCGTTCCAGACGAGCCCGTAAGGTACCTTTACTTTCAAAGCGTCATGTCAAGGCTCGTCTACAGTTTGCTCATGATCACTTGGAGGACTCTGAGACAGACTGGTTCAAGGTTCTATGGTCTGATGAGACCAAGATCGAGATCTTTGGTGCCAACCACACACGTGACGTTTGGAGACTGGATGGCACTGCATACGACCCCAAGAATACCATCCCTACAGTCAAGCATGGTGGTGGCAGCATCATGCTGTGGGGCTGTTTCTCTGCCAAGGGGCCTGGCCATCTGGTCCGCATCCATGGGAAGATGGATAGCACGGCCTACCTGGAGATTTTGGCCAAGAACCTCCGCTCCTCCATCAAGGATCTTAAGATGGGTGTTAATTTCATCTTCCAACAAGACAACGACCCAAAGCACACAGCCAAGAAAACCAAGGCCTGGTTCAATAGGGAAAAAGTCAAGGTGTTGGAGTGGCCTAGTCAGTCTCCTGACCTTAACCCAATTGAAAACTTGTGGAAGGAGCTCAAGAATAAAGTCCACATGAGACACCCAAAGAACCTAGATAACTTGGAGAAGATCTGCATGGAGGAGTGGGCCAAGATAACTCCACAGACCTGTGCCGGCCTGATCGGGTCTTATAAAAGACGATTATTAGCTGTAATTGCAAACAAGGGTTATTCCACAAAATATTAAACATAGGGGTTGTGTAATAATTGACCCACACTTTTATGTTTAAAATTGAATAAAATTCAACTGAGCAACATAACTTTTTGGTTTGTAAGATTTATGCTTCTGTTTATAAAACCTACTCTCGTTTGCAGTTTGAAGGCTCTAACTTATTTGCATCTTATCAAACCAGCTAAATCTGCATGGGGTTGAATACTACTTGTAGGCACTGTATATTCTTGTACATAGGGGCAGTATTATAGTAGTTATATTCTTGTACATAGGGGGCAGTATTATAGTAGTTATATTCTTGTACATAGGAGCAGTATTATAGTAGTTACATTCTTGTACATAGGGAGCAGTATTATAGTAGTTATATTCTTGTACATAGGGGGCAGTATTATAGTAGTTATATTCTTGGACATAGGAGCAGTATTATAGTAGTTATATTCCTGTACATAGGAGCAGTATTATAGTAGTTATATTCTTGTACATAGGGAGCAGTATTATAGTAGTTATATTCAGGTACATAGGAGCAGTATTATAGTAGTTATATTCTTGTACATAGGGGCAGTATTATAGTAGTTATATTCTTGTACATAGGAGCAGTATTATAGTAGTCATATTCTTGTACATAGGAGCAGTATTATAGTAGTTATATTCCTGTATATAGGAGCAGTATTATAGTAGTTATATTCTTGTACATAGGGAGCAGTATTATAGTAGTTATATTCTTGTACATAGGAGCAGTATTATAGTAGTCATATTCTTGTACATAGGAGCAGTATTATAGTAGTTATATTCTTGTACATAGGGGCAGTATTATAGTAGTTATATTCTTGTATATAGGGGTAGTATTATAGTACTTATATTCTTGTACATAGGAGCAGTATTATAGTAGTTATATTCTTGTACATAGGGGGCAGTATTATAGTTTTATATTCTTGTACATAGGGGCAGTATTATAGTAGTTATATTCTTGTATATAGGGGTAGTATTATAGTACTTATATTCTTGTACATAGGAGCAGTATTATAGTAGTTATATTCTTGTACATAGGACCAGTATTATAGTAGATATATTCTTGTACATAGGAGCAGTATTATAGTAGTCATATTCTTGTACATAGGAGCAGTATTATAGTAGTTATATTCCTGTACATAGGAGCAGTATTATAGTAGTTATATTCTTGTACATAGGGGGAGTACTATAGTAGTTATATTCTTGTACATAGGGGCAGTATTATAGTAGTTATATTCTTGTACATAGGAGCAGTATTATAGTAGTTATATTCTTGTACATAGGAGCAGTATTATAGTAGTTATATTCTTGTACATAGGAGCAGTATTATAGTAGTTATATTCTTGTACATAGGAGCAGTATTATAGTAGTTATATTCTTGTACATAGGAGCAGTATTATAGTAGTTATATTCTTGTACATAGGGGGCAGTATTATAGTAGTTATATTCTTGTACATAGGGGGCAGTATTATAGTAGTTATATTCTTGTACATAGGAGCAGTATTATAGTAGTCATATTCTTGTACATAGGGGGCAGTATTATAGTAGTTATATTCTTGTACATAGTGAGCAGTATTATAGTAGTTATATACTTGTACATAGGGAGCAGTATTATAGTAGTTATATACTTGTACATAGGAGCAGTATTATAGTAGTTATATTCTTGTACATAAGGGGCTGTATTTTAGTAGTTATATTCTTGTACATAGGAGCAGTATTATAGTAGTTATATTCTTGTACATAGGGGGCAGTATTATAGTAGATATATTCTTGTACATAGGGGGCAGTATTATAGTAGTTATATTCTTGTACATAGGGGGCAGTATTATAGTAGTTATATTCTTGTACATAGGAGCAGTATTATAGTAGTCATATTCTTGTACATAGGGGGCAGTATTATAGTAGTTATATTCTTGTACATAGTGAGCAGTATTATAGTAGTTATATACTTGTACATAGGGAGCAGTATTATAGTAGTTATATACTTGTACATAGGAGCAGTATTATAGTAGTTATATTCTTGTACATAAGGGGCTGTATTTTAGTAGTTATATTCTTGTACATAGGAGCAGTATTATAGTAGTTATATTCTTGTACATAGGGGGCAGTATTATAGTAGATATATTCTTGTACATAGGGGGCAGTATTATAGTAGTTATATTCTTGTACATAGGGGGCAGTATTATAGTAGTTATATACTTGTACATAGGGAGCAGTATTATAGTACTTGTACATAGGGGGCAGTATTATAGTAGTTATATTCTTGTACATAGGGGGCAGTATTATAGTAGTTATATTCTTGTACATAGGGGGCAGTATTATAGTAGTTATATTCTTGTACATAGTGAGCAGTATTATAGTAGTTATATACTTGTACATAGGGAGCAGTATTATAGTAGTTATATACTTGTACATAGGAGCAGTATTATAGTAGTTATATTCTTGTACATAAGGGGCTGTATTTTAGTAGTTATATTCTTGTACATAGGAGCAGTATTATAGTAGTTATATTCTTGTACATAGGGGGCAGTATTATAGTAGTTATATTCTTGTACATAAGGGGCTGTATTTTAGTAGTTATATTCTTGTACACATTCGGCAGTGCTATAGTGTTGTTTTATTGATCTATTGATTGCCCTCTGATATAGAATATATTTATTACACATATAATACACAGATACTAGTCTTTTTCTTTATTCCCCCCTTTATTATAAACATTTCATTACTATAGGATGTCAGCACTATAATTAGGTCTCCACCGTGTCAATAATAGATGTTTGCTCTTTTCGGTAGGGAGGATCATGATCTATAGGGAACAAAGAGACACATGCAGGAGTCTATTTACACAGGGAAATACGCTTGGGGATATGGATTTACAGGAGGATCTGCATGTGGCGACCTGTAGTATATATATATAATTAATAATCAGTATGTATTTCCACACTATTAGGATTTCTAATGGAACCTGATTTATAATAATTAGCGGAATCCTCAACAACAGCGTGAAGAACGTAAGGGGTTAAAGAGTGGCAGCCTGCCATCCGATGTATACAGCAATGTGGCACAGAGGATACGAGGCCATTTTTTACTTTAATGATAACATTTTCTCACCACTTAGACATGTGTTTTTGTGATTTCACGGCACCGACACTTACATACTGTAATTTCGCAGTTACTCAATTATCACCTTCTATAAAAAGAGCTTTAGTGGCAGCAGTGAGGATGAGATCCCAAGAAATTAGGGGATCTTATAGGATTTTATTAACTATCCTATTCCTTCTCATAGCTCCCTTAACCCCTTCCCTTAACTCCCTTAATTTATTTTTTTTTCGGAATGAGTCCAAAATCTCAATGACATTATTCACTTTACCATGTAAGATCCTGAAAAATAGGGAAAAATGACTTTTTCCAAACGCAATTCTGCTATTGTTTTTTCTTGGGGGGGGTGTGTTCGTTTTCACTCCTTTCATTGTGCCTCATTCTTCATGATAGTATAATTCCACCAATACTAAACTTAAGAGTTTTTTTGTCATAGAGGACAGTTAATATCCATACAGACATCTCTAGAGAGGGGACATATCACCCTCACATTGAACATATGAGATTATAACTGGGGAAGTGAGAAAGAGCTGACACTTCCATCTCCGTTGAAGTAGGACTTCAAATTCAACATATGGGATTAATAATAACTAGGTAAGTGAGAAACAAATCCGTTGAAGTAGGGGCCTCTTGTGGTGACCAGGTAATTACAACATGAGATCTGCTCTGAGAACCAGACTCTAAGCTGGGATTCATTTACTCAGAAGCGGAGAAGTACACTTCCAAAGCATGGGCTTACTCTGATCAAACCACTGTTTTGAGACTTTTTGGAGCCAGTGATCAGTGATGAATATTGGGGTTTGCTTTGATCCGGTATTTATAGGAGATATATTTTCGGTGTCACAGCGAAGGGACGAACATAACACATTCACTCACATCACCGAAAGGCCATTCTAACCCCTCCAACTTAACATCCGATGGATGGTGCTATCCATTCCATGTTTCATCTCTAAAGACAGATAAAATCACAATAGGTAACATGATGACAATATCGACCGCCTGGGACCTCCAGGGGTGAAGATATCCTGAAAGATGGGTATCTCATAAAATTCTAACAGACCTAGAACATCCCACAACCCTCCCCTATATGTGCTCACCAGGGGGAGGTATGTAGGCATAACCTTGATCTAATAAAAAGCAGAATTTGGGTCTTTCTATTTTGTCAGTCCTGAAAGGTACAGCTTGCTGTGGTTCTGCCCGTTTTCCTAAGGAGTCCCTCCCTCCGCTAAGCCCTGAGCCATTTCAGTGTCACAGGTTTAGTAATTTTCTTTTGTTATCCCTTTCATTTTATGTAATTGTATTTATCATATTGTTTTGTTCCCATCTTGTATCATCTTTGTATATTTTGTATAAACACTGCCTACCTTTCCGGATTACATATATAGAATTTAATAGTTCTATTCCTCTTGCTCTGTAAACCGCACCCCTGAAGCCATATGCTACTGACGCGCCCCTGGGCCTTCTGTGTCGTGCGGTATCGCGCGCACGGGGGCTTACCCGGAGCCGGATCAGATGGGGGTAGTAGTCTCGTGGCGGTGACCCGGTCCGTGCCCAGGGAGTCAGACTAAGTGGCGCTGTATCAGCGGTAGATGTTGGACGACTACGCCACCCGTTGAATGCAGCTATGGAGCTGCCGCTGCAGGGCAGACCGCTGAGGCCGGTGGAAGGATGGTGCAGCGTGGATGGTATAACCCCCAACGGGAGGGGTATGGCCTCAGGGCAGCCGACGTGGATGATGGGGGTAGCAGGAACCACTCAGAGACGATGTGGTGTAGTTCAGGGTCTTTACTGGTGACAAAGATAGACCCTCCCGGAGTACTGGCTAGCGGTTGGGGCCTGGTCAGTCCTTGAGCAGATGGGATCTCCCCTGGCCAGGCGGAGTTGTAGGCCTCCCAAACTAACGATACTCTTCTGGCTACCTTGCTAGAAGCGAGTATAAGTAGCCCACGTCCCTGAGTGTACCGTGTGGTGCTCACCCGTATGGCCGGTGACTCGGGGCCTTCTAGTAGCTTCCGCTCCACGACGGCGGTGCTGGTCCCATGCGTGTGACCGTGCCTTCGGGTTTCTTGGCCAGAGGACCTGAAATCCCCTGCCTGACGGATTCTGCTGCTGGGTAGGAGTTAGTCCCCACAGCCTCGGACTCCGGGTCCGGTAAGAAATCTTCTCAGTCAGGGCGAGCTCTGCAGCTGCCAGCCCCTGACTCTTTGTAACACTGCTCCCACAGAGCTCCTGTTGTTTCTTCCTATGCTGCTTCTCTTCTCTACTTCTGGCATGGCCCAGGAGCTGGGCCCAGCCGGAGCCACAGCTCCCTGTCAGCCCTCCTGGCTGAACTCTCCCTCTCAACTCTCTAACCCTGCCTCAGCCCCAGGTTTATCTAGGGGAAGTTCTTCCCCTCCCAGGACTGGGCAGGAGGTGTGGCATGCATAGGATTCCTGACCAAGAGACCTCCCACCTGCTCTCAGACATAACATTGCCGTTACTGTGGAAACCAGACCCCTGGGGTGCCACACTACCTGCAACTGATGTTCATTCGACCTGTATAAAAGATTGCTGGTGGCAGCTGGTAGTTCCCTTTTGTTGTTGTGGAGTTGGCAGTGACCGTATCGGGGTGGGTATATATATACACTGCTCAAAAAAATAAAGGTAACACTCAAATAACCCATCCTAGATCTGAATGAATGAAATCTTCTCATTGAATACTTTGTTCTGTACAAAGCTGAATGTGCTGACAACAAAATCACACAAAAATCATCAATGGAAATCAAATGTATTAACCAATGGAGGCCTGGATTTGGAGTCACCCCCAAAACTAAAGTGGAAAAACACACTACAGGCTGATCCAACTTTGATGTAATGTCCTTAAAACAAGTCAAAATGAATCTCAGTATTGTGTGTGGCCTCCACGTGCCTGTATGACCTCCCTACAACGCCTGGGCATGCTCCTGATGAGGCTCAGTATTGTGTGTGGCCTCCACGTGCCTGTATGACCTCCCTACAACGCCTGGGCATGCTCCTGATGAGGCTGAGTATTGTGTGTGGCCTCCACGTGCCTGTATGACCTCCCTACAACGCCTGGCCATGCTCCTGATGAGGCTGAGTATTGTGTGTGGCCTCCACGTGCCTGTATGACCTCCCTACAACGCCTGGGCATGCTCCTAATGAGGCTGAGTATTGTGTGTGGCCTCCAAGTGCCTGTATGACCTCCCTACAACGCCTGGGCATGCTCCTGATGAGGCTCAGTATTGTGTGTGGCCTCCACATGCCTGTATGACCTCCCTACAACGCCTGGGCATGCTCCTGATGAGGCTGAGTATTGTGTGTGGCCTCCACGTGCCTGTATGACCTCCCTACAACGCCTGGGCATGCTCCTGATGAGTCTCAGTATTGTGTGTGGCCTCCACGTGCCTGTATGACCTCCCTACAACGCCTGGGCATGCTCCTGATGAGGCTCAGTATTGTGTGTGGCCTCCACGTGCCGGTATGACCTCCCTACAACGCCTGGGCATGCTCCTGATGAGTCTCAGTATTGTGTGTGGCCTCCACGTGCCTGTATGACCTCCCTACAACACCTGGGCATGCTCCTGATGAGGCTGAGTATTGTGTGTGGCCTCCACGTGCCTGTATGACCTCCCTACAATGCCTGGGCATGCTCCTGATGAGGCTCAGTATTGTGTGTGGCCTCCACGTGCCTGTATGACCTCCCTACAATGCCTGGACATGCTCCTGATGAGGCTGAGTATTGTGTGTGGCCTCCACGTGCCTGTATGACCTCCCTACAACGCCTGGGCATGCTCCTGATGAGGCTCAGTATTGTGTGTGGCCTCCACGTGCCTGTATGACCTCCCTACAACGCCTGGGCATGCTCCTGATGAGGCTCAGTATTGTGTGTGGCCTCCACGTGCCTGTATGACCTCCCTACAACGCCTGGGCATGCTCCTGATGAGGCTGAGTATTGTGTGTGGCCTCCACGTGCCTGTATGACCTCCATACAACGCCTGGGCATGCTCCTGATGAGTCTCATTATTGTGTGTGGCCTCCACGTGCCTGTATGACCTCCCTACAACGCCTGGGCATGCTCCTGATGAGGCTCAGTATTGTGTGTGGCCTCCACGTGCCTGTATGACCGCCCTACAACGCCTGGGCATGCTCCTGATGAGGCTGAGTATTGTGTGTGGCCTCCACATGCCTGAATGACCTCCCTACAACGCCTGGGCATGCTCCTGATGAGGCTGAGTATTGTGTGTGGCCTCCAATTGCCTGTATGACCTCCCTACAACGCCTGGGCATGCTCCTGATGAGGCTCAGTATTGTGTGTGGCCTCCACGTGTCTGTATGACCTCCCTACAATGCCTGGGCATGCTCCTGATGAGGCTCAGTATTGTGTGTGGCCTCCACATGCCTGTATGACCTCCCTACAATGCCTGGGCATGCTCCTGATGAGTCTCAGTATTGTGTGTGGCCTCCACGTGTCTGTATGACCTCCCTACAACGCCTGGGCATGCTCCTGATGAGGCTCAGTATTGTGTGTGGCCTCCATGTGCCTGTATGACCTCCCTACAACGCCTGGACATGCTCCTGATGAGGCTGAGTATTGTGTGTGGCCTCCACGTGCCTGTATGACCTCCCTACAACGCCTGGGCATGCTCCTGATGAGGCTGAGTATTGTGTGTGGCCTCCACGTGCCTGTATGACCTCCCTACAACGCCTGGGCATGCTCCTGATGAGGCTGAGTATTGTGTGTGGCCTCCACGTGCCTGTATAACCTCCCTACAACGCCTGGGCATGCTCCTGATGAGGTTGCGGATGGTCTCCTGTGGGATCTCCTCCCAGACCTGGACTAAAGCATCCGCCAACTCCTGGACAGTCTGTGGTGCAACGTGACGTTGGTGGATGGAGCGAGACATGATGTCCCAGATGTGCTCAATCGGATTCAGGTCTGGGGAACGGGTGGCCAGTCCATAGCTTCAATGCCTTCATCTTGCAGGAACTGCTGACACACTCCAGCCACATGAGGTCTGGCATTGTCCTGCATTAGGAAGAACCCAGGGCCAACTGCTCCAGCATATGGTCTCACAAGGGGTCTGAGGATCTCATCTTGGTACCTAATGGCAGTCAGGCTACCTCTGGCGAGCACGTCGAGGGCTGTGCGGTCCTCCAAAGAAATGCCACCCCACACCATTACTGACCCACTGCCAAACCGGTCATGCTGAAGGATGTTGCAGGCAGCAGATCGCTCTCCACGGCGTCTCCAGACTCTGTCACGTCTGTCACATGTGCTCAGTGTGAACCTGCTTTCATCTGTGAAGAGCACAGGGCGCTAGTGGCGACTTTGCCAATCCTGGTGTTCTGTGGCAAATGCCAAGCGTCCTGCACGGTGTTGGGCTGTGAGCACAACCCCCATCTGTGGACGTCGGGCTCTCATACCACCCTCATGGAGTCGGTTTCTAACCGTTTGTGCCTACATGCACATTTGTGGCCTGCTGGAGGTCATTTTGCAGGGCTCTGGCAGTGCTCCTCCTGTTCCTCCTTGCACAAAGGCGGAGGTAGCGGTCCTGCTGCTGGGTTGTTGCCCTCCTTCAGCCCCCTCCACATCTCCTGGTGTACTGGCCTGTCTCCTGGTAGCGCCTCCAGCCTCTGGACACTATGCTGACAGACACAGCAAACCTTCTTGCCACAGCTCGCATTGATGTGCCATCCTGGATGAGCTGCACTACCTGTGCAACTTCTGTGGGTTGTAGAGTCCGTCTCACTACCACGAGTGTGAAAGCACAACCAACATTCAAAAGTGACCAAAACATCAGCCAGAAAGCATTGGTAGTGAGATGTGGTCTGTGGTCCCCACCTGCAGAACTACTCCTTTATTGAGGGTGTCTTGATAATTGCCAATTATTGCCAATTATTGTCTATTCCATTTGCACAACAGCATGTGAAATTGATTGTCAATCAGTGTTGCTTCCTAAGTGGACAGTTTGATTTCACAGAAGTTTGATTTACTTGGAGTTATATTCTGTTGTTTAAGTGTTCCCTTTATTTTTTGAGCAGTGTATATATATATATATATATATATATATATATATATATATATATATATCAGTACAGACCAAAAGTTTGGACACACCTTCTCATTTAAAGATTTTTCTGTATTTTCATGACTATGAAAATTGTGCATTCACACTGAAGGTATCAAAACTATGAATTAGCACATGTGGAATTATATACTTAACAAAAAAGTGTGAAACAACTGAAAATATGTCTTATATTCTAGGTTCTTCAAAGTAGCCACCTTTTGCTTTGATGACTGCTTAGCACACTCTTGGC
This sequence comes from Phyllobates terribilis, assembly GCF_046119375.1. NCBI lineage: Eukaryota > Metazoa > Chordata > Amphibia > Anura > Dendrobatidae > Phyllobates > Phyllobates terribilis. The sequence goes on from NW_027362770.1 coordinate 178,015,917, forward strand.
ATTCTCTTGATGAGTTCAAGAGGTAGTCACCGGAAATGGTCTTCCAACAATCTTGAAGGAGTTCCCAGAGATGCTTAGCACTTGTTGGCCCTTTTGCCTTCACTCTGCGGTCCAGCTCACCCCAAACCATCTCGATTGGGTTCAGGTCTGGTGACTGTGGAGGCCAGGTCATCTGGTGTAGCACCCCATCACTCTCCTTCTTGGTCAAATAGCCCTTACACAGCCTGGAGGTGTGTTTGGAGTCATTGTCCTGATGAAAAATAAATGATGATCCAACTAAACGCAAACCGGATGGAATAGCATGCCGCTGCAAGATGCTGTGGTAGCCATGCTGGTTCAGTATGCCTTCAATTTTGAATAAATCCCCAACAGTGTCACCAGCAAAGCCCCCCCCACACCATCACACCTCCTCCTCCATGCTTCACGGTGGGAACCAGGCATATAGAGTCCATCCGTTCACCTTTTCTGCGTCGCACAAAGACACGGTGGTTGGAACCAAAGATCTCAAATTTGGACTCATCAGACCAAAGCACAGATTTCCACTGGTCTAATGTCCATTCCTTGTGTTCTTTAGCCCAAACAAGTCTCTTCTGCTTGTTGCCTGTCCTTAGCAGTGGTTTCCTAGCAGCTATTTTACCATGAAGGCCTGCTGCACAAAGTCTCCTCTTAACAGTTGTTGTAGAGATGTGTCTGCTGCTAGAACTCTGTGTGGCATTGACCTGGTCTCTAATCTGAGCTGCTGTTAACCTGCAATTTCTGAGGCTGGTGACTCGGATAAACTTATCCTCAGAAGCAGAGGTGACTCTTGGTCTTCCTTTCCTGGGGCGGTCCTCATGTGAGCCAGTTTCTTTGTAGCGCTTGATGGTTTTTGCAACTGCACTTGGGGACACTTTCAAAGTTTTCTCAATTTTTCGCACTGACTGACCTTCATTTCTTAAAGCAAATGTGGCACCCCAGGTCTGGTTGCCACAGTGACAGCAATGTATGTCTGAGAGCAGGTGGGAGGTTCCCTGGTTGGGGACAATTAGCATGCGGCACCTCCTGCCTCAGTCCAGGGAGGGGAGAAGCCTGCCCTTTATAAACTGGAAATGGGGCGGGGTTAGGGAGTCCAGCCAGAGAGAAGTTCCAGACAGGTCGCAGATAGGAACAGGTCAGCAGCATGCTGAAGAGTCCCTGAAGGCAGAGGAGGAACACGAGGCCAGGAGGGGAGCTAGCAGAGCTCATCCTGGCTAGAGACTTACAAAGCCGGACACTGGAGTCCGAGGCTGTGAGGGTTATAAGCCCAGCAGCAGAAAACCACCACGCAGGGGACTTCAGGTCCTCTGGCCCAAGGAAGCCCGGAGGCTCAGCCACACGAGAGGGACCACTACTGCCCCGGAGGGGTGAGAAGCACGGAAGGCCCGAGTCGTCAGTCATACAGGTGAGAACAACACGGTACACTCAGAGACGTGGGCTACCACCACACTACAGCGGGATAGCCAAGAAAGAGTGAAGTCAGCACGGTAGGCCTACAAACTCCCCCTGACCAGCCGGATTTCCCAGTTGCTCTCAGACTGACCAGGCCTCCTTCGTTAGCCTGTATTCCGGACGGGTCCCTTACTACCATCAACAGTAAAGACCCTGAATTGCATGACAGACTCCGTGTGGTTACTGCTGCTCCCGTGCACCATCACCACCAACATCCCTATTTACTGCCCTGAGGCTATACTCCTCCCGTGGGGAGTTATACTATCCTCTGCTGCACCCACAACACCAGCCTCAGCGGTCTGCCCTGCAGCGGCGGTTCACTCTGACCGCAATCCACGGGTGGCATAGTCGGACATTTAATATCACAAAACCCTATAAATAGACTGCCATTTGGGTTGACCACCCTGAGCCACGGGACCGGGTCCCCGCCACGCAAGGACTACAACCCCCAGCATCCGCAACGGGTCCGGTTCCGGGTATCCACACACACACACACACACACACACACACACACACACAATAAAAATGCCTTAAAACTTTCTCTCTCTCTCATTATTCTGGCATTTGGCAAATATTAAACATTATGGTAATTATGGTAATTATGGTAATCCTAATGGACCTAAAACGGGAAAGGTTTATTCTGATTTCATGTCAGATATGTGTCTTTTTATATAGTCTATGGAAACTTCTGGTTTCAAAGATAGATGGATGGATGGATGCATGGATGGATGGATGGATGGATGGATGGATGGATATTTGATAAGAGAGAATAAAGTAAATAACGAAGATGGCACGAATCCACCAATCCGGGCGCAGACGTCCAGATCCACAGGCAATCGGACCCCAAAATACAAGTAGCAGAAATGGAGGCAGCGCGTCCTCCTCACTTGAAAAAATCCTCGGTGTTAGGCAACGTTCACACGTTCAGTATTTGGGGACTGATCTGTGTGTGGCGGGAACATCATCATGTATGCGGAGTTTCTCCGGTGTTCCGCAGGTCACAGCCTTACCCATTAGAGGGGCGTCCCACGTCCGGGACCCCAGCCCCCTGTATGATAACAGCCGCCTGTATATTACACTGATTGATGCTGATTAATTGTAAGGATTGCGGCGATCCACCGGGGTCTGTTGGGTAATGACAGAAGGGGAGCTAATGGCTGATGTGACCGAGGGGGATCCGAGCGCTAATGCAGGGAGCGGCGGGTCTGACAGCATACCCACAATGCACCTGGGCCTCACTTCAAGACTTCACGCTTCACTGAAGACGCGATGAAATGTTTTACTTTAATAAGACGACGTCTTGCAGCTTCTTATCTCCGTAGATGGCAAAACTAACTGCAGTCCGGCAATGAATGCATCTCTTTTCATCATTCTTTATGGTTATTCCCATCTCCAAGATTCTATCCCAATATGTAGTACTACTATTAACTCCAATTAGAAATGTAGTATAGTTCCTCTGATTAGCGATGCTGCTTACCCCATGCGCAGGGCATTGCAGTAGCTTAGGTATTTATAGTTACCACCACTATCAGCCAACTTACACTATATGAGTGGTCGTAACCATGGATACCTAAACTCCTGCAATTCCCCGCACATAGGGTAAGCAACACAGCGAATCAGAAGAACTATACTACATTTCTAAATGGAGATATTTGATAATACTATTACTACACCTGGCACATATTGGGATAAGATTCTGCAGATGGGAATAGAACGTCTGATGCAAACAGCAGCACAGAGTATTTCAGCAGCTCTCGTTTGTGGGAGCCACCTGGTGTTTATGTTAGGGAGGACACGGCCGCACGTGACAGTGGCAGTGTCAGGAAGTGAGGAAGGAAATCCAGACAAGGTGGAAAGGGAGGAGTGTACTGGCAGCACAGAGTGTTTCAGGAGAGGAGCATGCTGAGCTTGTAGGAGGCAGCGACCTGTTCAGTCATGGGAAGACATGGGCTGCGTGCAACAGGGGCAATGTCTGGAAGTGAGGAGGGCATCCAGACAAATGGGAGGAGTGCCACAGCAGCACAGAGGATTTCAGGAGGGGAATGTGCTGATCTCATGGAGGCAGTTAGGATCTCTACGTTCATTGATGAGGTCGGGGCTGGTATATGACAGATGGAAGATTAGAGTGCCGTGTACCTCAGCATCACAGAGTATTTAAGGAGATGTTCACTTTTACCTTTTTGGGTAAAAGGCTGCTTTGTATGATGTGTAGGACAGGTCCGTGGTCTGCAGGGGTCACTAGTGGGGTCACCTCCATCCACTATGTCAGGGTTCAGCTTGGATGCGCCTGTGCCTGTCACTGACGCGCGTCTGCTGCCATCTGGACCGGCTGCTATTCTGAGATGCCAGGATCACTTCTCTGTGCCATGTGGTCTGCGGAGGGAACGCACACAGGGAAACGCGCTCTATTCCCCCCCGCAGGGTACCCAGCAATCAGCGTATGTATCCCAGCACCGAGATCTGCAGAAAATGGAAAAATATGACATTTTTGTAAGAATACATATTTGCAAGAGGTCACAACAAAAAGGAATTCCCCTTTAAATACCAAGAGCGCCACTCCAGCTCTGCTCCAGTTCACACTCACATATTTGGCAATTAAAGTTACAATGATGCCGTCATGTTGTTTTGCATTAAGTCATTATATTTAATGCGTCCTCCATTCAATATCCCTCTCCCCCGCAGCAAATATGTAATGACTGAACGTGATGGACGATGCGTCCGCCACTCTCCTTAATGGAAAACTGGGACTAGAAGAGAACGTCCAGAACAATATAATAAACCGCAATGAAGAGTTCATGTATTTAAAGCATTTATATTCATGTACACAGCGGGCAGCATTATAGTAGTTATATTTATGTACATAGGAGCAGTATTATAGTAGTTATATTCTTGTACATAGGGGGCAGTATTATAGTAGTTATATTCTTGTACATAGGGGGCAGTATTGTAGTAGTTATATTCTTGTATACAGGAGCAGTATTATAGTAGTTATATTCTTGTACATAGGGGCAGTATTATAGTAGTTATATTCTTGTACATAGGGGCAGTATTATAGTAGTTATATTCTTGTATATAGGAGCAGTATTATAGTAGTTATATCCTTGTACATAGGAGCAGTATTATAGTAGTTATATTCTTGTACATAGGAGCAGTATTATAGTAGCTATATTCTTGTACATAGGGGCAGTATTATAGTAGTTATATTCTTGTACATAGGGGGCAGCATTATAGTAGTTATATTCATGTACATAGGGGCAGTATTATAGTGGTTATATTCTTGTACATAGGAGCAGTATTATAGTAGTTATATTCTTGTACATAGGAGCAGTATTATAGTAGTTATATTCTTGTACATAGGAGCAGTATTATAGTAGTTATATTCTTGTACATAGGAGCAGTATTATAGTAGCTATATTCTTGTACATAGGGGCAGTATTATAGTAGTTATATTCTTGTACATAGGAGCAGTATTATAGTAGTTATATTCTTGTACATAGGAGCAGTATTATAGTAGTTATATTCTTGTACATAGGAGCAGTATTATAGTAGTTATATTCTTGGACATAGGGGCAGTATTATAGTAGTTATATTCTTGTATATAGGAGCAGTATTATAGTAGTTATATTCTTGTACATAGGGGCAGTATTATAGTAGTTATATTCTTGTACATAGGGGGCAGTATTATAGTAGTTATATTCTTGTACATAGGGGCAGTATTATAGTAGTTATATTCTTGTACATAGGGGCAGTATTATAGTAGTTATATTCTTGTACATAGGGGCAGTATTATAGTAGATATATTCTTGTACATAGGAGCAGTATTATAGTAGTTATATTATTGTACATAGGAGCAGTATTATAGTAGTTATATTCTTGTACATAGGGAGCAGTATTATAGTAGTTATATTATTGTACATAGGAGCAGTATTATAGTAGTTATATTCTTGTACATAGGAGCAGCATTATAGTAGTTATATTCATGTACATAGGAGCAGTATTATAGTAGTTATATTCATGTACATAGGGGCAGTATTATAGTAGTTATATTCATGTACATAGAGGGCAGTATTATAGTAGTTATATTCATGTACACAGCGGGCAGCATTATAGTAGTTATATTCATGTACATAGGGGCAGTATTATAGTAGTTATATTCATGTACATAGGGGCAGTATTATAGTAGTTATATTCATGTACATAGAGGGCAGTATTATAGTAGTTATATTCTTGTATATAGGGACAGTATTATAGTAGTTATATTCTTGTACATAAGGAGCAGTATTATAGTAGTTATATTCTTGTACATAGGGGCAGTATTATAGTAGTTATATTCTTGTACATAGGGAGCAGTATTATAGTAGTTATATTCTTGTACATAGGGGCAGTATTATAGTAGTTATATTCTTGTACATAGGGGGCAGTATTATAATAGTTATATTCTTGTACATAGGGGCAGTATTATAGTAGTTATATTCATGTACATAGGAGCAGTATTATAGTAGTTATATTCATGTACATAGGGGCAGTATTATAGTAGTTATATTCATGTACATAGGGGCAGTATTATAGTAGTTATATTCATGTACATAGAGGGCAGTATTATAGTAGTTATATTCTTGTACATAGGGACAGTATTATAGTAGTTATATTCTTGTACATAGGGAGCAGTATTATAGTAGTTATATTCTTGTACATAGGGGCAGTATTATAGTAGTTATATTCTTGTACATAGGGGGCAATATTATAGTAGTTATATTCTTGTACATAGGAGCAGTATTATAGTAGTTATATTCTTGTACATAGGGGCAGTATTATAGTAGTTGTATTCTTATACATAGGAGGCAGTATTATAGTAGTTATATTCTTGTACATAGGAGCAGTATTATAGTAGTTATATTCTTGTACATAGGGGGCAATATTATAGTAGTTATATTCTTGTACATAGGAGCAGTATTATAGTAGTTATATTCTTGTACATAGGGGGCAATATTATAGTAGTTATATTCTTGTACATAGGAGCAGTATTATAGTAGTTATATTCTTGTACATAGGGGCAGTATTATAGTAGTTATATTCTTGTACATAGGAGCAGTATTATAGTAGATATATTCTTGTATATAGGAGCAGTATTATAGTAGTTATATTCTTGTACATAGGAGCAGTATTATAGTAGTTATATTCTTGTACATAGGGGGCAGTATTATAGTAGTTATATCCTTGTTCATAGGAGCAGTATTATAGTAGTTATATTCTTGTACATAGGGGGCAGTATTATAGTAGTTGTATTCTTATACATAGGAGGCAGTATTATAGTAGTTATATTCTTGTACATAGGAGCAGCATTATAGTAGTTATATTCTTGTACATAGGGGCAGTATTATAGTAGTTATATTCTTGTACATAGGAGCAGTATTATAGTAGATATATTCTTGTATATAGGAGCAGTATTATAGTAGTTATATTCTTGTACATAGGAGCAGTATTATAGTAGTTATATTCTTGCACATAGGGGGCAGTATTATAGTAGTTATATTCTTGTACATAGGGGGCAGTATTATAGTAGTTATATTCTTGTACATAGGGGCAGTATTATAGTAGTTATATTCTTGTACATAGGGGGCAGTATTATAGTAGTTATATTCTTGTACATAGGAGCAGTATTATAGTCGTTATATTCTTGTACATAGGAGCATTATTATATTAGTTATATTCTTGTACATAGAGGCAGTATTATAGTAGTTATATTCTTGTATATAGGGGGCAGTATTATATTAGTTATATTCTTGTACATAGGGGCAGTATTATAGTAGTTATATTTTTGTATATAAGGGGCAGTATTATAGTAGTTATATTCTTGTACATAGGGGCAGTATTATAGTAGTTATATTCTTGTACATCGGGGCAGTGTTATAGTAGATATATTCTTGCACATAGGAGCAGTATTATAGTAGTTATACTCTTGTACATCGGGGCAGTGTTATAGTAGTTATATTCTTGTACATCGGGGCAGTGTTATAGTAGATATATTCTTGTACATAGGAGCAGTATTATAGTAGTTATATTCTTGTACATAGGAGGCAGTATTATAGTAGTTATATTCGTGTACATAGGAGCAGTATTATAGTAGTTATATTCTTGTACATAGGGGCAGTATTATAGTAGTTATATTCTTGTACATAGAAGCTGTATTATAGTAGTTATATTCTTGTACATAGGAGCAGTATTATAGTAGATATATTCTTGTACATAGGGGCAGTATTATAGTAGTTATATTCTTGTACATAGGAGCAGTATTATAGTAGTTATATTCTTGTACATAGGAGCAGTATTATAGTAGTTATATTCTTGTACATAGGGGCAGTATTATAGTAGTTATATTCTTGTACATAGTTGGCAGTATTATAGTACTTATATTCTTGTACATAGGGGGCAGTATTATAGTAGTTATATTCTTGTATATAGGGGGCAGTATTATAGTAGTTATATTCTTGTACATAGGGGCAGTATTATAGTAGTTATATTCTTGTACATCGGAGCAGTATTATAGTAGTTATATTCTTGTACATAGGGGCAGTATTATAGTAGTTATATTCTTGTACATCGGAGCAGTATTATAGTAGTTATATTCTTGTACATCGGAGCAGTATTATAGCAGTTATATTCTTGTACATAGGGGCAGTATTATAGCAGTTATATTCTTGTACATAGGGGCAGTATTATAGTAGTTATATTCTTGTACATCGGAGCAGTATTATAGTAGTTATATTGTTGTACATAGGAGCAGTATTATAGCAGTTATATTCTTGTACATAGGGGGTAGTATTATAGTAGTTATATTCTTCTACATAGGGGGCAGTATTATAGTAGTTATATTCTTCTACATAGGGGGCAGTATTATAGTAGTTATATCCTTGTACATAGTAGCAGTATTATAGTATGTAGCAGTATTATAGTAGTTATATTCTTCTACATAGGGGGCAGTATTATAGTAGTTATATCCTTGTACATAGTAGCAGTATTATAGTATGTAGCAGTATTATAGTAGTTATATTCTTGTACATAGGGGCAGTATTATAGTAGTTATATTCTTGTACATCGGAGCAGTATTATAGTAGTTATATTCTTGTACATAGGGGGCAGTATTATAGTAGTTATATTCTTGTACATAGAGGGCAGTATTATAGTAGTTATATTGTTGTACATAGGAGAAGTATTATAGTAGTTATATTCTTGTACATAGGAGCAGTATTATAGTAGTTATATTCTTGTACATAGGAGGCAGTATTATAGTAGTTATATTCTTGTACATAGTAGCAGTATTATAGTAGTTATATTCTTGTACATAGGAGGCAGTATTATAGCAGTTATATTCTTGTACATAGGGGCAGTATTATAGTAGTTATATTCTTGTACATATGGGCAGTATTATAGTAGTTATATTCTTGTACATAGGGGCAGTATTATAGTAGTTATATTCTTGTACATAGGTGCAGTATTATAGTAGTTATATTCTTGTACATAGGGGCAGTATTATAGTAGTTATATTCTTGTACATAGAGGGCAGTATTATAGTAGTTATATTGTTGTACATAGGAGAAGTATTATAGTAGTTATATTCTTGTACATATGGGCAGTATTATAGTAGTTATATTCTTGTACATAGGGGCAGTATTATAGTAGTTATATTCTTGTACATAGGTGCAGTATTATAGTAGTTATATTCTTGTACATAGGGGCAGTATTATAGTAGTTACATTCTTGTACATAGGGGGCAGTATTATAGTAGTTATATTCTTGTACATAGGAGCAGTATTATAGTAGTTATATTCTTGTACATAGGGGGCAGTATTATAGTAGTTATATTCTTGTACATAGGGGCAGTATTATAGTAGTTATATTCTTGTACATAGGGGCAGTATTATAGTAGTTATATTCTTGTACATAGGAGCAGTATTATAGTAGTTATATTCTTGTATATAGGAGCAGTATTATAGTAGTTATATTCTTGTACATAGGGGCAGTATTATAGTAGTTATATTCTTGTACATAGGGGGCAGTATTATAGTAGTTATATTCTTGTACATAGGGGCAGTATTATAGTAGTTATATTCTTGTACATAGGGGCAGTATTATAGTAGTTATATTCTTGTACATAGGGGCAGTATTATAGTAGATATATTCTTGTACATAGGAGCAGTATTATAGTAGTTATATTATTGTACATAGGAGCAGTATTATAGTAGTTATATTCTTGTACATAGGGAGCAGTATTATAGTAGTTATATTATTGTACATAGGAGCAGTATTATAGTAGTTATATTCTTGTACATAGGAGCAGCATTATAGTAGTTATATTCATGTACATAGGAGCAGTATTATAGTAGTTATATTCATGTACATAGGGGCAGTATTATAGTAGTTATATTCATGTACATAGAGGGCAGTATTATAGTAGTTATATTCATGTACACAGCGGGCAGCATTATAGTAGTTATATTCATGTACATAGGGGCAGTATTATAGTAGTTATATTCATGTACATAGGGGCAGTATTATAGTAGTTATATTCATGTACATAGAGGGCAGTATTATAGTAGTTATATTCTTGTACATAGGGACAGTATTATAGTAGTTATATTCTTGTACATAGGGAGCAGTATTATAGTAGTTATATTCTTGTACATAGGGGCAGTATTATAGTAGTTATATTCTTGTACATAGGGAGCAGTATTATAGTAGTTATATTCTTGTACATAGGGGCAGTATTATAGTAGTTATATTCTTGTACATAGGGGGCAGTATTATAATAGTTATATTCTTGTACATAGGGGCAGTATTATAGTAGTTATATTCATGTACATAGGAGCAGTATTATAGTAGTTATATTCATGTACATAGGGGCAGTATTATAGTAGTTATATTCATGTACATAGAGGGCAGTATTATAGTAGTTATATTCATGTACACAGCGGGCAGCATTATAGTAGTTATATTCATGTACATAGGGGCAGTATTATAGTAGTTATATTCATGTACATAGGGGCAGTATTATAGTAGTTATATTCATGTACATAGAGGGCAGTATTATAGTAGTTATATTCTTGTACATAGGGACAGTATTATAGTAGTTATATTCTTGTACATAGGGAGCAGTATTATAGTAGTTATATTCTTGTACATAGGGGCAGTATTATAGTAGTTATATTCTTGTACATAGGGGGCAATATTATAGTAGTTATATTCTTGTACATAGGAGCAGTATTATAGTAGTTATATTCTTGTACATAGGGGCAGTATTATAGTAGTTGTATTCTTATACATAGGAGGCAGTATTATAGTAGTTATATTCTTGTACATAGGAGCAGTATTATAGTAGTTATATTCTTGTACATAGGGGGCAATATTATAGTAGTTATATTCTTGTACATAGGAGCAGTATTATAGTAGTTATATTCTTGTACATAGGGGGCAATATTATAGTAGTTATATTCTTGTACATAGGAGCAGTATTATAGTAGTTATATTCTTGTACATAGGGGCAGTATTATAGTAGTTATATTCTTGTACATAGGAGCAGTATTATAGTAGATATATTCTTGTATATAGGAGCAGTATTATAGTAGTTATATTCTTGTACATAGGAGCAGTATTATAGTAGTTATATTCTTGTACATAGGGGGCAGTATTATAGTAGTTATATCCTTGTACATAGGAGCAGTATTATAGTAGTTATATTCTTGTACATAGGGGGCAGTATTATAGTAGTTGTATTCTTATACATAGGAGGCAGTATTATAGTAGTTATATTCTTGTACATAGGAGCAGCATTATAGTAGTTATATTCTTGTACATAGGGGCAGTATTATAGTAGTTATATTCTTGTACATAGGAGCAGTATTATAGTAGATATATTCTTGTATATAGGAGCAGTATTATAGTAGTTATATTCTTGTACATAGGAGCAGCATTATAGTAGTTATATTCTTGCACATAGGGGGCAGTATTATAGTAGTTATATTCTTGTACATAGGGGGCAGTATTATAGTAGTTATATTCTTGTACATAGGGGCAGTATTATAGTAGTTATATTCTTGTACATAGGGGGCAGTATTATAGTAGTTATATTCTTGTACATAGGAGCAGTATTATAGTCGTTATATTCTTGTACATAGGAGCATTATTATATTAGTTATATTCTTGTACATAGAGGCAGTATTATAGTAGTTATATTCTTGTATATAGGGGGCAGTATTATAGTAGTTATATTCTTGTACATAGGGGCAGTATTATAGTAGTTATATTTTTGTATATAAGGGGCAGTATTATAGTAGTTATATTCTTGTACATAGGGGCAGTATTATAGTAGTTATATTCTTGTACATCGGGGCAGTGTTATAGTAGATATATTCTTGCACATAGGAGCAGTATTATAGTAGTTATACTCTTGTACATCGGGGCAGTGTTATAGTAGTTATATTCTTGTACATCGGGGCAGTGTTATAGTAGATATATTCTTGTACATAGGAGCAGTATTATAGTAGTTATATTCGTGTACGTAGGAGCAGTATTATAGTAGTTATATTCTTGTACATAGGGGCAGTATTATAGTAGTTATATTCTTGTACATAGAAGCTGTATTATAGTAGTTATATTCTTGTACATAGGAGCAGTATTATAGTAGATATATTCTTGTACATAGGGGCAGTATTATAGTAGTTATATTCTTGTACATAGGAGCAGTATTATAGTAGTTATATTCTTGTACATAGGAGCAGTATTATAGTAGTTATATTCTTGTACATAGGGGGCAGTATTATAGTAGTTATATTCTTGTACATAGGAGCAGTATTATAGTAGTTATATTCTTGTACATAGAAGCTGTATTATAGTAGTTATATTCTTGTACATAGGAGCAGTATTATAGTAGATATATTCTTGTACATAGGGGCAGTATTATAGTAGTTATATTCTTGTACATAGGAGCAGTATTATAGTCGTTATATTCTTGTACATAGGGGCAGTATTATAGTACTTATATTCTTGTACATAGGGGGCAGTATTATAGTAGTTATATTCTTGTATATAGGGGGCAGTATTATAGTAGTTATATTCTTGTACATAGGGGCAGTATTATAGTAGTTATATTCTTGTACATCGGAGCAGTATTATAGTAGTTATATTCTTGTACATAGGGGCAGTATTATAGTAGTTATATTCTTGTACATCGGAGCAGTATTATAGTAGTTATATTCTTGTACATCGGAGCAGTATTATAGCAGTTATATTCTTGTACATAGGGGCAGTATTATAGCAGTTATATTCTTGTACATAGGGGCAGTATTATAGTAGTTATATTCTTGTACATCGGAGCAGTATTATAGTAGTTATATTGTTGTACATAGGAGCAGTATTATAGCAGTTATATTCTTGTACATAGGGGGTAGTATTATAGTAGTTATATTCTTCTACATAGGGGGCAGTATTATAGTAGTTATATTCTTCTACATAGGGGGCAGTATTATAGTAGTTATATCCTTGTACATAGTAGCAGTATTATAGTATGTAGCAGTATTATAGTAGTTATATTCTTCTACATAGGGGGCAGTATTATAGTAGTTATATCCTTGTACATAGTAGCAGTATTATAGTATGTAGCAGTATTATAGTAGTTATATTCTTGTACATAGGGGCAGTATTATAGTAGTTATATTCTTGTACATCGGAGCAGTATTATAGTAGTTATATTCTTGTACATAGGGGGCAGTATTATAGTAGTTATATTCTTGTACATAGAGGGCAGTATTATAGTAGTTATATTGTTGTACATAGGAGAAGTATTATAGTAGTTATATTCTTGTACATATGGGCAGTATTATAGTAGTTATATTCTTGTACATAGGGGCAGTATTATAGTAGTTATATTCTTGTACATAGGTGCAGTATTATAGTAGTTATATTCTTGTACATAGGGGCAGTATTATAGTAGTTATATTCTTGTACATAGGAGGCAGTATTATAGTAGTTATATTCTTGTACATAGGAGCAGTATTATAGTAGTTATATTCTTGTACATAGGAGGCAGTATTATAGTAGTTATATTCTTGTACATAGTAGCAGTATTATAGTAGTTATATTCTTGTACATAGGAGGCAGTATTATAGCAGTTATATTCTTGTACATAGGGGCAGTATTATAGTAGTTATATTCTTGTACATATGGGCAGTATTATAGTAGTTATATTCTTGTACATAGGGGCAGTATTATAGTAGTTATATTCTTGTACATAGGTGCAGTATTATAGTAGTTATATTCTTGTACATAGGGGCAGTATTATAGTAGTTATATTCTTGTACATAGAGGGCAGTATTATAGTAGTTATATTGTTGTACATAGGAGAAGTATTATAGTAGTTATATTCTTGTACATATGGGCAGTATTATAGTAGTTATATTCTTGTACATAGGGGCAGTATTATAGTAGTTATATTCTTGTACATAGGTGCAGTATTATAGTAGTTATATTCTTGTACATAGGGGCAGTATTATAGTAGTTACATTCTTGTACATAGGGGGCAGTATTATAGTAGTTATATTCTTGTACATAGGGGCAGTATTATAGTAGTTATATTCTTGTACATAGGGGGCAGTATTATAGTAGTTATATTCTTGTACATAGGGGCAGTATTATAGTAGTTATATTCTTGTACATAGGGGCAGTATTATAGTAGTTATATTCTTGTACATAGGAGCAGTATTATAGTAGTTATATTCTTGTACATAGGGGCAGTATTATAGTAGTTATATTCTTGTATATAGGAGCAGTATTATAGTAGTTATATTCTTGTACATAGGAGCAGTATTATAGTAGTTACATTCTTGTACATAGGGGGCAGTATTATAGTAGTTATATTCTTGTACATAGGAGCAGTATTATAGTAGTTATATTCTTGTACATAGGAGGCAGTATTATAGTAGTTATATTCTTGTACATAGTAGCAGTATTATAGTAGTTATATTCTTGTACATCGGAGCAGTATTATAGTAGTTATATTCTTGTACATCGGAGCAGTATTATAGCAGTTATATTCTTGTACATATCGTCAGTATTATAGCAGTTATATTCTTGTACATAGGGGCAGTATTATAGTAGTTATATTCTTGTACATCGGAGCAGTATTATAGTAGTTATATTGTTGTACATAGGAGCAGTATTATAGCAGTTATATTCTTGTACATAGGGGGTAGTATTATAGTAGTTATATTCTTCTACATAGAGGGCAGTATTATAGTAGTTATATTCTTCTACATAGGGGGCAGTATTACAGTAGTTATATCCTTGTACATAGTAGCAGTATTATAGTATGTAGCAGTATTATAGTAGTTATATTCTTCTACATAGGGGGCAGTATTATACTAGTTATATCCTTGTACATAGTAGCAGTATTATAGTATGTAGCAGTATTATAGTAGTTATATTCTTGTACATAGGGGCAGTATTATAGTAGTTATATTCTTGTACATCGGAGCAGTATTATAGTAGTTATATTCTTGTACATAGGGGGCAGTATTATAGTAGTTATATTCTTGTACATAGAGGGCAGTATTATAGTAGTTATATTGTTGTACATAGGAGAAGTATTATAGTAGTTATATTCTTGTACATATGGGCAGTATTATAGTAGTTATATTCTTGTACATAGGGGCAGTATTATAGTAGTTATATTCTTGTACATAGGTGCAGTATTATAGTAGTTATATTCTTGTACATAGGGGCAGTATTATAGTAGTTATATTCTTGTACATAGGAGGCAGTATTATAGTAGTTATATTCTTGTACATAGGAGCAGTATTATAGTAGTTATATTCTTGTACATAGGAGGCAGTATTATAGTAGTTATATTCTTGTACATAGTAGCAGTATTATAGTAGTTATATTCTTGTACATAGGAGGCAGTATTATAGCAGTTATATTCTTGTACATAGGGGCAGTATTATAGTAGTTATATTCTTGTACATATGGGCAGTATTATTGTAGTTATATTCTTGTACACAGGGGCAGTATTATAGTAGTTATATTCTTGTACATAGGTGCAGTATTATAGTAGTTATATTCTTGAACATAGGGGCAGTATTATAGTAGTTATATTCTTGTACATAGAGGGCAGTATTATAGTAGTTATATTCTTGTACATAGGAGAAGTATTATAGTAGTTATATTCTTGTACATATGGGCAGTATTATAGTAGTTATATTCTTGTACATAGGGGCAGTATTATAGTAGTTATATTCTTGTACATAGTTGCAGTATTATAGTAGTTATATTCTTGTACATAGGGGCAGTATTATAGTAGTTATATTCTTGTACATAGGAGGCAGTATTATAGTAGTTATATTCTTGTACATAGGAGCAGTATTATAGTAGTTATATTCTTGTACATAGGGGCAGTATTATAGTAGTTATATTCTTGTACATAGGGGCAGTATTATAGTAGTTATATTCTTGTATATAGGAGCAGTATTATAGTAGTTATATTCTTGTACATAGGAGCAGTATTATAGTAGTTATATTCTTGTACATAGGGGCAGTATTATAGTAGTTATATTCTTGTACATAGTAGCAGTATTATAGTATGTAGCAGTATTATAGTACATTTGAGAGTAAGTAATGTATGAGATCTGTGCTCCCTGCTTAGTTATCTCGGTTTGCGGCCTCACATTAACGTGATTTGTGGTTTGCGGTTCAGGATCTGTAGTCCTGGATCTTGTCAGTATTTAGCTCTGTCCTGTAGAATAATCTTTAGTCGCTGCACATAGAAATAATGATGATAAATCCGGTGGGGGGTGAATTTCTTTGCTTCTCGTAAACCCAATAAACACCACAAATATTAGGTCCTTTGGGGATCTGGTATAAAAAGTGAAGGAAGAAGCCTCATTAATATTGTGTAGGAGCCGTGCAGACTTGTGACTCATGAGCGCAGCACAATTTATGCGTCTGTCACAGCCGAGATCCAGCGGGTCACATAAATACGGAAAATTAACAACCATTTTTCAAAAAATCTTTTAACACCGGCATCCGACTTTGCATCATTGAGGGTCTGTGGGATGGGACCACCCTGGGGTGTATGGCTGTCTGACAGGGCGTGAATACTTTTTCACAGGACTATCACTTTTGCGACTTGCGGTTGTTTATTGGCCCATTGATTTAGGTAATTGCATAAGTATTAGACCCCCTGTGTATTCATATTGATCAATATTGTTGCCGGTAGAATGAGGATTGTAATAATGTTAGATTCCTCCTTCTTGTTCATCCCGATCCTCCTGGTTCAGGGATGGAAATCTAGAATAAAACTCTACATGGGTACAGGGTAGTGGTATTGGATCTGTCGTAACACTACAGAGCAGTTTTCATGTCATTAATGGTTTGTGGGTAAATTACGAGGCTGTGTAAGGGTTAATCCCCCGCCTCCACGCTCCGTCCATATTCCCATCTATAAAGTGCCGCCATTTCCTGCTGTGACTGGAGTTTGAGCCAATTATCTTGATATTGATCCTATTCTCCTGGAAACATGTATCTGCATGAATGGACGTCCGCCGACCTCCCGCCACTCCCAGCTTCAATTACTTCTCCGCCGCTCTGCACTGCGCTCAGGGATTCCCCCGCCATTGCGGATAGATGACTGTATGAAGACGAGGAAGGGGCACACGCTAATGTCTACTGAATTGGGCCCGTAAAATAAAATATAGTAATATCAATACCATAATACCGTATTAAAAATACAGCACACACAAATAATACCGCCATACAGTGCCCACATAGTACTACAGTTACAGTCCCTACTAAATGCAGCCCACAAAATATAACAACATCTATATCATATTACAGTATTAAAAATACAGCGCACACAAATAATACCGCCATACAGTGCCCACATAATATTACAGTTACAGTCCCTACTAAAAGCACCAATATAATAAAAGCAGCAGCATAATACTACAGTTTCCTTCCGTACTAAATACAGCCCATAAAACAACAATATCAATACCGTATTACCGTATTAAAAACACCGTACACACAAATAATACCGCCATACAGTGCCCACATAGCACTACAGTAACAGTCCCTACTAAATGCTGCCCAAAAAATAAAATCTAACAATATCAATACCATAATAGCTTATTAAAAATACAGTGCACACAAGTAATACCGCCATACATTGCCCACAAAATACTAGTTACAGTCCCTACTAAAAGCACCAACATAATGCTGCCTTACCGTTGTCACTAATAAATATTCACATAATGCCGCCATCTCATAGTACTGTAATTACGCGTCAAACCATCAGCACCCACGTATACTGCCTTATTGGATAATACATTAAACTCCCCAACAAACGCACAATACTGCCATACAGAGTCACATAATACTAAAATAACTTTTAATTTATATCGCCCACATTATACTGCCCTATAGTACTTTTATGATATTGAAGTCCCCATCGTACACATAGATGATACTGCCATTCCCCATTGATGGCAGTTATGTGTCCAGCTCTCATCACTCACATAATACTGCCCTATAGTGCCTATATGATAATCCATTAAAGTCCAAATAAACATGCTCATAATACTGCCATACAGGATTCTCAAGGAACTACAATCAAATGTTGAACATATATCCACGTAATACTGTCACACAGTGCACACATAATACTACAGAAAAGTATTGCAATACATTGTTCATCTTATACTGTAATCAAGTTTCCAACTAACGCCTCCAACATATTATTGTCATGTAGCGCACTCATAGCACCATATTAAAGTGTCTGATCGAAAGTACACACAAAATACTGCCATACAGTGCACTCATAGTACTTTATTAACATTCTCAAATTACAGTACACATATAATGCTGCCATACAGTGCACTCAAAGTACTTTATTAACATTCCCAAATAACAGCACACACATAATACTGCCATACTGTGCACTCATAGTACTTTATTAACATTCCCAAATTACAGTACACATACAATACTGCCATACAGTGCACTCATAGTACTTTATTAACATTCCCAAATTACAGTACACGTATAATACTGCCATACAGTACCCTCATAGTACTATATTAACATTCCCAAATGACAGCACACATATAATACTGCCATACTGTGCATTGAGAGTAATGTATTAACATTCTCAAATGAGAGGATACATATAATACTGCCATACAGTGCACTTATAGTACTATATTAAAGTTCCCAAATGACAATATACATATAATACTGCCATACAGTGTACTCATAGTACTATATTAGCATTCCCAAATGACAGTACACATATAATACTGCCACACAGTGCACTCATAGTACTACAATCAAATTTCCATCATCCACTTTATACTGCGAACATAATTATACAATAAAAAGGTGAAATAATAGTAACTACAAAATACTGCTATATAGTGCCAGCATAATACTATCATGATGTGCCAAACTAGCCTTGCCTTCCATACAGAAGACATATAATAGTACCATACCATACACAAATAATACCGTAACGAGAAAGGGAAGCGAGGGAGGAGGGGGAGATACCTCTGTAGTGGAAGGAGCCTATTCCTACCACCTGTGCCCACTATTATCGTCACCCCATGGAGTCTTCACACTGGTTGTCCTATTATGTAAAGTAGGACCCCCCCCACCTCATTCAAGGCATTTCCCCATTTTGTAATGTGGCAGTCAGAAGTCAGTGTTTTATTTCTTGGTAAAGGCTAGGACCCATCATCAGCTTGGGCACCCAGACTGGCACCGCGCCAGGCACTGCAGTAGCCCCGCCACCATGAATCACATGCCTTTGATGGGTTGATGCAGAATTCTCCCTTGGCTGAACACTCTGGAGAGAGGAGGCGGCTGACGAGAGCTGACAGGACGCCCACACAGCCGCGCCAACCCGTCCAGCATCGCCTCCTGTGCCCATATCACATAGTGACAGCAGCAGAAGTTTATGTCAGGCCCCGACGCCTGCCCCTCAATCATTCCTTCTAGACGTCGTCGGCCACCGGGGAAAGTCCTCGCCGCTTGCCCTCATTTTGATTCATATCATGCCATTTCGAAGCTCGACAACCCCGGGGGTAGCGTTATTAATGCCGGGGATTATATTCTCTTTTTTTAACACGTTTGCTACCTGGCCTGTTTGAACTTATAAGAGGAAGCATTTAAAGGGAATCTTTCAGCAGATTTTTGCTATGTAATCTGACAGCAGCATGATGTAGGGGCCAAGATCCTGATTCCGGCGATGTATCACTTAGGTTACTGGCTGCAGCAGTTGTCATACAATCACTGTTTTCTCTTTTAGGAGAGCTCGGAATGTTGAGCAGTGTATAACCCCGCCCACACCACTGATTGGCTGCTTTCAAGGGTGGGGGCGTGATTGGACTAGGAGAAACGCGACACCTAGTCCTGTAGCGATAATTGCCTGCTGATAAAACACTGATTGTATTAAACACACACAGCCCAGTAAGTGATACATCACTGGAATCAGGGTCTCAGCCCCTATATCATACTGCTCTCAGATTACATAGCAAAAATTTGCTGACAGATTCCCTTTAAAAAAAATGTTGTTTTTGTGTCGCCATATCCTGGGAGCAATAACTTTTTATTTTTCTGTAGGGGGCTTGTACTTAGTGGGATGAGCTGACATTTTTACTAGTACTCTTTTGGGGGTACATACAATTTTTAAAATTTTATTATTATGTGATAATTACAATTATAAAATATAATAATTAATTGTGTCTTTTTAATATTTTTATTGATCATAGTTTTTTTTACATATTTTTATTAGGAATTTTTTTTTTTTTTTTTGAGGGGCGCAGGTTCAGAAAATGGCCATCACAATGGCTTAAGTTTGCTGGACAGCTACTTGTGCCACAAATTCAAGCCTTTCCCGGATTCTTTCCAATAAAAGTTGGTAAGTAAGAATATATGTTTAGGAAGAGGAGGTGGAGCATCGGTGGCAGCCATGTTGGTTGGTACCCAGCTTTCTTGTATACAGATACCGTTCACTGATTCTTTTGTAATGGAAAAGGCATAGCGCTGGATCAGATGGACCCACAGAACAAAAATATAGCACAATCTAGTAAGGATTTACATTTAAAGCATGTAATAGGTGAGTATTATAGGGGTAAACAAGGAGGAATACTAATATCCCAGTACAAAAAAAAAATTCTACCAGCAGCCACCACTAGAGGGAGCTTACTGCATACAGTTTTATTATTATAGATTCCTAGGCCTATATGAGGCCCACCAGGATACACACCTGGGACTTGGTATTAAGATTTTCTAGTTGCTCCGGAGTTCTGTCTGATACCTGTTTCCAGTCTTCCAGGACCTCTGATACCTGTTCCCAGTCTTCAGGACCTTTGCTACCAGTTTCCAGTCTTGCAGGATCCCTGATACCTGTTCCCGGTCTTCCAAGACTTTTTTCTACGTGTCTGCCTGCAGCTTTCAGGACCTCTGCTTCCTGTTTCTGGTTTTCCAGGACCTCTGCTATGTGTTCACCTCTGGCTTCCAGGATGTCTTCTGTCCGAATGTGCCTTCCAGGACTTCTGATACCTGTTCCCAGTCTTCCAGGACCTCTGCTACCTGTTCCCAGTCTTCCAGGACCTCTGCTACCTGTTCCCAGTCTTCCGGACCTCTGCTACCTGTTTCCAGTCTTCCAGGACCTCTGCTACCTGTTTCCAGTCTTCCAGGACCTCTGCTACCTGTTTCCAGTCTTCCGGACCTCTGCTACCTGTTCCCAGTCTTCCAGGACCTCTGCTACCTGTTCCCAGTCTTCCAGGACCTCTGCTACCTGTTTCCAGTTGTCCGGACCTCTGCTACCTGTTCCCAGTCTTCTAGGTCCTCTGCTACCAGTTTTGCAGGATCCCTGATACCTGTTCCCGGTCTTCCAAGACCTCTGCTACATGTCTGCCTGCAGCTTTCAGGATGTCTCCTATCCGCCTGCGGCTTCAAGGACCTCTGCTACCTGTTCTTGATCTTCCAGGACCTCTGCTACCTGTTCCTGATCTTCCAGGACCTCTGCTACCTGCTCCTGGTTTTCTAGGACCTCTGCTACCTGTTCCTGGTCTTCCAGTACCTCTGCTACCTGTTCCCTGTCTCCTGTGCTTCCGGCTTCTCGACCTCTACTACCTGTCTTCTGTCTCCAGGACCTCTGCTACCTGTCTATGGTCTCCGGGACCTCGGCTACCTGTCTACGGTCTCCAGGACCTCGGCTACCTGTCTGTGGTCTCCAGGACCTCTGCTACCTGTCTGTGGTCTCCAGGACCTCTGCTACCTGTCTGTGGTCTCCAGGACCTCTGCTACCTGTCTGTGGTCTCCAGGACCTCTGCTACCTGTCTGTGGTCTCCCCAACCTTTGCTACCTGTCTGCTGTCTCCAGGACCTCTGCTACCTGTCTGCTGTCTGCAGGACCTCTGCTACCTGTTTTCGGTCCCCCCGACCTCTGCTACCTGTCTGCTGTCTCCAGGACCTCTGCTACCTGTCTGCTGTCTCCAGGACCTCTGCTACCTGTGTGCTGTCTCCAGGACCTCTGCTACCTGTGTGCTGTCTCTAGGACCTCTGCTACCTGTCTGCTGTCTCCAGGACCTCTGCTACCTGTCTGCTGTCTCCAGGACTTCTGCTACCTGTCTGCTGTCTCCAGGACCTCTGCTACCTGTCTGTGGTCTCCCCAACCTCTGCTACCTGTCTATGGTCTCCCCAACCTCTGCTACCTGTCTGCTGTCTCCAGGACCTCTGCTACCTGTCTGCTGTCTCCAGTACCTCTGCTACCTGTCTGCTGTCTCCAGGACCTCTGCTACCTGTCTGCTGTCTGCAGGACCTCTGCTACCTGTTTTTGGTCCTCCCCGACCTCAGCTATCTGTCTGCTGTCTCCAGGACCTCTGCTACCTGTCTGCTGTCTCCAGGACCGCTGCTACCTCTGTGCTGTCTCCAGGACCGCTGCTACCTCTGTGCTGTTTCCAGGACCTCTGCTACCTGTCTGCAGTCTCCAGGACCTCTGCTACCTGTCTGCAGTCTCCAGGATCTCTGCTACCTGTCTGCAGTCTCCTGGACCTCTGCTACCTGTCTGCTGTCTCCTGGACCTCTGCTACCTGTCTGCTGTCTCCTGGACCTCTGCTACCTGTCTGCAGTCTCCAGGATCTCTGCTACCTGTCTGCAGTCTCCAGGACCTCTGCTACCTGTGTGCTGTCTCCAGGACCACTGCTACCTGTCTGCTGTCTCCTGGACCTCTGCTACCTGTCTGCAGTCTCCAGGATCTCTGCTACCTGTCTGCAGTCTCCAGGACCTCTGCTACCTGTGTGCTGTCTCCAGGACCTCTGCTACCTGTGTGCTGTCTCCTGGACCTCTGCTACCTGTCTGCAGTCTCCAGAACCTCTGCTACCTGTGTGTTGTCTCCTGGACCTCTGCTTACTGTCTGCAGTCTCTAGGGCCTCTGCTGCCTGTCTGCAGTCTCCAGGACTTCTGCTACCTGTCTGCAGTCTCCAGGACCTCTGCTACCTGTGTGCTGTCTCCAGGACCACTGCTACCTGTCTGCTGTCTCCTGGACCTCTGCTACCTGTCTGCAGTCTCCAGGATCTCTGCTACCTGTCTGCAGTCTCCAGGACCTCTGCTACCTGTGTGCTGTCTCCAGGACCTCTGCTACCTGTGTGCTGTCTCCTGGACCTCTGCTACCTCTCTGCAGTCTCCAGAACCTCTGCTACCTGTGTGTTGTCTCCTGGACCTCTGCTTACTGTCTGCAGTCTCTAGGGCCTCTGCTGCCTGTCTGCAGTCTCCAGGACTTCTGCTACCTGTCTGCAGTCTCCAGGACCTCTGCTACCTGTCTGCAGTCTCCAGGACCTCTGCTACCTGTCTGCAGTCTCCAGGACCTCTGCTACCTGTCTGCAGTCTCCAGGACCTCTGCTACCTGTCTGCAGTCTTCAGGACCTCTGCTACCTATTTCCCACGTGCAATATCTCTCTGCTACACCGACGCCCATGGCCCATGTGCCCACCCAGACCTTGGGCTTTGAGGATCCACCTCACCCAGTGAGCCTAGCATAAGTACTGTATACAGTGAGCTCCCTCTAGTGGTGGCTAAAAGTAACACAACTTGTATTATATGCTTTAATGTCTATGCTGAGGATTTGGAGCTCCGTGTCAAAAAAACAGAACTCCAGACACAATCTATGAATGAAATTAATCAGGGCGGGGACACATTCTTCATCAAGTTACATATTATGTTGCCAGCTATTAAGATCATGTTTGGAAAATTAAATGGAGCCTGGGCCCTTGACTGGAGCGTCGCCTGGGGCCCCTGTGATAATTGATCTCTTAGGGGATGATGCTCTGAGCCTACATATATCACATTTACATAGTGGATGCATCGGGCGGCGCTCACTCCTGTCTCCAGTGTAACCAGCAGATGGAAGAAACCAGTTTTATAAAATAAAAAATTAGGTCAAATGGAAAAAAAATTCAGGGAGCTGTTTTTTTTTTTTTTTTTTTTTTTTTTTATTCTTTACTCATAAATCCCAAATGGCAGATTTCTATATCCTTTCTCAAAAGCGGAATAAATCCTAAAACCGGGAAAAGCAGATTTCTGAAATGACAGCGCCACCTATGGGCCGAACAGGGAAGTGAATATTTTAAAAAAAAATCTCTTATATACGGGGATTACATAAATATTATACAAGCTTATTCCTGGGTGTTATGCACACGCCCGGGCTGAGCGGCGTGTGCGTGTGATTGTAGTGATTCCACTGGACCATGAACCGGAGAGTGCCTGGAGGGGCGTGACTAAGTATCTGGCCGATCCGACCAAGATGGCACGACGGCATACGACGCCAGTGCACCAGGGAGAAACCGGGCAGAGGGACCAGGTGCTACTCCAGGTCAAACTCCGGACACGGGGGTTGACCCACACAGGGATTACTGGATCAGGCTGGTTAGGCTGGCGCACAGACTGGAGGGTATAGGCAGGCACGACTGGTATGCAGGCAGGCGGGTAAAGGCAAGCGCAGCTAGAGTGCAGACAGGGAGGCACTAGCAGGTAGGAACACAGGCGGGATAGGACCCAGTACACACTGGGACTCAGGAACAATACAGGTAGAGGGGTACAGGCAAGCACAGCTAGAGTGCAGACAGGGAGGCACTAGCAGGTAGGAACACAGGCGGGATAGGACCCAGTACACACTGGGACTCAGGAACAGGCAGGTTAGGCTGGCACAGACTGGTGGATATAAGCAAACACGGCAGGTATGCAGATGGGTGGATACAGGCGAGTATGCAGGCAGGGAGGTACTGGCCGAAAGGACGGGCTGGAGCACAGAAAGGTTAAGACCCAGTACAGACTGGGTCACAGAACCGCAGATGCGGTAGACAACCACAGCAGAGAGGGAACGCCCGAAGCGGTGGGCAAGAACAGAGCAGGACAGGACTGCCGGAGCAGCGGGCAGAAGCAGGGCAGGACAGGACTGCCGGAGCAGCGGGCAGAAGCAGGGCAGGACAGGACTGCCGGAGCAGCGGGCAGAAGCAGGGCAGGACAGGACTGCCGGAGCAGCGGGCAGAAGCAGGGCAGGACAGGACTGCCGGAGCAGTGAGCAAGGAGTCAGAGCAGGCTAGAACCGCCGGAGCGGTGAGCAAAGGAGTCAGAGCAGGCTAGAACCGCCGGAGCGGTGAGCAAAGGAGTCAGAGCAGGCTAGAACCGCCGGAGCGGTGAGCAAAGGAGTCAGAGCAGGCTAGAACCGCCGGAGCGGTGAGCAAAGGAGTCAGAGCAGGCTAGGCTGAGTAGGGGGGACAGGGCTCTGTTCACACGGAACAGACAGGAAGGGAAAGGCAGAGCCAGACACCCACAGGGTACTTGCAGTGAAGTAGCGAGTGGACCACAAACTCACAAACGGGAGTACAGAGACAACAAGCAGGAGTTAGGTACGAGTTCAGACTCTGCAGAAAAAGGAAGGGAACGGACATAGAGGCAAAACAGGTAAAGGATAGGAGAGAGTTCAGACTGGAACTGAGTGTACGGAGGAGACCGACACTGCAGCGGGACACAGGAGCGGGTCTGGGAATACGGCCACCCGAGAGGCAGGACGAACAGGCAAGGAGCGTGTTCAGACAGGACAGACAAGATACAGGAGCGGGTCTAGGTAATCAGCCCCTAGAAGGCGAGAGGAACAGGCTAGGAGCGTGTTCAGACAGGTCAGACAAGATACAGGAACAGGTCTAGGTAATCGGCCCCTAGAAGGCAGGAGGAACAGGCTAGGAGCGTGTTCAGACAGGTCAGACAAGATACAGGAACAGGTCTAGGTAATCGGCCCCTAGAAGGCAGGAGGAACAGGCTAGGAGCGTGTTCAGACAGGCCTGGAAATACAGCCTCCAGGATAGGCAGACAAGAGAACACAGAACGGGACCTGGCACCTTCAGAGTGCAAGCACACACTGAAAGAAACACTATGCTCAGGCAGGGATAGATGGGCGCAGCTGAGCTATATACCAGGTGACAGACAGCAATAGGCTGAGGACGCACAAGGGGTGTGACCAACAGCAGGTACAAAAAGCAGGAAGTGATCGGGCGCCGCCCTTAAGCAGCAGAAACAGACACAAACAGACAGCATGGAGGGAAGCCAGAGAGACATTCTGGACAGGAGATCAAGTGCGCGCTCTTGCACAGTGGGAGATGGACCACTATGCAAGGACGCCGCCAGGTATGTTACACTGGGCACATGTACAGATAGGAGCAGTATTATAGTAGTTATATTCTTGTACATAGGGGGCAGTATTATATAGGGGGCAGTATTATAGTAGTTATATTCTTGTACATAGGGAGCAGTATTATATAGGGGCAGTATTATAGTAGTTATATTCTTGTACATAGGGGCATTATTATAGTAATTATATTCTTGTACATAGGGGGCAGTATTATAGTAGTTATATTCTTGTACATAGGGGGCAATATTATAGTAGTTATATTCTTGTACATAGGAGCAGTATTATAGTAGTTATATTCTTGTACATAGGGGCAGTATTATAGTAGTTATATTCTTGTACATAGGAGCAGTATCATAGTAGTTATATTCTTGTACATAGGAGCAGTATTATTGTAGATATATTCTTGTACATAGCAGCAGTATTATAGTAGTTATATTCTTGTACATAGGGGGCAGTATTATAGCGGTTATATTCCTGTACATAGGGGCAGTATTATAGTATATTTTTGTATATAGGGGCAGTATTATATAGGGGCAGTATTATAGTAGTTATATTCTTGTACATAGGAGCAGTATTATAGTAGTTATATTCTTGTACATAGGGGCAGTATTTTAGTAGTTATATTCTTGTACATAGGAGCAGTATTTTAGTAGTTATATTCTTGTACATAGAGGGCAGTATTATAGTAGTTATATTCTTGTACATAGGAGCAGTATTATAGTAGTTATATTCTTGTACATAGCGGGCAGTATTATAGTAGTTATAATCTTGTACATAAGGGGCAGTATTATAGTAGTTATATTCTTGTACATAAGGGGCAGTATTATAGTAGTTATAGTCTTGTACATAGGGGCAGTATTATAGTAGTTATATTCTTGTACATAGGAGGCAGTATTATAGTAGTTATATTCTTGTACATAGGGGCAGTATTATAGTAGTTATATTCTTGTACATAGGGGCAGTATTATAGTAGTTATATTCTTGTTCATAGGAGCAGTATTATAGTAGTTATATTCTTGTATATAGGGGGCAGTATTATAGTAGTTATATTCTTGTACATAGGGGAAGTATTATAGTAGTTATATTCTTGTACATAGGGGGCAGTATTATAGTAGTTATATTCTTGTACATAGGGGGCAGTATTATAGTAGTTATATTCTTGTACATAGGAGCAGTATTATAGTAGTTATATTCATGTACATAGGAGCAGTATTATAGTAGTTATATTCTTGCACATAGGAGCAGTATTACAGTAGTTATATTCTTGTACATAGGGGCAGTATTATAGTAGTTATATTCTTGTACATAGGGGAAGTATTATAGTAGTTATATTCTTGTACATAGGGGCAGTATTATAGTAGTTATATTCTTGTATATAGGGGGCAGTATTATAGTAGTTATATTCTTGTACATAGGGGCAGTATTATAGTAGTTATATTCTTGTACATAGGGGCAGTATTATAGTAGTTATATTCTTGTTCATAGGAGCAGTATTATAGTAGTTATATTCTTGTATATAGGGGGCAGTATTATAGTAGTTATATTCTTGTACATAGGGGAAGTATTATAGTAGTTATATTCTTGTACATAGGGGGCAGTATTATAGTAGTTATATTCTTGTACATAGGGGGCAGTATTATAGTAGTTATATTCTTGTACATAGGAGCAGTATTATAGTAGTTATATTCATGTACATAGGAGCAGTATTATAGTAGTTATATTCTTGCACATAGGAGCAGTATTATAGTAGTTATATTCTTGTACATAGGGGCAGTATTATAGTAGTTATATTCTTGTACATAGGGGAAGTATTATAGTAGTTATATTCTTGTACATAGGGGCAGTATTATAGTAGTTATATTCTTGTTCATAGGAGCAGTATTATAGTAGTTATATTCTTGTATATAGGGGGCAGTATTATAGTTGTTATATTCTTGTACATAGGGGCAGTATTATAGTAGTTATATTCTTGTACAAAGGAGCAGTATTATAGTAGTTATAATCTTGTACATAGGGGGCAGTATTATAGTAGTTATATTCTTGTATATAGGGGGCAGTATTATAGTAGTTATATTCTTGTACATAGGAGCAGCATTATAGTAGTTATATTCTTGTACATAGGGGGCAGTATTATAGTAGTTATATTCTTGTATATAGGGGGCAGTATTATAGTAGTTATATTCTTGTACATAGGGAGCAGTATTATAGTAGTTATATTCTTGTATATAGGGGGCAGTATTATAGTAGTTATATTCTTGTACATAGGAGCAGCATTATAGTAGTTATATTCTTGTACATAGGGGGCAGTATTATAGTAGTTATATTCTTGTACATAGGGGCAGTATTATAGTAGTAATATTCTTGTACATAGGGGCAGTATTATAGTAGTTATATTCTTGTATATAGGGGGCAGTATTATAGTAGTTATATTCTTTTACATAGGGGGCAGTATTATAGTAGTTATATTCTGGTACATAGGGGGCAGTATTATAGTAGTTATATTCTTGTACATAGGGGCAGTATTACAGTAGTTATATTTTTGTACATAGGAGCAGTATTATAGTAGTTATATTCTTGTACATAGGAGCAGTATTATAGTAGTTATATTCTTGTATATAGGGGCAGTATTATAGTAGTTATATTCTTGTACATAGGAGCAGTATTATAGTAGTTATATTCTTGTATATAGGGGCAGTATTATAAAACGTATTTATATTCACTTTCTTTCTGTTTAGACTGAAGTTTGTGTCAGGCGGACAAAGATCCTACAACATCAGTCACCTAGAAGAACTATTTGCAGTTGTCCGCGGCCATGAATTTCCTCCGCAGACGCCTCTCGGACAGCAGCTTTGTGGCTAACCTGCCCAATGGTTACATGATGGACCTTCAGCGGCCGGAGAACTCCACCAGCTCTCCTGCGTCTCCAGCATTGGAGCGGAAGCAGCAGCCTCCTCTGCAGGTCTCGGCCTCCTCCACCTCCACCTCTGGAAGCAGCAGCCTCTTCAGCTCCATCACCAATGCAGTGAAACAGACCACTCAGGCCGCTGCGGGGCTGGTGGAGCAGACTGGACCCCCGGCCCCTCCTGTGATCCTGAAACCCAAAATCCTTCTGGTCATTGATGATGCTCATACAGACTGGTAAGTTTACAATTCACATCCATCATATCCATCAGCCGTAAACTTCTACACTTCTAATTACACTCTGACCATAGTCATCATCATTATGTGCACTATATGGCAGCATTAAGTGGACACTTTGTGCCACTATATTTTCAATAAATAGTACTGCTATATACATGTCACTTTTGGATGACAGTATTATTTTGTAAGTTGGCACTTTATGACACTTGTATTCGTTCAAGGCATTATTATGTAGTACTATACGGCAAAAGTAAGTGTGAACTACCATATATACGCCATATTGTATGCTTACTATATGACAGTATTATATAGGCAGTATACAGTAATATTAGGTTGTCACTATATGGCATTTTTATGTATGTATGTACTATAACACACAATTCAATGGAAAATACAGTATATAACGTGTTATAAGCTTTGTATATGACGGTATTATTTAGGCAGTATATAATACTATTAAATTGGCTCTATGTGGCACTTTTATTTGCTCTTAGGCATTATTATGTAGTACTATATGATACAATTTAGTGGGAACTACTGTATATACTGTGTTACATGTGTAGTATATTATGGTAATATTATTTTGCCACTATATGGTGCTTTTATATGTTCACTATTAGGCATTATTATGTAATACTATATGGCACAGGGTACGATTATATTATGTTGGCACTATGTGGCGCTTTTATATTAAGGCATTATTATGTAATGTTATATGGCACAATTAAGTGGGAACTGCTGTATATACTGAGTAATATGCTTAGTTATGTAGAACTAGATGGTGGCCCGATTCTAACGCATCGGGTATTCTAGAATAGGTATGTGGCCGACCGGGCGCAAGCAGCAGAGCGGTGTTTACATTTGGCGCCAAAATCGCTGATTGGTCGAGGCCGGCAACCGTGACCAATCAGCAAAGCGGTGTTAAAATTTGGCGCCTATATCGCAGATTGGTCACGGCCGGCGGTCACGTCTAATCAGCAGAGCGGGGTTTAAATTTGGCGCCAATAATGCTGATTGGTCACGGCCGCGACCAATCAGCAGAGCGGTGTTTAAATTTGTCGCCAATATCGCTGATTGGTCGCAGCCGGCCACCGCGACTAATCAGCGAAGCAGTGTTTAAATTTGTCGCCAATACTGCTGATTGGTCGCGGTCGGAGACCACGACTAATCAGCAGAGCGGTGTTTAAATTTGGCGCCAATACTGCTGATTGGTCGCGGTCGGAGACCACGACTGATCAGCAGAGCGGTGTTTAAATTTGGCGCCAATACTGCTAATTGGTCGCAGCCGGCGACCGCGACCAATCAGCAGAGCGGGGTTTACATTTGGCGCCAAAATCGCTGATTGGTCACGCCCGGCGGTCGCAACCAATCAGCAGAGCGGGGTTTAAATTTTGCACCAATACTGCTGATTGTTCGCGGCCTGCGACCGCGACCAATTAACAGAGCATTGTTTAAATTTTTCGCCAGAATCGCTGATTGGTTGCGGCTGGCGGTGGCGACCAATCAGCAGAGCGGTGTTTCAATTTGCCACCAAAATCACTGATTGGTCGGGGCCGGCCACCGCGACCAATCAGCAGAGCGGGGTGTAAATTTGCCGCCCATATCGATGATTGGTCGGGGCCGGCGGCCGCAACCAATCAGCGTCGTATTAGTGAGGACCGGGGAGCGGCGCTGCCTGTGCGGGTACTTCCGCTGCGAGCAGCTGGGTGATGAGCGGCTGCTCGCAGCAGAAGCATCCCGACCGGCGGCGCCGCTCCTCGGTCCTCCGTTCACACTTGCCGTCGGGAGATCATAGCGCTGTTTAAATTTGACGCCAATCTCGCTGATTGGTCGCGGTCGGCTGGCGGCCGCAACCAATCAGCAGAGCGTTGTTTAAATTTTGCGCTAATCTCGCTGATTGGTCGCCGTCGGCTGTCATCCGCGACCAATCAGCAGAGCGCTGTTTAAATTTGGCGCCAATCTCGCTGATTGGTCGCGGCTGGCGTCCGCGACCAATCAGCACAGCAGTGTTTACATGTGGCGGCAAGATCGATGATTGGTCGCGGCCGCTATTTAAATGTGGTGATTGGTCGCGGGCAGCGGCCGCGACCAATCAGCAGAGCGGTGTTTAACTTTAGCGCCAAGATCACTGATTGGTCGCGGGCGGAGAGCGCGACCAATCAGCGAATCGTATTGGTAAGGACTGGGGAGCGGAATCGTATTGGTGAGGACTGGGGAGCGCCGCTGCCTGTGCGGATACTTCCACTCTGAGAAGCCAGGAGATGAGCGACTGCTCGCAGCAGAAGTATCCGGACCCGCAGCGCCGCTCCCCGGTCCTCCCTTGACACCCTAGCCGCTGATGTCCCCACAGTATCAGCATGGTGTTACAAAGGTCCGGACATTTGTGTTAAAATTCGCTGATTGGTCGCTGGCGCTGCCCGCGACCAATCACCGATTTGGGCGCCAAATTTAAATATCAGCCGCGACCAATCACCGATTTGGCCGCCACATTTAAATATCGTCCGCGACCAATCAGCACAGCGGTGTTTAAATGTGGCACCAAGATCGGTGATTGGTCGCGGCCGCTATTTAAATGTGGCGGCCAAATCGGTGATTGGTCGCGGGCAGCGCCGCGACCAATCAGCGATTTTTAACACAAATGTCCGGATCTTTGTAACACCATGCGGATACTGTGGGGACATCAGCGGCTAGGGTGTGAAGGGAGGACCGAGGAGCGGCGCTGCGGGTCGGGATACTTCTGCTGCGAGCGCCCGCTCATGTCCCGGGTTCTCGCAGTGGAAGTATCCGCACAGGCAGCGCCGCTGACATCCATGCGGCTAGGGTGTGAAGGGAGGACCGGGGAGCGGCGCTGACATCCAATTGGTCGCGGCCGCTATTTAAATGTGCCGCACAAATCGGTGATTGGTCGCCGTCTTGGCCCGCGACCAATCACTGATCTTGCCGCAAAAGTTAAACACTACTGTGCTGATTGGTCGCGGACGCTGCCCGCGACCAATCACCGATTTGGGCGCCAAATTAAAATATCGGCCGCGACCAATCACCGATCTTGGCTCCACATTTAAACACCGCTGTGCTGATTGGTCGCGGACGCTATTTAAATGTGGAGCCAAGATCGGTGATTGGTCGCGGCCGATATTTTAATTTGGCGCCCAAATCGGTGATTGGTCGCGGGCAGCGTCGGCGACCAATCAGCACAGCGGTGTTTAACTTTTGCGGTAAGATCAGTGATTGGTCGCGGTCTTCGGACCCGACCAATCATCGAATCGTCTTGGTGAGGACCGGGGAGCGGCGCTGCCTGTGCGGCTACTTCCGCTGCGAAAACCCGGGACATAGCGGGCGCTCGCAGCAGAAGTATCCCGACCCGCAGCGCCGCTCCCCGGTCCCCCCTTCCGCATGGAGGTCAGCGACGCCGGCGGTCCTTCCGCTGCTACCAGCCGGGAGATGAGCACCTCGCGCCGCTCATCTCCCGGCTGCATCTCCGTCCCGCAGATGGGTCCGGCGGTCGAGGTCCTTCTGCTGGTACCGGCCGGGAGATGAGCGCCTCGCGCCGGTCATCTCCCTGCTGCATCGCCGCTGAGCTCCGTCCCGCAGATGAGCCGCTAACGGCCGCCATCTTTTTTCAGAAATCCTGCGGCGCTGATTGGCCGCTGCCGGACCAATGAGCGACGCGGGATTTCCAGGACAGACAGAAAGACAGACAGATAGACAGACAGACAGACAGACAGACGGGATAAGACAATTATATAGTAGAAGGGTACGGTAATACTAGGTTGGCACTATATGGCACTTTTATGTTCTTACTGTTAGGCATTATTATGTAATATGAGACAAAAACTGGCCAATTATATACAAAAATGCAAAACCCGGTGCTAAGACAAGTAGTCAAGCACCGAGTTCAAATTGCCTACTCGTGTCCAATGTAGAAAACAAACGGAGAACAAAAGAGTAATTAGCAATGAAACAAAATCTTTATTAGTGATTCATAGTCACAGTGATAAAAGGATATATGAAAGAAATAATAACAAAACAAGGGGATCAGGAACAGACAGTGCCAGAAACAGGACAACCCCTGGCAATAAAATTACTGAGCAATCCAAAGTGCAAAAATGCAGATAAATATACAGGCAGAGGGACACTCCATAGGTATATAATTACCAATAAAGGTAATGGATAAATATCACAGTTCACCCATTAAGGAATAAAAAGTCAATATGACTCAACCATAATATGTGCAAAAATCGCTGAGTAGCGACAATAAAGCAAAGATCCAAATTAAGGGTAAGTTATATGGCTGCCCTATGCCACACGATGTTAAGTAAGGAAGTATACAAAAAGTACCCGGACCTAGTTAAAATCACTCACCCAATGGCAAGGTGTCCGGGAAACAGGAAGCTCACAGGGTGCCTGGGGAGCCACAGAACGTACTACAGGTGAAAGCGCGCCCCGACGCGCGTTTCGCTCTTCTTTATCAAGAGGCGCTGTGTGTATGCCCGACAGGACCTGATTATATACGCCCACCCTTGGTCACGTGATGCAAAAGAGGGAAACACATTGGTATGTAGCGGTGCGTGTACCCGGAGCCACGCCCCCCGCCGCCCGCGTCACAGCCGTCAGGTCACGAGCGCGCACCAGGCAGCGCGCCTAGGAAGCGCTCCCGGGGGCGCGCCAGGGACAGAAGACAGCCGGACACGGGCACGGGTCAGCCAGGAGCCGGGAGACAGGCACCCCACCAATGTGAAAAAGAAGATAGATATAAGAAATACAGACAGAGGATGGTGAGCAAATACAAAATAGTAAAATACACCTTAAATAAGACAAGATGCTCTCAGACACAAATGAATGAGTAAGATAACTTAATGGAGCATAATTATAATAAAGATCCATCAATTAACTCTAGATAATTACAATAAGTGCCCAATAAGGGTAAATATATATAAGTCCAGAGATATATGTGGAGACAAGTCGACATGGGACCATTTCCCACAAGGATCAGAAGATGATAATCGAAGGGCTCTTGCGAAATGCTCCATGTTATCCGCCATAAAATGCCTTGAACAGAGAATTGAGGAAGGTCCATATGGCGCACACAAACAATGAGTTAATAGCCACGAGTCTAAAAAGGTAGAGAACAACAAAGTTAAAAGCAAATAATAAAAACAGACTAAAAACTAGAGCACGGACTTTAGATCAAGAAAAATAAACACTGAGGGAGAGAACAAGCCAAGCAAAAAAGGGCCCAATCACAAAAATGAGGAGAAGCTCAAATTTTCATTAAGGCCACGCGGTGCCAAGGTGTCCAGGGTGCTAATCCACCTGGCCTCTTTTTGTGCAAGGCAAAGTCTGTAGTCACCCCCTCGAGAGCCCAGATGTACCGCATCTATTCCCCGCACCAAAAGGCTGCGTGGGTCACAATTGTGAACTTGTTTAAAATGTCGCGGTAAAGTCCTGAGCTCACGGGGGTCCGACACAGATTTAGCTGCGCCAATGTCCCGCACATGCTCCCGCACCCGGATCCTCAATTCCCTTGTCGTAAGACCTACATAGATTTTCTGACAACTACACGTGGCATAGTAAACCACGTGTGTTGTACCACAGGAAATGTATCTGAGGATCCGGTAAGTGCGGGAGCCATCTGAGCTCGCAAAAGACGAACTGCGAAGGACATTGGCGCAGGCCCTGCAATGGCCACATGGATAGGACCCAACCCTGGGACCGCGCGACCCGAAAGGATTAGCTACAGGTGGGACATAGTGACTTGAAGTAACCAGATCACCCAGATTTCTGGCACGTCTGGCAGTCATGAGTGGGAATTGTCCCACCACATCCCTCAGGGAGGGCTCCGCACCAAGAACATTCCAATGTCGTGAGAGGACCCGCCTCATAGAAACCCACTCATGATTATAAGTGGAAATGAAGCGGGTCCTCTCAGGAGGCCCGGAGAGAGGTGATCTCGGAAGAGGATATAGTAGAGAACTGCGGGGGGTGCTGCGGGCCCTACCGTAGCCACGGCCGATGCAGCGGTTACTGTAGCCTCTCTGTTTAAAACGTTGTGTCAGAGCTGCTGCCTGCTTTTCAAAGTTGGCTTCCGTCGAGCAAATGCGCTTAATCCTAAGGAATTGTCCGACCGGGACGGCCCTAATAGTAGAGGAAGTATGACCAGAGGCCGCATGCACCAAAGAGTTCACCGCTGTGGGCTTCCTGTAGACGTCCGTCTGGATG
The DNA here is from genome assembly GCF_046119375.1 of Phyllobates terribilis. Lineage (NCBI taxonomy): Eukaryota > Metazoa > Chordata > Amphibia > Anura > Dendrobatidae > Phyllobates > Phyllobates terribilis. The sequence continues at coordinate 178,051,476 of NW_027362770.1, forward strand.
AGGGAGTGTGAGTCCACCACCAGAGTGACGTCCAGTAAGTCCAAGCGTGTAAGGCTATAAGTGTAAGTCAATTTGATGCCCCACTCATTGGTGTTAAGCCGCCCCATAAAGTCATCAAGCTCCTCCGCCGAACCCCGCCAGAAAAATAGGACATCATCGATATACCTGAGCCATGCCACGACCCGGTCAGCGCCCCGCACACCATCGCCCCCAAAAAATATCCCTCTCCCACGCGCCAAGGAAGAGGTTTGCATACGATGGTGCACAGGCCGCCCCCATGGCCGTCCCACGTCGCTGCAGGTATATCGTGTCCTTGAAAAGAAAATAATTATGGCAAAGGATAAAGCGGAGGAGCTCGAGAATAAATTCCCGTGAAGGGCCGCTCAGGTCGGAACCCCCAAGGAAAAGCTCGACGGAAGTCACACCAAGATCGTGATCAATGCAGGTATGCAGACTCTCCACATCGGCCGTGACCATGATAGTGCCAGGTTCCAGAGAGATGCCATCAACCCTAGTAAGGACGTCCGTCGTGTCCCGCACATAGGACGGGAGGGTCCCCACCAGTGGTCTCAAATGACTATCAACATATTGTGAGATAGGACCACATAAACCACCCAGGCCGGACACGATCGGACGTCCAGGAGGGTTAATGGCATCCTTATGTACTTTGGGGAGTAAGTAAAAAGTAGCTGTTTTAGGGGAACGTACAGTCAGAGCCTCCACAGTTCTCTTATCTATAATACCTCTCTCACAGGCCCGGGCCAGAATACCCTGCAAGGTGGCGGAGAAGGAGGCAGTGGGATTGTATGACAGCCTAGAGTAAGTCTCCTTATCTCTCAGCTGTCGCAGGGCCTCCCTCTCATATTTGTGGTGGGGCCACAGGACGATATTCCCTCCCTTGTCCGCCGGCTTAATGACTGTGTCCTTAAGAGTTTGAAGTTGTCGAATCGCTTGGCGTTGGGCGGAGGTTAAATTGTCAAACTTTCTCCGTGTGGAGAGTTTTTTGAAATCCTCCGCCACTAGATTAACGAAAATTTCTACTGCTGGACAAATAGACAAGGGAGGAAACCTCGTTGACTTAGGATTCCTAACCTGTGGTAACCCACCTGAGGGAGGGTTAGTTTGTTCAGATAAAAGATCCTCCAGATGTTGTAAAGCCTCCTCCTCCGTCACCGCTGGGACATGATCACCATCCGGCCTAAAATGGAGTTTTTTTAGAATCAATTTCCGAGCAAACAGGTGGAGGTCCTTGAGGGCCGTAAAATAGTCAAAAGAGTTAGTAGGAGAAAATGACAGGCCCATAGCAAGGACCTCCATCTGTGTCTCGGTTAGGATATGATTGGTAAGGTTCATAACACAGAGCCCCCCACAGGGATCACCAACCTGAAAAGGAACCGTCCGTTTCCTCCTATTATTCGGTCTCGTCTGAACACTTCCAGTAGGTCGAGTCACAGAACCCCCCTGAGAATCCGCGCCAACAACTGGTACCTGGCCCTCACTAGAGGTTCCCGAGGCAATCGAGGTGGACCTAGATCGTGTAAAAGAATTATTGCGGGATCTTGATCTTAGATTTTCCACCGGTGATCTCCACCGGTACACTCTATGAGTGGACATATCCAATGTATCACGTTGAAATTTTTTTATTTTCATAGCTTGAATTTCTTTGACAAGTTTCTGACAGTCCGCATCAATTTCCTCCTGGAGTTTCTTAAGGTCATCACTCGACAAATCCTTCTTAAGCTGTACTTGTAGAACATCAATCTCAGATTCTAACTCACGAAGGGATTTTTCACTTTGCTCCCTAAGGAGACCCAGGAAACCAAGTGAACAGTTGTTAGCCAAGGATTCCCAGTTAGTTTTGAAGAGGTCATCTTCAATTTTGAAAGAGGGGAAAATCTGTATCCTCAGGCCTCTCGGAATCAGAGATTTCTCAATATATTTAGTGAGGAAAGCATGGTTCCACCAGGTACGGCATCTCCGCTTAATTAAGGCCTTAAAGCTGGCAATTCTCTCCCTCAGTGTCTGATCTGTGTCCGGCACCACCAGACCCCCATTGCTGGATAACTCATCTAACTGCGCAAGCCAAGTGGTATCTCGTGCACGAAAGTCCATTATAGGCCAAATGAAAACTGTAAAAATACAGAAAAGCATATATGAGACAAAAACTGGCCAATTATATACAAAAATGCAAAACCCGGTGCTAAGACAAGTAGTCAAGCACCGAGTTCAAATTGCCTACTCGTGTCCAATGTAGAAAACAAACGGAGAACAAAAGAGTAATTAGCAATGAAACAAAATCTTTATTAGTGATTCATAGTCACAGTGATAAAAGGATATATGAAAGAAATAATAACAAAACAAGGGGATCAGGAACAGACAGTGCCAGAAACAGGACAACCCCTGGCAATAAAATTACTGAGCAATCCAAAGTGCAAAAATGCAGATAAATATACAGGCAGAGGGACACTCCATAGGTATATAATTACCAATAAAGGTAATGGATAAATATCACAGTTCACCCATTAAGGAATAAAAAGTCAATATGACTCAACCATAATATGTGCAAAAATCGCTGAGTAGCGACAATAAAGCAAAGATCCAAATTAAGGGTAAGTTATATGGCTGCCCTATGCCACACGATGTTAAGTAAGGAAGTATACAAAAAGTACCCGGACCTAGTTAAAATCACTCACCCAATGGCAAGGTGTCCGGGAAACAGGAAGCTCACAGGGTGCCTGGGGAGCCACAGAACGTACTACAGGTGAAAGCGCGCCCCGACGCGCGTTTCGCTCTTCTTTATCAAGAGGCGCTGTGTGTATGCCCGACAGGACCTGATTATATACGCCCACCCTTGGTCACGTGATGCAAAAGAGGGAAACACATTGGTTGGTGATCCCTGTGGGGGGCTCTGTGTTATGAACCTTACCAATCATATCCTAACCGAGACACAGATGGAGGTCCTTGCTATGGGCCTGTCATTTTCTCCTACTAACTCTTTTGACTATTTTACGGCCCTCAAGGACCTCCACCTGTTTGCTCGGAAATTGATTCTAAAAAAACTCCATTTTAGGCCGGATGGTGATCATGTCCCAGCGGTGACGGAGGAGGAGGCTTTACAACATCTGGAGGATCTTTTATCTGAACAAACTAACCCTCCCTCAGGTGGGTTACCACAGGTTAGGAATCCTAAGTCAACGAGGTTTCCTCCCTTGTCTATTTGTCCAGCAGTAGAAATTTTCGTTAATCTAGTGGCGGAGGATTTCAAAAAACTCTCCACACGGAGAAAGTTTGACAATTTAACCTCCGCCCAACGCCAAGCGATTCGACAACTTCAAACTCTTAAGGACACAGTCATTAAGCCGGCGGACAAGGGAGGGAATATCGTCCTGTGGCCCCACCACAAATATGAGAGGGAGGCCCTGCGACAGCTGAGAGATAAGGAGACTTACTCTAGGCTGTCATACAATCCCACTGCCTCCTTCTCCGCCACCTTGCAGGGTATTCTGGCCCGGGCCTGTGAGAGAGGTATTATAGATAAGAGAACTGTGGAGGCTCTGACTGTACGTTCCCCTAAAACAGCTACTTTTTACTTACTCCCCAAAGTACATAAGGATGCCATTAACCCTCCTGGACGTCCGATCGTGTCCGGCCTGGGTGGTTTATGTGGTCCTATCTCACAATATGTTGATAGTCATTTGAGACCACTGGTGGGGACCCTCCCGTCCTATGTGCGGGACACGACGGACGTCCTTACTAGGGTTGATGGCATCTCTCTGGAACCTGGCACTATCATGGTCACGGCCGATGTGGAGAGTCTGTATACCTGCATTGATCACGATCTTGGTGTGACTTCCGTCGAGCTTTTCCTTGGGGGTTCCGACCTGAGCGGCCCTTCACGGGAATTTATTCTCGAGCTCCTCCGCTTTATCCTTTGCCATAATTATTTTCTTTTCAAGGACACGATATACCTGCAGCGACGTGGGACGGCCATGGGGGCGGCCTGTGCACCATCGTATGCAAACCTCTTCCTTGGCGCGTGGGAGAGGGATATTTTTGGGGGCGATGGTGTGCGGGGCGCTGACCGGGTCGTGGCATGGCTCAGGTATATCGATGATGTCCTATTTTTCTGGCGGGGTTCGGCGGAGGAGCTTGATGACTTTATGGGGCGGCTTAACAACAATGAGTGGGGCATCAAATTGACTTACACTTATAGCCTTACACGCTTGGACTTCCTGGACGTCACTCTGGTGGTGGACTCACACTCCCTCATCCAGACGGACGTCTACAGGAAGCCCACAGCGGTGAACTCTTTGGTGCATGCGGCCTCTGGTCATACTTCCTCTACTATTAGGGCCGTCCCGGTCGGACAATTCCTTAGGATTAAGCGCATTTGCTCGACGGAAGCCAACTTTGAAAAGCAGGCAGCAGCTCTGACACAACGTTTTAAACAGAGAGGCTACAGTAACCGCTGCATCGGCCGTGGCTACGGTAGGGCCCGCAGCACCCCCCGCAGTTCTCTACTATATCCTCTTCCGAGATCACCTCTCTCCGGGCCTCCTGAGAGGACCCGCTTCATTTCCACTTATAATCATGAGTGGGTTTCTATGAGGCGGGTCCTCTCACGACATTGGAATGTTCTTGGTGCGGAGCCCTCCCTGAGGGATGTGGTGGGACAATTCCCACTCATGACTGCCAGACGTGCCAGAAATCTGGGTGATCTGGTTACTTCAAGTCACTATGTCCCACCTGTAGCTAATCCTTTCGGGTCGCGCGGTCCCAGGGTTGGGTCCTATCCATGTGGCCATTGCAGGGCCTGCGCCAATGTCCTTCGCAGTTCGTCTTTTGCGAGCTCAGATGGCTCCCGCACTTACCGGATCCTCAGATACATTTCCTGTGGTACAACACACGTGGTTTACTATGCCACGTGTAGTTGTCAGAAAATCTATGTAGGTCTTACGACAAGGGAATTGAGGATCCGGGTGCGGGAGCATGTGCGGGACATTGGCGCAGCTAAATCTGTGTCGGACCCCCGTGAGCTCAGGACTTTACCGCGACATTTTAAACAAGTTCACAATTGTGACCCACGCAGCCTTTTGGTGCGGGGAATAGATGCGGTACATCTGGGCTCTCGAGGGGGTGACTACAGACTTTGCCTTGCACAAAAAGAGGCCAGGTGGATTAGCACCCTGGACACCTTGGCACCGCGTGGCCTTAATGAAAATTTGAGCTTCTCCTCATTTTTGTGATTGGGCCCTTTTTTGCTTGGCTTGTTCTCTCCCTCAGTGTTTATTTTTCTTGATCTAAAGTCCGTGCTCTAGTTTTTAGTCTGTTTTTATTATTTGCTTTTAACTTTGTTGTTCTCTACCTTTTTAGACTCGTGGCTATTAACTCATTGTTTGTGTGCGCCATATGGACCTTCCTCAATTCTCTGTTCAAGGCATTTTATGGCGGATAACATGGAGCATTTCGCAAGAGCCCTTCGATTATCATCTTCTGATCCTTGTGGGAAATGGTCCCATGTCGACTTGTCTCCACATATATCTCTGGACTTATATATATTTACCCTTATTGGGCACTTATTGTAATTATCTAGAGTTAATTGATGGATCTTTATTATAATTATGCTCCATTAAGTTATCTTACTCATTCATTTGTGTCTGAGAGCATCTTGTCTTATTTAAGGTGTATTTTACTATTTTGTATTTGCTCACCATCCTCTGTCTGTATTTCTTATATCTATCTTCTTTTTCACATTGGTGGGGTGCCTGTCTCCCGGCTCCTGGCTGACCCGTGCCCGTGTCCGGCTGTCTTCTGTCCCTGGCGCGCCCCCGGGAGCGCTTCCTAGGCGCGCTGCCTGGTGCGCGCTCGTGACCTGACGGCTGTGACGCGGGCGGCGGGGGGCGTGGCTCCGGGTACACGCACCGCTACATACCAATGTGTTTCCCTCTTTTGCATCACGTGACCAAGGGTGGGCGTATATAATCAGGTCCTGTCGGGCATACACACAGCGCCTCTTGATAAAGAAGAGCGAAACGCGCGTCGGGGCGCGCTTTCACCTGTAGTACGTTCTGTGGCTCCCCAGGCACCCTGTGAGCTTCCTGTTTCCCGAACACCTTGCCATTGGGTGAGTGATTTTAACTAGGTCCGGGTACTTTTTGTATACTTCCTTACTTAACATCGTGTGGCATAGGGCAGCCATATAACTTACCCTTAATTTGGATCTTTGCTTTATTGTCGCTACTCAGCGATTTTTGCACATATTATGGTTGAGTCATATTGACTTTTTATTCCTTAATGGGTGAACTGTGATATTTATCCATTACCTTTATTGGTAATTATATACCTATGGAGTGTCCCTCTGCCTGTATATTTATCTGCATTTTTGCACTTTGGATTGCTCAGTAATTTTATTGCCAGGGGTTGTCCTGTTTCTGGCACTGTCTGTTCCTGATCCCCTTGTTTTGTTATTATTTCTTTCATATATCCTTTTATCACTGTGACTATGAATCACTAATAAAGATTTTGTTTCATTGCTAATTACTCTTTTGTTCTCCGTTTGTTTTCTTCATTATTATGTAATAGTATATGACACAATTAAGTTGCAGTGTTACATGCTTTGTATATAGCATTATTATTTAGGAAGTGAATAGTAATATTGTGTGGAGACCGTTATATCTTTTATGACTATATGCCAGTATTATATAGGCAGTGAATGGTAATATTGTGTTATAACTGTTATATCTTTTATTACTATATGGTAGTATTATGTAGAAAGTGAATAGTAATATTGTGTGATTACGGTTATATCTTTCATTGCTATATGGCAGAATTATATAGGCAGTGAATAGTAATATTGTATGGTCACGGTTATATCTTTTATTACTATATGGCAGTGTTATATAGGCAGTGAATAGTAATATTGTGTGATTACGGTTATATCTTTTATTACTATATGGCAGTATTACATAGGCAGTGAATGGTAATATTGTGTGGTCACGGTTATATCTTTTATTACTATATGGCAGTATTACATAGGAAGTGAATGGTAATATTGTATGGACACTGTTATATCTTTTATTACTATATGGCAGTATTATATAGGAAGTGAATGGTAATATTGTGTTATAACTGTTATATCTTTTATTACTATATGGTAGTATTATGTAGAAAGTGAATGGTAATATTGTGTGGACACTGTTATATCTTTTATTACTATATGGCAGTATTATATAGGAAGTGAATGGTAATATTGTGTGGACACTGTTATATCTTTTATGACTATATGCCAGTATTATATAGGCAGTGAATGGTAATATTGTGTTATAACTGTTATATCTTTTATTACTATATGGTAGTATTATGTAGAAAGTGAATAGTAATATTGTGTGATTACGGTTATATCTTTTATTACTATATGGCAGTATTATATAGGCAGTGAATAGTAATATTGTGTGGTCACGGTTATATCTTTTATTACTATATGGCAGTGTTATATAGGCAGTGAATAGTAATATTGTGTGATTACGGTTATATCTTTTATTACTATATGGCAGTATTATATCGCCATTATTTGGCAGTCATGGTGGCGCTGTGCATGAAATGTGCAGCATTTAATAAATAAACCTATTGGATCTGATTAGAGTTAATTTTAGCAGGAGATAATACCCTGAGCCGATATCTAGTACGCAGCACCCATGCGGGAGAAAACGCGGAGACCAGCCAAGCGGTGCTGAGCTCTATAAGAAAAACTGTAATTACAGATCGTGCCACTAGATGACGCCACTGCACTGACCACTGATTGGAACGGGGCGTGTAGTAAAACAGGAACAAGTGTGTGAAAACCTGTCATCCTGAGTATTTTCATAAAATTAGAATTACTCCTCCAAAAATGCTCTGAAACGCATAAATTTGCATAAATTAAATCCTCACCAGTTGTTTAGAGGTTGGCCCAACATATACGAGAAAGGTGGTGTGAACAGAACCTCAACTGCACGGTCTATGGTCAGTCCAGGGGAAGCTCTGTGCATCCCCATGCTTTACACTGCAGCTCTGCTTTATTAAAGCACAATTAACATGATTACCATTTGGTAGAGAGTGGGATTACCCATGCCGGCGATGCCTGATGACATTTTTCCACCTTTGCTCGGCATCTCCCAGGCAGAGTGCCGCCATTATCTGCACACAATACCCCCGTACAGTAGAGTCTTGTCTCCTCGGACCCTCCAGGGCCAGTGATTGGGACACTCGCAGTGGGGGGACGCATTTCTCAGCTAAGTCCGGGACGTGTGGTGTCTCTGGATTAATCCTACATATGGGGGGAGACGCGGGGGGACGCGAGGGGACATGATCTCCATACACAGCGGGGTCTGGGTGAAAAAGAAGAAGCCGCCAAAAATAAATCAGGGCACAAAAGAAAAGAATCCAAATTATTCCCATGGGAGATTTCTCCTGGTCCATCCCGGGGGAGTAGATAGGAATGTCATTCATGGGGGATTTATCGATTCAGGACGTGTAGAGTCCCCAAAAATAATCTGTAAGCAGATTTGGATGTGACTAGAGTATAAGACCTATTTAGCTAGACTGCAACAAACTCTAAATCTCAAATACATTTTTTTTTAAAGTGGAAAAACACATTAATGATTATTTGGCCACTAGGTGGCGACATATCATTACTCATTTTTCATGTTCCTACTATTTTTATTTTTTTTCATTTATATTATTTATCTCACCCATTGGGGCTCACAATCTCCACTATCACATTTTGGAGGGTGGGAGGAAACCCAAGCAAACATGGGGAAAACATACAAACATCTTGCAGATGTTGTCCTTGGTGGGATTTGAACCCTGGACACCAGAGATGCAAGACTGCACTGTTAACCACTGAGCCACAGTGAAATTAGACATCTTGTATTTAAGTCACTGACGCGTTTCACAGGCTCTAAGTGGTACAAGATCAGTAGTCAAAGTACAGATCTCCGCAATGTTCAGTACTTTTGCCAGGAACATGTGAATACTTGTTTTTACAAAACATTTCAGAATCTGTTGTATGACTCTATATTTACGGCAAGTGTTTATGTGACCGGAGTCTACGGGTATTTTACATGTCCGAGGTTCTTATGTTTCAGATATGTTCAACCGATTATTCACTACAATTACAGAAAAATGCTGCCCCTATGTATAAGAATATAACTACTATAATACTGCTCCCTATAAACAAGAATATAACTACTATAATACTGCCCCTATGTACAAGAATATAACTACTATAATACTGCTCCTATAAACAAGAATATAACTACTATAATACTGCTCCTATGTACAAGAATATAACTACTATAATACTACCCCTATGTACAAGAATATAACTACTATAATACTGCCCCTATGTACAAGAATATAACTACTATAATACTGCTCCTATGTACAAGAATATAACTACTATAATACTGCCCCCTATGTACAAGAATATAACTACTATAATACTGCCCCCTATGTACAAGAATATAACTACTATAATACTGCTATAATACTGCTCCTATGTACAAGAATATAACTACTATAATACTGCTCCTATGTACAAGAATATAACTACTATAATACTGCTCCTATGTACAAGAATATAACTACTATAATCCTGCTCCTATGTACAAGAATATAACTACTATAATACTGCCCCCTATGTACAAGAATATAACTACTATAATACTGCTCCTATATACAAGAATATAACTACTATAATACTGCTCCTATATACAAGAATATAACTACTATAATACTGCCCCCTATGTACAAGAATATAACTACTATAATACTGCTCCTATATACAAGAATATAACTAATATAATACTGCCCCTATGTACAAGAATATAACTACTATAATACTGCTCCTATATACAAGAATATAACTACTATAATACTGCCCCTATGTATAAGAATATAACTACTATAATACTGCCCCTATGTACAAGAATATAACTACTATAATACTGCCCCTATGTACAAGAATATAACTACTATAATACTGCTCCTATGTACAAGAATATAACTACTATAATACTGCCCCCTATGTACAAGAATATATCTACTATAATACTGCTCCTATGTACAAGAATATAACTACTATAATACTGCTCCTACGTACAAGAATATAACTACTATAATACTGCCCCTATGTACAAGAATATAACTACTATAATACTGCTCCTATGTACAAGAATATAACTACTATAATACTGCTCCTACGTACAAGAATATAACTACTATAATACTGCTCCTATGTACAAGAATATAACTACTATAATACTGCTCCTACGTACAAGAATATAACTACTATAATACTGCCCCCTATGTACAAGAATATAACTACTATAATCCTGCTCCTATGTATAAGAATATAACTACTATAATACTGCTCCTATGTACAAGAATATAACTACTATAATACTGCCCCCTATGTACAAGAATATAACTACTATAATACTGCTCCTATGTACAAGAATATAACTACTATAATCCTGCTCCTATGTACAAGAATATAACTACTATAATACTGCTCCTATGTACAAGAATATAACTACTATAATACTGCCCCCTATGTACAAGAATATAACTACTATAATACTGCTCCTATATACAAGAATATAACTAATATAATACTGCCCCTATGTACAAGAATATAACTACTACAATACTGCTCCTATATACAAGAATATAACTACTATAATACTGCTCCTATGTACAAGAATATAACTACTATAATACTGCCCCTATGTACAAGAATATAACTACTATAATACTGCTCCTATATACAAGAATATAACTACTATAATACTGCTCCTATATA